>NC_090937.1:1569985458-1571302124 GCF_040938575.1 Ambystoma mexicanum | reverse complement strand
GAGCAGTATGGGGGGTTTTAAACAATCTGATCACATTTCCAGAGTGAGACATGAAGGTCACTGGTTACGACTCCAGGCGTGCAATGAGTTTAAAAACCTGTCCATCACTCATCGCTGCCTTCAAAACACTGCCCCCTAACTCACCCACCACATCTCCAAAAAGCACAATTTATGAAGTCTACACTCCTCCTCCTGTACCTGACTAATTACCCCTAGGTTCACAAGATAAAGATCTGGAGGAACTAGCTTCACAGTTATCACCCTCACCCTCTGGAACACGCTTCAACCCAACATCGAAGAAGATTCCTCCTATCGGGCCTTTTGCAAAAACATCATAACACTGTTATTCAGCAAATATGGCTAACGCGCTCTCTTTTGTATTGCACTGTCTGTACGATAACTGCCACAAATTACCATGTAAATAAATGAAAGGATAAAACTGCAGAAAAAGGTGGCTTTTATACTTTTCAAAAATTGGATTATATACAAATAACACTACTAGAATGGATAACACATTTTTACCACAACCTATCACAGACAGCTACACAAATTGAAAAGTAACAACAACCAACAACAAACAATGAAACTCACATAAATCGATATACTGCACCAAGTGGAACAAAATGGGGTGTAAACCTATCAAAAGGGTGGGGCAAGTGAGTGTAAAATAACAAACGGGTGTCCATTTTGGTCCTACGTGTCAGGAACACCTAGTTATAAGCACATGGGGCACAATGGGAATGGGGAGGCCGATAGTAGGTCTGTTCGCGGGTGCCATTCTGCACGGCAGGTCGGACCTGCCAGGCTGAACGGCACCTGCGGGCAGACCTCGTAGTTTGCCAGTCTGGTTACTACGGTAGTGGCAAGCTTACTTGTACTGCACTTACCGGACTGGCAAACTTATAATGAGGCCCAATATGTCCTATGGCATGGCCCTTATATTAACTAAGGGCCCCCTAAACTTGCTGCAAAGCAGTAAAAAAAGCAATAAGGGACTGATGAAAGATCATTGAACTAGATATGGATAAGAAAAGAGAACCCAATGGAAGATGTTCTAACGGAGGGTAAGTGAGATGATTGCCAGGAAATAAACTCCAAGCAGCTGGCAAATGGGACAGGGACAAAGGAAATGTTGTGGGGTGGAGAAGAAAAACAATGTGGTTGTACAAATGTATTCTTAAATACCTACTACGTACACTGGAAATAAGAGGAAAAGAGTAGAGAAAAAAAATGAATGAGCTGGTGGGTCTCCTCAGGAGAAAATATATAAATGTTGCTTAACGATATCTCCCTTCTCGTAGTGGCGGGGTCACTCGCTGTTCATGTAAATTAATGTTTAATTGGATAACAGGGGTGGGAACAAGATGGAAGTGAAGAATGTTACTTTCTGGGGATACATATATAAAAACAAATAACACCAGAGGGAAAAATATGCTACATCTTTGAAAAAATAATGCAAATGGATTCTGAATGGATTTGGTCAAGTGGGGGCTAAGTAATATGACTGTATTAACAACAACACTCCAATATAATGTTTTGTTTAGATAAGTATATTTTTTATAGAGTAAGTAGTTTATGATAGGTCTCCCGAACTTGTTACCAACACTAAAAACAGAACCCCTTGTAGGGAATTTTCATCAAAATTAATTTCATATGTGATGCTTAGCTTACCATAACTGGTGAATTTCGGAGGTTTTTTGGTTTTACTTGTAACCATAACCGTAACGTCACTTTAACAACGTTTTTCCATTGAATTTCATAGGTTTTGAATAGTGCAACTTGGCAATAAAATCCATTTAACAAAATGTTTTCAGTGATGTATATATGTATATATATAAATATAAATATACACAGTAGTGGCCATGTAGTTATGGTTAAGTTGGTGTTTCCATAGGAAGAGCACTTTTTGGGCGGCTTATAACTTCGCTCCCCCTGGACGAATCCACACCAAACTTTGTAAAAAAAAGTATATGGCCCACACTGAATTTTTTTGCAAAGTCTGGTGAGGATTCGTCCAGGGGGGAAAAGTTATAGGTGGGGTCCCAAAATTTCTTTTTTTCTTATAGACTGAATGGGAAATAAATTTTGCTCGCGCCTTTAGCCCAAACCGCTGGATGGATTTTCACCAAATTTGGACCAGGAGCAGCGGCTTGGTCCCGAAAGCGTGCTTTTGCAAATTTGGTGAAAATCCGTCCAGTAGTTTTTTTAAAATGACCAAAAAGTAGGTCAAAAAGAATTGGTGATATCTGTGTTCGGTCTGCGGACACACTTCCCTGTTTGCTCCGTGGACAGTATCACGATTGGCCAATCGGCTTGCGTGATGTCCGCGGACATGCAATGTGTTCGCTGATTGGACGGTGTTAAGCGTGAAGCAGGTCAGATTTTCGGTAGCGCCCGCCATCTTGGATTTGCGGACGTCCGCGGACAGCGCGGTGAATGTTTGTTCAAAATGTGTATTTAGTAGACTGTGTTGGTGTGTAGAAGTGTTTGGGGAGGATGGAAGGGTATGAGATATAAATGTTGTGCTTTTTTATGTGGTAGTCGTTCTTTTTGTGTTCGATTTGTCTGCGGACATCACGGGTGTTCTGAAATGTTCTAAATAAACTGAATGGGGGGTGTTCTGAGGACTCAATATGTGTCTGTTTTGTTCGCAAGGAAGCTGAAACTGTTCTAAGAACACTCGCGGTGTCCTGAAACGTTTGCAAATACACAAAATGGGGGTGTTCGGGGGACGGTGTCCGTATTGTTCTGTGGCAAGTTGAATGTGTTCTAAGAACACTCGGGGTGTCCAGAAATGTTTGCAAGTAAACAAAATGGGGGTGTTCTGATGACGCTGTGCGTATTGTTCGTTGTCAAGTTGAAAGTGTTCTAAGAACTCTCGCGTTGTCCTGAAATGTTCGTAGGGGTGTCCTGGAGACGCTGTCCGTATTGTTCGATGGCAAGTTGAAAGTGTTCTAAGAACACTCGGGGTGTCCTGAAATGTTTGCAAGTAAACAAAATGGGGGTGTTCTGATGACGCTGTCCGTATTGTTCGTTGTCAAGTTGAAAGTGTTCTAAGAGCTGTCTCAGTGTTCTGAAATGTTCGCAGGGGGTGTCCTGAAGACGCTGTCTGTATTGTTCGATGACAAGTTGAAAGTGTTCTAAGAACACTCAGGGTGTCCTGAAATGTTCGCAAATAAACAAAATGGGGTGTTCTGAGGACGCTGCCCGTATTGTTCATTGTCAAGTTGAAAATGTTCTAAGAACTCTTGCGTTGTCCTGAAATGTCCGCACATAAACAAAATGGGGGTGTGTTCTAAGAACACACGCGTGGTCCTGAAGTGTACTAAGAACTCTTGCGGTGTCCTGAAATGTTCGTAGGGGGTGTCCTGAAGACGCTCTAAGAACTCTCGCGGTGTCCTGAAATGTTTGCAAATAAACAAAATGGGGGTGTTCTGGGGACGCTCTCCGTATTGTTCTGTTGCAAGTTGAATGTGTTCGAAGAACATTCGGGGTGTCCTGAAATGTTGGCAAATAAACAAAATGGGGGTGTTCTGGGGATACTGTCCGTATTGTTCTGTGGCAAGTTGAATGTGTTCTAATAACACGTGGGGTGTCCTGAAAAGTTCGCAAATAAACAAAATGGGGGTGTTCTGATGACGCTGTCCGTATTGTTCGTTGTCAAGTTGAAAGTGTTCTAAGAACTGTCTCGGTGTCCTGAAATGTTCACAGGGGGTGTCCTGAAGACGCTGTCCGTATTGTTCGATGGCAAGTTGAAAGTGTTCTAAGAACTGTCTCGGTGTCCTGAAATGTTCACAGGGGGTGTCCTGAAGACGCTGTCCATATTGTTCGATGGCAAGTTGAAAGTGTTCTAAGAACACTCGGGGTGCCCTGAAATGTTCGCAAATAAACAAAATGGGGGTGTTCTGAGGACGCTGTCCGTATTGTTCGTTGTCAAGTTGAAAGTGTTCTAAGAATTCTCGCGTTGCCCTGAAATGTTCGCACATAAACAAAATGGGGGTGTGTTCTAAGAACTCTTGCAGTGTCCTGAAATGTTCGTAGGGGGTGTCCTGAAGACGCTGTCCGTATTGTTCGATGGCAAGTTGAAAGTGTTCTAAGAACTGTCTCGGTGTCCTGAAATGTTCGTAAATAAACAAAATGGGGGTGTGTTCTAAGAACACACGCGTTGTCCTGAAATGTTCGTAGGGGGTGTCCTGAGGACGCTGTCCGTATTGTTCGTTGTCGAGTTGAAGGTGTTCTGAGAACTATCGTGGTGTCCTGAAATGTTCGCAGGGGGTGACCTTAAGACTCTGTCCGTATTGTTCGATGGCAAGTTGAAAGTGTTCTAAGAACACTCGGGGTGTCCTGAAATGTTCGCAAATAAACAAAATGGGGGTGTGTTCTAAGAACACACGCGTTGTCCTGAAATCTTCGTACGGGGTGTCCTGAGGACGCTGTCCGTATTGTTCGTTGTCGAGTTGAAAGTGTTCTAAGAACTCTCGTGGTGTCCTGAAATGTTTGCAGGGGGTGTCCTGAAGACGCTGTCCGTATTGTTCGATGGCAAGTTGAAAGTGCTCTAAGAACACTCGGGTGTCCAGAAATGTTCGCAAATAAACAAAATGGGGGTGTTCGGAGGACGCTGTCCGTATTGTTCGTTGTCGAGTTGAAAGTGTTCTAAGAACTCTCGCGTTGTCCTGAAATTTTCGTAGGGGGTGTTCTGAAGACGCTGTCTGTATTGTTTGCTTGCAAATTGAAAGTGTTCTAAGAACACTGGTAATGTCCGCGGACATTAAAAGTTTCCATAGGCCATAGTTGAAATGTTTTACTCTATGGGTGTGATATGCTACGGTGGTTGTGGTCAGAGCATAGAGTGTTGGGTGCATGGCCATTTGGCCATGCACCCAACACTCTATGCTCTGACCACAACCACCGCAGCATATCACATTTATAGTTGCTTAAACAAATTTATAAGGAACAAAGTTATAAGATACTATGGGTGTGATATGCTGTGATGGTTGTGGCCAGGGCAGGGCATAGAGTGTATAATATACTTAGTGTTTGGTTTAGTAACTGGAGTACATGTATTTCTTGTTAATTTCTGTGATAAAAGAAAATAGCATGTTAGTATTAGTATTTTGTAATGACTTTTTACATTGTATAATCAACATTTCTTTTTTTTGGACCTTCCTATTTAGTAGATTACAAACCACAGTACTGTGCAATTTGTTCAGTTTCTGTGTTCGTTGCAAAAATCATTGGGTCTGTGGGATTAAAAAAAAAACCTTTTTCTGTTATGCTACAATTTATTTGTTTGTTTGTTTTCAGTGTTCATTTGTTGTTTCTGGCTAATGCTTTATACATTGGGTTGTTGCATTTTTTGGAGCAGTAACATATTATTTATTTGTTTGGATATTATGAAATTTTGGAGCAGTTAGATACCAGTATGCGTAATCTAACTGTCTATTTTTTGATATATTTTACTGGTATTGATTTATCTGTTTGGATATTGTTAAATTTTGGGACAGTTAGATACCAATTGGCGTATTCTAAATGTCTATTTTTTTATATATTTTAGTGGTATTGATTTATCTGTTTGGATATTGTTAAATTTTGGGACAGTTAGATACCAATTGGCGTATTCTAATTGTCTATTTTTTGCTCTAATTTAGTGGTATTCATTTATGTGATTAATTGTTGTAGAATCTTTGGGCAGTTAGATAGCTTTTGGAATATTCTAACAGTTTATATTTTTTACTACAAGTTTACTTGAGGTTTAAGTACAGTTTAGTTATAACATTTTGGTTTTAAGAACATTAAATAAGCGTTTGTAAGATTTGCCGGTAATCTCTGCTTTAGAGTAATGGTACTATCATTACATTGAAATCATCCACATTTCTTTTTTATATATGCAGTGTAGTGCCCTGAATTGGTTGTGGATCATGCGTGGTAGATTATACCTATTGTTGTGAAGTGAATTTGACCATGTGTGAATCCAGTCAGCTTGCAGTTGTTTTTGGTACCATCTGCATTGTAACGTAGAAGCATTAGTATTACGTATTTACTATGTGTTTGTATCACTAACGTGGAGCGATTATCTGAATTGCAGGTAGAACATAATCTACCATGGTTTGCATTTTGTACAAGTTGCTGAAATGGAATGGATTCACAATTAGGTATTGATATATATACAAAGCGTTCATTGGGGATTTCTTCTTGTGTCACATTGTTGCAGAGAGTGCATGTATGTTTCCACATGTATGAAATCTGGAAGATTTCATTTATAGGTATGTTTTTGTTTTCCAGTACTTGTAGTAAGTACATTAGAAATTCTTGTGGATCTTCCTGTGAGTTTATAGTGAATTTCACCATTCCAGCACAGTAGTCCAATTGTTGTCTTATTCCATAAACACTATGCGTGTTCTCAGGATTGTTTGCTGCATTTCTGTGAAGTACTAACATTTGCATACACAATGGGTCTGTACTGTGTAAGTAAATGTTGTCAACAATTGGTGGTAATTGAAATAGAATATTTATTGCTACATTTGCGTAGCAACTTACACCAACTATATTTGAGAGTTTAAATGGATCAGGTAGTTCTGTATCTGACTGCTTATTTTGGAGTTTGTCTTCCTTCTTTGAAGAAGTACCTGGTTTACTTTCCCTAATTGATTCTTTTTTGCTTGTGGTACTTGATGAAGTATTACTTTCTTTTACTCTCTTTGGAGGATTTGAAAAGAAGGAATCGAGCTGTTCAGCGTCCTATCCTTTTAACTTCTGAAAAATTGTCAAAGAGTATATTGACTAACTGAATTTTGTTGTCACGGTGGTATGTTTGAAAGCCAACAACTGTACCCAGTGCTCCATTAACTAGTCCTTGGTCCACGTCAAGGTTACGTTTAAGCATTACTCTGCAATTTAAGGATAATTTTAATATCTTTTCTAAGCCTGCTGTGTTTGAGATTGATTTTTCTAAACTATTTAGTCTTGTTGTGGCTTGGTAACACATAGGTAGTGTCATACCACGTACATCTAGTTTGCCTGTGGCACTAATTTCCATTACTGTTTGCATTTCTTTACTTAACATTATTTCATTGAATTTGAAACAGTTTGCAAGAGTTGGTATTAAGGCCATACAATTGACATTTTTGTGGGCTAATTGTTCCATAACATCTGTAGCACATGCATTATCGCCATAAAGTGCATTAATTTACCGGGTTTTCAATATTGTTTCTGCTTCTTTAGAGAGTATACCAAGTCTGATACTTTTTAAGATGTTGGCATAAGTGAGATCTGCAGATTGCCGCATGTTTTCTGTTAATTCTCTGTATTGGAAATGTTGCCAAAGGTTGACATTTCCAATGCTGCCAACAGTTTTACGGCAGAGTTTGTGTCCTAATGTTTTAAAAATAGGCTCACCTTTTACTGGTGTCAATTGAAGAAGATCTTCGAAAACAATAATGTGTTTTCCTGCAAAGAGCTCTTCATAGTTTGTTTTCAGTACTTCTTGTAATCTGAGGTGAATCAAAGCCAACATTAGGTTGGAGACCATGCTCACTTCATCTATTAGTAGCATTTTCATTTGTTTCAATACTCTGCGTAGTTCCATTGCAGCTTCTGCATAAAGTTTGTAATAGTCTAATCTGTTCTGGTGTTCTACTGGCAATAGTAGTAATCAGTGTAAAGTGACACCACCTATGTTGTAGGTAGCTAAACATGTGGGGGCAGTAACAACAGCCGACAGTTTGTTGTTTGTCATTTGTTGAAGGAATTTACTGATGATTTTGATTAGGAATGTTTTGCCAGACCAGCTTCACCACTGACGTACAGTGGTATAGGTTTATAATTATGGCAGGAACATTCTTTATTTTCATGTTGTACACCATGTGTAATTTGTTTTGTTACTTCTTCAAAAATGCTACATTGTTCATTGTTTAGTTTTGATTGTAGTATAGTTAAGTCTTCTTTATCTTCATACTGACACAAGGTGTTTTCTACTTCTATCATAGCAAATTCTGCCTCATTTATTATTAGTGGTTCTCCAAGTGGTTCTTGGCTTCCTGTTACAGAAGGTTGACTACTGTCAGGAGTGTCTTTAACTAGTTGGGCCTGGAGTTCTTCTTTATGTTGCTATTCATTGTGCAACATTGTTTTGTATTGTGTAAAGTTTACATCAGTTATAGTGCTTTCATTTGCTTTGAAAGCATCTTCATATGAGTCATAGTTTTCTAGTATTTCTTCTTCTTTTCTCCATGGTTTAAAGAGTTGTAGCAGGGACATGTAATATATTTCTTTATGTTGAGGAGTCTTCAATGACAATTTGATATGATTAATTAAATTTGGTTTAGTGAGTTTAACTAAGCTGCCTTCACAGTTTGTCACTCTGTATTTACCTTTTTTTATCAGGTTTTACATTATTTTTGTATGTGTAGTTTTGGGCTATGTGGTATAGACACATGGTTTCCAAAGTATTACTTATGTTTGGGTAGTATGTGTCCAATAAATTGTTTTTTAAAATGTCTTGGCTGTTGGGATCATGTTTGGCTATTGTTTCTATATCTTCGTATGTTTTTAGAACTCTTTTTCTAGATTTAGCTGGACCAAGACTTAGCCATACTATATTTTCAGATGTACCATACAATGCAGTACCAGTTAAACGATCAGCTGCTTCATATGATCCACATTCTCTATGGGAGAGCATTTTTATGCCCAAGCTGTATAATTTCTGAGACACTGTTTTATCTGATGACAGGTCATTCCAGAGGTCTTGGAGCTCTGTATTTTCTGCTTTGGTTAAGTATGCTGTGACATATCGTGCAACTGCAGTAGAATTGTCTGCAATCTACTGCACATCTATGTTTGCATTCCATAAGTGGGCAATGATTACGTTATAATCATTGATATATTTTTCTTCTTCTTTTCTTTTTATGTAATATGTATTTTTAGGTGACTTACCTTTAACACTACGTCTAACTGAAGACATGAGGTTGTTCACTTGACCTGTATTTGTAACTGGTCTTGGGAAACCAAATCGGCATTTGGTGTAGTATTTCCCTTTTTTTTGTATTTGCGACGACAATATTTGCCACATTTATTTCTTTGAAATTGTAAAATGTGTGCATGAAGATCACTATTTGTGGATTCTGATGGAATTTCACAAGTGACATATTTTTCAATAAACTGTAAAACAGTGGCATCACTGTCTTGACCAAATTTAGGAGCATCTTTAATCCATAAAAGCCTTTGGATACGTGGTGCTCCTCTGGCTTGGAATTCTTTTCTCCAAAAGAAGTGTTGCACTTCTCCAAGGGGAGGAACAGTTTTATTACAAATAAAATGTAGCATAGCAATGAAGCGATGGTAAAAATATCTTGAAACATTAACAGGATCCAAAGAACAAAGTTCTCCTGGTGTTAGTATATCTATGTTTGTTTTGTTTTTATTTGATATGCGTAGGAAATCATGTAAATCTTGCCATGCATATTCTGCACAACTTAATGTAACAAACCAAGTGGGTGGGCAAAGGTTTCTGATCATACAACGTACATCTCCATGACGTCGAAACCAGTACTCTTTAGTACCACGCATATTTGCTAATAGATTTATAATATTTGATTGTAAAACCTCATCCTTTTTTTGCACTTTTTGTAATAATTGTGTAGCTGTCATATTTTGAAAGTGTGATCCTGATTTTAATATGTGTGCAACTCTGTAACATAAAGTTGCTAGTTCACTTTCAAAGAGTAGGTGGAATATGTATTCCACATTTTGTCTAAATCTGGGATCTTCAGAATACATCCGTAATGAGCGGTATTCTGAAGCTGATATTTGAATAGGTCTATCATCATACCTTCCTCCTTTCCCAGTAGGAAAGAGTAGAGGAAAAGCATGTGCTTCTATACTTTTTTCTCATATGCTGATTTGTGATCCTTTTGTTTGACGCATTTGGTACGTTTCCAGTGCATCTTCTACGGTGTCATTAGAGTGCAAAGGATGAATTGTATAATGGTCTAAAGTATTTGATATTGTAGCAGGATCTAGTAGCTCAAATTGAACAGCTTCTTGTGTTTCTTGAATAATTTCAGTTGTATCTTTCAACTTTACTTCAATATTAATTTTTTTGTAATATTCATTATTCTCTTTAAGATATTGTAAGGCGTGTCTAACTTTATGTAAATCTACCAGCTGTTGCCATATTTTTTTGTCTTTTGTAGGTACTCCATTTACTAAGATAATTAAAGATTGCTGCATTGGACGTTGCACTCCTAGAGTATGCACATTTTTTTTAGATCTAATGGTAAATAAACTACTTTTCCACAAATGCCTTTTACCAATTCAGTGGGAGGTAATTTTGCTGTTTTTGGTTGAAGGCATATTATTGCTTGAAATGGGTGTACTTTTTGAATTATGATGCTCTCATATAAATTGAGTTGTTGTAGGGGTTTTGGTAGCGGGTATAATTCCAAATTATTTGTGATAGCACTTGAAGGAGTTTGGTTGTTGTCAAGTTTTGTAGTGCAGTAACTGCAAAGTATTAAGGGGTCACTTATTTCGTATTTGTTTTCTGCTACAAGGTAGAGAGCTAATTCAAACCATTTAGAATCTTCATTGTCTTCTATTTTATATGATAAGTCTACAGTTTTCGTGTTACTTTTATAAAAGGTTCTGCGGCAACATACACATACATGGTTTGGTACTTCAGCTGATGTACTTTTAAATTTTAGTATTTCTTTTTGTATGTGTTTAGCAAAAGGTTCAAATTGACATCCAGACGTGGACCCCTTGCTCACTATTCTTAGAGAGGCACAGCTCCTCCCTACTGATGAGGTCCAACCAGACCGAAACACGTGTCTGGGGATGCTGTTGGTACTCTTGTTCAGAGGAGAATTGCCTAGCATTTCGGTGCTGGACTGCCCCAGGGCAGGACAAAGACTTATATGTTTGGGTTATATCTTCTCTGTGAAAGATAGTGAGCTAAAGACTCTGGGTAAGTCTCTCGTAACCAGGACTAATGTCTGGCGGAGAGACTCCCAGGACCCCCTTGTCAATTTGTATGTTTAAGTAACTTTGGGTCTCACCCTAAGTTACTAGGGGAATCCAGACGTGGACCCCTTGCTCGCTATTCTTAGAGAGGCACAGCTCCTCCCTACTGATGAGGTCCAACCAGACCAAAACACCTGTCTGGGGATGCTGTTGGTACTCTTGTTCAGAGGAGAATTGCCTAGCATTTTGGTGCTGGACTGCCCCAGGGCAGGACAAAGACTGATATGTTTGGGATATTTCTTCTCTGTGAAAGATAGTAAATTAAAGACTCTGGGTAAGTCTCTCGTAACCAGGACTAATGTCTGGCAGAGGGACTCCCAGGACTCCCTTGTTAATTTAGCAAAAGGTTGCCATGTGTAGAATTGTTGCTAATTTGGTTTAAAGCTATTTCATTCTGTAAATGGCTTTCACTCCCAAAATATTTTTTCTGGATATAGTCGATTTCTTGAAGTAGGTCTTTCGCTGTACCATGTAGAAGAATGTTATTTAAATTTGCTAGTGGTAAAGCAGGACTTGTAGCATAGTACAGTTTATAGACTAGATTTCTTATAGTTGAATGATGTGTTGATATTCTTTTGATATCATGGAAGGTGGTTTTACAAGTAGGTCCTGTAATGCAGGCCAATGAATGTCCTTGTAGTCCTGTGTATTTGCGCACTGGACAGGTATCCATATTTTGCAGTAGTTTAATTTTGATTTTGTCTTTGCTTTTTACATATTGATTGAGGAATTGGTGTAAAGACTTGAAAAATTGTTTGGGAATGTTATATATTGACGTGCATGGCCATTTGTACACTAGACATTCTGATTCAGTTGAATGGAGGGGTAATTCTAAGTTTTCAGGGCATATTTTTGTAAGGAGTACTTCTTGTTCCATTATGGTATTATTAACTTTTTCATAACCTCGACCACTGCTATATATGGCAATTATATTTGTTTGCTTTTGTTTGTACGCTTCTTCATTAAAGTATGGTTCTGTGCTCGTAGTGTGACTCCATTCACCTCCGCAGATACTTAATAAGTTCTTTTTGTTGACATTTCGTTTATTCAGAAGTCTTTTTTGTAATTTAGTTATTAGTTTTGTTAGTGGTTTCATTTTGTTTAACACTAAAATAAATCACTTTCTTTTGAGAAGAATTGCACTATCTATCAACACTTCTAAAAATGAATTTCCTACGATAGGTTTTAAGCATTGAATCTGATTTCTCTCCTGTTTTTATAAGATTTTGTAGGACTTTGTGACGGAACATTTTGGCTAAATTACTTTTCTTGGTATGCTTACTTTGCACTATATTAAAATTTAAAGAAGTAGTTTTATCTGGAGTGATAGCTGATTTTCTGTAAAAAATGTTTTGGTTTGTTTTACATTTTGAACGAGGAGGCACAGTTTTTGTACTTGAAACTACTTGTGTTTCACTAAATGACTGTATTATCTGTTTTGTTTCATCTTTGTTTACAAATTCTGCTAGAGATGGATACTTATGTTGGACACTTTTATTTTCATTTGCTCTACTCTGCGTTGTTGCTTTCTACTGACTTGGCTTTTGGTAGGCATTCTTTAGGGTCTGTTGAAAAAAATAAAGAAGGTATGGGTTGGGGTGTTCTGCAGTGTATGTGTGCTGTGTGCATGAGAAAAAAGTAAGCTAGTGGCGTGGAGAAGTATAAATAGTATATCTAATGCTATACAATTAAAACAGTTGTTTGTTCTATAACATCTAAATTCTAGCGGTTGAGTTGGGTAATTTGTGTGTCCAAAAGTAGGAATTTGTGCGCCATTCTGGCTGTAAATCGCTGTTTAAGACATGGGGATTTTTGGAGAGAATGGTGCACAATCTCTATTTTTAGGCACAGAAATAGCATGAATTAACTTTACAGTATGTTTGAGTAATAATACAAATATTATGGTGATATTCTACTTACTTTTTTTCTAAAATGAGCAGTTTAATTCTTAGTTCTTCTTTGTTCTTGAAATTCGGCTGCTTCTTTTCAGGAGAATGGTCTTCACTGAAATTGTAAAAGAAATAAATTAGTAATTTTGTTTGTATATAGCATTGTTTTTAATTTAGATATTGATTTTTTTAATTGAAATCCTCAGCACCTTCCTTAAAACCATTAAAACTATCTTATTCACTTAAGAACCGTCGCACCAGTTCAATACATATGATATGTTCTTAATGAACAAATTGTATTGCAATGACTAACTTTAGCAAACAAAATATCTTTAGTATGTCTTGTGAAATTCATAATGTACCACTAAATACCACCATTTCTGTAACTAAGCTGTTCTAGGTAATAGTGCCTTAATGTCATGCTTAAATTAAAGTAATCAAATAAATAAATAAATAAATGGAATTGTATAAGTATTATTTTTTGAGATTTGAACATAGAGTGTGCATGCATGCAATTTTGTTTGAATATATGTAGTCTATAAATTTCATTTAAAAAATGTTAGTATAACATGATTTGATAGTGTGTGTATAAAGAAAGTAAACAGTATAAAGGTTTATAAGTGATAGTTGATTTTAGGAAATTGGAAAAAAGACAGTAGATTCATTTTACAGATTACACAAGCTAAAAGTCAGTTTGAAAATGTGTTCATGTACTGTACAGAAAATATGCATACCTGTAGTATGTGTTCATGCATATGGATATGCACGGAGCTGCAAGTAGAAATCTTGGAGACTTGTACAGTATTTCTTGTAGATGGTGCTTGCCAATGATATGACACTTGTACTCAGAGAGATTCGCAGTACATTTGCAGTGCTGATCTATGATGATGCAGTTAGATGTAGAGGTCTTGAATGTGACTGGTACATGGTCATGTGATTTCTTAGCTACATCCAATGAGGGAATGGCCCAGAGAGTGAAGTGGAAATGGTAAAAGGGCTGTTCATGTTACGATATGTCCGCGGACATGGCGGTAGTTTGCGGACATCGGGAGTTACATCCGGGCTTTTTGGGTTCAGAAGTCATGCAAATGAGAATGAGCATTGAAAGGGCTTGGTCAGGAAAGTTTAGTGGGTGTGTTGTGCCAGGAGAGAGTTTCTCAGATTCTCTTTTTGCTGAGAGAACAACAGATAGCTATGGCTGTGTGATTCAGAAAACAGATTGTTTGGATTTTGGGAGATTTGTGGATACATTGGTTGAAGGTGCATGCAGAAAGCTGTGGAATAGCTGTAGATTTTGGATTTCCACATGTGGAAGTACACTGGCATGGAGTACGTGGAATGAAGTGGTTGGACTTGCTACCTCTCTGTGCTAATTTGGAAACAAGCAATATCCAGACATAATTGTAATTCATTGTGGAGGGAACAGTTTAGGACATGTGTCTGGAATTAATTTCTTTGCAATTTGCTATGAAAGAAGGACTTGGGAAAGTCATGGACATGTTTCCTAATTCTCAAGTAATATTTTCACGGATTGCGCAGAGACAAATGTGGCTTTGTTCTTCTTCATTTGGTCCACAAATGGAAAAAGCAAGGCGCAATGTTAATAAGGCTGTTTGTGTATTTCTAGAGATTTTGGCATGTCCTCTTTTCACAATGAAAATATTATGTTTCGTAGTACATACATTTTTCGCAGTGATGGAGTCCATCTTACTTATGCTGGCAATCAGATTTTTCTGAGAAATGTACAAAATGCATTGCGACCTTTTTTAGAAATACAGCATCCATTTTGAAGTAGGTGTTAAGTATTTATAATTTTTGACATACAAACACCTCCCAAAGGCTCTTTTCAGAGCCACCACTTCCTCCCAGCGAAAAATGCAATGGTAACAATAGGGTAGCACCCCAATTTTTTTAATGTTCGCAAACTGTCCGCAGACTTTTAAGAATACAGAGGGCCCTGCTTTATTTATCTTCACTTCTATTTTTTAACTGTGAAAGGCGGCTCTGAAAAGATTTTTGGAATTCTGTATTTTTTTTCGGTTTTTTAGAGATGACATACTAGGGGAGGAGGGGAAAGGAGGGTAAAGGGGGGGGACACCAACCACAGGGATAAGAAAGGGCGAGCTGAGAGAGGAAGATGTAGAGTGGGTTTTAGTTGGGTAGTGAGCAGGTCTTCTCGTGCTCTGAGACGATAGTCTCAAAAAAACTCCGAAGTCGCTCCCCCTGCAGAGTACTATGTCACAGTACATACATACAACTGTGACCCTCGAAAGGGAAGGGTCATCAGAATTCTGTATGGCCTGTGAGGCAGCTTGAGGAAGACGCAGTCCCACAGAGGTGGTGCTTGTGGTGACAGGATCAGAAACGGAGGATGAAGTAGAGGAAATCCACCTACTACGTTCTTCGCAAGGTACAACCTTGCGAATAGCCCCAGAGTGAAATGACCTCAGGTGTCGCTTCATGGTCGTGGTCTCAAAGCTGTACGAACCGTGCTTCCCGCGACTGAGTATCATTGCAGATAACACGGTTCACACGAGCCTTAGGACCATTCCCATAAATGGAAAATAACCGCCACACCCAAGACTCACGTCTAGTGCAGGTAGTAGTGATTTCCTCTACCTCATTCTCGTCATCCTTTTCTTCCTCCTCTGCATCCTCACTCCTGTTCCCCTCTTCAGGCCCTTGGGAAGGTGGTGGTGGTGTAGGGGGTGGGGGTGGTGCTGAAGCAGGTGCAGCACCAGGTGGCAGTTCTGCATCCAGGGATGCCATCTCGATGGTGTAATCAGCAAGTTGCTGGAGAAATAGCTGTGCTCTGAAGAATAGCCAGAAACACAATGAGAATAAGCTCTAGGGCGTGGTCTTTTATAGGGGTGCTTGTATGCGGTTCGCGGACATGCGCGCTGTCCGCGGACAGATCGAACACAAAAAAAGGGTTCAAAAAGTTTCAAAATATATGTAGAAACTCAGGATTACTATGTGGGACTTGTGCCATGATGAGTTTTTATGGAAAAATATTGTGGATTACTCGAAAATGTACTTTTAAATTGTTCGGGGACACAAACAGTGACCGCATTCAGAACACGCGATCAGCATGGGCACGTTCACTTGATCCCTTCGCGAACAGGTCCGTGACAGAAGCTCCTGTCCGCAGGACACCAAATGCACAGACATTGGTTTGCGCATGTGCGTTAATGTTCTACGGACAGTGTTCGGGTCCTGAATTAATTAAAAGTGCGTCACACATCAAACAAACATTTCTGGACATTGCGTATGTTCTACAACAGTTTAAACTTGCTAGCAAATACTACGGACAGATATAGTGTTCTTTAGGACAATTCCATTTTCGTTTGATTACGAACTTTTCAGGACATCAATTGTGTTCTTAGAACAGTTTAACTTGCTAGCGAACATTACGGACAGGTATAGTGTTTTTTAGGACACCTCCATTTTCATTTAATTACAAACATTTCAGGACACCAATTGGGTTCTTAGAACAGTTTGAAATTGCTAGCGAACAGTACGGACATGTATAGTGTTCTTTAGGACACCTCCATTTTCATTTAATTGCGAACATTTCAGGACACCGCTTGTGTTCTTAGAACAGTTTCAACTTGCTAGCGAACAGTACGGACAGTTATAGTGTTCTTTAGGACACCTCCATTTTCGTTTAAAACACAAACATTTCAGGACTCCAATTGGGTTCTTAGAACAGTTTAAACTTTCTAGCAAACAATACGGACAGGTATAGTGTTCTTCAGGACACCTCAATTTTCGTTTATTTACGGACATTTCAGAACACCCGCGCTGTCCCCGGACATCTACATTGTTTTTAAAAAAATAAAAAATGGGAAGTAATTACAACACAATATAAAAATGTAAGTTTATTTCACATATATTAATAATGTATGACAGAGAAGGTGAGGCAGAAACAGAAACAAAAACAGGAGAATTAGGGGTTTGAACATGATTGGTATCAGGTGAAGAAGGGATGGAAGTCTTATCAAAACATTTTGGATTATGGATAGGGTTTGGGGATAATTGACTGGGATATGGTGAGGGGGGACAAGTACATGTGGGACAATGGTATGAGGTTTTTGTTTTAAAATGATCCTCAACAAAAGTTTTCAAATTATTAAAATTGCTCAATAATAAATCCATTTTTTCTTTTCAGCTGTCAAGCGTGTTTTCCATAACAGTTTCTTCAGACATATTTTCTATTTTGGTATGCTCTGTACAAAAAGAAATATATATGTTAAATATATATAAAATAATAACAATTAAATGGTTTATATTGTAAAGTGTGTACCATTAGCTTCACTATTTTCTGACATTTCGTCATGTGGGAAGTGCTCCTCTAGCCATTCCAGAGTACTAGACATTTCTGTGAGAAAAAGAAAATATATAATATATTTTTTTTAATCTAATACAGAAAGTTTATAAAGATATGAGTAAAATGATGTACACTTACTATTTCAGGTAAGATATGTTCTAAGTACTGTGTAGGTCTGGTCTTGGTCTTAGTTGTGGAGTGTCTGTGAGGTAATTATGTTGGAAGCCTATTTATCTTCTCTTGGTATATTCCATTTTAGAATATATTGTATTTATTTAATGGTTAGTGTGGTACATATATGGGTTACATTTCTTATGTATTACTACATATAATATGTATGTGTACTACTTTGTGAATGTTTTAAATGTTATCATGTTGTAATATAACAATTAAACATACCCCCCCTCCAGACTTTTTAGGTAGTGGTACTGTTGTCCGAATATGTCCGCGGACATCAAAAATGTTTGCGGACATGACATTCAGTAGAAGTGGTTTAGTATGTTCCATATTACATGTACATAAAGTCAAAGTTACTATTGTTAAGCTTTGCTACTAAAACCTATGAAATTCAGTGAAAAAACTTTGTTAAAGGGACGTTATGGTTAAGTTGTGCTACTAAAAACCTATGAAATTCATTGAAAAGAACTTTGTTAAAGGGACGTTATGGTTAAGTTGTGCTACTAAAAACCTATGAAATTCAGTGAAAAAACTTTGTTAAAGGGACGTTATGGTTAAGTTGTGCTACTAAAAACCTATGAAATTCAGTGAAAAAACATTGTTAAAGGGACGTTATGGTTCCAAGTAAAACCGGAAAACCCTTGAAATTCGCAAGTTACGGTAAGCTAAGCAACCATAACTCGCGCCACCACCGTGCACTGCTAAGACTAACACCCAGGACATCAAAGATGACATCACAAATGTCATTGATGAAATCACTGATGACATCACATGTGCATTTATCTTTCATGAAAAGTCTGTACAAGGGTTTCTTATTGTAATTTTAATTAAAAAAAGTGTCAAGGATTATTGGAATAAATATCAAGTGCTAATTCGTCCATCCAGTATACTAAGGTGCTCATGTAGAAACATAGGCATTGTCTGCAGCATACATGATGGAGGTGCAATATTCATAAACTTGCCATGTTGAATAGTGAAATGATAACTGTTTTCTTATTAGACTTTTGCATACTGTGAAACATGTGATAAGTAGATAATAAAACCCACTTACTACATAATTGCATTATTATAGACAAAACACAAAGAGACAACACCACATACAAATATGAGTATATCCAAGGAAATTGAAGTAAGAAAAAAAAAACAGCAGTAGTAGCAAAAAGTGTTCATAACCTAACTGATTACCTTTATGCAGAGAAATGATTGCTCTGTTTCAAACCTGCTACTTACCCTATATATATATATATATATATATCACATGATGTGCCTGGACTCTAAGGAAAGTAGTATGAATACAAGATATAAAAATAGGAACATATACAGGGAAAATATAGTAATAAAAAACAACAGAACTATCAGAAAGTGCTGACAACTCTACTGATTATTTTAATGCACAGAAAGGATTGCTGTCTTTCAAGCTTGTGTCTTCCCCTATGTATATGTTTCATATGATATGACTGGACCCTAAGGGAATTATTGTAAGAACATACTTGAAGGATAAGTCTACAAATATACTACCTTTTCCAATTCCCGACTGTTACTGAAGAAAACCATGAGGCCTAGATATGTCAGTAAAGAAAAAAAGGGGGAACCAGACATGTGATGTCATCAGTGATCCTGGGTGTTAGTCTTAGCAGTGCACGGTGGTGGCGCTAGTTATGGTTGCTTAGCTTACCATAACTGGCGAATTTCAAGGGTTTTTTTGGTTTTACTTGGAACCATAACGTCCCTTTAACAAAGTTTTTTCACTGAATATATATATGTATATATATATATATATATATATATATTTCAAATACGAACGGCTTCAACCAGAAACTATTCAGGCGAGCAGCACTCCACGAACAAAAGTGTTCCAATAATCCAAATAATCACGGAAATCCAACAGCAAACACTGCAGCATCGGTTGCGTATAATATAACAACCTTTATTTTGCATGTGCAACAGATAAAAAGTAATTTCCCAGTGAAAATTATGCTTAGCCAGACGGCAGCCTGACGCGTTTCACCACTAACCAGTGGCTTGTTCACAGTCCATATATATATATGTTTTTTCACTGAAAATATATATATATATATATATATCCTTTTTCTTCACACTGATGGAATCAGGCAAAAACAAGCAGCACTCTTCACTTCTCCAGTAAAAATAGTCCGGGCATCCAGTTCAAAGTTAAAATGCAGTCTTTATTAGTGCCTTGCAGAACGGCACAAACAAATTAAAAAGCCATTAACATGAGGCTCCCCCAAAGTGCAAAAATAGTGTGCGCGTTGGGAACGTTAACGCGTTTCGCGGCTTTTCCTGCCGCTTGATCACAACAATTCGTCCCCTTGAAACCACAGAGTTTAAAAAACAGTGGTGCAGAGCAAAACGGCGACCATTACCGCCAAAATAGAAGAGGGACTCCACTGAGAAACACACCCATCCGGAGCGAGTCAAAGGCGGACATGTTTCACTGTTGAAGCCACTATACTGGCGAAATCACAGCCAAATGGAAATAACTACTCTTATCCCCATAGGTATTTCATATACATTTACTTACTGTATAGATTTTGAACAGACTACTCGTCTGTAGGGTGCCCACAATGAACTCACCATAACTCGCCCCTAATGATGAGTGTTTGTCATTAGAGTCCCTCTATGCCATGTGTGAGCTTAAATACCTCATAACTACTGGTTGTCCGTCCCATACGATCTTTGGAACGTCGAATGAGCATTTGCTTTGTTAACAAGTCCTCAGTATTACAGTTAGTTTGTTCTCGCAATCGATGCCACTTATGATCGAATGAATGCCAAACCATCACAGAAAAACGCATTATAGTGGTTGTATTGATGGAACATAGGTCATTTTTGGCATTATCCTGGACGGCGCATAATGCATACTGTATGCTGCCCCCATATGGGAACTCCCTTTCTGTTGCTGAAATGCTGATGCATTCAACAATATGGGATATACCAGTGATCATCAAAGTACATTGGTCACTTTCAATGTATAGTGCGCCGATGCCTATTGGAATGTATCAACCACTTTTAAATGCCTTGTACGGCTAGCATAATCCAGTGCATCAGTAGAGTGTATCAAACATTGTAAAGTGCCTAGTGCATAAAAATTAGATGATAAGATGTACCAGTTCCTGTGCAGTGCATGATGCATAGATCTACAATTAGGAACTTTTCGCTTTTAATAAAATACATCAATCTAAATCACGTGCACCACACATTGTCCAATGCATAGTGCAGCAAAGTAATAATGAAATTGAAATTCATTACTATACGGTGCATAGTATGTAAAACTGCAAAGGGAGATTTAGCTCATTTGATCAGGACCCTATCCTGTCAACTCCTCAACCTTCTAACATGGCAGAAAGTTCCACAAACTTTGCATCAACTGTTAAAATAAACCATATATATATATATTCAGTATATATATTCAGTGAAACAACTTTGTTAAAGGGACGTTATGGTTCAAAGTAAAACCGAAAAACCCCTGAAATTCGGCAGTAATGGTAAGATAAGCAACCATAACTCGCGCCGCAACCGTGCACTGCTAAGACTAACACCCAGGACATCAAAGATGACATCACAAATGTCATTGATGACATCACTGATGACATCACATGTGCATTTACTTTTCATGAAAACTCTGTAGAAGGGATTCTTATTGTAATATTGACAAAAAAGTGTCAAGGATCATTGGAATAAATATCATGAGCTAATTAGTGCATTAAGAAATGTGTTGATATACATAGCATTCTATTATGACATTCTATCCAGTATACTAAGCTATTCATGCAGAAACATAAGCAGTGTGTGCAGCATAAATGATGAAGGTGCAATATTCATAATCTTGCCATGTTGAATACTGAAATGATAACTGCTTTTTTATTAGAGTTTTGCATAATGTGAAACATGTAATAGATAGCTAATAAAACCCAATTACTACATTATTGCATTACTGCACACCAAACACAAACAGACAATAACACAAACAAATAGAGCATATACAGGGAAAGTGAAGTAAACAAAAAAACAGCAGTATTACCCGACAATTTTCATAACGTAACTGATTATCTTCATGTACAGAATTGATTGCTCTGCTTCAAAGCTACTACTTCCCTATGTATAACTATCACATATTGTGACTAGACCCTAATGAAAGTAGTGTACGTGAAATGTGTACAAATATGAGCATATTCAGGGAAAGTACAGTAATAAAAAAACAACAGAACTATAACACAGTGTTGATAACCGTACTAATCATCTTCATACATTGAAAGCATTGTTGTCTTCCAAGTCTGTGTTTTCTCCCTTGTATATGGTTCATATGCTTTGAGTGGACCCTAAGTGAATTACTGTAAGAACATATTTGTAGTATAAGTCTACAAACATAGTACTTTGTATTATAGTATAGTGAATTTTTTGTTCCTGATTGTAACTGGCCTAGATATATCAGTAAAAAAAAAAGAGGGAGCCAGACATGTGATGTCATCAGTGATGTCATCAATGACATTTGTGAAGTCATCTTTGATGTCCTGGGTGTTACGTCTTCGCAGTGCACGGTGGCGGCGCGAGTTATGGTTGCTTATCTTACCATAACTGCCGAATTTCAGGGGTTTTTCGGTTTTACTTTGAACCATAACGTCCCTTTAACAAAGTTTTTTCACTGAATTTCATAGGTTTTTAGTAGCACAACTTAACCATAATATCCCTGACTTCATATACATGTAACATAGAACATACTAACCCCCTCATAGTGATTTTCATGTCCACGGACTACCGCCATGTCCGCGGACACATCGAAAATCTGAGCGTGGGGAATGTAAATTTAAATATTGTGCTCCATTTCCCCTTTGAAGTTTTTTTTTTTTTTTTACAGTTGCTTGACAGACACCTGTTATTTTGTATTTTTTTTCTTGTTTTTTTTTTCTTACTTTACTACTAAAATCTTCACATAACCTTCTCCAAAGCAACCCTTACATTCCAAAATAGAAAGGCATTTCCCGTAAAAGATAAAGAAATGCCATCTTCTTTAAAATTAACAGCATTACTGGCATCAATATTCTCATTGTTACAGAAGAACATACCAGCTCTAAGCATGAAGGCACACATGCCTCGGTTGATGACGCACCTAGCAATATTTTGCTGAGGACAAAAAACTGAACTATTGTCCCATATTGCCCTAGGTAGTACTCCAAAAAAAATTACTTTCGCATTTGGAAGGATCTTCATTGCGGCTTGAACCAAGCGTTCCAAATCAGCCAACAAAGTAGGGGCACTGACGTTGCCCAAATGGAAAACACCATAGTGCAAAACTACCACATGCGGACTGTTCATCGTGGCCATAACCTCACAAACGTGTACAATTCCCTGTACATTGCAATCAGGCACAGTGCTCCACACCACCTCCACTCCTTTCACATCAAAGTTCTTTGCAACATGCCTGCATTCAGCGTACTGCTGTAAACTATGCACAAACATATCTCCGAGCACCAACACCCTGACTTTCCCCACTTCTGCCATCTTCACCACACACAGTCTCTTTCAACACAAATCCACAACCTCGACATCTGATTGGCTGATCCGTACAGTTTTCTTTCCATGTTGGATTTCCTGGAAAAACCCGGATGTAGAACGCCCTGTCCACGCACAGCCGCGGTGTCCGCGGAAGGCGTCCACTTTACTCTGTGTGCCATTCCCTCATTGCATACAGCTAAGCAATCACACAATATGAATAACGTCCTCAGAACAACCTCATTTTGTGAATTTCAGGACAATTATTATTTCATTATTCAACATATTAACATTACAAATATTATACTTTCATCTTGTACTCTGCACACAATGCTATGTTTCGCCATTAGTAGCTCAGTATACTAGACAGAATCCCATAATACAATGCTATTTATATCAATGCATCGTTCAAAGCACTAATAACGGTATTATATTTATTGCAATATCCTTGACACTTTTTTCGCAACATTATAATAAAAATCCCTAGTACACAAATTCCATGAAAAGTGCATACACATGTGATGCCATCAGTGATTTCATCAATGACATTTGCGATGTCATCTTTGATGTCCTGGGTGTTAGTCTTAGCAGTGCATGGTGGTGGCGCGAGTTATTTTTCATAGCTTACCATAACTTGCGATTTTCAGGGGTCTTTCGGCTGTACTTAAAACCATAACGTCCTTTAAACAAACTTTTTTTAATATCACGCAAAAAATATACAAACATGGTGTGCAAAAACCAACTTCTCACAGATGGCTTTACACAGAATGTTGCAAGGTAAGAATTTGTGCTTGTTCACAGTGAAGGTCAGCTGCTTCCACAACTTCTACAGATGGCTTTACACAGAATATTGCAAAGTAAGAATTTATGCTCGTTCACAGTGAAGGTCAGCTGCTTCCATTTTTTTCTCGGGCCCCGGAGAGGCTTACGAAGCGGACTATAAGGTTGTATTGTGTTTTGACCTTGACAGACAGAGATTGTGATGAAAGACTTCTCTTGAAGGAGTGTTGCTAAAACGTAAGAGAAGATAAAGATGAAATTTCTGAAACAAAACCACTTTTATATATTATATCACTATGCGAAAGATCGTTGGCACACGCGGAGTCGTATTTTGGGACTGCACCACTCGTAGACAATGGAAATTGCAATTGTACTGTAAGTAACCCTTTAGATTATTGTATACCAAATATAATTACAATAGCGTAGCATTAAAGACCGCTCAAGTTGAACTTGTTTGTTGAAAGTGGCATAATGTTTTCTACCGCGCACTATCACCGCCGAATTGATCCCCTGTCGTTTAGAGGGCTCTGAAAATGGCAGACGACACAGGGTGGGTTAATAGAAATAATTTAACCGGTCTATAGGCGGTCAAGCGCTCTACTCGCTGTGCCACTTCACTGTAGCCTGTCAAGTGGCACAGTGAGTACAGCGCTCGCTTTGACATCCGTGCACAGCTTGCTAACGCAAGTTTGAATCCCGGCAAGGCCAAACTCAGCCTTTCATCATTCCGTGGTCGATAAATGAGCACCACACACCGTGGTTAATAATAAGCACTGCTTCGATACCTCACGGTTCTTAGCGTTATATGAATGGGAAAATATTATTATTTTATTATTAACATACTCTGTTGCACTATCTTCGATAGCAAATAGTTTCACGCCCTAATAAATAAAATGATGATTTTTAATGAAGATCGGCTGGTGAGACTAATTTATGTTTTTTAAAACAGGTATGTGGCTCCATTTTGCATATGTCACGATTTACAGACTCCAGCGGATGGGGTCTTCAACTGCCAGGTGCAGGTCCAAATATGCAACTTCATGACCCTCACCATTTTATGGGACAATCGCCAAGGACTAATATGCCCTTACGCAGTACTAGCGGCTACAAACAACATACCAACCAATAGGGTGGTCTAATGGCTCGTTGTTGGAGCAACCTTCCGATTATCAGAGCGACCATTTACTGCTTTTATCATAAACCAACAGCCTATCTACCGCAAAGGAACAACGCGTGGCTCCAAATAAACTTTTGCTGATCGACAGCAGAGACAATAGCAAATCGCTGAATATTCACTAAACATTTCATGTGAAATAAATGTACTTTACCAAATGTACAATCCTGCTGTTTACTTTTAAACCACAGTTTCATATTCCGAATTGTGGCGCACTGAGTTGTAAGCTGATCTAACACCCTCTGTACTGCAAAGGAAGATCGCATGCCTCAACATGAACTTTTGCGGATCGACAACAAAGACAAATGCAAATTGCTGAATATTCTCTAAACATTTGATGTCAAATAAATGTACTTTACAACATTTACAATCTTGCTGTTTGCTTTTAAATCACTGTTTCATATTCCGAATTGTGGCGCGCTGTGTTGTGCCATAATGTGTGTTGTCTTCCGGGTTCTGTGTAAAGTTGCGTAGGACTGGAGACGACTGGGCGCGTTTGATTACGCACCCTGTAACGTCACGGAGAGAGGCGGGGAATATGAATGCTTTGATAATATCAGGCTTAGGGGCGGGAGATATGATTTAGTGTCGCAAAAGCAAGTCAGCCAGGTCAATAGCGCCAGTCATAGGATTATCACATAATGTCGGCGCACACCAGCCGGATTTATCGTTTCAGTGGACAAAAAGTCGGTTGACGCCCCTAGGAAATTGTACTATTAGCGGATAAAAGGAGTGGTCTTAAAACACTTTCACCCTGACAACGAACAATACAAACAACGTTCTCAGAACACCCCCATTTTGTGTAATTGCAACCATTTCGGGACACTGCGAGTGTTCTTAGAACACATTCAACTAGACAGATTACAATACGGACAGCGTCCTGAGGACACCCCCAGTTTGTGTATTTACGAACAATTAAGTACACCGCGAGTGTTCATAGCTCATTTTTACCTTCCTTGCGAACAAAAATGACACATACTCCGTCCTCTAAACACCCCACCATTTAGTTTATTTACAAAATGACAGAACAGCCGTGTTCTCCGCGGACAAATTGAACGCAACAAAAACGTCTAGCACATAAAAAAACAAAACATTGAACCTATCTCATACTCCCCCACACCACACAAACACTCTTACACACCAACACACGGCACTTAATACAATTTTTTATCCACGTTTCACTGCGCTGCACGCGGTCGTCTGCGAATACAAGATGGCAGGTGCCACACAAAATCTGACGCGCTCCACGCCCCTCGCCGTCCAATCAGCGAACACGTCGCATGTCCGCTGACATGACGCAAGGCCATGGGCCAATCGGGGTGCTGTCCGCGGAGCGCACAGGGAAGTCCGTCCGCGTAGCGAACACAGATATCACTAATTTTTTTGCCTTACATTTTGGTCATTTTTAAAAAAACTACTGGACAGATTTACACCAAATTTACAAAAGCACGCTTTTGGGACCAGGCCGCCGCTCCTGCCGCAAATTTGGTGTAAATCCGTCCAGCGGTTCGGGCTGTAGCCGTGCGCAAAGTTTTTTCCCATTCATTCTATGGGGGAAAAAAAAGTTTTGGGACCCCCCCAATAACTTTTCCCTCCCTGGACGAATCCTCACCAAACTTTGCAAAAAAATTCAGAGTGACCCAACTACTTTGCAAAGTTTGGTGAGGATCCGTCCAGGGAGAGCAAAGTTATAAGCCGCCCAAATAGTGCTCTTCCTATGGAAACAGCAACTTAACCATAACTACATGGCCACTACCGTGGCCATGTAATATATATATATATATATATATATATATATATATATATATATATATATATATATATATATATATATATATATATATATATTTTTTTTTTTTCAATTAAAGAACTTTGTTAAAGGGACATTATAGTTAAGTTGGACTAATAAAAACCCATGAAATTCAATGAAAAACCTTTGTTAAAGGGACGTTATGGTTACAAGTAAAACTGAAAAACCCCAGAAATTCACCTTGTTAAGGTAAGCTAAGCAACCATAACTCGCGCCACCACCGTGCACTGCTAAGACTAACACCCAGGACATCAAAGATGACATCACAAATGTCATTGTGACATCACTGATGACATCACATATCTGGGCATCTTGTTTTTGTTCACTGACATATATAGGCCAGGTGGTTTTGTTCACTGATAGTCAGAATATTAAAATTGAATAAGGTGATATATATCTAGAAATTAACCTTGTCATCTGTTTTTTAAGTACTTTCCTTAGGGTTTGGTCTCAGGTCATGGTCCACATAAATTTTAATGTCATTAACATTTTCTTTCTTCCTTAGTTTAGTTTCCCTGTATGTGCCTCTGATTTATATGCATTGTGGTTCTTCATATGTATTGTTTGTACCAGAACAAGTGTTGTAAATCTTGAATTGTTAGTTAGTTATTACATGTTTAACATTACTCCAAACTCTGATAAGAGAGCATTCATTATTGTACTATCCAAAATTACAAATTATAAATAGTGTGCTTCTATGGTGCATGGTGCAGTCATTGCCTATGTTTATATATGATTAGGTTTCTGTATTAACAACAACACAAGACTGCCTGGACTGTTTTTGCAGATATCAGATATGAAAAACACCTGTTTTTTGGCTTTTTAAGGCCATGTCCCATACCCTCCTTATCACCAATCACATCCCAAAGGATTGTTTAATAAATTTGACAATTGTAATGTTGTGTTTTTCAATATGCTTATACTGCAATGTCTGTGAATTCAATATGGCGGGCGTTTCCAAAAATCTGACACACCTCACGCTTTTCACCATCTAATCAGTAGGTGCACCCGATGTGCGCAGACCTCACACTGCCCTCCGGGCCAATCAGAAAGAAACTGCTGGGTGGATTTACACCAAATGTACAAAAGCCTGCTTTCGGGACCACACCAGCGCTCCTGTCGCAAATTTGGTGAAAGTCCGTCCAGTGGTTTTGGCTATTTTCTATTTTATCTATGGGAAAAACCACACAATTTGGACCCCCTTCTATAACTTTGCCCCCCTTGACGAAACCTCACCAAACTTTGCAGAATCATGGGGCCATATACTTATTTTGCAAAGTTTCATGAGGATTTGTTTAGGGGGGAGGGTGAAGCAATAAGTCACCCAAAAAGTGCTCTTCCTGTGGGTCGAGCTAGTTAACCATAACTACAGGTCTGCTACTGCAGGCCCTGCAATATGTATACCAAATTTCAAAGGGCTGGTGTGTGAAGCACATTGCTTGTGCACTATGTCGGCTATTACAATCCAGGGTGTAGAAAAAATCAGCACAATGCGACTAACAAAACAAAAGTCCTATATTAACTCATCCCCATGTCCAGGGGAGATAAAATCCATATATATATTCACTGAAAAAAACGATATTAAAAGGAACATTATGGTTAAGTTCCACTAATAAAAACCTATGAAAGCTAAAAAAGCGAAAAACCAAAGAAATTCGCTAGTTATGGTAAGCTATGCAACTATAAGTCACACCGCTGCCATGTACTGCTAAGACTAACAACCCAAACATCAAAACACCATGTTTTGATCCCACTCTGGTATTTATAGCCGGTAAAATAGCTCAGCGGGTTGAGCGCTCACTGCTGCGATCTGAGCGTGATGTGCAGGCTGCATGTTCGAATCCCGGCAAGACCAACTCAGCCTTTCATCCTTCCGAGGTCGATAAATGAGTACCAATTTCGATTGGGTGATTTTGTATGTAAATATGTGCTCTGTAAAGCGCTTTGGATTTAGGTGCTATGCAAATAACACATCATTATCATTGCAATGTGATATTTGAAGATATCATAGATTTGTAACTTTCTGTCTCTGCACAAAGAAATACAGACACCTTGGTATGGTTGAATATTAGCACTACACTAGTATGTCAGTATGTATAAAGTGTAATGTAATATGTGTGACTGCTGTCAGTAAGGGCGTGGGCTGGGAAACTCCCCTGAAGAATTTCACAGGTACCTGAACCAAAAGCTTGCAGACATGCAAAGGTTTACAGGTCACTTCTGGAGATGCCAGTTAGCTACCCGGGAAACACATTGCCCCTTATGACCTTCCTTTGTTAGCCCCCACCAAGAATGTCTTCAGTTTTTATTTAATGACACTATTTGTTTAGCTTAGCTTAGCTTTAGCTTAGTACACCAGCCCCATATATATTTTTTATTTGCAAATTACTGTAGCCTTTAGTGGATGACACGTGTTTCGGCAAAAATTGACTTGCCTTTCTCAAATCCAGGTTAAATATAGACATGACATAAACAAAAGAAAAATAGAAAAACATAAAGCGTAATAAGTCTCTTGACAAGCTGTTTCATAGATCACTATCACACAGTCACTAGAGTGATGGAAAGAGTTCAAAATTCAAATAATGTGTGGATGTCGGTGGTGCTCCGTATTTTAACCTGTGCCTAGATCAGGTTTTGGAGAGAAGAAAATCCCTCCAAAGCAGGGATCTCACAAAACTGTAATCTAACCCCCGGGCAATGTGAGGGGGAGGTCCCCCTTCACTGCCTGGGGGTTGGATTACTTTCAATTTAACATCGGCGTGCGTCACGCACGCCGACATAAAATTGAAAGTAAATTCACGGCGGCAGCCATTTTCAGCTGCCGCGGTGAAGAGAGGGTTAGAGCCCCTCTCCCTCTTCCTCGATCTCCAGCTGTATTTCAAGCCGGAGATCGAGGCAGGTATCGTTGGAAAGGGGAGATTCTCCCCTTTCTAGCGATACCTTGTGTGACCGCATTCACGGATCGAACGCAGAGCTCGATCCGTGGCCAGCAATGGCCACTAGAGCACCAGGGACCTGTTTTGCGAGCGGGGGGAGGGCGGCTGCTTACTAGGTAAGCGGACCCCTCTCCCCCAAACTCCCAAAGCCTGGCGCCACAGCGCAGGAGACCCCTGGGGGCAGTGAGCATCTGCCCCAGGAGTGAAGAAGGAAAAAAAAAAGAAACAAAAAAAATTGAAGGGAGGGGGAGGCGGGAGGGGGTTTGGGGCCATGGGGCCCACTAGACCACCACGGAGTTTAGAAAAAATGGTGTCTTTGGAAAGAGGAGTTTCTCCCCTTTCCAAAGACACCATTTTTGACACATTGCTGGTCACGGATCGGCGCAGAGCGCTCGATCTGTGACCAGCAATGCCCATTGGACCACCAGGGATACGTTTGTGACGTGGAGGGGCGAGGGGGGCTGCTTACAGTAAGAAGCCCTCTCCCCCTCACCCCCAAAGCATGGGGGCACATATCTGATAAACCCTGGGGGCAGATGGCTGATCATCTGCCCCCAGGGAAGTGGGCAAAAAAAAAAAAAAAATTTGGAAGGGAGGTGGGAGGGCGTTTGGGGCCCTGGGGCCCACTAGACCACCACAGATTTTAGAAAAAATTGTGTCTTTGGAAAGGGGAGACCCCAAACAGAGGGGGGTGTACCTCATGCAGCCGTTTGTAGGAGGCCTGCATGAGGTGCCCCCGCCACCCATTTGGGGAGAGGGGGGAGAGGGCCTCCAAAAATGGTGGAATAGGCCCCCCAGTGGGTGGGGCAGTAAGGTTTGGGCACCCCAGCGCCAGATTGGCACATCAATGTGCCTCTCTGCACCAAGGGGAGTTGGGTTACCAAAGGAAAAAAGTGAAAATGGTGGAACGTTTTTTAGGGGGGGCTGTGGGGCACCCCAAAGGGTCGGGGCATTTTCTAATGGGATGGGACCTTGCCCCCCACCCACAATGGAGTGGGTGCCATGTCATGCAGCCCTCCCTGGGACCAGATATCTGCTCCTAGGAACGGACGCCTGAGCCCAGGGAGAAGTGCAGGACAGCCCCCCCTAATCTGCCCCCGGGGAGGGCTACATTTATTTTATTTTTTAGATGGGCCGCTCCTACAATTGGGGTGGGGGTGGAGAAGTGCACCCCCCTTCACATTAGAAAATTCCACAGCGGTGTAGGGGGCCCCTCCACCCCCGCTAAAGGGCAGCCTGTCATTTTGAATTATTTTATTTGTTTACTATACCTTCCTTGGCGCAGAGGGGCGCATTGGTGTGCCAATCTGGTGCCGGGGTGCCCAACCTTACTGCCCCACCCACTGGGGGCCTGTCCCACCATTTTTGGGGGCCCTCTCCCCACCCCAAATCGATGCCCAGGGAGCCCGGCATGAGGTGCCCCTGCCACCCATTTGGGGTGAGGGGGGAGAGGGCCCCCAAAAAGGTGGGACAGGCCCCCAGTGGGTGGGGCAGTAAGGTTTGGGCACCCCGGGGCCAGATTGGCACATCAATGTGCCTCTCTGCACCAAGGGCAGTTGGGTTACCAAAGGAAAAAAGTGAAAATGGTGGAAAGCTTTTTAGGGGGGTGTAGGGCACCCCAAAGGGTTGGGGAATTTTCTAATGGGATGGGGCATTGACCGCCCACACCCACAATGGAGTGGGTGCAATGTCATGCAGCCCTCCCTAGGACCAGATATCTGTTCCTAGGAACTGACGCCTGAGCCCAGGGAGGAGTGCAGGACAGCCCCCCCTTATCTGCCCCCGGGGAGGGCTCCATGAGATGGGGCGCCCCTCCAATTGGGGCGGGGGTGGAGAGGTGCACCCTCCTTCACATTAGAAAATTCCACAGGTGGGACAGGGGGCCACTCTGCCCCACTAAAGGGCAGCTTGCCATTTTGAATTATTTTCTTTGTTTATTATACCTGCCTTGGCGCAGCGGGGCACATTGGTGTGCCAATCCGGTGCCGGGGCACCCAAACCTTACTGTGCCACCCATTGGGGGGCATGTCCCACCATTTTTGGGGGTCTCTCCGCCCACTCCAAATCGAGGAGGGGTGTACCTCACGCAGCCGTTTGTAGGAGGTCCAGGAAGGCCTGCATGAGGTGCCCCCGCCACCCATTTGGGATGATGGGGGAGAGGGCCCCCAAACATTGTGGGACAGGCCCCCCAGTGGGTGGGGTAGTAAGGTTTGGGCACCCCAGGGCCAGATTGGCACACCAATGTCCCCCTTGTGCGCCAAGGCAAGTTTCATAAACAAAGAAAAAAATGGAAAATGGTGGAACGCATTTTATGGGGGGCTGTGGGGCACCCCAAAGGGACAGGGAATTTTCTAATGGGACGGGGTGGTGACCCCGTCTCCCCCACCCGCAATGGAGTCAGTGCCATGTCATGCAGCCTTCCCTGGGACCAGATATCTGCTCCTAGGAAGGGACGCCTGAGCCCAGGGAGGAGTGCAGGACAGACCCCCCACTTATCTGTCCTCGGGGAGGGCTACATGAGATGTGCCACCCCTCCAATTGGGGTGGGGGTGGAGAGGTGCACCCCCTTCACAATAGAAAATAACCTGGTGGTGTATGGGGTGCCTCTGCACCCGCTAAAGGGCAGCCTGCCATGAATAATTTTCTTTGTTTACTAAACTTGCCTTGACACAGATGGGCATATTGGTGTGCCAATCTGGCCCCGGGATGCCCAAACCTTACTGTCCCACAATGTTTGGGGGCTCCCCCACCCCAAATGGAGGGGGGTGTACCTCACACAGACGTTTGTAGGAGACCCAGGGAGGCCTGCATGAGGTGTCCCTGTTGGGGGTAATAAAAACTGGGGCAATTTGTGCAAGGCTGACCTCTGTGGATTCCCACGGGTGTCCTCTTTTCGGAAATGCATGGGGTTCCCTGTTTTCCATGGTGGCTTGGACACCCTAGGCCCATATCTGTATGATGTGAGAGTGTGAAATTCAGGAGTGAAAACAGACTTGGGATTACTTGTGTTTTAGGGTTTCCCCTTGGCACCCAGGTAGGTGCACCCACACATGTGAGGTACCATTTTCATCGGGACACCTGTGGGAATGCGAGACGGTATGCCATGTGTTGTTGGCGGCATGTTTGGATGGGTGAGCCGAGTGAAATGTGCAGAAAATGCGTTTTTTTTCCCCACATTTCAGACTTTGCGGGGTTGTCTGGGTAATACATTCTGGATCGATTTGCGCAAATCATACCTCTGCGGATTCCCACGGGGGTCCTCTTTTCACAAATGCATGGGGTTCCCTGTTTTCCTTGGTGGCTTGGACACCCGAGGCCCATATCTGTATGATGTGCCCATCTGCAGAGAGTGTGAAATTCAGGTGTGAAAACCGACTTGGGGTTACTTGTGTTTTAGGCTTTCCCCTTGGCGCCCAGGTAAGTGCTCCCATACATATGAGGTACCGTTTTCATCGGGACACCTGTGGAAACGCGAGAAGGTATAACATTTGTTGTTTTGTGTGGTTTTCGTAACTTTTTGACCCATTTGCTGGTGCCGTTTGTAACACATCCCTTTCATTTCCCAAATGTGACCTACATTTAGTCTCTGCTTTAGGCACCATACACTTTTGTAACTTGCACAAGTCATTTACCCTTGAAACGGTCTGCCTGTGCTCTTTCCAAAAATGTATTCTTGCCATTCCTCACCACATTGATTTTCCCGATTTACACATGCTAAGTGCGTCTGTTCAGGCCATGAGCATAAAACTCCTGTGTACCATTGGCTCAGTGTTTGTCTTGTGGTATTGCTTGTTTTGTAAAACACTACAACAAATGTGTGCTTTCCTAACTGCAAGAGTCGGGGGAATGAAGCAGTGTATTGCTTTTCTCAAAATTCATAGAAGCCATTGCCGTACCAAGCCAACCATGTCCAACACATACCTTCTTTTTCTGTAATTTTCCTGCTTTTCCCCCAATCTATGGCATTTTCCCCAACCTAGTTGTTGCCCAACCTACGCAGATCACCCCTTACTAAATTTGGAATTTTGTCTACATTTCAGAAATATATGCCTTTCTGTCCTACAATTCAGCTTTCCTACCCTTTTCTTCCATTCTGTCCATGCATGTCCAATTGGCAAAAATGGCAAAATTGCCTACCTCTCACAAAACGGTTGATAACCACATCAAAATAATGTTTTTTTGTTTCCACTCAACCTGTTCTTGAAAGCCAGGAAATTGGGGAATCCAGAACAGCAAACCATTTGTTCCTAGCTCTTAGAAGGAAAAAACCACATCTTCTTTTTCCATCATTTTATTCATATTTTTTGAAAAAGCACTACGTTTTTGCCCTTTTTGGTTATTTTCTATCACCCCCTTACAGCAACCTAGGATTCCTGGGTGGCGTTACTACTGCCTACAAGGCTTTGAATGTCCACATACCGAAATCACCAAAAAAAGGCCTTGGCATTGGGGGGAAAACTCCATGGCAGTTAAAGGGTTAACACAGTTTGTTGGTGGAAGTAAATGCAAGACATTATGGTTGTTGTAGATATGCCTATTCCAATAAAAGAGAAAAAAGAGTAGAAAAAGGTGTGCTGGCTATTGGCTTGCCCAGTGCATTATAAATGTTATATGATTGCATGAGAAAAAACCTTATTCATCTGTGATCAGGATCTAGGGGAGAGAAAAATCATATTCCATTAGTATATCATCTGTGAGTTCCATAGGAAAAATATTCCTTCGCCTGTAACAATGGAACCTGCTTGTTTATGGAGCGCACAGACACTACAGCCTTGTTTAGGCAACTCAAGACAAAAATATGCAATTGCAAAGTATCCTGTGCAAGGTTAATGAATGGGGGAAGATGCAAAGCATTGTGGTTATTGTGGTTTTGCGTTTTATGGAAATAATGCGCTGGCACTTGACCTTTCTGGTACATTCTAAATGTTGTATAAAACATGGTACAATAAGTTTAGACCATTATAAAAAAGAAGAGAAATAGATCCTTAGCATAGTTTGTGGGTGGAAGTAGATGCAAGGCATTGTGGTTAATGTAGTTCTGCCTATTCTGAACAAGAAAGAAAAGAAATGTGTTAGCTAGTTGCCTGATCCGTAGCATATGAAATGTTATATGGTTACATGAGAGAAAACGTTTTCATCTATGATCAAGATCGAGGAGGAGAGAGCATTTATATTCTATTAATATATCATGAGTGAGTTACATAGGAGAGAAAAAACGGAATATGCATGGCATTATATAAAATTGATGATTTCATTATCAGAGTTCAATCCAAATTCTACAGTTCGGTAATCCAAATAAGTCTGGCCTCTGATCTTCTAAGATATAGTTCATGGTTACCACCTCTTCTGTTCATCTGTATTTTTTGTAGACCAATGAACTTGATGTACCGTTTGTTGTCCATCTGATGGAAGGTTTGCCATTGTTGTGACAGCAGTAGGTTGCTTTCCTGGCTACTCATTTCTGAGATGTGTTCTCTTATACATATCCGTAGTTTGCGTATTGTACTTCCAATGTAAATAAGTTGACAAGTACATTGAATTGCGTAAACGACGTATTTGGAGCGGCAGTTGATGTGTTCTTTGATTGTTGTTTTGGTCCCATTATTGTCTATACATATGGTTGTTTCAGGTAGTGCATGCTTACACATAGTACAAAATCCACATTTTCTGAACCCAGTTTTTTGTTGTTGTAACCAGTTCATCGTTGGTCTCTCTCCATTGTCTGGTAGTAAAGAGGGACTGAGAATCATTTTTAAAGTTTTGTCTCTTTTAAAGATCAGAGTTGGTTGATCTTTGATGTTTTTTGCTATGTGAGGGTCCAATTTTTGTAGATACCAATTCTTCTTTCCTGATCAATTTTGTGTTTTCACAGTAGGTGGTAATTAATTGAACTGAATCATCCTGTTTAGATTGTTTTACTTTGTGAGTCAGTGTAGCTTGTCTATTCATTAGTTTGGCTTTGGTTCTTGCTTTGACAATTGTGTTTCTGGGGTATCCCCTGGCAAGAAATCTGTTGGATAGGAGTTCACATTCAGATTCAAAGACAACGTTTCTGTATAGTTTCTTTTTGCACTTATGAATTCACCTTTAGGGATGTTGTTAATGACAGGTTTGTAGTGGAAACTGGTAGCGAAAAGGGTTGAATTTACTTCAGTTGGTTTTCTGTAGGTTTTGGTTATAAGTTTGTCCCCTAATGTGGAAATCGTGAGATCCAAAAAATGTATTTCTGAATCACTAGAGGTTCCAGAAAATACAAAACCGTAGGTATTGTTGTTAACCTGATTCAGAAAAGTTTCTAATTCATGTTTGGTTCCACTCCAGATTAATAGTACATTGTCAATATAGCAAGTCCATTTGACTACTTTGTTCTTGAAGGTTGTTAATGGATAGATAAATAAATCTTCAAACATTCCCATTTCAAGGTTCGCAAGAGTGGGTGCAAATTTACCGCCAATTGCGACGCTGCATGTTTGTTTGAAAAAACTATTGTCAAAAACGAAGATGTTATTCTCCAACGTTGTCATCAACATTTCTTTTAACATGCAAACATAATTAAAGTGTGAAGCAGATTTATCTTTGAAAATATAGTCCATTGTTTGTAATGCCTGATTGTGTCCTATTGATGTGTATAAAGCCTTGACGTCCCAAGTTGCCAGTAAGTAATTGTCTTGCCACTGTATTTCTTCTAGTATCTTGATAGTTGATGTTGTGTTCTTGAGATATGCTTTTACTTGACAGACCTTTGGTTTAAGTATGTTGTCGATATATTCAGCTACTGGTTCTGTGGCCCTCCGATGGTGCTTACAATTGGCCTGCCTTCAGGAATTTTGAGAAATGTCTTATGTACCTTCAGAAAGAAAATAAATTGTCATTATAGTCAGTTTGGGTACAAATAAGTGTAGTCTTTATCATCAGTGATTAGACCTTGTCGATGCCATCCATGGATTAGGTTCTTTAGTTCTTGTGTGATTCTAGCAGTAGGATTAGATGGGAGTTTCTCATAGCAGTTGGGGGTCTCAAGGTGGTTATTGGCCATTTGGATGTAGTCACAACGGTTCATTATTATTATTGGTTAGATTGTTTTGATGATTTGTACAAATCTTGAGTTACTGCTTTGTAAAAAGCATCAATCATATTGTCTGGTGCCAGTTGAGGTAGAAACTTTGATTTCGGTTTGAGTTCTTTGGAGATTAAGCCTACTGAATGTATCCGTAATTCATGCATTGTTTCATGTATGGGGTAGTCAGCCGATTCCCCAATTGATCTCAACAAATGAATATTACCCAATTCTTCGATCGTTATATCACTGATATCTGAAGTTTTAGCTGCAATTTCGGACAAATTTAAATAGATCGATATGCAAGTTAAGTGGTTCACAAAAAGAGGTTGGGGCGAAAGACAAACCTCTATTTAGGAGACTTGTTTCTTCTACGGTAAGAATATGATCAGATAGATTCATAACCAGATTGACTACTTTGATTTCTTGGCTGCCTCTCTTGCTGCAGCTCTGGTCAGATGCTGATAAGCGTCTAGATTGTCTGGGTTTTCTTTGTTCTCCAGCTCCTCTTCTCCCTCCCTTCCGACAGGGAGTTGCGATGTGTCTGGTGCTTTTGTCACTTGAAAACGGACTTGTTTCAAAGGTGTGTTCCTGTTTCCTTTTTTGTAACGTCTGATTTGATTCAAAAAGCCATGACTTGTTTTCTTAGTTTGATATCATCCTGATATTCTTTGAGAATTTCATACATTTTCAAAAAATTCTTTTCCTTGGTAACTTCAAGGGCCTTCGCCTCCTTAATTTCTTTTTTGAAAAGTTCAATTTGTTCTGTCGTTCTTTTGTGTTCCCTTTCGGCATGTTCAGTGGGGATTTGTAGCATTTGTTTAGAACAGTGGTTCAGATTGCTTTCCCAATTATCTGCTAGGTCCTTGTCCTCATCTTTATTGAAGTTTGGAAAGATCTGAATGTGTAGTCCCCTTGGGATTTGATCTTTGGTTAGGTAATTCTTAAGAGAAATGATCTCCCAATCTTTATCTATTTCTCTGCGGGAGGCCCTTTCCTATTTGACAAATTTGTACCTCAGGTCCTCCCCTTTTGGTGAGGTTGAGGTAAAAGCATGTGTGTTACTTTCCCGTGGGGAGAATAAGTTACTCGCTTCATGTTCCCTGTTTTCCAGGTATTCTGCCATTTTGTTAGTATTGAAAGAAGGGTCTACGTGGTATTTGATGTCGATGCAAAAATGACTAATGGTGATGGACTTTTTGGTTGACACCTTCTGCGGTAATAACTTGCGACCTTGTTGTGTGTGTGTTGCTAAGAACTTAGAGACATAGAGGCCCTCAACTCCGTTGTTCAAAATTTCAATGGTAGGGTGAGCTTACACATTAAAGTTAATACGTGGCTCCTGTAATCAAGATCTCTCAAGTTCTTAGCAACACACACACACAAGGTTGCGATGATGCCCCAGCTGCTGCCACACCCACACCCCAGCCGAGGAGGAGGAGATGGAAGAAGTAGGTCTTCCATCTACATGTCATCATGGATATGTTGCAGGAGTGGAAGGGTGATTTATACCCCACCACTGCGCCTTCAAATGCCATCGGGGCACATGTGAATCTCCTGGCCGCCCTGCTTTTGTTCTCCACAGGTTCTTTCCAGAGAACCAGTGGTATCACTGCTAGTATTTCTCTAGCCATTCAGTCATGCCCCCCTCCACCAGGTAGTGGCATGAATCATATAATGCAGCCAATGCCACATGCCTTCGACCCAGGAGGAACAAATACAGGTGGCACACAAATGTTACGGGGCACACCAATTCCCGCAGATCATCGATACCATTGACTGCATGGGGCACTATGCCCCTCCCATGCTGATGCGTTTATGTACTGGAACCAGCACCTCTTGCACTCCATAAACACATAACTGGTATGCAATGCTGGTGGCTATGACAGCCACAACTTCCGAGACTCGAGTTTGTGCTCACAGTTGGAAGCGAGTCACTATGGGGACATGTGGTTGCTAGGTAAGTGGAGAAACTCACACCATGTCCAAACACACACAAGCAGCATCACATACACACACAGACACACAGAAACATGACCATTGCAAGGAGGCTCACCATCACTGGGTCCATACTGTGAAGGCATCATGAAGTAGACAAAGACAACTGAATAGAATTTCTGGATGTAAACTTATATTAACTAAAAAAGATAGTTGCAAAAAGGCCTAACTTGCCCTATGATAAGGTGGGATTTCCCTACCTAAATAAAACTAATGATAGGCTGTGTCAGGAAGTTCAAAGCAAATGTCTGTCTGTGTCCAAAACCTATGCTTGCCCTCACTTCTAACTGTATACAATGTGTAGGGATGTCAGCATCAAATGAGAAGTTTTCATAAAAAAATGCAGAGCTTCTTCCAGCTTTTCTGTGGGAAAAGGGGTTTTCCTTCCCCAAAGTTCAAAGAGTTCACATTATCCAAAAGGGGTTTCCTTAGCCAAGATTCCAATTTGTTTTCTACTCACATCAATGTCAGCTGTCAACCACATGTAATGGCAAGGTCAGCATATATATGACGAGTGAGGCCTATGGTTGCTATGCACGCACACTGCTTCATAGCACAAGCGTGAGCCGGAAGTTACGTCATGTGGTGACGGGCAATCCGCATCAGCCTGGATGCATCCACATGTGTACAGGGAGTTGTGCATGCATTGAGCTTGGACCCTCCTATGCACGGACCGTGGCATTCAGAAATGTGCACAAGCAGATGCCCTACGGCACACAAGACAGTATTGGCATGTTCAAGTACCACCTGTGTGTGCAGCTTTTACTTGGATTCAGAGATTTGTGTTGCACTCATTCAACCGACAGGACAGTGCCATGTACTGGGCAACCTGTCTACATGCTGGGGATTCATTGACCCTGTCAGTCAGGAATGTGAAGCAGTCTTCATACATGGGCACTTGACTCATATGTTGTACATATGCTTTTAGTGATAGCACTTTGGCATGTCTGTGCAAAGTGAGTCATGCCATTGAACGTCACACGTCCTGGATGAGTGGTGTGCAGCAGACATGGTCCGCTGGTGTGTATTCCTGCCATGATTTGCATTGCATCTGCTCAGGGGGCTGATTGTTAGTAGTGGCTATGTTTGTTGGCTCTGACTGCCAATTTCATGTACATGATTCCCTTGAGACATAGGCAGGATAATATATCATCATTGTAATCTTGACATTTCCATCGAGTGACACCAAGTGTTGAAGAGTTTGCTGATGCCTAGATGGTTGAATGTCTGTGAGTCCGGTCTGCACACCTTGTGGCCCGGCTCTGTTTGCTTGACACATGTTTGTGTGACTTTGCCGCTAAGTGTTTCAGATGTGTGTGTTGTCAATATGGCAGGACCTTCATCTCCTTGTATGCACATGTGCTAGGGAGCTGACACATGTGAGTGGGTCACATGTGAAAGGTGGCAGTCGACTCTATGTTGTGAAACCTTCCATGTGGCAACATGGCCTGAGGTGAACAGCAGCACTGTTTGTTCTGTGTATGTGGGTGATTGGTATACTGATGTTGATGCACACAGTGTTGGGACTGGAATACTGCACAGCAACCGATGTCACATGACTTATGCGTGGATGTGCTGAATTGGCTTGGAGCAGGTTGCTGTGTGTAGTGATGTTGTATGTGCACTGTGCTTAAATGGATGTGGTAACTTGTTCACATGTTCACAATATGCCTCTCACAAGGACTCGCCATGCACAGTTTCAAATTTCCTCCACTCACAGGCATTGCATTTGTTTGCATCTTGCAAATCACAACAGACAAATAGTAGTGATGAGGATAAAATGTATGCAGTGCTTTACAAAGTCTTTATACGTGTGTGTGGTGCTGGACATGTGGCAGTGGGTGCTGTACAGGGGTGTGTGATGGTTCAGTGCTGGATAGGGTGCTTTTAGGATTAGATGGTATATGTGGCAATGGGGGAGGGGAAGGAGGAGGATGATGAGGGCGTGTATGAGGAGAGGAAGGTGGTGAGAGTAAGGGGACGCTTCCGGGACCCCCCATGTCAACATTTGCCCTCTCCGTTAGACGCTTCAGCAACAGGTTAGTAAAATAATTATAATAAAATTGACAATTACCAGTCAATGCAACAATTAATTTTATGTGAACATTGTTAAAGAATAAAACCTCCCTTTTTAGTTACCTACATAATAATTCAATATCAGAATAAATATGAACTACAAATCAACGTTATACAATTGCGTACTATTCAGTTGTTCAGCGCGTTCATATGTTTCATAAGCTGCATAGTTTTAACAAATGTGTACACTAAATTCAGTTTCGTTTTGTAAAGCTATTTAGCATCATATTTGAAAATGTAATACAAATGTATGGTGTAGCATACTATTTATAGCACTATATATGGAACGCAAATGCAAATATATGCAGCAGTGCGTTATTTATTTTACACGCATCATGCACTTTATAGCTTCTCCATTGTGTACGCTAAAGAGTTATCCATTAATCTTATTTAATATTTTACCAATGTTCTAAGAATTCTTTTTTTTTTTTTTGATTTTAATAATTTTTTTTTTATTAAGGTATGTAATATACAATCATAAAGTCATAACTTCATAAACATAATGCAGTGAAACTTTTACATGAGAATAGATTAAACAATGGTAAAGTGGATGTTCTAAGAATTCTAACGTACAAGTGTGCACGCTAGACAGTACGACTAGAATAATCAAAGTACAATAAAGAACATATTTAACCAACAATGCACATAATCTACAACTTAACAAATATACACTCCACATCATGAGCGTCTTCATGTATACATTATTTTACTTTAAAATGCATACTTATTGGGCACTTAGGCTTTTAAAAGTGTGTCCCGCTTTCATGATGATATGCCTTTTAAAATTACTGTTGAACACTTCATATAATGTAAGTATCACTATGTCCATGTGATACACTAGACAGCTTCAACAGGTTGTATGCCAAACAGTACGTATAATATCAACAGCATACATAAATAAAGTTAAATCTTTATAATGTCTAATTTCTATTTGACTCTTTTTAAACGTATACAATTATTAAATCGTTACTATAAAATAATTCATGTATGCTTATTTTAGTTCAACACATTTCAAAATGTTGACACCTCGTTTGTACTCTTCTAAAGAATCAGGTTAGTAAAATAGTGATTAAAAAGTATACATTTACCATTGAATGCAACAATTATTTATATGTGAATATAATGCTATATTGCAAGAAATATTACATACAAATACAACTCTATGCAGCAGCATACTATTAGGTTGTTCAACTATTTCATAGGCTTTATTTGCTTCATAGCTTTAACAGGTGTATACGCTTAGTGGTCATCAAATATTAGGGATAGCACATTTTTACCAAGTGTCCTAGTAATTCAGTTTTTTCTTTTGTAATGCTGTATAGCACCAAATATCAACAGCAAATAATGCATTTATACACTAACGTACTAATTATTGAGCGGCTCCAGACATTTTATAGGATCTGCCTTGTGTACCCTAAATATCTCTTAAATAGGCATATTTAATATTTTAAAAGTCATATAACAAATTGCAACATACATTTGCTCACAAATACTGGACATTCAACATTACACGTGTGCAATTTCATACATTTTTAGAAAGTGGTTCATCAACTTTATACGCTTGACAGACAAGTTAATAAATTCAAATTTATGACATAGTATACCATTTATTGGCGCAACCAGTTTGTACATATTATACATTATATAACATTATTGTCGTACTACACACAAAATATTTAGTCAACATCACACATAATGTACAGCTTAAAAAACTGTACGCTGCACATTAGGAGTGTTTTTATGTATACATTACATTACCTCAAAATGCATCTTTATTTGACATTTCTGCTTTTTAAATTGTGTCCCCTGTTGATGATATACCTTTGATAATTACTTATGTAACCTTATAATATAATATATTATTATATAATATAATCTTCAAACCACTTCATATACTTAACAAGGGTAAAGCTTCAACACGTGTGTATGTTAAACAGTATGTATAACATCATCAGCATACAAATAACAAATGTGCTCACATGAAACATAATATACAGCTTAACCTAGTAATCACAGTAATTCCAATAGTATCTTGTTAAATGTCACATATTGATTTTATACATGTTACATATTTGACACTAATAAATACATGTACTAATGTATTATAACAGCATGTCTTATTTTTTTATAGGTTCAGCATCAACATTAATACAAGATGGAAATACAATTCAACCAAATATAAAGAAGAAAAACCAACATACACATGAACATACATTTATCTACTATAATGTATTGTAAAAATAAATAAAAACATTTAGACCTTGCAAAGTTAACACAGGTATAACCAAATTCTCTCCTGTCCAATAAATGGAAAGTGCAATTTTGTTTAATAATTCAATAATAGTTAGTAAAAATGTATTCTCCTTTACCAAAAAAGGTTCTTTGTTATTTAAACATGGGCAATCATAAAAAATGTAAAACAAAATGTGGGTATCTCCCAAAAAACGAACACACAAGTGGCTTTTAAAAATAAAAATGTAAAAAATACAATCAAAAACAAAAGACATGGTCCTTGTCCTTTGTAATTTAATTGCAGCTGGATAACAGTTATATAGTTTCATCGGTATTGTAACTATCAGCAAAAATAAGTAACAGTATTTCGTATGCACTGGAATGATCCTATTTCAATCATGATCAATGGGCTGACTGGCTTGAAGTTAGCGCATGTATTGCTCTTAGAAAATTGTTTAGGTGAGAGCATGTATCACACCAGAAGAATTGCGTAGTTTAGCGCATGTGACACACCTTGGATAATTTTGTAGGTTAGAGCATGTATTGTTCTTAGAAAATTGTGCAGGTCGGTGCATGGATCACACCCTGAGAAATGTATTGCTGTTAGAAAATTGTGTAGGTCAGCACAGGTATCACACCTAGAAGAAGTGTGAAGGTTATCCCATATATTCCTCTTAGAAAAGTGTGTAGGTCAGAGCATGTATTCACACTTACGAGAATTGTGTATGTTAGCCCATATATCACACTTAGAAGAATTTTATAGGTTAGCGCATGTATTGCTTTTAAAAAATTGTGTTGGTCGGCACATGTATCACACCTAGAAGAATTGTGTAGGTTAGCACATGTATTGTTCTTAGAAATGTGTGTAGGTCAGCGCATGTATTCACGCTTACGAAAATGATGTATGTTAGCCCAAATATCACACTTAGAAGAGTTGTCGAGGTTAGACCATGCATTCATCATAGAAAAGTGTGTGGGCCAGATAATGTATCACACTGGAAGAATTGTGTAGGTCAGTGCATGTATTGCTCTTAGCAAATTGTGTAGGTTAGCGTATGTATTCTCTCTTAGAAGAATTGTGTATGGTAGCCCATGCATCACACTTAGAAGAACTGTGTATGTTAGCCCATGTAGTCTTCTTAGAAAATTATGTAGGTCAGCGCATGTATTTACACTTAGAAGAATTGTGTTTTTCAGCCCATATATCACACTTAGAAGGAGTGTGGAAGTTAGTTAATGTATTCCTCTTGAAGACTATGTAGGTTAGCCCATGTATCACAGAAGAATTTGGTAGGTTAGGCCATGTATTGCATTTAGAAGAATGTAGACAGTGCGTAATATGTAGTTGTATGCAGAAAGTAGCCATGTTTTGAATCTAGGTGTATGTAGAATGTAGCCTGTACATTGAATCCAGATGAAGGTGCCGTGTTTCTAGGTGAATGTTGAATGTAGCCAGTGCACTGAGGCATTCAATAGAGTACAGCCAACTTATTTAAACCTGTCACACTCAATGCTTATGCAGTTTTAGCCACAGGCATGATGCATTGCTGCACGCATTCGCCTCCATACACCAGACTAAACACAAAGCACAACGTCTCTGCTATTAGAATGCAGCTATGATCTACGACAAACAATTCTATCTAGCTGGACACATAACGAGTCTCTGGCATCAGAATGCAGCTACAACCTACGACAAAACATTTGGTCTATCTGGACGCATAATGAGTCTCTTGCACTCATATACTCTCTTGACCACCTCGTAGCACCCATCCACATGCCTGACAATCATTGGTAACTTATTGGATCTCGGCCAGCCCATCCAGCTGCTTATCTTGACCAAATGCACACACACATTCTATTCCTCCAAACAATTTTTCCCATATCTTGGACTTCGGTGCCCAAGGACGTTCCCGCAACAAGCGCACTGAGGCCACACTAATGGGGAAAGAGTCTTAAATAAATTGCAAACTACTACTACTACTTATAGGACGAGAATAAAATGCATTTAGTGATGCAACATTAGCCACTACTTTATCATACGACTGACACATTATAAACACAGATGCTGCATGGACCAATACACTTCAATATAAAGGGGTTAGTGTGTTTCTGATGGAATAGGGGTTCACTCTTCTTTCTCAATGCTCATTAAAGCCACCATGAATGTTTTGAACCATATGATATTGAACATTTTCAATACTGAAACAAGTTTCTCCATGATATGGGGTCATATTACAAAGATATCTTTACCCAGGCTTTCACACTATGCAGGATGTCCATGCTTTGTGGGCTGGGTGTGCACAACACTCTACAGCCCCTTAACCTAGCAAGACTATTCTTCTGGGAGGGAAAACGTTATCTCCAGAAGGCCCTGACCACCATCAATTAAGTGTCACATGTCACAGATGTTTAAACCTCACATTCACACTTTAAGGCTGTATAAATGAGTGTATATAGTTCATGGTTACACACATGTTGATGTCCAAGTGAGTGTTGGTAAACATCTAATTGAACAGCAAGCCCAGTGTTCATTCTGTATTTAGTAATGGAAGCATACAACCCTTTTATTAAAGACATGGTTTTCAAATATATGTGGCCAATTTTATTTTACCAGAATGTACTTCAATGTATGCAAAACAGCCAGGAATCCTTATTTGTGCTGTTTGACCTCGTTCTGTTGAAGTCTAGAATTAGATACTTTAAAAGGTCATAATAGTAGTAAACCCCACTGTTCATCATGGATTGATAGCCTTCTTTCTGAAAATAATTGGTATGGGTATTCTAGGTTTTGATCAAGTACCTCCCACAGTAAGTTAAGCGTAACATTCTTATTATAACTACGATATATACTGGAAGTGATCATGAGATATGGACTTGGTAATAATTTACAAAAAAGCAAGCTTACAATTATATTACAATTAAATAAGTGTTTTGATAGATCATTTTGCTGACACCATTTTTGATATACCATGTTTCTCGCTAGAAATATCCTTCCTTCTTAGAAATAGTCCATAGTAAACAAACAATAGAAAATAAAAAAAATTCAGATCTCCAGTCTGGGCCTCTGGTCCCTTTGCCAGAACCCTAGCCTCCAGCGCAGAGCCTATGAGCACCCCATTCCCCTCCACCTTATTGACAAAATGCCCTCATTGTTTGTAGGGTGACAATGTATATCTCTGAGCACCGGCAGCCACTTCGGTGGTTACTGATGTCTCTGATGCTCTCATTCTACTTTAAAGGATAGAAATGTCCCCCCTCCCCCAGCCTCACAATATCTATGTTCTTTCGTCCTATTGAGCTGCTGACAGCAGCTACTGTGGGAGCCCAAGCAAACACGCACCAAACTACACAAAGTTCACCCACAGAAAGAGACAGAGACATAGGCTTGGACAGAGAGAAAAATCAAAGTAAGATATGTGGGGTACATCTAGTACTACTCACAACGTTTAGAAAGCAGTTGGAAACTTCACCACCCATATATTTTAAAGCATGCATAGCTTGTTTCGCTCATTAAAATTGTACTTGGCGTGTCAGCCTTCTGGTCTGCATCATAAATGAAATGAAGACCAGCTGTCTCAGAGGAGACAAGGGAGCTACCAGCTGGAATCTACAAACTGAATCAATGTTATACATTTCAAAACATTTGTCTAACACCTAACCTCCAGACCTTAGGGGTTCAGCTTAGAGCTGCACGCTGAGGTTAATAATGCCTGGCCTCTACTGGGTGGTTTTAATTCCATGCCATTGCATTACCACTTAGACATGAGCCGGTCAGATAGCACAGAGAGTAGAGGGCTCGCTTTGACGTCCGTGCAGAGCCTGCGGACGCAGGTGCGAATCCCGGCGGGGCCAAACTCACCTTTTTATCCTTCCGGGGTCGATAAATGAGAACCACACATCGTGGGTAAGCAGCGCTCAGATGCTTGAAGGTTTGTAGCGCTGTATAAATGCAAAGAAAAACAAACACAAAAATCAGCCATATTCCAAGTGTACTGCCTAACGATGTGCACGTGCGTACTATAGGTTATAAGGCGTAGCCATGTAAAGGGCTGGAGCGCTTACATCCACATTAGATGTGTAATGTACACATGAGTAGAATATACCCAGTACACTAAAGGAAGCGGAAGCGGAAAATACTCAAATGTCCCTTAACCTTTAATCTCCCTATTTATGGCAGTGAGTCTGGTGTATTTTACTTAGATGTTAGTTACTGCACAGCTAATCTCTAATGATCACTGCCATTATGTAATGTCACGATAAGAATGCTACATTTGACTTTTTGAGGAAAGCACGTGGTCAAAACCTAGAATAGCCATATACCCTATCCATTTTCTGCTTGAAGGCTACCATCCCAAAATGGACAGCTGGTACACTGCTATCATGCACTTTGGAAATATGCAATTGTGGACGTGTACGGGAAGGGAAAATAGCAAATTTGACAATAACTGTAATAAATGGGTTGTACGTTTGAAACACTAAGTACAAAATCAACAATAGGCTTGATGCCCATTTAATTGTTCACAATACTGCCTCTTGCATTCAAGCATTGTTAACAATGAACCATATGTCGTGGCGTGGCCTGGTTCACACAGTGTGGTGCATGCAATAATACGCGGACACAGAGAGATGTTCAACACGTCTATCTCTATTTAAGTTGTGCAGGAACTGCCTTTACCCCGCCTTCCGCCATCCGTCACATCCCGCTCCCCAGCGTCACTTCCCTTGGCCCAAAACCTGCCCTCCGCATAACCATAGAGACATCAACGTGACATCTCCCCCCTTTTTAAACAGTTACCAGGACATTCACAACGATCGTCTGCGATAGGTCTCCTAGCCCATTTCTTCAATCCATTGGCGTGGCTTGTTCCGAGCGTGCTGTGGGTGGGAACTCGCCAATTCGGGTGGGTTTCGATTGATTTCGCACTCCGGGTGACCTTTGTGGTCCGAGTCTTCTGTGTCCCCTTGCTCCCCTTGATAGGGTCGTCTGAAGCATAGTCAATGGGAATGACTATACGTCCACTGAGTCGCTGCGTTCCCAGCGAGGGAATGCTCTTGAAATGTGATGAGTTCCTTGTGATAGGGCCTTCTGAGCCCTGCACCATGATCATGGATCCCTTCCTTTGCGTGACCAACAGTGGTTCCACTTGAAAGATAAGGATGTGCTTGTGCGTTTGTGTTTGTTGTATGGCCACAACGTCTCCTACCTCTATCTGGGGTGGCCGCGCCCCTCCCCACCGATCGGCATAGTGTTTCATTCGCTCCTTGGCTGTTTCATCATGCTCCCTTAGCTCCTCGTCGAGGTCAGTGACCCGTTTTTTGTGGCGGAGCTTGGGGAATTCTTGTCTGGATATCTCTTCTGAACATGACTTCCGAGGGCATTCGCCCCGTGGTACTGTGGGGCATATTGCGGTAGTCCCTCATGAGCTGGTTCAGTACTTGTTCATAGGGCTGCCCCCTCATTTTGGCTATCTGAAGTGCTCTTTTTAGGTTGGCCATGAAGCTCTCTATCATCCTGTTAGCTTGTGGCCACAGCGGTTTTATCTTGCGGTGATGAAAACCTAGATAGTCTACGAACTGTGTGAATTGGTGCCCATTCAATGGGGGTCCATTGTTAGTCCTGAGCATGCTCGGGATGCCGTACACAGATAAGATGAAGTCTAGGGCCAGTATGACATGATGGGCAGCTGTCGAGGATATGAGTTGGGTCTCCGGGTATAAGGAGTACTCGCACATGACTGCCAGCACGTATTTTCCTCCCTTGATGGGCCCGTAGAAGTCAGCCGCCACCGCTTCCCATACTGCTTGTAGGCGTTCTGACATTCTCAATGGTTCTGGGTGCTGGTTTGGCGTGATGAGGCTGCAGGTGGGGCATGCCTTCAGGGTTTCGTCTACCATGGAGTCCATGTTGGGAAACCAGACTTTCTGGCACAGCATGCGTTTGGTCAATGCTATCCCTCTGTGACTCTCATGCGCTAGCTTGATGACCTTTGCTTGCAGGGCTGGGGGGATTACTAGTTTGCGGTCCTTAATAAGGAGATGGTCATCTGAGAGTGCCAGTTCGTCTCTTACTTGTACCAGCTGTTCCACCGCTATGTGTGTCGGGTCCCCAGTGGCTCCTCCTTTCTCGCGGGACCTTCTCCACATGGCCATCTGGAGACCCTCACAGATGATTTGGCAAGCCGAATCCTGTTCTGTTTCGCGGGCTATCATCCCCACGTCTATACCGGTTGGGGTGGATTAATGAATTAGGTATCTAAGATACCTGTCTGCCACTGAGGGTTCTGGTATGCACCCCTTCCGTGGTCTTCTGGATAAGAAGTCAGCAGGGTTGTCCCCTTTTCCTGGTCGGTGCACAATTTCAAAGGCGTCCCCAACGGGCTATTCGAGGTGGCATTTTTGCTTGGGGGTTTCCATAAAGAAATAGCAGTGCTTGGTGATCGGTGACTACCCGGAATTGTTTGCCGTATAAGAAGAGATGGAAATGTTTGCACGCCCAGACTACGGCGAGGCCTTCCTTCTCTGCCTGTGAGTAGGCTTGTTCTGTGGTTGCGAGGCTTTGGTTGGCGTACGCAACTATTTGAGTTTGTGAGGGATCTCTTGGGTCCACTTGGGCCAGTATGGCCCCTAGCCCTTCTGGGCTGGCATCCACCGTTAGTTCCGTGTGACGACTCGGTTCGTAGTAGGACATGTTCTCTGCCTTGGCAACTCTTTCCCTGATGGCTTTGAATGCTTTTTGACACTTGCCTGTCCACTGGAAGGTGGCATCTTGCCTGGTAGTAGTCTCAGGGGCTCGATTACAGTTGCAAAGTCTTTAATGTACCGTGTGCAGTAGCTCGCGAGTCCAAGGAAAGAGCGCAATTCCGAAACATTGGTCGTGGGTACCGTGTCGTTTAGTGGAGCCACCTTGTCGGGGTCTGGAGACATGCCTGATTCTGAATATATGTGTCAGAAGAACTTCAGCGTGCTTTTGCGGAACTCGCATTTGTCCCAATTAAGGGTGAGGTTGGCTGCTTCCAAGGCCTTGCACACCTTCATGAGAGCCTCATTGTGTTTGCTGACGTCAGTGCCAAAGACCAGGATGTTGTCACTGTAATTAAGGCAATTTGGTATATGCTTGATGACATTGTATACCTCGGCCTGAAATATTTCCGCGGCCGAGGATACCCCAAAGCTTAGCCTTTTGTAACAGAAGAGGCCCAGATGAGTGACGAAGGTGGTTATGTTTCGGCTTTCAGGACTTAGCACCAGTTGGTGATAGCCTTTCTGTAGGTCCAGTTTCGAGAACACCTTGGCCCCGTTCAAGAGATGGATCATATTGGTGATGCGGGGGTGTCTCTCTCCCTGTATTGCTTGGTTCAGGCGTCTCATGTCCACGCAGAGCCTGACCGCTTCTGATCCTTTCTTAGGAACGGGTACTATCGGGGATACCCACGTGGTGGGACCGGTGGCCGGCTCAATGATGTCTTGTTCGAGCAGCTTGTGTATTTCGTCCTTCAATTTCCTCGTGATGTTAATTGGGATGCCCCGGTAGTGTTGGGCCACCGGTGGACATATGGATTCATCTACGTGTAGTTTTATGGGTCTGTTCTTGAGTTTCCCGATGCCCCGGAAGATGCAGGTGTAAAGGTTGTTGATCATTTCCACAGGGTCGATGTACTTTTGGACCATGTTGTAGAGCATGTGTATGAGTCCCATGTCGGCCTCTGCCTTGAAGCTAAACACACATCCGCTGTCGGTTTCAGTTGCCAGGATATGAATAGGTACAATTTTTTCATGCCCTTTGTATGGACACGTGCCCTCAAATTGTCCTAGGCATTTGAGGGGTGCCTTGGCACCATAGGCATAGATGTCTGCCGTGGCGGGGCTCAGTTTCGGTTTCACAGGGAGTTCCTTGAAAACGGCTTCAATGATGACATTTACCGTGGCTCCGGTGTCTATCAGGAATTCGGTAGGTTGTTTGTTTAAATTGATGATTAATGTGGAACTGTGTGCTGTGGCAGTGGGATTACCTAAAGCATACACGTATGCCTTCTTCTTTTGGTCGATTCAGGAGTAACTGGGGTCTGAGTCGGATGGTGATTGCTCCACCAGATAGTGTACCTGACGCCTTGATCGTCGCTCGGGTCTCGCTCTCATTACATATCTCCTTCTCTCTCGCCTCTCTTCTTTGCCGGTCTTCCCCCGAGTCTCGTTCTTTGGAATCTGGGTTTACTTAAGAAGATGGCCCTTGAGATGAGGCATCCGGGTGGCTCCCTGGGGGGGATTCATCTTATATCTGGGCTGTGCTCCCCTGGCCGCTCCTTATCTCTGTCTCTGAAAAGTCTTCACACTGACTTAAAATGGCTTCCTCACCACATGTGGCACACTGCTGACCAACGGCGTGGCAGACCCCTTCATGGGTGTACTCAAACCTGAACTTATAGCAGAAGAGTTCCTCTCTGGTTGTAATCTGTGGATGCTTTCTCCTGTTGCGGGGTTATTGAAGCTCTCCACCTGTGAGTCTATAGCTCTCTCTGCACGGACAAGCACAAGTATCTCATCCAGGGTGTGTTGTTTTTGGAGCAGTTTCTGCCTGAATGTCTGCGATTCACACACTGCTATGATTTGGGACCTTAGCGCCTCAGTGTTGGAATAATTTTCAAAGTCACAGTGTTTCATCTTTGTACGCAACCTCATGACGTAGGCGTCCATGGTCTCACCTTTATGCTGCTTGGTGCTGTGGAACAAGTGTCTTTCATAGTCCACATTGGTGTCAGGGGTGAAGTACGCTGCTAGCCTGTCCGTCAAGTCTTGAATGGAGTCGGGGGGCATCTCGTCAATGATGTCTCGAGTAGCAGAGCCCACTGCCAGCTTCAATAGGCATATTTGGCGAGTGTCTTCTATGGGCCCTGTGGCTCCCAAGTATAGATCAAAGTTTCTGATCCACTTGCTCCATCTGGGACCCATGTTGCTGGTAACAGGACCAAAATTGCCTCCACTCTCTCAATCCCCAGGATGGCCGCCTCTCAGTGCACGAGCACCATACGTATCTTTATGTCCATATGGGGTGGGGTCTTTCCCTGTTATGTCTCCCCCTTTCAGATGGGCCTGCTGGCATGGCCTACCGTGTAGCAGGCAGCTCCTCCCGCTTCAGGGGCACTTGCCTGTCAGCACAGGCCTTCCGGCTTCAGCTTTCACCGCTGCTGCCCAGGGATAAATGATCGGGCCCCTCCTGGGCTGCCGATAAGATCCGCCTCTCCTAGGCGGCGCTCCGGTGTCCCAGTTGCGCTCCAGTGCACGCGGCATGATGAGCCTTTCCGTCACGTGCGAGCGACGGGCCGAGGTGCAGCCCTGCACCCGCCCTCGCTACACTCTCAGTTCTCCATGGGCCCCACAGGAGGTCACCCGCCTCGTCGCCAGAGTCGTGGTGTGGGCCTGGTTCACAGCGTGTCGCGCGTGTAAAAATACGCAGACACAGAGAGATGTTCAACACGTCTATCTTTATTCAATTTGTACAGGAACTGCCTTTACCCCGCCTCCTGCCACCTGTCACTTCCTGCTCCCCAGCGTCACTTCCCTTGGCCCAAGACCTGCCCCCTCCATAACCATAGAGACATCAACGGGACACCATATACACTCATTGGGACAGCCACCCGTTTTGCACATGAGCATAACATGTAATCACTATTAAAGCAAAGAAAGGCCCTCTGTTTTGTTTACGGGGGCGTGTGAGTGAAGTGTACGATACAGTAAATATGCAAAGTCCCACAAGCTACCAAACCTAGACACACAAAAAGGGGGTCAGATTAAGTGTGTTCAATGTGGACCTACTAGTAAGCAGATCCATAGGGTCGTATCACTTAAGACATGTTTTATTCACAAGCAAATATGTTTTAAAAAACGGACAAAGCTGAGTGTAGTGCGTGATACAAAAAGACTAATAATTATGACATGCAGAACAGGGCAGTAACAAAAAAGGATATACCAATATCAGATGCATCCATTCATGGCATATAGTTTCATTTTTGGTGCTGTTGGTAACACACGTGGGAGAGCCATTTACAATATAAATTCAAATAGCGTTCTCCAGTTGGTGTCAACACACGATATGTTTCTGGATGAAAGGGGGAAAGAGTTTTCACATATCAATTCCTTTTAAAATATAAACCCTTTAAGCCGTCTTCAGGACACAGAAAAGATAGTAAATATGGATATCTTCTCCCATCACGTGCTGTACGGCACCAAGAAAACTACATGGACAGAATGACAAAACGAGGTGGAAAATTTAAAACTGACCTCTATCATACATTGTCATACAGAACTAGAACTACACTACTACTCTGTTATGGCCGTGGGTTGGCCTGCAAGGTTCAATGGCGCACTTCCAATAAGACACGGACACGGAGCATTGGAATCAACATCTTCATTTATTCAACTTCCAGAAACCCTGCCCTTGCCCCGCCCTCAGCCCGTCACTTCCCTTTTACCCCGTCATTTCCCTTATCCCAATTACTCGCCTCCCCATGTCCATGGAGACATCAATGTGACATCTCCCCCCATTTTAAACAGTTTCCAGACCTTCACAACAGGTGGTCGTCTGGTGGGTTTTGCTAACCCATTTCCTCGATCCAACAGCAAGGTTTATTCCGAGCCCTCTGAGGACGTGAACTTATGGGCACTGGAGAACTTCCGCTGATCTCGACCTCCACATGCTTTTCCTGATCTGAGTCCTCCGTGTCTCCATGGTCTTCTTGATATGGATCATCGGATGCATAGTTGATGGGGGCAATCATGCACCAACTTAGACGTCTCAATCCTAGCAACGGAATTCCCTTGAAGTGGGAGGAAATGCAAGTGACAGACCCTTCTGGGCCTTGTGCTGTGATCATAGAGCCCTCCTTCTGAGTGACCAACATGGGTTCCTCCTGGAACACGGATGTGTGCTTGTGAGTCTGTGGTTGCTTTACAGCTACAACATCGCCCACCTCGATCTGGGGCATTCTCGCTCCTCGGTGTATATCTGCTTATGCTTTCATGCGTGCCTTTCACGGCATCATCTCATTTGCGGACTTCCTTGTCCAGTTCAGGAGGGTTGTTGATCTTTCTTGCTTGTGGGATACATGTTTGGATGTCTCTCCAAAACATCACTTCCGCAGGGGTCCCCCCGGTGGTGCTATGGGGGGTGCCCCGGTAGTCTCTCATCAATTGCTTGTGTACCTGTTATTATGGCTGCCCTGTGAGCTTGGCTATCTTTAGTGCTGTCTTTAGATATGAATCGCTCGATCATGCCGTTTGCTTGAGGCCAGAGTGGTGTAACTTTCCGATGGTGAAATCCCATGTAGTTCGTAAATTGTGTGAACTGATGCCCATTGAAGGGAGGTTCATTGTCTGTCTTGAGCACCTTGGGAATCTCATACGCAGAGAAGATGCGGTCTAGGGCTGGTATGACGTGATGAGCGGCTGTCGACGATATCAGTTGGTCCTCCGGGTATTGAGAGTATTCGACCATCACGGCACATACTTGCCAACATCAATGGGCCCAAAGAAATCAGCTGCCACAGCTTCCCACATTCCCTGCGGGAGTTCAGACATATTCAGTGTTCCGGGTGTCGGTTGGGAGTGATGTGGCTGCACATGGGACAGGCCTTCAGGGCTTCCTCCACCATGGAGTCCACATTGGGGAAACAGATTTTTTGGCGGAGCATGCGCTTGGTCGATACCATTCCCCTGTGATTTTCGTGTACTAGCTCAATGATCTTCGCCCTCAACAACAGTGGGATCACCAACTTGCAGTCCTTCAGGAGGAGGTGATCATCTGACAGCGCTAGTTCATCTTTCACCTGTACGAGGCTCTCTACCTCAGTGTATATCGGGTCTCCTGCCATTCTCCCTCTCTCCTTGGCCCTTCTCCACATGCCAGAGTTGAGTCCCTCGTAGATGATTTGACAGTCAGGGTCATTTTCTGTTTCCCACACTATTAATTCGGTGTCAATCCTGTACAGATTCATCTATGTGAAGCTTTATCTGCCTGTTTTTTAGTTTGCCAATGCCTCTGAATATATGAGAATATAGGTTGTTGATCATCTCAACCGGATCAATGTATTTGTGGACCATAATGTTGTACAGAATGTCGATGAGCCCCATGTCAGCCGCTGTTTCGGTTGCCAGGACATGGATGGGTATTTTCTTTGCATGCCCTTTGTATCGGCATAGACTGTCAAATTGTCCTAGGCATTTGAGGGGTGCCTTTGCGCCACAGGCGTATATGTCCAGTGTTGTGGGTTTCAGTTTTGGCTTTTGAGGCAGTTCTTTGAATATGTTCTTGCTGACCACCTTCACTGTGGCCCCTGTGTCTATAAGACATTCGGTTGGTTGCTCATTTAGTTTGATGATCAGGGAGGGGCTGTGTGCAGTGGGGGTGGGATTTTCTAGCGCATATACGTATGCTTTCTTTTTCTGGTCACTCCCGGATGAGCTGGGGTCCGAGTCCATTGGAGATTGTTCCACTAGGTAGCGCACATGGCGTCTTGACCTGCGATGTGGCCTCGTGCGCATGACATACCTACTTCTCTCTCTTCTTTCTCTCTGTTGCCTGTCCTCTCCTGAGTCTCTTTCTCTTTGTTCTGGGCGTGTCTGACTTGACGGCCCTTGTGAGTTTGCGCTAGGGTGTATTCCTGATGGTGCACTGCTTTTCGCTTTGGGTTTGATTGGCTTGTCTCTGGTTCGGTCTCTCCCTTTGACTCAGAAGTGTCTACAGACCGATTTGAAGTGATCCTCCTTGCCACATGTGGTGCAGCGTTGCCCAATTGCTGGGCAGGTGCCAATGTGGGGGTATTCAAATCTGCATTTATAGCAGAACAGTTCATCCGACTTTCTCTCTAGCTGGAGTCTATGAATGATCTCGCCAGGTGTGATGCGCCGAAACTCTCCACCTGGGAATCTATGGCCCTTTCAACTCGGGCCAGTCCTAGTATCTCTTCCAGCGTGCAGGATATTTGTAGTAATTTCCTCCTGAATTCTGCAACTAACACCCTGCTATGATCTGGGATCGCAGGGCCTCGATGTTGGAGTAGTTGCAAAATCACAATGCTTCATTTTTGTGCATAGGCTCATTTCATAGACGTCCATGATCTCATCCTTGATTTGCTTGGTGCTATGAAAGAGATGTCTCTCATAATCTACATTGGTGTGTGGGGTGAAGTATACTTCCAAAGCGTCTTTCAAGTCCTGAATGGAGTCAATGGCATCGGGGGGGCATCTAATTGATGATGTCACGTGTGACTGAGCCCACTGCGATCTTCAATAGGCATATTTGACATGCTTCTGCAATGGACCCGTTAGCCCCCATGTATAAATCGAAGTCTCTTATCCATTTGGTCCACCTGGGACCCATGTTGCTAGTGTCTGTAACATTAATTGCGCCTGGCATTTCGTGTCCGGCAGTCGATATGGCGCTTGGACTGCCGCTTGTGGACCTGTTGCCGGTGGTTCAATGCCCTGGACCTGTGCCCCTTGATTGTCCTCTTGACCTGACATTATGTCGGCACTGTAGGGGTAGTGTCAGGGTGACTGCCTCACTGGTGTCTTCCTTGCCACTTACTTGAGGAAGGAATGCTTCTTGGGTTTGTAACCCCTTCAGGCTCACAACTTGCTCAGATGGCTGCCTTCACCAGGCACGAACACAACACGAACCAGGCACGAACACAACCTATTGTGGGTGTCAATTTGGGTGGGGCCTGCTGCCCCTGTGTCCATCCCCTCTTGTGGGGGCTTATTTGGGTGTACAAACCCTTGTGAGCCCCTCTTCAGACACAATGGCCGCCTTCTCCAGGCATGAGCACCATCTGCTGTGTGTCTTTAGTGGGCGGGGCCTAGCCAGCAGATTACTGCATGTTTGGGGGCCCTCCGCCTCCTTAGATTGCCATGCGCGGCTGCCCACAGTCATCGCCGTGGCACAGGATGGTTGCCTAGTATCCAAGCTGCTTGTGCTCTCTTTATTCACTGCTGCGGCCTGGGAACAGAGGTGCAGCCACCCACTGCCCGTGTCGATCCAGCCACGCAGCTTCACAGCAGCCCGCGCTGCTCCTCATTCACCCTGCGGCCCGGGTGAAGGTTCAGCAAACCCGCGGTGACTGGGGCTGGCTCCACACCGTCCTGAGGCTGATGACGCAGCCTCCTTGGTGCTCCTGCACCGCTGCTGCGTATTCACCACTCTCCGGTGCACGTCGCCTCCAGGGGACCGCCCTCAATTCCTTTCTTCCGCGCTGTGTCAGCCTCCAGGCTGCCCACCTCGTCGCCAGTGTTATGGCCGCGGGTTGGCCTGGAAGGATCAATGGCACACTTCCAATAAGACATGGACACGGAGCATTGGAATCAACGCCTTCATTTATTCAACTTCCAGAAACCCTGCCCTTGTCCCGCCCCCAGCCCTTCACTTCCCTTTTACCCCGTCATTTCCCTTATTCCAACTCCCCGCCTACCCGTGTCCATGGAGACATCAACGTGACATAATCGAGCACCCACCTTTAATTTCTTTGTTGTACGTGAGGCTGTATTTGGAGTGCACATCATCCAATGGTGCAGAAAGATGGTCTGTATATCTATAAATCAAGCAAAAAAAGTTACAATGTGTTTGTAACAATTAAATTTCATATTGTGCGTCATTACTGTACTATGGACAGGGATGATTTGGTGTTTTCTATCTTGCGTACGCCATAGTAAGGGCGTCCATAACCTCTTTACAGGAGACGCTGTGCTTTGTCCTATATAGGCGGTGTAAGAAGAGGAAAAAGCACGGCAACATACATATCGCACCATCAGTTAAAACATTCCTAAAATGGCGACTCCAGACGCCTAGTGGCATCTAATAACAACACGCTAGCATTCCGAGGTGTCCTTATATGACTGGGTTAGAGAAAAACCTGTTCGGAAGTCTTTTTCAAACTCGTGCCACACTTACAAAACGGCGTACAAGGAAAACGAAAGGAACAGTGGTGTTGCTCAACTCGCAACAACAATACAAGTACGTTTAGAAAACACGCTGTTGATTCATTTAAGTGGTTCACCTTATGTTCTTAAGTTTTGTGACATGCTGCTTTTGAACAGAGGTATACATTATAGATGCAGTATGCTTTTTCCTCTTCCTAAACCGCCTATATAGGACATCCTCTGCATCTAGCCCCCAAGAGCTCATCACAGGCATTACAACTTCAACGATACCAGCTGCCCCCTCCATAACAGATCGACAGGAAAAAAAGGTCCATGCACCCAAGGATCAGTTTCCCAACAGCCGAGAAGGATTGTGTACACCACGCACCAGATGCACGAGATTTGCCAACTGGGAAAGCTCATTAACTGGGGGCTAAATGCTCTTTTGTATCTCCTCCCTAAGCATTCCTTACTCCTGCTTTGATCCCTTTCCCTGAGGAAATAGCCCAGGGCTGTCACTGCTCACTGATCGAATTGGTGGCCCTAAAGAAGCTTCTATTATCGATCTTAGAAATCAGTAGGGGCATGGGAGGATTAGGAAGAGGCATCCCCAGGAACAACATCCAAGCAATGACATCTACAAAAGGGGACCGGAATTACCAGTGAAGAAACACCTGGTGACCTTTTGTGATGAGAATGACCCCACAATGCTTATTGGGGTGGTGTCTGCATAGGGAATCCGGGGTCAAGTTAATGCTGGCACTAGTCCCATAATGAATGCTGTTCAGGTGTAAGCTGACCAAACATTCCAGTGGGGAATTCATGGTAGAGCTGGTCAAGGGGGTGAGCACACTCAGCGGGGTGGAAATCCGCAGGGGGAAGTTGATGAAGCAGGGCACAGAGCATTCAAACATATGTCCTCTCATAGTGCATTAGACCCCCACCCCTTAAAATGGCAAAGACCACAAGGTCACTAGTGACAAGTCTGACTCTAGAGACTCTCTTTTAAACAAATGCATACATTGGCTAAGAACAGTATATGGTTGTTGCTTCCTGATTAGAGAAGACATTTTAAGCTGCCGAAGACAACCCAGTGGAGAGCGTTGTGCCTACCCCTCATTTGCACTGAACTAAGGGACCCAAGAATGCCTACTGAATTGCTGGGAATTGCAATGTGATAACGCCCAATGACCAGCAGTTCGATCACAATCAGTGCTTTCTCCTTTGTTAAGACTCTCCACTCTACAGGTCTTTGGCCCCAAATGGACATTGGGACACAGTTCTCAATGCTCTCTGGAGTCAACACAGTCCCCTTGGGGGTAATATCTGTGGGGCCTCCGACTGGAAGCGGTAGTCCTCTTTATTGCCTACTGACGTAGTTGTGATTAGAACTGGCCTAGGGTCTGACATTGTGTTAGGTGTTGTCCCATGTCATGGGGCCCTTTTCTTCTTCTGCTATAATTACTGTATTTGAATTGTGTGTGGATATGATGTATATGTGTATTTTGATGGCTTTATGGCTGAATAAAGTTAAATGATGATTAGTGGTTTCAGTCTCCTTATACTTTCTTACTGTGGCATTGCTTTTTTTACATGGCATCAAGATGAGAGGAAGTAGAAGCACAAAGAATGAAAGTACATAGGTTGCAAAGAAGGCGGGAGGAAGATGAATTAAGGGAGATGAGGCGAATGTAAGAAGAAATGAACAGAAGCAAGTCAATGATGACGTGATACAATATCTATGTCATAGAAGAATAGTGTTGATTGAAGAACAAGAGCGACTTGAGGAAGGGAGACGGTCACAACAGCCCTGCAGGGACCTGCAAGGAATGCCAAGAATGCCAACATTGGCTGAAGAGGATGAGACAGAAAACAAAGGGAAATAATTGGGGACTTATATATGCAAATAAGGGATAAAGAAAGATATGAAACCCAACAGAATGTCGAAGGATCTATTTCAAGGGAAATGGGCAGTAGGTCAGATGACATCATAACAGAACGCTGCCTTTCAACAGATTAGATCTTGTTGATGCAGCGAAAGATAATAGTCATTCAAGCTGGGGCATAACGATGTCAGACGAAGAAAGGGAAGAAAACGAGAGAGTGAAAAGGCAAAGCACAGGCAGATTTTCAAAATAATCGAGAGTATATAAAGGGGTTAAATTGTCAGATTTAGAGGATCCAAAGAAAAAACACCAGAATTGACACCATACACTGAGCGACCACAAGTACAATCACGCAGTGCAGGGATGTATACCCGGCTTATGTAAGCAGATTAAGGGCACTACCCGGATGGAGACAAACAGGCGAGATTAGCCCCACCTGGAAAACAAGAAGTGTAGGCAGGTATGATTAAGGACCAGGATTTTCGCAATTCCCATTATTAGAGAAGGGGGTGGGGGTGACCACAATATATTCCATGGCCACAAATGGATAAAGCCAATTTAAAATGTAAATTACCATGTTTATTTTACCACATTTTGGAACTGCCCGAGCCAGTGCAAAGGCAGATGAAGAAACAAGTGGCAATGCAAGCAAAACTATGGCCACAAATACAATACAATTGATGATCGTTCATCACTGCTGATTGTTACAAGAAAAGAATAAGAAGAAAGCTGAGAGCAGGAGGAGGAGAAATTAGTTCATAAAAATCTATAAAAATTAGCTATATAGTAAGTGGTATTGACGAGTAACGAAGGTAGGGTGACACAGGATATGCGACCAGTGCAACAAAATAACTTAGTGTACACCTAGGGTACAATTCTTGGCCTAAAAAAAGTGAGAACGGATCTAGAGGAGGACGATGAGGTGGATTTCAGAACCCTTAAGGAGGAGAAGGATATAATGGTGGACAACCGCAACAATGCTGGAATTGTGAGAGAATTGGACACAAAGCCAGAAAATGTATAAAATGAAGAGGCATGCAGAAAAACTGGCAAACTCCAGGAGGGGGGTGGTCTAGGTTCCACAATATAATAAGTGCAAACACAACAGGCACAAACCCAGCAGGCACAGACACAACAGGCCATGGTACCACAATGGAATATGAATGCAGGAGTCCAGCAAGCACACGCACCCAAATTAGGGAGTGTGACTGTGGTGCGAGGAAATCCTTTCACAGGTGCAGGGATTAATATATATCCACAATAGGAGAGCCCACAGAGTGACCTAATGGGTTCAGTACAATCTGTTACACCAGACCCCCAAGAGGAACAAAGGGTCAAGGTGACAATAGAAGGCAAGACATTTTCATTTCTTGTAGACACTGGAGCAACTGGTTCCTGTGTCCATGAGGGAAAATACCCAATGTGAGGTATTGCCATGAATACACAGGGATTACCAGGGGTGATGCGTTTGGTCTATAGGAGAACACAATGTGTCAATGCCATTACTATATTCTAGGCAGGCGCCAGTTAACATATTAGGGTATGACTTGATGATGAAACTTAACATGACAATATCTTTCCTGATGAAGGAATAGTGTGTTCTACTCCAGGAATACATTATATGAATGTGAGATAGCTTATACTAGCCTTCACAGGCCAAAAGGCATTATGAAGAGTCCCCTTTGATACAGAAATATTTTTGTATGGAGCAACTACTTTATTATCATGGTTAACCAGGTTGATAGGTAAACTATTGAGAATACCTGATGAATCTTTGTTTAGACCAGAAATCCCCATGGATGATGAAGACGGGGAGATTATCCCCTTGGAGTTAAAGTGCTCAGAGAGGAAAGGGTGGTTCGTCATGGGACAGATGATAAGGGAAGAGGAGGGAGAACAGTGATAGCCCTCAGTGAAGGATACCGGTTGACAGATTTGACAGATTTGACAGATTAAGAACATTCAGGGATGAGTACTCAGATGATGAGGTAGTATTTTTTTTATAAATCTCACTTATTGGATTAAAGTAGAGAAAAGAGAAATACCACAGAGAATGGTGCTGGTAAAAAAGAAAACATAATTTCTTTCAGGAAGGTTTATAGAAAGGGCCAAATGTTTTATGGACCACACATCAATATGATGTGGGTCTTTTGAGCTCTTTTGCCATGAGCAATACCCCTTGTCTAGAGAAGCATATGAAGGTACATTTGAGACCACTTTAATGAAGCAATGAATATTGGTGCCATCTGATGATCCATGTAACACGGCTGTGTGCTCATGGAATAAATCAGGAGGGGTAATTTAGATTCATACAGGATCTTCGCCCCTAAACAATGAAGTTGAAGCTGAGTTTCCTTTCGTTCGAAATCCTGCAACAATATTGTGTAACATCACATCTAAGGCCAGATGCTTCACAGATATAGATTTAAAGAATGCGCTCTTTTCAATTTCCCTCCAGGAAGATTCACAAGATTTGTCTTCCTTTTCGTATAGAAATATTCACCTGAAACATACTCGTTTGTCGCAGGGGTACTGTGAGTCCCCTTCCATCTTTAATAGAGTCATTTTGAGGGACGTGGGTAATGTTCAGCTCGAAAGTGCAATAATTCAATATGTGGATAACATTTTGGTCTGAAGTGAGACATAAGAAAGAGGCAGAGAAGATTCAGTTAAGCTGCTTATGACCATACTCTCAGAGAAAGGGTATAAGGTGGACAAAGACGAAGTTACAATACTGTCAGGAAGAGGTTTTGTATATAGGCCAGTTGATTTCTCACAAAGGGAGGAAAGTGACACCTCAGAGAGCAGAAGCAATTATCAAGAACTCAGAACCGAAAACAATGAGAGAAATGCAACAATTTGTAGGCCTATGTAACTATTGTAGGGCCTGGGTTTTTAATTACAGTACATATATTCAAGCACTTTTAAAAGGACTTAAAGAAGCACACGTGAGCAAGAGTAAAATAATATGGACCGATGAGATGACTGAAGGATTTGAAGAATTAAAAAAGGCAATCAGTACAGAGCCTGTGTTAGGAATTCCAGATAATCAAGAAGAATTGCATTTATTTTCTCATTCAATTGGTGAAGTTATGACAGCAGTCCTTACACAGAAGACAAAATTAGGACATGGATATAAACCATTGGCTTACTATAGTGGGATTTTTGTTTCAGTTCTGAAAGAGCATTACCCCTGTGAGCAATCTTTAGCTGCTGCTGCTGCATCCGTGATTGAAAAAACGTAAAGTATAACAATGGGGTGATCAGTAACACTATTTGTAGAGAAAGCATTATTTATGATTTTAGAGATATCCAAAAGTCTATTTACAACACAAATAGCATCAGGATAAAAGGTAATTATTTTGAATCCTGCGATCGAAATTGTTAGATGCAAGACAGTGAACCCAGCAACGTTCGTAGCTGAACCAGTAGGGGAGGATGATTATGTACATGTGTGCCCAATGTATATTGTGTAGAGGAGCAGTTACATGGCTCTGCAGGAAATCCTGCCCCCTACCTCCTATATGTTGGCAGCCTGTGATTGTGCCATGCTTAACACCAGCAGTATTCAAAAGAGGGTATCCTCTGAGAAAACCCTATCAAATGCATCCCCAAAAAGAAGACATTCTGAGGGAGGAACTTCCTGAAGGAATATAAAAAGGAGAAAACTGAGGAGCTGGTGACGTCACGACAGACGAGTGTGACGCACTGAGAATATTGGCTGAAGAGAATGTATGCATCTTACAGAAACTGATGACAAAGTCAAGAATCGAGTAAACTTTCATATGCTAAAAGAAGATTGCATGTGTGCGAAGCACTGCAGAAAATGCAAGCTGCTCAATAAATGTACAGACGCTGCAATGCAAGTAGAATAAGTAATCTTAGAAGCTGGCTATATGTAGTGAATAGACTGCAGGCGAAGCCACCATTGTATAGAAACTGGACATCAGTGTCATGAATTTAGTAAGACAGGACCCATGGAGAGAAAAGGGAAGAACTGTGTTACAGCAAGAATAAGCTGAGATCACAGAAACGAATAACGAGGTTGTCTGTCTGGTACCAAAGCTGAAGCAGCCAACGTATCTATTCTTGAAGGCAGTGAACGTGTGAAGCTGAATCCTCCCTTGTTAAGGTGCAAAGAAAGAACACCAAGTATGCCAAGTTTTATTCATTTAAGACATTTAAATGCTGCAAAATGTACCAAATTGTGGTCTCCTTTCACCTTTGTCAAGGATGGAAATAGAGTTGAGCGTGAAGTCCAAGGACAACAATAGTGAGTGCTTGCACTCCCATATATTCCCAGAGACAAGGATACTTTGCAAGGCCAAGTTCAAGACAAGCTGCATGGCAGAAGGCATGGGTGATGAGAGAAGATGAGCTAATTGGGTGAGGGGGTAAGGTCACGTCCATCTCCTGGCACCTGGGTCTGTGCTTACGTGCTGCTAAGTGGACCGAATGTTCCAGGCAAGGCAAGAGCATGCCAATCAATTATAGAGGGCTGTATAACAAAGGGGCTTATAGTTTGAGAGCCAATGATATACCTTGTACTTAATAGTGTTAAAGATGACATGTTTTAGAGGTAGGCATAAGTTATCCACCTGACAGTAGATAGCGAATCACAATCGCAGTCCATATAGAAAGTATACATAGATGTTCCCATTGAACCTATCACAAGCCCTTGTAGGTTTTTCCTATTTGCTGCGTAGTATGACGGCACGTCTGACATATTTTTTGCATATAAGGATGTGTTTATGAGAAATGCACTGAGAGCATGAGCAAACGTCCGTTGATGTCCTTTGTAACTCTCTGTTTTAGTTAATTGTTAATAAAACTGCACCTTTGCCATCGTCCTGATTTGGTTCAATTATTTGGCGTCAGAGTTATTCTGCATCCTCTTCCATCGCAAGCACGATGCCGAAAGGGCCATATGCTCAACTGAATACTATGATGATATTCCCCAAGCTAGAGTAAGTGCTCTTGGAGGGGAGGAAGTTCTCTTTATTGAGGGTTCTCCGAGAATTGACCAAACAACTGGTGAAAGGCATACTGGATCAGCGGTAGTGAATCAGAACAGAGAGGGTGAGTTTGAGGTAGTGACAAGCGTGAGGTTGCCTTTGCATTACTTAGCACAGGCTGCAGAATTAGTGGTGCTTATCGCTGCACTTCAGGGATTTGAAGATGAGTACGTGATGAGTGTACTCTGACTCTGCCTGTGTGACATCTACTGTACACGCAGGTTTGTCATGCTGGAAAAGGAGAGGCTTGCTCTAATCATTTGGCACTCCAGTGCAACATGCAGCCCTATTGGATACACTCATTGAAGCATTAGGACTCCCATTGATGCTCGAAGTCGTAAAATGCGAAGCACATTTTAAAATGGCATACATAATTTCTCCTGGAAACAAAGCCGCTGATTTGGAAGTAAAAATGGCAGCCGATTTCCCAAGCATTTTTGATTTTGAAATAGAAAGTGTGAAGCAGATGGCAGGACAATACATGTTGGTAAAGGAGGGCCTTAACATGCTGTTGAAGTGGGAAAATAGAAAAACAGGCTCCCATCTTCCCCCTCTCGCGCCTGGCCTAAAGGTACACGGCCCAAGCACCCGCCACGAGAAGAGTTTGCCCATCTACCAGACGACCAGATACCCTGGTACAGGAACATAAGGATGTGTCCATCTGCCTGCCCAGCAGCCCGCCCTGCCCATGCCGATGCCTGCGGCATGGATCAACTGGACTAAAACTATACGTCGTTAGAGATGCCATGACGACCTAGCCAACGGGTAGCACACCTGTGCCAACATACACACTGGACACTCCCGCACCAATCTACACGAAGAATATACTCAGTGCTATGATGTAGGCGACAGGCATACTCGCAGACGTGCATCTTTATTATTTTCCACATAGGCTCTCAAAATGCAGAAACGCAAGACGCACCATGAACTCATCTAAAGAGCTTGCTTACGCTTCCTCTAAACCTAGGTGCCATAATGAGAATTATAACGAAGACACGATACTGGTCATAAGACAGTATGAGACTATAACCTAAAGCGCCTGTGCACCAAACGGTTCCACCAATACACCAGGCCTAAGTAGGCCGCAAGCAAGAGCTCCCGTGGACGTTAACAAAACAAGAGTCAGGTTGCTGATCCTGCAGAATGAGCCTGGCGAAAGCAGACAGCCAAGGTCGTAATGTTGCAAACCCACATTCCAAAAGCAGACCATCAAGGGCACGATGTTGCAACCTCGCACGCCGTGCACCAACATCAAAGTCGCACCTGCAATTAAATCAGGCACACAGTGGAAAAACAATATTAATTGTGCAGAATTCTGCCTCAAACACGGTCCCACCTCACGTGACCAAGCCGAACCTGACGAGATGCCAAGCCGGGGAGGAAAGAGGCGTCTGGATCCCTCGTTACGAGACACAGGCAGATACACTTGAAAGGACCAATGGACATCTGCGACAGTAGGAGTAGTCGGCCATCCAGCTCATTAATAAGACTTCACATTGTCTGCATGTACCCATAGTGAAACATTGTTGCAAATTACAGGTACACCGAGAGCTGGGAACAGCGATGGTCCCAGGCTGGGAAGCTCACGGGCGCACCAATCAGAACATGGGGCTCTTATCACTGACGCCAGTAACATTAACCAATCATTAGGAGTCTTCATGTAACAATTCTCATGTATCTAATTGTAGGGACAACCCAGATATATCACCTGACTAAACCTCGTCCACTCATATTATTCTCTATACGTATGCTATACTAACCCTACCACTCGAGCAACCAATTAAGAGTGGCAATAGGTTTTTGTTAACTTTCTAAAGTGACGCAAGTAGCGCGTCATACTACAGTAAAAAGGGCCTGCGAGCCCCATGATTGTGTGTGTGTCAGGTCAGACGCGTATGATCCTTGACCCATCCCTGCCGTTTGTGTTTAATAAACAGCAGAGTCACCTTGCTTCTTGTGTGTGTCTCATACTCTATCTCTTTTGGGATATACGGGAGGAGTTGGGGCCTCCCTGCCCGGAGGTCTGCGGACGGCCCGGCCGACCCCGGCAGAATTTCCCCCCGACAAGTTGGAGGCACTGCTGAGATTTGTTTAAGATCGGCATTTTTATTTTTTTTTACTTTTTCCAAGGACTCCAGTTGCGAGGAGGCCCGGCGGCGCGGCCCCCTCTGCCGTCGCCCCCTTCTGAGGAATACAGGACCGTCGCGGAACTGCGAGAAGACCGGACAGCGCAATCCGGATATTGGCCCTCGGGAGCCGGTTGAGAAGTATCCCGCCCGCGGTTGGCGAGTGTCCAGACGTGGTCCAGACGAGGGGAGGTGGCGAGCCGCTTGGAGGGGTGCACGCAGTCGAGCCGCCCCGCATCAAAAGAACTTGGTGAGCATGCCACGCACAACAAACAATGTGAAATTGTGAGGGAGGGGGGAGGAATTAAATACGGGAGGCGGGAGGTGTTGCACAGGTGAACGGCGAAGGTTTGACAGTTTAGTGTTAGAAATAGAATGAATGATAGTTGAACAAGCGCGAGAGCAGTTGGCTACGTAATGCGAGAGAAGGGGGCGGAGCGCGAAAACATCACGTGCGGCCGCTCGTAGACACTGATTGGCCTAGGCCGCAACTACGTGTAGGGGTGTGTGTGTGTGCGTGGTTTCCTACGATTTGGCATTTATTGATCAATGAGTAGATGAGGATCCCTATTGTTCGAGCAAGACACTCGATAGGTAGATGACGTTTCCCTGTAGGCGGTAGCTAGGTAGTTGCCCAATACGGAAGATAATTGGCTGGTTAAGCCCTCCTGTCGAGGGGCGTATCACACGCGAGGCGACGCAGCGTGCGCAGTCTGATTATATTGTTGATTTGATTACCTTGTTCCAGGAGTGACAGGAAGACAGCTGTGGGGTTAACGGGGGTAGATTGTAGGTGTATCGCAAGAACGAGGCATCATCGTTTTGAGAGTGGTGAGGAAGAGAATTGTGGTAAGGGAGTGGAAACGGAGATAAACGGTAAACGAGTTGATCGAGGAAAGGCGAAACGGGGAACGTGGCTGCGCACGGAGAACGCCGGCCACGGCAAGTGTAGAAGGGGGAGGAGCACGTGAAAACAGGACGACTGTATAAGAACGTAATAAGGGGTACGCAGCCGCAGGGGGCTACGTACGCCTCGGCCGCAGGGGGCCGTAAGGGTGTTGTATAAAGGAAGAAAGGCAGAGGAAAATCTACAGATGTAACATATTATATTTTTATAATTTTCCTTAAGCGGACTATCGTAAGTCCCCAAACTTACGGGGCCAGGTAACGATATAAGGCTGTATATTGTAAACTACTAGTGGGATAAACTGATACCAGATTAGGGAAGGGTAGCGAGTGGAACGCTACAATGTCATACGGAACAGGATCGGGAGGGTGGGGGAACACCCTCACCACGCCACTACAATACATATGCACAACACTGCCACCCCACAGGGAGAAACTTATTAAGTATTGCATAGAATGGACCCAGGGGACGGATAACAAAATGTTAACACCGTGGCCGCCAAACGGTAGCTTCGATCCATATGCCCAACATTCACTATTAAATCATCTGCACAATACATATAAAGGGAAGAAGTTGGCAAACCACGTGGAGGTGTTTAACTTATGGAGGATGTTCCAGGGGTCCCGACCAGGACCAAATGGAATATTCACTATGGGGGAAATACCAGAAGAAACAGAGATTAAGGAGGAAGGTGAGGATGGGAAACAGGGGTATGAGGACCCAAAGACCACGGGAAACAGAGGTGAGGGAGGAGGAAAGAATAATAAAGCAGATGAAATAAAAAAGGAACCGAGCAATGATATACCCCTAGTAACGGGAGTAAAAACAGAGGGAGGGGGGTTGTACCCTTTAAGAGAATTGGGAGAAATAGAAAGAGGACAGTTAAGGGCGGCTGAGGGATACTCGAACCCGGCATACAGCCCTCCACCATATGTGGCTCATAGGAAAATGCCAGCAGGGGAGGGGAGGACTGGAGAAGACCAGACTGTGGAAATAGGAAATGATGAATGGGTAGCTGCACAGATATTATTAAAATTACAAGGTTCATTAACAGGAGAAGAGAAGGAGGTAGTAAAGAAAACAAACGAGGATAATGCCAGGGAGAGTGAATTGAGGGGGGAAGAGCTGTTAAGAGAAAAGGAAGAGATTTTGGAGGAACGATTAGCAAAATTAAGAGATGAACAGAATGAATTGATCAAGCAGCTTGAGAGGGAGGAGAGAGAGAGAGCGAGGAAAAGGAAAGAAGGTAAGAACGAATTGGAAAAAATAAGGGAACGAACTGAGGAGCAAAGGAGAGAAGCTGACAGGGTAAAAGCAGCAGCAGAAAGGGTATCAAGAGTAATACTGCGGGAAAAGAAAAGGGAAGAAGAAGAAAAAGAAAAAGAAATGGCAATATGGAGGAGGAGGTTACTATCAGAATCAACCAAGAAATACGAAGAAGGGAGGGTGATGGAGAGTATAGTAGAAAAAGAAAGGGCGAAATGGGAAAGGAAGAAAGAGGATGAAAGAATATTAGAACAGATGAGAAGTGAAGTGATGGAGGAATTGAAAAGGAAAAGGGAGGAAAATAGTAAGGAGATGGAGGAAAGGTATGAAGGAGAAAGAGGAGATAGGGGAAGGGAGATTGGAAAATGGGGGGATGTATATGATGACACAGAAGTAGCAACGACATCAGCACAAAGGGGAGCGGTTGATAAAGGAGGAAGAGGAGAACTGGACCTAATAGATTTGCAAACAGTAACCATTAAGGGGAAAAAGACCGAGTGGGGGGTGCCGTCTATGAATAGCTTTTGTGGTGAGGAAGAGGGAGTGGAAAATGAAGGAAGAAACAGTGAAAGGGAAAGCTTAGATAAACTATACATCACCCGGACCAACATAGACTCACCATGGATCAGTAGGAGAAAGGATGAGATGGAGAGAGGTGAGGAAGGGAAGAAAGGAATAGAGGAAAGACAGGCACATGAGGATGCAACATCCCCATCCCCATCATCCCCATCACGCCCTCCCCTATCGCACCCTACATGCTCAACCACCTCACGTTCGTTACGCAAGATAAAACTAGCGCCCTTTACCGACGAACTGACACCCTATACATGGCGGCTTAGAGACCTCCCTAGTCGTAGGCAGGAGAGAGGTATACACATGCCCACATTAAATACAGAGAAAGATGGAAGAAGGGGAAAAGATGGAGAAGAAAGAGGTGTGAGCAGGGGAAATACAAACGAAAGTGAAAATGTGGAAGAAAGGGAAGAGGAGGAAGGGTGTGAGGACTCAATATTATGGAACACAAAGGGTGAAACAAGACATAATTTAATGCCACTTTTGGAGAGAGGTGGGGTTAGACCACAGTATGTTCCTTGGAAGCATACCGATAAAGAAAATATAAAATGTAGGCTCCCATCATTAAGTGGAGGTGTGGGTAAATGGATATATGAAATGGAAAAACACACCGCAGGACAGAAGCTGGCAGTAGGAGATGTAAAGGGCCTTTTAATATCAATATTAGGGGATAGAGCGGATGACATATGGAAGAGAGCGGGATTTCATGGGGTAACAATAACAAATACATTGCACGATGGGGCACCGTTCGCAAACTGCAGACATGCACTATGGCAGGCATTGAGGGTACAGTACCCAGACACATCAGATATAGGAGCAATTACATCCCGCAAGATGCATGAGAACGAAGATCCTGTTGATTATATCCAGGAAATACAAGAGAAGTGGCGCATGGAAACTAGAGAACAATGGGATAAAACACCAGCAATATTTTACCATATACTGGTACAAGGGCTCCCAGAAGGAGTTCAGAAACAACTAAAGAAAGTAGTAGGAATGGAAGCAAAACCATGGCCCGAAATACAACTGACTATAGTGCATCATTGTAGGACATGGCAAGGAAAAATGAAACAAAAAGAAGCGGACAGGAAAACGGAAGAGGCTAAATTAGTACAGAAAAAGCTTACTAAATACACAATGGAAGGGGCACTAATAACTACACCTACAACAATGACCCAAAGCCCCACACAAGTAGTGGCTGCACAAGATTCCTCCCAAATACCACCTTCACAGACTACAACACAACAGGTGCCGCCACTCCAACCATACACGCCCAACATGGGAGGAGGATACCCAATGCAAGGAGCTGGATATTATAATTATAACAGGGGGAGAGGAGGAATTATGAGAGGGAGAGGGTACGGGTATGGTACCCAACCGCAGGTGGGAGGATTTAGGAATTCCTACCCCACAGGGCAACCAGTATACCAGGACAACACAGGGAGCTTTCAATGGCAGAATAGGGAACCACCGGTGTGTTGGAGCTGTGGACTATTGGGGCACATGTCACGCACGTGTAGAGTTGGACCAGGAACACCATCATGGAGTGATCAGGGACAACCACGGCCCGCACAGGTACAGCAGGGCATACCACAACAGCAAATGTTGCCACAAGGAAATGAACAACAACAACAATTAACACAACAACAGCCCCAAACACTGCCACAACAACAGGTAGCGATGACACAACAACCACAAATACCACAAACACAACTGGGTAGGGTGACGGTTTTGGGACACAACCCCTATACCGGAAATGGCCAGTCGTTGTACCCCCAATAGGACAGCCCACAGACGGCCTTGGTGTGTCCCATCCTGTCAGTAACACCTAATAGTGCGGAGGAACCACGCATAGAGGTAACGATAGGTGACAAAAAATTATCATTCCTTGTTGACACCGGGGCGACCCGGTCCTGCATAAGGGAAGGTAAATTTAAGATGTCAGGCAAGACCATGAACACCCAAGGATTCTCTGGGGCTAGAGGGTTGGTTCCCTTTACTGATAACATTCCCTTATCTATTGGAGATTACGATCTGTCAGTTCCACTTTTATATTATAGTGCCTCACCAGTAAATATACTGGGGAGAGATATAATGAACAGGTTGAATATGACGATCTCCTTTACTGAGGACGGCATAATTTGCTCTACTCCGGGGATTAACATGCTCACAGCACGACAAATTATGCAGGCATACTGTGGACAGACAGCGATTAGGGCGGAGCCAGTAGATGGTGAACTCGTCCAGTATGGAACGGACATGGCAATTGCATGGATGCCAGGGATAGAAGGGAAAATATGGAGAAGGCCAGCAGCCTATCTGTTCAGACCAGAAACACCTGTTAATGAACCAGAAGGGAAGGTGGTTTCAATGGATATTGAGAGCATTATTGCAACAGCTGATTATATTGCTGTACATGCCCAAGACAGAGAAGGAAGAGCATGGAGGGCAGTGATAGCATTAGCAGAGGGATGTAGGCTCACCCAGGTGTCAGATGAGGAGCTGTTTTCAGATGAAAAGGAGGAAGGTGAAATGGTGTTTATGATGAGTGTGGAAATATGGCTAAGAGTGGCCTACAAACAAGTAGCACAGAAAATTGCAATGGCACTTGAGGCACCCGCATGCACCCCGGTCCCTTTCTTTAAGGACGATATGTCAAAGGTACCCAAATCATTATGGACTACTGGCCCCTATGACGTGGGCTGCATAAAAAGTATAGGGAGAGTAAAAATAAAATTGAAAAAAGGTGCAATACTCCCCAGAGTAAAACAGTACCCACTATCAAAAGAGGCAGATGAGGGCATATATGAAACCATAACGGCCCTTATAAATAATGGTATATTGGTCCCCTCAGAATCACCATGTAATACGGCTGTGTACCCAGTGCGCAAGGCTAAAGGGGGGTCTTGGCGCTTTATACAGGATCTCAGGCCCTTGAACAACATAGTAGAAGCGGAATATCCCGTAGCTGCAAACCCGGCCACAATATTGTGTGGCATTCCAGCAGAAGCATCACGATTTACAGTGATCGACCTTAAAAATGCTTTTTTCTCAATACCATTACACCCAGACTCACAAGATCTGACGAGCTTCACTTACAGAAACGCTAAGTGGAAGCACACCAGATTACCACAAGGGTATTGTGAATCACCTTCAATTTTCAACAGAGTGATACAGATGGATGTGGGTAAAATTGAAGTAGAAAGCACGGTGTTGCAGTATGTGGATGACATAATAATTTGCAGTAAAAATGAAAAAACATGCAGAGAGGACTCCTTAAAAATGTTAACAATATTGGCTGACAAAGGTTACAAGGTAGACATGGAAAAGATACAGTACTGTCAAGAACAGGTACTTTACATTGGTCAGCTTATATCCCAACATGGAAGAAAGATCGCACCACAAAGAGCACAAGCTATTTCGACCACTCCAATGCCACAAACTGTAAGGGAACTGCAGCAGTTCCTGGGGCTCTGCAACTACTGTAGAGCTTGGGTATTTGATTACAGTTCATACATAGGACCCCTGCTTGAGGCGTTACGGGAAGCTAATAAAGGGGAGAAAAAACTGGGGTGGACGATGGAAATGAAAGAAGCTTTTGATGAATTAAAAGATGCGATATCAACTGCTCCGGTACTGGCATCCCCAGACTATGAGCAGCAATTTTTTATATTTTCACATTGCGACTCAGCAGTAATGAAAGCAGTGTTGGCTCAAAAAACAAGCATGGGCTACAAACCCGTAGCATTTTACAGTGGCCACTTAGATCCTGTAATGTTAGGCCACTTCCCCTGCGAACAAGGTCTCGCCGCTGCTGCTTTTGCGGTGGAAAAAGCATCAGCAATCACTATGGGGTGCCCGACCACACTATTTGTGGAGCATGCACTTTTTGCGATATTAAATAAACCTAAATCCACCCTAACCACGCAAAGAGCATCAGGTTATGAGATCATTCTATCCAGAGCCGAACTATCAATTGTTAGATGTAGCACGGTCAACCCTGCAAGGTTCCTAGCAGAAGTAATTGAGGAGGGAGATTATGCCCATGACTGTACACAAATAACTGAAATGTACTCATGTACTAGAAAAGTTGAGGAAAACGCACTAGAGGGGGGTGAGCTCTTATTTATTGATGGGTCATCAACTATTGATCAGAGGGATGGAGTGAGGAGAACTGGGGCTGCAGTGGTGAAAATGATGGAGGTACCGGTGTGTGTGGCAGTGAAATGTGTACAATTACCACAGCATTACTCCGCTCAAGCAGCTGAACTGGTCGCACTGATCTTGGCGTTGAAGGAAAGCTTTGACAAACGGGTGACCATATATTCCGACAGCGCATATGTTACATCCACTGTCCACTCAGGGTTGTCGAAATGGAGAAGAAGAGGGTTTAGGAGAGCTGATGGCACTCCAGTGCAACATGCCCTCTTATTGGCTAAACTAATTGAAGTAATTAATGACCCCCAAGAATTAGCTTTAGTGAAATGCACCGCACACACCAATGGTGAGGACCACGTCTCGAAGGGAAACGCAGCAGCGGACGCACATGCGAAGTATGCTGCATACTTTGGGGAGATATGGAACCCCCAGAATCACAGAGAGGGAGAGGGAGGGGAATGGCTAAGGAGATGTTGATAAGAGAAGGGTACACCCATCTCCCAGCCACACAGATTATGGAGTTACAAGCAGCTGCACCAATGGCCGAAAAAGAAATATGGGTAAAAAGAGGGTGTACAATGTCACCAACCAACGCACTATGGCGCCAGGGTGGCACTGGAAAGGTTGTAATACCATTGGCACTTTTGAACACCGCCCTGAACCAACTACATTATCCAGCTCACACACGCAAGGAAGTAATTGCAGCACGAATTAGGGAAGACTGGTTCTGCCCCGAGTTAAATTAGCATGTGTTAAATTTTATCAGTAATTGTCTCACATGTCAACAGTTTATGGCCGGCCACACTCTAAAGGTGATAAGAGGTACTATACCCCGGCCAGAGGGACCTTTCCGGCATCTCCATATTGACTATGTTGATATGATCAATATATGTCAAGAAAATAGGTATATGATTGTAGTAGTATGCCCATTCTCTAGGTGGATTGAGGCAGGGCCCTGTTCACACCCAGATGCATTTAGAGCAGCCAAGTTCCTAGTGAGGGAGGTCTTCCCCAGGTGGGGAGTGTGCGAGGTGTTAAGGTCAGACAATGGCCCACATTTCGCAAACGAGATGTTTCAGCACATTACATCACTGCTGAACATTCAACATAAATTTGCATGTGCATACCACCCACAGGCCAACGGTTTATGTGAATGCCTGAATGGCCTATTAAAGGAGGCAATTGCAAAGATACAGCAAACAACAAAGAGGAGTTGGTTATATTGTCTTCCATTAGCCTTATTTGAGCTAAGGAATAGGCCAGGGTCCGACCACCACCTCACTCCCCATGAGGTGGTTACCAGACGTCAAATACGCCTTCCCCTAACGCCAACGTCAAGAGCATTTACCGACCACGAAAGCACTGCAAGTGTTCTGGGTGATGAAATGTACCAATATGTGTCTTCTTTGATTACTAGTGTAGTGTTTGTGTCTCAACAGCTCGAGCGCACCCAGGGCGGGTCTAATAGAAGCCAACAAGAAGACGCGGATAAAGAACTGGAAAAGGAAGGACTGTGTAAGATTGCTAAAGGTGACCACGTACTACTTCGCAACTTCAATAAGAAATGGAATGACCCACGCTTTACTGGTCCCCATCTGGTAGAGGAGGTATCAACAAGAGCAGTAAAGTTACAGGACAAGCGTGCCTGGAACCACCTACACGACGTAAAGATCTACAGACAACAGACCCGCCCCAGCGCCATCGACAGGTCCATTGAGAAAACAGCAACAACATCGACAACGGAAGAAGAAAGTTCTACCACAGCCAGCGGCCCAAGTATTCCCATACCTTGTCACTCCCCAGACTCCCCAGAGACAATAACTGAAGAAGAAAGGGGTGATCACCATACAGCCCACCCCATGATCACACGCTCAAGAGTAAAAGCCACGCCCACCAGTTGAACCCAAAAAAAAACCCCTGCACACCATCCACTGACCCCTGTCCCCATTACAGTAGTAACTGAACTGAAGGACATTGTCTTGCACAAATACACATGTAAACACGTGAATGCTCTCTTTTCTTTTCTCTCGCACATGCAGGAACCGCGTATTATTGTATTGCTAAGAAAGTAGATAACTAACAAATTCACTGCCCAGGAGTAGATGGTACCCTCAGACGATAATTACCCAGAAGAATTGTCACACCAATTTGTATATGAAATAAAAAGGCCAACGTACCTGAAAAGGAAAAGGGTACGTGTCTACTACACAGCGTTCCTTTTGGCCATAGAATATTCGATGCCCCACCTCCACCCATACTTGCCTGCCCTAAGAGATAGATCGCTTAGAGTAGCGTGGGAACAGCTCTTCGCCTGGGCACTGAATGACTATTTGATAGGGAGAGCTTAAAAAACAACAACTAACATTTAATAACCAGCATATTGAGAATTTTCAGGCGGGCAACTGTAACGTCGCAAGAATACGCTGCCGGACTGCAGCAAGGTAAGAGCAAAATGCTGGTGAAATTAGCATATGTAATAAATGTAATAGGGATTTTGGTAATCACCGGGTTCGTAGCTGTCTCTGTATGGCAGTACAGCTGTGCTATCAATATTATTGCTGTACCCAAACCTAACACACCCCCATCCCCAGCTGCAACAGGTGTTACGTCAGGTGATATTAGTAAAATTGCACACAAGCAAAATAGAGTTAAACGCAGCACATACTCAGATAATAAAGGTATTGACAATTATATACAAGATTCAGCACACGTCTCAAACAACATATGGTATCAACACATGACCCGCATTGGTAAGCAGACAACAGAAGACAGCTGCTACGTTTGCTCATTAATACCATACGCCATGAGCGCTTCTCGAACATTTGTTGCCACAGAAATAGACGAAAAAACAGCACGATGCATAATATACTTGGCACTGTTCCAAACGAAAGGAAGATTTCAAGGGACAGTGGTGCATATGACGTGGAAAACACGAGACTCATACCCATACGAAAACAACTTCCTCAAGACTTATTTGAGTTACCACAAGAGCAGTTTACATGCTGAAGCATTCAGATACATAACAAGTGGTCCTGCAAAAGGAGAAACAAAGAAAGTAACACTGCAGTATTTATCATGTGATTGGTACGCCACTGAAGTTCCTGGTAAACTAGGATGCTGGGAGAGGCCACTGGTGACGATAACGGGGAAAGTATACTTAGACAACAAATGGGAGATAGGAGTGGTTGGCAGCAACATGGTAACAAAAGAAACTATTTCAACTATCGATGCACACAACCACAGATGTTGGACGACTTGGATCAAATACGTGCCTATGCTCACATGGATAGAAACGGATGAAGACCCGATAACAATACTGCCGCTGACTGCGCCTAAAGTATGCTACCAACATAAAGGAGAGGTGGACGTAGGATACAACACCAATTGTGGAAGCGTGATGGAGTTACCTGAGGGGGGAGCCGGAACAGCAGTGATAATGGACCATTACTGGGCCTGTGGAGAAAAGGCATATCACACACTGCCCCCTCTGTGGAATGGTGTATGTACGATGGTGCATGTCAATGTACCATCACTAGTGGTACCCCAGAAGCATGTGAATGTGGCGAACTTTCCCAAGATGGATGAAGGGGACAAGAGAAATAAGAGATCTGCACCACCTCAGGAGGAGCCAGGGAACAGGACCAGCGGCAATGATAATGTCCTAAATAGACGGAAAAGACAAGGAGAACCTCTGACAGGAAATTACCTATGGGGAAGGTCGGAAACAGCACTGACTTCAATCCCGCCAGAACACAGACTATTCAGCAGAGCAGCGATGTTCTTCTCCTCAATAATCCATCCGGGACTACAGGCTTACGCAAACGCAAAATGGCTCCAGATAACTAGATGGGAACTTATGATGACCATCAATTCTACAGTAAACGGATTCAACGCAATAAAAGAGGAGCTGCGAGCAATAAGGATGGTAGCACTGCAGAACAGATATGTATTGGACCTCCTCACTGCCATGGAAGGAGGAGTTTGCGCAAAGATAGGACAATCATGCTGCACATTCATTCCTGCCAACGATGCTGACAACGGTACACTGGCAGAAGCAGTTTCACAATTGGCCCAGTTGCACTCCAAAATGGTGGATGAAAGTAAAGGTGTGAAAAAGGATGAGAGCTGGTTTTCGCTATTATGATCATGGATGCCATCTTGGCTGTCAGATGGACTGAAAATTATAGTTGGTTGTATTATTTTGGCTGGAGCTACACTGATCATAATAAGATTTTGGAAAGCCCGGAAGGCACGCACCACTGACGAGTTGCTTGAAATGGTCGGTATGCACCTACTGATGCCAGCAGATGACGGCCAACACACAGGCATAATAATACAAGAGAGAGAGAAATTGCGCAACCAGATCATCACCATCCACCTGGACCCACCATCGGTGAAGGTCAAGAACCCAAGAAACCCCAGGAGTTACATAGGGAAATGGGTATACTGTACTCCTGGAGGAACCTGTGAATATATGTATTGGTCATTTGAAGATCATGTTAACCATTATGGACATTTAGGAGGAATAACTAAAGTGTGGAGAGTAAGAGGAGATAATGAAAAGGATATGTTTGTGGTCGACAAGTCGACCAGAGGGGGGACTGAAGTGGGAAAATGGAAAAACAGGCTCCCATCTTCCCCCTCTCGCGCCTGGCCTAAAGGTACACGGCCCAAGCACCCGCCACGAGAAGAGTTTGCCCATCTACCAGACGACCAGATACCCTGGTACAGGAACATAAGGATGTGTCCATCTGCCTGCCCAGCAGCCCGCCCTGCCCATGCCGATGCCTGCGGCATGGATCAACTGGACTAAAACTATACGTCGTTAGAGATGCCATGACGACCTAGCCAACGGGTAGCACACCTGTGCCAACATACACACTGGACACTCCCGCACCAATCTACACGAAGAATATACTCAGTGCTATGACGTAGGCGACAGGCATACTCACAGACGTGCATCTTTATTATTTTCCACATAGGCTCTCAAAATGCAGAAACGCAAGACGCACCATGAACTCATCTAAAGAGCTTGCTTACGCTTCCTCTAAACCTAGGTGCCATAATGAGAATTATAACGAAGACACGATACTGGTCATAAGACAGTATGAGACTATAACCTAAAGCGCCTGTGCACCAAACGGTTCCACCAATACACCAGGCCTAAGTAGGCCGCAAGCAAGAGCTCCCGTGGACGTTAACAAAACAAGAGTCAGGTTGCTGATCCTGCAGAATGAGCCTGGCGAAAGCAGACAGCCAAGGTCGTAATGTTGCAAACCCACATTCCAAAAGCAGACCATCAAGGGCACGATGTTGCAACCTCGCACGCCGTGCACCAACATCAAAGTCGCACCTGCAATTAAATCAGGCACACAGTGGAAAAACAATATTAATTGTGCAGAATTCTGCCTCAAACACGGTCCCACCTCACGTGACCAAGCCGAACCTGACGAGATGCCAAGCCCAGGAGGAAAGAGGCGTCTGGATCCCTCGTTACGAGACACAGGCAGATACACTTGAAAGGATCAATGGACATCTGCGACAGTAGGAGTAGTCGGCCATCCAGCTCATGAATAAGTCGATGGTCCCAGGCTGGGAAGCTCACGGGCGCACCAATCAGAACATGGGGCTCTTATCACTGACGCCAGTAACATTAACCAATCATTAGGAGTCTTCCTGTAACAATTCTCATGTATCTAATTGTAGGGACAACCCAGATATATCACCTGACTAAACCTCGTCCACTCATATTATTCTCTATACGTATGCTATACTAACCCTACCACTCGAGCAACCAGTTAAGAGTGGCAATAGGTTTTTGTTAACTTTCTAAAGTGACGCAAGTAGCGCGTCATACTACAGTAAAAAGGGCCTGCGAGCCCCATGATTGTGTGTGTGTCAGGTCAGACGCGTATGATCCTTGACCCATCCCTGCCGTTTGTGTTTAATAAACAGCAGAGTCACCTTGCTTCTTGTGTGTGTCTCATACTCTATCTCTTTTGGGATATACGGGAGGAGTTGGGGCCTCCCTGCCCGGAGGTCTGCGGACGGCCCGGCCGACCCCGGCAGAATTTCCCCCCGACACTGTCTATTGTCCAGTTAATTGAGATACAAGATTGAGCTCCATTCTAAGAGAACAATTTATGCCTGAAGCAGGGGTGTTCCTTATCCCCGACAGAGGCAATATGGAGGCAGGATAGCACTGGAAATCCAGTTAAGCCTCTAGCATTATTGAGGATAGCATTGGAGCAGCTACACTATCCCGCACATACTACTTGAGAGAGTCTTGTTGCTAACTTTGCAGATATGTTGGAGTATGTGGCACAGTTTATTGTTAACTGCATCGTATGCCAGAAACGTACTGCACGGCACACTTTGGGAACAGTGAGAGGAGCAACTCCTAGACCCAATGGCCCATTTCACATCTATATATAGATTATGTGGATATGCTGCAAACGTGCAACGGCTACAGATGTATGCTGTTCGTGGTATGTCCTTTTTCTAGATGGATCGAAGAATGTCCATGCACACACACTGATGCCACATGTGCTGCCAAGTTCCTTGTGCGTGAGGTGTTCCCAAGATGGGGTGTGTGCGAGGTCCTGCAGTCGGACGATGGACCGAATTTTGTAAGTGCATGGTTTAAACAAATAGTTCTTCTATTAGGCATTAAGCATACATTTTCCTCAGCTGGATGGTGAATGGCGTCTGTGAGAGATTAAATGGACTATTAAAAGAAAGGATTGCAAAAATAAAAATGACTTTGAAGAAGGCATGGCTTCATGGCCTACCCTTTGCCTTGTATGCTCTAACAAATCAGCCCGGCTTAGATCACCATCTAACTCCTTATGAGTTGGTGACTGGACATTACATAAAAACCCCCTTGCTCCTCCAACTAGGTTAAAAACTGATGCTGATAGTGTAGAGATCACATTAGGTGATGACATGCATGATTACCTGACAGCAATGCCTACAAGTTTTTCTGTAATGTCTCTCCAGGTCAAGAATCGAAGGAAGGGGTCAAAGAGAAGTGACAAAAACAGTCAACCCATTAATACGTAGGATGTATTGACGCAACCCAGTCTATATCCAGGAGACCAGGAGCTGGTACGAAAGTTTGAATGCACTTGGAGTATTCCCTGTTTTGAGGAACCATATCAGATGGAAGAAGTTACCCCCACAACTGCCAAGTTAAAAAGAAGGCGAACCTGGCAGTTCTTGATCTAAAGGTGTGCTCCATTAAGAATCACAGAGTTTCATATTCAGAATCAAAATAAGATGAGGAGGTTTCAGAATATAGGAGGCTCATTGCCATCAAGAAAATCGATGAGCTTTCATGGAATAATATTTTTGATATAATGTTGTATTATGATTTGTGTTTCCTGATTATTATGTTATTTAGACAAGTGATACGAAACAATACAGACATGGGGGGTCATTCCGAGTATGGCGGTTGGGGGTTAACAGCACCGGTAAGGATGCCGGTGCCGTTAACCCCCTACCGCCACATTCTGAGGTCCCTTAGCGGGTCCCACCAGGACCGGCTGGTCTGACCATTTGAGCCCTCTGGGGGCTCAAATGGGAATGGGGAATGGTTTTCGAAATGGGGACTTACAGGGTCTGCATAGGTCGGAATGTCCCGGTAAGTCCCCATTCCGACTGACCGGACCCGGACCCGAGTTTGGAGTCAGCCATGCTGCTAATAGTACCATGGCTACCTCCAAACCCGGAATGACCCCCATGATGGGGAACAATGAAACAGGGTAATTCATAGAATTTCGCAGAAAAGTGTCGCAAGCGGCTGGCGCAGAGTGTCCGCGTGCGATTGACTGCACCAGGCACGTGCGCTAAAACCGATTTCCGCGCACAGCGTATTCATGGATTTTAGGCTTCCAAACCAGCCGTGGCGCAGAGAATCGCAGCGACCCTGCAGCAGCGCCAGTAACGCCCCCAAGAACGCCCTCGCGCAAGGAAAAGCCATCAAAATCGCTAAATCATCGCAAAGGGCTGCGCTAACCCTGGACCAGTTCACCGGGCTGGCAAACAGCAAACGCCAAGCGGGGAACGTGTATTGCAGGGGTGCGCGGGAAGTTCCACACTCGATTTCAGCAGGGTACGTGTATTTCAGGGGTGCGCGGGAAGTTCCACACGCGAATGGGCCAGTGCGAGCAGGGTACGTGTATTCCATGGGTGCGCGGGAAGTTCCACACGCGATTTCATCAGGGTACGTGTATTTCAGGGGTGCGCGGGAAGTTCCACACGCTATTGTCCCAGTGCGAGCAGGGTATGTGTATTTCAGGGGTGCGCGGGAAGTTCCACACGCGATTGTCCCAGTGCGAGCAGGGTACGTGTATTTCAGGGGTGCGCGGGAAGTTGCACACGCGATTTCAGCAGGGAATGTGTATTTCATGGGTTCTGGGGAGTACTACACGTGAATTGGCCGTGTGGGTCCTCCCAGGTGTACGCTCCACAACCTCCACGGCCCCTGCAGGCAGCCCACACCACGGGGGACTACCCTGCACCCATGCTCATGTCCCGCAGGCAGCCCATCCACCATGGGCATGCCCCCCAGCCAACCCACATGTCACCTTGCACTACTGATCAACAATGCATGTCTCCCACCACCCCCACCCCCCAGCAGTGCAGGGGCACCCTCCACCAGGCCCCCACTCATGTCTCCCACCACCCCCACCCCCCAGCAGTGCAGGGGCAGCCTCCACCAGGCCCCCACTCATGTCTACCACCACCCCACCCCCTGCCACCATGGGCAGCCTCCACCAGGCCCCCACCCATGTCGACCACCACCCCCACACCCCTGCCACCATGGGCAGCCTCCACCAGGCCCCAACTCATGTCTCCCACCACCCCCACCCCCCTGCCACCATGGGCAGCCTCCACCAGGCTCCCACCCATGTCTCCCACCACCCCCACCCCCCTGCCACCATGGGCACCCTCCACCAGGCCCCCACTCATGTCTCCCACCACCCCCACCCCCCAGCCACCAGGGGCAGCCTCCACCAGGCCCCCACCCATGTCTCCCACCACCCCCAGCCACCAGGGGCAGCCTCCACCAGGCCCCCACCCATGTCTCCCACCACCCCCACCCCCCTGCCACCAGGGGCAGCCTCCACCAGGCCCCCACTCATGTCTCCCACCACCCCCACCCCCCAGCCACCAGGGGCAGCCTCCACCAGGCCCCCACCCATGTCTCCCACCACCCCCACCCCCCAGCCACCAGGGGCAGCCTCCACCAGGCCCCCACCCATGTCTCCCACCACCCCCACCCCCCTGCCACCAGGGGCAGCCTCCACCAGGCCCCCACTCATGTCTCCCACCACCCCCACCCCCCTGCCACCATGGGCAGCCTCCACCAGGCCCCCACCCATGTCTCCCACCACCCCCACCCCCCTGCCACCATGGGCAGCCTCCACCAGGCCCCCACTCATGTCTCCCACCACCCCCACCCCCAGCAGTGCAGGGGCAGCCTCCACCAGGCCCCCACTCATGTCTCCCACCACCCCCACCCCCCAGCAGTGCAGGGGCAGCCTCCACCAGGCCCCCACTCATGTCTCCCACCACCCCCACCCCCCAGCAGTGCAGGGGCACCCTCCACCAGGCCCCCACTCATGTCTCCCACCACCCCCACCCCCCAGCAGTGCAGGGGCAGCCTCCACCAGGCCCCCACTCATGTCTACCACCACCCCCACCCCCCAGCCACCAGGGGCAGCCTCCACCAGGCCCCCACTCATGTCCAACTCATGTTTCCCACCACCCCCACCCCCCTGCACTGTGGGGCACCCTCCACCAGGCCCCTACTCATGTCCCCTGCACCCCCACCCCCCTGCATCCAGGGTCACCCTCCACCAGGCCCCCACTCATGTCTCCCACCACCCCACCCCCCTGCCACCATGGCCACCCTCCACCAGGCCCCCACTCATGTCTCCCACCACCCCCACCCCCCCTGCCACCATGGCCACCCTCCACCAGGCCCCCACTCATGTCCCCCTGCACCCCCACCCCCCAGCATCCAGGGTCACCCTCCACCAGGCCCCCACTCATGTCTCCCACCACCCCCACCCCCCTGCCACCATGGGCAGCCTCCACCCATGTCTCCCACCACCCCCATCCCCCTGCCACCATGGGCAGCCTCCACCAGGCCCCCACTCATGTCTCCCACCACACCCACCCCCCAGCAGTGCAGGGGCAGCCTCCACCAGGCCCCCACCCATGTCTCCCACCATCCCCACCCCCCAGCAGTGCAGGGGCAGCCTCCACCAGGCCCCCACCCATGTCTCCCACCACCCCACCCCCCAGCAGTGCAGGGGCACCCTCCACCAGGCCCCCCCTCATGTCTACCACCACCCCCACCCCCCAGCCACCAGGGGCAGCCTCCACCAGGCCCCCACTCATGTCCCCCTGCACCCCCACCCCCCAGCATCCAGGGTCACCCTCCACCAGGCCCCCACTCATGTCTCCCACCACCCCCACCCCCCTGCCACCATGGGCAGCCTCCACCAGGCCCCCACTCATGTCTCCCACCACCCCCACCCCCCAGCAGTGCAGGGGCAGCCTCCACCAGGCCCCACTCATGTCTCCCACCACCCCCACCCCCCAGCAGTGCAGGGGCACCCTCCACCAGGCCCCCACTGATGTCTCCCACCACCCCCACCCCCCAGCAGTGCAGGGGCAGCCTCCACCAGGCCCCCACTCATGTCTACCAACACCCCCACCCCCCAGCCACCAGGGGCAGCCTCCACCAGGCCCCCACTCATGTCTCCCACCACCCCCACCCCCCAGCAGTGCAGGGGCAGCCTCCACCAGGCCCCCACCCATGTCTCCCACCACCCCACCCCCCAGCAGTGCAGGGGCACCCTCCACCAGGCCCCCACTCATGTCTCCCACCACCCCCACCCCCCAGCAGTGCAGGGGCACCCTCCACCAGGCCCCCACTCATGTCTCCCACCACCCCCACCCCCCAGCAGTGCAGGGGCAGCCTCCACCAGGCCCCCACTCATGTCTACCACCACCCCCACCCCCCAGCCACCAGGGGAAGCCTCCACCAGGCCCCCACTCATGTCTCCCACCACCCCCACCCCCCAGCAGTGCAGGGGCAGCCTCCACCAGGCCCCCACCCATGTCTCCCCCCACCCCACCCCCCAGCAGTGCAGGGGCATCCTCCACCAGGCCCCCACTCATGTCTCCCACCACCCCCACCCCCCAGCAGTGCAGGGGCAGCCTCCACCAGGCCCCCACTCATGTCTCCCACCACCCCCACGACCCTGCCACCATGGGCAGCCCCCACCAGGTCCTCACAATCCCCAATCATGTGCGTAATGGTCAGCCTCCACAGCCAAAAAGCCCTACCAAGTAACCCATTCACCCACATGGAAATGGAAATCACATGTTACACCCCCAATGTTCATGAAGCTAATGAACCCATGTCCGTCACACACAATGGTTGCAATTGAATGGGAAAACACCCAACATGACATGCATGAAACCAATGAGATGATACCACACAGTGAAGTATGGAAACAAAATTGTATTGAAAAAAATAAAGAATGCTAAAGAAAGGAAACAAACTACAATGTGAATGAGAAAAAATAAGCTGCATGTCCGTATAAAAACAAAAAACTGCAAATCAGAATCCAAAACATTTTTGTCCAAAGTCAAATGTAAAAAAATCTCCATGCAATAAAGAACTATGTAAAAAACTACCAAGGGTCCATGAGCCCAACTGAACAAAGGAAACCTACTAAAAAACCTACCTAAAAATCAACTATATACAAAAAGTGGAGCAGTGTCCGTCGACTCCAAATCATAATAAGAAACAAAGGAAACCTAAAACTAAAGAACTATATACAAAGGCGGCGGGCAAGTCCAGCGGCTCACTCCGTGGTGTCCCGGGCCAGGGCATCATCGAACTCCTGTTCGATGTCCCGGAGGCGGTCCAGTTCCATGGCCCCAAGGGTCCGCAGGGACGACGCCGTGTCCTCCTCCAACCCCCTGCGGATTTCCCTTGAGGCACTCGGCCCGCCTCAGGGCCCTCCGCATGGAGTTCTCCGCCCTGACCATTGTGAGCCGCGCCTCTTCCGCCCGCCGCCGCTCCGCACCTATGGCGTGGCCCAACCGCTGCCACACGGAAGACACTCTCTGTCCTGGGTCCCCCTGCCCTCCGGCCGATGCCTGCCCCTCCGATGTCGAAAGCCCCAAGCCTTCATGTCTCCCACCATGTTGCTGCTGCTGCTCTGCCTCTGCCCGTGCCCTGCCTCCTGCTGCCTGCACATCCTCCGCCGGCTGGGGTGCAGTTGTTGATGTGGCCACCCCTGCTGGACCTCCGACTCCCGACTGTGGCAGGGATGCCTCCTCCACCAGCCTGGCCGCACCGTCAGAGGCAGCTCCACAGGGCACCCAGGTGACTGATGGGTGGGAAGATGGCACAGAGGACGACTGGCGCGTAGGGGGTCCAGTTGAGGAGGGCGTCGGAGCAAGCCCCATCAGACGGCGGAATCCGGCCTGGGTGACCTGTCCCAGCAGGCTGACGTGGTCAACGAGCCATTCAAGATGACGTGCAGTCTCTCCATGAAAAGACTGCAGGTCACCTCGCATGGCCCGTTGACGCAACGCCACACCAGCCAGGACAGGCTCAACCCGGACCTGGATGGCCACGTCCGCAGGCAGAGGAAGGCCAGTTGATGTCAGCTCATCCCCTGCCTGAAAACGGGTCTGGACGTAGGCATCCCTGCTGGTGCAAGATGATGCAGGGACAGGATCAGGGACAGGATTGCACACAGGCACCTCCGCGGCGGCCTGTGCTGCCTCCTGTCCCTGGTCCTGCACTGCACCACTAGCACCAGTGGGATCCCCACCTCCAGACCCCGTCTCTGGTGCTTGCACGGCCTCCTCATCCACCAAACCCCCCACCAACCTGGATGACTCCGTGCCATCTTCCCCTGTTGGGCCCTGTGGGGTCCCAGCTGCCCCTTCTGCTGCCGAGGAGTCCAACAGCAACCTCCGCCTCTTGGACCTCCCCCCGGCAGCTGCGGCCTGGGACGCGGCACCGGACTCCTCACTCCCCGACGAGATGACAACACGGGAGGGGAGCCGGGCCTTGCGTCTCCGGCTGGCGGTCGGATCCCCGCCGCTGTGCTCCACAGCATCTTCTCCGCCCTCTTCATCAGTTGACGCTGCAGACAGGGAGAAACAAAACACAGGCATCAGGGCACTGTACAATGGACACATACACACATGACAGTTGCACATGAGTGGCATTGGCAAACCTCAGACATGTCATCACAATCCCCAACACACATGTCATTGCAACTCGCACACATGAGCCATACCACAGCCATATCGCAACTGCCACCACCATCCCTACACATACAACAGCATCAGCAGCCAAAGGGGAGCCAGACATCACATGCAACACAGGAAGTGCACCACACATGTACACACACCACCACACTTGCATGCATGTCTACACCTCTGCCAAGTGTCGCACTGTTCAGACGGGCATCCATGTTACATCTGCCAATCAGGCTTCCACATACCGCTGTCACATGCATCCATGTTGCATCACTGTTGCACCCTTGTCAAATACACACACATGCACATGTACACAGTGCTCATACATGCAGCCGAAAACAACATACATGCCTGACATCACGGAAATGTCTACTTACATACACATTCATCCAAACATGTGTGCACGCACAACTGCATTTGCCATGCAAGCCCACACACACAAGCACCATCCATGTCTCACACATTACAGCCCTCGCATGTGTCAGCCCCACGGCCCTGTACACCCCCACCCATACTCGACCCCATACAAACAGATGTGCAACCTGCACAATACCGAATAATCACCACACGCACTGCTCACAATCAGGATGCATGTACACTCACCGCTCGACTCCAGACGGGTCTGCTTCTCTAGAACCTGGATGTGGAGCGCTGGGGATATGCGTTCCAGGACCCCCATCTGTTCTTCCGACAAGTGGCCCCGGCGCCCCTTGGCATCCGCTGCCTTCAAGAGGCGCCGGGCCTTGTTCAGGGTCCTGGACCTGAAGTCCTCCCAGCGCTTCCTGACATGTTGTAAGTCCCGGACTGCCACCCCCTCCGCGTTGATGGCAGTCACAATGTCAGTCCAGATCCGAGTCCGTCCTTCCTTGTCGGCGCGGGAACTTCCGAAGAGGGCATCATACTGCCCCAGGACTTGCTCCACCAGGACACCAACTTCGGTGGCACTGAAGCTGGTGCCCCTCTGCCTCTCTGGCCGGGGGTTGTCAGTGGTCACAGATGGTGTTTGCCCCGACATGACAACCCCAGAGGCAGGAGTGGGTGGGCAACTGGGTCCTGGGGCTGGGCTGTGGAGCGATGGAATTCCAGTCGGGAGTCTTCGGTTCCAGCAGGGGTGGTCACAGCAACAGCACCCCTGGCTGATGTGCAGGCAGCAAATGGCAGTGCACGTGGGCAGCAGGCAGTCAGGCAGCAGCAGATGGCAGGTGGGAGCGTGCTCGGGGCTCTGGGGGGCAGTAGTTCGGCCTTCTGGGTAGGAGCGTGGTCTTCCGTGTGCTTACGCGTGGCCAGCTTGGTACGGAGTGATTTGGCACGTGAACATCCTGCACATCAGCGTGAAAATCGAGGAAAGGCCCTTAGCGTGTAAGCGCGTCAGCACGCATACGCGATTCTATTGGACCAAAGGCCCTCAGCGCGTAAGCGCGTCTGTGACGTGACCCGCACGGGTGTTTCCCACACAGCACGTGATGACAGAGCACACGTGGAAAGACTGCACGTCAGAGTGTCATCGCGTGTAATTGGAGAGCACGTCAGAGTCTCATCGCGTGTAATTGGTGGAAATGGCCCTACACGCAGAAGTGACAAAGCGTGTAATTGGTGGAAATGGGCCTACACGCATAAGTGACAAAGCGTGTAATTGGTGGAAATAGCCCTAGCGCGTACACGCCGCGTAAGTGACGCTGGACGTGTGGGCCTGTATAAAAGGTACGTGTAGAACACCATTTCCTTGTACGTGCTTTTCGTGGAGAGCGAGTGGGTGAATTCTGTACTTCTTGTCGTTTCACACGCGATTTACTTCACAGCGTTTCAAGTTCGTATTCCCTGTTACCTCTGACAGCTTTTTCTCTTTTTTCTCTTATACTGGTTTACCTGGGCCTGTTCCCTCAAACAGTGTTCCCTTCTACTGTTGTCCTGTCTCCTCAGACAGCGTACAAATCTTCTTTTGGCGGGAGTGTTGCCAACCAAACGCGCTCCTTTTTCACGCTCTTTTACCTGGCAGACGGTGAGTCACGCACGTATCGAACATCTGTGCTTGCCCCGATTGTAGCCTACCCCTTCAGAGGTCATTCTAGGCTGCGTGTGACACGCATACGTTCATTCTTGTGTTACTGGGTGCCACAGCGTAGTGCAGGTTTTTCTTTCTGCACATGTGGTCTAGGAGGGGTTGCGTGCACGTCATCTCCCTTTTTTGGGGCTCCTGTGCGTAGCGTGACCCGTCATCTTTCCCCAAGGGTTACAATCAGCCTTGCAAGAGCACTAGGGTACAATTACCATCTGGTACCCAACCCCTTTGACCCCCAATTGCCCAGGACAATAGTTTACAGCCACTCCCATACGCACATTTACATCAGTGCCATGGCTGGGAGGCGAGGATTCCGTAAGGGTGGCAAAGGTGGAAGAGCCACAAGTGGTGGCCGTGGTGGATCCGGTAGGGGACGTGGTCGTTACTTGGAGGGTGAGCCTGTCCCCCCATGTGTGGAGGACCACTCAAGGGCACCCATAATCCCCGACCCCCCACCCTCCCGTTGAGGCTGATGTGGCTGACACAATCCATGCTCAGCCCTTGTTGGACCAGCCCATTGTGGCACCAGACCTGGCTGACTCCATGGCTGACTTCCAGGTCAGCAGGCCTATGACACGTGCGCTGGTGCACGTTGATGTCACCATGCCACGTGCATCTGGGGCAGCAAGGTCATCTGCTGCACCAAGTAGGCAGGGCGGAGAGGCTGCAGGGGCAGCTGCGGCTCCATCCACCCCAGCCCTCACACACCCAGCCAGGACAGTGTCGGTCCTAGTCCATGCTGCTGACATTCCCCCTGACACCATCACACTAGAGCCAATGCCTGCACCAACTCCCATGCTGAGTGTGCAATCCCACACTCCTCATACAGAGTCCACCAGGGCTCCTGCCCCTAGTGTCCAGAGCGGCGCAGGACACTCAGGATCACCACCACCTTCCAAGCGGAAGAGGAAGAGTGCTCGTCCGGCACAGGCTGATGCCCCAGACACGGCTACACAGTCCGGCCCGTCCAGGAAGCCCAGCTTCACGGATGACGAACTGAATGCACTTGTCGAGTATGTGTCCGCACATGACAACGAGATGGTCATTGTTGCAGGATCCAAGACCACACCTGCACAACGCCAGGCACACTGGCAGACCGTTGCGGACATCGTAAGTGCCCTTGGAATCGTGAGGCGCACAGCCAATGATTGCTATAAGCGCTGGAATGACCTAAAGCGCAGGGCAAAGAGTAAGCTGGCCTCAAGTCATGCCGCAACTCTAGTGACTGGAGGTGGGTCTCCAGTAGTAGACATGGAACTCACTCCACATGAGTCAGTCGCTGGGACCTACGTCACGGAGGAACAGATCCAAGGCGTGGGAGATCTGGCTGATTATGAGGCATTGTCCGGTGAGTGCACATGCATGTGTGTGTCATCCATGTGCATGGTGTGTGTGTGAGGGCTTCTGTTTGTGTGCCAGGTGAGAGTGTGTGCGCCTGAGTCGTATGGGTCAGCCATGTGCTTCATGCAATACATCCTGCGCAGCTGCATTTGGCCATAGCAGTATCCCTTCTGCCAACAGTAGACATCTAGCCCAACTGCACGCCAGTTGCCCTTGAAGTGTCACCTTGCCACAGCATTGTTGCTTATTTTTCACTGTTCATTCAGTCAGATTGTTTGCATTCCACCACCTTTACTAGGCATGTTGCAGTCCACTAGTCACATGTCTGGCATGGCTATGGTAAAGTGGAGTGACTTTGTTACCTGGATATCATTTGTTCACACATGTCCCTGTGCAATTGGACCATTTCAGACTGGCAGCTCCAGGTGAAAAATCTGACCTGTTAGAATTAGAAAAGCTATTACATGCGGGAACTTGACTGAATGAATAGGTGCTGCCCTCCTCTACATCTTCACTCAATAGCAATGGTACATGCCATCTGTGTGATGGCATGTGTGTTTCACCTGGCAATCACAGGCCAATGTGTGATGCCACTGCCAGACAGCATGCAGAAAATGTGTTCATCTTCCATCTTGGTGTCATCAGTGTGTGCCATTTGCCTGCCCTTCATATGCAGTGAGGGTGCATGCATGGGAGGGTTTTAGTCATGTGGGACATGTGTCAATCAAGTACTGGTTCTCTTGCTTCTCAGCCCTCATTGTGTGCCATGGTGCTAATGCCTGTTTCCATTTCTTTGTTTTTATGTCTTTGCAGGGGAAGACGCACCTGATACTGCTGGGGTTGTGGAGATGGTGCAGACCCAGGAGGGGTCCGAGGGCCGACCAACCACCAGTGAGGGACGTGGTGTGGTGGTGGGTGAGAACCCACAAGTGCTGCAGGTCGTGCTCTCAAGGGGTGTCTCTGGCTGCACCTCCCCCGAGCTGTACTCAGGTGTTGATTCGGATGAGACCTACGTGCCGTCGCAGGTGAGTGTTCCAGGGAGGGAATCTGTTCTGTCCCACCCACCTGCACCAGGGTCAGAACCCTCAATGGGGATGTCAGTGTTGGCAGCAACGCCTTTGGTGGTTACGGATGCAGGGTCACACTCCGCGACATCTGATCCTGTTCCTGGGCCAGCAGATCAGAGGGGGAATGCAGTCCTGCAGCCTCAGGCAGTACCGGCACAGCAAGGCGCAGTTCGCCTTGCCCCAGACAGGTGTGGTGCCCGCCGACGTGGTGGCCGTACGCCACCTGGCAATACCGCATGGGAGCAATCCATTTACGGTATGGCAACACAACAGGCAGCATCATCCGAGATGATGGCTCAGGCCATGGATAGGGTGGCCACTTCCATTGTCCCCCCTGAAAGGCTGATGGAGCGACTAGAGCAGGCAACCGACTCCATCTGCCAGTCACACAGGGAGGACATGTTGGGGTCCAACAGGGACAGGCGGGCGGCACTGGCGACTCTGCAGGAGGCCATCTCCATTGAGTCCCAGGCCCACAGGGAAGCCCTGAGGCAGGAGCTCCTTCACCTCAGGACGACTCTTGTTGAGCTTGAGGCTTCAACACACCAAAGGACAGAACAGCAGCTGGAGCGTCTCACCCGTACGCTCTCAGCTGAGATGCAGACAATGAGGGCGGAGGTCCGGGCATCCCGTGAGTTGTTGCATGGGGACCTCCGCACACTCATCCTCCAGAACCAGACCTACCACACCCACATGCTTGCAGCCATGGAGGAGCAGACTAGGGCCTTGCGTGGGCTGCCTCCCATAGTGCAACCACCTCCGGATGCAGCTGCACAGGGTGATAATAGCGACAGCAGTGATACTCCCACAATAGGGTAGCCGTGTGGGCCATGAGCCCATGGAGGTGTTTTTTTTTCCCAGGACCCACACAGGTGGATTTTGGTGTGCACCCTGTCCTCGGACCTCCTGGGTGGCCTCCCAAACCCCCCCGGGCCCATCAATGGCCATTTTTTTTATTTTTATTTTTATTTTTTATTTTTATTTTTATTTTTATTTTTAATTTCTAAATATTTTTCCCCAATTTTTTTGGGACAATTTGTTGGCTTCCGTGGTTCCTGTGGGCATACGCAGCATTGTGGCTGGGCACATGCAGGCTTGTCATGTATTTGGTTCAGATGCTTGGGTTTGAGTCACACACACCCCTCCTGCTTTCCGTTTCCATGGGCTTGCAAAGGGTGTGCCCAAGTGACATTGACGTACATGGTGACATTGGACTCCCACTACATGTGTCGGTAGTCTAGTCAATACTGTGTATACATTCCTAGTGCATATTGCTGTTGTGTTGACACTGTTGTACACTGCATGTTGCATTGATGTGTAACTCATCATCTGTGTCTACCTCCCAATTTGCAGGTCCCTTCCTCATGTCTACACAAGGCCCTCTAGTCTGGAGATGGGGTCCATGTTGGCAGTAGTGCACCTACAACTCTACATGGCGCCAACACTGCACAGTTGGTAGTGGTGGGAGTGCAGGCATTTCCAGGTGGTGAGACTACTAATATATAACATTTGTGATGTCATGTTAATGGTAGTACCTGCTCAAGTTTGTTGTTGGTCCTGCATTACTGTGAGCATTTCAGGTGTTGCAAGTTTCAATTAGGGACACTCTACATTGTGACACTAGTGTCATGTTGTGGGGATTACTTTGTTTACCTGCAAATGGCATGACATGGCACGGTGTGTCGTGTGGCGGTGCTGGGGATGGGTTGGCTGACATGGCACTGTCCTCTTGTTGCATTTTGCAAGTGGGTATTCATTTTAGCTGCTTGAATGTGTTACTTCACAAAACTGCATTGGTGGTGTCTGTGTGGGTAGGGATGCACACATTGTGACACTTCCAGGTGAACAATCTCAGGCTGATATGGTTTTCACGGTTCATTCTCCAGACATTCAGGATCAGTGTCAGGTTGAGTCATCATTGATTGTCAGATGGAATGTGCCAGGGCAGTGTGCACTCCACAGGGGTGTGATTCCTATGTGAAGTAATTAGCCACTAGCTGTGTACGGGCTGCCTCCCCCCGTGCCCTTTCCCCTCCCATGCGCAGCGGCTGTGCATGTGGTTGGGGATGTGGGGCCACCACCATGTCCACGGCCAGGCCCCGGCGTGTTGCAACGTTGTGCAGGACACATGCTGCCACTATGATCCTGCACACTACTGGGGGAGCGTACAACAGCTGCCCGCCAGAACGGTCAAGGGAGCGAAAGCGTGACTTCAGCACTCCGAATGTGCGCTCCACTATGCCCCGGGTTGTAATGTGGGCTGTGTTATATCTTACCTGGGGTGGCGTGGTGGGGTTCCGAATTGGCGTCATCATGTGGGGGCTGAGAGGGTAGGCACTGTCCCCTGTGGAGGTGGTGATTGGTATCATTGGTGGGGTTGTGACCTTGCTCAGTATCTGACATGCATGCATGTGCAGTGGCATTCATACTCACCAAGCAGCCATGTATCGCCATGCCGCCCAGCTTCTAGGTCCCGGCTTAGGGTGGACATTCGGTAAATGAAGCCGTCGTGGGTTGACCCGGGATAGTTGGCATATACTGAGGTGATGATTCCCTTGGCATTACATACTACCTGCACGTTGATGGAATGCCAGTGCTTGCGGTTCCTATAGATGTGCTCAGATGCCCTGGGGGGACGTAGAGCCACATGGGTGCAGTCGATGGCACCTAGCACTTTGGGGAATCGTGCCACAGCGTAAAAATCCAGGGCGGCGGCATGCCTTTCTGCAGGGGTTCTGGGCAGGTATATGTGCCTGCGGACTGATGGGCGTGCATTGATGATGCTCAAGACCTGGTGTAGGCAGTGTGACTGGGTGGCCTGTGATACACCACCCACAATGGCACTTGTCCGCTGAAATGATCCAGTGGCTAAGAAGTGCAGTACATTGAGGACCTTCTCCAGGGGGCTGAGTGCTTGGGAGCACAGGGTGGGTGATGTGAGGTCATCCTCCCACTCACTCACCAGGTCCAGTATAATGTGTGGTGGAAACCTGTACCTCCCATGCACCTGGTCATCAGGCATCCCAAAAAGGCTGATTCTTGGTGTGAATATTCTGGCCCTGACTATCCTCCTCCTCCTCCTTTGGTAGGCCGTCCCACTGCTGCTAGGAACGGTATGTTCATCCTGGGTCTGAGCTTGTTATTTTGTTAGCGCGCAAATTAATGCATTGCGCGTGTTGTAGGCGAGCGTGTGACCCGCGCACCCCTGAAATCCAGTACCCAGTCCAATAGCGTGTGGAAATTCCCGCGCACCCCGGGATACAGGTGCGCTGATGTACTTGCGTGTGTAAGTGTCCGCGCACCCCACGTACATAGGCCAATCGCGTGTACGCGCACTTTTGTCCAATTACACGCGATGACACCCTGACGTGCTGTCCAATTACACGCGATGAGACTCTGACGTGCTGTCCAATTACACGCGATGACACTCTGACGTGCAGTCTTTCCACGTGTGCTCTGTCATCACGTGCTGTGTGGGAAACACCCGTGCGGGTCACGTCACAGACACGCTTACGCGCTGAGGGCCTTTGGTCCAATAGAATCGCGTATGCGTGCTGACGCGCTTACGCGCTAAGGGCCTTTCCTCGATTTTCACGCTGACGTGCAGGATTTTCACGTGCCAAATCACTCCGTACCAAGCTGGCCACGCGTAAGCACACGGAAGACCACGCTCCTGCCCAGAAGGCCGAACTACTGCCCCCCAGAGCCCCGAGCACGCTCCCACCTGCCATCTGCTGCTGCCTGACTGCCTGCTGCCCACGTGCACTGCCATTTGCTGCCTGCACATCAGCCAGGGGTGCTGCTGCTGTGCCCATCCCTGCTGGAACCGGAAACTCCCGACTGGAATTCCATCACTCCACAGCCCAGCCCGAGGACCCAGTTGCCCACCCACTCCTGCCTCTGGGGTTGTCAAGTCGGGGCAAACACCATCTGTGACCACTGACAACCCCCGGCCAGAGAGGCAGAGGGGCACCAGCTTCAGTGCCACCGAAGTTGGTGTCCTGGTGGAGCAAGTCCTGGGGCAGTATGATGCCCTCTTCGGAAGTTCCCACGCCGACAAGGAAGGACGGACTCGGATCTGGACTGACATCGTGACTGCCATCAACGCAGAGGGGGTGGCAGTCCGGGACTTACAACATGTCAGGAAGCGCTGGGAGGACTTCAGGTCCAGGAACCTGAGCAAGGCCCGGCGCCTCTTGAAGGCAGCGGATGCCAAGGGGTGCCAGGGCCACTTGTCGGAAGAACAGATGGGGGTCTTGGAAGGCATATCCCCAGCGCTCCACGTCCAGGTCCTAGAGAAGCAGACCCGTCTGGAGTCGAGCGGTGAGTGTACATGCATCCTGATTGTGAGCAGTGCGTGTGGTGATTATTCGGTATTGTGCAGGTTGCACATCTGTTTGTATGGGGTCGAGTATGGGTGGGGGTGTACAGGGCCGTGGGGCTGACACATGCGAGGGCTGTAATGTGTGAGACATGGATGGTGCTTGTGTGTGTAGGCTTGCATGGCAAATGCAGTTGTGCGTGCACACATGTTTGGATGAATGTGTATGTAAGTAGACATGTCCGTGATGTCAGGCATGTATGTTGTTTTCGGCTGCATGTATGAGCACTGTGTACATGTGCATGTGTGTGTATTTGACAAGGGTGCAACAGTGATGCAACATGGATGCATGTGACAGCGGTATGTGGAAGCCTGATTGGCAGATGTGACATGGATGCCCGTCTGAACAGTGCGACACTTGGCAGAGGTGTAGACATGCATGCAAGTGTGGTGGTGTGTGTACATGTGTGGTGCACTTCCTGTGTTGCATGTGATGTCTGGCTCCCCTTTGGCTGCTGATGCTGTTGTATGTGTAGGGATGGTGGTGGCAGTTGCGATATGGCTGTGGTATGGCTCATGTGTGCGAGTTGCAATGACATGTGTGTTGGGGATTGTGATGACATGTCTGAGGTTTGCCAATGCCACTCATGTGCAACTGTCATGTGTGTATGTGTCCATTGTACAGTGCCCTGATGCCTGTGTTTTGTTTCTCCCTGTCTGCAGCGTCAACTGAAGAAGAGGGCGGAGAAGGTGCTGTGGAGCACAGCGGCGGGGATCCGACCGCCAGCTGGAGACGCAAGGCCCGGCTCCACTCCCGTGTTGTCATCTCATCGGGGAGTGAGGAGTCCGGTGCCGCGTCCCAGGCCGCAGCTGCCGGGGGGATGTCCAAGAGGCGGAGGTTGCAGTTGGACTCCTCGGCAGCAGAAGGGGCAGCTGGGACCCCACAGGGCCCAACAGGGGAAGATGGCACGGAGTCATCCAGGTTGGTGGGGGGTTTGGTGGAGGAAGAGGCCGTGCAAGCACCAGAGACGGGGTCTGGAGGTGGGGATCCCACTGGTGCTAGTGGTGCAGTGCAGGACCAGGGACAGGAGGCAGCACAGGCCGCCGCGGAGGTGCCTGTGTGCAATCCTGTCCCCGATCCTGTCACTGCATCATCTTGCACCAGCAGGGATGCCTACGTCTAGACCCGTTTTCAGGCAGGGGATGAGCTGACGTCAACTGGCCTTCCTCTGCCTGCGGACGTGGCCATCCAGGTCCGGGTTGAGCCTGTCCTGGCTGGTGTGGCGTTGCGTCAACGGGCCATGCGAGGTGACCTGCAGTCTTTTCATGGAGAGACTGCACGTCATCTCGAATGGCTCGTTGACCACGTCAGCCTGCTGGGACAGGTCACCCAGGCCAGATTCCTCCGTCTGATGGGGCTTGCTCCGACCCCCTCCTCAACTGGACCCCCTACGCGCCAGTCGTTCTCTGTGCCATCTTCCCACCCATCAGTCACCTGGGTGCCCTGTGGAGCTGCCTCTGACGGTGCGGCCAGGCTGGTGGAGGAGGCATCCCTGCCACAGTCGGGAGTCGGAGGTCCAGCAGGGGTGGCCACATCAACAACTGCACCCCAGCCGGCGGAGGATGTGCAGGCAGCAGGAGGCAGTGCACGGGCAGAGGCAGAGCAGCAGCAGCAACATGGTGGGAGACATGAAGGCTCGGGGCTTTCGACATCGGAGGGACAGGCATCGGCCGGAGGGCAGGGGGACCCAGGACAGAGAGTGTCTTCCGTGTGGCAGCGGTTGGGCCCCGCCATAGGTGCGGAGCGGCGGTGGGCGGAAGAGGCGCGGCTCACAATGGTCAGGGCGGAGAACTCCATGCGGAGGGCCCTGAGGCGGGCCGAGTGCCTCGAGGCAATCCGCAGGGGGTTGGAGGAGGACACGGCGTCGTCCCTGCGGACCCTCGGGGCCATGGAACTGGACCGCCTCCGGGACATCGAACAGGAGTTCGATGATACCCTGGCCCGGGACACCACGGAGTGAGCCGCTGGACTTGCCCGCCGCCTTTGTATATAGTTCTTTAGTTTTAGGTTTCCTTTGTTTCTTATTATGATTTGGAGTCGACGGACACTGCTCCACTTTTTGTATATAGTTGATTTTTAGGTAGGTTTTTTAGTAGGTTTCCTTTGTTCAGTTGGGCTCATGGACCCTTGGTAGTTTTTTACATAGTTCTTTGTTGCATAGAGATTTTTTTACATTTGACTTTGGACGACATTTTTTTGGATTCTGATTTGCATTTTTTTTTTTTATACAGACATGCAGCTTATTTTTTCTCATTCCCATTGTAGTTTGTTTCCTTTCTTTAGCATTCTTTATTTGTTTCAATACAATTTTGGTTTCCATACTTCACTGTGTGGTATCATCTCATTGATTTCATGCATGTCATGTTGGGTGTTTTCCCATTCAATTGCAACCATTGTGTGTGACGGACATGGGTTCATTAGCTTCATGAACATTGGGGGTGTAACATGTGATTTCCATTTCCATGTGGGTGAATGGGTTACTTGGTAGGGCTTTTTGGCTGTGGAGGCTGACCATTACGCACATGATTGGGGATTGTGAGGACCTGGTGGGGGCTGCCCATGGTGGCAAGGGGCTGGGGGTGGTGGGAGACATGAGTGGGGGCCTGGTGGAGGCTGCCCCTGCACTGCTGGGGGGTGGGGGTGGTGGGAGACATGAGTGGGGGCGTGGTGGAGGCTGCCCCTGCACTGCTGGGGGGTGGGGGTGGTGGGAAACATTAGTGGGGGCCTGGTGGAGGCTGCCCCTGCACTGCTGGGGGGTGGGGGTGGTGGGAGACATGAGTGGGGGCCTGGTGGAGGCTGCCCCTGCACTGCTGGGGGGTGGGGGTGGTGGTAGACATGAGTGGGGGCCTGGTGGAGGGTGCCCCTGCACTGCTGGGGGGTGGGGGTGGTGGGAGACATGAGTGGGGGCCTGGTGGGGGCTGCCCATGGTGGCAGGGGGGTGGGGGTGGTGGGAGACATGAGTGGGGGCCTGGTGGAGGCTGCCCCTGGTGGCAGGGGGGTGGGGGTGGTGGGAGACATGAGTGGGGGCCTGGTGGAGGCTGCCCCTGCACTGCTGGGGTGTGGGGGTGGTGGGAGACATGAGTGGGGGCCTGGTGGAGGCTGCCCATGGCGGCAGGGGGGTGGGGGTGGTGGGAGACATGGGTGGGGGCCTGGTGGAAGCTGCCCATGGTGGCAGGGGGGTGGGGGTGGTGGGAGACATGAGTGGGGGCCTGGTGGAGGCTGCCCATGGTGGCAGGGGGGTGGGGTGGTGGGAGACATGAGTGGGGGCCTGGTGGAGGCTGCCCCTGCACTGCTGGGGGGTGGGGGTGGTGGGAGACATGAGTGGGGGCCTGGTGGAGGCTGCCCCTGCACTGCTGGGGGGTGGGGGTGGTGGGAGACATGAGTGGGGGCCTGGTGGAGGCTGCCCATGGTGGCATGGGGGTGGGGGTGGTGGGAGACATGAGTGGGGGCCTGGTGGAGGGTGCCCCTGCACTTCTGGGGGGTGGGGGTGGTGGGAGACATGAGTGGGGGCCTGGTGGGGGCTGCCCATGGTGGCAGGGGGTGGGGGTGGTGGGAGAAATGAGTGGGGGCCTGGTGGAGGCTGCCCCTGGTGGCTGGGGGGTGGGGGTGGTGGGAGACATGAGTGGGGGCCTGGTGGAGTCTGCCCATGGTGGCAGGGGGGTGGGGGTGGTGGGAGACATGGGTGGGGGCCTGGTGGAGGCTGCCCATGGTGGCAGGGGGGTGGGGGTGGTGGGAGACATGAGTGGGGGCCTGGTGGAGGGTGCCCCTGCACTGCTGGGGGTGGGGTGGTGGGAGACATGGGTTGGGGCCTGGTGGAGGCTGCCCCTGCACTGCTGGGGGGTGGGGGTGGTGGGAGACATGAGTGGGGGCCTGGTGGAGGGTGCCCCTGCACTGCTGGGGGGTGGGGGTGGTGGGAGACATGAGTGGGGGCCTGGTGGAGGCTGCCCCTGGTGGCTGGGGGGTGGGGGTGGTGGGAGACATGAGTGGGGGCCTGGTGGAGGCTGCCCCTGCACTGCTGGGGGGTGGGGGTGGTGGGAGACATGAGTGGGTGCCTGGTGGAGGCTGCCCATGGTGGCAGGGGGGTGGGGGTGGTGGGAGACATGGGTGGGGGCCTGGTGGAGGCTGCCCATGGTGGCAGGGGGGTGGGAGTGGTGGGAGACATGAGTGGGGGCCTGGTGGAGGCTGCCCATGGTGGCAGGGGGGTGGGGTGGTGAGAGACATGAGTGGGGGCCTGGTGGAGGCTGCCCCTGCACTGCTGGGGGGTGGGGGTGGTGGGAGACATGAGTGGGGGCCTGGTGGAGGCTGCCCCTGCACTGCTGGGGGGTGGGGGTGGTGGGAGACATGAGTGGGGGCCTGGTGGAGGCTGCCCATGGTGGCAGGGGGCTGGGGGTGGTGGGAGACATGAGTGGGGGCCTGGTGGAGGGTGCCCCTGCACTGCTGGGGGGTGGGGTGGTGGGAGACATGGGTGGGGGCCTGGTGGAGGCTGCCCCTGCACTGCTGGGGGGTGGGGGTGGTGGGAGACATGAGTGGGGGCCTGGTGGAGGGTGCCCCTGCACTGCTGGGGGGTGGGGGTGGTGGGAGACATGAGTGGGGGCCTGGTGGAGGCTGCCCCTGCACTGCTGGGGGGTGGGGGTGGTGGTAGACATGAGTGGGGGCCTGGTGGAGGGTGCCCCTGCACTGCTGGGGGGTGGGGGTGGTGGGAGACATGAGTGGGGGCCTGGTGGGGGCTGCCCATGGTGGCAGGGGGGTGGGGGTGGTGGGAGACATGAGTGGGGGCCTGGTGGAGGCTGCCCCTGGTGGCAGGGGGGTGGGGGTGGTGGGAGACATGAGTGGGGGCCTGGTGGAGGCTGCCCCTGCACTGCTGGGGTGTGGGGGTGGTGGGAGACATGAGTGGGGGCCTGGTGGAGGCTGCCCATGGCGGCAGGGGGGTGGGGGTGGTGGGAGACATGGGTGGGGGCCTGGTGGAAGCTGCCCATGGTGGCAGGGGGGTGGGGGTGGTGGGAGACATGAGTGGGGGCCTGGTGGAGGCTGCCCATGGTGGCAGGGGGGTGGGGTGGTGGGAGACATGAGTGGGGGCCTGGTGGAGGCTGCCCCTGCACTGCTGGGGGGTGGGGGTGGTGGGAGACATGAGTGGGGGCCTGGTGGAGGCTGCCCCTGCACTGCTGGGGGGTGGGGGTGGTGGGAGACATGAGTGGGGGCCTGGTGGAGGCTGCCCATGGTGGCATGGGGGTGGGGGTGGTGGGAGACATGAGTGGGGGCCTGGTGGAGGGTGCCCCTGCACTTCTGGGGGGTGGGGGTGGTGGGAGACATGAGTGGGGGCCTGGTGGGGGCTGCCCATGGTGGCAGGGGGTGGGGGTGGTGGGAGAAATGAGTGGGGGCCTGGTGGAGGCTGCCCCTGGTGGCTGGGGGGTGGGGGTGGTGGGAGACATGAGTGGGGGCCTGGTGGAGTCTGCCCATGGTGGCAGGGGGGTGGGGGTGGTGGGAGACATGGGTGGGGGCCTGGTGGAGGCTGCCCATGGTGGCAGGGGGGTGGGGGTGGTGGGAGACATGAGTGGGGGCCTGGTGGAGGGTGCCCCTGCACTGCTGGGGGTGGGGTGGTGGGAGACATGGGTTGGGGCCTGGTGGAGGCTGCCCCTGCACTGCTGGGGGGTGGGGGTGGTGGGAGACATGAGTGGGGGCCTGGTGGAGGGTGCCCCTGCACTGCTGGGGGGTGGGGGTGGTGGGAGACATGAGTGGGGGCCTGGTGGAGGCTGCCCCTGGTGGCTGGGGGGTGGGGGTGGTGGGAGACATGAGTGGGGGCCTGGTGGAGGCTGCCCCTGCACTGCTGGGGGGTGGGGGTGGTGGGAGACATGAGTGGGTGCCTGGTGGAGGCTGCCCATGGTGGCAGGGGGGTGGGGGTGGTGGGAGACATGGGTGGGGGCCTGGTGGAGGCTGCCCATGGTGGCAGGGGGGTGGGAGTGGTGGGAGACATGAGTGGGGGCCTGGTGGAGGCTGCCCATGGTGGCAGGGGGGTGGGGTGGTGAGAGACATGAGTGGGGGCCTGGTGGAGGCTGCCCCTGCACTGCTGGGGGGTGGGGGTGGTGGGAGACATGAGTGGGGGCCTGGTGGAGGCTGCCCCTGCACTGCTGGGGGGTGGGGGTGGTGGGAGACATGAGTGGGGGCCTGGTGGAGGCTGCCCATGGTGGCAGGGGGCTGGGGGTGGTGGGAGACATGAGTGGGGGCCTGGTGGAGGGTGCCCCTGCACTGCTGGGGGGTGGGGTGGTGGGAGACATGGGTGGGGGCCTGGTGGAGGCTGCCCCTGCACTGCTGGGGGGTGGGGGTGGTGGGAGACATGAGTGGGGGCCTGGTGGAGGGTGCCCCTGCACTGCTGGGGGGTGGGGGTGGTGGGAGACATGAGTGGGGGCCTGGTGGAGGCTGCTCCTGGTGGCTGCGGGGTGGGGGTGGTCGGAGACATGGGTGGGGGCCTGGTGGGGGCTGCCCATGGTGGCAGGGTGGTGGGGGTGGTGGGAGACATGAGTGGGGGCCTGGTGGTGGGTGCCCCTGGTGGCTGGGGGGTGGGGTTGGTGGGAGACATGCATTGTTGATCAGTAGTGATCAGTAGTGCAAGGTGACATGTGGGTTGGCTGGGGGGCATGGCCATGGTGGATGGGCTGCCTGCGGGACATGAGCAGGGGTGCAGGGTAGTCCCCCGTGGTGTGGGCTGCCTGCAGGGTCCGTGGAGGTTGTGGAGCGTACACCTGGGAGGACCCACACGGCCAATTCACGTGTGGTACTCCCCAGAACCCCTGAAATACACATACCCTGCTGAAATCGTGTGTGGAACTTCCCGCGCACCCCTGAAATACACGTACCCTGCTCGCACTGGGCCAATCGCGTGTGGAACTTCCCGCGCACCCCTGCAATACACGTACCCTGATGAAATCGCGTGTGGAACTTCCCGCGCACCCCTGAAATACACATACCTTGCTGAAATCGCGTGTGGAAATTCCCGCGCACCCCTGAAATACACGTACCCCGCTCGCACTGGGCCAATCGCGTGTGGAACTTCCCGCGCACCCCTGAAATACACGTACCCTGATGAAATCGCGTGTGGAACTTCCCGCGCACCCCATACCCTGCTGAAATCGCGTGTGGAAATTCCCGCGCACCCCTGAAATACACGTACCCTGATGAAATCGCGTGTGGAACTTCCCGCGCACCCCTGAAATACACGTACCCTGCTGAAATCGCGTGTGGAACTTCCCGCGCACCCCTGAAATACACGTACCCTGCTCGCACTGGGCCAATCGCGTGTGGAACTTCCCGCGCACCCCTGAAATACACGTACACTGATGAAATCGCGTGTGCAACTTCCCGCGCACCCCTGAAATACACATACCCTGCTGAAATTGCGTGTGGAACTTCCCGCGCATCCCTGAAATACACGTACCCTGATGTAATCGCGTGTGGAACTTCCCGCGCACCCCTGAAATCCACGTACCCGGCCAAATCGCGTGTGAGACTTCCCGCGCACCCCGGTATACACATACATGTATTTTTTGTCAGCGGGTGTCCGTGTTTGTGGGTACCCCTTTTGCACGTCATTTGTCCTGGAGGGCCACAGTATAGGACATTCATCATGGCAGTATATAGGTGCTATTTGTTGGCGCACCTTTTGGCGGACATTTCTTACAGCCGCAGAGACGCTACCGCCTGCTTTCTTGTGGCGGTCGTGTTTGTGCCTGTGCGCTGGTTTGACCGTGCGCTTTTTTGCCCTATTCTATTCCATGAATACGTGTTGTAGGCGAGCGTGTGGGCGTTCCGCGCACTTGTGCCCTGTACTTCCCCCGTGACGCCCACGTTTTGGCAAGTTGTTCCCCATTCCGAGTGTTACGCCCGTGTTCCGCCTACTTTTGTTGCGTGCACCGCGCTATATGCGATTTTCGCTGTGGCCTGTGCGATTTTCGCTGTGACCTGGCGCACGCAGTTAGATGGCCTGTGCGCCAAAGTGCGCCGCGCACTTTTTTATCGCACATCCGCTGGTTTTCTCGCGCACGGCCTTCCATGAATCGATGTGCGCTGCTTTTCATGCGATTTTCGCACTTGCACTGCGATTTTCGCTATTCCACTGCGATTCGCACGTTTTTGCCCACTTGCGCCGCGCTAATTATTCCATGAATCGGCCTGTTACTATCATCTCCAATAACAGTACAGAAACAATTATTTATAATCTTACAAGGCACCTATTTTGATTTAAAAGAGATTTTGGGGAAGATCGTCAAGATATAAATACATACCTTGATAATTCGATTAATTAAAAAAAAATATTTATGGTATTAACACATGAGGGAGGTGGGAGAGACAATGGGCCTCATTACACGGAAGGCGGTGAGGGTTAACGGTCACCGGTAAGGGTACCGGTGACCGTTAGCCCTTACCAGCTTACTACGAGGTCCCTTTGCGGGACCCGACCTTAACGGCTGGTGTAAACCAGCCGTTAAAGTTGGGACCCGCAAAGAGACCTTGGTGCTAATTACAGTACCGCAATTTGCGGTACCGTATTAAGCTCCTTCCCCATTCCCGTTATGCCCTATGGGGCAAAAATGGGAATGGGGAAGGGCCATGGAGAAAGGGGGAATTACCACCCCGCCAAACTTAGAATGGGGTGGTAATTCCCCTTTCCTCCATGGTGGTACCGGTATGGTACCGGCGGCAACCATGGTGCTAATAGCGTGTAATGAGGCCCAATGTCAGCTGAAAACTGCTAAATCTGTTCCATAATACCATATGCCATGAACCTAGCAACACCGTTTATCGCCAAAGAAATGCTTGCACATGAATCAAGATGTCTCAGTCATCTAGCAGTGTGTACGACCACAGGGCAATTTGATGAAAAATTGGCAACTTTACAATGACGATCAAGAGGAACATTTCATATGAAGACACTTATGTGAAAACAAGAAGGATGGAAAGTGGGATGTGGTGGACAAGCAAACAACTTATGTATCCAGCCCAAATTGGAGAACGAATACATATCGTTGAGATGAGTTGATTGGACTGCTCAGATATGACTGAAAGATCAGGAGAACCAGGATGCTGAGAGACCTCAGCTATTGTTGTATGGGCGTGTTGACAACAGTACCGGATGAAGAAGGAACAAGTAGGAATAGTGCAAATAGTGAATGACAGGTGTCTAGAGTCATGGGCCAAATACTCTAAATTACTAGCATGGGTCGACAAAGAAGCAGGACCAGTATCTATAATACCACTAAAGAGTGCAACAACATGCTTAAACAATGAATGCTTGGTTCTGGTTGGAGAAAACAAAGGATGTGGACCGACAATTGAGGTCCCAGGCATGAATGAATGAACAGCATTACTGATTTACCAATATTGGGCCTGTGGATCCAGAGCTTTCATGCAGTTGCCGAAATATTGGGGAGGAGTATGTTCCATTGTACTAATACATGTTCCAGCGGTTCCATGTGATATAATCGCGGCAAAAATTGCTAACAAAACCATTGATAACAAAATATAACAAAATATCGCAGCAAAAATGCCGCCGTTTTTGCACTGCAGTCAATGTAAAACATGCGGGGGACACCCCCGCTACCCCCGCTCCCCTTAAATGGTATAACGGGGCACACTTTTACTGGGTCAAACAGCGGCATTTTTGCTGCGATATTTTTTTACTGCAATGTTTTTGCCGCGATTATATTACCTGATACACTCCTAGCATTAGTGATTCCTCAAGGTGACCTAAATGTTGATGGATTTCCAAAAATGAATGAGCACCAGAGGAGGAAGAGGTCACACAATCCTCGCCGGCTGAAAAGGGATAACTACTTCTCATCAAAATCTATAAAGGCCTATGAAGACATTCCAGATGAGCACAAACTGTTCAGCAAGACAGCAATGGGAATGACATCTATATTTATGCCAGGAGACCAGACTGCAGTAAAACCCAAGTGAGTGCAAATCACCAGATGGGAGCTGTTACAGAGGATCAATGCAAACATAAAATGATTCAATGCAATCCGAGAACAATTGTAGACCATCAGGCTGATGATTCTCCAGAACAGGTATGTCCTGGGCTTAATTACAGCAATAGAATGAGGCGTGTGCGCCAAGGTTGTGCCTTCTTGCTGTAAATGTATAGCAACCCATCACAGAGAAAATGGAACCCTGATGGAAGCAATAGCTATGCTGACCATGGTGCGTACGAAGATGGAAGATAAAGTTGATGAGACACCAGGAGATTTCTATTATCATGGATTCCAACTTGGTTGGCGAGTGCTTTAAAAATACTCTCAGCAATGCTAGTGTTGGTATTCTTAGGATTTTGTCTTATAAAGATTATCTCGGGACAATGCCAGAAGACAGCCAAGAAAGCTATTGGGATCAAGATAATGATTGATATAGATGCTGGAGTTGGTGAGAGTATGCAGGATGGGGAAAGTACCAGTGAGAATAGAAAGAAAATGTCCCCTGGCACATCCAGGAAAAATCTTCACCACCCTAACAATCATAGAAATATGTAGGGTGTTGGATATTCTGTCCACCATCAGGAGCTTGCTATCATATCACCTGGAGTGTTGATTAACATATAAATAATGCAGGTCACCTGAGGGGGTGTCAAAGATATGGATCCTAAAGAAAAGACAGCATGTAGAGAAGATGAAGGAGATTGAAGAGGTGGATATGGTTAAGAACTCGACCAGAGGGGGTAATGTAGAAAAGCAGGTGGATGCCTTTTCCCTGACTCCCGCCCCCTCACCACAATCACAATGGAAGAGCAGGAGATGAGGTATATGTGGAACCACATGTGTTGTCCATATACCACATTGAGTATATGAGAGATGATATGCACTCAGGCAACTATACCAAATGTACCTTCGCACTGAAAGAGTGGAAGGATGTCAGCATGCATCAATGGACATCATATAGCACTAAGTGAATTTCGATAAGGGCATAGTGATGTCATGAAGAAGATCTACGAGGACATACAGAAACAATATGAACATACTTAAGGATAACGATGTAACAGAAGAGACAAGAGAAACATGTACGAAATGATAAAGTAATCATATACAAAGAAGATAAAGTAACTTGCTGACCAATATGTATAGATATGCAGTAACACAATGTAGAGCAGGCATAAAGAAGCCTGCTATAGAGGAAAATATAATGTGGCAAGGAAGGCCATGATAGGAAGATGGACATCGGCTTGTGTAAAGATTTATAGGCCGATTCATGGAATTAATGTGCGCCGAAAGTTCCGGCGCAGAGGTGCCAAAACGTGCGATTCGCAGTAAAAGTGCGGAAATCGCAGTGCAACTGCGAAAATCGCAGGTAAACCAGCGCACATCGATTCATGGAAGTCCGTGCGTGAGAAAAATATTGGATGTGCGCTGAAAAAGTGCGCGGCGCACGCCAGCGCACAGGTCATCCAACAGCGTGCGCCATGGCCGCTGCGAAATCGCACATAGCGCGGCGCACATAACAAAAGTAGGCGGAACACGCGGTGTAACACTCGGAATGGGGAACAACGCGTGAAAATATGGGCGTCACGGGGGAAGTACAGGAGGCAAGTGCGCGGAACGCCCACACGCTCGCCTACAACTCGTATTCATGGAATCGAATAGGGCAAACCAGCGCACGGTCAAAGACGCGCACAGGGCCAAACAAGTCTGCCACAAGAAAGCAGGCGGTAGCGTCCCTGCGCCTGATATAAATGTGCGCCAAAATGTGCGCTAACAAAAAGCACCTATATCCAGCTATGATGAATGATCCATACTGTGGCCCTCTAGGATGAATGAGGTGCAAAGGGGTACCGACAAACACGGACACCCGCTGTGTGAAAAATAGCGTGTGCGTGTATTACGGGGTGCGCGCGAAGTTTCACACGCGATTTCAGCAGGGTACGTGTATTCCAAGGTGTGCAGGAAGTTTCACACGCAAATTTTCAGGGTACGTGTATTTCGGTGTGCGCATGAAGTTCCATGCGCGATTTCAGCAGGGTACGTGTAATCCGGGTGCGAGTGAAATTCCACATGCGAATCCAGCAGCCTACATGTATTTCGGGGGTGCCGGGGAGTCCTACATGTGAATTGGCCATGTGGGTCCTCCCAGCTGTCCCCTCTAAACCCTCCACGGCCCCTGCAGGCAGCCCACACCACAGGGGACTACTCTGCACCCCTGCACATGTCCCGCAGGCAACCCATCCACCATGGCCATGCCCCCCAGCCAACCCACATGTCACCTTGCACTACTGCCCACCAACTCATGTCCCCCTGCACCCCAACCCCCATGCATCCAGGGGCACCGTCCACCAGGCCCCCACTCCTGTCTCGCTGCGCCCCCACCCCCCTGCATCCAGGGGCACCCTCCACCAGGCCCCCACTCCTGTCTCCCTGCACCCTCACCCCCCTGCATCCAGGGGCACCCTCCACCAGGCCCCCACTCATGTATCCCTGCACCCCCACCCCACAGCATCCAGGGGCACCCTCCACCAGGCACCCACTCCTGTCTCCCAGCACCCCCACTCCCCTGCATCCAGGGGCACCCTCCACCAGGCCTCCACTCATGTCCCCCTGCACTCCCACCCCCCAGCATCCAGGGGCACCCTCCACCAGGCCCCCACTCATGTCCCCCTGCACTCCCACCCCCCAGCATCCAGGGGCTCCCTCCACCAGGCCCCCACTCATGTCCAACTCATGTCCCCCTGCACCCCCACTCCCCTGCATCCAGGGGCACCCTCCACCAGGCCCACTCATGTCCAACTCATGTCCCCATGCACCCCACCCCACAGCATCCAGGGGCACCCTCCACCAGGCCCCATTCATGTCCAACTCATGTCCCCCTGCACCCCACACCACAGTATCCAGGGGCACCCTCCACCAGGCCCCCACTTATGTCCCCCTGCACCCCCACCCCCCAGCACTGTGGGGTACCCTCCACCAGGCCACACTCATGTCCCCCTGCACCCCCACCCCCCAGCACTGTGGGGCACCCTCCACCAGGCCCCCACTCATGTCCCCCTGCACCCCCACCCCCCTGCATCCAGGGGCACCCTCCACCAGGCCCCCACTCATGTATCCCTGCACCCCCACCCCCCTGCATCCAGGGGCACCCTCCACCAGGCCCCCACTCATGTATCCCTGCACCCCCACCCCACAGCATCCAGAGGCACCCTCCACCAGGCCCCACTCATGTCCAACTCATGTCCCCCTGCACCCCCACCCCACAGCATCCAGGGGCACCCTCCACCAGGCCCCCACTCATGTCGAAAAACCCCACAACACCCCGGCAGTGCAATTTGCCTGGGTACGTGTATTTCAGGGGTGCGCGGGTAGTCTTACAAGCGATTTCATCAGGGTACGTGTATTATGGGTCCGCGTGAACTTCCACACGCGATATCAGCAGGGTACCTGTATTATGTGTTTCGCGTGAACTTCCACACGCGACTGGGCCTGTGAGAGTGGGGTACGTGTAGTCCTGGGGTGGGCGGGAATATTTACTTGCGACTGGGCCTGGGAGAGCGTGTCACGTGTATTCCTGGGGTGGGCGGGAAGATTTACACGGTCACCTACAACGCGCCCAAAAAAAAGGTCCAATCCGGAAACACGGTGCACGTCCCACGCAGCATAAAAGAGTGCGCAAACAACAAACAAGCTCAGACGCGAGGATGAATATACCGTTCCTAGCAGCAGTGGCCATGGGATACTGCAGGAGGAGGAGGAGGATAGTCAGGGCCAGAATCTTCACACCCAGAACCAGCCTATTTGGTATGCCTGATGACCAGGTGTATGGGAGGTACAGGTTTTCACCACACATAATACTCGACCTGGTCAGTGAGTGGGAGGATGACCTCACATCACCCACCCTGTGCTCCCAAGCACTCAGCCCCCTGGAGAAGGTCCTCAATGTACTGCACTTCTTGGCTACCGGATCATTTCAGCGAACAAGTGCCATAGTGGGGGCGGTGTCACAGGCCACGCAGTCACGGTGCCTACACCCGGTGTTGGCCATCATCACTGCACGCCCATCAGTCCGCAGGCACATATACCTGCCCAGAACACCTGCAGAAAGGCAGGCTGTCAGCCAGGATTTCTACAGGGTGGCACAATTCCACAAAGTGCTAGGTGCCATTGATTGCACCCATGTGGCTCTAAGTCCCCCAGGGCATCTGAGCACATCTATAGAAACCGCAAGCACTGGCATTCCATCAACGACCAGGTAGTATGTGATGCCAAGGGAATCATCACCTCAGTATATGCCAGGGTCCACCCACGACAGCTTCATTTACAGGATTTCAACCCTAAACCGGGACATGGAAGCTGGGCGGCATGGTGATGCATTGCTGCTTGGTGAGTATAAATGCCACAGCACACGCATGCATGACAGATACAGAGTAATGTCACTACCCCACTAATGATCCCCATAGCCACCTCCCCAGGGGACAGTGCCTACCCTCTGAGCACCCACATGATGACGCCAATTCGGAACCCTATCACTCCTCCCGAGGTAAGATACAACACAGCCCGGGGCATAGTGGAGCGCACATTCGGAGTGCTCAAGTCACGCTTTCGCTCCCTTGACCGTTCTGGCGGGCAGCTGTTATACGCTCCCCCAGTAGTGTGCAGGATCATAGTGGCAGCATGTGTCCTAACCAATGTTGCAACACGCCAGGGCCTGGCTGTGGACATGGTGGCGCCCCCACATCCCCAACCACATGCACGCCCGCTGCGCATGGGAGGGGAAAGGGCACGGGGTGAGGCAGCCCGTACGCAGCTGGTGGCTAATTACTTCACATAGAAATCACACCCCTGTGGAGGGCACACAGCCCTGGCACATACCATCTGACAATCAATGATGACTCAATCTGACAATTCTGATGAATTAAGGGACAGTCAACTGTCAGAACCATAGCAGCCTGAGATTTTTCACCTGGAAGTGTCACAATGTGTGCATCTCTACCTACACAAACACCACCAATGCAGTGTCATCAAAAGACACACTTCTATGAAGCAAAAATGAATACCCACTTGCAAAATACAACATGAGAACAGTGCCATGTCACCCAACCCCTCCCCGGCACCGCCACACAACACATCATGGCATGTCATGCTATGTGAGAGCAAACAAATTAATCCCCACAACATGACACAAGTGTCACCAACTACAGTGTCCCTAATGGAAACTGGCCACACATGAAATGCTCATAGTAATGCAGGACCAACAACACATATTACAAAATATTTACCAATAATACTAATCACCTACACAACCTCCAACCGACCATAAACATGACAGTACGGACTTTAAAAATTGGTAGCCTCACTACCTGATAATGCCAGTACTTGGAACACTTCAAACTGTACAGTGTTAGCGCCACGCAAAAGTGTAGGTGCACTGCTTACAACATGGACTCCATTTCCAAAGTAGACCGCCTTGTGAAGATATGAGAAATGTACCTGCAAATTAGGAGGATGAGATGGATGCAGAGGCACATTTCAATACACCATGCAGTGTACAATACAACAACAATATGCACTAGGAATGTATACACAGTATTGACTACAGACTGCCCACACATCAAATGGGAGTCCAACGTCACTGTGTAAGTCAATGTCACTTGGGCACACCCTTTACAAGCCCATGGAAACGGGAAGCAGGAGGAGTGTGTGTCACACAAACCCAAGCATCTGACCCAAATTCAGGACAAGCCTGCATGTGCCCAGCCACAATACAGCGTATGCCCAGGGGAGCCACACAAGACAAACACTGTCCAGAAAAATCAAAAATCAAAAATGGCCATGAATGGGCCAGGGGGGTGGGGGAGGCCACCCAGGAGGTCCGAGGACAGGGTGCACACCAAAACCCACCTGTGTGGATCTTGCGAAAAAAAAACACCTCCATGGGCTCATGGCCTGCACAGCTACCCTATTGTGGGAGAATCGCTGCTGTCGCTCTCCTCACCCTCTGCAGCTGCATCAGGAGGTGGTGGCACTATGGGAGGCAGCCCACGCAAAGCCCTAGTCTGGTCCTCCATGGCAGCAAGCATGCAGGTGTGGAAGGTCTGGTTCTGGAGGATAATCGTGCGGAGGTCCCCATGCAACAACTCACTGGATGCCCGGACCTCCTCCCTAGTTGCCTGCATCTCAGCTGAGAGCGTACGTGTGAGCCGCTCCAGCTGCTGTTCTGTCGTCGTGTTAGCTGAAGCCTCAAGCTCAACCAGAGTTACCCTGAGCTGACGGAGTTCCACCCTCAGGGCTTCCCTGTGGCCCTGGGACTCAATAGAAATGGCTTCCCGCAGAGTCTCCAGTGCTGCCCGCCTGTCCCTGTTGGACGCCAACATGTCCTCCCTGTGTGACTGGCAAATGGAGTCTGTTGCCTGCTGTAGTTGTTCAATCAGCCTTTCTTGGGGGACAATGGAAGTGGCCACCCTATCCATGGCCTGAGCCATCATCTCAGTTGATGCTGCCTGTTGGTTTGCCATACGGTATATGGATTGCTCCCATGCGGTATTGCCAGGTGGTGTATGGCCACCGCGCCGGCGGGCACCACACCTGTCTGGGGCAAGGCGAACTGCGCCTTGCTGTGCCGGCACTGTCTGAGGCTGCAGGACTGCATTCCCCCTCTGATCTGCTGGCCCAGGAACAGGATCAGATGTAGCGGAGTGTGACCCTGCATCCGTAACCACCAAAGGCGGACCTATCAACACTGACATCCCCATTGAGGGTTCTACCCATGGTGCAGGTGGGTTGGACAATACAGAATCCCTCCCAGAAACACTTACCTGCGACGGCACATAGGTCTCATCATCCGAATTGACACCTGAATAGAGCTCGGGGGAGGTGCACCCAGGGACACCCCTTGAGATGATGGTCTGCAGCAAGTGTGGGTTCTCGCCCACCACCACACCACGTCCCTCACTGGTGCCCGGTCGGGCCTGAGCCCCCTTCTGGGTCTGCACCATCTCCACAACCCCAGCAGTATCAAGTGCGTCATCCCCTGTAAAGACATGAAAGAAAAGAAATGGGAACAGGCATTAGCACCATGGCACACAATTAGGGCTGAGAAGCAACAGAAACAGTACTTCATTGACACATTTCCCACATGACAATAACCCTCCCATGGATGCACTGTCACTGCATATGAAGGGGAGGCAAATGGCACACATTGATGACACCAAGATGGAAGACCAACACATTTGCTGCATGCTGGCTAGCAGTGCCATCACACATTGGCCTGTGATTGGCATGTCCAATACACATACATGACACATGCCATCACACAGATGGCATGTACCCTAGCCATGTCACACATGTGACAATAGGACTGAGAAATGCCTAGTGAAAGTGGTGGAATGCAGACAATCAGCCTGAATGAACACAGAATAATACGCAACTATGTTGTGGCAAGATGACACTTCAAGGGCAACTGGCGTGAGGTTGGGCTGAATGTCTACTGTTGCCAGAAGGGATACTGCAATACCCAAATCCTGGTGCGCAGAATGTATTGGATGAAGCACATGGGTGACCCAAACCACTCAGGCACACACCCCCTCACCTGGCACTCAATCAGAAGCACTCACAAACACACCATGCACATGGATGACACACACATGCATGTGCACTCACCGGACAATGCCTCATAATCTGGCAGGTCTCCCATGCCTTGGATCTGTTCCTCCGTGACGTAGTTCCCAGCAACATACTCATGTGGAGTGAGTTTTATGTCCTCTGCTGGAGACCCACCTCCAGTCACTAGAGTTGCGGCATGACTTGAGGCCAGCTTTTTCTTTGCCCTGCGCTTCAGGTCATTCCAGCGCTTGTAGCAATCATTAGCTGTGCGCCTCACGAATACAAGGGCACTTATGAGGTCCGCGATGGTCTGCCAGTGTGCCTGACGTTGTGCAGGTGTGGTCTTGCATCCTGCAGTAATCACCATTTCGCTGTCATGTGTGGACACATATTCCACAAGTGCATCAAGTTCGGCCTGATTGAAGCTGGGCTTCCTTGGTGGGCCGGACTGTGTAGCCGTGTCTGGGGCATCAGCCTGTACAGGACGAGCACTCTTCCTCTTCCGCTTGGAAGGTGGTGGTGATACTGAGTGTCCTATGCTGCTCTGGACACTAGGGGCAGGAGCCCCGGTGAACTGTGGACTAGGAGTGTGGGAATTAACAATCACCATGGGACTTGGTGCAGGCATTAGCTGAAGTGTGATATAGTCAGGGGGAACGTCAGCAGGATGGACTGGGACCGACACTGTCCTAGCTGGGAGACTCAGAGCTGGGGTGGATGGAGCCGCAGCTGCCCCTGCAGCCTCCCCACCCTGCCTACTCGGGGCAGCAGATGACATAGCTGCCCCTGATCCACGTGGGCGGGTGACACCAACGTGCACCGCCACACGTGGCCTAGACCTGCTGACCTGGAAGTCAGCCATGGAGTCACCCTGTGCCAGGTCTGGTGCCACAATGGGCTGGTCCAACAAGGGCTGAGCAGGGATGGTGTCAGCCACGTTACCCTCAACCAGGGGGTGGGTGGGCATGGGTGTCCCTGACTGGTCACCCACACATGGGGGCTAGGGGCATCCTGCAAGTCCCGGCCACGTCCCCTACCGTATCCACCACGGCCACCTCTTGTGGCTCGCCCACCTTTGCCACCCTTACCGCGTGCTCGCCTCCCAACCATGGCACTGATGTTGTTGTGCATATGGGAGTTGCAGTAAACTATTGTCCTGGGCAATTGGGGGTCAAAGGGGTGGGGTACTAGATGGAATTCGTACCCTAGTGCTCTAGCAAGGCTCTATGTGACCCCTGGGGGAAGATGACGGGTCACGCAACGCACAGGCACCCCAAAAAAGGGAGATAATATGCACGCAACCCCTCCTAGACCACGTGCGTGGAAAAATAAACCTGCACTACGCTGTGGCACCCAGAAACACAAAAATGAACGTATGCGTGTCACACGCAGCCTAGACTGACCTCTGAAGGGGTAGGCAGAACACGGGGCTAGCACAGATGTCAAATACGTGCGCGACTCACCGTCTGCCAGGAAAAATAGCGTGAAAAATACGCGCGTGTGCGCATTGGCAACACCCCCGCCAAAAGAAGAATTGTACGCTGTCTGAGGAGACAGGACAAAGGAGAAGTGAACTCTGTTTGAGGAAACAGGCCCAGGAAAAAGACAAGAAGAGAAAAAGCTGTCAGAGCTGTCAGAGGTAACAGGGAGTACGAACTTGGAACGCCGTGAAGTAAATCGGGTGTGAACGGACAAGAAGTACAGATTTCACCCACTCGCTCTCCACGAAAAGCACGTACAAGGAAATGGCGTTCTACACATACCTTTTAAACATGCCCACACATCCAGCGTCACTTCCGCGTGTACTACGCTAAGGCCCCATCCTCCAATTACACGAGCTGGCACTCTGACGTGCAGTCATTGGACGTGTAACATGCACCCGTGTACAGGGAAATGCCCGCATACGCGCTGGTGGCCTTTGGGCCAATGAATTCGCGTACGTGTGCTAAGGCCCTTTCCTCGAATTACACGCAGACGTGCTGGATTTTCACGTGCCAAATCACTCTGTATCAAGCTGGCCACGCGTAAGCACACGAAAGACCACGCTCCTGCCCAGAAGGCCGAATTACTGCCCCCCAGAGCCCCGAGCACGCTCCCACCTGCCATCTACTGCTGCCTGATTGCCTGCTGCCCACGTGCCCTGCCATTTGCTGCCTGCACATCAGCCAGGGGTGCTGTTGCTGTGACCACCCCTGCTGGAACCGAAGACTCCCGACTAGGATTCCATCGCTCCACAGACCAGCCCCAGTACCCAGTTGCCCACCCACTCTTGCCTCTCGGGTTGTCATGTCAGGCACTGCAACATCTGGCACACTGACAACCCCCGGCCAGAGAGGCAGAGGGGCACCAGCTTCACTGCCACCGAAGTTGGTGTCCTGGTGGAGCAAGTCCTGGAACAGTATGATGCCCTCTTCGAAGTTTGCGTGCCGAAAGGAAGGACGGACTCGGATCTGGACGGACATCGTGACTGCCATCAACGCGGAGGGGGTGGCAGTCCGACTATTCCATCATGTCAAGAAGCGCTGGGAGGACTTCAGGTCCAGGACCCTCAACAAGGCCCGGCACCTCCTGAAGGCAGCGGATGCTAAGGGGCACCGGGGCCACTTTTCGGACGATCAGATGAGGGTCCTGAAACGCATATCCCGAGCGCTCCACGTCCAGGTCCTTGAGAGGCAGACCCGTCTGGAGTCGAGCGGTAAGTGTACATGCATCATGATTGTAAGCTGTGCGTGTGGTGATGTGCCAGTAGTGTGCAGGTTGCACATGTGTTTTTATGGGGCCAAGTATGGAGGGGGGTGTACAGGGCCGTGAGGCTAATACATGCGAGGACTGTCATGTGTGAGACATGGATGGTGCTTGTGTGTGTAGGCTTGCATGCCAAATGCAGTTGTGTGGGCACACATGTTTGGATGAATGTGTATGTAAGTAGGCATGTTCGTGATGTCACACATGGATGTTGTTTTCAGCTGCATGTATCAGCATTGTGTACATGTGCATGTGTGTGTATTTGACAAGGGTGCAACAGTGATGCAACATGGATGCATGTGACAGCGGGATGTGGAAGCCTGATTGGCAGATGTGACATGGATGCCAATCTGAACACTGCGACAGTTGGCAGAGATGTACACATGCATGCAAGTGTGGTGGTGTGTGTGCATGTGTAGTGCTCTCCCTGTGTTGCATGTGATGTCTGGCTCACCATTGCCTGCTCATGCTGTTGTATGTTTATGGATGGTGCTGGCTGTTGCGATATGGCTGTGGTATGGCTCATGTGTGCGATTGTGATGCCATGTCTGGGGTTTGCCAATGCCACTCATGTACAACTGTCATGTGTGTATGTGTCCATTGTACAGTGCCCTGATGCCTGTGTTTTATTTCTCCCTGTCTGCAGCGTCAACTGATGAAGATGGCGGAGAAGGTGCTGTGGAGCACAGCAGCGGGGATCGCACCGCCAGCCGGAGACGCAAGGCCCGGCTCCCCTCCCAGGTTGTGATCTCGTCGGGGAGTGAGGAGTCCGGTGCCGCATCCCAGGCCGCAGCTGCTGGGGGGAGGTCCAAGAGGCGGAGGTCAGAATTGGACTCCTCGGCAGCAGAAGGGGCAGCTGGGACCCCACAGGGCCCGACGGGGGAAGATAGCATGGAGTCATCCAGGTTGGTGGGGGGTTTGGTGGAGGAGGAGGCCGTGCAAGCGACAGAGACGGGGTCTGGAGGTGGGAATTCCACTGGTGCTAGTGGTGCAGTGCAGGACCAGGGACAGGAGGCAGCACAGGCCACCGCGGAGGTGCCTGTGTGCAATCCTGTCCCTGATCCTGTCACTGCATCATCTTGCACCAGCAGGGATGCCTACGTCCAGACCCGTTTTCAGGCAGGGGATGAGCTCACAACAACTGGCCTTCCTCTGCCTGCGGACGTGGCTATCCAGGTACGGGTTGAGCCTGTCCTGACTGATGTGGCGTTGCGTCAACGGGTCATGCAAGGTGACCTGCAGTCTTTTCATGAGGAGACTGCACGTCATCTCGAATGGCTCGTTGACCGCGTCGGCCTACTGGGACAGGTCACCCAGGCCGGATATCTCTGTTTTCTGCAGCTTGTTCCGACCCCCTCCTCAACTGAACACCCTATGCACCAGTCGTCATCCGTGCCATCTTCCCACCCATTTCTCACCTGGATGCCCTGTGGAGCTGCCTCTGATGGTGCGGCCAGGCTGGTGGAGGAGGCATCTCTGCCACAGTCGGGAGTCGGACGTCCAGCAGGGGTGGCCACATCAACGACTGCACCCCAGCCGGTGGAGGATGTGCAGGCAGCAGGAGCCAGGGCACGGGCACAGGCACAGAAGCAGCAGCAACGAGGTGGGAGCCACGATGGCTCGAGGCCTTCGACATCAGAGGGGCAGGCATCGGCCGGAGGGCAGGAGGGCCCAGGACAGGAAGTGTCTTCCGTGTGGCAGCAGTTGGGCCACGCCATAGATGCGGAGCGGCAGCGGGCGGAAGAGGCACGGCTCACGATGGTCAGGGCGGAGAACTCCATGCGGAGGGCCCTGAGGCGGGCTGAGTGCCTCGAGGCAATCCGCAGGGAGTTGGAGGTGAACATGTCGTTGGCCCTGCGGATCCTCAGGGCCATGGAGGAGGACTGCCTCCGGGACATTGAGCAGGAGTTTGATGATGCCCTGGCCCGGAACATCCCGAAGTGAGCCATCGGACTGCCCCGCTGCCCTTGTAAATAGTTCTGTAGTTAGTGTTAGGTTTCCTTTGCTTTTTTATATTTTTTGGACCTTTTGGACAATGGACCACATTTTTGTATATAGTTTTTTTTATTAGGTAGTGTTATTAGATAGGTTTCATTTCTTCTGTTGGGATCATGGACCCTGGATTGTTTATCTGTATATAGTTGACTGTTGGATTTTTTTATTTTATTTTGGTTTTACCCATGGAGCAATGGTTTTCGGTTTTAATTTTCCATTGGATTTACTTTTGTGAACTGTGACTTTGGACACCTTTCCTTTGGATTATGATTTGTGGTTTGACATTATTTTACGGACATGCTGCTTTTTGTTTTTAATTGCCATTTTTGTTGGTTTATTTTTGATTCCATTTATGTTGCTTTTAATACATATTTTTTCATCATACTTCAATGTGTAGTATCATCTCATTGGTTTCATGCATGTCATGATATGGGTTTTGACATTCACTTGCACCCATTGTGTGTGTGTGAGGAACATGTCTTCATTTACATACTTGCCATTGGGGTTGTTTCATGTAATTGGCATTTCGAAGTGGGTGGATGCAAAACTTGGGTGGGTGTTTGGCATGTGGAGGCTGCCCATAAGGGCCAGGGATCTAGATTGTGATGACATGTTCGCTGGGGGACATGTGTGGGGGCCTGCTGGCAGGTGCCCCTGACTGGTGGGGGGTGGGGGTGCAGGGGGACATGAGTGGGGGCCTGGTGGAGGGTGCCCCTGGATGCAGGGGGGTGGGGGTGCAGGGAGACAGGAGTGGGGGCCTGGTGGAGGGTGCCCCTGGATGCAGGGGGTGGGGGTGCAGGGGGACATGAGTTGGACATGAGTGGGGGCCTGGTGGAGGCTGGCCCTGGATGCAGGGGGGTGGGGGTGCAGGGGGACATGAGTTGGACATGAGTGGGGCCTGGTGGAGGGTGCCCCACAGTGCTGGGGGGTGGGGGTGCAGGGGGACATGAGTTGGAATTGAGTGGGGCCTGGTGGAGGGTGCCCCTGGATGGAGGGGGGTGGGGGTGCAGGGGGACATGCGTTGGACATGAGTGAGGGCCTGGTGGAGGCTGGCCCTGGATGCAGGGGGGCGGGGGTGCAGGGGGACATGAGTTGGACATGAGTGGGGCCTGGTGGAGGGTGCCCCTGGATGCTGTGGGGTGGGGGTGCAGGGGGACATGAGTTGGACATGAGTGGGGCCTGGTGGAGGGTGCCCCTGGATGCAGAGGGGTGGGGGTGCAGGGGGACATGAGTGGGGGCCTGGTGGAGGGTGCCCCTGGATGCAAGGGGGTAGGGATGCAGGGGGACATGTGTTGGACATGAGTTGGGCCTGGTGGAAGGTGCCCCTGGATGCAGGGGGGTGGAGGTGCAGGGGGTCACGAGTGGGGGCCTGGTGGAGGTTGCCCCTGGATGCAGGGGGGTGGGGGTGCAGGGAGACAGGAGTGGGGGCCTGGTGGAGGGTGCCCCTGGATGCAGTGGGGTGGTGGTGCAGGGGGACATGAGCTGGACATGAGTGGGGGCCTGGTGGAGGCTGGCCCTGGATGCAGGGGGTTGGGGGTGCAGGGGGACATGAGTTGGACATGAGTGGGGCCTGGTGGAGGGTGCCCCTGGATGCTGGGGGGTGGGTGTGCAGGGGGACATGAGTTGGACATGAGTGGGGCCTGGTGGAGGGTGCCCTGGATGCAGGGGGTGGGTGTGCTGTGGGACATGGGTGGGGCCTGGTGGAGGGTGCCCCTGGATGTAGGGGGGTGGGGGTGCAGGGGACATGTGTTGGACATGAGTGGCGGCCTGCTGGCAGGTGCCCCTGACTGGTGGGGGGCGGGGGTGCTGGGAGACATGAGTTGGACATGAGTGGGGGCCTGGTGGAGGGTGCCCCACAGTGCTGGGGGGTGAGGGTGCAGGTGGACATGTGTTGGACATGAGTGGGGCCTTGTGGAGGGTGCCCCTGGATCCAGGGGGTGGAGGTGCAGGGGGACATGAGTGGGGGCCTGGTGGAGGTTGCCCCTGGATGCAGGAGGGTGGGAGTGCAGGGGGACATGTGTTGGACATGGGTGGGGCCTGGTGGAGGGTGCCCTTGGATGCAGGGGGGTGGAGGTGCAGGGGGACATGAGTGGGGGCCTGGTGGAGGTTGCCCCTGGATGCAGGGGGGTGGGGGTGCAGGGAGACAGGAGTGGGGGCCTGGTGGAGGGTGCCCCTGGATGCAGGGGGGTGGAGGTGCAGGGGGACATGAGTGGGGGCCTGGTGGAGGGTGCCCCACAGTGCTGGGGGGTGGGGGATGCAGGGGGACATGTGTTGGACATGAGTGGGGCCTGGTGGAGGGTGCCCCTGGATGCAGGCGGGTGGAGGTGCAGGGGGACATGAGTGGGGGCCTGGCGGAGGTTGCCCCTGGATGCAGGGGGTGGGGGTGCAGGGAGACAGGAGTGGGGGCCTGGTGGAGGGTGCCCCTGGATGCAGGGGGGTGGGGGTGCAGGGGGACATGAGCTGGACATGAATGGGGGCCTGGTGGAGGCTGGCCCTGGATGCAGGGGGGTGGGGGTGCAGGGGGACATGAGTTGGACATGAGTGGGGCCTGGTGGAGGGTGCACCTGGATGCTGGGGGGTGGGGGTGCAGGGGGACATGAGTTGGACATGAGTGGGGCCTGGTGGAGGGTGCCCCTGGATGCAGGGGGGTGGGTGTGCAGGGGGACATGGGTGGGGCCTGGTGGAGGGTGCCCCTGGATGTAGGGGGGTGGGGGTGCAGGGGGACATGTGTTGGACATGAGTGGGGGCCTGCTGGGGCCCCCTGACTGGTGGGGGGTGGGGGTGCTGGGAGACATGAGTTGGACATGAGTGGGGCCTGGTGGAGGGTGCCCCACAGTGCTGGGGGGTAGGGGTGCAGGGGGACATGAGTTGGACATGAGTGGGGCCTGGTGGAGGGTGCCCCTGGATGCAGGGGGGTGGAGGTGCAGGGGGACATGAGTGGGGGCCTGGTGGAGGGTGCACCTGGATGCAGGGGGGTGGGGGTGCAGGGAGACAGGAGTGGGGGCCTGGTGGAGGGTGCCCCAGGATGCAGGGGGGTGGGGGTGCAGGGGGACATGAGTTGGACATGAGTGGGGCCTGGTGGAGGGTGCCCTGCACTGCGGGGGAGTGGGGGTGCTGGGAGACATGAGTGGGGGCCTGGTGGAGGGTGCCCCACAGTGCTGGGGGGTGGGAGTGCTGGAGGGTGGGGGTGCTGGGAGACATGCGTTGGTGGGCAGTGTTGCAAGGTGACATGTGGTTTGGCTGGAGGGCATGGCCATGGTGGATGGGCTGCCTGCGGGACATGTGCAGAGTAGTCCCCTGTGGTGTGGGCCGCCTGCAGGGGCCCTGGAGGGTGTAGAGTGAACAGCTGGGAGGACCCACACGGCCGATTCACGTGTAGGACTCCCTGGCTCCCCCGGAATACACGTAGGCTGCTGGATTCGCATGTGGAATTTCCCGCGCACCTTGGAATACACGTACCCTGCTGAAATCGTGTGTGAAACTTCACGCGCAACCCGAAATACAGGCACCACGGACAATCGCGTGTGGAACTTCCCGCGCACCCCGAAATACATATACTTAGGGCAATCGCGTGTGGAACTTCCCACGCACCCCGAAATACCTGTACCCAGGGCAATCGCGTGTGGAACTTCCCGCGCACCCTGAAATACACGTACCCAGGGCAATCACATGTGGAACTTCCCGCGCACCCCGAAATACACGTACCCAGGGCAATCGCGTGTGGAACTTCCCGCGCACCCCGAAATACACGTACCCAGGGCAATTGCGTGTGGAACTTCCTGCGCACCCCGAAATACATGTACCCAGGGCAATCGCGTGTGGAACTTCCCGCGCACCCAGAAATACACGTACACAGGGCAATCACATGTGGAACTTCCTGCGAACCCTGTAATACACGTACCCTGCTGATTTCGTGTGTGGAAGTTCACGCGGACCCATAATACACGTACCCTGATGAATTTGCGTGTCAGACTACACGCGCACCCCTGAAATACACGTACCCAGGCGAATCGCACTACTGGTGGTGGGGGTGGCAGACAGGAGTGGGGGCCTGGTGGAGGGTGCCCCTGGATGCTGTGGGGGGTGGGGGTGCAGGGGGACATGAGTTGGACATGAGTGGGGGCTTGGTGGAGGCTGGCCCTGGATGCAGGGGATTGGGGTGCAGGGGGACATGAGTGGGGCCTGGTGGAGGGTGCCCTGCACTGCGGGGGGGTGAGGGTGCTGGGAGACATGAGTGGGGGCCTGGTGGAGGGTGCACCACAGTGCTGGGGGGTGGGGGTGCAGGGGGACATGAGTTGGACATGTGTGGGGGCCTGCTGGCAGGTGCCCCGCAGTGCTGGGGGTGAGGGTGCTGGGAGACATGCGTTGTTGATCAGTAGTGCAAGGTGACAAGTGGCTTGGCTGGGGGGCATGGCCATGGTGGATGAGCTGCCTGCGGGACATGAGCAGGGGTGCAGGGTAGTCCCCTGTGGTGTGGGCTGCCTGCAGATACCATGGAGGGTGTAGAGGAAACACCTGGGAGGACCCACACAGCCAATTCACGTGTAGTACTCCCCGTGCACCCCTGAAATACACGTGCCCTGATGGAATCGCGTGTGACACTTCCCGCGCACCCCTGAAATACACGTACCCTGCTGAATTTGCGTGTGATACTTCCCGCGCACCCCTGGAATACACGTTCTCCGCTTGGCGTTTGCTGTTTGGCAGCCCTGTGAACTGATGGAATCGTGTGTGTTACTTCACGCACACCCCTGGACAATCGCATGTGAAACTTCCCGCGAACCACTGAACCACTGAAATACACGTTCCCCGCTTGGCGTTTGCTGTTTGGCAGCCCTGTGAACTGGTCCGGGGTTAGCGCAGACATTTGCAATGAATTGGGAATTTTGATGGCTTTTCCTTGCGCGAGGGCGTTCTTGGGGGCGTAACTGGCGCTGCTACAGGGTCGCTGGCGCAGTGTATCGCACGGGGACACTGTGCGCCAGCCGCGTGCGCCACTTTTGTGAGAAATTTTATGAATTACCCTGTTAATCCAGCTACCTCAGAGACAGACCAGGGTTGCAGAGTCAGGAGACAATGGAGAAACAGTTTTGTGTGTAAAATAAAGAGAAGTCTATGTTGGCCTGGGATCTAGGGTGCCATTTAAAGGAATAATTGCAAGGCACAAAGGCAGGCAGATGGATAAACCATATACATAAGACATATTTCTCTTAGATGAAAGAAGAAGAAAACATTCGCAAGAGCCAAGTATTGGACAATTAACAATGAATAAGGCTCATACAAGATGGAGTGAGCAGGTCTCTAGAGGCCAAGCAGAGCAAGAACACCCAGCGTAATTAAATCAAATAAAAGTAAATAAGAAGTCGAAATGGACACATTTGTGGTCTCTTCACACGTGGTTCAGAATTCGAAAACAAAGGCTATTCATTAAGCCTTGGATGAATGTTGTGATGAACTTACACTCCCTTGAATGTCCCAGAACAGGGAGAAGACTACAAGGTCAACTACAGATGGGAAACTTTGGCTTGTGGTTGGACTGATGAGAGATGATGGACTAATTGGGAAATTAGGGAGTAATCATAGATGACTCAAGCACCTGGGTTTTGCTTTGCCTATGTGCTGCTAACGAGACAAAAGTCCAAAGTCGGGTGAGCATGCCAACCAATCAAAGGGTCTATGGGGGAATGTGATATACAATGTTGCATAGAACAATTCGCTGCCATTTTCTCTGCTATAATCAGTATGATATATATTTACAGGTAGTTTGAGACATGCCGTACAGATAAGGGGGAGCCAATAAAGCACTAACCCCAAATGCATGTCATAGGTACATTTGTTCCCTTAACCAATGCTTCCCTTCAGTAGGTTTTGCAGTTCGCCAAATAGGATGACATCATAGATGATGCATATTGGGGTATATAACCTCTGTGTAATCAAGTTTGTTTATGAGTGTGCACACATCAGTTTGTTGTTCCTCATGCTTTATTGAACTGAAAATAAAGTAGTATTTTGCCATATGTTCTGAGTCTGTCTGGTTATTTGGTCTGAGATCTTTATTGGTAATTTATCTAGGACAAGAGACACTTCAAGGTGCCAGAGCAGAGGATGATGCTCTCACAAGGTATCGCTCAGGCATACAACTGCAGGCTATTGTCAAGATTATGTTCATCTACACGCTTATTCTTTTCTGGTCTCTCTGCCTCAGACATCCAATCTAGTTTCTTGTGGTATTGCTATCCCCCCAAGCACCATCAAACCCTAAGCCCAGAATCTGTAAAGTCTCTTCTATGAATTTCCAGAGTTAAACATTTGGGGCATAGGGTACAACCAGGGTAACAATTGGTACATCACCTTACCCTTTATCATTAACCATCTTCCTACCATGTCTCGTATGACTTGTACCACAGTAAAATTTCTTAGCTCCCTAGACTCCCCATATTCGTTTCTTAACTGAGGTTCCCTCTCCTTTCCTAAAGCATGTGTCCAGAACTAAAAACACGGAGATACCTTTTATACTCATCTTTCTCCCTCATAGTGATCTTTTTGAAGGAGAGCTGAGGTCCTTAGCATTGAGGGTGGCTATACTAAGGCTATCCATTCCTTAGGTCTTAGCTTGCCCTACTATTATGTATCACTTTCTTCTAACCCACCTTATAGATGTACCTTACATTGAATAAACAAAAATGGATCTGTTAGGTTCCGAAGCCGTCGCTTGTCCCCCCGCCCTATTCTTTTTAACAAAATGCGTGTAACAACATTTCACCTTTGCAACAATCCCAACCTTAAGAATTGGAAACATAAATGGAAACAACATGGGGAATCTCCCATGATGAGACACCTGGTAGACTCCAGTCCTCCAGGACATTGCCATCCCCGTCGTCCCCTCTGTGCAGAACTTCCTGCAAGCATTTGGTGCCCCCTTCTATCAACCACTCTATCATCATTCATCATAAATCCATAACTGATCTGCAACACATTCAGCTATTCTATTGCAAACATTTACTTTTTAGCTTAATTGGTGATACATCTGCGAACTTTCCAAAATTTACGAGAGCCTGACATTTTCCTTCTGGATGCCTCCCTATAAAGGCTAGTAAGAACCGTTAATGCTTTTCTTTTTCTTCATTGCCTGCTGATGAATAAGCTCTCCCTGTCAACGTCTCCATCGTCCGGGGAGGTCTGTTGTGGCTGTCAGGCTGTGGTGGGTGGCCATTTATTCAAAGGATGAGGAGAAAGTGAACCCCAATCTGTATTGTAAATCCCTTTCATTCAACTATGCAGTAAGCGGTTTGTAGGATTTCCACTGAGCTAGGGTTCCTCCTGAAAGGTCCCGAATACTTTTTTGTTTGGATCCTTCATATATGACATGGTATTTTATCACGTTTGTCCTTAGAATAATGGCACTTTGCCAGGACCAGTCTGGGACCATACTTTAAACCCCCTCCTCTGTGGTCGCAGTCAAAAAGCATGCTTCTATTTCCGTTCAAAAAGACGTTTCAGCTCTTCCTTCCCTTTTCTCTCCAGTTCCCAGGGAGACTCTCCATCTGTGTGCGACATGCACCAAAGCCGAATATTATTCCGTCTGTCACGGTCTTCCATGTCCTCAACCATGAGTGACAGTTCCTTATCTTTACGCTCTAGTTCCTTGAATCGGGCGTCCAGGTACATCTCCATGACGTCCACCAAGATTTCATTATTTTCTTTGGTTTCTACATGATCCTCTACTTTGGTCCTCTTGCCCTTGAGTTCCAAGAACAAAGCTTGCAAGTCAGTTCTTAGGGCCTTTTTTTCTTGTAGAATACTCAGGACATCCATTTTTGTTGGGGCCTTGAGTCTCTCCTGCTCAGTACACACTGCTCTATTATTCATTGGTTCTGCCATTTCCAGATTTGAAACCATGTGCATTCCCAGTGCCTCGCTCTGTACTGTCTCTCAAGCTACCGCACATGAAGATGGCCTAGGATACGGACAAGATTTCACCCCTGTCTATCCTTGTGGAAGAAGCTCCCAAGCAGAGACGGGGGGAGAAAGAAGCAATCTCAGCTAATCAGTGTTGGGGTAGGGATGCAAGTGCAACGCCTCAGGCAGGCTAAGAGATTTAGATTGCACAAGACATATTAGCAGGCAGCATAGTGTTAGCAGCTTTCATTGGGCATAGCAGAATGCATATGTATTCACTTGTAGGTAGCTTTGACACATATTAGAAACACCATGTAGCTACACAAAATAAGCAACACATGTATTTGCATTGCGGTTACAGAGGTTAAAGATAGGGTGATATAGCTTACATCTTGAGATAGTGTATGGGGTATTGTTATGAGAGATGTGCTTGGAGGTAGCTAATGGAGGTAGATGTGTGAGATGGAGTCAGTGAAGCGATGGGACGCAGTCGAGGCCCGGTGGATAGGGTAGCACATTTTCCACCATGTTGGAGTTAAAGGCATGTTACAGGGTGTGCTTGCGAAAAGTTGGAAACTAGGCCTCACGTGGATCTGTCACCCTGTTTGGTTGTTTCAAGATGAGCTCCCTTCCCTCCCCCAATGAGAAGCTATGCTGGCAAAAGTCACTGGCAGCCGAGCTGTGGCGATATCAGTTAATTGTGTCTAGCTGTAGAGCTCAGAGGTGCTGGGAAGGGAATATTGGGTTGACGGGAGGATGGGCCAGGATATGCCTTTGAAGGTTAAATTCATGTGAACAGGGCATGGGGGCTTGAGATGTTAAGAAGCCTGATGAAGATTTAGAGCACCACTGCCATCACCCAAAGGGCGGTAATCCTATTTCAACCACAGGCGATACACTAAAGGGGATGAATACATGAGCAAAATTCAAACAGAACAGTGGTGCCCTGATAACATCATCCTTGGGCACCTGGATTCTCAGAGAGATAAGGGAGGAGACGTGCTGGGGCAGTACCGTGATTTGGGACAGGATGAGGAGATGTGATGCCAATAAATTAATTCACAAGGACAGGAGGCTGTCTGGGCATGCCACAGTGTCTGGTATAATGAGGGGACACACTGTATTATCAAAGCAGAGTTGGCCCCGCTCTTCACACTTTGATCAGGTTCTGACAGAGAGGTGCACATCACGTGGTGGAAAATAATGTTTATTCTTCAACAAAATATATTATGGCAACAATGTACCTGGTAGTCAATCAACTCTTAAGTTTCACAGTGATGATGTAGTAAGTCACGTGTTTAAGGGAATGTGTTTTAGATAACGTGTGACCAATAGGATATTGGACTAAATGGGATAATTAGACTTGTCTATAGGTTTTAGCCAATGGAGAGTGTGGAATTATGGTGTACTCGTTATTATGCATAGTTTGTTTAATTTTCAGTTTTCCACTATAAAAAGATATAACTTCTTTGGGTGAGGCAAGCTCTATGTTAGTTCGGTTCTACACGACTGTCTGTTACTTTTTGCTTGTAATTAACCCTTGCTTTCCCTGCAAACGGTACCTTGATTATTTGGCCTACTTGCAGTTTTTTTTTATCATTCAGGTTTTGGGTCATTCACCATACATCCATGCCCCTTCACTTCTGCAGGTTCCAAGCATCACCCGTCTGTGGTAGCCGCCAAACACCACAACTGCTCGGGGTTTATGCCTGCAGAGATGGGAAGAGGCGGGCCTCAGCTGCGCAGCTCTCCTTTACTGGGTCTCCAGTAGTCTGCATCTCACTTGAGATTCTCTGGAACCCCAGGGGTTTCTCTCTCACAAGGTTCTTCTTGTTTTGTTTCCTCTTAGATCAAGGGAAAGCCGCTCCAGTTCCCAGGATTTATTTTGCATGGAGGGGCTGCTCCCTTTTCAAACACTGCGAGACGGGACACAGGAGCTCAATCGTTAAGTGGACATATTGCCTGCGCCCCTTGGCGGTCTCCTATTATTATGATTGAGATTAAGCACGGACCTAGTTTGGAAAGCAATGGTGCAACTTATATGGGGAATTGCATGATGAATGAAGCTGATTGCAAGTAATCAATACAAGTGCGCAGGGAGTTAACAATGGGCATAGGGAATTATGGTCAATTTGGCAGCATAGGTGTTAGGGAAGAGCCATTCCTTGAAGAGGAGGGTCATGCGCTTCGTGTGATTGGTCGAAGAGACCTTTGATGAGTCATACTGCACCATGTAGAACACATCTCAGGGCTCTAGGGAAGTAATCAGGAGGCCTAACAGGAGAGCATTGCCACATGCATTAAAAAAAGAAATGACTTAGAATAAGAAAAAGATAAAGAAAATGTATTACAGTCAAAAGAAAATCAGTGCATAACCAGTAGATCAGTAAAGAGGTTCAGTGTCTATAATTGTCCTGACTCCATGGTTTCGCAAACATTTTTTCAGATTTCTCTCTCTCAAAGTCTTATAAATGTATTTATTTATTTCTTTACATGTTTGTATCGTGCCAAATACCCAAGGTCTCAGGGTGCACAGAAAACAGGACAAGACGGACAACAAGAGAATCGAGGAGCAGGGCAAGACAGTGTCAGAATTGTCGATTTAGAGAATTTGATGAAAGGGATGGGTCTTAATCCTCTTTTTGAAATCACTTAGAGTTTTTGATCTTTCTCAGATCGAGGGGTAGACCATACATGCTACCACCAAATCTGGCGAGACTGAATTTGGGTTGACAGAGTCTTGCCTGATCATGGGCCTCATTACACGGATGGCGGTAAGGATTTACCGGTACCGGTAAAATACTGTTACCGGTAAGTCCTTACCGCCTTACTACGAGGTCCCTTTGCGGGTTGGGGGATTTAATGCCTGCTTTATGCAGGCGTTAAAAACCGACCCGCAAAGGGACCAAGGGAGCTAATTACGGTACCGCAATTTGCGGTACCGTAATTAGCGCCTTCCCCATTCCCATTGAGCCCTATGGGCCGTAAATGGGAATGGGGAAGGGCAATGGTGGAAGGGGGAATTACCGCCCCGCCAACCTTGGAATGGGGCGGTAATTCCCCTTTCCGCCAAGGCGGTGCCGGTATTTTACAGGCATGAACCATGGCGCTAATAGCGCCATGGTTCTCCGCCATCCGTGTAATGAGGCCCCATGATACCTGAGAAGGCGCATAGGTTGATACACCTTGGTACAGTCAGTGCGATATACAGGTGCCTCGTGATTCCAGCACTTGTGGCTCAGGTTTAGGTCTTTGTGAGTGATACGATGTTTCACGGGAAGCCAATGGAGCTCCTTCCTGGCATTGGTGATACAACCACGTCGTGTGAGGCCATGAATTGCATGCACCGCCCCATTCTGAGTCACCTGAAACTCTGACGCCACGGGTCTTTACATTCTTAGCCACAGTTATAGCAGTGTGCGCAATGATGAAGCTGTGCCTAGTTTTTTTGTCTGGGCCCTGAGACAACGATCAGATGCTCTGTCTGTGATCTAGCAGTCTAATGCATCGCCCACCCGTGGCGGGGTGTATTGGTTAGGAATAATTGATTTCTTTCTTTTCGGGCCAGCCGCAGGGGATAGCCACACAAGTCCCACTCATAATATAGTGAGCAAGGTTGCAGCAGACACCTCCGCAGTCGACCGCCCCCACCAAATGGGGGATTTGGTTGAACTTATTGGCCATTCAGTACTTTTGGGCGTCTGAAATTCAGCCAAATGTCGGATTTGGTCTTTTAATCTCTGTCTTTTTGGCCGATTCCGTTTGGGAGTTCAGTCGACTACAGTCAATGCAGATACAAATATCCCCATGCTTGTTTTGGGCAACAATGATGCTCAGAAGAACTGGACTCCTGGATGATCCCTGCCTGCAGGAAGTCATCCTGTTGGTGGCGTAAATCATCCTGGTCTCCTGGGGCCAAACATCATCACTCACACAGATGTTCCACTCTGTGAGCCTCGCCAATGTTCCAGGGGCTGGTGTAGAAGACTTTGGCCTGTTCCTTCTGACAGTCCATGTCGCCCTCCAAGAGCAGTGAATCCCCAAAGTTGATGGTCTTCGAGTGAAACCTCTTACCAGGTTGGCTAGTGTCGACTCTCACGTGGGCTACGGAAGGGGTCAGAGCCGTGCTGCCCACGCGACAGATACAGAACAAAACACATCCCACTTCACAAAGGAATGCGTCTTGATTAACAGCATCTGCGTGGTGCTTTCCAATACGTCTGGCCTACTTTTTCGGGGCCAAGCACGTCAGGCCAGTATTGCCATTGCTCTGCACAGACCCATGTAAGCTTTTCTCTTTGGCAAATCGAAACGCTCAGGATTGTCTTGAACATATTTATGTATTTTTCACATTAACAAATGCAAACTTTGCATTGGCAGTTTCCGGCCCTTTCAGTCCTGCAATGCAAATGTGCTCACTGACCCTACGTGGGAATGGGGCTGACCCAATCGTGCCCCAACCCTGGCAATCAGTCCGACAATGCATACCAAAGTGGCGCTCATGCAGGTGCGGTTGACTGCTGGTCCCTTGGGAACGCAGTCAGTCTCTCAGCCTGCATGCATATCCCTGTAGTGTATCTGCACTACATGGAAATGTGCTCCTTGAATCCTATATGCTTAGAGCAAGGGATAGTAGTAAGGAGGAGAGACTTACAAAAATGTATTAGATTCAAGGCACTTTTCTTTTCAAAATGAATGTATTAGATTCAAGGCACTTTTCTTTTCAAAATGAATGTATTAGATTCAAGGCACTTTTTTTTTCAAAATGAACATATATAATTTAATTGATTATTATTGTCCCATGTGAATTTCACAACCCAATTTATTATAAGCACATGTTAAAGAATGAATACAAATAAGCAAACAGCAATAGCACAATACGAAAAGCCCAACTGTTATCCCTTATAGTTATACAATAAGACCACATATACGTAACTACAAAATCAAATTATGTTTTACTTTCTTAGACAGTTTGTCTTTATGGAAATTAAACACATTCTAGAGGGACCTGCTTGTGCCTACACAGGCCCCACTGTTGAGCCATCCGTCTCTCACCCTCAATCAACGGCAAGCCGGACCACCTGAATGCTATCGTGCACAACAACCGGAAAATACCAGATGGCGTGCCCAGTGGCGTAACACAAAATTTGGGGGCCCCCCTGGGAACCATGCTGAGGGCCCCCCCAACTCAGCAACACATCACGGGTCGCGTTACACTCTGGGCCGGCCTAGATTAACACGCTTATGCAATACACACGAACGTGCTGCTGCCGGGGTATACTGAACACTGCATTGGGAGAAAGATATAAATATGTGTTTTAATGCATCATACAGCACACTTTCTGAGAAAAATTGGCTAAAAGGCCAGAGCGTTTGCAATTGTTTTGTAGGGTAACATCAATCTAAAAATCCAATACATGCAAGTCACAAACAGAGCACAAGAACATTAATGCTTTAATTAATATAATGCTTTGCTGTTAAAAATGTCATGCCACGTTAAAAACATGTCGACCTGGCTGCACAATGTTGACCAATCTAGACATGTTATAACATATTACAGTAAAGCATGCCAGGCCACATTTAGACCTATCTAGACGGGTTGCACCAAAATGCCAGTCGGAGCAATAACACTTATCATGGTTATTTTATCACAAATGGTCAGGAAAATATGCATTGCTGTAGTAAGAAACAGCTAGACTGGCAGCGCACACATGCCTGTGTAGCCAGATAAATACACTTAGCAGCAGGGGCGTTGCTAGGGGGGGCTAAGGGGGCTATAGCCCCTGATCTTTTGGTTGTAGCCCCGGATAGAATCTCAGGAGCTACAGCCAAAAGACTAGCTAGCCCCCAATCCCAACAGTACTGACATCAGCTTAGCCCCGGGTCTTTTCCAGACCTAGCAACTCCCCTGCTTAGCAGGACTGCTTTATCAGAGATGCCCAGTTAAAAAAAAGTCAAGCTGAACTAAGAAATGACTACCCTGACAGCACCAAAATGCCTCTCTGGCCATTAATACCACATAGCAAGCCTGCTTAGCCTGGACATGGATGACCATTAGGATTTATCGCACAATTCCCATTCCACCACACCCTCCAACACACTGGCTTTACCTCACACCCCTGCCCCAACCCCTAACCACCAAAATCAGCTTCTCAGTCCAGAATTACCTCCACGTCCCTTTTCCTTGTCCCAGTGCTTACGAATGAGGCTCCGTCCCTCATAGGTAAGTACAGGGATGAGGAAGAGTGGGACTAGGAGTAATGAAGATTATAGGTAACTAAGCCAGGCATTACGTCCATGTCCCGCTACCTCATCCCAGTACTTGTGCATGAGTAAAAGTGCTGCACACACAAGTACTGGGACGAGAAAGAATAGGGCTATGAGTAATGAAAATCACCAATAATTAGTACCTGGCGGACGTGCGTCCACGGGATACACTTAACGTGATTGGCTTGTTTTCTGAGCCATACCACGGTGTAATTGCGTGGATGCACATACATGCCTGTGTTTGTTCCCGGCGGGGGTGTGGCAGTCCCTTAGCCAATGAGGAGGCTCGAAACTGGATAATCCCCGCTCCGAGCCTCCCCATGGCTGGAGGCTGCCTTTGTCCCCCATTGGGGACTCAGGTCCGTTTTTTTTTCCTCCACCACCCTCCCCTGCAAACTATCCCCTTCCCTCCCTCCCAACCCCACTTACCTTCTTTTTTCTTCTTTTCTCGGGATTGAACGCGCTGGGAACCCTTCTGTTCCCAGCGCGTCTGCTTCCGATGGCCCCCATGGAAAGGGAAAACGGACTACGTTTTCCCTTTCCCTGTGGCCATTTTATTTGCTTTTTTAATTCATCTGTTCTGTTCCGAAACGAGGCAGCGTTTTGGAACAGAAAAAAATGCCACTAGTACCCCAGTCTAATTGGCTGGGGTACTAATGGAAATAAACCTGTCGCCGGTGGGCCAATACCAACCACGGTAATGCCCCCAGGGCTTCGTTAAGGCCCTCACTATGCTCAGACCTGTAACTATAGGCCCCAGGGGCATTACCTGGGGTGCTATTGGCCCGCCGTCTCATGACTTATTGCCACAGAAACCAATGGATTAAACACAAGTAGTGGTGCACCACCATTGAGATGGCTGGGCTTCAGTACCACCCTCTCACCGCCCTTGACATTTTGGGCTATGTTGACTCGACCTGGCTGACCTACTAAGCCAATGCCAGACAGAACAGGCTACAGATGTTAAACAGCACGTAGGTTTCACTGTTAACAAAGGCCCAGCAATTACTAACGTAAAGCATTTCACTGTTAGTACCTGCATTCAAATGCATAATTCTTTAGACAATTGAAATCTTGATGTGGGTTTAGTACCTGCATGCCAGGGTAGTGTTTGGAAGGGTAGAGAGGGGACAGGAGACCGCTAATTCTCACAGCAGTCCATAAATTGGTGTTTTTAGACTTAAAGGAGAGAGTTAACTGCATGTAACATTGAAGCTGCACTAGAATAGTCTCATTAGAATGCATAAAGAAGTTAGATGCCCCACACAAATAAGTGTGCCCCGCCCCCGCCCAAAAAGTTAGCATCTCTCCCAACATTTGAAGGGTTAGCAACCCACCTCCCCGAAATGTGTTTTTTTTGTGCCCCTGAGCACAAGCACACACACCATTCGACATACACACACTCACACACCCAGCCACCCATACATTTAATTGTGCACCCCTTCACCATGCATGCACTCCAGTAGCCACCGATACATTTAATTGTGCACCCCTTCACCATGCATGCACTCCAGTAGCCACCGATACATTTAAGTGTGCACCCTTTCACCATACACTGACACAGGCAGCCACCTATATATGTAAGTGTGCAACCTTTTAGCATACAGTAACACCCAGGCAGCCACCCATACATTTAAGTGTGCAACATTTCACCATGCAGGCACACCCAGGCAGCCACCCATACATTTAAGTATGCACCGTTTCACCATACACTCGACACGCACACCCAGCCACCCATACATTTAATTGTGCACCCCTTCACCATGCATGCACTCCAGTAGCCACCGATACATTTAAGTGTGCACCCTTTCACCATACACTGACACAGGCAGCCACCTATATATGTAAGTGTGCAACCTTTTAGCATACAGTAACACCCAGGCAGCCACCCATACATTTAAGTGTGCAACATTTCACCATGCAGGCACACCCAGGCAGCCACCCATACATTTAAGTGTGCACCGTTTCACCATACACTCGACACGCACACCCAGCCACCCATACATTTAATTGTGCACCCCTTCACCATGCATGCACTCCAGTAGCCACCGATACATTTAATTGTTCACCCTTTCAACATACACTCACACAGGCCGCCACCTATACATTTAAATGTGCACCCTTTCACCATACACTCACACACGTCATGGGGCTGAGGGGAGCCCTATTACTTCAAAAGAAATGGTTTCTTTTTGAAGTCACTGCGACTTCATAAAAACATGATTTCTGTTAAGGACTGTACCATAATGGAAATGATTGCTTTATGAAGTCAGAATCATTTTAAAAAGAAACTATTTCTTTTTGAAGTCATAGTGCTCCCCCACCCCATGACATGGAGTCCTCCAGCCTAGAGTCTTCCATGTCATGGGGTTGGGGGAGCCCTCAGACTTCAAAAAGAAAGTTTCTTTTTGTATTTACTCAGCCTTCATAAAGACATTGGGCCTCATTACGACCCAGGCGCTAATGGGTTAACGGCGCCGTAAAAGGCTGCGGCGCCGTTAACCTATTAGCTCCTAATTACGAGGTCCCTTTGCGGGACCCGACCTTTACCCGCAAAGGGACCTTGGTGCTAATTACAGTGCCGCAGTTTGCGGCACCGTACTTAGCGCCTTCCCCATTCCCATTGAGCCCTATGGCGCAAAAATGGGAATGGGGAAGAGCCATGAAGGAAGGGGGAATTACCGCCCCGCCAACCTTGGAATGTGGTGGTAATTCCCCCTTTCTCCATGGTGGAGTTGGTAACTTACCGGCATGGACCATGGTGCTAATAGCACCATGGTCTTCCGCCAGGGTCGTAATGAGGCCCATTGTTTCTGTTACACTGTAACAGAAATAATTTCTTTATGAAGGCAGAGTGACTAAAAAAAAATCAATGCTCTTTTTTTAGTGCCTGTCCCAGGACATGTAGTGGCGGGGCACCCCGCACTGTTGGGGGTGCGGGGAGCCCCATTACGCCAGTGGTGGTGCCCATGAAGACCTCTAGCGCCACCCACTATCTCCAGCATTGTTTGTGGTGTCATCTGCACAGCACCCCTCACGCCCTCCACTGCGTACAACCCACACACAACTAGCCACACCCATCACTCTCCCAATCCATTCATCATCCTTGCCAACAGTGCTGTAAGGCCAAACCAAACGAGCGCTGTAGAAGTAACAATTAGCATAACTGTGCGGAGGTTTCTACCCCGAAATATCTGCACGAGGCCTGGCATCTGGGAAGCCATATTGTGAAGAGCACGTCCCATAGCTCGAGTTAAGTATAAGGCAGCTGCGTTCGCAAATGTTGATGTGGTCTCCGAGATGGACTGGTTAGAAAGGAAGCGCACAGAACACACTGCATCGCTATGTATAGTCTGCGTCTAAGGAGGAATGACTTAAGTATACATTCCTGGTGACTGACTCATCTCTGGCAGAGGGTTAAAGCCCTTGTGTGGTCGCTAGCATAATTACACGCTTGTGGTTTGTTGAACTGTGGCCCTTCAACAAAAAAATGACACAACTGCCACTGAGGGAAAGGACATTGGGGGCAGGCAATTGCAGAGTCTGGAAACTCGCTCAGCTAAAATATGTCGAGCTAACTATACTGATGTATTTCTTGAAAAAGTCTGAAAATTGCAGTTCAGAGAGTCTTTTTAAGAGCTGCCATAAATTGAAGAATTACAGTCTGAGCCCTGCAGCAACTTTAAGGAAGTTGACCAGGGGGGTGATCGTGGGCCTTGATTATTAAGAAAAGTTTAAAAAGAGTTATTCAATTATGAAGGTCTTTTCCATAGAGAAACGTGTGTCTGTTTGTGAGTGGTTTTACATTGGAGAACGAGGAGAGTGGTCGCAAGAGAAAGCCTTTTTGGATAGAGCTGGAGGGTGAGGATATCATGGGAGATTCCATTCAGTTGTTCGGGCAGCCCGCGATGTAGGGAGATCAGACTTATTGGGGAGAATTTAGTAAGGTTTCCTCTCTTCTTTAAAGAAGAGAGGAAAGGGAGATAACGATCAGTGAGTATTATCTGTGCTTAGTATCTGGCCAGAACACTCAATGGTGTCGTAATCAGTACACATTTTGATTGGTTAATGCTAATCATTAAATATAGAATGTTGAACGCTTTAGATAAAAGCGATATATACATGACATGTTATTATTATAATCACCCTTCAGTCAGCTGCTCCCTTGAATAGGTCAGTTGTTGTCATGCTGTCAATAGTAGCACTAGTCCTTTAAAATAATGTCAAACGGCGTTGAACCATTGGTTTGATGACTTTTTTTTAGCTTCTTGACTACTGTTGGAGCTAGTATGTAAATAGTTCTTCTAATTTTCAAGTGGCAGTCCTGTAAATAGTTATTCAAGGCCAGTCTTGCAATAATGCTTCAAAGTCTTGTAAACATGCTTCAGGGCTAATCCTGTAAATAATTATTCAAGACCAGCCTTGCATAAATGCTTCAAAGTCTTGTCATAATGCTTCAGTGCTAGTCCTGTAAATAATTATTCAAGATCAGCCTTGCAAAAATGATTCAAAGTCTTGTAATAATGCTTCAGGGCTAGTCCTGTAAATAACTATTCAAGGCCAGTCTTACAAAAATGGTTCAAAGTCTTGTAATAATGCTTCAGGGCTAGTCCTGTAAATAATTATTCAAGGCCAGTCTTGCAATAATGCGTCAATGTCTTCTTATAATGCTTCAGGGCTAGTCCTGTAAACAATGAATCAAGGACAGTCTTGCAAAAATGCTCCAAAGTCTTGCAATAATGCTTCATGGCTAGTCCTGTAAATAATTATTCAAGGCAGGTCTTGCAATAATGCTTCAAAGTCTTATAATACTGCTTCAGGGCTCCTCTTATGATAATGAGCCAAGGCCACAGCATGCAGAATTTTGGGGAGGTGAGATGGCGAAGGTGACTGCTTTTTTAGTGAGCTTTCTGAAAGGTGGATAGCATCTTTCATGGTCTGGTTTGCAGATGAGACTATGAAGTAACCTGTGATCGGTAAGTGATCCATTCAGAATTGATAGGCTGGGTTGTTCACAGCTTTGGTATAGCAAATACAAAGCTCAACATGAAGCCTAATGTAAGGACTTTCAGGTGAGTTGGACCTTGCATTAGTTGGTTGAAGACTAAGGGCATGATTCATGGAATTTTTTGCAGGGTGCTAAGGGTCTTTGCACTGGTGCAGAGTGACATTGCACTGCCAACAAACGCCCTGATTCACAGGGAACTGCAAAAAAGTGATTTTGCACCGCGCTAAACGTTCCATGAATCGGGCCCTAAGTCAGTCACATTGGTCCATAATTATTGGGCTGATTTGTTCAATGATGTGCGATGAGAATTGTGTTTGTGTAGTCTAGAAGGTATGTCTTCAGGTTTAATACTTTTTCTAGGAATGAGGCTCTGGTTCAGCACAGCACTGACTGTACACTGGCCTCGTCAACAGGGCTTGAAAGTCCCTTTCGGCTACAGGTGGGGTGGAGGAATAGAAAAAAGCAGTATGAACAGGGGCAGGAGCCCCAGAAATGGCCATGATTCCTAACCCTCTCTCATGTGCCGAAATGTATCTGTGCAGGGCATTATTTTCTTCACCCATACCTTAGATAACGTATACGTGTCAGCATTGTTTGATTTTTGCTCATAGAAAGACTGTGGGTCTCGTTACAAGTGCGGCGGTCCAGAAATAAGGGTGCTGGTTTCACCGTATCGGCACCCTTTCCAGACTGCCACACTACAACTCTGCGGGCGGAGGCGTTGCTCTGACAGGTATGACCTGCCGGGCATAACGGCACCTGGCTGCAGAGTTTTCACGGAAGCGCTAGCAACATTAGCAACAGTGCTGGTGCTTCCGTGTCCCCATTCCCATAGAGTCCAATTGGACTCTATGGGAATGGGGACGGATACGTCCCACGGCCTGATATCCCAGGCCGCTGGACTTGTAATATCCCAGTGGCACCGGGATCTCAGGCGGCAGAAACCGTATTACGGGTCAGGCGGCAACCCGCCGTTAGCACGGGCGGGTTACCGCCAGACTTGTAATGAGGGCCAGAGTCCAAAGTAGAAGACTGAGAAGATAAACCATCAGAAGAAGGAGAGTAAAAGCTCGACTGCCACAAGGTCTTTTTTAGGGGGATGGCAATGGCATGCCATGACAGAAAGAAACTCCCAGAGACGGCAGTGCAGGAAGCCGCCAGACTCCATGGCAAGAAGGGAATACTGAAAAGTCATCTGGGTATACAGCGGAATAAAGAACCTAGCAGAGTCAGAACACCACACCAGGCTGCTCACGCTCCTTCTGAAAAAAACCCTAAATCACAGGGAACATTGGGGAAGCAGCACGCACCCACTCACAAAGTATCTCCATGAGAAACGGTCCCAGGATATGAACCTGAACTTTAGTTTTCCATACCCAATATCGACGATAAGTGGCACAACCACACACATAAAGGCGCCATGCTTACTCTCTTTTTGATGGCTCTTTCTGACATCCCGTGTGGTAAAGCTAGGTCAGATTGGTCAGGGAAAGCTGCCCAACACCCTTGAAAGGAGGGAGATTTAAACAGGGTACACGAAACAGAAAGGGTTGGTTATTCCTGTGAGGTCAGCCGTTGAGGTGGATCTTGTCCAACGGACCAGCAGGAGGATGGAGGGAACAGCGGTATGTGGAAGACATTCCTGGAGAAGTTGAGCTATTGGCTTAGGGGTGATAGTGGTTCTGCAGGGTGAGAGTGCATGTTCAAGAGAGAAATGAGTGGTGAAGGTCGTGCAAGGAGTGAATATGAATTGAATGGTGAAAGGAGCATGTTTGTGTAATTGGTGGGTAGGGAGTAGTGGTGTGAAGGATGTGAGTAGTAGTGTGGGGAAGGGGAGTAAGTAGTAGTAGTAGTGGGGAGGAGGGAGTAGTAGTGTTACTCAAGCATAGTTAGAGGCAAAGTAACATCAAAGTACCATCAAAGGGTGGAGGATAGACCTAGGAGAAGTCAAATATCGGATAGGCAGAAAAGATTGTCTCTTTCTCACTCTTTCTCTCTCTTCCTCTCACTCCCTATCTCTCTCGCTATCTCTTTGTCTGTGTCTCTTTCTGACCTCTCTCTCACTCTTAGTCCGCTCTCTCTCACAGATGGCACAAGAATCCCCTTGAGGCTCGAATACAATTCAAGGAGTCTTATTGACTAGCTTTGACTTGTTCCCTCTGTCTCACGTCTCTTTCTCACCTCTCTGTCTTTCTCCCTCTCTCTCTTTCTCACTCTTGTCTCTTTCTCACTCTTGTCTCTTTCTCACCTCTCTGTCTTTCTCCCTCTCTCTCTTTCTCACTCTTTCTCGCTCTTCCTCTCACTCCCTATCTCTCTCGCTATCTCTTTGTCTGTATTTCTTTCTGACCTCTCTCTCACTCTTAGTCCGCTCTCTCTCACTGATGGCACAAGATTCCCCTTGAGGCTCGAATACAATTCAAGGAGTCTTATTGTATAGCTTTGAGTTGTTCCCTCTGTCTCTCGTTTCCTTTGGTAACCGCTCCCTTTCTCAGGCATAGGTAACCACAGGTTAGTGTTAATGAACAGTTACCTCCTACTGTCTAAATTCACCATTAGATAATGGGCGAGTCTCTAAAATGCTGTTTCTGAAATCTTCCTCGATGACTTCCTGGCTGTCCCTACTCAGGTTAGTGTTCTTAGGGAGTTGGGAAGAGCATTTCAAACACCCTGCAAGATTCAATAATTATGTCACGCCCACTCTCTCCTCTCCCTTCTCTTTATTCTTAATATCTCCCCAACTCCCCTCTTCCTTTCCCCCACCACCAGTTTTCTGCCTATAGAAACTGTTGAGCTAGGTATGAGTTAAAAGGTAGCAAAATAAATCCAGATACCCACAGGGAAGAAAGTGGTTTAAGTATCGTAGGATGGTGGAATGTATTAAATGCATGAGAAAGATCAAGAGGAATCAGTACTGAAGATGGTTTAGCATGGCGGGCTGAGACAAGCGAGCTAGATTCACAAGGAAGAGCAGTTTCTGTTCAGTTAAGGTGACAAAACCCAGACTGATAAGGAGAGAGCTGTGAATGATGGCCAAGATAAGCTGCAACTTGAGTGTACGCTATACGTCAAGAATGTTTGATAGAAAAGTAAGAGGAGATCGGACTACATTTATCACGAAACGAAGGATCAACGGAGGCCATTTTAGGATAGAGAGAATTACTGCAAGTTTCAGATCTTTAGAGAAGACAGAAGTCGAGAGGGAGATATTTATTAAAATGAGATTTCAAGGGGAGACCACCAGGGGGCGCAGACGCGATGGTCGCTTGAGCCATCGTCTCCCTCTTAAAGCCCGCTAAAGTCATCTTTTCGAGCAGTGCAGGGGCAACTAAAGTCATGAAAAACCAGCTGATGGAGTAGATAAAGCGTCTCGGCACCTACCCAGCCATAGCCCAGGAGACGAAACTGCGTGGAGAGGCAGAAATCAGCTCTCGATCGAGAACCCCTGGGATCCCCCGAGCAGCACAGAAGGCCCGTATCCAGAGAGGCGAGGAGGAGGGGAAAAAATGGCCGCCGCCATCTGAAATACGCGCCGCGCGCGTAAGAGAGGAAACTTCACAAAGACTGCTACCAGCCCGCCAGCAGCGCCCTGCGCCCAGCGGACAGGGGGAATCCCTGCCCTTCAACGAGGTGTGGCAGCGGCGAGGACAGTCGCAGCGGACCGCGGCGCCCGGCTGGCCGGGAGACGTTGGGCGGCCGGCCAGGAAGGCAGCTACCGGAGCGGGCGGCCCGGTGGGGGTAAGCAGTGCGCACTCCCCCCCCCCCTCCTCTGACCCTGCGGACTTGCTGCGCAGTGCGAACCGCAAGCGGGGGCTCTCTCCCTCCGCCCACGCCTCACCTCGACACTTGGGAGCTTATTCTGGCCGCGCCGCACCTCCGCCCGGCAGTCCCTCGCGGGCCCCGGCGCCGGTTGTCATCTCTACCCTTCTCCTGGCGAGCCCACGGAATGAGGCCCGTGCTTCTTTACCAACGAGGGCGTAGCGCGCCCATTCCCGTGATCTAAAACACACAGTAACCACGGTGTCCACCCAAACAGTTTCGACCAGCCGCTCCCACACCACGGATCCCTACGAGCACTTAACCCAGTGGAAGCTCACCACCACTAGCGGAGCCTCGCAGCCAACCTAAGGACCATCATAGGTCCTCCACGAGCCTCACAGGGTGCAAAGACAGCCAGGGCACCTGATTTACCCGAGTGGTGCTCAGGGGGGTGGAGGCGGTACAGAGACCGCACCAAAGTTACTTAGGGCAAATACGTTGGCAATGAGCCACGAAGTCCGGGGCAGCCCACCACGGAACTGAGAGAGACCCCAGCGGAAAAACCAACCACAGAAACACGGTCGAGGGAACGAGCACATCCTAGCACAGCAGTCCATGCTCACGGCAGCAATAGTCTGAAGCCTCCGTAGGTAACAAAACTGGATCCACAAACCTTAGCAACCCTGAGAAAGTTTAGACGTATTAACGCAACCATGGAAGCGGAAGAAGCCCAAAGCACTTCAGATATTCCCGGGAATGACGGCGATGGCGCAACAAAGTCAGATATCCGCCTGCTGCTAGGGGAGATCAGATCAATGAGAAACAACCTAACTGAAATAGTATCAGACCTACAAACGAAAGTGGCCAAAGTTGAGGACCGCCTGGAAGCGGTTGAAAACAACCAACAATCAGGAGACATCGCTACCATGCAATACGAGGCTAGGTTCCTAGACCTCGAGCAGAAGGAGAGGGACATGGAATCAAAAGTGGACGATCTTGAAAATCGGGAGCGACGCTCCAACATCCGCATTATCGGTCTGGAAGAAGAGCGAGGAGAGACACAGTCAGGCCTGGAGAGCATGGTGAAATCCCTAATCTTATCTCTCTACGAAGAAACCGACCCCCCGAACCTCGAGTTCGACAGAGTGCACAGGGCAGGGGGCTCAGCGAGAGGCCCTCGATCGATCCTAATCAATGCCATTACTACACACAAAGGCAGGACATTCTACAAAAAGCAAGAATAAAGGACACAATCGAATTCCGCGGCTCTACAGTCAAGATATATCAGGATCTCTCAGCGATGACCCTCACAAAAAGGAGAGGGTGTCGTCCCCTCACGATCTGGCTCCAAGAGAAAGGCGTGAAGTACCGATGGGGCCACCCATTTTCCCTCACATTCGAGTACAACAGCGAAGAATATAGGCTCACCTCGGTGGAAGAAGCGGAACGAGCTCGCCGCCACCTGCAAGGCCCAGCAAGGGACTCAGACGTAGAGGGCCGAAGAGAACCAAAGGGCCCGCGCCGAGATCCAGCTGAAAAGCCCTCGAGAAGAGGCCGTGCGCAACAGAAATGGAAATTTAAACGTTTGAACACTCCTTGAACTGCCGACACTGCATCTCGTGTCTGCACACTGTTTTGGTGCTCTAACTCTGGCCGATACAGTCGCCACGGGGCTCCATGGAAAGTTTTTTCTCTTTACTGTCTGTTTGCCTAGATTGGGTTAGGGGCTTGGAGACACACTAGGTCTTTGCTCACTATTAAGGTCTCCTGTGCACTTTGTCCCTGCACAAAGAACGAATTCACAACTAGGGCTTGAAGAGGGGTTCTTCTAAAGTGGCCCTCTTTATACGAGGGCGTCTCCCTTTTTCTTTTTCTTTACTCTTTTTCCCTTTCTTTGTGGTGTGGATGCCCCTTATAGCATTCCACACGAGGGAAGGGGCGGAGGGGACGGGGGGGATTCAATTATCCACTCAACACAGCAAGTTCGTAGCGCACAAAAAACCATCTCAAACTCACCACAATACAAGGCAGTTTTCTACTAGCTCTAATATGATACAAAAGGGTCAAGCAAGCCACAATACGAAAAACACTATCCTAACCCTAGAATATGGCTAACTCACAGGGCATAGTCTTTGGCTCCCTCAATGTCAAGGGCTTAAATTCTCCGCAAAAGAGAGCAATGCTAGCGAGACAGTTCGCACAATCCAAACTAGATGTCCTCTTCATACAGGAAACAAAATACATCAAGGGGGGAGAAAGAAAGATCTATGGGAGAGGCATAGGGGAAGCAATCTGGGCATCCGGCCCGGAGAAGAAGGGGGGTGTGGGCATTCTGCTGCGTAGGTCCCTGGGAATGCAGGTTCTTCATATACACAGGGACACGCACGGGAGATACGTCGCGCTCAAGGGAACACTGAGAACACGTACCATCACACTGTGCGCAGTCTATGCCCCCAACCAGGGGCAATCGAGCTTCACGGACCCCCTGTTCGACTTTATTGAAGAATGGAGGGAGGGCTCACTAATTTGTGGGGGAGACTTCAACGTAGTTATAGATCGTGAATGCGATTGGCACTCAGCTCGACTAAATTCCTTACCCCCAAGCACACTTCAGGGCGACAGATTCTCAAGTCAGCTCAGGGAACATCATTTAATAGATACCTGGCGTGCAACTCATCCAGGGGAAAAGGCCTTTACTTTTTATTCACCACCACACCACTGTTTCTCCAGGATTGATTACCTACTACTGGGGGCGGAAAACGAGGGCGACATCCTAAGTACATCCATCCAAATAGTAGCCTGGTCAGACCATGACCTGTGCGCCCTAGAATTGGACCTAGGCCCACTCCCCGCCCTGGACCGCCGGTGGCGATGTAACGACCTGTTATGCAGAGACCCAATTTTCAAGGAGTTCCTTTCTGAGGCCATCACAGAATACTTTGACATCAACGACACTGACGGTATGTCACTGAACACAGTGTGGGAAGCAGGCAAAGCTACATTAAGGGGCATCCTTATATCAGAGGGAGCCGCCAAAAAAAGACTCCGGCTGCTCAAGGAAAAAGAACTTAAGGAAGAGATCACTAGACTGGAACGCTCCCTTCGGGAGCTCCCCACTAGCGATAATGAAACGGAAATGAGAATTAGGAAAATGAGAGAAGAACTAAAAGATATATGGAACGGCAAAGCCCTCACCCAGATTAAGTACCTCAAACAGAAGTTCTTTGAAAAGGGAGATAAAGCGCACACCATGCTAGCGAACAGACTCCGTAAACAGAGGGCGGATAGAGCAGTCCACAAAGTAAAAAATGAACAAGGTATCCCACTCACAAATCCCCAAGACATAGTGTCTCGCTTCTCCAATTTTTATGCAGACCTATACGCTGCTGAGACTGATGGTACCTCCCCCGACATCAAAGAATACCTAACCAGTATGTCACGCCCGCCCATCACTGAAGAACACCTAGAAATGCTAAACGCCCCAATCTCGGCAACAGAAGTGCAGGGAGCAATTTCAGCCCTTAAGGCAGGCTCAGCCCCGGGACAGGATGGTTTCACGCCGGCCTTTTACAAAAGGAACTCTGGCACACTTGCGCCATTCCTCGCCAAACTATTTACATCCATCTTAGAATCGGGACGAGCTCCCGACTCCTTTACTGAATCCATCATCATTGTAATCCCCAAAGAAGGTAAAGACCCCACAGAGTGTGCATCATACCGGCCAATCTCCCTCATAAATGTAGACGCAAAAATTTACTCCAGCATATTGGCCGCCCGCCTCGCTCAGATTCTCCCGCAACAAATCCACACTGACCAGGTAGGGTATGTAAGAGGCCGGCAGGGGGCAGATAATGTTAGAAAAACCCTAGACCTCATGGCAACACTTCGAGAGGCCGGTGAGGATCCCCTCTTATTATCAGTAGATGCCGAAAAGGCTTTTGATCGAGTAGAGTGGTCCTTCTTGAGAGCTGTACTAGAGTGGGTGGGGTTGGGAGCTGCGTGGACACAAGGAGCGAAAGCACTATACCGCTCTGCCCGGGCCAAAGTATCAATCAATGGAATCTCATCGCGAACCTTCAACCTTACTCGAGGTACGAGACAAGGCTGCCCACTCTCCCCTCTCATTTATGCACTGGTCATTGAACCCTTCGCCCAAGCCATTAGGTCCAACCCGAGCATCAGAGGAATCCCGCGAGGTGGCAGGGAATACAAACTGGCAATGTTCGCCGACGACATCCTTTTGTACCTGACCGAACCCTCTATTTCTATCCCCGCTTTCTTCCAAGAGTTGTCGCGATATGGACCCCTTTCAGGCTTTCGGGTCAACCTACAAAAAACTATAGCTGTCCCCTTAAAAGACAACACCGACCTAGCGCTGCGCTTAGAGGCAGATTGGAATTTCAAAGTCCAAATCGACTTAGTCCGCTACCTAGGGATTAATATAACAGTCTCCCTGTCCGACCTTTTCGAAGCCAACTACACACCACTGTGGGTAGCCATTCAAAATGACATCTCCAGATGGCGAATACTCTCCATGTCATGGGCGGCGCGCTTTACGGCCATAAAAATGAATGTTCTCCCACGATTCCTATTTTTATTCCAATCCTTCCCGGTCATTGTTCCCGACTCCTTCTTGGAAGAAGTAAAGCGCACATTGTTAAGGTTTTTATGGGCGGACAAACGAGCAAGGATCCCATACTCCACACTGATCCAACCAAAGGAGGAGGGTGGCATGAGCTTTCCAGACCTGGGAGAATATTACAGAGCGTCACAATTCCGCATTCTCCCGGACCATCTGTGGGAAAACCCAGAGAAACAGTGGGTGGCAATAGAGAACGACATCTTCACTCCGGTCACCTTGGGAGAGTGGTTATGGGTCCCGAGATCAGCCATGACACAAAGGATTAAGCAACACCCCATTCTGAAGGTATTATGGTCCCTCTGGCGTCCATCCCGGGCCATGCAGAATATCACAACATGGCCCTCACCTTTGAGCTGCATCTGGTCCCCACCTATTCAAAACTCACTAAGGGCAATCCAGCAATCCCAGTCATGGTACGAGGCGGGTCTAAGTCGGGCGGGACAGCTGTGGAAAAATGAAGTGTTTACAACCAGGGAAGAATTGCAGGCTGACTTGCAGGGCACGAATGTCTCCCCTTTGTCCTTCCTCCAGTTGCGAAGTGCCATGCACGACCCTAGGTGGGGCAACTCGTTAAAGCGCCCTCTGACACCATTCGAGCAAATCTTGAGTTCCCCCCAAGCATCAAGAGGCCTCATATCAAAGTTGTATAGAGCACTAATCACGAGGGGTCATTGTCCACGTCCATCTTCAGAGGTGAAATGGGAAACTGACCTATCCATAGACACCCAAGGGGAGGTATGGAAAGGAATATATAGAGCGGTATGGTCATCATCGGTCTCCATGCAATACAAAATGCACAATGTGCGATTACTGATGAGATGGCACTACACACCCCTTCGCCTATCTAAAATGTTCCCCGGGACATCTCCCTATTGCTGGAGGGGTTGCGGTGAGCAATGTGACTATTGGCACCAATGGTGGGGATGTGACAGAGTCCAGGTGTACTGGCGGGAAGTGCTGGGCTGGATTCGAGGAATAGATGGAGTCCTCAGAAACCCAACGCCCACACTAGTTTTGTTTGGAGTAGAGTCGGAGGATGATGAAACATATGAATCACTAATGTACTTACCACGCAATCTCCTATTAGCAGCCCGAGTGTGTCTAACCATAAAATGGAAATCGATGGTCTTACCCTCAAAGAGAGAATGGTTAATAAAGGCCCACTCAATATACGAGATGGAAAGTCTAACGGCAGCGGTAAATGAATCACGCAGAAATATTGAAATGATTTGGTTGCCCTTTCTAGAATATTATACGGCATACTGGGAGCCCACAGACTAAGGACACTTGTTTACCACCTCAGCCAATCAAAGGAATTAGGGCAGTGCCCCATGCCACTGGTTGATTGCTTACCCCAAGCTCTGTATGGGCTCTTCCCTTTCTTTCAGTTGCAATTTGCAGAGCACACGCAATACTGAAATGCCTAAAGTTGTTTTTGAATTTTTATTCTGAGTTGTGTACCAAGCGAATGTGTTGAGTGGAGGGGGGGGTGGGGGGAGGCTGGGGAGGGGGAGGGAGGGGAATTAGAAACACAAGACTAGAGTTTATCATTGCTTTGCACTTCACCCCTTTCTATGTTTTTTATATAAATGTTACACGAAAATAATATAAGGGAACAATGTTGAAGCAACCATTTTTGCAATTGTCTTGTAGTAGAAAATGCAAATAAAAACATATTTAAAAAAAAAAAAAATGAGATTTCAAAAAGAAAAGTAATTGAGGAAAGGACATTGGAAGAAGAGCAGAGGGTACAGTATTCAGTGGGGGTTTGGTAGGATGAGCTGGAGAAAGATAATGGGCAGCATCAGATTTAGAAAGGAGTCTGAAAGACGATCAAGAAGAAGAGAGGGGCGATGGTTGGGAGACTCAGGACCCACTAGGGATAGAAACCAAGAGAGTAGCAGCTGAACATGAACAACAAGGGAATCAATATTGTTTTTTAGGACGCAAGAGTGAAATAGCATATGATTAGTGTGGCGAGGAAAGAGGAAAAAGATCATTAGATGAAGGAGATTTGTGTCCAATGCCATTTTGAGTGACGTAGAGAAAGATGTGCAGGTGTAAGCCAAGGTTGTGCGGGTTTATGTGAAGGGTGAATCATTTGGACCCTGTTGAGCTAAATTGCCCTGACGCGTTGCTGCGTAGCAACAGCTTGTCATTGGCCGAGTGCAGGTCTGATTGGCTCATTGGTGCTTACATTACTGGACAAACTTTGAGCAACCCAAAGCTCCATCTTTACTTTGATGGATCCAGGAGCTGGAGTAAAGGCAGGCATTCATCAGGTTTCTGGCACTTTCTCCTCACCTGATGCACTGCCAATGACCGCACATTGAAACCCCGCTTTTCCCAGCCAGGCCCTCATGAAAGATTGGAGCGCAAGAAATGGCTGGGAGACAAGAGACAGGACTTGACAAACGAGCTGTATGAATCATAACCATCGCCAACTGCACGAGAAGATCCAGTAGCTACCACAATGGAGGACACCGAGGCTAGAGAGATGTTCTTAGTAGATGAGTGGCACAGTCTTCTGTACAAACCTGTCACCACACGACACCTGTGCAGACTCCCGTGACAAATAGGGATATTGCTCAAAGTTCACCAAGACGTTGGCAAGGTCAGAGAATGAACAGATGTGAACATTCATTCTTCCAGGAGCTGGCGCACACACACTAGATTTTGATCATCTACTGCAAACCCGGCTATACCCCTAGTAAGCATCTTTTAGTGCATGTATCTGTTTTTACTGAACCCTACATTTAGCCACCAGTGAGATTTTGGGTGATAGAGCACTTTGCATTGATCGCAAGAAGACTGGATATCAGTATTAAGTACCATTAAACTTAAAACAATGAAGGCAAGGAGAGGAATCTAAGGAGATGCAGCAAAGTTAAAAGCCACTGAGTTTGGGAACAGACGAATTATATCCTGGTGTGTACTTACCTTCATAATCATAGTGGTTTGATCCTGAGCAATGTATCATACAATCCATTGATTCACTGCCCTTACCCTAGTCACTCCATTCCACCATCCTAGTCTTGCTTAGTGGTTTGATCCTGAGCAATGTATCATACAATCCATTGATTCACTGCCCTTACCCTAGTCATTCCATTCCACCATCCTAGTCTTGCTTAGTGGTTTGATCCTGAGCAATGTATCATACAATCCATTGATTCACTGCCCTTACCCTAGCCATTCCATTCCGCCATCCTAGTCTTGCTTAGTGGTTTGATCCTGAGCAATGTATCATACAATCCATTGATTCACTGCCCTTACCCTAGTCACTCCATTCCACCATCCTAGTCTTGCTTAGTGGTTTGATCCTGAGCAATGTATCATACAATCCATTGATTCACTGCCCTTACCCTAGTCATTCCATTCCACCATCCTAGTCTTGCTTAGTGGTTTGATCCTGAGCAATGTATCATACAATCCATTGATTCACTGCCCTTACCCTAGTCATTCCATTCCACCATCCTAGTCTTGCTTAGTGGTTTGATCCTGAGCAATGTATCATACAATCCATTGATTCACTGCCCTTACCCTAGTCACTCCATTCCACCATCCTAGTCTTGCTTAGTGGTTTGATCCTGAGCAATGTATCATACAATCCATTGATTCACTGCCCTTACCCTAGTCATTCCATTCCACCATCCTAGTCTTGCTTAGTGGTTTGATCCTGAGCAATGTATCATACAATCCATTGATTCACTGCCCTTACCCTAGTCATTCCATTCCACCATCCTAGTCTTGCTTAGTGGTTTGATCCTGAGCAATGTATCATACAATCCATTGATTCACTGCCCTTACCCTAGTCACTCCATTCCACCATCCTAGTCTTGCTTATTTGCATGGTGTGATTTTCCTCTTGCTAGAGCCGTGCTCATTGGAATCCTGTAATCCTACATTTGACAAGCAAGAACGTGCTACCACCGTATAAAAAAGTCCCACAAACCCAGTTCCCTGCTTGGGGCATTTTGTGTACACCTAGGCATTAGTACAAAAGGGAAATTAATGGTTAAAAACGATGGGGAATGGCTCTTAATACTCTGGATCATGGCAGGGGACCAACTGGGTGTCAGTGGTAGACATTTACAACAAACTAGTGGAAAACCAATTATAAACTGCACTGAGTCCACTTTCTCTATGCTCAGAGAGTGTGGATCCGTTCAAAACCAAGCAATGACAAAGACATGCTACCTCGCATTACAAATCAAGAACCACATCAATTTATAAAAGCACAATGGGCCTCATTACAACCCTGGCGTTAAGGGGTTAACGGCGCTGTAAAAGGCTGCGGCGCCGTTAAACCCTTAACGCCCGATTCACACTTTAACGCCTGCTTTTTGCAGCCGTTAAAGTCCAACCCGCTAAGGGACCTTGGTGCTAATTACGGCACCGTAATTTACGGTGCCGTAATTACCTCCTACCCCATTCCCATTGAGCCCTATGGGCCAAAAATGGGAATGGGGAAGGGGCCATGGTGAATGGGGATTTACCGCCCCGCCAACCTTGGAATGGGGTGGTAAATCCGCCATCCACCATGGTGGAATCCGGCATGGACCATGGCGCTAATAGCACCATGGTCCAACGCCAGGGTTGTAATGAGGTTCCGACCCTTTCGTTAACCATGGCGCTATTAGCGCCATGTTTGACGCCAGTATTTTTCCAACTCCGCCCTGGTGAATGGCGTAATTACCGCCCCATTCCAAGGTTGGCGGGGCGGTAATTCCCCTTTCACCATGGGCCCTTCCCCATTTCCATTTTTGCCCCCATAGGGCTCAATGGGACTGGGGAAGGAGGTAATTACCTCCAATGTCCCTTTGCGGGTTCGTTTTTTAACGCCTGCAAAAAGCAGGCGTTAAGTACCAACCCGCTAAGGGAACTCGGAATAGGGCGGTAAGGGTTTAACGGCACCGGTCTCGTTACCGGTGACAGTTAACCCTTACCGCCCTACTCGGAATGACCCCCAATATGTTAATAATCTATATTAATGGAAAAAGAAAATAACATGTGGAGATTTAACAACTCTAACCCCTCTAACTGTGTGCCAACACTATTCCCTAAGGAAAGGGGGTGTTCCTGCTGCCCTCAACTCTGCACTATTTATTCCTTTGCTGAAAATAGCTGTCACTTTATCCTCCAATCCAGCCAACTCTAGGCCTACTGCATTGCTCCTTTTGCTGGCACAATCCTTGAATTTCTTGTGGCTCCTCACTTTAGCAGCTTTCTAGAAACCTCTTGCGTGCCGAATCAGTATCAGGCAGTGTTCATATAGCCAGAGGAACAAGACCTGTCTTGTGGACACCATAGAGGACCTCTAGCTGGAGTTTTCCTTTGGCAGTGCCACAGATTTTATGATGCTCACTCTGTCAGCCGGGGTTCACACTGTCTATACGTGCCAGGCTGCTCCAGTGCTTGTTAAATACAGATGTCTAAAGGACAGTCCTCCCTGGTCCTGTCGGACATCGCCCAATCTTTCTATACACAACAGTTCATCGTTTTAGGCACTGAGTGAAGATTTAAGAGCCTTTTCTTCTCTGCCCCCTCCTCCTGGAACTGCTTTTCCTTAGAGATCCAATCTTATAACACATTCACATATATGCATCCCCTGAAAAGCCACCTGTTCCCCTGGCAGGCTTCTTTTAATGGAGTGGACCCCTTAGTTCACTGCCAGTGTGCCTCAGAGCAATGGTGAGATTAATAAATGCTTTACCCATGCCAATACCCAGGCCTCGCATTGGCCCATCATCCACTTAAACAAACATATCTGCTGGGCCAACTGCTTTTTCTTCATCTCCGTCCAATGTTTGTGTGGTGCCATCTTGTAGTTAAAGGACATTTAGATTCCAAGGTGTACCTATTTGGATGCAGTAATACTCACATTCTTTGTTAGAAAGTTCTTTCCTGAGCATAGGAGCTGGAACTCCAGAGCTTCCCACCAGGATACCCTGAGCCTTTCTGTTGACTATCGAGTTAGATCGGCATGGTCCCGCGGGATACTGGCGGCATCTGACTCACACAATGGTCTGACGGAAAGAAAGACAATACACATGACAGTGAACAAGAGACGCATCAGCTATTGTTTTAATAAATACAGATTTGGAATAGACCCTTTTGTTGATTTGTGATGTGATAGGTGGCACATGCATGTCAAACAGGATAACTATATGCCTTTATATAAGTCGTCTTTGGCTGAACGCATGTGATTCCCACGTGGTGGTCCCGTATGCTGCACATTAGGCCTAAAGTAGCATGTCATTGTGTGTGTGTGTGTGTGTGGATATAAATGCCAAAGCCAAACTTAATTAGTGCTGGAACCCTTTGTGGGCAGATATGAGTTCCACATGTGTTTTTTCTTCTTGGTGATTTCAGCCTTCATCTTTTACTGTCCATTCATCTTGCCCTTTCCTTTCACTACTTCCAGTTTATGATCTTTCTCCTCTCTTCCCCTCCCCCATCACACATCTCTCGATCTTTACTTTCCTCCTCTGTCCCTTAATCCCATATTCTTGCCACACGTTTTAATTTGTCGGACCAGACTCTCCTTTTGTTTTCCCTTTGCCCCTTTCTCTTTCCCCAACTTCCTCCTTTCTCTATATCCATTACCGGCATTTGCCGTAACTTAAAGAACTTTGATGCTACCAGTCTTGTTAAAACTCTTCAATGTGATCTCTGCCTCTCTGACGATTCCTCCCTCTTGGTCTCGGAGTATAATCAAACCAATCTTTAAAAAGGGCTCGAGGCTGGATCCTCACTGCTATCGCCCGATTTCATTAGTAGATTGTAGTTCAAAAATGTATATTAATTATCTCCTGAGCAGGCTTGAGTCACGGGTGAAGGAAAATAAGACACTCTGTATTTATCAGGCTGGATTCAGGAAGGGGTTCTCAACAATGGACTATATTTTTGTACCTTCGACAATTTTAGATAAATATGTAAGATTGAGAAGGGTACAGTGGATGCAGGATTTTTGGATCTAGCCAAGGCCTTTGATTGAATTGAGTGGCCGGCCTTTATTATGGACAAAACTCAAGAGATTTGGTGTTCCATCTTCACTACTCCATCTGATTGTTTGTTTATATTCAGAAACTAGGGCCTCGGTTAGAGGACACCCCCGGGAAGGGCCCTCAAGTGAGTTCCCCACGAACAAAGGAGTGCATCAGGGCCCCCCTTTTGTTAATTATCGTTCTATCAGATTTTATATCGCCCTCGCATTTGATGGGATCTCTTCCCCCAAGCCTGAATGGGGTGTTATGCCCTTCTTTATTGTATGCAGATGATGTAGTATTACTAGGTCTGACCCATAAGGGGCTGGCCTGCAGCCTTGCCTATGCATGTAATTATTTTAAGGACTAAAATTAAATCTAAAGAAAACCAAGATCGTGGTGCTTGTGGCAAAAAATAAAACCAATATAATTGGTGTATAGACGAGGCCAATCTAAGCATGGAGGACTCATATTGTTACTTGGGTGTTATGTTGCCATTAACTGCCAGTGGTCTGCACATCTAGCAATGTTGGAAAACTGCCTAAGGACTATTCTGATTGGGCTCAGGTGATTTTACCCATTATTTGGCGGATTTCGCTTTGATAAATGTAGATCTATTCTGCCATATTATATGGCAATGAGTTGTGGGGAAGTGTTAGCTGTACTTCCTTGGACTGTATACTTTATCTGCTTAAGAAAGTTGTTATGTTTGCTGCCCAGGACTCAGGGACCGCCTTTTGCACAGGAGACTTGGGTCCCTAACATTGGCATATTTATTTCTGCAAACTATATTCTTCTCCATTGTTGAATCCTAATCTTTTGAATGTAAGAGAAGAACTAGAAAAGGCGAACATGTATGCCATGTATCCCTGGCTTAAGGACTGTACCAGCCTGTGCAAAATGTGGGGAATTGGTTTCGATGAGCTAAGGGGTGGTTTAGTTACTAAACAGCAACTATCCATGAAAGCTAGAAAGAGAAACTTTGTTCCTGCAATAAAATAGTATGGATAAGTTAAGCTCGTTGGGGCATTTGAGGAGGGCCCGCCAGACCTATTATTAAAATCTTTCTCTGAGTGTTATTCGCTCATCAACACAAAGACGCATCATTGCGATGATCCGTCTGAATGTTTTACTCCTGAGGGCACGGATGAAGTGACTGTTTAATACCAGGCTTTGCACATGTGATCACGCGACTGAGGAGGACTTAACTCACTTTTGATTTATTTTTCAAAAGCTCTTGGATCTGAGACACCTATGGTTGAAAAACCACTTTAAGGTTAATAACATCACGCATATCTCAAATGCTATACATTTAGTTTCATCATCTGTCGATGCATGTTTTATGGCTTATGTAAGGATATTGTTGAAGTTTTTAATATTTTGGTGAGAACATATTAAGGTTTTTTATATGTAATCATTCTCTTTATATTTTATTTACCGTTAATGGTGAAAAAATAACATGTTTAACTAATTTCTTTTTAATACGCTATTACCTTTTCCCAACCCTCTATGACTCTCTACTCCTTGCGGTATCCCAATAAGTGCTTAGCCCATCTTAATTCTTCACTCACTTCTATTCTGGACTCCTCTTACCCTCAGTGCTCCTTCACTTCTTCCTACAAGCCCTAACAGCCCCTCAAATGTGCTCTCTCCAATCTTCCTTGCGTTAAGCTAAGCATCACTGGAGGACATCCCAATCATCGTCAGATTGTTCCTTGTTATCTGCTCTTCACTCTTCTTATGATTCAGTTCTTCTTTCTGTCAACATATTTTAATTCTATGATCTTATACAACTATACTCCGAACACCCTCTTAAATGCTTCCAACTTGTCAATGTATGTATTTATTTCATTTGTTGATAGCGTCCAGACCCAGGTTTATCATGGTGCTAGTACATCATTTGGTCAAAAACAGTCATGAACAGGTGAGCAGGACGCTTGAGTCATTCCTCTACTCAAAAAACTAACTCTTGACCCAGCCAACCCGTCTAACTTTAGGCTGATAACAACTGTACCCTTCTTATTAAAAATACTGGATAGAGCAGCTTACCTGCAAATACAGGTCTACCTAGAATCGAACAATCTCTTGGGACTCAGGCAATCCGGCTTCCGTCCTAGACACAGCACGGAAACTGCTTTAATAGATCTCACCACCCAGATCCAACTCCTAAAAGACAACGGTAAACTTGCACTCCTCTTACTGCTTGATCTATCAGCAGCTTTTGACTTGGTCAACCACCAAACACTCTGTCACCACTTGAAAACTGCAGCACACTTTTCAGACGCAGCCACTGCCTGGATTAGCTCCTTCTTGGCGAATAGAACCAAACGCCCACTGATTCAGCTGAACCTTCACCTGTACCTTGCGGGGTCCCGCAAGGCTCTTGTGTGTCCCCGACGCTCTATAATGTATTCACAAAGCCCCTCTTCGATATCCTTGATTATCTGGGTGTCACGTATACGAACTATGCCGACGACACCCAGATACTCATTCCTATCTCAGGCGACAATGTAACAGACAGCAAAACCCTCAATGAAATCTACTCAGTAATACAAGCATGGATGGCACATTGGACTTTGTCTCAATGACGAAAAACTGAGTTGCTCATCCTTGGTACCCACTCTAAACTAAAAAATCTTAACACTGCGTTCAAATCTTTCACCATAGATGGCAATCCTATGCACGTTTCAAACAACACTAAAACTCTCGGTATATACCTTGATGCCACCTTATCCTTCGCCAAACTTACTAATGCAGTAGCATCATCAGCCGCTTACACTTGCAAATTGATCACTGCATGTAGGCCGTTCATTTCCACACCCAATCGCATTACTCTTGCCAGAGCGTTAGTCTTGTCCAAAGTAGACTACTATAATGCCCTTTACTTAGGCACGAGCCACAAAAATATCAACAAACTTCAAGTAATTCAAAATAATGCCATTAGGGCAGCTCACAACATCCCTAAAAAGTCGCATATTTATAAGACTAAAAGTAATCTGCACTGGCTCCCACTAGAGCATAGAATTTCTCTCAAAACCTTGGCCCTCACACACAAAGCCAGAGCCAACCTTGCACCTGCCTACCTCACCAACCAACTCACACCACATACATCATCAAGACCACTCAGAGCAGCTCAAGCAAACACCATGTCCATACCAAGATTCAAACTCCATAACTCGGGTGGAGCTAGTTTCTCTGTACAAGCATTGAAATTATGGAACACACTCTCTGCGCTCCTTAGGTCAGAACCTTCCTTTAACCTATTCAAACGCAACACAAAGCGTTGGCTTCACGACTTGGACACAATGACAGCCTAAACTTCCCAGATCCTTGAATTACTGACTGCCGACTGTACGTTTTGGAAATAATTTAAGTTATTTTATACTATATTTTTATTGCCAGCCTACATTGCCTGCCATATGAACATTGCAACATGTATTTATATATCTGTATTACTAATGTTTGTACTTATCTGTAACCGTAACCACTGTAACCTTTGCTTACCGTATTCAATTGTAACTGTAACCAGATCTAAACTTACGCGCCCGTATTCTGCGCTTTATAAATAAACAAATACAAATACAAATATACAACTGGAAGGAGTGGAGGAGCCTTATACATATTTGCTAAAAATCACAGTTTTCAGGTTTTTAAAGGTTGCATATGAAGGCTCTTCTTGGATGCAGCGAGGAAGGGTGTTCCAGAGAGTGGGAGCTGTGACCACATTCAATTCGGCAGCGAAGAATTCTGCCATGGCCAAATCATGTACATCGTATTGAATGCCACAGATGGTCAAGAAAGAGGAGATGGCGAGTTCTCTGGCATTGTATATGTGATTGAGCTGGCCATTGAGGTCAAGGAGGGCGGCCTCAGTGCTGTGCCTGGGCATGAAGCCAGATTGGTATAAACCAAGAAGGTTGTGGCCTCCAGGTCGATTTGGAGTTGGGTATAGGGGGTTCGATCAAGTATTTTAAGGAGGTATGGTACTGTAGTGATATGGCAGTAGTTGGTGGGGAAGGTGGGGTCTAGGGTAAGTTGTTCAATCATTTGCTCTTTCCCTCCTTCCCTGATCCTGCTCTCCATTCTCCACTCTCTTCATTAGATATTGCTAACTACTTTTTGTCAAAATATCTAAAATTGTGCTATTCTCTTCCTTCCTTTTTTTATCCACCTCCACCTATTCCTCCGCCCTGTCTCAATTGTTGTGATCCTTCACACCTCTCTCTGATTGCGATACTCCGAACTTTCTTGCCAGAGCTCATCATGTTGCCACTCCTGATGATCCTTTAGCCATCCACCAGAGGCGTTGCTAGGGAGGGGGCTGATGGGGCTATAGCCCCGGGTCTTTTAGTTGTAGCCCTGGTTTGAGGCTCAGGGGTTACAACCAAAAAGGCTAGCTAGCCTCCCGTCCCGACAGTCCCAAAATTAGCATAGCCCAGATCTTTTGCAGACCTAGCAACACCTCTGCCATTCACTGTTCATCCCATTGTCTTCACTTTCTTTTTATTGTTGTTATTATGATCATGAGGGAGTTGATGGAGTGGGGGCCCAGATTCGGGAATCAACTGGGCACTTTAGGGTCATAGATGGAAAAACATGGTGAGGGAAGAAAAGAAACAAGGGGGTGGTGAGCGAACAACTTAATGGCTTTTATTAACTTTTCTCTTTTTACTTCTCTCTTTCCTTATTATTTCAAATATGTGGTTATTCTCCCAATTCTAAAATAAATCTTCACTGGACCACTCTCTGATAGCTAATTATCGTCATACTCACTTCTTCACTTTCATTCCAAAGCACTTGAGAGTGTGGTTCACTCTCAAGTCTCTGTGAACTTCAACCAACATTGCCTTCTCCCTCTTCGCCAAGCTGCCTTTCGCGTTATGACCTCTTCTCAGACTGCTCTGCTCTATGACACTAATTCCCTTCTGGTTGCCGGACGTTCTAACCACTGATCTATCTTGATTCTACATGATATCTTCGCTGCACTTGATACTGTAACCCACGATTCTTTCACTTCTTTCTTCTCTGCGTTTCTCTGACTCTGTTCTTCGCTGGTTTTCGTCTTACCTTTCTCATCATACTTTCCTGGGCTGGTTCTTTATCTCCCCTCTCTTCCCTTGTAACTCGGAGTTACCCAAGGCACTGTCCTTCACATTCTCCTTTTCCCTCTCTATAATTCTTCTCTCTCTAAGATCATTAGTAAATTAGTTTTTTACTTTTGCTTCTATGAGGATGATTTGCAGATCTTAGTGTCCACCTCCAATTTTTCCAATAGCCTACTTGCCTCACTCTCAGCCTGCTTACACGCCATCCAACAGCGGATACCTTCTTGTTTGTCTTCACTTAAGTCCTTCGAAAACTGTTGATGTTTTTCCGGCTTCTTCAGTGCCTCGCTCACCGACCCTACTTCCTATTTCATTCCCCCCTGTTCCTTAACCCTGCTGGGTATTGAGCTCACTATCTTGATGTTCTTTTTGGTTCTTCTATTTTTCTTTTCATATTGCTTTTACAACTCTCAGTTGTTGGTTCCACCAATTCATGTGATATTCAACACCTCCTTTCCTTTTTTGGGGGCTAAAATTCTTATCTCAATGTTTGTTTTGTCCCGACTCCTTTATTGCTCTTCTCTACTAACTGGCCCTCCTGCTCATCAGCTCTCTCCCTTTTGTTCTATTTACCATATTTCTGTTTGTATTCTGCAAGCTCTCCATCCTCGCTCTTTTATTGCTTCTCCTCACTCTCTCTCTCTTGCCCTCGAATCTCGTCTTCTTTTCCCTTTTCTTTGTATTGTCTTCGAGTTTGTTTAGGAGCTGGCTGCCACTTACCTTAGTTCTTTGTCTTCTTTCTATTCTCCTACTTGCCCTCTACGTTATCAAACTATCTTGCTTCTAGCCATGCCAAGGCCACCTTCGGCTCTGTCCAGCTTTCGTTTATTTGCACTTCTGATTCCTACTCAATGAAGCTCTCTCCCCCTGCTACTTCATTCTTCTGCTTCCCTACCTTTTTTTCCGTTCAAGACGTAAATCGTTCTTACTCTCTTCTCCTTCTTTGAACATTCGTATCCAGTCATAGCTTCACATTGTAATGCCAGTTTATTTTGTTCAGTACTGGAGACAAAAATGTTTTCCATCTCTGCACCTGAAAAGCACCAATATATGTAAAGCAATGTTTCATTACAATTGGAGAAGATCCTTCCAGCCAATACACCCAAATGTATTTTGGGAAAGATATCATTGCATTAGCATACATCAACATTTGAACAGTGCTAATTAGATCATGTGTTGTCCAGGCATAGCTTGGCTGCAGGTGTGAAGAACACAGTACCACGATTTCAGGTCTACGAGCCACCACTGGCATGCAGACCATTAGCTGGGTCTGAAACCTGGCTGAAGCCCATGGGCCAGGATGCTGGCTCATGCGGCTGTCTGGAGTCATAGTGCATGCTCTTCTTTGACCCCTTGCCTTAGCTGTTGTAAGGGCTACCTCAATAGGCTGCTATTTACCCGAGATGGCGAACCACAGACACTGGAGCCAAAACAGCTCCCTCTTTCACTCTGTGAGGCTTATTACAAGCATAAACCCCCCTCCCGCACCCTATGTTGCCCAAGGCCATGGGAAGTCCCAGGGGAGCTTCTGTATGGCTGATTGTAAAATGTTTGCAGCAAGAATGAGTGTCCCCGGGTTCCATTAAAAGTCTGTTGGCCACAGTGGTTCCTCTCCCCCAAATAACCAGATTGACGAAACAGAGAGTTAGTCTATCAGGTTGTATCTTAGTGATATCTTGGAATACAGGAAATCTCTGCTGCCACATATAAGCCAACCAAGTCCCTGAACATTGGAAGGTTTGTCTGCAGTCATGTCCAAACAAAGTTATCAAAAAATCGGACTTTGGCTAATTGTGGCTAGTTTTAAAATGAAGCACTGGGAAGATGTGTGGCTTATGTCGCCTGGTGATACTCACAAATGTTTTGTACAAATACATCCAGTGGTTTGAGCTGTAGGTGAAAGAAAACATTTGCCTCTGGGAAAGTATTAGGAAAAAATATGGTTTGTGACCCCACTAAAACTTTGCCAACGTTGACAGATCATCATTGACTCCCTGCAGACAGTGGACTTGTTTAGCTGCTCTTAACCTTGCTCTCTCTTAATACATCTTCCCAAAACCTTCCCAAAATATATAATGCTGACTCTGAAGTTTTTTGCGATATTTTTGGTTGGTTGAATGAAAAGGGGGCAAAGTTATAAGGGGGCTCACAAACAGACATGTTGCCATTCATTTTCTATAGTGAACATTTTACTCACACTTACAATCCAGATCACATGACAGATTTGCACCACATTGTGGAAAGGAGCAGGCATCTGGACCCAAAAGCGTTCTTTTACAAACCTGGTTGAAATCTGTCTAGAGTTTCTTTAAAATCTGCCTAAAAGTATCTAAAATCCTGTTAGTGTTTGTTCAGAACAGTCTAACAGACCAATATACCACTTTATATGTTTCCTGTAGGGTATATGTGATGGCTGACCCAGTACAGGTTGGTGAATGCAGTAAAGGTCAATCAGATTGGCTATCTGAATAACTGGCATTCTTGATGGCAAGGGGGCTGAGAAATATTATCAGCGCTGCCATTGTGGCCTGCACACTTGTCAGTTTGAGGCATTTTGGTACCGGGGTCTGTGGGACATGAACTTGTCTGTGGGCCACTAGTAGATCATAGGCCACCCTGGGGGGGGGGGGGGGCATATCACAGCCCTCCTGTGGCCTTTGGAGGGTGAGGGGCCCCACACAGGTGCAATAGGCTCCAGCAATGTGAAAACACAGCCGTTTTGAAAGCAGCGTCCATGGATCACTCTCCAAACACAGGGATCTATAACATAAGAAAGGTGATCACTCTTGTGCTCTAGCACCTTGAAGCATCTCTTGTGCTAGATGGAATTAACAAAATAGATACCAGACCAAATAACTGGACAGACTCAAAGAATATGGCAAAGTACTACTTCATTCTTAATTTAAAAAAGCAGGGTCAACTGGCAGACATCGGATAAATGCTTTCACACTCGAACACGAACTTGATTACACAGAGTCTTATACCCCAATATGTGGCATCTATAACATCATCCTGTGTGGCAAACCGTCAAATGTATTAGCAGAAGGGATTAGTTAGGGGAACATGTCTACTGATAGAATGTATACAGGTTAGTACTTCATTGGGTGTCTCTTATCTGTGAGGCATGCCTCGAATTACCTCTATATACATATAATACTAATTATAGTGAACAAAAAGGCAGCGGATTGGTCTGTTTCACATTGTATAGCTGGTTGCCCCATAGACCCACTGATTAGTTGGCATTCTCCCCCAACCCCTGACTTTCGGCTCAGCTAGCAGCACGTAAGCGAAACAAAACCCAGGTGCTTGAATCACGTAAGATTACTCCCCACTTTCCCAATTAGTCCATCATCTCTCATCAGTCTGGCCATGAGCCAAAGTTTCCCGTCTGTAGTTGACCTTTTAGCCTGCTCTCTGTTCTGGGACATTCGAGAGAGTGTAAGCACATCACTATCTTCTTCCGAGGCTTAATGAACAGCCCTCGTTTTCAACTTCCGTGTCACACGTGAAGAGACTAAGAATTTATCAATTTCTGCCTCTTATTTACTGCTAATTATACCGAGTGTCATGGCGCTTCTTGGTCTCTAGAGACTTGCTTCCTCTACCATCTCTAGACTTTATACACTTTTAACTGTCCAATACATGGCTCTTGCAGATGTTTTCTTCTTCTTTAATCTAAGAGAAATATGTCTCTCCATGGCTTATCCGTCTGACTCCCTTTGTGCTTTGCAGCTATTCCTTAAAAATATCATCCTTCATCCCAAGCCAACAGAGACTCTGTTTTACACACAAAGCTGTTCTTCCAGGGTATCCTGACTCTGCAACCCTGATCTGTTTCTGAGGTAGCTGAATTGAATCTTTGCACTAGCCTGTGTGTATTTTCCCATTATGGGCATCCTAGCCACGTTATACATTCCTCTATAGCAAGCTTCTATGTATCTCATCTACCCTGCGTTACTGCATATTTACACTTATTGGTCAGCAAGTTACTTTGTCTTCTTTTGCATTGATGATTAATTTATCGTTTCGTACATGTTTCTCGTATCACTTAGTTACATCGTTACTCTGCAGTATTTTCATATCGTTTCAGTATGGCGAAATATATTTGCATCATGACATCGCTCTTCCCTCATCAAATTGGTGTGTGTTGACATGCTTCCACATGGCATCCTTCCACACTTTCAGTGCGAGGGTACATTCGGTACAGTTGTCTGAGTGCATTTCGTCTCTCGTACACTCGATGCAGTATTAGCATAACACATGGAGCCCCATATAGGGCCCTTCTCCTGCTTTTCCATTGTGACGGCGGAGAGGGGCGGAGTTAGGGAAAATACATCCCACTGCATCTCGCCACTCTAAAAGGAGCAGGGAAGCACTGTAGTTTCCTAGCAAGATGGGTTGCCAGTAGCAGTAGGACACGTCCTCTGATTGCTTTGTTGGTGCCAAAAGCCACTTCCTAGGCAATCTGGCTATTGGCAACATCTGCAGCTACTGCCCACTTTAGTTAGTTTGGGATGGCCAAGGACAAGGTAAAATGAGCCAAAAGAGATGGCCGCAGCCATTCTTAGTGAGCGGTTAGGTGGCCTAGAGGTGCCAGAGGCAAAGCCAAAAGCCCTGCCCTGGACAAAGTGGCCACTGTGCCTAGTGAACCCAATGGGTGGCTTGTTAGTGCCTAGATCCGGACCGAAGGCCATGTCCCAGCAAAAGTGGCCACTAGGCATGACCAACAAACAAGTACCTCAGGGGCCTGGGTCATGGCAGAAGTCCATGCTTAGTGTGCAATTTTCCCTGGGAACATATCAGGCCATTCATTGCGAGTTCAAAGCCCTGACCTGATCGAAGTGGTCAAGTTGCCGCTGCACATAGCTACATGCCATTCCCAGTAGCCACTACGTGTGGCTCACTGGCTTTGTGGCAAAGGTTGCCCTGTGGCCACTGTCAGGTTGGCACTGTGTGCATTAAGACAATACAGATTCAATGATAAACGTTGTTATTGTTAGTTTTTCCCTAAGAAACATTGACATTTAGTGGAAATACTTTATGACTAAAATGCAAAACAACAAAACCCAAGCAATTCCCATGTTATATTTTTGGACGCAACTCTAACTCCTCCAGCACGAGTGTGAAACAAAAATTATCTGGCCACCTCCTTCTACTACTTGTGATGCCACATATGCCAACGCAAAAATATACACGTAACCACACTTCTAACCAAACACAGACATGCACTAAGACCATGCACTTTACTTTACTTTACTTTATTACACTTATACCGCGCTCAATGGACCCGTAGGCGTGATGGCGCATACAGACCTACAACGTAAAACATAAAGGGCATGTGGAAATACAGTCAATGCAGAAAAGCAGCACAATCGCCAAATGGAACGAGGGTAGGCAGTAAAATAAAAACTGATCAGTGCATTACAATATTTAACTTAGAAGTCAATGGCCCTCATTACCAACACTGGCGCTAAACCATGGCGCTATTAGCACCATGGTTGGTGCCGGTATTGTAACGAGTCCGCCAATGTTCAATGGGGAATTACCACCCCATTCCAAGGTTGGTGGGGCGGTAATTCCCCATTGAACATTGGCCCTTCCCCATTCCCATTTTTGCCCCATAGGGCTCAATGGGACTGGGGAAGGCGGTAAGTACGGTAGCGCAAATGGCGGTACCGTACTTACCTCGAGAGTCCCTTTGCGGGTCCCTACTTTAACGGCTGGTCTAGACCAGCTGTTCAGGTCGGGTCCCGCAAAGGAACCTCGTAGTAAGGCACTAAGTGGTTAACGGCGCCGCAACCTTTTACGGCGCCGTTAACCACTTAGCGCTAGGGTCGTAATGAGGCCCAATGACACATATTTCAGGTTTATAATTCTGTCCAGAAACGAAGGTAGGCTACTAGAGCCACAACCCATCACAATGCAGTCCGTATTGTCTAAACTGCACCAGTTCATTATCTGGACCCAGCGTAGGACCCTCAGATCTTGAGATCTAACACAATTGGGGACAACTTTTGAATTGAACCTGGCTAGGACTTTGTTCTTTCGGGACGTCCTTTATTCAAACTTGCCAGGTATCTCAGCATTGGTGATAATTATATTTCTAGAATCTAAAATGAAACTTTTTAGGTTGCAGTCCATGATTCCTGCCATTTTAGATTTCTTTTGTCGTGGGTCTTTTTGATGGTTGGGGGCTGTGTAAACAGCAGGTTTGATGCCCAAACGAGTACCCTTCTGTGGAGCTTCAGCCTCAGGACAAGAAGCCAAGATGTTAGATTTCGCCAGCGAGCCAGGTCTACAGAGGCAGGCTCGGTAGAGTCTGTTTGACCGCCCTGGTGCTGTCCTTGATCCATTTTAGAGAAGTTTTCCATTCTTTGGATCACCAATGGTAGAGGCCTCGGAGGGCTTAACTGAGCTAAGGAAGAAGACTTCAGATCGACTGTTGCCACCCATAACAGAAATTCCTCACGATTTGAAAAAGCTGGCACAGTAGCGATGTTGCCTGGGGTATAGCCCAAGACCATGGCCACGACTCTGGCCCTGAAATCCCACACAAAGGAGCCACTGCTATGAACAGTGGCCTCTTTCAATAGGAAATTAATTTCGGCCAAGGCCCAATCAAATCACCCGTAGTGCACCGGGGCAATGGCCTGAGGCCAGGTCTTTGTGTTTGAGTTGCCTCCGGCATGTCCTGTGGCCATGCCCCTCTTCCCGGCCTTTTCTGCGGCCTGTTGTCACTTTGGTGGGATTTTGGTTGCATGGCCACAGCCCCTGACCTTGTAGTGCACCAAAGCAACTGACGTATAACGGTTTCTGTACACATTTGCACTGTCTCTGCAGATTGCAAGAGGACCATGCAGGCTCCAGGATTTGGATTCTAATATAGTCAAGTGCTGAATTCCTTAACCAATCATTAATAACAACGCCCCCTTTCATCATGTTACAGTAGCTACTTGCCCATTAAAAACAACAGAATCGTATCAAAGCTAACCCAGACGGAGAATTTTAAGCTAAAAACAGGGGTAGTCACGGCTGCGGATTTTCGAAACCATGCTCTGCAATAAACCAGTCACCATATGGGCAATTAAAGGCCTGCAATGCATCTAGTATGTCAGCATGGTTCAGCTTGACTCACTGACTGCTGAAAATACACCCGATCACCAATGAACCTCTGACAACTGTAAAAAATGCGAAGAAAAGAGGCCTCTTGGTGTCCAGATGGAACCTTCAGGGAGACAGGGAAGGGCTTCAAATAGGACGATGAACGCAGCAGGGATCGTTTCCCTGACGCTAAGTGCAGGGTTCCCCTCCCGCAAAGTAGCGCTCTGCCTTCCAGTGAGTGTCAGGCGGGGATCTGGCCCCTGCCTGCGGTCACTTGCATCTGTGAAGGCAGACATGACATCTGAGGTTCGCGAGCCTGGGCCACGGCGTTCTGGCGGGCAATGTAAACAGGGCCCCTGGCCAATACTACGAGCGAGGAGGCGCGGGCAGTGGGCGTGTCGCGAAATCAAAACATGGATATTCACCTACCGCCTCCTCCAACCCCCTCCCACAGCGCTGTCGTGGCATTTACCCACAGATCCAGATGCAGGGAAAGGGCCACAGCTGTGCCACTCACCAGAAACGTCTTTTTCATATGACTTTTTCAGAGCAATTTTGATGCAATATATCTCTATTTTCTGTTCAGTGCCGTTCCAGAGCGTTCCCTCTCAATGCAAAGAAGAAATACACATATGCGTATCCCATGCAAAAATGCCCTATGAGGTTCCTATAGGAGCCAACGAAAGTGGTTAGAAAATAGTGGGGTGGGGAACAATGCGCAGACTAAAAGGCCCTCATTACGAGTATGGCGGGTGTTATATCCGCCCTGCGCCCCGCTACGCGGTGATGTAGGGTGTCTGACTAAAAGCCCCACCCCGCGCAAGGGAGGCAGTTCCGGGCACAGACTCCAACAACGTGTGGCGTGTTTCATTTCGCTCCGGCTGGAGCTGCGCCACTGCAGCCTACCTCAGCGGCCTACAACGTTCTGCCTCCGCGCAGAGCCAGAACGTAACAGCGGGGCGCAAAACAAAAATTGCATTTATGGAATTACCACCACTTTTACTGCTCCACCAACCTCCAAGTTTTCCCTTGGATAAATCCTCCAATTTTCCAGCAAAATCGGAATTCCCGCTGGCATAAATTCGGCAAAACCCCCATAGAGCCCCATGTACTCCAAAAAATGGATACTCGCTCCGCCTACTTCCACTTCTAATCCGGCAGTAAATCCACCAGACCAAATGGCAGTAACGGTAATTCCGTTTAGTGACATTAGAGCAGATTCTACCACCGGAATACCACCAAACTCGTAATGAGGGTCATAAGAACTCATATGACACATATTTTTATTGCATTCTTAAAACTTCCTATGTGTTTAAAGTAGGATTTCTGTAGCAAAATGCAAGTGTTTTCCGAAGGACATGAAGAAATAGTTGGCGTAATCTGGCAAGTGCTGCGCGGAGACGCACACTGCGCAACATCTAAGGGCAGCAGCCAGCGACGCCAGCAGGGGCGCTAATGCGTCCCTCCTCACGCTGTCTGAATGGCCTGGGTTGCGCAGCGGCAACGCGGTGCTTAAAAGAAACAACAACAACAAGATACAGAAGTGCACGCACCGTGTGGAGAAAACTTCACCGCGCTAAAGTGGAAAAAAGGATATCTTGCAAACAAAGGCAACTGTACCCGCATGCACTATGACGCGTAGACATGTGCGTGAAACCTGGTGGGACCACCTTAAAGTGCATTCTGTGCACTTGGTAGTGGAAGGAAGTATGACCGCCTCCTGCAAAGCATGCTTGCAGCTGTCATTTACAATGGAATCCTATGGATTCTACCTGCATAGCTACAAAAAAAAGGTGAATTCCATAGGAGTTCCTTGCATTAATGCTGAGATCAAATGTGATGTTGGTGGGAATGAAGGTTTTTTCCACAGGCGAAGTCAGCAGATGACCCGGATATTGTTCCAGGCACTTTGACAGCAGTGCAACGTTTGCCTGGTAATACGGCTCCTATAGGCAGTGAAGCAAATAGTCCTCTCGTGGAAACATACATTGATAGGATACACCGTGTTGCACGAGGGCAATTGTATCTCTAATGCCAGTAGACAAAACATTGCATTTGTGAAAAATGTAAGCATCCTCGAGGCCAGGAAAACATGTGCCAGGCACACGTTGTCCCCGTGCACATCATGCAATATCTGTGGTTCCTGAACACCTGTATGCATATTATTAGCTAAAGGCGACTTGCACATGGAGGAAATTAAATTCACTGCATATCGTGATATATCTTCCTTAGTTTTATAGACCACACATGTCTTAATGCATGTGCTTATTCATAACGCCTGCTCAAAATTAAGTATTTAACATTAGCAGATGTTGACATCATAGGTTTAAGGTGTGAACACGTTTTTATGAATGACCATGGAGAATATTTTTAACGTACGCCCTCGTGTTCATTGCAAGGGCCCGTGTTGTTTCCACGCTGAAGTTGAAAGGAGCATAGAGTTGTGCTTGTGTACCTCGTGACATCGGCACTGTAAACATGTGAACACAGATTTCTGGTCACTTCATCAAACTAAACTCGTTTAAAAAGGTGGACTGTCTGATGCAGGGACCTGTGTGGTCTCGAAACAATTCCACTTTTGCTCTTTGTCAGTAAAATAAATGTTATTTCTACCTATAATGCAAAGTGTTTTTTTAAACAAACTCTTGATAGTATGCAGGGGTCTCTTTGGACGTTATACTAAGTGTTTAGTGGCTTTTGAAGCAACAGAGGCCGGGTACAATTGACAGCTCGTCATTAGCCACCATTAGTAGTAATCCCTAGAGAAGCGGGTACAGGACTGGTCTCTAGAACGCTGCTGTGTTTGCCTTCATAATGCACCTCTTAAGTGGCTGGTATTGACTGATTGGTTGGTGTCTTGAGTGACAAGCTGGAAACACAAGCTGCTCTTGCCCAAGAGGGGGCGGTTGTGATTTCAACGCAAGGCTGGAAGTTGATATCCCAGACCACACAATGCTGGAGATGCGGTCCATGACAACACTAGGCTACAGTTGCGTTCTATTAGAAAGCAAGGCTGGAGATGCGAACCAATGATAACAGCGGAGTGGAGACGCGATCCATGACAACCCCAGGCTACACTTGCGTTCTATTACAAAGCAAGGTTGGAGATGCGATTCGAGTATGTAACCAAGCTTTGCAATCCTCTTGTTGCCCCTGCGCCTTGCTACCCCTCTGGGGTTAGGTGCGCAATATAAATAAATAAAATACAAAATACAAATGATAACAGTAGACTGGAGACGTGATTCATGAATACCACAGACTAGAATTGCATGCTATTACAATGCAAGGTTGGAGCTGCAAACCAATGATAACAGCCAACTGGAGACGCGATCCATGAGAACCACATCCATGACACCCCAGGCTACAGTTGCGTTCTATTACAAAGCATGGCTGGAGATGCGAACCAATGATAACAGCGGAGTGGAGACGCGATCCATTACAACCCGAGGCTACAGTTGTGTTCTATTACAAAGCAAGGCTGGAGAATGTGAACCAATGATAACAGTAGACTGGAGACGTGATCCAGGACAACCGCAGGTTAGTGTTGCATACTATTACAATGCAAGGTTGGAGATGCGATTCAATGATAATTGTAGACTGGAGACGTGATCCATGAAAACCGCAGGCTAGAGTTGCATGCTATTACAATGCAAGGTTGGAGCTGCAAACCAATGATAACATCAGACTGGAGACGCGATCCATGAGTACCACAGCCATGACAACCGCAGGCTAGAGTTGACTTCTAGTACAATGCAAGGTTGGAAATGTGAACCAATGATAACAGCAGAGTGGAGATGCGATCCATGACAATCCCAGGCTACAGTTGTGTTCTATTACAAAGCAAGGCTGGAGATGTGAACCAATAATAACAGCAGAGTGTAGACGCGATCCATGACAACTCCGGGCTACAGTTGTGTTCTATTACAAAGCAAGGATGGAGATGCGAAACAATGATAACAGCGGAGTGGAGACACGATCCATGACAACCACAGGCTAGATTTGCGTTCTATTACAATTCAAGGTTGGAGATGCGATTCAATGATAACAGTAGACTGGAGACGTGATCCATGAATACCGCAGGCTAGAGTTGCATGCTATTACAATGCAAGGTTGGAGCTGCAAACCAATGATAACAGCAGTCTGGAGACACGATCCATGAGAACCACATCCATGACAACCGCAGGCTAGAATTGAGCTCTAGTACAATGCAAGTTTGGAAATGTGAACCAATGATAACAGTAGACTGGAGACGTGATCCATGACAACCGCAGGCTAGAGGTGCATGCTATTACAATGCAAGGTTGGTGCTGCAAACCAATGATAACAGCAGACTGGAGACACGGTCCATGAGAACCACATCCATGACAACTGCAGGCTAGAGTTGAGTTATAGTACAATGAATGGTTGGAAATGCTAACCAATGATAACAGTAGACTGGAGACGTGATCCATGACAACCGCAGGCTAGAGTTGCATACTATTACAATGTAAAGTTGGAGATGCGAACCAATGATAACAGTAGACTGGAGACGTGATCCATGATAACCGCAGGCTAGTGTTGCATGCTATTACAATGCAAGGTTGGAGCTGCAAACCAATGATAACAGCAGACTGGAGACGCGATCCATAAGAACCACATCCATGACAACCACAGGCTGGAGTTGAGTTCTAGTACAATGCAAGGTTGGAAATGCGAACCAATGATAACAGCAGAGTGGAGACGCGATCCATGACAACCGCAGGCTAGAGTTGCGTTCTATTACAATGCAAAGTTTGGAGATGCGAACCAATGATAACAGCAGACTGGAGACATGATCCATGACAACCACAGGCTAGAGCTGCATACTGTTACAATGCAAGGTGGAGATGCAAACCAATGATAACTGCAGAGTGGAGACGTGATCCATGAGAAATGCAGGCTAGAGTTGCATACTATTGCAATGCAAGGTTGGAGATGCGAACCAATGATAACAGCAGACTGGAGACGCGATCCATACTGAACCGCATGATAGAGTTGAGTTCTAGTACAATGCAAGGAAGCAGATGCAAACAAATGATAACAGTAGACTGGAGACACGATCCATGACAATCGCAGGCTAGAGTTGCATTCTATTACAATGTAAGGTTGGAGATGCCATTCAATGCTAAAAGTAGACTGGAGACGTGATCCTTGAATCCCGTAGGCTAGAGTTGCATGCTATTACAATGCAAGGTTGGAGCTGCAAACCAATGATAACACAGACTGGAGACGCGATCCATGAGAACCACATCCATGACAACCGCAGGCTAGAATTGAGTTCTAGTACAATGCAAGGTTGGAAATGCGAATCAATGATAACAGTAGACTGGAGACATCATCCACGACAACCGCAGGCTAGAGTTGCAAACTATTACAATGTAAGGTTGGAGATGCTAACCATTGATAACAGTAGACTGGAGATGTGATCCATGATAACCGCAGGCTAGAGTTGCATGCTATTACAATGCAAGGTTGGAGCTGCAAACCAATGATAACAGCAGACTGGAGACGCGATCCATGAAAACCACATCTATGACAACCACAGGCTAGAGTTGAGTTCTAGTACAATGCAAGGTTGGAGATGTGAACCAATGATAACAGGAGACTGGAGACGTGATCCATGACAACATGACAACCGCTGGCTAGAGCTGCATACTCTTACAATGCAAGGTGGAGATGCAAACCAATGATAACAGCAGAGTAGAGATGCAATGCATTAGAACTGCAGGCTAGAGTTGCATACTATTGCAATGCAAGGTTAGAGATGCGAACCAATGATAACAGCAGACTGGAGACACAATCCATACTGAACTGCATGCTAGTGTTGAGTTCTAGTACAATGCAAGGATGCAGATCCGAACAAATGATAACAGTAGACTGGAGACGCGATTCATGACAACCACAGGCTAGAGTTGCATTCTATTACAATGCAAGGTAGGAGATGCGAACGAATGAAAACAGCAGAGTGGAGACGCGATCCACACTAAACCGCATGCTAGAGTTGCATTCTATTACTATGCAAGGTAGGAGATGCGAACCAATGATAACAGCAGACTCGACATGCGATCTATGACAACGCCAGGCTAGAGCTGCGATCTTTGACAGCGCCAGTCTGTGATCCATGGCAAGACCATGTCGGAGATGTAATATGTGAAGACGCCAGGCTGGAGCCACGATCTGTTACAATGTTGCAGCCGGAGCTGAGCAGCGCAACCACACAAGGAACCGCTGTATCCGTTTACAGACAATGGGCCTCATTACGACCCAGGCGGTAAGTTACCGCCTGGGTCGTAACTTTACCACCATGGCGTAAACTACGTTTACGCCATGGTGGTTGGCGGACTTACCGCCCCATTCCGAGGTTGGCGGGGCGGTAAGTCCCCAATCCCCATTTACCCTTCCCCATTCCCATTTTTGCCCCATAGGGCATAATGGGAGTGGGGAAGGCGTTAATTACGCCACCGTAAATTACGGTGGCGTAATTAACATCAAGGTCCCTTAGCGCCATGGATTTTAACACCTGCTAAAAGCAGGTGTTAAAACCTCCATGGCGCTAAGAGACCTCGGAATCAGGCGGTAAGGGTCGGCGCTGTTTACGCCGCCGTAAACCCCTTACCGCCTGAGTCGTAATGAGGCCCAATGTCCTCGCTTTGAATTCGTTGTGCATTAGTTATTCATAAATGTATGGCAGACCCAAAATAAAATATTAAATGAAAACCGATCTTCTTGACACCCAGGTTTCCAACATACAGTACAGCCTTGTAATCCAATACCACGCACCTTGTCAGAAATCTCTGTACGTGCCACATAAACCCACTTAAACTTATTACAGTCCATGCACACAAAAGTCACATTAAAGTGAGATCAGCCACGCGCTGCTTTCATAAACCGCCGGCAATTTATGTGGCATTCGTCTAAATTGTCACAGCTATATTACTTGAGCACATGCTTTCCATTACTAGCAGAGGAGAAATATTGGCTGCTTCAATGCCACAGATCTGGTGCAGACTTCTGTAAATCATTGTGTTTTAAAGGAGATCTTGGAGCTAAAATGAGCACAGGCCCGGCCTCCGTGCTTGGATACCTTTTAGAATTTCCTTTATTGAAAATCTCGATTTGCAGAGCCGAGGCTACAGTATTCCCAGATGGCCTGAGCGAGACTTTGTAACTAAATATAGCCTGTGTGTTATGGCTGGGCTGGCTGCTCCCTTTCTAGCTGGAGCTCGAGCAGCTCTCTTATTAAAACCACCAGCTCATATCTTTGCCCGGTGAGATAGCAGTAGCAAGAAAGAGGCCAGTGGGCATGACATTGTTGACTGTTGATGGAATCTAGCCCGGGCCAGTGCAATGAGTGACGCTGCCCCAGGAAAAGGATCATGTTGTCACCCTCTTTTATGCAACAGATGCCTTGGTTATTAATCCACAATGGCGCCCCCTAGTCCCCTTATTTATTTGCATTTATAACGCGCACAAGCAGCCCTCAGGCATCGTGGCGCGGTTACAGAATATTCACTTAGGTGCAGTTAGCAAGATAACGGTCTTAGCTACAGTCTTACATGATTAGAACTGAAACATTATACGTGGTGCATTTCTGAAAGCCATGAGAGAGGCTTCCTTTCTAAGGTTAAGTGGGAGTGAGTTCCAGGCTGTAGGTGCTAGCACTTCAATTGGACTTATACTGGTTGAACACTAGGCAGCGAATGGCAGAATCGGCTCTGAATCTACCGTATGACGTTTTACGTCACTTTTCAGCAAGCGTGATCTCATGTCGTGTGGGGCTTGCATGGCAAACTCAAAAAAAGTGGTCAATCAAAAAAATTAAAGATGTCTGTTGCAGAAATATTAATACAAAGAGATGTGTATGCATGTTCTGAATGTAGCATGGAATAATGTATTTATTTGTTAATTTATAGTACATAATATTGTAAAGTGTGCACAGCGAGCGGCAAGACGCATAATAGCACCTCCAGGTGACGAGGGACAGAAAACTGACCAGTCTCAGGCCAGGAACATCCTTGATTAGTCAAATGCTAGTGATGGGGGGGTGGGTGAAATGTGAAAGTGTGGGTAACATAACAACAGTCATGGGCAATGCTGCTGGGCATCCCAAAAGCGAGGCAGGGTAACTGCTGTTACCATCAGCAGCCTGGGAGAGGGGCAGCCCCAACCTTTTCTCAGCCTGCTCCTCTCCTCCGCCCAGCTCCAGAGACACGCAGTCTCTGCAGCACAAAGCCAAGGAAGGGTGAGGTGTGAACAGTCACCTCACCCTTCCTCCAAACAGCAAGGTGCTAAGCACCGTAAGGAAACCAACCGTCAGGCAGGGCCCAGGTTCAAAGACCTGCCCCCATTAGGGGGCCAGACAGTCGGCTATCCGGCTGGGGGCTGCGACAACAGCAGCCCCCACTACATGCATAACAAACACCCAGGGCCTCCCTGGGTCTTATAAATAAGAGCAGTATGCTCTGAGCAAACACAATCTGTTTGTGGACCCTGAACGGGGACCCAAACAAACAGGAGGTTCACTGTTGACTCAGTGTCATCCAAATCTTTTGGCTTCTTTACCACAGAACCCTCCCAACCTACAAAAAAGGGAGAAGAACAAAAAGAAGTACAGGGCACTGTACGGTGCCCACAACAAGTAGTGGAACACAAGAAGGCGGGCACGGGCCAGAGGGGGTAACTTCAAGACCCGGTGCCCAAAAGTATGATACTATTATGATATGTGATATTGTGTACTGCCATAACCATATCTGTACAATAAAATCCTACAGCCTTTTATTGCCAACACTTGACACAAGTTGTGAGCCAATTATTACGGGTGAGGGTTTGGGGGTCGGCCATTACTAATGCATGCATATGGGTTCAGCAGTTATTGAGACCATCAGTGGAAACCAAAATCGAGTTGCAGGACAACAAGGCAGTGGAGAGTGTTAAGAATTATTTTCTATACTCTGGCCTGGTGGACAGATTTATAGGACGCTAACCTAGTTTAGTGACAGGGACAACTCTGGGAGCTGTAGCCAAACTAATTAAAGGTAGGTAGATAAGTGGTCTAGGCTCAGTCTCAAGAGGTGGTGAGCCTGTAAGTGGTCCCCAAGCAGTACACACACTGAAAAGTCAGGGAACACACTTAGACACTCAGTTATCCAAATACATATCTCTTTATGGTCATATAACACTATAACACTATGACACTATGAAAAATGACCACTAGCATGCAATGTTATCACACAATGCTAAATAAAAGATACATCTATACAATCTGTAGAGAAGGAGCTAAGTACCACCACCTCAACCACTTCACCCATATTGCCTATATGTTGGGACCCAGGGTGTGAGACATGTGCGGTACCACTTGTCGGGGCTGGGGAGGCCCCAACTCCTCCCGTGTTCCAAAAGGAGTATAAGGCACACAGAAGAGCAAAGTAATTACTGCTGTTTATTATAGTAATGGCAGGGATTGTTCTCGGCCTGTATGCATCTGGGGAGACGCTCTCACTGTTAGTGGGCTCGCAGGCCCTTTTTACCATAGTATGACATGCTACTCGCGTCACATGGGAAAAATCGTCACAAAACCTATTGCCACTTCGGGTTGGCTCCCCGAGTAGTAGGGTTAGTATAGTTACCTATATGAAGGAATATTAGTGGATACGGACGGGTCAGGTGGCACGCTTGGGCTGTCCCTAACAATTGCTACAACAAATTGGTTACCAGAGCACACTTGGTGATTGGCTAGCTGAAATGGCGTCAGTGAGGTGCCCCTCGTACTCTGATTGGTTTCTTCATGAGCCCCCAAGCCTGGGACCATCGCCGTTCCCAGCTCGCGATGTACCTGGTGCTGGCAACAATATACAACTATGTGTTAATGGTGGACAATGGATAGGTCTTGCTAGTGGCTGATGATCTCACCTTTCCCATCGGTGTAGGTGTCCAAATTGTAGCTCCATTGTTGCAACCTGTGTCCCAGACGTGGGACCCCGGCGACTTTCTGTCTCATGAGCTTGGCATTTTGTCAGTTCGGCTTTTTCACATGTGGAGAGACCATAGCTGGGGCAGAATTATGAGCATTTGATTTGTATTTTGGCTGTGAGGGGCGCTTGGTGGTGGCAGGTGTAACCTTGGCTTTGAGAGCGCGGCATGTGGGTTGCAACATTGCGGCCTTGTCTGTGGGCTCATGTTGGGGCTCGTTCTGCGTGGTCAGCGCTTTGCTTTTTTGTCTTGGGAGGATTTTCGTCTGAGAGGCTCCTGCCTGGGGACTCTTGCTTGCGGCCTACTCGGACCTGGCTTCTGGGTGGCGGTATATAATCCATAATATGGGGTCACGAGGCGACAGAGTGTCACAAGCAGCAGCAGATATATAAGATTGCGTCTCTATGGGGATAGGTAGCAAGAAAGCATCTGCTAGCATGAATACACGAGCTCTTCAGACGTCTTGCCTTTCTGCAGTGCTGTAGAAGGCCTATGTGAAAAATAACAACGATGTATGTCCGTGGGTGTGCCAGTCCGCTACGTCATAGCACTGAGTATGTTCTTCGTGTAGGTTGATGCGTGAGTGACCAGTGTGCATGGTGGCACGTGTGTTCTTGTCTGTTGACTATGTCGTCATGGCATCTCTAACGATGTTGATGTTTTGTGGTTGTTGTTTTAGTCGAGCTGGGCCATGTCGCAGGCGTCGGCTTGACCAGGACGTGGTATTGGGCATGCTCCTCGTGTATGTTGGCCATAAACACATGGTACCATCTCACCTGGTAAAGAAGCGAATGGGTCGAACTCCTCCCGCAGGGGGTGTTTGGGCTGTGATCCTCTAGGCCAGGGTCTGGATGAAAATGGGTGGAGGGTGTTTTCCCATGTTCCTACTTCACAGTGAAAATACCGAGACCGAGGAGAATCCTGGAGGCAATGTTCCCATTGAGAAAACCATACCTGCATATGAGACAGTATGATGGCCATTTGAATGAAATCCCAGAAGAAGCAGGACCAATGAATGGCAAAGAAGAATGGTTACGTCACATAGGGCCAAGCTGACGTACATGGAAGAGATGCAGACAAGAGAATGCAGATATTCTATAAGGCATCAAGAAAGTATCAAAGATAAGTGGCATCTTGGGATCAAGATGAAGAAACGTATGCTACAGAAACGCTGAAGATATCAAGATATTTTACAAATGTACAGATGCAAAGAAATGCAGGCAAAGTATTCTTGAGGCTAGCATTATAGTGAATAGATTGCGGCATGCACTAACATATATATATATATATATATATATATATATATGTATATATATATATATATATATATATATATATATATATATATATATATATATATATATATATATATTGAAGTGAGTAAAGAATTGATGTTTCCACTGTGTGTTTTAGCAGAGCTGGACCAGAGAAGAAAGGCCTCATTTCCAGTGTGCCGCATTGTGAGCAGACATTGGATACCATTCGTGTGAAAGAACGAAACTCTTGTTCAGAAGGCATGGACAAAAACAAAGAAGATGCCAGAGGTCTATTTGAAAATAGTATTTTAAATACACTAAGGTTTGATTTTGTGGTCTTCAGTCACGTGGAAGGATGAAGTTGGACGAACACGATGGTCACACCTACGCATGAGGGCAGAGCGTGCCCTCACTCCCCTGAACTCCCCAGAGTAAAACAACACTCCCAAGGACACGTTCAAAGTCTTAATGGACCGCAGACCACTGAGGTGATGATGGATTAATATGCTAATTGGTGGGAAGCTATGGTAAAAGACTAGCTCACCAGCACCTGGAAGTCGAGCGTGCATGCTACTAACGTAGGTGGAAAAGTACTGACAGAGGTTAAAATGCCAACCAATGGTAGGGTGCCGCGTGATTAAGGGTCCTATAGTTGTGCAGCCCAAGGGAAATTGTGTATTTAGTGATGTTCATAGTGACCTGTTTAAGGGGAGAGCTTAGTTGCCCCACCTGATGTTAAGAAACCTATTACTTTTCTTCACTCTTATAGACGAGTATGGATTGTATACTTTGAGGTTCCTTAAGAACCTATCACAATTGCCACTAGGTTTTTGTATTTGCCACATAGGATGACGTTAGTAAAACGTAGGTTGATGTCATCAATGATGGGTTTTTGCTATAAAAGAATGTTTTTTTTAGATGCATTGAGAGACCTTTACGCTGAGATGTCTGTGATGTGCGTTGTACTCCCTGTTTTAGATAATTTTTATTAAAACAGTTATCCTTTTTTTATTATTGATGTTTGGATAACTTCTGCATCCCCATTATTCTCAAGGGTATTGACCTCATCTGAAAGGGCTGGAAGCCTCCAGTTCATGTGGTAGCAGAGATGATGGTTAGATAACCATCAAGAGAGTAGGCTTTGGGGTCCCGGAAATATCGCACAACCTCTGCCATTCGGCTGAAAGGACGTGAAGCTCCCTCTAGATAGCGGATATTAGTGTAAGGCAAGTCTTGCAAGCCAGGTTAGATGGGTCCCTTGTTTTCAGACAGAATCCCCTTCCGCTGCCTACAGGACGCTGAACAAACGGAAAGTTTAAGAGGCTACTGAGGAGGTGTACGATACCAAAAGTCAGAAGTTGAAAACACGAATGGTGAGTAAAACTGAGTGGAGTGGCAAAAGTGTGAATGGGCAGTGGGTGAAAAAAGTGATAAGGGAAAAACATGTAACGGAGGGAGGTTGGGGTAAAGTAACTTTAGAACAATGAGTGTTGAATATTGAGTATTGAATAAGTGACTTGAGGAGAGGCTAATCAATTGAGAGGTATCGTTAGAGAGGCCACGATAAAGGATACACCCAGTTTGCTGTGTTTTAAAGAACATAACAGAAGACGTTGCACCTAGAGCCCAATAGACGGGTGATGTAGACTATGAACTCAGTTAAAGACGAGCAACTTACATCCCAATCGGGGTATTTTTAGGGGTAGGTAAAGGTCGGTCTTTAGGATAAGACTGAGATATATGTGACCAGTCGAGTATGTCCATTGGTCTGTTTGCTTTATGTGTCTGTAAATGGTGAAAACAAAATAATAATAGAGGAATTGATATATGTAAAGAGAAAACACAAGATTTGAGAATTAATTGAATTAATGGTGCTTAGTGAAAAAATAGATTAAAGTAAAAAGCCTGATATAGAGGGTTTGGAGCCTGCGACAATTGGTGCACGCTCATATTGTGTTGTTTTTCTGAAACTTATTTTTTGAAATCTGCAAAGTGTAAAGGTGAGTATTGACAGTCAAGAGTGACGTGTCAAAATGGAGGTTATTACTCCACTTATACACCTCTGTAAGCAGCTACCCAAGCACACACCCAAGCTTAGACAGTACAGTGCAGAATGGGTTGCGGGTACAGCATACAAAATGTTCATGCCATGGTCACAAGTGGGATTACTATTAAAGGCAGTTTTGCAGTTTATAATGACATATTTGCATGCTGCATACACAAGAAAAAAGTTAGTGGAACGATTAGCGAGCTTAGAGGTCTGGAAAATATACCAGGAGGAAAGAGAAGAGCTGCCTCCTGTAGATTGGATGCTCAAAATATGCAAAGAGGGGGGTGAGGAGCCTTCAGCTCCACCTGTCATGCCTGACGCGGATGGCGAAAGTAAGAAAGATGATGGGCTATACCCACTAAGGGAGCTGAAAGCAGCAACAGGGTATAGCAACCCAGCATATGAGTCACCTGTGCAGAGCAGTGACGAGAAAAATACTGAGAAATATGTAATCTCTAAAGTCCTGAGGGACAAGGAGAGACGCGACAAGGAGAGAAATGAATGACCAAGTACATCCTTAGATATAGGACGAGAAATAAAGAGATGGAAAGGAGAAAGGGATACGACTGATGAGATAGCGCTTATACAGAACAAATGGATGGGTGGTCAGATTTTGCTCAAACTCGATGGTAAGAGCATCGAGGATGTAAGGCAAAGGGAAGATCAAAACGAGCAAGATAAAAATGATAAAGAGAGAGAGGAAAGATTGAAAAAAGATAGGGCAATAAGAAAGGATAGACAAAGACGGGAACAGTTGTATTAAGAGGAGAAACCTAGAAAGCATGAAAGAGCAGAGGAGCAGAGAAAGTATGACAACATATCGAAGAACGAGAAAGAACAGGAAGAAAGAGAGTAGAAGAGGAGGATCAGAAATGAAGGGATAAAAGAATACAAAGATAGAGAGATAAAGAGATACGAAGGGCAAATCAAAGGAGATATATGAAAAGAAAAGAGGAGACGCAAGGAAACAAAGAGAGTTTGATGACGAACTAGAAATAAAGAGGAGGCAGAGTGCATGCGATCTTGAATGTGTGGAAGAGGAATTAATACATCCTAATCCATTAGTGGCATGGAAAGACATAGAAGAGTTCTTCCCAGCACATGAGCGAATAGCAGGTCCATCTAGAGCAAATCTAGAGGATGAGTTTGACTCAAGAAGCATTGAGGATGTTATCGATAAAGTCCATCATGATATGAGGACTAAGAAAGTGCGGCAAGGGAAGGGTAAAAAGGAACGACTTGAGAGTACGCAGCTGTATGATAAAGAGGGACCGTCATGTAGTTTTGAGCCAAAGGAGCTGTCTTTAGATAGACTGACTCTGAATGGGGACAGGATATGTCAGACGAGGACAGAGCAACCTTCCATGGGAAGGAGGAAGGCAATGTATGCATCCCTGAATGGTGTTTTTCAATGGATAAGGAAGTAAGATGGTCGGATCTAGACCTACCCAAATTTAGATCCACCTAGAGGGCGATACCATGGTAAGAGAGGTGGCCTTGTCACCTTATTTCAGCAGGTTAAGGTTGCTACCAGGTAGAAGATGGTGCAGAACCATTATCAATGCTCTCGATAGGCAAACGATGGGAGACGAATGTGAGTTTGGGGTTTCACAGTTTCCCTTGTTAGAGAAAGGAGGAGGTAGGCCACAGTATATACCTTGGCCACAGATGGATAAGAATAATTTAAGGTGTAAACTCCCGATTTCAACTTCCGGTGATGGGAAATACATTAGTTATATTGGACATTAAGGGTGACTTGATTGCCATTCTTGGGGAAAGGGCTGATGACATTTGGTCAAGAGCAGGGTATTCTAGTGTTACCACGGTAAAAAACTTCTCATGATTCAATAATTCCAAATAATTCACCGTTCAATAATTGTAGAGTGGCGGTCTGGAAAGCACTTAGAGTATGGTATCCGGACAGGTTGGACATGGGAGCTATAATGACGAAAACGATGCAGGAAGGAGAGGATCCTCTTATTTACATTCAGAATTTCCAAGAGCAGTGGGTTTAGGAAACATGGGAGGCTTGCGGGAAATCTATACCTGTATTTTATCATATATTATTTCAATGGCTGCCAGAAGTACTACAGAAGCAGCTCAAGAAACTTGTGGGCATGGAAACGAAGCCGTGGTCAGAAATTCAGTTGACCATTGCGCATTATTTCCGGCTTTTGCAAAAGAAGAACCAAAAGAATGACGATGTTAGTAAGTTGAAGAGGCAAAGTTACTGCAGAAGAAATTGTCAAAATACGCCATTGAAGAGGCGATGTTGGCTAGTGGAGATGGATTGGGTTCACAGCAAGTTGCGAACATGCTGCAGGGAAATAACCAAAGGCAGTTTGATCAAACTAATAGTGGATTTACACCACAGGGAAGGGGAGTCTTTCGAGGTAGAGGATTCCAGAATAATCAAGGAAACTTCCAGAATAATAAAAGTGGGTTTCAAAACATACAGAACGATAGTCAAGGCATGTTGGAGGGGCAAGTTAGAAGACCTAGCCCTCCTATATGTTGGATGTGTGCTATGTCGGGGCATAATGCTCGCACATGTAAAAGTCAAGGATTTGTACAGAATGGGCAGTTCTCAAGAGGGGGAGGAGTCAACCCGCCTGCATATTCGCAGCAGAATGGAGATGGGTTTGCTCAGAATCAAATGGTGCAGCAGACACAAGTGCCAAGAATGCAACAAAATATTCAAACATAGCAGGCAACAATGAATCCGCCACAGGTGCAGTCGCAGCAGTCACCCATGCAGAAACAGCAGAGCACAAGCACGGGTCAGTTAATGACTCCTAGAATAGGGGGTGTCACTGTCGAAGGAGGAAATCCTTTCACAGGTATGGGGATGAGAATGTATCCACAATAGGACAGTTCACTGGGAGACTTGATGTGTTCAATACCATCTGTGACGCCTAATCCTCAAGAGGAACCGAGGGTTCACGTCAATATAGGAGGCAAATTTCGTTTTTAGTAGACAAGGGTGCAACACGCTCATGTATATGAGAGGGGACATTTTCGATGTCTGGAAATGCCATGAATACTCAAGGTTTCACAGTAGAGTTTCTTTTACTGATGCATTACTAGTCTCTGTAGGAGAGTGTGACATGTCTGTGCCGTTGTTATATTCTAGACAGACACCTGTCAATATATTAGGTTGAGATTTAATGACCAAGCTGAACATGCAATTTCGTTCTCTGATGAAGGCATAGTGTGGTCAACACCAGGAATGCATTATTTAAACATGAGAGAATTTATTATGGCATTCGCAGGACAAGTGGTCATGCCAGGAGTACCGTTAGAAGTTTTTCATTCGGTGTACGCATTCTGTTGACATGGCTGCCAGGTTTGGTGGGCAGAACTATGAGAATACCTTATGAATTTGTATTCAGCCCAAAGATACCTATGGATGAAGAGGAAGGACAAATCTTTCCTTTAGAATTACAAGTGGCCACAGCGCAACGAGAAATGGCTTTGCTTGATGGTGTTAAGGATTTCAATCAGGCAATACACCTGGGTCTCAGCCTAGCATGCAATGCACAAATGAAACACTTATTTACGGTGTCTATAGGTTCAATATTCTTAGTGATATACTACTCATATCACACCCTTTTCAAAATACCCCCAGGTCACAATGGACCAGGAATCAGGCTGGTTGATAAAGGTAATATTTAATTGTTTATTTAAAATTCAAATCCAACACAAGTTTTAATATATGGGGCAGCAATCACCAATGTGGTGACAATACAAATAAGAAAGTAGGTAAGGCAGTTGAGATCACTTTTTGCAACACAGAATATAAAACATCAGAGAAAAGAACAGTTTTGACTTGTTGAAAAGATAGGGCTTAGTTAAGATTTCCCCCTTACAAATCTCTCAACTCACAAAGAAGCAATTCTACACAGATGTAAGTAAGCAGCAGGTATTCAGGAATATAGAACAGTGTACCGGGTTTGAATGCAATGTTCCCTCCCCAAACAAGAGTGAAAAACATTTTGGAAATTTACACTTTTAAAATGACATTTGAAAATGGCTTGGCAAAACAATGAAAAGTGTGCAAAAATGCTTAAATTGATATACATTCCTATGGAAGCAACACTGAAAAGATCCGAACAAACATTAACTATAATATGAGCAACAGTACACACTTTGAATCAGAATGGAAGTTTGGAAATACTTTGAATGGGAAAACACACGTGTAAAACTTTTGCAAAATTGCAAATTCCTGCCTAAATTTCACTATGTGGATTTTAAAAAAAAATGTTTAAGTCAGACTTGAAATTAAGTCTCTAGCTATAGAATTGAGAAAGTTATGCAAGTTTGAATGAGAGGCGTTTTTAGAAAAATAGAACAGAGAAAAGCAGAAACTCGGTTTTAAAATGACAGGTTGACTTTACTTAAACTAGATTAATGGCTAAGAAAAAGAGAATGCCACCCGTGAATCTCCACAGTTACTTGGCCACTGTAACCCTTCACGTGGTGGATACCCCGTTTTCCCTTATGGGAATTACTTTAGTTACTCCAAATTACTAATGACTTATGTTAAAAAAAAGAAAAATTAGATAAGGTTGGTGCTGTCACTAAGAATTACAGACAGGGTTGTAAGAATGGTTCTGACAATATTATTGTTCTTAAGTTAAAGATGGGATAGGTTATAGATTGGCATAATATATATGCTATAGTTCATTATGATTCCTATTGATACTTACAGTCCGCTTTAATTAAGATTTGGACCGTCAGGTTTTGGTCACCACGGATCGGGTCTACAGACAGCAGGGCACCTCTTGCGGGATAGGTCAGCTGGGCGGTTCTGGTCAATGGACTGGCACCTCAGATTGGATTGGATTGGATTGGCCCTTCTGGTTGCTGGACACTGTAGATCGGGGGGATTGCGAGTTTCAGCAGGCACGCTTTAATGGTAGCAAGCCAGACTGGATCAGAATTATTTCCCTTAAGTTTTGGGATGGTTTCAGGATTTGGGCCTAGCTGAAGAAGAGTTCAGCAATGCTGAGGCCTTGGCCTGGAAAAGAAACCTGGAATCAGGAACAAGATGAAGAATTCAGGAACAGAGCATCATGTGGAAATCAGTATGGAGTCAGGAATCAGTGTGGGTCTGTGTGTAGTGAGGTTCCCTTATTTATCCTGCCAAATGACATCACTAATTTTATGGAAGGGGCAGACTTACAACACACACCCACAAGGCTATGATTGGTCAAAGGCACAGTTCCCTCCTTGCTCTTTGCTGGTAGGATGACAGAAAGGGTTGTCATATTTTAAGATGTGACTTGGGAAACTCCCACAGTTATTTGGAACAAAATGTAACTTTCCCACAAATACATATTTATAGAATTATGCCCTCTAATAAAATCAGACACATAAATTACATATTTTGAGGGTTACATTTACATTCAACTCCCAAGTCGGTGTGAACTGTCTTTGTCTTTCTGTGGAATTTTGTCAATTGTAATCATAAAGTTTGGCCTAGCAATTCCTAATTTGGTACATATATGTACAATCACCCCTAGCACATGGGTACATAATATTAGATTCACTAAATTAATAGTTTCCAGGCAATTAGGCATTTTTCATAACTTCAGTTCCTTACGGATTAAGAAATCTGACCAAGTCTACAAATGGCTAGCTTAAGTTCAGATTTATATGTATGTATTTTTCACTCGTTTACTTATTTTGGCTGCTAAGTTAAATGTCTTGAAGTTCAGTGGCAAATAAGCATTTTAAATCCAAAAATCCAAAGTCATTTTTTTTTCTTCCTTCACAAGTGTGAGCAAATGACCAGTCCTTTGAAGTTCACTGAGAAGGCTCCTCCCAGAGAATGGAACATCCTGCCCCTCCCCTGTAGGGATGAGTGCTCAAGCCTGCCATTGCCTTTGCCTGGGCCACAGACAAATGTCTAATGAGTCCTTTGTCATGAGTATGCAAGGCCTCCCAGCAGCAATTGGTCCTTTCCTGCCAGCAGTGAAGTGTCAATCTTTCCCAGGCTAAGGACTGTCAAACCAAAGTGTTTTTTTAAAAAAAATAGTTACTTAACTCCAAACTGGGTTACTTTAAGTTCACCTAAAACTTTCAGTAAAACATATAAAATGAACACAGTTTATAGGTGGATTCTTACATTAACAATCCTTTGACATGTCTTAAAGAATTAGGCATTTCAACAAAAACATGCTTTCAAAATAAGCGTTTTTGCACTTTCTTCATGGAAAACCCCATTAAACTGAGTTCTTTTAAATCCAATTTTCCTATGCAGCACATGCGCCTTTTATTCATCATTCTTTCTTCCCTTGAGTGCTGGGATTGTTTGCGGTCTGGATGCATATATCCTGCCTTTGTTTAAAGTTTCTGTCTGTGCAGCTGATTGTGTTGCATGTTACAATTTTAGCTGTGTTTTTCCAGTGGAAATGAAAACAGTTGTTCCTGGGCTGCTTTTTCCTTAGATACATTTCTAAAGCTGTCAGTCAATGAGGCCCGGTTCCTTGGAGCCACACTGGGTAATCCTGGCATTTAAGTACCCTTTTTAATCTCAATGATTCAAAGGACATAAATGGATCTAGTGCTAAAACCAGCACTTTTGAAGGTTGCAAAGCTAACATTTAAAAAGGCATTTTCGGTTTTCAGCACAATTCTGCTGCTTTGCTCCATGTTGAATGTAACAGAACCCACTGGCATGCTCCTGCAGTGATAACTCTGTTTTCACCCTCCACCCCCTTCAGTGTATGTCGCAGGGTATGCAGCCTTTTCTTGGTTGTGACCCAAACGCAGTTTTGAAGATTTTGGCCGCACTGGAGTCAGCGCATCCATTTTGGGCTGTTTCTTTCACCATTTGTAAAGTGATGCAGTGGGGCACATTGGAATGGGTCAAAATATCCCACACTGGGAATGATTATGAAGGCAGACTATGGTGCACAGTGATTGCCATTGGGTAGGTTTATAGATTGACTGACGTCACTGATGAGGATATGTTTGGGAATCATCCGTCAGATGACGAAGTAGTATTCGAGATGAGTTTTATTTATTGGGTGAGTGCAATTAGACATGAGGATCCTCAGAAAATGATGTCACTGAAACGTCCGGAGTATTTCGATGAAGACATGGCAAAAGTGCCAGTTTCATTATGGACAAAAGGCCACTATGATGTAGGCCTATTAAAGGAGGCTGGAGAAGTGAAGATTGAATTGAAACTAGGAACAATTTTACCTTGAGCACGACAGTATCCTATGTCTTGAGAGTCTTTTTAAGACAATCTGCTATGATGGAACAGGGCATCCTAGTGACGTCAGAGTCACTGTGTAATAACATAATTTATCTTGTGAAAAAAGGGAAAGGGGGTTGTGACGTTTAATTCAAGATTTAGGGTCGATTAACCAGATTGTAGGTGCCGAGTTCCCTCTTGTTCCTAATCCTGTGACTTATGTAATACCCCTGTTGAAGCATGTTATTTTACTGTGATTGACTTGAAAAATGTGTTTTTCTCAAACCCATTGCATAAAGACTCGCAAGATTTGATGTCATTTACATTCAGACAGACTTGTCTGAAAAGTACTCGTTTACCCCAGGGGTACTGTGAGTCTCTGTCGATTTTCAATAGAGTCCTACAGATGCAGATGGACTTAAGTAATATTGATTTGAAAAGTGTTGTGTTAAGTACATGGATGACACATTGGTCTGTAGCACCTCTGAGGAAGAGTGCAGGCGCGATTCAGTTTTATTGATGATTGTTCTTGCAGAGAAAGGATATAAAGTAGACAAGGAAAACGACAGTATTGTCAAGAGGAAATGCACATAGGCCAGCTAATTTCGCATGATGGCAAGAAAGTTACTCCTGAGAGGGCTGAGGCTATTTTGAAAACAGTAAAGCCACTCATGATAAAGCACATTCAAAGACTTTTGGGACTGTGTAATTATGTAAGAGCATGGGTTTTTGATTATAGATCATAAATAAGGCACTTATTGCAAGCTCTGAAGAAAGCCAGGAAATATTTGTTTGGAATGAGGAGATGGAAGTAGGGTTTGATGAGTTGAAAAAGGCAGTTTTCACAGCTCCAGTTTTAGGGATTCCCAATTATGCTGAGGAATTCTTTTTTGTTCTCACACACGAATAGCACTGTTATGACAGCAATACTCACGCAGACAACCACATTGGGGTGCAAGCCCCTTGCATATTACAGTGGGATGCTAGACCCGGTAATGAGGGGTCACTTTCCGTGCGAACAGTCTTTATCTGCCGCCGGGTTAGGCATTGAGAAGGATGCTGGTATAGTAATTGGATGTTCCATGACGTTATTTGTTGAACATGCTTTGTTTGCCATTTCGGAAAAACCTAAAGGAACGTTGACTTCTCAAAGGACTTCTGCCTACGAGGTAGTAATATCAAATCCGGCAACTAAAGTAGTCCGATGCAAAATAGTGAATCCTGCCATGTTTGCAGCAGAACCCCTGGCAGAGGATGAGCATGCACATGATTGCTCGAATTATGAGGAATTCTATGATGAACTCCCGAGGGTGAAGGAACATGTGTTAGCATCTGGGAAGATTCTTTTTATTGACGGTTCTTCTAGAATCAATCAGAATGAGGGACAAAGATATACTTGTGAAGCACACAGCCATTGGAGAGTTTGAAGTACTGATAAGTGCACAACTACCGTCATACTTTTCGGCACAGGCTGCAGAATTAGTGGCACTGATTATCGTGCTCAAGACACACACAGACCAGGGAGTAACAGTGTACAGCGACTCCGCCTATGTGACATCGACAGTGCACGCAGGGCTAGCATGTTGGAAAAGGAGTTTCTACCTCCGAGCGGATGGCACTCCAATGCAACAGCCTTGTTGGACAGGCTTATTAGAGCACTACAACTCCCAGCAGCCATCGCAGCACAGCACACACTAAAAGGGCAGATTTTATTTTGCGAGGAAATCAAAAGACAAATGAGGAAGCTAAGCAAGTTGCATGTTCAGAAACTATTATGTCATTTGACACAGAATGAAAGCATGGTGGTGATGATGAGTGTGCCTCAATGTTATAATAACTTGTCTAAAACTCAATTGGCAGAGATTCAGGGGTAGCACCTCAAGATGAGAAAGGCTTGTGGATGCGGAGAGGATGTTCTTTAAACTCCTCTGAAGCATTGTAGCGACCAGACAGCACTGGTAAACAGGTGATGCCTGTAGCCTTATTAAGGGTGACACTGGAACAGCTACACTACCTTGTGCACATTAGTAGAGAGAGTCTTGGCGCACCAATTGCGGAGGATTGGTTAGTTCCAAATATAGTAGAACATGTTGCATTTTATGTAGTAAATTGTATTTTATGTCAAACGTTTACTGCTGGGCACACATTGCAAACAATTACAGGAGTTATTCCAAGACCTAACAAACCCTTTCTGAATTTGCATATCGACTATGTCGACATGCTGCAAGTATGTAATGGACATAGTATCTCTGTCATTTCAGATCAGCTCAAGCGTAAAGGGTGTGGGGCAGCTCAGAACACAGAAGGTGATGATGCAACAACTGGAGTTGAAAGTTATGTCTTCCCAAACTTTTCCCCGGTGATATAGTCTTAATATGAAACTTCACTAGAAAGTGGCACGATCCTCGTTTTAACGGGCCCTTCATAGTGGAGGACGTGACACTGTCTGCAGTCAAAGTGCAAGGAAACATGAAAATCTATGCTGGAGAACCCCCTTCACCCCCACACCCATCAGAAACCAGCATCGGGGACGAACCACAGCACGTGCAGAACTTGCCTTTGATATACAGGAGAACAGAACTACAAATGTGTGTTCGAAGACTATTTATACTCACTGGTGCATTCCACAAGCATTCCTTTTCCATTTCCAAAGGTCTCCATTTGCATAGTGCAGAAAACGACATTACTAAGGGTTGAGAATAACTTATGGAAAAGCCAGGCTTTAAGAAGTCTGGTTGAGTTATTATCAGTGCAGGAAGTGGGTTCCAAAAGTTGCTGCCTCGTAATAAAAAGGCTTTCTCATATTGGAAGCAGAGAACAGTAAAAAGATATGATGAATTTGAGGAGATATTTATGGAGGGAAATACTTTTTCAGTCTCTCTGCATAGACATCTCAGTGCTCCAGGCATATTGCCTTGTAGCTATCATGGTCACGGATAGGTAGCCATTGCAAATACACTGCCCTCATGGGATCAGAACAGGACAAACCAAAACACAAATCCAGAGGTGGGATTTTGTTTAAAATATAACTAACTCAGTTGTTTCTTCAGTAAATTAAGATAGACATAATTACAGTAATCAATTGCAGATGAAATTGAAGCCATATTGTTACTGTTCTTTGGTCAACCTAAAGAAATGCTGTCAAAAGGCGATGAATCCATGGATGCAAATAAAAACAAGATGCAGTGGAATTACTAATCAGTGTGAAAAAAGTTAATTTAGGGCCATTTCTGGGTTCCGCACCTGTTTTACAGGGACAGGGCAAAGACATAGATAATTCAGACATCTGTCTGAAGATGAATAAGAAGTGTACTATCTCAGTTTTTGCAGCATTGCATTTCTGCTAATTTCGTCTCATCTATTTAGCTGCCTCATTCATGTCTGCTTTAAAGTTAGAGTTGGTGTAATCCAGATTCCATTCAAATTGGGGGAAGATCTGGGTGTCATTCGCATGCATATAGAATGTCAGACCTGCTGACCTAATCAATTTGGACAGTGGGTCAAGCCATATATTGCAAAAGGTGGGAAGGGGATACAAATCCCTACAGGACTCCAGATAACGAAGATTGAGAAATGGATTCATGTGGGTCCATCGCCACCAAATGCAATTTATCTTTATGGAAGGAGAAGAGATAGGTCAGTGTAGATTTGCAATGCCCAGACCCTTTGCCCATTGTAGGAGTAGGCTATGATCAACAGTATGCATGGCCCCAGAGAGAGCCAGCAATAGCACCAGCCTGTGGATATCATTAACCACAGAAACCAGCTTCCGATGCAGCCAAGATGAACACCTGATTTGTGTGTATCATGAATTTTATGCTGAGAAGTTTTGAAGTTGCTTATGAACATTTTCTGTGTTTCTTTGGAACCCCCTCTGTTGATGACTGCATTTGAAGGGTAAGTGTGGTTTGGAATGATCTGTCCTGCTAACTGGCCATGGGGGAAAGGATTAACAGAAAGAAGACAGAAAGTGAGTCTTCAGAAGCAAGGAGACTATTCAAAATGTGGCCTGTTGTGTGTGTACTGCCTGGGGTTGGGATCTTTTCACTGAAGTTCCTGATGCTGTGCAACAAGGCAACATTAGTGTGTGCATCTATAATTTAAAGACAATAATGCAAGTCTTTGCAGAAACCAGTGCAGGTGCATGTTAGCATGCTACTAGCACTAGGGTAAGGATTTTCCTACTTCTAAGAACACTGGGACATAGTATAACACCTTTGCTCCATGACATAAGCATAAGGATAGATACTGCCCTAGTTCAAAAAAGATATATTTTCAATGCAATTTTGCACCAGGGCACGTTTGACCTAGTGCTAATACCAATCCCGCCACCTCCTTTCACTCTTTTACTTACCCACTGGCATGCACAATCCCTCAGTAACAAGTCTTCCTGCACCTCTGACTTCTTCGACTCTTATCACTCCCAAATATCACCTCTTGCTACCACAGAAACCTGGATCCCGGCATGACTCTGCTACACTAGGAACTTTCCACACTTACTCTGCTACTTTCTCCCACTCTCCCTAACGAGTTGGAAATGGCAGTGGTGTGGGGTCCTTATCAATAAGGCCCTGAACACTGCCCCTTGCCCCCTCTCTGACATCAACTCTTTCTGTTTTGAATATGCCACTATTCAACTCCTCCTCTGACTCCTCACACTGTTCTGGCTATCTATTGACCCATTGGCCATCTCAATTCCTTCTTCCCTGATCTGACCCTTGTCCTTCAGCCACTTTCTACCGACATCCCAATTGTCATGCTGGGGACTTAAACTTTCCCAAACCCTTTACAGCAACTGCCTTGACCTTTATTTCATCATATCTGACCACTCTCTCTACTGCCTCCACGACCAGCCAAAACACTCTGTCTTGCTCTCTAATTCACTTATCACCTCCGATCTCGCTATTGATCGCTCTCCCTCTGATCACTCCATTGTTCACTTTAACTGCTTGGTCCTTTCACCTTCTACTCATCATCTCCCCTCTTCAGTGACTAAGAGGAAATTCAGGGAGGACTCTCTTGTCCGTTACTTTGATGATGTATCTCTATCCTGTCTCTATCCCCTATAAGTGCCTTTTCCATTGGCCATGCTTTCTCTATCCTGTCTCTATCCCCTATAAGTGCCTTTTCCATTGGCCATGCTTTCTCTATCCTGTCTCTATCCCCTATAAGTGCCTTTTCCATTGGCCATGCTTATCTCTATCCTGTCTCTATCCCCTATAAGTGCCTTTTCCATTGGCCATGCTTTCTCTATCCTGTCTCTATCCCCTATAAGTGCCTTTTCCATTGGCCATGCTTTCTCTATCCTGTCTCTATCCCCTATAAGTGCCTTTTCCATTGGCCATGCTTTCTCTATCCTGTCTCTATCCCCTATAAGTGCCTTTTCCATTGGCCATGCTTATCTCTATCCTGTCTCTATCCCCTATAAGTGCCTTTTCCATTGGCCATGCTTTCTCTATCCTGTCTCTATCCCCTATAAGTGCCTTTTCCATTGGCCATGTTTATCTCTATCCTGTCTCTATCCCCTATAAGTGCCTTTTCCATTGGCCATGCTTTCTCTGACTTTCGCTCTGCACTTATGATTCATTTGACCAAAACTTTCCTGCTCACACAACTCTAACCTGCTCACACATTCACACCTTCCCATCCTTGTCCTCAGCTTTGAATTACGTTTGAAATGTCAACCCTCAAAATAAAAATGTGCCATGACCTAAGCTGCTGGCACACGTTAAGGACAACTACCCTAATCTTTACTCGCACCTCCCAAGCCAATTTCCATCGCCTCCTCCCTTTCCAATAATGACTTTGCTCACTACCTTTACTCTAAAATATCTCAAATTCATGACACTCTCAATTCCTCCTTCCGTTAACCTCCACACCCCGTTACTTCTTATATTCTTGACTTCTGCCCTGCCTCTCATATTGAATAGCACCCATCGTTTACAGTGAAAACCCATCTTGTGCTGCTTTGCAACTGTTTGCTCCACAAATGATCAAAGACTTAGTTTCAATCACTTGCACATATCTCTCTGAGCCTTTTAACCTCGCTCTCTACACTAGAATCTTCCCTGCCTCCTTTAAATCTGAAATTGTCTAACCCCATTGAAGAAACCCTCTGCTGCCCCAAACATCCCAGCAAACAATCACCCAGTTTCTCTTCTTCCAATGTATTCAAAATGTCTTGGGCTTTGGTCTTCAACCAGAGTACCAAGTACCTTGTGGATAGTGGCCTTGGTGATAAACGTAAAGCTGGCTCCCGGAGTAAACACTCCACTGAGACTGCACTCATGCATGTCTCCAACTTTCTCTGATGCTCACCACTCCAAACCCTCTTCTATACTCACATGTTTCGACCATTCTGCCACTCACAAAACTGTCAACCACCCCTCTCTCCTCCTCAGTTCCCAGGACCATGGGTTTTCCAAATCTGCTCTTGCCTGGATCGCCTCTTACCTGGAAGGTGATCCTGAAACTCACAAACCTCTGACCCCACTTTGTGCCTCTGCCTTTAAATATTGGATGGAATCGCACTCTCTGATGTTAAACTCAATCAAAATAGAGGTGCTCTTCTTCCCTGCCAAATACTCTCTCTCACCCCCCCCCCCAGCTTTTCCTGTTCCCTGCTCTTCTTCATCTTGAAACCTCTGTGTCATTTATGGCCCTTCTCACACCTTCTCTACTTTCAACTCCAAACCTGCAATGGCAGCTCGCCTCAATCTCCTAAAAATTAGGAAAATCCGAGACCTTTTAACAACTCTTGTCTCCTCTAAACTGGTCTAGTGCGTCAGTATCCTTTTTGGACTCCACAACTATGCTTTCTGTCCACTCGACAAGATCAGTAGCTTCGCTTCTAGGACTCTTTGAACTCCCTCTATTCACACCTAGTTCCTCATACCGTCACCAGGCTGGGTGGCTGATGATGCAAACCAGGGCCAGATTAAAATTTCTACTCCTGGTTCACAAATCTATCCACAGAAGCACACCACCATATGTGTCCTCCTCTCTTCAACTCTAAAAGCTTCCCCATAAGCTTTTGACACCCTACTTCCTTGACTACCCTTGTGGCACCTTGCCCTCTCTGTGCTTCCTCTAGCTTCTGCTCTTTCTCTCATCTTGCTCCATTTGTATGGAATTCTCTTCTTCCACACATCTGAGTAATAGTCCACACCGATTTGTTCAAAACCAAACAAAAAGCATACATCCTCACCTCTGCGTAACTCTCTTAACCTATCGTCCTTCTAGCTAACATTTTCCCTAACCTCTACCCTGCCTCTGTTTCTCACTTTTCTTCTGCCTCCACTCTAGCACTTCATCCATCATGGTCACATCCCTAGCACAGCTGGCCGTACCAGCTACCTGCACTTAAAAATATCTAATGTTGGTTGTTCTTAATCTATGTATGTCCACCCATGCACTGTCCCCGTGACTGTTCCATTTACACCCCCCCACAACCTGATCAGAAAGTCACTCAAGCTCACCCTGTTGTAAGTGGCTCACTGCTTCCTGTCTATTGGATGTTCTTTTGTGATCAAAAGAGCATTATTCCTCCCGGTATAAACAAATAAATACATATATTTCCTTGTTGGCAACCCTCAGGGATTAGTGCTTGGACCGCTACTCTTCACCCTCAATACATCTGCTGTAGCAAGATATATCTTGCCTTTTGGCTCTAGCACCAAGTGTTCAACACTATGCACACCTCATTTCGAAATAGTTTTTATATCAAGATTTAAGGTAATCTAGGTGTCTTTGGTTATTAAATTGAGGAGATTTGAGGTGGAGTGGAGATAATCTCAACCTCTGCATCTGGGTTGGTACTAGAACATAAAAGAGGGTGGATGTTCCCAAAATGGGGAACTCCCGTCCCCTGCACACTATCAAATTATTTGGCAGTGTGATGTACTCTCATAAGCAAATGTGTTGTAACACTGTCGTATAGAGTCACCCAATGAGCTTCATATATTTTAAGTAAATTTATATAGTCTTAATCTACTGTGAGTCAAATTGACTAACAAATTACAATCAAAGCAAGATATAAATGAAAAACAGTAACAAGTTTTTTAACACAAGTACTTGGCTTTAATCCATAATGTGATCACCCAACGCGTTTCGAGATTTCTCTCTTCATCAGGGGTACATAAATCGAGAATTTTCATAGTTTCTATTAAAACAAAGAAATAATATCAATTTTAAAAGAATTATATAAGTGCGAATTAGTTAGCAACGAATAATCAGTTCAAATTTCAGAGCGTTTACTTTTGATGACTGCTATTGCAAATATCCTTATTTTTGGGAACTCATCATCATACAATTTCATAACAACATTTCCACGGAATCACAAAGTATTGATATGGCATAATAGTTGTGATTTGCAGTTTTACAAATGCCATTGCATGCATTTTTCAAATAATCCAGCATTCTAAGAATCGCAAATGAACAAAATTCGGCTTGCTAACCTTGTGTGTAGTATAAAAAAGGTTCCTCTGGAGGTCTTGTCTCAAGAAGGACGTTAACATCCAGGGAGTTTGGTTAAGGAATACGGGTTCAGCAATTGCACGTGGTTGCCTATAACAAGGATCATAAATTAAAAGATAGCATATGGTGGTTTATGAGTAGTATAAATGTATATACAATAAGTAGGAGCTAACAAATACAAGAATGCATAAAAATGCTTAACACGTGGATACCTATTACAAGGATAGTGAATTCGAAGGAAGCTTATGGTTGCTCTAAATAAGCATATGTATATATCAAATGAATTGGATATATGTTCTTTTCTAAAGAAAATATAAGCGTGCATAAGAAAAGCTAACCTTGTAGGAATACGTAGAAGCGTCAATCAGGAAGTAGGAGTAGGTTGGTTGCAGACAGACCAACGTTAGTTGTAATATCTCGGGGAGAACACCTCGTAACTGTGAAAAAATCAAGCAGAGTATCGTTGTAATAAAGTGCTCTAAGCTAGATACGTGGCTAAATGAACGTGTGCCCATAGAAACTTACTTGAAAAGCATTTTCAAACGATGTGTGAAACAAGACGCGGTAGCAGACGCTGTCGCGCTGGAACTTGATTGTCTACGGCATTTGTTTACTATTTATAACGTCATAAGAGTGAAGTAGGCACGCCAATGCGTGCCCATGACAAGTAGTTCTCACGACGAAATGCGCACGCGTAGTGCGAGATTTTTCTATAAGAAATAAACGAAAGCCGAACAAGTTTGCCAGCACAGAGTGAAAGAGCCTAAGATTTTCGATATATGACCCATAAAATCGGGCCAGATGTGTTTTAAGATAATGTGACAAACCACCATATGCTTACGATATATTCAGTGTCTATGGTGAATCGCGACGGATGCGCATGATGCAAATTGCATGGTTAATCAAAGAAAAGGTAAGGGTGTTCGAGTAGGAATCCATACCAAGACGGTCGTGGAATGCATAATTTAATAATATGCCTATGGTCACAAAATGCATAGGTATTGGTAGGGAATAGTATTTCAGTAGTATTTCTAAGTAAAAAATGGCTTAGAAGATATGCCAAAATTCTCAAGGAGATGTTATAAAATGGGATTATGCATAGAATAATCCAAAGTGCTGTTCCATTTAGGGATTCACAATCTGTGAGGACTAATAATATCTCCACTAGTTATTAACATAAGATTTATACAGATATTATTGTATACATCTAGCAAAGAGACAAAGAGATGTTCTTATTCTGTACATGGTAAAACATGGTGAGAAGGGATAGCCCAAGGTAACAACAGGATGTTTATATTATGTAACATTTATGAATCTTTCCACAAAGAAATTCTCTCCACAAGGAAATTCAAGCACTGTCCCATACAAGGATTCACAATCTGTCTATATTTGCGTATTTTTCCACCCATGTGTAGTATCTCAGATTACAGTGCAGTGATATAGTTACTTGATAATTAGGTGTTTACAAAAATGGCCCCAAATAATAGTCCCCATTAATACCTAGCGGGTTTAATGAGTCAAGGCGATGGATCCAATCTAATTCTCTTTGGGATAGTCTTTTTTTCGATATTGCCACCTCTGGGTAGAGGATGTAGAACTTCTAATACTACTACCCTCATTTGTGCAACATTGTGATTGTGGTCTCTAAAATGTCTGTAGACGGGTGATTTGATGTTTTTGGTTCTGATGTTTGATTTATGTTCCGTCCATCTTTCATTGGTTTTCCAAGCTGTTTTGCCTACGTAATATTTACCACACGGGCAACGTAGCGCATAAATTACATTTTTAGAGTCACAGGTTGCATAATGCTTCAATGGAATTTTGTTGCCTGTGTGTGCATGTCTAATATGATCCCCTTTGATCACATTGGAGCAGTGTTGGCAGCTGAGACATGGGAAGGTTCCTTGTTTAGGTTTACTCAAGAATGTTTGAGCGTTTTTTTTTGTTTCTCCGCTTTGATAAGTCATTCTCTAAAGTTGCTAGCTCTTTTAAATGCTAGCATTGGTGGGTCTAGGAGGGTCTTGGTGGCTCTAGCATCACCTTTTTGCTGGTGACACTCAAATATCTGTTTCCATTCCTTCCTTCACCCCCACCATCTTAGAACGGGTTACAACATTTCGCCCTTCAATCTGTCATTGGATGGCTCTCCGCTGCCTCATCTTGAAATCATCAAAAACAGAAGTCATCTTTCTCCCAGCTTTCAGTGCCATCACTCCTCTCCCCTCTCCTATCACCTCCCTGCATGAACTTCTTACTCCCTCGCCCAAGGCTCGCAATCTTGTGGTCCTCTTTGATAATGACATACAACTGCAAGAATTCATCACTATCAATTCCTCTCACATTAACCTACTCAATATTCAGAAAATTCATCCTTTTCCTACTTACCACTTATCAAAAACTCTAATCTCCACTCACGTGCTCAGCAAACTTGAATACTACTCAAGGCGGAGTGGTGGTGAGTGGCAGTCTTGCAGTCTGCTACCACCATTCCAGTATCTTTTCCTTGTCTACTGCAACCTTGGAGGCGTGTTTGGAGGCGTGTTTCCAGTCATCTCTACCTCTACAAAACCTCATTTGCTCCGCGGAGCAGACGCGGAGTGGCGGTGAATGGCAGTCTTGCAGTTATGCCAGTCAAGACGGCACAAGCTGCAAAGACGGACCCCCCCGGATGCCTCCTATCGACCTAGAGGATGACACAGGGCGCTGCCTAAGGAGTTCTCGCAAGACGTCACCAAACAAAACCACAAACATTATACAAGAACATAAACAACCTTCCCCTACCCTAACTGCTGAGAGCATAGCAAACCATCTAATTAATGGAGGCCCTGTGCACACATCATTAAAAAACTGCAGTGGAAAACATAGTACCTTTACAACCTGCGGCTCTCTACTTCAAAAGGATGCAGCCACTTTTTTTCATGAAATAAATTTTACCTTAAACGGCTTCTGCAGCATAACTCAAGTCTTCCCCCCGACCTCCGCCCCTCCATGCGCTGGCTCGGCTCTCGCCAGAGCTCCGCAGTCCCTCGGAAGGGGGGCCGCTTTGAGTCCTTCGGTTCTGCCGACTGATGCGTTGTTGGGACGGATGGCAATAGTCTCCGCCTCGGCCAGAGCTCCGCAGTCCCCCGGAGGGGGGGCCGCGTTGAGTCCTCCGGCAATGCGAGATGCAAAGCCGGACGATGCGTCGCCGAGACGGAAGAAGATGGATTCCATTCCAACCGTTCCGGCTTCCCCTCAGGGGGGCGACTCTTCCGAAGTTCCTGCAAGGAAAAATGACGACCGAGGGCTTGATCATGCCAGAGAGAGTCTGTCTGCAGAAACGGCTCTCTTGCAATCGCAGACGCCAGGAGCCGCGTGTCCGGCTCTCAACTGAGAAAGTGAAACCAACACGGACATAGCTCCACCCATTACCGTATTAACGGTAAAAGCACTGATCCACACAAAACAAACCTTAACGCTGACCCTTGAAGCACAGGGACTCTATGAAATTAACGTCGACTCCACACCTCAAACAACGCCTCACAAAAAGGGGGAAAAAACATTTGAGAATCAGAAAAAAAGGGTTACCAGTCATTTGGTCGAAAACCAAATGATCGAATGCCATTTGGTCGAATGCCAAATGGTCTAGAAAATGGTCGATTTTTTAATTTTTTTTATGGGGGGGATCCCACTCCAACCCCCCTTTTTCTTTATATATATTTTTTTTTTTTACCAACCGAAACGGAAAAAATATATAAATAAATAAATAAAAATATTCGACCTTTTTTTTTCGACCAATTGGTATTCGACCAAATGGTCATTCGATCTTTTATTTTCGACCAAATAACTGGACACCGAAAAAAAGAACACGGACAACGGGAGACTCCATTGAAGAAAACCTCGACAAAGACAAATCAAATAAGCATACAAAACCCTTAGCAAACCAAAGGGCCACTGGAAAACAGGGCAAGTCAAATAAAACAGGTCGGGCAGTCCTCAAAGGTGCAAGAAAGGGTACAAAGAAACCCCAACGCCCTCTAAAACTGTTATCAGATTTCTTCTGTAGACATTCGAAAGCCATCAAAGTTAAGTGCAAAGAATTAACAGATGCTGAAATACTTGAGGCGGTAGATGAAACCACACCACCTCGCAAGCAGCGTAGGTTGGTAGTAGCACAACGAAAATCTTCTCTACCCTCCTTGAAAGTAGAGGACTACCTTGCTCAAAAAATAAACAGGGCCAACTGGCAATTTACAGAAAAGCTTACACTTGCAAGAGTACAAGCAAAACCTGCCCTACTGTCCATTGAGCATGACTTAGATTCAAACTTCCCCTCAACGTCCCCCCCTATAATTCCACTGTCAAACGCAATAACTGACAGGACTAAAGTGCCTGAGCCTACCCAAGAAGAAGTACTAACTCCCAGCATCAATGAGCCCGAATCAGAACAGCAAACTCAGAACCAATCACAAGAGGGAAACCTGGTGGTGAGGCCCGTAACTCCAACAAAAAGTCTGAATCCACCGATGCTCGGGGGTAAAGCCACAACTAGGCCAAACCAGCCTTTGCAACAAGACCCGACACTTAATTGTGACCCAAAGCCTTGCACAGGGGAATGTGACAACAATAAAGATCAGGTGGTAAACCCTCCACCCTCGGTCCTAGAAGAGACTCGCAGACACAGCATACAAACCCCGGATATTGTGCATGAAAACAAATATCCTCTGAAATCCAAAAACAGACTTCAATTTGAGAAACCTCTATACTCTTTCTACTCAAATTTAGATAACTATAATACCCAAAGAAGATATTCTTTGGATCAACCAATCAGAATGTCGTCCTCTGTAAGCATACCAATAACGTGTCCATTATCTACAATTAGGAGTATACCATCTTCTCAAAGCTCTACCACATCAAAAGAACCACCACCAAAAAACCTGATATGTGTACCCTGATGTCAGCTTTAACGATAGCTCTTACTCCATTCACCAAACTATATGAAACAATTGGAGATACCTTGAAAGACCATACATCGAACCAAGCCTCAATGCTAACCAAACTGACATACCTCGAAGGGTACATCACGGCTTTAGAAGCAAAGAAAAACTCCACCGACATCATACTGAACCAAGATCCATCTCGATCTCTCCTTGCTCAAGAAACTTCATCGAGCACGAGACCTATGGTTCAACCAAAGCCAACCTCGAAATCGGAAGGTACACAATCTTCACCATTTATCGACCTAACAGTATCAACGTCTTCTCCGACACAGAGGAAATTTGTCACTTGAACCTATCTTCCAACAACAAGAGCGAGTAAGAGGTAAAGTGATACCACCTCAAAAACATCCAGCAGCCCATTTAAAATCGAAGTCCACAGTAAAAGAAGCATTAGTGCTCCATAACGAAGAAATTGAGACAACCAACCAATCCCCAAGAGGGGTTGAAGCTTTCCTGAATAATGAGGACATGATGAACATTGCTCAACACCTAACGGATCCGATAACAAGCCCATCACAGGAGACTCAAGATAAACCCGACTCTGTTAAAACGCTGCTTCAGGCACAATTAAACATCAATGAAGAATTACAGAACCCTGAATCTCCATTTCTCACTCTTGAAAATCGAAGACATCGAGCAATCAGGAACCACAATGACTCACAAAAGTTCTTACCTTCTCAGTCTACCCCTATCTCTCAGCCCAGATCAAACCTCCGAAGGCAGGAGGAAAGCAAGCGAGACAAGCTCACACATCGGTCGAGGACGCGACATGAAGCTAAGCCACGCAGAAGATCTCGGGAGTATCGACCAAACAACCAGTGAGAGAAAACCTCAACTAGAGTACACACAAAGTCATCCACAAAGATTGTCTGCAAATCCAGAACAGACAAGTACCAAACGAAACCTCAAATTCGATGGATACTAAAACTGGAGCAGATCCTGGGGAACTACGACAAAGTTACACTAAATAGAAGAGCAGTTATCAACCTTTTCAGCCATATCCCGAAACTACATTTGGTGAAATCTGCCGACCTCCGGATAGTTGACCCAAGCCATAACTACTCTAAGGCGATCTCACATCTGTACATAGCATCATCGACCACAAACAACCTCCTATTAACAGCAGTAGAAGAACTGTTAATCATGGGCTACGACCTAACCGAATCTTCGAGGAAAATAAAAACATGCAGACACTTGGAACCTAAAGAGACCCCTGAATCCACAAAAGAAAATGTTAGACCTAGATCACTATACCAAAAACACTGCAGTTCCCCAAAGAGAACTAGAACTACTCTAGGGTCAAGGGAATGCCCAAACAAGGACCACTGAAAAAAACCAACAGCAACGTCTTCAAAACTAACAGTCTAATCTCAAAAACTGGTCCATCAAAACCCAAGTTATCAGGACACATCAGAAGCCTTAGGTCTTCACCTTAGGAATCAACAACTAAAAGACCCGCAGAAAATCCAATGGAAGGTCCAGAACGAGATTTGTACTAGCGTGGTAAAACATCTCCCAAGTTCCACACGACAGACTATGTGGTCATGGCTCCCAAAAGCCTTGAAGATCCATCGCCAAAAATAGCCACTCAAGAATAAGATCTACAGCAACACAAGCGACTATGGGACAACTAGCGATCAAGATTAAATAAAGATGTGCTCATGGAACACACAAGTTAGATATAGTGTCTTTCAAGTATGTAAAGCGAATGTAAAGCGAATGTCTCGCGTCGCTGGACAGTTCAAAAGGAGATGGCGAATGGTTTCTTTTATTGTAGTAGATTTGCAAATACAACAACAATTGGTTGGAGATAAGTGTCTGATAGCCAAAACTTCATTTGTTTCCAGTAGATTCAGGCGGATTTTCAGAAAGTAGTTCCGCGCCGTCCTACTTGGGAAAAGATTCAGGTATGTTTGTACAGTGTCCAACTTCTTAAAGAACGGAGGGAGGTGGCTGGCAAGTTTGTATTTGTTCGCTGTTTCAATGGTCTTTATCCAGTCGAGTTCTCTGATTTTTTTGATGACTTTGACTGGGTTAGTTATGAGCTCATCCTTGTTGCTTTCTACAGAATGTAGGAAGCTCAGGTTCTTAGTTTCCCATCTCAGCAGCATTTTACATGATCCAAGCCGGATTTTTTCATTTATCATCCGATAAGACGTATGGCAAGTCTTTCTGGATACATTTTCTATATAGCAAGACGCTGTTACAATCTACTGTTGTTTCCAAAGATGAGAGACTGAGTTCGCGTCTAATCAATGCGATAGGGGTTGATTTTGGAAGACCAAAGATTGTTCTCCAGAAGATCGCTTCTAGTTTAGGCCATAGCTCTGCAGGAAGGTTCAGCATGGCATCAGCGCCATAGGCTAAGGATGGTATAACCTTCTTTTTATAGAAATCTCTGACTGGGATCATTGAATATCGTCCAAATTTGATGTCAATGGCTTTCCCTTGGGTTGATAGTTTTTTTGTTTTTTCATAGAGTACCTCTTGCATCGCTATATCCTTTGCCGAGCTGTCCAGGGTAACACCAAGGTACTTGAAGTTGGTGACTCTTTCGATTGTGGTCGGTCCCAAACAAAGTGAGGTCTTTTCCTTCGTTTTAGCTGTTTTTTCGATGACCATCATTTTGGTTTTTGCTTCATTAATTTCCAAGTTATTTTCTGTCATATTTTGCTGTAAGTTGGTAAGTTGGCGTTGTAGGCCTATAGGAGTATGATCTAAAAGGATCAGGTCATCCGCGTAGAGCAGGCGACTGATCTGATCACCTCCGAGTTTCGGTGGAAATGTTCAGACTGATTTTTCGGATTCCTGGAAGTCTCCTAAGTATGTCTAGAACAGGGGCGGGGCCAAAGGGCAGCCCTGTTTAACGCCTCTAGCCGTATTTAACTCCCCAGAAAGAGTCCCTTGTTGGTTCAGACGGACTGGCATGGACGTTTTTGAGTTTAGGGCTTTAATTGGACCGAGCAGTTTGTGTGGGCATTTCCACAGGGTAAGTTTCTGCCATTTCTCGAACGGTCAACTTTTTCGGACGCCTGGGTAAGGTTGACAAAAGTAATGAATAGCTGAGTTTGGCCTTCCAAGATTTTGCTTTTGAGCGAGCTCATAATTGGTATGTTGGCGTTCGTGCCCAGATTTTTTTTTAAAGCCTGTTTGCAGGTTGTCCTGGCAAAGGGCTTTGTTGGCCCATGAAGTAAAATGCTGTAGGAGGAGAGACACAAAAAGTTTGCCTATAGGGACTAGAAGGGCAATAGGGCGGTAGTTGGCTGGATCTGCCCTGTTTCCTTTTTTGTAGATGGGCACTATGTTCGCGCATGTCCATGATGGTGGGATGGATTTGGTGGAAGTGCAGCGACTAAAGTTTAAGCTCAGGAGTGATGACCAAGCTGCTGGGTGCATTTTCAAATCAAAGTTGGTGATTCCGTCTCGACCTGGGGCACGGGACGGTTTTAGTTTTCTTATCAGGTCTTGAATGTCCTCAATGTTGTCAAGTCGGATCCAAGGGGCATCGCAGTTTGCCATGGTCTCATGAGCGGTTTTGGGTCTTTGAAAGAGAGTTTCGAAGTAGGCCTCCCAAGCCGATTGTCCGATTCCATTAAGTTGACACGGTTGAGCACCAGGTGTTGTTGAATGAAGGAGGGACCAAAAGTGTCTGGCGTGGTTGCCATTTATGGCCTCAAGTATATTTTCGGCATCTTGTTGGTATAGTTTATGGCAGTGACCTCTCAGCCATAGTTTGTAGCTTTTTACGGCTGCGCTGATGATGTTTGATGACTGCTGGAGGTCTAATTTTCGTGCCTGCCTTTTTATTCTTCTAAGGTCTCTCTTTTTATCCGAAATTTGTCATAGATGTGCTTTGTTGGATCTTAGTTAACTTTTTTTTTCCCCTGTGGGACTCTGAACGTAGTCAACCGTGGGATATAGTCCACCTCCATCGGGTGTTCTCGGTTGCTTTGATCCCTATAGGCCAACATTAGAGAATTTATTGCCTTTCTGTCATTCTGAGTCTTGTACCTTGAGGTGTTAAATCTATGTTTGAGGTCATTGATTGGTTATTTGGTGAACTTGAAGTCAAGGTGGTTTCTAGAAGATTGTGATCACTTTCAGACGTTCTTACCACTTTATATGTAGTCGTTAGAGATAGTAAGGATCATGACACAAAGATATAGTCAATCGTTGATTTGGAATTTGCTCTTTCCCAAGATGGAAATCTATTAGGGTCGAGAAAAACTTGATCAAGGTTAGAGAATGATCTAGATTTCATAAGGTTCAGCCATTTGCGTGGCCTCTGATTTGTTGGTGGTCTTTCTAGTTTTCTCATGGTAGCGTTGGTGGAGGTTTGACAATTGATGTTAAGATCCCCACATATAACTATGTGGTCTGCTTGATGGTTTGTTTGAAGCCAGTCGATTTCCAGTTCAATCATGCTGATAAATTTTGAACAATCTATGGTAGCTGGGTTCCAATAAATGGTAATGACGATCAACCTCCTTGACCGGGTTGTGTTCGTTTTCACATCGGTTGTTAGCCAGTTTAACTTCACCATCAGCATGTAGTGATTCCCTTTCAGTTTTTGAATTTCTGTTAAGCCACGTCCCCTTCGGATTGCGATTAAAAGGCCTGCTGTTGGACGTCCTGTGGAGCCTTTTTTGGCCAAAACTATGTTGGTCTCGTAGCTGTCGAGAATAGGAGGTTGGAGTAATCACGTCTCTTGGAGACATATGATGTCATAATCACTCAGGTTTATGGAACCAAGGGTTGTTAGGTGGAGAAAGCCTAAAGTTAGATATAGTTTTGGCCAAAAAAGGCTCCACAGGACGTCCAACAGCAGGCCTTTTAATCGCAATCCGAAGGGGACGTGGCTTAACAGAAATTCAAAAACTGAAAGGGAATCACTACATGCTGATGGTGAAGTTAAACTGGCTAACAACCGATGTGAAAACGAACACAACCCGGTCAAGGAGGTTGATCGTCATTACCATTTATTGGAACCCAGCTACCATAGATTGTTCAAAATTTATCAGCATGATTGAACTGGAAATCGACTGGCTCCAAGCAAACCATCAAGCAGACCACATAGTTATATGTGGGGATCTTAACATCAATTGTCAAACCTCCACCAACGCTACCATGAGAAAACTAGAAAGACCACCAACAAATCAGAGGCCACGCAAATGGCTGAACCTTATGAAATCTAGATCATTCTCTAACCTTGATCAAGTTTTTCTCGACCCTAATAGATTTCCATCTTGGGAAAGAGCAAATTCCAAATCAATGATTGACTATATCTTCGTGTCATGATCCTTACTATCTCTAACGACTACATATAAAGTGGTAAAAACGTCTGAAAGTGATCACAATCTTCTAGAAACCACCTTGACTTCAAGTTCACCAAATAACCAATCAATGACCTCAAACATAGATTTAACACCTCAAGGTACAAGACTCAGAATGACAGAAAGGCAATAAATTCTCTAATGTTGGCCTATAGGGATCAAAGCAACCGAGAACACCCGATGGAGGTGGACTATATCCCACGGTTGACTACGTTCAGAGTCCCACAGGGGAAAAAAAAAGTTAACTAAGACCCAACAAAGCACACCTATGACAAATTTCGGATAAAAAGAGAGACCTTAGAAGAATAAAAAGGCAGGCACGAAAATTAGACCTCCAGCAGTCATCAAACATCATCAGCGCAGCCGTAAAAAGCTACAAACTATGGCTGAGAGGTCACTGCCATAAACTATACCAACAAGATGCCGAAAATATACTTGAGGCCATAAATGGCAACCACGCCAGACACTTTTGGTCCCTCCTTCATTCAACAACACCTGGTGCTCAACCGTGTCAACTTAATGGAATCGGACAATCGGCTTGGGAGGCCTACTTCGAAACTCTCTTTCAAAGACCCAAAACCGCTCATGAGACCATGGCAAACTGCGATGCCCCTTGGATCCGACTTGACAACATTGAGGACATTCAAGACCTGATAAGAAAACTAAAACCGTCCCGTGCCCCAGGTCGAGATGGAATCACCAACTTTGATTTGAAAATGCACCCAGCAGCTTGGTCATCACTCCTGAGCTTAAACTTTAGTCGCTGCACTTCCACCAAATCCATCCCACCATCATGGACATGCGCGAACATAGTGCCCATCTACAAAAAAGGAAACAGGGCAGATCCAGCCAACTACCGCCCTATTGCCCTTCTAGTCCCTATAGGCAAACTTTTTGGGTCTCTCCTCCTACAGCATTTTACTTCATGGGCCAACAAAGCCCTTTGCCAGGACAACCTGCAAACAGGCTTTAAAAAAAATCTGGGCACGAACGCCAACATACCAATTATGAGCTCGCTCAAAAGCAAAATCTTGGAAGGCCAAACTCAGCTATTCATTACTTTTGTCAACCTTACCCAGGCGTCCGAAAAAGTTGACCGTTCGAGAAATGGCAGAAACTTACCCTGTGGAAATGCCCACACAAACTGCTCGGTCCAATTAAAGCCCTAAACTCAAAAACGTCCATGCCAGTCCGTCTGAACCAACAAGGGACTCTTTCTGGGGAGTTAAATACGGCTAGAGGCGTTAAACAGGGCTGCCCTTTGGCCCCGCCCCTGTTCTAGACATACTTAGGAGACTTTCAGGAATCCGAAAAATCAGTCCGAACATTTCCACCGAAACTCGGAGGTGATCAGATCAGTCGCCTGCTCTACGCGGATGACCTGATCCTTTTAGATCATACTCCTATAGGCCTACAACGCCAACTTACCAACTTACAGCAAAATATGACAGAAAATAACTTGGAAATTAATGAAGCAAAAACCAAAATGATGGTCATCGAAAAAACAGCTAAAACGAAGGAAAAGACCTCACTTTGTTTGGGACCTACCACAATCGAAAGAGTCACCAACTTCAAGTACCTTGGTGTTACCCTGGACAGCTCGGCAAAGGATATAGCGATGCAAGAGGTACTCTATGAAAAAACAAAAAAACTATCAACCCAAGGGAAAGCCATTGACATCAAATTTGGACGATATTCAATGATCCCAGTCAGAGATTTCTATAAAAAGAAGGTTATACCATCCTTAGCCTATGGCGCTGATGCCATGCTGAACCTTCCTGCAGAGCTATGGCCTAAACTAGAAGCGATCTTCTGGAGAACAATCTTTGGTCTTCCAAAATCAACCCCTATCGCATTGATTAGACGCGAACTCAGTCTCTCATCTTTGGAAACAACAGTAGATTGTAACAGCGTCTTGCTATATAGAAAATGTATCCAGAAAGACTTGCCATACGTCTTATCGGATGATAAATGAAAAAATCCGGCTTGGATCATGTAAAATGCTGCTGAGATGGGAAACTAAGAACCTGAGCTTCCTACATTCTGTAGAAAGCAACAAGGACGAGCTCATAACTAACCCAGTCAAAGTCATCAAAAAAATCAGAGAACTCGACTGGATAAAGACCATTGAAACAGCGAACAAATACAAAACTTGCCAGCCACCTCCCTCCGTTCTTTAAGAAGTTGGACACTGTACAAACATACCTGAATCTTTTCCCAAGTAGGACGGCGCGGAACTACTTTCTGAAAATCCGCCTGAATCTACTGGAAACAAATGAAGTTTTGGCTATCAGACACTTATCTCCAACCAATTGTTGTTGTATTTGCAAATCTACTACAATAAAAGAAACCATTCGCCATCTCCTTTTGAACTGTCCAGCGACGCGAGACATTCGCTTTACATACTTGAAAGACACTATATCTAACTTTACACTCCAAGACGAGGAAAACTGTTGGAACAAAATGATTGGAGGTGACAAACAGAAATGGTTGTTAGCTACAGTGAACATCATGCAACACATTCTCAAAGTGATGCTCCCTTCGCAGAACTTAAATATTGTTCCAACCACATCAGAGATATAACTTCTTCTTTTAGAATACTGTTTTCTTTCAGCTCTCTGTTTACTTACTACAATTCCTCTTTTTTTTTGTAAAAAATCTGTAGAAATTAAAAACAAATAAAATAAAAAAAAATACTACTCAAGCCTACTCCTTGGCTTTCCTCTCTACTCCTTCTTGCCTAAAGTCCACAACTTTTCACCCGACACTCCCTACAACCTACTCAGATCCTCCCCCACTTCTACCTACTGATGACATGCTGGTTGGCTCTCCATGCACATCCACTCTTTTTTCAAGTTCCTTCTCCTATATAAAGCTATCAATACATGTCTGATTATATGTGCCTGATTGTACACTACATGTCTTATTTGATCTCTGGTTGCTTATTGTATCTCGGGTTACTCACCATCTCAGGTTACTCACCATCTCTGTTACTACTCTGCACGCAACCTCACCATGCCATACCCAACCTGTGCATCCTCTCGCTGCCTCTCTGTCTCCTACCTTGCCCCACTCATCTGGAACCCACTGGCCATAACAATTAAAGCCAGCACATTTGTAGATCTCTTCAAATCTCGTATTAAACTTTAGTTACTAGCTAAAGATGTAGCATCTCCTACCCTCTTCCCCATCCTCCCTACATGACCCCACTACTTACTCCAGAGATGCTTAATGACATTTGTATATTTAAATAGTACTCCTCTTTAGTTTGAAGTACTTGCTCGTTTGTGTTAACGCTACCTTTTTTAAGTCACCTATTCTCTTACAAATATATTTGTTCTGTTTGTGTTGTTTCGTGCCTGGTATATGTCCTACTGTATTTACACCTTCATAAACTGGCTCACTACTTGTTCTCATCTTTATGTTATTGTACATGCGCCCTTTGTGGGAATGTCTATGGTGGTAATTACAAGGTTGGAGGTAGCCATGGTGCTAAGAGTCAGTCTAGAAAATGGATAACTCTCATATGTGACCGCAAACGTATTTTGATGGCCGTGAGCCAACTGTCTCATGCACGACATGACAGAATATAGGTTTCCGAGTTTGCCAATGAACGGCCATTTTGATGTAACAAGAATCGCCATTTTGTTTTCTAACCATTGCTCAATGCTTTCTGTTCTTATTGCTTTGCAGTACATTTTCTTCTTACACTGCTCGACTGTAAAACATTGTTGTCTGCACGTGAAAGGACAAGGCCGCAGGGCCGCGAGGATAACAAAAGTTCGTTGAAACACAACGTAGGCAGCGCCAGGAAGAATGCCCGGCTCCCTCCCGAATGTAGCCTTGAAGCAGAGCTGCAGGGCATTTAATCATTTTGCAGCTGCCAGCCAGTCTCGTTATATGGTAGAATATGTTAGAATAAAGCAGCTAAAGGCTTGAATTATGCTCTTCTTACGGCCCCCCTTTGCTGAGCCCCGTTAGAGCGTGTCGCCTCCCAGGACACGAATAGAACCACATAGATAGCAAGGTCTGGAATGCAACTCTTCCCCTGTATGTAGCTCGCTTCCAAGAACAGAAGCGCTGTGTTCTGTTCAACAACTGAAAGATGCCTCATCACTCACAAATTGCAAATTGTTACTAGAATAGATATTTGAAGGTGTCATAGTTGTCGAAAGTGTCCATCATCAAACCGAGTTCAAAGAAACCCAATAAAGGGGGGTGTTAAACATGTCATAGCAGATTGTTTGATATGCATTTTGTATATATGTAACTGATGTACGTAATTCACTCTCTTGCGTCCCTCGAGGTCTAGAGATACACGTCGCGGGGCGTGAGACCGAGTTGGCCAACTGAGACTTTTGCTTTGCAATAAACCCTAGCTTTGGGAATACAACCTCGTGTCTGGCGTATCTATCGTGTGTGGTGACTCGCCTTGTTTCCATAGACGTAAGGGACCCCTAGGGGCCCCTTTCAAGATGGTGCCCGAATAGGGATCCTCCCCCACTTGTTCCATCGCATATGTTGTAATTGAGTAAGGCGGAGAACAGCGAGGACGGGACGATCGAGCCGGGATCAAGAGGTGTTCGGGGTGCCCTGTAGAAGTGATGAGAGACTCCTTTGCAGATCTGCATACATCTGATCCCTGATCGACATGCCTGGCTAGAGAACAAGTAGGCGAGGGTCCCGAAACGAGGCGGAAGCCAAGAAACGCAGACACGACATCATTGGGTGCGTCAGTATACAGACGACTTGATTTATCAGGTGAGTCATTCCCCGATTCAAAGTAATCCTAATATTGGTTGAGAGTTGACTTTGCAAAATCAAACGCCCTAGGTAAGGTTGATTAACCAGGGGGAAGGTTGAAACATGCCTCAGGTATTGTCCACCCTAGCGGGGTTTTTCCGCGTTGGTAGACAATCTTTGGTAGATGGCCAAATTGTACCACCTGGGGGAACGCCGGCGTATGAGATGTATGTGCAGTATGGAGTGGGTGCGATAATATTCTGTGAGACTTGGCATAGGCAAACCAGAAAGCAACAAGACCATCAGTGGCCGCTTAATGGTAGTTTTGAGATAGCGAGAATAGATAACTTGGAAAGGGTGTTGATAAGAAAAAGCACGTCCTGCAGCATTTGATATCGTTAAGGACTGGAGAAGGGAAGCAATGCTCTGATTTAGAAGTAGAGCGAAGCATGCGCGCAGGCATAAATCGAAAGGTGAAGTAGCGGAAGAGAAAGAATCGGAGGAGTGGACTGAGAGTCTAAGGAGGGCAGGTAGGCGTGACCAGTTGAATATAGAAAAAATATATCTACAACGAGAATTACACATAGCAGATGAATTGATAGAAAACATATTGACCCATACAAAACAAGGCCCAAGATCAGAAGTGAGGCCAGACACGTCAGTAACTAGTGCCCAAACCCCGCCCGTAGCCCAAGCTCTCCCTCCGGTAGCTCAAGCCCTCCCACAGCCACAAACTGCGCATGTAACACTTCCTATTAGCCAACCAGGCCCACAACAGACACTCCCTCTTCCCATTGTCCAATCCGCACCTCCCGCCTTAGACACAGACTCGGTACCGTCCGTTCCTCCCGGGGTTGAAATTGAAACCACGGGGGCGAGAGGCGGGACTGAACAACGGGGATGCACGAGGGTAACTCGCAGTGCGATAAGCAAAGAAAGGAAGGTGGAATTGCAGCAACAGGCAGAGATGTATATAGATGGGAATGATGGGACGACAAAATTGGCTTCGATATATGACTTCCGAAGAAGCAACGAAACACAGGTAGCGCTGGAATGCATGGGTGAATATTTGGTGGAGGAATGGAAACAGTTTGAATGCATTAGCACGCTGTAGGGAGAGGGATGAAGAAGTGAGACAACATGTATATGGACTTTTTGAACTTAAAGATGAATTAGATAATGATTATGCCGAAATGTTTACTACACCTGGGTTCAGGAGTAGGGATATCGGGAGACATAGGAAGGAAACTGTAGAGCCATATATACAACGACGACATTCAATGTCGTCAGTGCAGAGGGGCGACAAGTTGAAAGTATGTATACGAGAAGCGTTTAGATGGATGTCAGATCCCAGTATTCCCACAATGGAGATACATGAGATATTTGATGAATATTCCATGCCCATGAAAATAAAAGCACTGCAGTCGATGGCTGGACATCTATTAGACAAAGATATAAAAAACGATAAGGCCAGCCCATCCGAAATAATGGCAGTATATAAAAGAGCCCTGGAACGAGGGACAGGAGAAACAGCCCTATCGCTTGATCTGGGAATATTGTTACACATGAGAGAAGTGGGAGGAACAGTAGGTGGGGCATTTCCTATGAGAGAGGTCCCACCTACCTTTGTGCCCAAAGTAGAGGTTCCCGCAGCGGGCAATGTAGCGGCGCAGGTAACACCAGCCCATTATATCACCCAATATGTGCATGTCCACTTTTCCAGACAGGAGGTGAACAACATAAAGCAGACGATTCCTGATATAAGAAAGAATCCTGCAGGGTTTTACAAGGAAGTAGAGTCCTGCCTGCAATCATCCGTGCTTACCATGGGTGACATAGACCTAATATTCCCAGTGATTCTGCCAACAGACATATGGAAACAAATAAGAAAGGTGGATGACACAACGACCTTTGGCGCCACATGGGCGGACTTGATAATAGAAGACAGGAATAAAGCGGTTGGAGGAACACCGAGACCGAACCTGGTAGCATTACCAGTGAGAATAGTACAGAAATTAAAAGAAATTGTCCCAGAGAAAAGAATTCAATGGGACAAATTGACTGCATGTGTACAAGGCAAGGATGAGTTGGCTACAGATTATTTTAACAGATTTGAAGAAGTATTTACAGACTTCAGTGGGCAGGATGTGAGCTCAGAAGCGGGAAAGAGGTTATTTGTTGACAAATATGTGAGGGGGTTAAAACTTCCAATCCAGTATCTAATAATGACATCAGAGAGTGCATGGCAATCAAAAACGCTGGGCGAAGTATTACACATGGCCCAATATTATGAGAACAGAGTGACTGCGGATAAAGAGAAAGAGGAGAAGGACAGGGTAAATCTGAAGACGCGGGTACTACTGCAGCAAGTAGCAGGACACAATAGAGGGAGAGGGAACGCACAAGGAAGGAGTAATTCCAATATGCATGGGGGAACAGTGGGACCAAATCAGTGTGCATATTGTAAGGAGGAAGGACACTGGCGAGCGCAGTGTCCGCATCTGCAGAATAGAAACGGGTCAGGTCAGAGGAGACAGCATAGAGGACACCAAGGAGCGAATGGACCAAATAGGAATATTATGCAGCAGCACCACAATAATAGAGGTAATCAAAACCAAGAACAAAACCAAAATGCCCCAAACCAGAGTCAGCAAAACCAACAGTATGGAAACCAGAGTGGGGGAAATAGAGGGAAGAGTGGGAACGTTTTCCATACACAGCGAAACACATATTACAGTAACAGCAATGATTACACATCAGATGATGTGTTATTTCCCCAATAGGACAGCCCAGGACAGGGGTCGGAACCAGTGTCTATTCCCATGAATCAGAGAGGACCCTACGTAGAAATGAGAGTCGGGAATGAGGAGCACCGCTTTCTTGTAGATACAGGAGCGCAAAAGTGTTCAATAGACCACCACTTGGTTCCGGATATACCACTGTCAGGGCAAAAGAATGTTTCCGTAGGGTTCACAGGTACACCAGTCATAAACCCAGTGCCCCAACCAGTCCCAGTTACTATAGGACCATTCACTGAACATTGTCCTTTCCTTTTAACAGAAAATTGTGGGGAGAACTTGTTGGGATTAAATTTGTTGAAAAAATTAGGTTCCGTTATACATTGCACGGCAGACGGGGTGTTCCTAACGATTTGGCCACAAGATGCCCCTGTGTCAGAATTCATGTCTGAAACTTTACCAGGAGAACTAAGTAAAGTGCCAACCTGTATATGGGCAATGCATAACAACGATGTAGGATGCTTGAAAATAGAGCCAGTAAAAATAATTTTGAAAGAAGGTGTTACGCTACTACGAATTCCCCAATACAGAATTTCGGCTGAAGGTGAGAAAGGATTGAAGAGTATTGTTACAGATTTGGTGAAATTAGGGGTGATTGAAGAAATTACAGGCAGTGCATGCAAAATCCTGATTCTTCCAGTTTATAAAAAAGGAGGCAATGAAGTACCATACCGTTTTATAATTGATTTGCGCGCGCTAAACAAAGTAGTAGATCCACAATTTCCTTTAGTGCCAGATGTCACTACAATATTGACAATGATACCTGTTTCAGCAGAATATTTTAGTGTAGTTGATCTAAAAAATGCGTTCTTCTGCATTCGAGTGGACAAGGACAGCAGATATTTGTTCGCGTTCACATTAGGAGGTCGATCATTTACATTCACGCGGATTCTGCAAGGTTACATGGAAAGTCCAAGTATTTACAGTAGAGCATTGAAAGAGCAGCTAGACACGCTAGATTTACCAGTGGGTTGCGTACTCTTGCAATACATAGACAATCTATTATTAGCTGCTGACACAGAGGAGATTTGTAAAGAAAGCACTGTATTACCACTGTCACACCTAGCGGCACATGGCCATAAAGCTAGTTTGAAGAAGTGGCCTATTTGGGCTACCTACTTTCGAAAGAAGGGAGAAGGCTAACGCCAGAACGCATAGAAAGTATTTCTTGTATGCCTATTCCAAAGACACAGAAAGGAGTCAAAGCCATAATAGGCATGGCTTCATATTGCCGACAATGGATTGGTAATTTAGCGTTAATTGTGAAACTGATGGTGAATTTGACTAGTAAGGATGCAGCTATGCCTTTGCAGTGGGATATGGAATGTCAGAAAGCATTTGATCAATTGAAAACTGCATTATGCTCGGCTCCAGTTTTGGGCACGCCAAATTATGAGAAGGTTTTTAGACTGTTTGTGTGTGAAAGTGAAGGATGTGCATTGGCGGTTTTGACACAGGAACAAGGTGGAAGAAATAGGCCATGCGGCTATTTTTCTTCTGCGCTGGACCCTGTAGTGTGCGCACTACCACAATGTTTGCGATCTGTCGCGGCGGCTGCTGGGTCAGTGAAACAAACGGAAGGGATGGTATTGGGGCATACTTAAATTCTGATGGTGTCACATGCCATAGACGTTCTATTAAATAGGACACAGACGCAACACCTCACCTCTGCTGGATTGACAAGATATGAGATTATCTTGTTCGCGCCCCATATCCAAATTATGAGGTGTAGCGCTTTGACTCCTGCAGAATTAATGCCACTACCCATAAAAGGAATTGGGGAGGATGAATCACCCCCCCACGATTGCTTAATGGTCACTGATGAAGAAACCAAGGGGAGAGTTGATTATAGTGATACCCCACAGAAAGAGCCAGATGGAGAGTTATTTTGTGACGGCTCATGTTTTAAATTACCTGACGGGACGACAACTGCAGCGTACCCTATCACTACCCTAGAGAGCGTTGTAGAAAGCAAAAGAATCCCCTACAATTCGGCACAAGCCGCAGAGATAATAGCATTAACCAGAGCCTTCAAGATTTCTGAAAATTTGAATGTGAATATACATACTGATAGTCAGTATGCTTTTGGGGTGGTTCATAACTTTGGTCGGCTCTGGGCTGAGAGAGGGTTTTTGACATCACATGGTGCCAGAATTCAACATGGCCCTTTGATTGTACGATTGCTGTCTGCACTCACGCTTCCAAAACGCCTAGCAATAGTAAAATGCGAGGCACACAAAAAGGTAACATGCAAAGTAGGAGAGGGAAACGCGTTTGCAGACAGAATTGCGACACAAACTGCCACTGATTTAAATACCAAAATGATAACGGTTCAGACTGAGGAAGTACCCTGTATGATAGAAGATGGAGTTGCGACTGTCAAAGAAATGCAGGCCGAGGCTACGGCCGATGAAATTCAGGGATGGGCAGAGGAATCTGCTGAGTTGGATCTGGATGGTTGTTGGGTGGACAAGGGAACTAGAAACTGGATGTTGCCAAATTCATATGTGACTGCAATGGTCACAATGGCCCACAGCCCTAGCCACATCTGTGCGAAAAAGATAATACAGCACTTATCCACAGTATGGCAGAATGTAAACATAAAGAAGAATGCAGAGAGGTTGGTGCAGAACTGTATCACGTGTTTACAACACAATGTAGGAAAGGGAACAGTGACTCCAATAGGCAGTTTTGGCCCGTCCTGTATGCCTTTTGAGGTGATACATTTTGATTTCATAGAGATGAAGAGATGCCAAAATTTGAAATATGTCCTAGTGGTGATTTGTGCATTCATTAAGTGAGTGGAGGCATATCCCTTAAAGGACTGCACAGCAATAAGCACGGCAAAAGTAATGCTTAAAGAATATTTTTCCCGTTTTGGCTTGCCCTGTGTTTTATGGTCAGATAATGGCCCGCATTTTGTGGGTGTAGTGGTGTTACAGATATGTGCGGGTCTTCACATCGATAAGAAATTCCATAGTTCAAGGCATCCGAGTTCGGCCGGTCTTGTGGAGAGGCACAATGGGATTCTCAAGTCAAAGATCAGTAAAATATGTGCGGGAAGCAAGTTGAGTTGGGTGGATGCATTACCAATAGCGCTATTATGCAGGCGTACGTCTGTACAAGCTAAAACTAGGCTCTCCCCGTACGAAATCGTAATGGGGAGGCCGGCAAATGTTTGGTGCGCACCTCAGCCAAAATGACTTAGAGAGGTAGAACATCCTGTGCTTAGTACTTATTGTGGCCTTTTAATGCAGAAATTGCGTTTGATTCATCAGCAGGTGCAGGAGGCATTACCAGTGAGATACACCGGTCCGGGGCACGCGCTGGAGCCAGGAGACTGGGTGCTGCTTAAACATTTTGAAAGAAAGTCATAGTTAGCACCCAGGTGGCGCGGCCCCTATCAAGTACTCTTGGCAACGCAGACGGCGATACGGGTGGATGGACGGAAGTCGTGGATCCATGCCACCCATGCCAAAAAGGTTCCAACGTCACTGAAAGACTTGCCTGAACCAGACGACCGGAGAGAGGCAGCGGTCCCAGAAACAGAAGAAACTGTTGCCAGTTAGCAGCCACCAAATCTGCCCAAACGAGAAGTGAAACTCAAAACAAAGCCTGAGATGACTGCCAAAAAAGGGGAAGGGCAAAGAGTGCCCCAACGTTGCCCAGCAGAATCGACATCACTGTTGGCCGACACGAAATCTGACTTGCAAATACCAGCAGAAACTAAACGTGTACCCCTTTGGCGCCCACCAGCACTTGCCAGCACGCCAAAGACCGAATCAGCATCACTGGCGCAGCGCACACCAGCACCTGCAGTAGTGCCACAGGCTGCCTTTGAGCCTGAATCTGGAAGTGCACCAGCACTGTTCACGGATCACATGATACCAGGAGTGAGGCGATACAATTTGCGGCCAAGAAAGACAAAGTGATCCACAGTTCTTTGGCGTTTATATCAACCTCTGGTTCTGCTCATGGACGGAGAAGGAACTAGAGGTGTAGAGGAGATAAGCGTGAGAATTGTGCAAGTCGGACAATTCAAGGATCCTCGGTGCGATCATAAAAAAGTACATGTGTCTGGAACCAGAGCGGGCAAGCTGGGCGCACATGGTACTAAGGCAATAAGATAACTGATCAAAAGTCCTTTGAGGAGTATGAGAAAGAACAAGTGATCTTGCCTAAAAATAAATAAGCAAATTCAGGCTATAAAGGACTGGCAGAACTGAACTGTGACAATTCCGTTGAACTTATTGACATCAGAGCAAGCGCAACGAAGAGAGATATCCACAACGAACTATAATAAGGAAGAAGAAGGACGATGAGAAACATGTTGGGACCGGTTCCAGCCTCCTCCTGCACCACTGCTGAGAATGAGTCAATTATGAAGACTGTAAGCTTAAGAAAAACGCATGGTAAAAAGAATTGTATGCTGGCACTGACAATAATTATGTGCTTTCTGAGCGTGGTAGCACCAATAACGACATATTATGGTATGTGGAATCGATACACCCATTAGAAATGTTTTTACCAATCGTTAATATATCCACTACTGAAAGCCCGGTTCAGGTGATTACTTATACCCTGCCCCCAATGGAAGAAAGACACAGGGAAGGGTTTGGGAATAACAACTTTTTATTAATTATGAATATGACACATGCAATTCTGAAGAAAACAAATTGCTGGGTATGTGCCCATTTACCACAGCATGCTGGGAAAGGAATAGGTTGGTATGTACAGCCATTACCATTAAGTTCTGCATGTAGTGCATCTTTAAGTGCAATGTTCTATGGGAAATGGAATGAGAGTAGTACGGGTCAATTAGACAGAACCAACATGAATGAGTTTGAGGAAATAATAATGAAGCCTGTGGGTTGTTCCATATTCCATAAAGCACAAGTAATGGCCCCAGAGCCCACGAGGAAAAGTATGAGAAAGATAACACGACAAAATAGACGAGATAGATTGTCCCCACCAGAAAAAACATCTGTAATGATGTTTCGTGTAAGAACAGACGGGGACAAAGATGCAATTCCCCCTTCTTACACAGTGAATTATAGCCCAAGAACTGTCCCTTTTTGTCTAAAAAAGAAAGGCTCCTTTTCAGTCAGAACATATACTGGATGCATGAATACCGTGGTATTGAAATGGTAAATAGAACCAGTATATGTGGGAGATCCAGTTTATTTTATATGTGGAGAGAAAGCATATCCTTGGTTGCCCAGAAACTGGGGAGGTACATGCTACCTAGCTCTACTGTTCCCAGGACTATTCCTCTTAGAAACAGCAGACATGACCAGACTATCCAGAGCTAGAGTCAAAGGGACTAGCGAGGGTGTTTTGATAGCGACTGACGTAGCAAAATCATTCATTCCATTTTTGGGGCAGATAGTGAACTCCTATAATATAAGGCAGCTGTCCAGAATACTAAAAAATACCATAAAGACAACGACAGATATACTATTTAATATGACGTTGGAAGAAAGAGGAATCAGGTTAATGATGCTGCAAAATAGAATGGCTCTCGATGTGATCCTGGTTGATCGTGGGGGAATTTGCAAAATAGTGGGATCAGCGTGTTGTGCATATGTAGATGACTATTCCCTTACAATCTTTGAAGCAATAAAGAAAATGCATGTCCTAAGTTCCGAACTTCCTACGGGAGAAGGAAGCTGGGGAATAGGGTCTTGGTTTTGGGGAATACTGCGTTCTTGGGGATGGATTTGATTTCAATATTTCAATATTAGTAGTGGTGTTTGGAATATTCATAACGTGCTGTTGTTGCATACACTGCCTACCAATAGTTTGCGCTGAGGTAACTGAGGGATGTACTAAGGGATGTATGCATATGATGACAAAAAGAAAACAAACTCATGGTCGGGCTGACCAAGACACAAATGGGATGAAAACAGTAAAAGAAATGATGGCTATAGATATTAATGAAGATGATGATGCTTACGATAGCATGCAAAATTCAGACATAAGTACTTCAGACTTATCATCATTAGAGGAGGATACAATAAATGGATGAGACGTTTGGCATACGGCCAAAGGAGGGTTTGTCAGTCTAGAAAAATGGATACCTCTCATATGTGACTGCAAACGTATTTTGATGGCCGTGAGCCAACCGTCTCATGCACGATATGACAGAATATAGGTTTCCGAGTTTGCCAATGAACGGCCATTTTGATGTAACAAGAATCGCCATTTTGTTTTCTAACCATTGCTCATTGCTTTCTGTTCTTATTTCTTCGCAGTACATTTTCTTCTTACACTGCTCGACTGTAAAACATTGTTGTTTGCACGTGAAAGGACAAGTCTGCAGGGCCGCGAGGATAACAACAGTTTGTTGAAACACAACATAGGCAGCGCCAGGAAGAATGCCCGGCTCCCTCCCGAATGTAGCCTTGAAGCAGAGCTTCCGCCCACCTTCATCTGCCACTAAACGGCAGCCAAGGGGGCCTTCCCGGTTCTGGTGAACATGGTCCAGAAACCCATAGTGTGACTTTTGAAAGCTGTGATCCCGCAAGTAGATTTAAATGGTCACAATAAAAGTTGGGATCTCGCATGTGTTACATTCTTAATAAGACCCAGCGAAAGCTCTGTTCCTTCCTGTCTAAAATGCTTAAAAGGACACAGTCAAAGCACATGTCATAGCTAAATCACCTCTCTTGGACTAATACAGTGTTACATGTATGTGATCACAGAAACAAAAATGTAATGTAAACTTTTTGTGCTATGTTCATTGTTCCAGCATTTCATTTGTGTTGAGTTATATCCTTGGCATGTGAAGTTGTAACTTAAGCCCCTCTGGGGTTCGTGCAGTGTCACGTGTTTAAGTGACACGTGGTACACTGTGTCATACCCCTAATAAAAGGGGTGCACCGCTTACCAACTAACTCACCGACTTTTGCAATGCGTGTATTCATTGTTAGCATGCAGGACGGGGTATCACCCTGCCTGCCCCCTTAACAAGCATCAAAGTCGGCTGTCCAAATATATGAGAGCTCACTTGAAGGTAATGAGAACTCTTATCACATGAATGTCTGTGCAGAGGTCGATTTGTGTTCTAAAAGCTGTTTACTATAATTCACCAAAAACCAGTTCCCTAAAAAGAATGTCATGATAAAATGAATAAAGAGGCAGAGGGAAGCTTTATCACCCCATAGGTTCACAGAGCTTCGTGGTGATGTGCTCCTTTTCAGATACTTTTTTGACTTTTTTACTGCTTGTATTGGTGCCCCCTATGACATCCCAAAGCCTGTTTGTCATTTTATTTATTACTCTTTGTCCTTCCTTCCCATGTCTACCGTTTCACACTTTGTCTCCTTCTTTCTCCACTTATTCTCCCTCATTTGCTGTCCCTTACTCTTTCTCCTTCCTTGTCTACCGTTTTGCACTTTGTCTCCTGCTTTCTCCACTTATTCTTCCTCATTTGCTGTCCCTTACTCTTTCTCCTTCCTTGTCTACTGTTTCACACCTTGTCTCCTTCTTTCTCCACTTATTCTTCGTCATTTGCTGTCCCTTACTCTTTCTCCTTTCTTGCCATGTCTATGGTTTCACACGGTGTCTCCTTCTTTCTCCACTTATACTTCCTCATTTGATGTTCCTTACTCTTTCTCCTTCCTTGCCATGTCTACCGTTTCACACTTTGTCTCCTTCTTTCTCCACTTATTCTTCCTTATTTTCTATTCCCTTACTTTTTCTCCTTCCTTGATATGTCTACCGTTTCACACTTTGTCTCCTTTTTTCACCACTTATTATTCCTCATTTGCAGTCCCTTACTCTTTCTCCTTCCTTGCCATGTCTACCGTTTCACACTTTGTCTCCTTCTTTCTCCACTTATTCTTCCTCATTTGCTGTCCCTTACTCTTTCTCGTTACTTGCCATGTCTACCGTTTCACACTTTGTCTCAGTCTTTCTCCACTTATTCTTCCTCAGTGGCTGTCTCTTACTCTTTCACCTTCCTTGCCATGTCTAACATTTCACACTTTGTCTCCATATTTCTCCACTTATTGTCCCTCATTTGCCGTCCCTTACTCTTTCTCCTTACTTGCCATGTCTACTGTTTCACACTTTGTCTCCTTCTTTCTACACTAATTCTTCCTCATTTGTTGTCCCTTATTCTTTCTCCTTCCTCACCATGTCTACCATTTCACACTTTGTCTCCTTCTTTCTACACTTATACTTCCTCATTTTCTGTCCCTTACTCTTTCTCCTTCCTTGCCATGTCTACCGTCTCACACTTTGTCTCCTTCTTTCTCCACTTATTCTTCCTCATTTGCTGTCCCTTACTCTTTCTCCTTCCTTGCCATGTCGACCGTTTCACACTTTGTCTCCTTCTTTCGCCACTTATTCTTCCTCATTTGCTGACCCTTACTCTTTCTCCTTACTTGCCATGTCTACCGTTTCACATGTTGTCTCCTTCTTTCTCCACTTATTCTTCCTCATTTGCTGTCCCTTACTCTTTCTCCTTCCTCGCCATGTCTACCATTTCACACTTTGTCTCCTTCTTTCTCCACTTATTGTTCCTCATTTGATGTCCCTTACTCTTTCTCCTTCCTTGCCATGTCTACCGTCTCACGCTTTGTCTCCTTCTTTCTCCACTTATTCTTCCTCATTTGCTGTCCCTTACTCTTTCTCCTTCCTTGCCATGTCGACCATTTCACACTTTGTCTCCTTGTTTCGCCACTTATTCTTCCTCATTTGCTGACCCTTACTCTTTCTCCTTACTTGCCATGTCTACCGTTTCACACTTTTTCTCCTTCTTTCTCCACTTATTCTTCCGCATTTGCTGTCCCTTACTCTTTCTCCTTCCTTGCCATGTCTACGGTTTCACACTTTGTCTCCTTCTTTCTCCACTTATTCTTCCTCATTTGATGTCCCTTACTCTTTCTCCTTCCTTGCCATGTCTACCGTCTCACGCTTTGTCTCCTTCTTTCTCCACTTATTCTTCCTCATTTGCTGTCCCTTACTCTTTCTCCTTCCTTGCCATGTCGACCGTTTCACACTTTGTCTCCTTCTTTCGCCACTTATTCTTCCTCATTTGCTGACCCTTACTCTTTCTCCTTACTTGCCATGTCTACCGTTTCACATTTCTCCTTCTTTCTCCACTTATTCTTCCGCATTTGCTGTCCCTTACTCTTTCTCCTTCCTTGCCATGTCTATGGTTTCACACTTTGGGGGTCATTCCGAGTAGGGCGGTAAGGGTTAACGGTCACCGGTAACGAGACCGTAACCGTTAAACCCTTACTGCCCTACTACGAGTTCCCTTTGCGGATCCTTCCTTAACGCCTGCTTTTAGCAGGCCTTAAGGACGGGACCCGCAAAGGGACTTTAGAGCTAATAACGGTACCGTAATTTACGGTACCGTTACTAGCACCCTCCTCCTTCCCATTGAGCCAAATGGGAATGGTGAAGGGCCCTGGTGAATGGGGAATTCCCTGTCCCACCAACCTTGGAATGGACCGGTAATTACTCCATTCACCAGGGCGGAATCGGAACGAATTTGGAGGCAGCCCCGCCGCAAATAGCAGGGTGGTTACCTCCAAACTCGGAATGAGGCCCTTTGTCTCCTTCTTTCTCCACTTATTCTTCCTCATTTTCTGTCCCTTACTCTTTCTCCTTCCTTGCCAGGTCTACTGTTTCACACTTTGTCTCCTTCTTTCTCCACTTATTCTTCCTAATTTGCTGTCCCTTACTCTTTCTCCTTCCTTGCCATGTCGACCGTTTCTCACTTTGTCTCCTCTTATCAGTTAACTAAGTATTCTTGCCCTGTTTCCTCTGTTATGTTCCTCTATAAAAGTCCTATTCCATTTTAATAACCACAGTTTCCTGTTTGCCCATCTACCATTTCCTATTCAGAAGCCCATTCACAAGCCCGTTATTTCTGCCCTCAAGTATAAATAAACGGTTCCACAGCCACACCCCTCACAGTCAGTGAGGGGTGGTAGGTTCGAGCTTACAACAACACTGCTCAGAGAAACCTGGCCAAAGAACGAGATCATACAAACAAGTGTGTGTAGTATTCGCCGACTTCCATCAGAGTATGGATGCTCCTCCCACCCACTACAGTTGTAAAGATGGATGAACCCAATTTTGTTTGGGGAAGCTTGAAATTCAGTAGCATCATAGCTCGCATTCTTTCGCAGTGCAATACGTTTACTTTGACATTCAGGCTGTCATTGAAATGCATTGGTATAGATGAATAAGGCAGGAATTGTGCTGCAGTGTTTAAAAGAAATGTTTGTATTACTATAAACAAGGATAAAATGTGTTGGACCTTGTAAACCTTGAAAGGGTTAAATGTGTGTTTGAACTTGAAAAAAAGGGTCACGTTACTGTTCCATGACGAGGATTTACTGTTCTCCTCCAAAGGCAGTGGTGTGCAACGTGATCTGCTCCAACAGTCTGCATTGCTCCCATGAGCCAGAGGTAATGGGAGTTGTAAGCCAAAACATCTGGTGATTGGCATTTGCAGACCCTGGAATAGAATTGTGTGCGAAAATGTAATAATGATGGTATACCTTTTGGCGTGAATATTGAAGTAGGGCAGATGTAGACTTTAAGAAGACCACAGGCTGATTTCAAGAATTAGCGTCATGAAAAATATGATTTGACCAGGATCACAAAATTGGCCAGCCGTGATTGGAACTCAGGCTTCATGGTTCCACCATTGCCAGTTTAGACACTAGACTTAATGCTAATTACTATGGGTTTGGCCTCTATGCAGCACTTAACTAAAATCACCAAATTCAAATTCGTTTTTTGAGGTGGTAGGATGTCACGGAAGGATCGATGGGGTTGGTTGTGGCTGGGTCTGTGGCTCAGTCGACTTATGCATCCACTAAATGGGCCTGTGTTTGACCCCCGGTCACAGGTTAGAATCCTGGCAGGTACACTCAGCCCTTCATCCTTTTGAGATCGATAAAATGAGTACCATTAAGTTGGGAAACAATAAACATCTGTTATTAGCTCCACATGCTAATAACAGATGCCGACAAGATGCCCCTTCAGAGGTGAACGTGCGCTTTACAAATATGCCTGTTATGTTATGGTTTAGTCACTATCAGAAGATCAGAGGAATACAAATACACCAACAAATTAAGTGTCGACCTTTGCATCTGTGAGATGGTCCGATTTGGTCTTAAAGGCCCAGTGAACAGATGAGTCTTTAAGATCTTTCTGAACTTCAAATGCTTTAGGAGACAGTTGCACAGGTGTGTGGTTCTTGTGACCAAGTAACACATCCTTTCATGTAGTTCCCAGCATGAATCAGTCCCTTCTTAACTGAGTGGAGGTACTTTGAAAGGAAGGGGGATTTGGGTAGGTGTCAAGTTATTTCAATCTGATGTCCCAGGTGGCCCTACAGGTGATGGATAGGATCTAGAAGGTTGTGCTTTGCTTCGCATGGCGCCACCATGGTTGCCGGGGACATCTGGTCTTGGAGTTGGAGTTGTTTGCTGATTTTCTGTGGTGCACATCAAACCTAAAACTCCTCAATGTCTATGGCTTTTGTGGGGCAGCAAATCCTAAGATTTCGCCTGAACTTGATACATACGGGGGAGGTGATGTCCCATTGGGTACGCGGTATAAGAATCTGTGTAAAGCCTCTGAGGACACTTGTAACCAATCTCTTAAACCTGCCATGATGGAATGCTAGGGCACCTGGGAGGTTAGATCAAGGTATTTTCTACAATCGCTTGAGAATGAGGATTGACTGCTCTCAAAAATGTTTTGAGACAAGCTTATGACAGGTCAAGAAACAGCTTTGACCATTCATGTATTACGATCCTGCAATTGAGCGGGTTTATTCCAAAAGAATTTTGTTAATAGCCCCAACAATCTGCATTTAATAATTGATGGAAATCATGAAATGTCTTTCTTTTTTTTTTCAAGGAAATGTTTATGAATGTGTAATTAGTGTGTATTTTTGTTTCTGCCTTTCTTCTTCTATGCGCCTTTTGTACTTGTGAAAAAACGATTTTCGGTTGGAACACAACAAAAAAAAAGAAAATGTGTGGGGCGGCAATTGATGAATGCAATATTAACACATGTATTAATATGACATCACCAAATGGAATCCTTTAATGCTACAAAATGGGGAATGTCTTAAGGGTCAAAAGCAGGCGGACCATTCAAGTTAGTGCATGCCTACAACATGTGCTAACTTTTCCGTCTGGTAGTATTTCTGGAGCAAATAAAAGCAAACTCGTAATCAGACCAAGAGTAGGAAAGTCACTTCCAAAATAGTTCTCACTGCGACAGTCCTTGAGTGACATCATTTTCTTGGATCATATGTAATGTTCAGTAGATTGCGTCTCTATTTGGCCAACATAGCAGGTCTTGATCGCGCTTCCTATTCGTGAGGTTCACTTAAAGATAGATGCCTAAATAGATTTTTAGGGTATCCAGTCATTGCATCGAATACCAAGCATTGAATGCCAAAAGCATTGAAAAAAGCATCGAAAAAAAAGCATTGAATTAATTTTTTTCAAAGATAAAGGTTTTATTTTATTTATAATGGGTTTTAAGTGGTAAAAAAACAGGGGTTTGGGGGGACCCCCCATAAAATAAAATAAGGCATTTGTTGCTTTTTTTTCGTTGCTCTTTTTTAGATGCTTTGGCATTCGATGCAATCACTATAAACCATTTTTAGGCCATCTGTACACAATGCTGCCCTACAATTGCCACCGCTGCCGTCTTGACGAGACATTAAGGCTTGAATAATTAACAGGCAGCGCACTGCATACTTTAAATATTTATTTTACGTTTTCAGTAATTATAGCTGTAATCATTTTGATACAGATCATATTTCCACCTCTTATTTTAGTTAATACAGGATCCTTTTTACTGGGGCATTTGTTCTGCATCTGACACTATATTTCACTAGTAAAATACTTTTACCATGTGTTACCATTTACTGGGGGATTTATTTTAACACGCTTTTTTATGCCATTATGATTTTTTAAGCACCTGTGATAATTTATAACAGGATAACTTCAGCACATGTCATCTTTTAAAACCACAGCCTCTTTAATAGAGCTTTATTTTATACAGGAAATAGTACTAATGTGTTTAAATTCAGACGCATTTATAATAGCCGAATAGCTCTAATTCATGGTACTTAAGGATATTTGCAAGTTATGACCATCATTTTCGTTGATTACTGATGCAGGTGAAAGGACTGGCACTATAACGCTTGCTTTAGTTAACTTGTAACTAGCCAAAGCTTAAGTGCTCTGTCAGGGTTTGCACTTGTAACATGTGTACTACGTATAGATATGTCTTGCGCAGTTGCTTAAACCTACATACATGGTCAAGTCACCCTATTTATTTATTTACTTATTTATTATATTTGTAAATAGCGCCCAGACCCGGAGGAATCACAGCGCTAAGAATGCGGTACAGAGTTGGAAAAAAGGCATTTTAGAGGCAGGCATGTTACAATTCTAACATGAGTTACATGTATTTGTTAAACAAGGTTGTTTTTACTTTCTTTCGGAAGAGCGAGTAGGACGGTTCTTCTTGGATACACTGAAGGAGGGTGTTTCAGAGGGCGGGGGCTATGGTAGTGAAGCTGGAGACCCCAGCTCTCTTTCTGGTGAATCTAGGGGTGATCAAGGCCAATGAGGAAGAGGAGCGCAGATTCCGAACTGAATGCTTTTTTGAGGTGTGGTTGGTAAGGTAGGTGAGGGCGGTGTTGTGCAGGCAGCGGTGGGTGATAATAAGGAGTTTGAACTCAATACATGCTTTGATGGGGAGCCAGTGCACCTCGCATCTGATTTGTCAGATGTGGTCAGAGCGTTTCAGGCCCCAGATTGCTCTGAGTGGGTTGTTTTGTATCAGTTGGAGTTTGTTAATGTTTTTGGTTGAGGTTAGGCATTTTTGGCTAGGATGGCGTTGCAGTAATACAATGTACTGTCTATGATGGCCCTAGCTAGGGCAAGGCAGTTATTGGGGGTGAGGAATTGTCTGGAGAGGTTGATACGTTTATTGGAATAGGTGGCAAAAGATACGATTGCTTAGACATGTTTTGGCGTGTTTAGCATCAAGGTAAATTCCCAGGGTTTTGACGTTGGTGGATACTGGGATGATGTTCCCGTCAATGCAGAAAGAGGTGAAAGCGGCACTAAGGTGTTTGAGGCAGTGAAGAGAGCCCATGATAAGGAGCTCCGTCTAATCATCATTCAAGCAGAGATGGTGGGTGGCCATCCATGCCTGGATGATGCTATGGAGGCGTTGATGTTGGTTGAGTCCAGAACATGGTTGCCAGTGATTTTGAGAAGGACCTGCGTATCATCGGCGAAGTTGGTGTACGGTATGTTGAAGATATCCACGTGGTCAAAGAGGGGTTTGGTGTACATGTTGTACAGGTTGGAGGAAAGGCAAGAACATTGGGGGACACCATGAGAGACGGAAATGGGATCGGCTGCTTCAGTGCCCACAGAGACCCTGGTGGATTGTCCAGATAGGAAGGATTTGATCATAAGGTTGCTTTGGGGGAGAGGTTAAAGGTGGCAGTGAGGTGTTGGCATAGAATTGCGTGATTCACCTATTCAAAAGCCGCTGAGAGATCCAAAAGAAGGAGGATGGCAATCTCCCCGTTGTCCCGAATGTGGTCAAGCTGGATCTTTGGATCCAGGAGGGTGGATTTAGTGCTATGTCTAGGTGTGAATCCTGATTGTCAGGTGCCTAGTAAGTTGTGGTTTTCGAGGTGTATTTGGAGTTGCGAGTAGGCAGTGCCGTCCACAATTCTGATGAGGTAAGGTACTGTAGTGATTGAGCGGTAATTAGTGGGGGCGGTGGGGTCTAGGGTAGGTTTTCCTCCTATGTTAAGCAGAGCTGGATTGTGATCTGAAATCAGATCTGAAACAAAGTGATGATCGAAGAACGGGGGTATGAGACAGTATACCGATTGAGAGAGGGTCAGGCAGAGTGAGCACGGTTGGTGTGAGAGAGGCCAGAGAAAAACATGAGGATGTTCCCAACCATGAACCACCCTTTTCCACACTAGCCACCACCCTGTTGCTGTTCACCCGCCAACTGAAGGTCCTAACATATCTACTATAGTTAAAAACTAGATAAATTACTTGTTGAACCCCAAACTTGTAGTCCTCATTTTGCCTCTATCACAACTGGCTAATAACTGAAGGGCGGGTGTTGTGAAGCAGGGAAAAGAAAGCCTGAAAGTAACGAAATAATTAAGAAGGTTAGATTTCCTGCTCTCTCTGATTCATAACCAGAGTAGGAATCACACTACAAAGGTCAAAAGCAACGAGTGAGCGCCAGGGCCTCGATGCCTTTGGGTTCTGTGTGCTTAACAATTGTAAAAATAAATAAATAAAGTAACCACATATGCTGACCAGGATATAGCAAGCACGCAAGAAACAACTACTTGCAAGAAAAGATGCAGTTCTCCTTGATCAATCATCCCCAGTGTATACACACTAATACTTGCACAAGGAATGTGGTGTGGCCCATATGCCTGTCTAACACATTTCTATCCAATTATTATGTTGCTGTCTTTTCTGGATTATGCACAAAGTCGCTGGGGATCAAGAATTTATCAAGAATTTATCCAAAGTCATTGGAACGAAAAAAAATGTAGGTAACAATCACTTTTGTCTTGTCACTCACTACGAAGTGAGATCAGCATTAGTGACAAAAAAGGTGATGTGAAATGTTTATATCAATAGATAACATTTCAAACTTTCAGAGAAATTCAGGATATGCCGTGCTGACTTATCCACGGAAGTAACCAAACTTGATTGGAAAGCCAGTATACGAATCTCTTGATTAAGATGAAAGTCACAAATAACTTTAGAGATGAACAAAGATACTGTAGAAAGGACCACTTTTTGTCTATGAAAAATTACAGTGCAAGTTGATTAAAGTGCAAGGTGCGGATGTGTCAGACTGAAGTGGTAGCTACTATAAAATCAGTTTTCCAAAGCAGAAGTACCAATCTGTCAATGCTCTAGTGGGAGGAGTAAACTAGAGGTGCATGCGTCGTCTGGTCCCCACCTCATGGGGAGTTAAATGCTGGTCGGATCTGGGTTGATTAAGCAATGGGGCAGGCAATGGAGACATACCTTCCTCAATGTTGCCTTTATTTTGATATTCTTTTCCTTGAGCAGGCCATTGAGGCGTTCACAAAGTCCATTTGCTTGCAGGTGGTAAGCACATGGAAATGTATGCTTAATCCCTAGCAGGGCTGTAATGGGCTCAAAAACATTGTTTACAAAATGGGGGTAATTGTGTGAATGTAGGGCCTCTCTCTCCATCATGGGAACACTTCTCTGATGAGGCATTTTGCCTCACTGAAGGCATCAGAGTGTGAACATGGAGCAACTTCGATCCAGCGAGAGAATGGGCATACAACTAAGATCATGTATAGGTAGCCCTTGAACACTTGGATCATATCCACGTAATCTATGTGGAGATTTTGGAAAGGCCCATTACGGCGCTGCATAGATCCTCGCACTCCGCGATTCTTGTGGCCTATGTTACATTATTTGCACACTATGCAGCAGTCCATAAAAGTGTGGCTATATTCCGCTCCATTGGTACACAACCAATCCTTCCCAATATTTGCCACAAGAACATCTTTACTAATGTAGGTGGGATAGTGCAGCTGCGAGAGCACAATCTGCAACAATGCTGAAGGAATCACTGGCTTCCCTGTGCTTTCCTTTCCCCACAGTGCATCTGAAGGGGATATTGAACACCCTTATCCATAGCTCCTTTTTCTCTGCTGGCTCGCCCCTGGAATTTCACTATTTTGGTAACGGGTAATGAACTGTACCCTGCTCGCCATATCATGCTAAGAACGATTAGGCGTTTAGTAGGTGGGGTGACAAACTCTTTTATGTCTATAAAATGTGCTGTTCGCTTTGCTTCTGTGGCTTCATTGCCACAGGAGATTGTGTCCTCCCCCTTGTGTTTGCTTGGCACTTCACAACCACTATGGCTGATGGGAGTTGCTGCGCGTCTATGAGCCTAGCCAATAGGTGTGCATGCTGCACTGGTGTGCCGCCAGCACATCGGTTGCCCGTCCTTTTCCAATGTGACAGTCCTGCATATACTGTTGATGTCACATAGGCAGAGTCGGAGTACATAGGGATCTGCTTGTCCTCATGTGCTTCTAATGCCATTATGAGAGCAACCAATACTGCTATTTGTGCTGAAAAATGCTAAGGCAGTCTTGTGCTCACCATTATTTCAACTATCCCCATTATTTTCAGCTTTACTACTGCCGTCCCACTGTGTGTCTCTCTCCTGTTATTCAGTCAATAGTTGAAGACCCATCTATAAAGAGTACTTCCCCTCCTTTGAAGGTGTTCTCTTTGGCTCTGCGAATGTTGTTGTAGTGTTCTGTGTATCTTGTACAGTCAGGTACATAATCTCCTACTTCCCGTTCTGTTATACATATCGCCAGGTTTACAACTCTGCACCTTACTACTTTTATCACGATGATTACCTCGTATATAGAACTTATCTTGGTGGTTAATGTACTCTTGGTCTTTTTGAGGATGGCAAAGAGGTGTATGCTCCATGTAAAGTGTGGTACTTTAGCCCATTGTGACATTTGCTGATTTCTCTATGGCAAAGGTAGCAGCCGCCAATGCATGTTCACAAGGGTATTGTCCTCTCTTTACTGGATCTAAATGTCTACTATAATAAGCTATTGGTTTATGCCCTAAGGTTGTTTTCTGTGTGAGCACTGCCATCATCACCACTCAGTTGGAGTGTGAGAACAAATACAATTCCTCACTGTAGTGTGGGATCCCTAAGACTTGGGCTGTGCAATTTTTCCTTTTCAGTACTTCATCATTCCCATTATCAATGTCAGTTTCCCATCCCCCCTCCAGGTCTCCCAGAGCCTGCTTAAAAAGTGTCTAGTGTATGTGCTGTAATCGAACACCCAGGCCATGCAATAATTACAGAGGCCCAAACATTGCTGCATTTCACTTACAGTCTTTGGAGGTGGCATCTTAAAGATCACCTCTGAACTTTCGGGGGTTGCCTTTCTGACTTCCTGTGATATTAACTATCCAATGTACAGAACCTTACCTTGAAAATATTGTAGCTTTGCCTAGCCTACCTTGTAACCCTTCTCTGCTAGCACTGTCAGCAACTATACTGACACTGTTCTTAAGACCTGCTGCAAACTAAAATGTTGTCAACATACTGAATGACTGTGCTATCCAAATGTATGTTCCCTAGGTCCATTCAGATAACTTTGTTAAAGATAGAAGGTGATTCACAGTACTTTTGTGGGAGTCTTGTATGTTTCCACATTTTATTTCTATATAGAAAAACCACTTCTAAGACATTGTTTAATGGGCGCAAGTCCTAAATAAAATGCCACAATGCCCCTGTTGCTTTCTGCACTGGGTACACAGCTGTATCACACTGTGATTCTGATGGCACTAAAACCCCTTTCTGTACTAACGCGTAAATTGTCTCAAAATGGCCTTTGTCCGCTTCCTTGGATAAAGGATATTGTTTTGCCCTTTGTAAGTTCTCCCTGGGTTTAGCTTGATTTTGACAGCTCCCACTACCTTCAACAAGGCAACATCATATGGCTGTTGGTACATATGCTCAGTACTCGTGCTAGGTCTTCTTCAAGGAATGGTTCTGGCACCTTTCTCAAAAGGGCCATTCTCTGTGGTACTTCCCTATACTGAAATCCTCCCAATAAGTAATGCTCATAAAGAACCCTGTCCCCAAATCCAAAAAATCATCAGTCAGTCTGTACCCTTCTCCTCCTGCAATCACTGCTCTCCATGCCCATCCTGTGTCATCCATCCCATGGAGTACTATCCTCTCGTCCCTCACAATAACCCTCTCTAGTTTTAATGGGAACACCTGCCCTTCCTTCTTCTCTAAGGGAATCTCTGGTCTAAACAAAAACTCTGCCAAGCAGTTCACCTTGTATCACTGGAAGCCATGCTAATAGTACTTCCACTCCGTATTGAAATAACTCTGTGCGGTCTGACTGCAAAATGCCTGAATAAATTCTAATGTGTTCATGTAGTGAATTCCTGGGGTGGAACACACTATCCCTTGCTCCGTGAAAGAGATGGTTATGTTAAGTCTGCTTATCATGTCCTTCCCCTTTACAATAACCAGTGTCTGCTGGGAATATAAGTTTGACTTTGTAAGGTCATGTTCTCCTATAGAAATGGGAAGTTTAACCGTAAAATGAACGTCTGTAGCTCCGGAGAATCCCTGCACATTCATGGCAATGCCTGACATTGGGTATCTCACTTCCCTAATATAGGATCTGGTTGCCTCGTATCCACGAGAAAAGAGATTTTTTTCCACCTATGGTCACCCCTACACTTGATTCCTCATTCGGGTTGGGTGTAACAGATATGATTGAACACATCAGGTCCATCTGTGGGCTGTCCTATTGTGGATATAAGTCATCCCCATCCCTATAATGAGACTGCCCCCCCACTACAGTTGCTCTCCCTAGTCCCTGTATTTTGAGTCTGCATCGTGGATTCTTTGTGTCTTGTGGCTATAGCACTCAGCTGTGATGGTACTTGTTGTGCTGTTTATGATGGCTGTGTGCACCCTATTGTCTTGTTGCCTGTTATACTGGCACCATTTACAGCATTTGCATCTGCATCTGCGTGTGGTATTGGGCATAATAGTCAGTCTGCTCGGCCTGGTATTTTGGTTGAAACATCACCTCTCCATTCTGCTGCATTCCACCAGTGCTCCTACACAGTGGTAATATGTGGCCCACCTTCCTACACATCCAACTTTGTAGCGGACCTCCCATGGGTCTCGGAAGTTCTTCGTTAAACCTGTCTCCACCCGGCTGCATTGGATATCCAAATCCTCTTCCCTGTGGCATCCTTCCTCTTCCATGTGGCCAATAGTTAGTGTCTCCTCTTCCCGCAAAACGTACCCCTGCCACCGGCCATTGATTCTGCATGTTCTGAATAACCACTCCCTCTCCTCTAATCAACATTGCCCCTTCCAATGTATACTTCGATAGATATTTTGTGTAGTAACTTCCTTTCCTCCTATTTTCTCTCCTTGCATTACTTTATCACATTTTCCTGCATTAGTTGGCAATAATGTACTATAGTTAACTGAATTTTGCTCGATCTCCACCAATGTCTTTAATTGCTGCTGTACCTGCTCTGGTAACCCTTGTCTTAAAATTTGATAAAATAAACCAACTGTTTTATCCCATGGTTCTCACATTTCGAGACACTAATGCACGTGTATCTCCTGAATGTATAGTAGTGGGTCTTTGTCTTTGTGCATTTTGCATGCCATAATTGCACTTATGTCAGATGTGCCTGGGTACCTTAGTCTCAGAGCCTGCCATATGGATGCTCTGCAGCCATTGAACAGTGCACTGTCATGCACCGTGTTCACTGCTGTCATTCCAGGATACCCTGCCTGTTTCCAAACATCATCAGCTACCGCCCGGAGAATGGCTGAGAGCAAGCTCTTCATGTCGCTCACTGCCAATGTCATCCCTGCCGTCAGACTTTCTAACTCATATATTAACTTCCCCGCTCCTGTGGTCAACAAGGATAACTTACACCTCAAATTATCCTTCTCCATCTGTTGTCATGTTATATATTGTGGCTGCCCATAGCCCTTTTCTAGCAACAGAAACTGTGCCACGCCTACTCCTCTGTAATATGTTCCTACATCCTTTGTGGTAGTGAATGCTCTCGTCAGACTTGCCCTTATCCGTCCCGGTAAGGCTATCAGCCTCTGTGCGTTTGAAGTAAATTTGTCTGCACTATGCAATCTACTTGTATCCTCTCCACCCCACAGTGTTTCCCCCTCAGGGCTTACTTCCCTTGAGGGGTGGCGTCGCCTTCTCCCTTCATCATCGTCACTTTCCCCTAGGTCCCTGTCTGACCCCACTGTTCCCATGCTGTCATTGCTGGCCTCGTCCTCTTTTTCAAAACTAAGCCTCCTAACATGCGTCTCCCATGCCGTTTCCACATTACTCTGTTCAGTGAATCACCCTCCCCACTCAATGGAGACACTGCTATACTCCTGCTTGCCTTAGGGGAAGAGGCGCTATACCTCCTGCTTCTGTACAGTACCCCTATTCTTCTCTGTATCTCGTTTCCTCATTATAATTTGAACACTTTGGTCTCGTCACAATGTCTTCTACCTCCTTGAGGCATCTCTACCGAATATTCTCACTTTCTTGCTCCTGCCTCCTTCTCTTTCTGCTTCTTCTCTATGTCAAAGCTCTTTAACAAGTCTTTCGATTTCCACTTTCCTCTTTTCCCTCTTCACTTGCAACTGCCTCCTTTTTCCTCCTAAGTCTTTCTCATCACCTTTTCCTCTATTTCTTTCTGTCCTTTCCTCTCTTTTTCCTCCTTGTGTTTCTTCTGCTTTCTCTGCCTCCCTTCACAACTGCACCTGTTCCTCCTTGTTTTCCCCCTCTCTTCTCTTCACTTCCCCCATTATCACTGCCCATTCTATATCCTCTTCTTCTTTCTCCTTGAGTTTCTGATCTTCCTCTGCAGCGCTTCTATGCTCTACTGCAGCCATTTGGTCCAATTTGAGCACTATCTGCCCTCCTACCCACTTGTTTGGCGAGACTGTCACTTTGTTATCCCCACAATTCCCACTATGCCCCACTATCCCTTTATTGCTCCCAGTCAATTTCTCTTGCACATCGTTGTGCTCCTTGCATTCATCAATTATAGTCCATATACTTTTATTTGCTTGCTTCATGCCACTAAGTGTGTCATTGCTGCTATACCTAGGCAGTGCATAAACGGGATTGGTAAATCGTGCCACTGCTTTTGGTTCTTCCAAAAGGTAAAATCCCTAGCTCTCTGCCATAGGGTCTGTGTTTTGAGGAGGGGTAGGCAGAGCCGTGTGTGCTTCGCCCCCACATTATGCCGTCTCAGCAATCCCTCTTTTTTGGGTGGGTCCTCTTGCCTGTTCTCAAACATTTTCCATAGCTCTAATATGGATAACCGATTACTCAAAGTTTTCCCTTTATATCCAGCAGTAAATACATGGTCATGTTTTGCAGCACAGATTTGGAAAGACTGCCCTCCCAGGTTAATGGCTTTGCTATTTTGCCATCTGTACCGCAAGTCCATTGCGCGCCATACTTGCATACTGTTTCCTGATAACACTGAAGGGACTTGCATAAGTGCTTAAGGGGTGTGTCCCCCAAGGTGGCACTTCACCTTCTGACTGCCAATACTTAAATGACCTCAAATCAGGATTCTTTACACATTTCATCAATTTGGCAAATAATATATAACAATTATCGTCAATTCTCAATCAAATTCTCGAAAACCACAACAGCTCTCAAATTATTCCAAGAGCCTCTATGGCTCACCAATGCCAACAGGAGCATGCTCCGCGCACCGTCCCCACTCTATTTTCCACCCTTAAAGGCAAAGCCACAATCCTTTTGCTTGCTCCTCGAGCCCAACCCAAATGGCATAACACTCTTTTATAATCTCAACATAATCTCATCAAATTGGAAACCAATGCATACTCTCAAGTTTCCCCGTTCCTCTCGCACCACCAAGTCTGTGACCCACTACGGGCCTTCACCCCCAAATCAACAAAGCATGTCCTATTAACTACCTTTGTGTGATGTCACAACCCTAAGGCAAAATCTCAATACTTCAAGTGAGTGCACTCTGAAATCCCGCAATATCCCAAGACACAGCAACACAAATGACATACGGCCGTCTTCCTGCTTTTCAAATCACAGGGGAAACCAACAAGTATGTGGTCCTTCTTCGATACCAGAGCATAGGGACATATACATAAGGATAAACTTGGATTCTTGGCATGAAGATTGTTGTGAATACTGATGATGTGAGGCTGAAAAGCTTGTGTTCATACAGGATTGCATGAAATGCTTCTTCCGATTTGGCAGAAAAGTAATTGGGCCTCATTACGACCCGGGCGGTAAGGGAATACCAGTACCGGTAAGGGCACCGGTACCGGTAATCCCTTACGGCCCTATTACGAGTTCCCTTTGCGGGTCCTCCCTTAACGTCTGGTTTTACCAGGCGTTAAGGATGGGACCCGCAAAGGGACTTTGGTGCTAATTACGGTACCGCAATTTGCAGTACCGTTATTAGCGCCTTCCCCATTCCTATTGAGCCCTGTTGGGGCTCAAATGGGAATGGGGAAGGGCCCTGGTGAATGGGGAATTACCGCCCCCGCCAACCTTGGAATGGGGCGGTAATAGCTCCATTCACCAGGGCAGAGTCGGTAAGGATTCGGAGGCAGCCATGGCGCTAATAGCGCCATGGTTACCTCTAAACGCCCAATGAGGCCCATTCTCTCTCTTCATTCAGGATACCAGTTCCACTGATCTCCTTTTCCTCAGGTGAGAATCTGCTTTCGGGAAACTGTCAATATTCAGGTCACTTTTCGGGATCACTAGTGCAGGAACGTGGACGTTCACTATTGTGCATATGTCTCCCCAGTCTTGCAGTTTTGATTCTCTCCCATCTTTCTTGTGCCATTGCTCCTGAAGCACAATTTTGGGCTTTCCAGTGGCACTTTCTGCGAAGGTCCTCCTCTGTCTTCGACCCAGGTTAGTAACTTTACCAATTTCAGCCATATATGTTTGCACAGTCTTTGTGAATTTTCTATTGCTTCTTTGCAGGCTCCAAGTCCAAGCTGTGTCCAAGCTCGGCAGATCACCACTCCTTCTTCCCATCCATTTGGGGAAACCACTGTCCCCCAAATCTGCATTTGGCCTCTGTTCTTCCAAATTTGAGCCTCTTCTGGAGTCTTTCCTTGGACGTTCAGCCTCGGGTTTATCTCCCATCTTGTTACTGATCCTTTAACTTCAGGCTTTTCATACCTGATCACGTGATTCCTAGTATGAGCTCCATTTCTTGTCTTGATGTCCTGGATGTAGCCGTCTTCATCTGGGTAGTCCGTCTCAGTTGCCCATATCAATGAGGCGTCCCTCCCCATAAACTGTCCTCTGGTGTTGCACATTGCCACGTGTGACATACAGTGTGCTGATGGAACATCAATTTATACAGCTACAAAGATTTTGGATTTTCCCATGCTGTAAAGTAGAAGTGCACAGATGAAGCATTCTTCTTCTGATTTTCTTCTTCCGGCCTCTTTCATGTGTTGGTACCAAATGTTGTTTCCTAGATGTGCTGTGCTGTCCAGGTAATTGTTTAGTTCATTGTTATCTTCATGTGGGCTTCTCTTTATTCTTAATGTCTTTCTGTATTTTTCTATAACTACATCTCTAAATGCGTCTGTGTGACTTTTCCTTGTTGGGGGTCTCTCGGGCATGCTGGTCGGTGGAGCAGGTTTCATCAGATGCATCGATGTGATGGGTGGAGGTTTTGCAAATCTCTTCCCCTCCTCTTGCGCTCTTATCCTGCCCTCCATACCACCTGTCTGCCATCATCCCTACGTATGGCTGCATCGTGGGCCTGGTGCTTTTTCCTTGTTTTGGAACGGGTGTGCTTATCACTACAGTCTCAGCGGTTTTATTTTTCAGTTCCTCATGTAGTTTCTGTGAACGGGAATAAATGATCTATCAACATATGTGTCCTTGCAGTGAATTCTCCCGTAGCTGTTTCTTTCTTCTTGAGGGCTTTTGTTATATCTTCTTTAGTCAGCCTTTCATTTGATTCTTTTCGGTCACCTTTACTACTGGAGCATGCTCCGCGCACCGTCCCCACTCTATTTTCCACCCTTAAAGGCAAAGCCACAATCCTTTTGCTTGCTCCTCGAGCCCAACCCAAATGGCATAACACTCTTTTATAATCTCAACATAATGTCATCAAATTGGAAACCAATGCCTACTCTCGAATTTCCCCGTTCCTCTCTCACCACCAAGTCTGTGACCCACTACGGGCCTTCACCCCCAAATCAACAAAGCATGTCCTATTAACTACCTTTGTGTGATGTCACAACCCTAAGGCAAAATCTCAATACTTCAAGTGAGTGCACTCTGAAATCCTGCAATATCCCAAGACACAGCAACACAAATGACATACGGCCGTCTTCCCGCTTTTCATATCACAGGGGAAACCAACAAGTATGAGGTCCTTCTTCTATACCAGAGCATAGGGACATATACATAAGGATAAACTAAGAAACCACCTTCCGAGACCTAAGCAACCCAACCTAGCGTCTAGACACCGGGATCCATACATAAGTCATCCGTAAGCTAAACTGACCACCTAGAAACAGGTATCAATAAATAATCCATCCGCTTAACTAAGCTAGCACCTATAAAACAGGAATCCATAGATAATGAATCCGTAACCTAGCTAAACGCCTGGGAACAGATATACTTCGTGATTAACACAGAACAAATCCCTCCCCAATATTTGTCATACGGCTGAGTCTATAAATACACTGTGTGGATCTTCTGAAGCCCTAGGGCACCATCTCTGCCACAATTTGCCACTCTGTCGTCTGGTCTGCTTGGCGTCTCGCAGGGAGCAGGCAAACATTTCTCCAAGGCAGCTCCTGAGGACCTCTCAGTATCCACGCGTGGTTTTGAATCCGGTCCAGATTTATGTTTAGAGTTGAGAAAGTTGCCTTGCAGCTAACATGTCTAGAATTTCATAACAAGCCCTGAAAGCACTCATTCCCATAGCCTAACCCAGACAGATCGGCAAGCATTGGCATAATACAGTGTACAGGAGGGCGGAGCAACCTCTGATGGGCCCATGAGATCAGAGCTCACCCTCAAGTACTTTTAAGACGAGATAGCTGCACCTTGAGGAGAATGGGGTGCAGGATTCTCTTACTAGAACACCAATCAATAAGGACAAGTCAATGGTTTGGCAAAGGGAAGTCTGTTTAATGACAAGTACAAAAAACAGAGAAACACATGGAAATCAACAACAATGATGCGATCGCCTGTCTCGCTTCAACTTCCAAATTCTTCCTTCAGACAGCAAAAGTTATAGTACATTCTCGTCATCATTGACGTGTTACACTCCAAAATTGTCATGCAATTCTATTGGTTGGGAAAGGTAACATAAGTAAAGGTGCTATATCTGTATATGGTAACAGAGTGTGAGGATTGGATAACACTTATCGGCTGAGCATCTACACCCATCCCTCTACTTCACTCGTGATATATGTCACTACAAGTACGACGTCTCATTGGTTCTGCTACCTATAGGACCCTAGATTATTTGGTCCATTGTGATTGGGTGGGTTACATCCCTAGACATAAATCTCCACTTTAATTAGCAGCATGCAGAATGGACACCCAGATGCGGTGTGCCCCAAGATTCACCCTGCCTCCCTTCCATCAATCAGTACTTTAGGGCTGTGTGTCAATTAGTTGGCTGAGGATGGCCTCCAAACTGTAGCTTCTTATCAGGAAAAGTTATGGCATCCTCGTGTTCTGAGTGACATCAGACGTTGGTACCTCTTCCCGCTTGGCTGGTCACGTGTCTGTTCACCATGAATCGGCTTAGTTTTCCCTCTTTTTGTATATTTGATTCTTCCTTAGCCTTGCCACCTGCCTGGGGCCTTCTTATCTCGACCTTCACTGGCTGGCTGCTATGCTCTGAAGTTTCGATTCTTTGAAGTTGCCGCTCTCCTCCCTTCTTGGGGTTGACCTCGAATTCCCAAGCATGAGCTGCTTTGTGCTCAGTTTTGATTCTGCTCTTTCCTTCTGGCTTTAGCTGGAATATGAATCTCGGCTTGGTTGGCCCCCTGCAGCCTGGGCTTAATTCTGCTTTAACAAAATGGAGTCGCACTTGTGCTTCATTGAGGTAGATATATAATTGGCACTTGCCGCTCTATTCTTCTACTAAGCATTGCAAGCAGTACCATTTCCTTAGCTTCTTGCGTTCCAAGCCTATTTACAGGCATTTGGCCAGATGCATAATTCATTCTTGGTTACGTCTCTTTTTTATTTCAATGTCGTCTCTTCTTTAATGTTCATTACGTCATTGTTCGTAACATATTATCTTTGTGTGACTTCTTTTGATCTGTGTTTTGTTCGTCTGTGCGTACGTCTGGGCCCTTGTGTTGTTCACCATTTGCCTTCAATTAAGGCCCTTTGGGTATCTTCGGGGACAGTTTGTAAGTAGTCTTCATTTCGTGTCAACTGCTGTTATGGTTGTCTCAATGGGTACCGTGCAGCCCATGGTTGTCTGGTTATAAGCACTTCAACAGGTATTGCTCTTCTCATGGGCACTGGGCAGAGTCCTAGTGCCGCTCTCTGTTTGTTTATTTGTTCCTCATACATCACATATCTTGGCAAGTATGTTCCTGGTACCTCAAAATGGGGGGCTGGAGTGCAGGCCGTATCTGGGACCTCCTCTATACTCCCCTCTCTGGTCGGTTCATCGACCACTTCTGCTTCTTCCTTTGGTTTCGTCTTACTTGGCTCTTCTACATCTTGCTCATCGTCTTCTGGGTTTGTACATGATGGTGCGAACGTATGTCTCTTTGGAGTCCATATTTTTATCACCGCTTTCAGGCTTCCTGCTGTTTTTACGTGCTCGTCTTTGTTCCAGGTCATAAGCTGGCATTGTCCAATTGGGCTGCAATAGATCCAATTCATTCATACTTTCTTCGTTTTCTGGGATACACAAACTGTGTTCCTTCTGGCACAAATTTTCTGGCCTTCACAAAGTCTTTTATTTCTTCATCAGTCAGGTCTCTTGGCTTCCATCCTGGTTTGACATCGATCATGATCTTCATCCCTATGGCTTTCTATGCAGTTTTCTGGCATTGAGTGATGATTATCTTGATAACACAAAATCCTAACAGTATCATTAATAGCAGGGCTCCCAGAAACTTGAATATGTCCGCCATCCATTGTGGGACCAATGAGAATAGAGTTCCGAGCCAGTTGTCATCATCAACTTCGTCAGTTTCATCAATCATCTGGTTCTGTAGGTTTGTCAGCATACTTATAGCTTCTATTACAGTTCCATTTTCTTCATCATGCGAAGGTATAAATGTGCAACATGATTCTCCGATTTTTGCGCAAACACCTCCATCCATTGCAGTGATCATGTCAAGTACATATCTGTTCTGGAGGGTCATCAATCGGATTGCTCTTAGTTCTTCTTTAATCGCATTGAATCCTTTTATGGTAGTGTTGATGGTTTGCAATAACTCCCATCCGGTTATCTGCAACCATTTGATATTTACTCCTACTTGGATTCTTGGCATGAAGATTGTTGTGAATACTGATGATGTGAGGCTGAAAAGCTTGTGTTCATACAGGATTGCATGAAATGCTTCTTCCGATTTGGCAGAAAAGTAATTGGGCCTCATTACGACCCGGGCGGTAAGGGAATACCGGTACCGGTAAGGGCACCGGTACCGGTAATCCCTTACCGCCCTATTACGAGTTCCCTTTGCGGGTCCTCCCTTAACGTCTGGTCTGGTTTTACCAGGCGTTAAGGATGGGACCCGCAAAGGGACTTTGTTGCTAATTACGGTACCGCAATTTGCAGTACCGTTATTAGCGCCTTCCCCATTCCTATTGAGCCCTGTGGGGGCTCAAATGGGAATGGGGAAGGGCCCTGGTGAATGGGGAATTACCGCCCCCGCTAACCTTGGAATGGGGCGGTAATAGCTCCATTCACCAGGGCAGAGTCGGTAAGGATTCGGAGGCAGCCATGGCGCTAATAGCGCCATGGTTACCTCTAAACTCCCAATGAGGCCCATTTTCTCTCTTCATTCAGGATACCAGTTCCACTGATCTCCTTTTCCTCAGGTGAGCATCTGCTTTCGGGAAACTGTCAATATTCAGGTCACTTTTCGGGATCACTAGTGCAGGAACGTGGACGTTCACTATTGTGCATATGTCTCCCCAGTCTCGCAGTTTTGATTCTCTCCCATCTTTCTTGTGCCATTGCTCCTGAAGCACAATTTTGGGCTTTCCAGTGGCACTATCTGCAAAGCTCCTCCTCTGTCTTCGACCCAGGTTAGTAACTTTACCAATTTCAGCCATATAGGTTTGCACAGTCTTTGTGAATTTTCTATTGCTTCTTTGCAGGCTCCAAGGACCATCCAAGCTCGGCAGATCACCACTCCTTCTTCCCATCCATTTGGGGAAACCACTGTCCCCCAAATCTGCATTTGGCCTCTGTTCTTCCAAATTTGAGCCTCTTCTGGAGTCTTTCCTTCGACGTTCAGCCTCGGGTTTATCTCCCTTCTTGTTCCTGATCCTTTAACTTCAGGCTTTTCATACCTGATCACGTGATTCCTAGTATGAGCTCCATTTCTTGTCTTGATGTCCTGGACGTAGTCGTCTTCATCTGGGTAGTCCGTCTCAGTTGCCCATATCAATGAGGCGTCCCTCCCCATAAACTGTCCTCTGGCGTTGCACATTGCCACGTGTGACATACAGTGTGCTGTTGGAACATCAATTTATACAGCTACAAAGATTTTGGATTTTCCCATGCTGTACAGTAGAAGTGCGCAGACGAAGCATTCTCCTTCTGATTTTCTTCTTCCGGCCTCTTTCATGTGTTGGTTCCAAATGTTGTTTCCTAGATGTGCTATGCTGTCCAGGTAATTGTTTAGTTCATTGTTATCTTCATGTGGGCTTCTCTTTATTCTTAATGTCTTTCTGTAGTTTTCTATAACTACATCTCTAATGCGTCTGTGTGACTTTTCCTTGCTGGGGGTCTCTCGGGCATGCTGGTCGGTGGAGCAGGTTTCATCAGATGCATCGATGTGATGGGTGGAGGTTTTGCAAATCTCTTCCCCTCCTCTTGTGCTCTTATCCTGCCCTCCATACCACCTGTCTGCCATCATCCCTATGTATGGCTGCATCGTGGGCCTGGTGCTTGTTCCTTGTGTTGGAACGGGTGTGCTTATCACTACAGTCTCTGCGGTTTTATTTTTCAGTTCCTCATGTAGTTTCTATGAACGGGAATAAATGATCTATCAACATATGTGTCCTTGCAGTGAATTCTCCCGTAGCCGTTTCTTTCTTCTTGAGGGCTTTGGTTATATCTTCTTTAGTCAGACTTTCATTTGATTCTTTTCGGTCACCTTTACTATTTTTTGGGACTGGTTGTTCAGCAGGCAGTCTCGTACTTTCTGTTGTCTTCGTTTGAGGTTCTGTAGCCATTGACACTTGCCCTTGTCCATGTGCATTCAGTGTGTGTGTGCGTGTAGTAGTCAGTGCTACGTTTTCATTCATTCCGTGCTGACCCTGTCTCCAGCTTTTCTCTTCATTCGTTACCTCAAGTATGTATGAATCACTACTAATTACATTCAATTTTAGTTTGTTTACTTTACCATCAGATTTCCTTGGAACTAGAATAACTATATAGGGTCTGGGTTCTTTCGTGGGACTCATGCGTACATTATCTGGTGGGTGCACTGAAATTGGAATGCTTCGTGCACCAATAAAGAATGCAGTTTTGATTGTTAATGACAGAAAGACAATGGGCCTCATTACGACCCAGGCGTTAAGCGTTAAGGGAAAATGGGAAATCGGGATTTACCGCCCCACTCACCTTGGAATGGGGCCGTAAATCCGCCATCCACCATGGTGTAAACATAGTTTACACCATGGTGGTAATGTTGGCGCAATTAGCGCCTGGGTCGTAATGACCCCCAATGATAATCACTATACCAATACACATAATCGTGCGGTATGACAATTGGCAGCATTTATTTCCAGGGAAGCGGGGGCGCCCCTCTGGTTGTGGGAGGACCAGGTTACTGTTTTGGGCCCCCATTTCAATCATAGCAATTGTTAAAGTTCTATTCTTTTCACTTACTCCATTATTGTTTATCAGAAAGTTTGTATCATAAAGTGTCTTGTGTTTCGCAAGTGTCCCCCCTCTTGTGGGTTACGATTGTCTCTGGTTATGGGATACAGTTCCCTTGCTAGACTATAGGAAAAGATAAGACTAACAGCTTTGGTGAGTCACATTCATAGTGCATATTCAAAATAGGTCAATTCCCAGTCCACTCCCCGAATTTGCCTCAGTCCTGATGACATGTTGGACCTGTTCAATGGAAAAATGGAAAAAATAGCAATCAATTAAAATCAAAGTCAAGAAATAAAATAAAATAAAATGGTGAAGTTCGTGTCTCTGTTCCCATGATCTGTCCCTCGGCGGAAAGATGTAGAGCTTTGACTCTGTCTCCTGGATCTGTCCCTCGGCGGAAAGATGAAGAGCTGTCTTGGCTTCCTTGATCTGTCCCTCGGCGGAAGGTTTCACTGGAATCTCCTCAGGTCCTCTCTTTGGAAGTTGGACAGTTCCACTTGGAGCATAATCCCATGTAGGAGCGTTCCCATATGCGCGACATTAGCTGGATCTCTGATGAAGGTGTCCCCACCATTTCTGGACAGTCAGTGATAGATGAAACAGGACATTGTGCGCCAGTCGGCTGTCCTCAGGAGACAGGGACATTTGTCCTGCTATGCTGTTATGCTGTTTTCGGATTGCAGGCCTTTTGTTTGACGTGAACAGTCTCTACACTTTCCTGCTGCGTGGATTACGACCAGGTAGCTGAGCTTAGCCCACAGCTGGTGCAAATCTTCAGTGTTTCTTGGATCTCTAATGAACGTGAGCGTGTCAGTGGTTCTCCCGACGATTGCTGTGCACTCCTTTAAAATGCGAAAGAAAAGCATGTTTGTGAGTTCATCTACTATCGCCTGTGGTGGAAGCATTTGTGTCCTTATCACTGTATTCGGGTAACACAGCGAAGGCTTCCGCGATGACAGTCAGCAGCTGCCAGATTACTTTCTTATTGGCAGGATCTTGAATAAAGTCTGTGACACTGTTGACTCTCTCTACAAATGACGGATATGTTTCTAGTAGTAATTGGAAACAGGACAGTACATTCCTTGTGATATTTCTGCTGGGGGATACCATAAGGGCTGCAAAACAACGTCTTAGTGTTCGTTGCTTCAGGATACTGTGTTAGCTCCTTTGGGCAATAGTCCTTGATCACAGTCTATTTGGGTTTTGTTGGCCAACAAAGCTTAAGTGTGGCTTGGTTCAAAAGTTCGTATCACCAACTTTGTTGTGGCTTTGGATGTACAATTCTCTTCTTCACCCTGCAACCAGGCTGCACCAATTGTCCGTTTTATGCCCCTATCCCCTTTTTGTTCTTCTTCACCCTGCAACTGGAATGCACAGAGTGTCTGTTATTGTCCTTATCCCCTTTTTTTGCTTAGAGGAAATGCCAGTTTAAGCCACAACTTTAAAAAAAAAAAGTTCTTTTGTCTTGGCTTTGCTGCTCATGCGTCCTTCTTCCTCATCATGGATCTCGTCTGCACATGCTGAGGTTCTTCCACGTTGTGTGTAATTTCTTTGCGGTGGGTTGCAGCTTGAGGGCTTTCTCCGATACAGGGCTTAATGTCATTTAGAAAAATCCATGCTCTCCTGCCCTGCAGTTTAACAGTTGATGGAGTGCAGTCCTCTAGGATAAAAGGGCCGTTGAATCTTGGCTCATCCCACCTTTTCCTCATGTGGTTTTTTACCAACACGGCGTCTCCAGGGAAGATGAGAGGTACACGTAGACCTTGAGCTGCGTCTGCCTCAGTGCCTCCTGCAGTGTCTTGTGCTGCGCTGCACTCTTTTCATCGTCGCTGTAGTTGGTCTGAAATGACAGTAAGGCTGGATGTCATGCAGTTCAAGTACTCTTTCATTTGGGATCCTAGGACCTCTCGGGTTGGCTGGGCATCACATCTAGCTCTGGATGAACGGGGGTGTTCATTCTCCTTCCTGTGACTGCGATGTAAGATGATGGTCGGAGCCTGGTTGGTTCCGAAGTGCATACAATGCCAGTGGAAGGCAGTGCAACCATCCCCTCTTTAGAGTAAGCTTCAACTTAGCTATCCTTTCCTTTAACAAGCCGTTGAGCCTCTTGCAGATACCATTACCTTCTGGATGAAACGCCAACGAGAACTTGCGCTTTATACCAAGCAGTAAGCTGATCTGCTCAAAGACTCTGTTAACAAAATGAGCCCCGTTGTCTGATCTCATCACCTCACATACCCCCATCTAGGGAACACTTCCCTCACCAGGAATTTGGCAGCACAGGTTGAGTCTGGGTGTGTGCAGGGACCTGCTTCTATCCATCTAGAGAATAGACACACAACTACAATTAAGTACCTGTACCCGTTACACATTTGAATCATGTCGACATAGTCGATGTGTAAGTGCTGAAAAGGCCCATTTGGCTGGGGAATGACTCCTCTCACCACTTTTAATGTGTGCCCAGCAGTGAATTGCTGGCAGATTATGCAGTTCACCATAAAGAATGCAACATGCTCAGCTAAATTCGGCATGAACCAGTCTTCTGCAAGCGTTGCTGCTAGATTCTCTTTTGACATGTAAAATGGGTAATGCAACTGTTCCAATGCTATTTTTAGTAGGGCTACAGGCATTACTGGTCTACCAGTGCTGTCTTGCCGCCACAACCCGTCAGAGGGGTTTAAAGAACACCCTCAATGCCTCCATAGGTTCTTTCCGTCCTGAGGGGCCTCCCCTTGGATCTCCATTAGTTGGGTCTGCCCCATATTACTATAGGCTTCTGGGGTGGCTCGTGCTATCATCATTCGTTCATGGGTGCACGCCACTTCTACTTCCATGATCGTCTCACTTTTGGATGCCATACGCTTGGCTTCCGTGTCTGCTGCATGGTTTTGCGTGACACGAAATCTGTCCCTTTGGTGTGGGCGGTGCATTTCACGACCGCTATGCCCACTGGGAGCTGTAGTGCCTTAATCAGCCTGCCCAATAAGGCTGCATGTTGCACTGGCCTGCTGTCTGCTCGGAGGTAGCCCTTCCTTTTCCAGCGCGCTAAGCCTGCATGCACTGTGGATGTCACATAGGCGGAGTCACTGTATACCGTTACTTCCTGGTCTGCGTGATTCTCAATGGCGAGTATCAATGCCAGCAAGTCTGCAGCCTGTGCTGAATAATGAGATGGTATTCCGTGCACTGACGAGTACTTGAAATTCTCTGTTTGCTATGTGTTTTATTACGGCTACCCCTGTATATCTTTGTCCGTCTTCTTAGTCGATTCTTGAAGAACCGTCAATGAAAACAATCTCACCTCCTGCCAGGGCACTTTATTTTACCCTGGGGATTTTATCATAGAACTCTTCATAGTTTGCACAGTCATGTATCGGCTCTCCTTCAATAACTGGCTCGGCTATGAACGTGGCTGGGTTTACTGTTTTACATTGAACTATTTTGATTGATGGATTAGATATGATCACTTCATAGGCAGAAGCTCTCTGAGATGTCAATGTGCCTTTTGGTTTCTCTAAGATGGCAAATAATGAGTGCTCGACGTATAACATCATGGAGCATCCCATTACAATGGTTGTCGCCTTCTCTAAGGCAAACACTGCGGCAGCTAAGTTTTGTTCGCATGGGAACTGGCCTCTCATTGCTGGGTCCAGATTCCCACTGTAATACGCCAGGGGCTTGTACCCCAACAAGGTTCTTTGGGCGAGCACTGCCGTCATAACGCTGTCATTTGTGTGTAAGAACAGGTAGAATTCCTCTGCATAATTTGGAATCCTGAGAACTGGAGCCATACAAATCACTCTCTTGAGTTCTGTAGACGCTTTTTCCATTGGTTCAGTCCATTCAATCTTTTCTGTTGTCGTCTGGGCCTTCTTCAGGGCCTGGAGCAAGGGCTTGGTATACGAGCTGTAATCGAAGACCCATGCTCTAACATAATTGCACAGGCCTATGAAGCTCTGCATTTGCTTTACTGTGAACGGCTTAGCCGTGTTCATGATAGCTTCAGCTCTTTCTGGGGTAACGTTTTTCCCTTCATGTGAAATTAGCTGGCCTATGTACAGCACCTCCTGCTGAAAATATTGTAGCTTTTCTTTGTCAACCTTATATCCTTTCTCAGCCAGTATAGTCAGTAGCTGGACAGAGTCACGTCTGCATTGTTCTTCCGTGGTGCTGCAGATTAGAATGTCATCCACATACTGCAAGACGACACTGTCTACTGCAATATTGCTTAGGTCCATCTGTAGGACTCTGTTGAAAATGGATGGGGACTCACAGTACCCCTGTGGCAACCTTGTGCTTTTCAGACACATTTGTCGGAATGTGAATGACATCAGATCTTGTGAATCGCGGTGCAACGGGATTGAGAAAAAGGCATTTTTCAAGTCAATCACCGTGAAATATTTTGCCTCGACAGGTATATTACACAAAATTGTAGATGGATTAGGGACTAGAGGGAACTCGCCTTCAACAATATCATTTAATGCTCTTAAATCTTGGATTAAATGCCAAGACCCTCCCTTTGATTTCTTGACGGGGTAAATTACCATATTACAGGGTGATTCTGACATCACTAGGATGCCCTGGTCCATCATGGTGGAAATTGTCTTCTCGATTCCTTCATCCGCTTCTCTGGACATGGGATATTATCATGCTCTTGGTAAAATTGCTCCTGGTTTCAGTTTAATTTTCACTTCCCCACCCCCTTCAGGAGGCCTACGTCGTATGGCCCTGTAGTCCATACTGAGACAGGCACTTGGGCCATGTCGTCATCAAAGTATTCCGGACAGACCAACGCCAACATCATTCTCTGTGGCACTTCTCGTTTGATCATTTTGACCCAGAATATGAGACTTAATTCCACTCTTGTCTCTTCTATGTCAGGGTGTTCTTCAAACAGATCGTCTTCGGTGACGTCAGCCACTCGATACCCTTCTTCAATGGCGATAATCATGCACCATTGTCTGCCTTCATCATCGTAGCCTTCGACTAATGCTACTTTCCCTGCAATATGTATCATCAAGGGAAATACTTGTCCCTCTTCTTCATGCATAGGTATTCTTGGTCTGAATAGAAACTCGTCAAGGGTTCTCATAGGTTTGTCTGCGTGGCCTGACCATAAGCACATGAATGCCATATGTGAAGACTTCTGGTTCTAATGGTATAGCTCTCATGGCTATGCGTCCAGAATATGCTCTGATCATTTCGCACACGTTTGAATAATGCATTCCTGGAGTGGAGCATACTATGCCCTCCTCCATGAACGAGATTGTCATATTCAATTTTGTCATTAAGTTTCGACCCAAAATGTTTACTGGGGTCTGACGTGAATATAATAAGGCTACATTCATTCCGCACACTCCTACGGAGACTGGGAGTGCGTCTGTAAAGGGGATTCGACTGTGAGCTCCTGTGAAACTCTGAGTATCTATGGCTGCGCCGGACAAGGAAAACTTGCCCTCCCGTATGCACGAGCGCGCTGCACCCGTGTCAACTAGGAAGGAATATTCTTTACCTCCTATGACGACATTCACCCTTGGTTCCCTGTTAGGGTCTGGTGTCACTGATAGGATAGAGCACATCAGGGTTCCCAGTGAGCTGTCCTAGTTCATATATAAATTTGGACCACTGTATACTTGTGGATTTTCTCCATTCCCAGGGTTGCCTCCCCTTCCGGAGTTTGTGCCCTGAGACATTTGCAGTGGTGCCTCTTGGAATTGCCCTTGTGGCAAGTTCCCCATGCTCGGGGTTTGAACCCTTTTTTGTGCACCTTGCTGCAAGCCTGGTGCTTGCTGCTGCAATGTGTGATTCTGTGCACTGCCCTGTTGTGGGATTGCACGCGGATTAACCGTGCCTGTTCCCATTCCTTGGCCATTTTTCCACACGCCTTGGCTTCTGCACGAGCGCGCCGATATGCCCTGTCATACCACACAGCCAACATACTGGTGATGGTCAGGCTATCTGTCCATTTGACATACCTGGACTGACCATCTACACGTTTTGAAAGCCTCCTTGATTACTCTGGAAACCTCCCTGATTACTCTGCCATCCTCTTCCTCTAAAACCCCTTCCCCTCGGGTACAATCCTGTGTTACCCTGGTGGTTCTGTTGCGGGTTAGCCACCTGCTGTACGTTCGGCTCGGCTGGGCTTGTCAGCATGGCTCCTTCGAGAGCATACTTTGATAATTTCTCACCCTTGCGAGTTACCTCCTTTTTCCGATTCTTTTCTTGCAACAACCTACAGTAATGTGCAATAGTGAACTGTATTTCAGCCCAAGGTTTAGCCTCTACTCCCACCAATTTCTTGAGCTGTTTCTGCACTGGCTCTGGTAACCCTTGGCATAATATGTGATAAAATACAGGTATAGACTTCGTTCAAGATTCATGCGTTTCGAGCACCCATGCGTCTTGGAAATTCTGGATATAAATCAATGGATCTTCTGACTCCTTCATTTTTCGAGTCATTATAGCTCCCATATCGGAAGTGTCTGGGTAAAGCACTCATAGCGCTTTCCATACTGCTGCTCTGCAATTGTTGAATGGTGCTCCGTCGTGGGCAGTGTTAATTATGGTAACACCAAGGTACCCAGCCCGTGCCCATACATCGTCTGCTCTCTCACTAAGTATGGGAATCAGGAGACCTTTAATGTCCCCTATAGCTAACGTGACACCCCCTGTCATCTTTTCTAACTCGTGTATCCACTTCCCAGCTCCCGATGTCAGCAGTGGAAGCTTATTTTTCAAGTTCTCTCTTTCCATGTTTGGCCATTGAATATATTGTGGTCTTACTCCCCCCTTTTCTAGCAGTGGAAATTGGAATGCGCAGTCTTCCTTCTCTTTCCCCATAGCTCTGCTGTCTATCGCTGGGGTAATATTCCCACATCGCCGTCTGCCTGGCAATGTCCTCAGCCTGTCTGCATAGGCGAATGCTGATACCCCCCTCTGACCCTGGGATGCTCCTTTGTGTCAGTCAGACTGTGCGGCAGACTCTGATGTCCTTGGTGCGGACTCACTAGTATCTGACCATCGTACCCCTTTGTCCCTTGGGAGCCGCTTTTCGCACCGTCTCCCTTCTTTGGTTGTCTCGCACTCCACCTCCTCTCTAGAGTTGGACACTGATTGTTCCCAATTCACGCAACTCCTTGCGTCTTCGTCGTTCTTACTGATTTCTAGCCTATACAGGGACAGCCTCCTGCTCCCACTAATTCGGGTGACATCCTCAGTGTCATACAGCCGAGTGCTTTCCAACCACTCGTCTTCCCTTTCCCTTTGGGATAATGGTTCCAACCCCATTTCATCATATATTTTATCGATCGTTTCCCCAATGCTTCTGGTGTCGAAGTAATCTTCGATATTTCCCCCACTCGTGCCTGGTACTGAATCGTATGCAGGGTAGCATTCTTCAATGTCTTCCCATTCTACAACAGGATTGGGTTTTTTAACTTCCCACTCCAGACATTCGAGATTGCGCGCCCTCAGTCTACGCTTACGTTCAATATCATCCTTAAATTCTTTACGCTTCCTGGCTTCTTCTTTGACCTTGTCTTCTTAACTTCTACTTTCAGTTCTACGTTCATTTGCCCTTCTAACTTCCTTATCTTCTCGTATCTTTACTCTTTTTTAACATACTCTTTGCTCTTCTTCCAACCTTTGCAGGTTCTGTCTGTACTGGCCATAGGCTGCTATCTGCTTGCGACTGAGCGGCTTTCCTTTCTCTTTGCGATATAGCTGTTCTCGCTTCAGCCTATCCTTCCTTCTTATTCTCTCGTCCCTTATTTCCCTTTCCTTCTCCTTTTCCCTTCTCTGTGTCTCACCAGACTTCTCTCTCGATCTCACATCATCACTTCCTTTACCATCGAGTTTCAACAATATCTGTCCTCCCATCCATTCGTCTTTTGCAAATGCTATCTTATCAGTTCGGTCTTCACTTCCTTTCCCTTTTGTCCCCTCTCTCTCTTTATTGAGAGGTGCACTTGTCTGCGTCTGATCCTTCCCCTCATCATTGCGTCTCTCCTTGTCCCTCGGGACTGCAGGGGCAAGATTTTTATCCTGATCCTTCCCCTTAATTTTGTCACTACTGTATGTAGGTGACTCATATGTGGGGTTGCTATACCCCGTGGCTGCCTTGAGCTCTCTTAGCGGGTAGAGTCCCTCTGAGTTACTTCCCTCTATTTCTGGCTCAGGCGTGGCTGGTGGCGCGGTACATTTATTATCCAGTCTGTGGGTGGCTCTTCCTCCTTTAGCTGTTCAAATATCTTCCAAAGTTCTAGAACAGCAAGACGCTTTTCTAGTTTTTTGCCTGTATATGTGGCATGCAAATAAGTCGTCATATGTTGTAAAACGGCTTTAGATATGGACCCGTTCTGTGGCCACGGCATAAACATCTTGTGGGCGGTGCCCTTAACCCACTCTGTACTTTATTTCTTAAGCTTGGGTGCATGTTTAGGCAATTGTTTACATAAGTGAGCAAGTGGAGTAATATCTTCCATGCTTGAATTCTGATTCTGACAATACTTTCATGCAATTTCACCACTCCCAACAATATGAGCGAACACCAAATGCTGCAAGCTCCAATCCAATATTTTTCCCGCCAAAATCTTATATCACCAATTTACTCAAGAACATCAATTCCAGTGCGATTCCCTCTCAACTATAGAATTGTGTAAAACCCCTAAACAATTTCAAACATCAAGGAGACGAATTTCCGTACATATGACACATAAACAGGACATGTATGACAAACGTTAAACAGACTAGACAGACACCAGCTGGACACAGATATCTCTGCCTTCTAATCAATACCCCGACATGGAATTTAAACAAACTCCTTTTACGACGTCTTTAATCGTCGTAGTAGCCTAATTTTTCCCTATTATGTGGGACTATGAGTTCACGTTTCTTCTGACCACTATATTAAAGCGCAAGAATAAGGCAAATCCTCTCACTTTCTCAGGTGTCTGCCCTGGTATCCTCTCTCTTTCTCAGGTGTCCGCCCTGGTATCCTCTGTTTTCTCTCGGGTGTCTATCCCGGTAATCTCTGTTTTCTCTCGGGTGTCTATCCCGGTAACCTCTGTTTTCTCTTGGGTGTCTATCCCGGTAACCTCTGTTTTCTCTCGGGTGTCTATCCCGGTAACTTCTGTTTTCTCTCGGGTGTCTATCCTGGTAACCTCTGTTTTCTCTCAGGGGTCTATCCCGGTAACCTCTGTTTTCTCAATTATACTTGAGTCATTATCCCCTTATATATATATAAAGTCTTCTCTACCTCTGACTTTTTTGTATTTTCCGCCTCCCTCCGTTACCTTTCCCTTACTTGTTCTAATGCTTAAGGACATTTGCCAAAGCATCAATGTTTTGTTTCACTCACCGCTCGCATCGTTCCTCTCTGAATCTTCGGGATCACCGCCTCCTTTATCGCCTCCTTCAGTCTTTTCGTCCAATCGGCTGCTCGTAGGAATGAGAAGGGTTATGCTCTGTAAGACAGGTTCCTTCGGACCCACTGCAGTTTTTGATTGACTTACACTATCATTGTCAACGGGAAGCTTCTCAGTCTACTCAGCCGATTGGCAAAGGTCTTGTGATATTGCCAAAGACCTAGCGTTACTTTGTGTCAACGGTCAATAGGTGTCTTATCAATAATCGATATTCACTAATTAATGGTCATAACCATCCTCTGCTACCAAGCGTACAGGAGGGTGGAGCGACCTCTGACGGACACATGGGATCAGAGCTCTCCCTCAAGTACATTTAAGATGAGATAGCTGCACCTTGAGGAGGACGGGTGCAGGATTCTCTTACTTCAACACCAATCAATAAGGACAATGTTTGGCCAAGGGAAGTCCGTTTAATGACAAGTACAAAAAATGGGGAAACACATGGAAATCAACAGTGATGCAATCGCCTGTCTTGCTTCAACTTCCAAATTTTTCATTCAGACAGCAATAGTTAAAGTACATTCTCATCATCATTGACGTGTTACACTCCAAAATTGTCATGCAATTCTATTGGTTGGGAAAGGTAACTTAAGTATAGGTGCTATATCTGTATATGGTAACAGAGTGTGAGGATTGGATAACTCTTATCGGTTGGGCGTCTACGCCCATCCCTCTACGTCACTTGTGGTAGACGTCACTACAAGTACGACGTCTCATTGGTTCTGCTAGCTATAGGACCCTAGATTATTTGGTCCATTGTGATTGGGCAGGTTACACACCTAGACATAAATCTCCACTTTAATTAGCAGCTTGCAGAATGGACACCCAGATGCGGTGTGCCCCAAGATTCACCCTGCCTCCCTTCCATCAATCAGTATTTTAGGGCTATGTGTCAATTAGTTGGCTGAGGATGGCCTCAAAACTGTGGCTTCTTATCAGGAAAAGTTATGGCATCCTCGGGTTCTGGGTGACATCAGACGTTGGTACCTCTTCGCGCTTGGCTGGTCACGTGTCTGTTCACCGTGAATCTGCTTAATTTTCCTTCTTTTCGTATATTTGATTCTTCCTTAGCCTTGCCACCTACCTGGGGCCTCCTTATCTCGACCTTCACTGGCTGGCTGCTATGCTCTGAAGTTTCGATTCTTCGAAGTTGCCGCTCTCCTCCCTTCTTGGAGTTGACCTCGAATTCCCAAGAATGAGTTGCTTTGTTCTCAGTTTCGATTCTGCTCTTTCCTTCGGGCTTTAGCTGGAATATGAATCTCGGCTTGGTTGGCCCCTTGCAGCCTGTGCTTAATTCTGCTTTTACAAAATGGAGTCGCACTTGTATAATGTGCTTCATTGAGGAAGATATGTAATTGGCGCTTGCTGCTCTATTCTTCTACTAAGCATTGCAAGCAGTACCGTTTCCTTAGCTTTTTGCATTCCAAGCCTATGTACAGGCATTTGGCCAGTTGCATAATTCAATCTTGGTTACGTCTCTTTTTGATTTCAATTTCATCTCTTCTTCAATGTTCATTACTGTAAGAGGATTCAATTCAACACTACAGCTAAGTGAATGCCTAGTCTGGGATACTGAATGGAAACCCTTATTGATATATCTTTATGTCCAGTTCATGCGTTCTGGATGACTACCCCTATATAACACCCCTCTCTTGGAATCCCCCTGACCCCACTGAGCCAAGAAGTAGTTCTGTTTTGCAAGTTTAAAGGTTTATTTGATAATTTAAACAATATATATATATATATATCACGCTTTATAATAAATTCATAATTGAATATCACACTGAATCTGAGCAGTAATCAATAATGGATAGTCTGGCACTAGCACACTTGTGAATAGGAACAGAAGAATAAGGTGGTAGAGAATACTTTATATAAGTTCAGATGGATGCAATGTTGAATGAAATGCAATACAGAAAATACTCAATATGATTTCAACAAAACAATGTAATCACTTTTCTCTGGCAATGCACTCCCCCCCCCCTTGACGCAATGCAAGGAAATGGAAGGAAAGCACACAGTTCTCAGAAATGCAATCAAATGTAATTCAGTTCACCCCAGCAGCTTAGACTACAGAAGTTTACAACACAGGCCCAAAATGACTTTTATATGTGCTGGCAATGAAATGAAAAATATGCTAAAATGCTTTTAATTCCCTCTAGAGGTTCAGGGTGAGTGGTATCTAGTTAATATTAGTCCAGGCTCACTCTAGCAATGATTCAGGGATGGTTCTTAAGAGGCAAACGAATTTTTAGCAAGGAAACTAAGGAAGCTTCTGTTTTCACACGTGGAGAAATTTGCAAATCGTGGCAAATTCGCGAGTGCGTTTTTCGCGATTGCGGCAAAACTATAGGGGGTAGGAATGCGGTTCTAGGTTCGTACAAAAGCCACGATTCCCAGCTTTCAGAGGAAAGTTACTGCAAGTCTCTAGGACAAACGGTCACGGAGATATGAGCGATTAAATAAAGGTAGTTTTTCGGATTTGGAATGTTAAAATTCAAAGTGACAAGTGACAGTTTTGCAAAATGACAAGGTACAACTTCTAGGAGACAGTTCTGGTTAGATTAAAATAGATTGAATTATATTATTTTAACTAAGAGATTGGTTCTGCACCGTTCTGCTAGGTACTCACAATATATTTAGAAATAGAATGGGCCTCGCCACGGATCTGGTCTCGGCACTTCACAGTGATCTGGGTCAGCTCTCTGGTTCTGCTAACAGTTGTCTGGGTCAGCTCTGCTCTGCCTCTGGTTCTGGTTCTGGATATTGATAGACTTGAAGTCTGGATCTCTGGATGTGGATAGATTGAAGTCTCTATGTTGGCTCTCTGAAGGTTGATGGAGGTAAAGTATGGATTTTCCCGGCAGAGCGTCCCGCGGCAAATGGATTTGAAGGTCCCTATCTGTCCTGACTGTCTGCTTTTATGTGCTTTGAAAATGGGTGTGTGTGCAGCATCACTAGGCTCTACCCCTCTCCACTTGTCATTGGCCACTTCATCCTCTTCCCCTTGATTGGGGGAATGAAATGAAGTGTCATCATGATGAGGTCTGTTTATGGTACAGAGAACCCACCCCTGTCAAATTACACACAATCTATATTTTGACCCAAAAGACATATTTGCACAGGTACACATTTGTTTAAAATTACATGCACCCATCACATATCACAGGAGGTATACCCTGTCCAAATCTGCTCTTCCTGGGAGCTTGCATTCAGAAATGGCGACATTTGCACTTTTTAACTGGTTTCGTAATATCGGACATTACCCCAAATTTATACACATGTGCGCAAGGAGTATGGACATTACTTAATGAAGTGTCAGATTTTTAACATGCATACATTTTAAGTAATACCCTCTTAACTGCTAGTTTGCCCCCAGATCATGCCACCGGTTCTAAAAACCTCTTAAAATGTGGGCAGAAAAATCACAAGAATTATGGTATCATTTAAATAATTTTCACAAGTCCGCTCTATGAATGATCCATCTTTTTAGAGTTATGTTCTGGCCCCAAAGGGGTGTGGTTTCCCCCCAGCACAAGGTTGAATTTCTGGTTTTTCCAGTTCTGCCAAGCCAGCTTGCTCTCACAGGCAGTGCTCCTCCCCTTTACTTCCAGGAGGAAGCCACTTTTACGGCCCCCGTAATAAAACATTTGCCTGAGTCAGGACAGGGCTTTGTTCAATTTCCTGCAGAGCTCAGGTAATTCAATCAGAGAAGTGTCATATCCCTTTTGGTGGGAGCAGCAAAAGGACAGCTAGGCCTGGGAACACAGCTGTTGTGCAAGTCTCATCTCCTGTCGGGGGTAGCTGGTGGGCAGAATTCAGTTCCTTAAGCCAGGCCCCAGCTAATGTCACTTTTAGTTACCCATTTTTCTGCATTCAAATAAACTAACCGTTTTTTACATATGCAGCTAAAATGCTGATTCGAAGTTTAAAACTATGACATTAAAACAATTGCAAACTATGTGACACTCAAAAGTAGGTCACTCATTTCTTTTAAACATTTTGATTTTTAGTGTCTTTCAGTCCAAATTTACTTAAACTGCTGAAATCCACAGCTCAGCCAGTCTTGTTATAAACCTTCAAGTCACTTCAGAATATCACTTTACATTGTATCCACCTCTCAGTAAGTCTTTCTTTGGCCTGCTTTGGGTTCATTTATTCAGTTTTACACAAAGTCTGGTGGTTTTAAAACGCCGGCTTTCTGATAGTGGTGAGTACTGGTAATGCAACCATTTTTGGGATTTAAGAAAATGAATTCCCCACAATTCTAGGTTGCTTTTGGCAATCAGCATTGCCATTCCCAATGGTTTCAGACTACTGTGCGGGTAGTCCAATGGTGGTTTTAGGCAGTGCCCTCCTCTGCCCATAACATCGGCAAAAATGAGCGGCAGCCTATTCTTCATGCATTTCCCTGTGCATTTTCTGGGAAGCTCTGGCCATCATGATGTTTTCCATGTCAGTACTGCACAGTTTTGAGGTAGGGCTTGGATGCATGGATAAAAACATCCCACATTACGTCATTGTTTGTAACATATTATCTTCGTGTGACTTCTTTTGATCCGCGTTTTGTTCGTCTGTGCGTCCTTCCAGGCCTTTGTGTTGTTCACCATTTGCCTTCAATTAAGGCCCTTTGTGTCTCTTTGGGGACAGTTTGTAAGTAGTCTTAATTTCGTGTTAACTGCTGGTTTGGTTGTCTCAATGGGTACCGTGCAGCCCATGGTTGTCTGGTTATAGGCATTTCAACAGGTATTGCTCTTCTGATGGGCACTGGGCAGACTCCTAGTGCCGCTCTCTGTTGGTTTATTTGTTCCTCATACGTCACATATCTTGGCGAGTATGTTCCTGGTAACTCAAAATGGGGGGCTGGAGTGCAAGCCGTATCTGGGACCTCCTCTACACTAGGACACTGATGCCTTACTATCGCTTGCTGAATCTTTTAATTGTCTCAATGTTTTCATCCTATACCACGTGCAGATCTCAGCGAGCATCCTGCGAGTGTTATGCAGTCTAAAAGGATGAATTTTCCATCCCTGGAAGCAGACATCTTTATTATGGGGCTTCCAAACCATAACCAATCACTGGCCATTCCAAACCTGGGGAATGTGTCTCAACATATGTTTGGAACGCAAGGGGTTTGTCCAGTGCCCACCAGTATAAGGCAACCTTTTTCAGATATTGTCCAAGCCAATATAATATGTGAAAATGAAGATAACTAGGCGCTCCTGCCAGTGGCTAAATTTCTCATCATTATCTTTACATTTTCACAAAGCCCTACTTTATTAGAATGTTATAGTGTGTTACAATTGTGTTATTTGTATTGTTCATCGAAGAGGTGCTTTGTATGTGAAGCCTGAACATGAGGCATTCTACAGCATTTTTGGTTCATTACGAGAAGGCAAAGCTTTAAGGGTTGCATGACAAATACAATGCCCTAATCTGGCTATTAGTGCTATTAGTTTTTTCTAAAGACTGACTGCCTGGACAGAAATATCCTGCTGCCACTTCTCAAGTCACCCCGCAGCCACGGACTTCCAGCCGATGTGAAGGTCAGGTCATCTATAAGCCTTAGGCTCTTGATATGGTGCTTAATGTTGGGAATGGGCCTCCTTACCCCCTACCTTTTCCCTATCTCTTAAATGTTTTGGGGCAGAATAGTTTAGTGGGGTTCAGTAACCCCACAACCGGCATAAGCAAGGGGCCGTGGAGGGTGAAGGAAGCCAATTTAAGTGGAGTTACTCCTGAGCAGAGCTATTAGCCCAGGCATCCCCAGAAAAAATGGGCTTCAGTGGTCAGTGGCATCCTCATATTAGCACATGACAAGGTGTTCATGAGGGTTGGGGGTAATGGGTAAGGTAGTACCTCTAAATCTGACACATTTTGGGGGCAATGTCAAAGAGCCATAGCAATGTTTAGAGGGCAAGATGAAACAGACATGAGACAACTTTTTAAGGGAAATAACTGACATGGGGCATTTTCTGGGGGTCACAGGAGACTCTATATGGGGCAATTTCTTGAGAGCAATGATAAATAGTAGTTATGGACATTTTTGGTAGGAAATGACTGGTAATGCACTATTATTAAAATGGACATGAAATACTTCCAGATAACATGTGAAAATGGCAAGGGCGAATATTCTGATGAGAAAGAGGAATTAGTGTTGAGGAGAAGGTAGATGCATATACCCTAACCGCCCCCTCACTGCCTCACCGCCGTCGTACTGGAACAGCAGGAGAAGAGCTGCATGTGGGACCCCCTGTGTTGTCCCTATACCGCATTGAGTGAATGAGAGACATTATGCACTCAGACAACCATATCGAATGTACCCTCACATTGAGAGAGTGGATGGATGTCTCTACGCACCATTAGGCATCATGGAGGGTTGAGTGATATCTGACAAAGGCAGAGTGATTTCATGAAGAAGATATACAAGAATATGCTGAAACGATATGAAAATAAAGAATGATGATTTAACTGAAGCGACAAGAGAAACATGTACGAAATGATAAAGTAATCATGTATGTAAACAGAAGTGGAAGTAACTTGTGGATCAATACGTGTATATATGCAACAATGCAAGGTAAATGAGACGTATAGAAGCTTGCTATAGAGTAATTTCTTAATGTGGCTAGAATGGCCATTATTGGAAAATGGACGCCGGCTCATGCAAAGATCCATTCTAACTAGCTCAGAAACAGATCAGGGCTGAAGAGTCAGGAGATGCTGAAAACGGCTTTGTGCAGAAACGAGGAGGAGTCTAAATTGGCCTAGAATTAAGGATGCCATTTCAAGAAATAACTGCAGACTACAAAGAGAGGCAGATGGATAACGTCATGAACGTGAGACACAGTTCTCCATTATGCTGCCACTAAAGATAAATGATGTCCTCATACTCCCTCAAATGTCTTAGAACATAGAGCAATGGCAAGGTCAATTACAGACAAGAAACTTTGGCTTATGGTCAAACTGATGAGAGATGCTGGCCTAATTGGGAAAGTGGGGAGTAATCTGACATGACGCAAGCATCTGGGTTTCGATTTCCTTAAGTGCTGCTAGCGACCTGAAAGTCCAAGTTTGGGTGGGATGCCAACCAATCAGTGGGTCTATGGGGCAACCTGCTATCCAATGTTGCATAGGCCAATCCTCTGCCATATTGTCCACTATAATTAGTATCATATGTATTTAGAGGTAGTTCGAGGTGTGTCTTAAGAGATACGAGACCGCAAATGAAGCACTGACCTGTATATATTCTATAAGTAGATATTCTCCCCTAACCAATTCCTCCTGCCAGTAGGTTTTACAGTTTTCCACGTAGGAGGACATCAAAGATGATGCATAATGGGGTATAAGACCTCTGTGTAATCAAGTTTGTGTATATGCAAATGTTAGTCCAATGTTTATCAGCGTACCCCGCTTTATTGAAATAAGAATAAAGAAGTACTTTGCCATATTCTTTGAGTCTGTCCGGTTATTTGGGCTGAGATCTTTATTGGTAATTCCATCTAGCACAAGAGACGCTTCAAGGTGCTAGATCACATTAGCATGGTCCCTTTCTGGAGTCTATTACATTGCATGGCAACTTGTTTATCTTTGTCAATGTAAAACTGCCATCACACTCTTTTGGTGGCAATGTGAAACCATTTTTATGAGCGTGATGATTAAGTGGAATCGTAAATCTCTAGAGTCAGAGATGTTACATGAAAATGGGCATCCGTGTGGTAATGTGAAACTGTCTCTCAAACAACTTATCAACATATCTAAGATTGGCCCTTTCCTTCTCACAGTTCAGAAAAGCCCTGAGGACCCTAGTCTTCAAAGAATATGTTACCAATCACTAAACGCTCAACTCAAACCTCTCCCCATCCTCTGCTACCTCTGCACCAGTGATCGAAGTGAGTGGGAACGGTCAGGAGCAGTGTTCCTCTACTTGTATTTTTATCTGTTTACCATTCCTCTACTTTTTAGGACCATATTCACCATTCTACATAGAGGATTGGTCCATTCATGTCCCTTTGCAAGTACAAAGGTGTATCAGGAGCCTTAGTTACTAGTCACTTAGCCTATTGCAACCTCCGGCCGCAACACCTTGTCACATGTTGCACTATGCTTCCGCCCACCCTCTCCCCTGCCGAGACCACAGTTCCACTACTTCTTTTAGTGTACGTCTACCACTGCTCTGCACCCTGTTTCCTGCTTAATAAATCCCATGCATAGATACGTAGAAATATAAATGCATACATTATGTTTTATAGACAATTATCATTCCATGATGGACATTCGGGTACACTCTTATTGTAGACTTTCAAAATACCCCGATGAGATAGCTGGAGGAGACAAATAGCACAAATGAGGGATCCTGGAAGCTTTGCATTAAACCTAACCCTCACACTAACATTAACAGGTTTTTAATCATCAGCATTACATGCTCAGTCACACAGGTTGAGGATTGTGTTTGAGGATCAGGACAATCCTACTTCTCCATTAAGTGACAGCGTCACTAAAGTTTAGAAGAACAAGGGTTGGGTGTTCCTCGGGAAGTATGTGTATGTGTATATGGCTGTGAATGGCTAGTCCTTAATGCACAGAAAGCTTTGGCTAAATATGTATATAGTTTACCAATACAAAGTGCTTTGGGTGTACCAATGTACTGGTGATCCCATGCAATTCTATGTCAGAGCACGACCAACTGAAATCTACGCTGTTTTGCAACTATCACCACCAAACAATTCCCAGTGCTTCGATACGTTAAAAAAGGTCGTTTAGCACTTTACAATTGCCGTGTAAAGCAGTTTAAGATTTAGTCATAATGACATGATTAGATGGTATGAAATTGACTTAGTTAAAAAGCACAAGAAAAAGTGTTTTTATATGTTTGTACGAGTCAGCTAGTAAATGCCCTTCAGTTGGTTATACCGTTAGAAATCTAAGGGCCTCATTACACGTTAGGTGGTAAGGGTTTACCGGTACCGGTAAGGGCACCGGTACCGGTAAACCCTTACCGCCTTACTACGAGTTCCCTTTGCGGGACCCGACCTTAATGGCTGGTTTTACCAACCGTTAAAGTAGGGTGCCGCAAAGGGACCTTGGAGCTAATTACGGTACCGCAATTTGCGGTACCGTAATTAGCGCCTTCCCCATTCCCATTATGCCCTATGGGGGCATAAATGGGAATGGGGAAGTGCCTTGGTGAATGAGGAATTACCGCCCCCGCTCACCTTGGACCTTGGAGTAGGGCGGTAATTCCGCCATCCACCAAGCCGGACACGGTAAAATACCGGCGGCAACCATGGCGCTAATAGCGCCATGGTTAGCCCCTACCGTGTAATGAGGCCCAAAATATCCCTCAGTAATATTAGTAATTGTGCCTCATTATAAGTCTGGTGGTATCCTGCATGGAAGCCTGGCAGGATACCTCCTGACAGAATTACCGTTATTGGCACTTGGACTACCGGGATTAAGGACAGATTCCCAGTGCTGGTAAGGGTGGCTAATCCCGATTCCGTCGAGTCCGATAGCACTCCATGAGGGGAATGGCGGTATTACCAGCACCGGTAATACCAGTGCTTTTCCGGAAGGGTGCCTGACTTGCCTCCAGCTCTTGCAAACTTACACACGTTATTAGTGGCACGTTATTTCCTCACCGGCAAGCACGTAATGAGGGCCATTGTGATGTTTTTATACTTCCACAGTTTAACATTGTCATCCATTTATCATTTGAAATCGATGCTGTCGCTAGACAACCTGACTCGTCATTATTTACTTATTTGCCCAATGTCAAGTTATTTTAGCAAGTAACAGGCCTCACAGCCACTTCAGAGCGCTCTGAAGAAGGATGGCAGAAACAGGAGACTGCAAGCAGGAGTGGGGTTGTTGAGCAATGAGAGGTGGGGGTCAACCTTGGGCATGCCACATTGCAATGGTGCTGTCAGTGGGAATAGCATCCCAGTCTTCTGAATCCTTCCTTGGAGATGCCAGGTGGGGAACTTAACCTGATTGTCCCTGATCTTTCCTCTGATCATCCGAAGATTAGAATTACTCACATGTTGCCTTGTTTATATCATCCAGTTGGAAGATTTCAGGTGTTTCTCATTGTCACTACAAGAACAGTAGCCATCTGCAACCCAACAGACCACAGCCCTTCTGTGGTCTCACAAATTCACTGGTTGGTTATGAGGTTATCTCAGTGAAAAATGCTGTGTCGGGCCTCACTTTGAAGGAGCCTTCCTCAGATACCATTGGTCATTCTCAGGCTGGTTCTCTGCACACATGTTGTATTGCTAATGCTTGGCAAGGACTATGGTCAATGTTACGTACGTTGGTGGTATGGACCACTGGTAGATGAGGCTGTTGCCGGGATGTCAGATGCAGACCTCTGTCTGTGGACAATAGCCTGCTGTGTAACTTTGCTGAAAATGTTGTTGGGGGTGTGGGGGGCTACATGACATCTAAATGAAAGAGGACCCTGCCAAATGAGTGGGATGAAATGGTGTGCCACAAAAGTTGGGGGGGGGCATACACCATTGTCCTCCTAAAAGTACGCCCATGAAATAGCCTGCTGGTGTAAACTTCCATGCGGCACTGCCTTTAGATGGAAGGATTGGGAGAAAATGGCATCCTTTTCCGCCCTCTGCTCAGTCGGCTCCATATGCCAAGTCAGAACTTAGTGTTGCAGGGTGAACAATAGCAAACTTTACATCAGCTAAGAGCTGGTGAAAATGTTGGCTGTCTTACCAGAGTGCAACTACAGGTCTTCTGAAATTCCAGACATTTTGGGGTGTGCAGATTGCTCCCTCGCCCAGGGAGAGACAGTACAAAGACACCCTTTTGGTTCAGGACATACCACAGGTCAGAAGACTTTTCCCTTTGGCCCCCCGGAAGATTTCAGGTGTACTGGTAAAGAGATTTTACAGTAAGCAGGTATTTGAATATAGATTACTATTGTGTGGCAGAAGAGAAAACATGTACCAGTTTATGTATATATTGTGCCATGGTTTTCAGGAGGGGATGGGATCCCCTCTCTGCTGAGGGGTTGGGTGGCCCCTGCTCTCTGCCGTGAGCTGTGGCAGCAGCGAGGGCCCCTATTCCTGCCCCCAATAAGAACATGTTTGACAGACCCTTGTCCCCCTACCCTTGCCTCATGTATTCGATATTTGGTCTGCATTAGAAGTCAAGGGTGAATCCCTAACCGAAGGAAAAACACCACCAGCCATGAGCCAAAGTCAGTCAAGGAAGACGAGAGAACCACCTGCATGACCCAAAGCTCAGCCACCGAAGAACACCAGAGGCACCAGTCCTGTGCGACCCAGAGATACGCCGCAACCCAATGCTGCAGCTAGGAAGAGCGGGTGGAGCTGCCGGAGGGAACAAAAAGAAGCAGACCCCACCTACCATGAAAAACATGCCAGGGAACTTCACCGAACATGGACACAGAACACGTACTGGAACATCAGAGTATCTACGCCACCATCTTGTGATCCCGCAAGGACAAAGAGACCAAGGCTTAGCCACCGTTTCATGATTTGTCCTTGCACTTACAGGCCCCAGGTGGAGTAGACAAGGCCATATTGAGCAGGGAAAGGTGGGCAATCCTCACAGGTGGAGATAGAAGTTAGGCAGGGGACAGGAAGTGTGGGTGTTTTCGGGTGAGGTCAGAGGATGGCAAAGAGACAGGAAGGAGGGAGCGGCAGCTTGTGGAGGAGATTCACGCAGCAAGTGAGGTATTGCTTTAGGAGTGAACGTGAAGAGGTGGGCGTGGGCATGATTGACTGCACCTGATTCCAGCAGGGTAATTGCTAGGCATCAACCCTACCAAAATTGGAACCCTAACCGTTGGGTAGTGTAGGGAGAGTTGGGAAGTCCCTGAGGCAGTTTAGAGAGAAAGCCCAGTGCCTTAAAGTCGTCATCGCAGCTCATCTAGCGTGTTAGCAACAACCTGTAGCACCATCCTGTGTTTAAGGATGCCTGGGCTAGACCCCACAAATAAAAAAAAGTGGATTCTGTGAAACCACCACTGAGATTGAAACAACACGACACCTCTTGTTGACGTGTCCAGGTACTAGTTGCTTCAGAACTCCATACCTGGCGCACCACTTGGCTGCGGCACAAATGCATGAAAAAGAACTTTGGTGGACCCGCCTGATTGGTGGTGAGAAGATCTCACGGGCAATAGCCGCAGCTAAAATCTTAGAACAGACTTTTCATTCAATAGATAAGTTAACTCAACCATCTACGCCTATCGCCTCATAGGCTTGGGCTATAGAAGCCACGCCAAACAGGCCAGAATCACTTAGAGCTGAAGTCTTCCTTCCTTCCTTCCTTCCATTCCTTCTTCCTTGTTTCTCGTTTCTTCCTTGTTTTCTTCTTTCGTCTTATACCATTGTTAATTTTATGAAACCAGCACCTTGTAAAAATCGCTAAAGCGATTAAATCTCGTAATAAAAATAAAAAAATACCCATAAACTGGCTTGACAGTATATATGTATTTGTGCTTGTATGCATGTATGGTTGTATAGTGTAGTATTTACATAGTATAAACCTCTCTACCAACCATCGCAGAATTGAAGAAAATAGAGGAGAATACAGAGAAAGACAACAGAGGAGAGACCAAGTAAAGGGAGCATTCCGGGATTCAAGGTGATATGCAGAGAAGCTTGGGAAACCTGAATGCATTCAAATTCTGCCCCTGTACTTTCTGCCTTACACATTTGCACAGTCGATACAATGAGTACCATTTAGTTAGATACAAGTATAGACAGGAAATGACGATGATCCGAAAAAGCCAAAACTTCAGCCTGGTCACAAGAGTGTGAAGAAGTAAACATTCCAATAAAACACATATTTCTACCTTAGTGTATGGGGACCCCTACCATAGGTGCATGCTTGTATGATGCAGGCCCACCGTATAATGAAATCCTGACTACACCACTGGTGAATGGATTTACACATTAATTATTGTGCTTACATTTTACCTGCTTGCAAACGTTCATGTTAAAAGCATGCACAACTCATGTGGCACTTTTTCACGCTCTGAAACACCTATGTATGAGCGCGATATAAATAAAATATCATATCATATCACTTGCCAACACAGAAAGAGTGCTTGTAAAGTGCAGTACAAATAATTATTTATTCGCCATTCAATTTTGGTCATGGACAAAGCGCGGACGTGGGACGCGCACATGTGCTTGATATCTCGATTTTTCCTGATTCTCGCTCTTTTTCACGTGCCTCTAGTAACAAGAAAACTGCCTGCACTCGCCTGAGCAGTGTAAGTTTCTCCCAGGAGTAACCTGTGCTGCTTGCACCTTGAAATCCTTTCTAGGACCTTTGTGAATGGTATTAGCATAAGTGACCTGAAAAAATGTGACCTAAAACATTTGATCGACATTTTTTGACTTTTTGAGGTCAAATTTAATTAAATATATATATGGGAGTGGGTAAGTGTATAGATTAGGTTGAGGGGAAGTGGGGTTTTCTGCCTCCCCCCCATTTTAGACCAAAAAAAGGTCAAATAAATTTGATCAAATGTGATTAGGTCAAATGTTTTAGGGGAAATAGACGCCAACTTTGTGAACCAGGCCCAGAAGAGTGCATTGTGTGAGTGACTGTAAGAACAACTGTGTATTGCCAGCTGGCTACTCTCCCATATTATATTTATTCACCTCTTACACGAAGGTCCCAGGATCCAGATGTTTCACAGTGTAGCATCATATTAAACAGCATGTTATTATTCCATAAAGTATCCTTATACTATTGCACATGCCAGACTGTATTTGATATTGAGCCGGGATTGGCTGAATCCTACCCCAAACTTCCAAATTTAAATCAGATTCCAAGTCCACTTTGAAAAGTTTGGACTAAGAGCCACATTTTTCAAATGCTTTTCAAGCTTGGATCAATAGATGGGGAAAGACATACGAGCTGTTTTATTGAACATAATCTTTGATGAGTGTGGGAAATATGTTTTGCACGCTGGTCCCAAAAAAACATGTGTGCCTGTTGTGTTTGCATCTGAAAATTAGGCAAAAACTCTAGAGGAGAATTTGGTAAAAGCGGTTGATGTGACTGACTGCATGCATCCAAGATATTTAAAGGATTGAAACTGTTGGCAATCAAAATACTCTGTTCCTAATTTAGCAACTCTGATTCGTTTATTTTGCCTTTGTAGTTCATGATAACAGAGGGAAAAACCTGCTGTTTGGGGCCCCCTGCTGGTCAGCACAATAGGCAGCCACCTAGTTTACCTAGTGCTTGCTCCAGCCCCTGTTACACCGTCATTAATTGCCACTAAAGTGAGTCTCGGGTGTGCCAATTGTCGGTGGGCAAGGACTGCTCAGGCAGGTCAGATGGCAATTTTACAGTAGCATGTGTACTGCATAGACGTGGTTCTATGCCTACAGGACATACATCAAAGGTTGCACCCGAGATTGCATGACAAAAAGTCGCAATCCCGTGGATGTGAGACGGTTACCGTCCATGGCGGGGGTACCCCACTCCGTACCCATAGCCGCTACGTGGCACCCTGTGCCCCACCCCCTTTACCTGAGGCGGACTCTGGCCTCCAGCTGCCGGCTCCAGTCCCTTGCTATCAGTCTGTTTGCCACGGGTCCCAAAGCCCGGAGCATAGCACAGCGCGGATTTGTGCACAACCTTTTCTGCCGCTGCACAACGCTGAACCTACAGCATCTGTTGTTCACTGATGCAATGCTGAAAAAGCGGTATTGTGCTTCAAAGGTCTGGAGTTAATGCATAATTATCATGCAGCGGCACTGGTAGGACCGGCGGGTTACCGCCAAACTCGTAATGAGACATTGGGCCTCATTCCGACTCAGGCGTTAAGGGGTTTACGGCGCCGTAAACGGCACCGAACTTTAACGCCTGATTACAAGGTTCCCTTTGCAGTATGGCTGTTTAACGCCTAACTTTTTGCAGGCGTTAAAAGCCATGCCGCAAAGGGACCTTGGCGATAATTACGGCACCGTAATTTACGGTGCCGTAATTATCGCCTTTCCCCATTCCCATTATGCCCTATGGGGCAAAAATGGGAATGGGGAAGGGGCCATTGGTGAATGGGGAATTACCGCCCCACTCACCTTGGAATGGGGCAGTAATTCCGCCATCCACCATGGCGGAATTGCAACCTTAGCGGCATGGACCATGGTGCTAATAGCACCATGGTCCTCCGCCAAGGTTGTAATGAGGCCCATCGGGCCTCATTACACGGAAGGCGGTAAGCCATGGCGCTATTAGCGCCATGGCTGCCGCCGGTACCTTACCGGGTCCGCCTTGGTGGATGGCGGAATTAGCACCATATTCCAAAGTGTGTGGGGGCGCTAATTCCGCCATCCACCATTGCCCCTTCACCATTGCCATTCAGCCCCATAGGGCTCCATGTTAATGGTGAAGGTGCTAATTACGGTACCGCAAATTGCGGTACCGTAATTAGCACTAAGGTCCCTTTGCGGGTCCCGTACTTAACGCCTGTAAAAACCAGGCGTTAAGGGAGGACCCGCAAAGGGACCTCGTAGTAAGGCGGTAAGGGTTTACCGGTATCGGTATACCCATACCGCCTTCCGTGTAATGAGGCCCATTGTATCAACCACAATGTTAAAAGCATTAGAAGGTGTCGGGATGATAGCTCAGGAGCAACGTGCTCGCGTTGGAGGCAAGACAACAGAGCAATCCCGGGGTTGATCCCCGGGTCAGTGCTCAGCTACCTCTGGGTATTAAGCGCGTTATAAATATCCTATCATATCATAGAACCATCAAACATGTCAGTAAACAAGCTCAAATATAAATAATTTAAATATCACATTGGTCATGATTCAAACTCAAGTGAACTACCAATGTTTCACGTTGGATTATACGCCTTTTAGCCCTTACACCTGCATTAGTGGTGGAAGGCCTAAAGCTAATTAATATTAGACTTTAAGGAATGCAATGAGGAAAACAGGTGTTTTATTCATTTATTCATTTAATTTATTTATGTGTGTGTTTGTTATTTATACAGGTACACACATTCCACAACCGGAACATTCCGAGTAGGAGGGGAAAACAATGGCAAAATGGTGAAAGGGAAATTATTCCTTTGACAGGAGTTACAGGAAGAAATACTTTCCTAAAATTTGTATAGTGCTAAATGTCTCAGGTGAGGTTTTAGACTTTTTTTTCTAACATGATTCACCAGGCAGATGTATAAGCACCTTGCATGCCGTTCACTGAAGTCCTGTTAAAAGCAAGCATTGGCAAAGCCACTGTAGTCCTGTTTACAACAAGCATTTTCAAAGCTAACATTTTTGGCTAGTACATACGTTTTAAGCTTTTGCCAGGCACTGCTATTAGATGCCCAGGTACTCGTACTAATTGGCGCCTGCCACCAACAATGGGTAGTTAATACCACTACGGCTTGTCCCGGCATGCACCTTTCCTATGCATACAGAAAAGCCCAAACTGTTTGCATTGCCAATACTTGTTTCACGTAGGCTTTGATAGGGGTCCGATTCATGGAAATCAGCACTTTTTTTCACGCAAGAACTGCGTTCCGAGATTTAACCTGCGTGAGCCATTGTTGCAGAAAAAAAAATGTGCGCCCTTTATATTCATGGAAATAAAAGGCACATTTCTAGCTGTCACGCAAATAAAAACAAGCTGCTCGAGGAATGCCCACAACACGACCCCACACAAACCAAAAAGCAAGCTAAATCCCTAACAAGGCGCAACCTTTCGTGTCCAACCCTGACCCACCATCCAGTACCCCTACGAGAAGGCATGCCCTCCCCCGCAAGCCCAGGTTGCACCCCTGTGAAAACTTGGGCCTCCCTCATAAGTGGAGGCAGCATCCCAGCAAACATGCGTGCCTCCCCTCGCAGGCCCAGGCTACACCCTGAGAGAACACGCACCCTCCCTCATAAGTGGAGGCAGCACCCCAGTGAAATTGTGCACCTCACCTCGCAAGCCAGACGGCACCCCTGAAAAAACACGGGCCCTCCCTTGCAAGCGTAGGCTGCACCTCTGCGAAAATGCGCACCCTCGCTCGTAAGTGGAGGCCGCACCTCAGCGAAATCGTGCACCTCACCTCGCAACCCCAGGCAGCACCTCTGCGAGAACACGTGCCATCCTTTGTAAGTGGACGCAGCACGCCAGTGAAATTGTGCACCTCACCTCACAAGCCCAGGCTGCACCGCATCAAAAATGTGCACCTTCCCTTGCAAGCACAGGCTGTAGCCCTGCAAAAACACGGGCCCTCCCGTGCAAGCCCCGGCTGCAACCCTGCAAAACCCCAGCCATCCCTCATAAGTTGAGGCAGCACCCCAGCAGAATCACACACATAACCTTGCTAGCCCAGGGTGCACCACTGCAAAAACATGTGCCTTCCCTCACAAGCCAGGCTGCAACCCTGTGAGAAATGCTGGCCCTCCCTCGCAAGCCCAGGCTGCACCCTTGTACAAATGTGGCCTGTCTCTCGTAAGTGGAGGCAGCACCCTCACCTTGCAAGCCTAGGCTGCACTACTGCGAGAATGCGCACCCTCCCTTGTGAGCGGAGGCAGCACCCTTTACGAAAACGTGATTCCACCTCCATATACCCTAGGCACCCAATCTGCCAGCATACACTCGTACTTTACATCAACCACTCGAGGCCAGACACCACACAGTAGCCCCCCTCTCCTCTAACACCACCCCAGGCAGCCCCCTCCAGTCTGGACATCACCCACCAGCCCCGCTCACCTCTGACATCACCCCAGGCAGCCCCCTGACAGTACACTCCCCTCCCCACACCTCCCTCACCTATGACACCACCCCCCCAAGCAGCCCCCTCCAGTCTGGACGCCACCCACCAGGACCCTTCATCTCCATCACTAACCCAAGTCAGTCTCCTCAAGTGCAAACACCACCCATCAGCCCCTATCACCTCTGACATCACCCCAGGCAGCCCCCTTACAGTTCACTACCCTCCTACACCTCCCTCACCTGTGACACCAATCCTAGGCAGCCCCCTCCAGTCTGGGCACAACCACCGGCCCCTTCATCTCCATCACTAACCCAAGTCAGTCTCCTCAAGTGAAGACACCACCCATCAGCCCCTATCACCTCCGACATCACCCCAGGCAGCCCCCTTACAGTTCACTCCCCTCCTACACCTCCCTCACCTGTGACACCACCCCTAGGCAGCCCCCTCCAGTCTGGGCACAACCACCGGCCCCTTCATCTCCATCACTAACCCAAGTCAGTCTCCTCAAGTGCAGACGCCACCCAGCAGCCCCTATCGCCTCCGACATCACCCCAAGCAGCCCCCTTACAGTTCACTCCCCTCCTACTCCTCCCTCACCTGTGACACCACCCCTAGGCAGCCCACTCCAGTCTGGGCATAATCACCGGCCCTTCGTGTCTGGACATGACCCACCAGTCCCCCTCACCTCCGACATCACCCCAGGCAGCCCCCGCCAGTCTGGACACCACCCACCAGCCCCCTCCAGTCTGGACACCACCCACCAGCCCCACTCACCTCCACATCAACCCAGCAGCCCCCTCTAGTCTGGACACCACCCACCAGCCCCCCTCACCTCCAACATCACCCCAGGCAGGCCCCTTCACCTCTGACATCACCACAGACAGCCTCCTCCAGACTGGACACCACCCACCAGACCCCCTCACCTCCAACATAACCCCAGGCAGCACCCTCCAGTCTGGAAACCACCCACCAACCGCCTCCAGTCTGCACAGCACCCACCAGCCCCCCTAACCTCTGACATCACCCCAGGCAGCCCCCTGACAGTCTCCCACAATACCTGTGCAATGCATGTCTGCAGCTCACCTGAACCTAGGTGGTCTGCTAGCGCCATGAGGTGGAACACCAACATGTCCACTGCAAACAGGATCAACAGGAAGCACCGGAGATACATCCAGGACCTCATGCATCTGCTGACACCCCCTGCCAGACCAAAATCTTCCCACCCCTTACACATGTGACCAGTGAATGCAATGCCAAGTGGCATGTGCATGTTGTCCTCAGCACATTGCCAATGTATCAAAGCACACCAACTGAATGTGTGCCCACGACAGAAGTAAACCTACTAAACAATGTGCAAGATCCAGAAACAATGGCCAGCACATCACAGCCAGGTCAGTCAGAGAGTGCATGAGTCACTGAGACAGGAAAAGTGTGCTGCAACACCAAAAGAGCAAACTTAGCTCACTACTGCATTCCAGTGGTAGAGGTGGAGCAACACATGAGAGAAAGCTGTGCGTGACTGCACATGCTAGTGTGTGTGTTCATGAAAGGGGAGTGGCAAAGCAATGACAAGCTAATATGCAAGTGCCATGGCCAGGCCATCCATTCACACTGACCACACCACCCAATGCAGCAACCACAAAGCCAAATAAACCATCCAGTGAAAAGAGTGCGTGCACACACACATTCCAAGCATTTGCAAAGGGTACACATGAACTACAGGGGACTTGAAATTAAAACAATGTTAAACTCTGTAAACACACAGGAACCTGTGGCATGACTTCCACAATCATATCCAAAAAAAATTCAATAAACACATCCGCACATCACTGCAACCATACAGGGATTTAGATCATCTTACACACAACCGTACCCTACAGCACAACCACAATGATGCCAAACAAACACACATTGGTGCAGCAGATGTAAATGCAATTTCAAACATCCTCTGCAACCCCCAGTTGAATGATGTAACCACCCACACGTGTTTTGCACTAGTCAATCCCTCCACCCGCAACCATCACAGCAAAAGCCACACACACACAGGCACGCCAAAACACACATGACCTGCAATGGAGACACTGGCTGAAATGTCAACTATAATAAATGTCTATATACAAAAACAAAGTTGTTTCAAAAAATAGAAATGAAAGTCCAAGTCGTCCAAGTGCATATAAAATTAATACAAATAACCTTACCCCTAAAGAACTATATAAAGGAAAAACAGGGAAGGAAAGTCATAGTAGTCTGGGGGAAAAAAATGAAAACAAGAAATGAAACCTACACCTAAACAACTATATACAAAGGCAGCGGGATAGTCCTCATCTCCAACATCAGCCAACCTGTCCAACAGGGATGTGTTGCATGCCACGTCCTCCGTAGACTCCCGGAGGGCTTGCAGGGTGGAAAGCATTTGTTGTTCTGTCTCCCATGCCAACCGGCAAGTGGTCTTCAGGATGGCAGCCTGCCTCCTTGCAGGATGCAGCGCAACCTCAGCACTGGCCACTATCACCCTAGCTTCCCATGCCCGCTACCTCTCAGCCATCAGCCTCTTCTCATAGCCTCTGAACATGGAAGAGATAGCCTGCATTGCAGCCACGTGTTTCTCCTCTGCCAAAGCTGCAACCTGCCTCCCTGGTGTTGTAAGCCCTGTGACTGAACGCCTCCTCCTTGTTGCCACCTGCTGTCGCTGTGCCCAATGTATGCTGCATTGGTACACCCTCTGACTTGATGATGATTGTGGGGGGGAGGTACCACACCTGCACTGCTCCCAGGTGCCTGCTGTCCCTTCATTGCCTGTGATCCTGTCAGTGCCTGGGAGGCACAGTGCCCACTTCTGCTGCTTTGCCTGGGACTCGCAACTCGGCCAGGCTTGTGAGCTCCACTAGACGGGGTGTTGTGGCTGGGACTGGTGCACAGGGGGTGCTGCTGGTATGTTGGGCGGAGGGCACCCCGGAGGACGACTGGTGCACAGAGGAGGAAGAGGAGGAGATGGTTGTAGTAGTTAACAGCCCGTGGAGTCCACCAGAGAACAGGCCTGCTGCAAGCAAGGCCTGAGGCGCTGTAGCTCATTGTGATGACAGACAAGCAGACTACGAGTAGCCTGCCCATCATTACGAATGACACCTGTCTACCACGTCAACCCAGCCAACAGGGCCAGCACATGAACTTGGATGGACACCCCAGCTGGTAAGGGGGTGTCAGTCTGGGTGGACACACCAGCCGAGAAGGGGGCGTCGGTCCTGGCAGGCGCACATTGCTGCATTCAATGGCCCTGGTTCATCCCTGCATCTATGCTCCAGAGCACTGCTTCTGCCCCCTTCATCAAATGCAACTATGGAAAAGGGTCACAGAAAGCAACATCAGTGTACTACACCAAAGCCGGTGTGGCATCACCAACATTCACAGGAACATGACTTGTCAAAGGAACAACCATCAACCTCCAAACCCACACACATGGACATGCAATCCACATTCATGCAGACACAACAACCCAGGCACGAGGTGAAAGACATACATGGCACATCCCCATGTAAACGCAGCACAATGTGGCCATCGCACAGACACATACCAAGATGAATTACATGACCCTAGGGGAAGGTCGACCTGACCCAAATGCAACTAGGTGCACATCCATGGGAGACATGGAACATGGGTAGGCAGGGAGGTAACTGGAAGGATGTACACACACGTAAAGCATTGGAGCACAGAATTGGCGGGCCACCACCTTGGACACATTGTGTGCAAGACACACAGTTGAATCATGGGCACCAGTGGCCAACCATACTGGCACCACTCCCAGCATAGCCATGCAGACACCTGCCTGGCCATCACTCCACGCAATCACATCAAACTACATGCCATTGTCAAAACCAATCAATTGTGTTTGCTATACACACATGCATCAATTGCACATGCACATGTGAGCATGCCATAGCTCCAAGCACATACACATGTAATGCACACACATCAACTCAGAGTGCCCAAGCAGCACCATGGCCAATCACATCAGAGTCCCTGGAACTGCAATGCTTTAACGTGACTAAACCAGAAATCCGAATGCATGTGTTGCACATTCCCAATGTGGGCACATTCACCATACACATGAGCAGAATGCATGTACATGACGGAATCAACACTACCTCAACTGGCACACTTGCCATGCCGGCACATCTCAGACACAAGTAACATTGTATGTGCATGGTCTGCAAGACAGCACTACAACACACAATGCAAGTAAGAGCACATTTCAAAACCTCAGATATCTGAATGCACACTTGGGGAGCAATATCTGGGGCATGCATGCATACATCTATCTCAGAAACAAACTTGCTGCAAGCCTAAGGGAGTCACTGCCAACATGCAGGCACATGCACAACACACATGCGCTGTAGAGCAGTGCACCACATGCCTACCCACCAGTTGACTCAAGACATTGTTGTAATTCACAGACCTAGGAATACAGCACCGGGGAGAACCTCTCCAGGACCCGCATGTTGTTGCTCGACAGCCAGCACCTCCGTGCACAGTGCCCCTCCGTGGTAGCACGGGCCTTGATGTAGTGCAGGGCCTTGCTGTGGGTCCTGAATTTCTGATCCTCCCACGCTTATTGACAGTCTTGAATGTGCACACTGCCACCCCCTCCGCGCTGATAGCATCCGTGATCTCGACCCAGATCTGCTGGGGTCCTTCCTTGCCATGTTGCATCACTCTCACTCGATTGAAGAGGGCGTCATGATGCTCCAGGACCTTCACCACCAGGATGTCAACTTCACTGGCACTGAAGTTGACAGCCATATACCTCGCTGCCATGGGGTTGGCACTCTGGTCAGATGATGATGGTGCTAACATGGCAACTCCTGAGGCAGGTGTGGGTGGGCAAGGTGGTCCTGGAGATGTGCTGTGGAGCTGTGGTGGTGAAATAGCATGGTGAGAGTCCAACAAAGCAGCTGAGGTGGTCACATGGCCAGAGACAGGAGCATAGGCAATGGCTGGACAGCAGTCACTCCAAACGCAGTGCAGGGGGCAGCAGGCACACACTGTACAGGCAGCAGCAGATGGCAAAGCTGGAGGCAGCACAGGGCAGGAAGAGACAGGTAAAACAGCATGGAGGCAGGAGCATAGGTCTTCCGTGTCTTGCAACAAAGGCAGCCGGAAACAGAGTGAAGGGACTTTGAGTGTGAAAACTTAAAAATTGAGAAAAGCGTGGACACACTGAAAACAGAGGAAAGGCCCTCAACGTGTAGCTTACATGACACGTGCTGCATGCAGGCGTTGACCACCTCCAAACATGTGTGCGAAGGGGAGGAGATGGATGAGTGTAGTACATGCGCATTTTGGGGTGCCACGCATTGGGTTAATTTCAGGGCCCTCACGTACTTGTTATTTTGGGGGAGGCTTTGCCACCGAACATACTTGCCTTTACATTTGTAGTTTTGCGATGTTAACGGTGAGTCACATACTCATTTGTTTTATCTCTGGGTGCCCCTGTGTATCGCGTACCACTATTTTTACATTTCTCTGGGTTTTGCGTATGCATTTTCTGTGATGGTGGGTGCCACTGCGTATAGCGAGACACTTTTTTCTTATTTCAAAAGATATCCTGGTATCACATATGCATTTTTTTGTTTTCTGGGTACCTATGCATTACGCGTCCCACACTATCCACATCTAGTGTACATTTGAGCCTTGCTAGATCACAGACCTACGTCTCACATCATGCAGACTGCCCCCTCACTTGCCCACGACAATAACTTGGTTGCCTTCCATATTTCAGTTACACCTGTGACATGAGTGGAAAGACCTTAGGGACGTGCTGTGGAAGCAGCTGCCCAAGCCCAAGGGGTCAGGGACATGCTGTGGAAGCAGCTGCCTAAGCCCAAAAGGGTAAGGGGTGTGCTGTTGAAGCAGCTACCTCGGCCCAAAAGGGTAAGGGATGTGCTGTGGAAGCAGCTGCCCCAGCCCAGTGGGTCATGCCATGCCCAAGGCCACTTGTGGTACGGCATCCTAGGACTAGCCACATAGGGTGGCACCAACACCTTATGCCACTTGTGGCAAGACGAGAAAGCCTGCACAGCAAGAACAGGCTCAACCCATAACACGGCCCAGGACACTGGCACATTGAGAAAGAAGAACTTCCATGATGAAGAACTCCACATCTTCATGTACTATGTGACCATTCAACACTGTGACATGGTCCTGCATCCGGTGCTGCAGACCATCCTCAGTTATGCTGCAAGCTCTTCTCACTCTTTGGACTCAGCTGGCTTTGATGCTGAACCAGATGTGCAGTCCTCAATGCTGGTGGAGGTGAGTGCACCAATGGGTGGAGCAGTTGGGGCCTGTGAGTCTGCAGGGGGTCAGGTACCTTCACATAGTGAGCCAAGGGTGGTCCCCCCCCTTCTGTAGTTGTTACGGCTGCAAGGATACCCTCCCATGTATTGGTTTCTGGTCCTGGGACAGATGTCCAAGGGAGGGTTACAGACCTGCAGCCAGGAACAGGGGCATCAAAGAAAGGGCCATGCTCCCTTGCATCAGGCAAACGTAGGCCCCACACACGTGGGGGATGTGTGCAGGCTGAGCAGACAGAGTGGGAGCAGCAGATGTTGTGTTTCACACACCAACAGGGTGATGCCTTTCAGAGGTTGGCTGAGGTCATGGTTAGTTTGGCCACTTCTGTGAACCCACCCAGCAACATGGGTGGCACAACAGCTGCAGGTCATGCGGTCCACATGCCACTCCCACAGACTGCACCTGGAGGCTAACATCCAACATCAGGGGCGGGTGGGCAGATCTGCAGTGATGGCAGGCATCCCTGCTTGCAGGCATCCCTGCTTGCAGAGGGTCAGGCACACAGGGATGCCCTGAGGCATGAGATATTGGCCCTCAGGACTGCAGTCTGTGAGGAACATGCAGCCACCAGAAGACTGTTCCACCAAGAAGTGTTTGCATTGAGGCAGACAATCTCTGAGGAACTCTGTGCCACCCGTGAGGTTGTGCATAGAGACCTCACAGCCAACAGTCTGCTGGTGCATTCATCAGTGTCACGCCTGGTGGCTGCCACTGAGTAGCAGGCCAGGACACTGCGTGGTCAGCCTCCAGCACCACTTCCACCGGCAAATTCAATGCAGGATGGGGTGACAGCACAGAAATGCCTCCTTGTCCACCGTTGCTATGATGTCCATAAGACCATGGAGGGGATTTTTATTTTTATTATTTTTATTGGGTAGACGTTGACATGCACCCTACCTCTCACCCCTGCTGGGTGGACCCCTGCCCCATGACGGATATGTCTTCTTTTATTTTATTTTTTACCCCAAGCACGGATGTTGCTATGTTGTTTTTGAGTTTCCCTTTCCAGGTTACTTTTCTTCTTTTTCATTTTTTCTATTTAACTATTTATTTTGAGTTGTGCAGTTGCCCTCTCAAGGCCATGACATATGCAGGTGTGGACATGCAGTGATGCAGAGTGAGGTCAACGTGCATGTTTGCATGGTGGTGCCTCGGATGGTATTTGAAGGTAGCTCTGGGTTCAGTGTATCCTGACACATGTGTGCTGTGTGAATGGTACTGTACTATGCCTGTTGTAATGTCTTGTCCCATGTTGTTTCAGTAGGCCATGATGGGGTGGTGACTGCAGTCCCGAGAGAGGCACCCTGCATCCTTTGACATCCATGCTCCCCATGCCCTCCGCCATGCACTGGTCCTCCTCTCACGCATTTGGAGGCACAGTTCCCGGTGGAGGTGATGCGGGAATCACATCATGCCGGTGCAGTCAGCAGGCAAGCATGATACAATGGTGTCCCGACAGGATAGGTTCAAATGAACTTGGCCACAGTGTGTGTGCATGAATATAAACACTTATTCATAATATTTTACTCATCTAGAACCTTAAACATGATGCAGGTCCTTACACTGTGCTGTATATCCAGGATTTGTCAAGTTTTACATTTATTTAGTATAATTCAATTACCTTGGCAGAGACAAGATACATAATTAAAAGTATACATGAAATTGTCCTAAATACATGTGACAGTTAAAGCATATGAAAATAAAAAACACAAGGCTGAACAACTAAGCCAAAATATATAGACAAAATCACAACACATCCGATAGGTACCGGTGTAGACAATACACTTTTCAGGTGTGACATAGGTGAAATTCCAAATAAAAAGTAGAGATTTCTTAATACAAACTGTTAGTCAAATAAACAATGTAACCAGATTATAACAGTTCCCTTGTTTAGCTCATGCACAACTGCAAATTAATCAGTTTCTTGTTGTGCATAGACCACAATTCAATAGTTCAGGGGTCTATGTAGTGCGCTGAAGTGGGTCTGAAATTCGGCACAGCGCCGGTGCGTGAATCAGTTGGGATGCAGGGGCTTTACGTTTCGGTGGTTAGCTTGAATGCGTCCGCCTTCCCCAGGACCAAAAGGGGCTGAACTTGTATGGTGACCCCTGAGGAAAAACAGATTGGAAAAAGGGAGAGTATCAGGTTATAAAGAAACCTGTGCATTAAACAACCTGTTCTCCTAGTGAGGTTAAGAAGTGCCTTGAGGCAGGTATAGTGGAGGGATTGCTCATTCAGTATAAAGGGGTGCATGAGAATATCCTCTATGCTGCCAGTTGAAAGGCGTGTTTAACAGAGCAGATGGAGTGGGAAGCGCCCAAGTGGGAAAGATGGCAGAAGATTGCCTGAAGATCATGCAGTGGGAGACTTGCGAGGGACGCACCTTATTAAGAAGGGACCTGTTGCGTAATGTGTGTTGAATCTGATGTCCCATAACATAGCTAGGCAGCTAACATGCGGTCGTGCTTCCCACTGAAGGAGAGAAAAAGCTGGAGGGTGCTGGAAACTGCAAAGAGTGTGATTTAAAATTGCTTGTGCCTTTTCCGAGGCCGAATGCGGTTAGAAAAGTGCATGGAAGTCTGGAAGGTAAGGGCATACTAAGTGTGGATGGCACGAGAATGCCCATATACATATCTAAGCGGAAACAGTCTATATGCCATCCATCATGGAATGGTGGCTATGTCATGGGATGAATTTTGACTGTCGACTGCATGCCCAGGGGACAGGAAAGATGTGCATTTATCTTCAACCATATGGAATGGCTACATAAATTGCTGCATGTGTGGATGTGGCCATTCTGGTGTGTTGCCCTCTTTGTCACAATTTTCAATTACCTCTTTTTCAGTGGTTCATTTAGGGTGGGGTGCCTTGTGGTTATATTGCAAGAATCTAGGTCACATATGGATCCTTACTGCACTGCTTTTCCACACACCACAATAGGGACATGTTTGTGCACATAACGCACATTCTCGGACAGGTGGGCAGAAATATGTCATTGTGCTTCTTGGATTTTGGCAACATGTTACTTTTGGAGGCCATGTATGCCTCTCAGATCAGATATGATGGCTGTTGAGTTTATGGAATTATCAGTGGTTACACATTTAACTGGAATGTTAATTAGTTATATGGGATGTTTTGTGCCTAAGGTGTGATTTCATTCAATGGTTGCCATGGTGGCAGTTGTGTAATTCCTCTTCTATGTGTTTCTTTTGGAAACACTAAATGCATGTCTTTTTAGTTCTAATGGATGCACACAAATGTCCACTTCCAAGGGCACATTCTCAGGGTGGTTTTGTGGGCACAGTGGATTGGCCCATTGTCACTGAATGGCACCTGAGATTTGGCTGGATCGTTGCACTCCACAGGGGAAGGATTTTAGGTGAAAAATATAGCACAAGCTGGGTAAGTGCAGCTTCTCCACGTGTCCTTTTCCCAGTCAAAAGCCAGAAGGGGTGCCTGTGGGTGTGGATGTGGATGGTGGGCCACCAAAATGTCCACCGGGACGCCACGCTGTGTTGCAACATTATGCATTGTGCGACATTATGCAGAACACATGCAGCCACAATGATCCTGCAGACTACTGGTGGTGCATATAGCAACACACCCCCACAGTGGTCAAGGGGGAGGAAACATGACTTGAGCACTGAATGTGCACGCCACAATGCCCCGAGTTGCAATATGGAAAGTGTTGTACCTTACCTCAGCAGGTGTGGTGAGGTTGCGTATGGGTGTCATCATGTATGTGCTCAGAGGATAGGCACTGTCCCCTGTAGAGATGAGAATGATTGTCATTGGCATTTGTTGGCAGTGTCTATTGGTCTGTGTGCAATGTGCATACATGTGCTTGGCCATTCATACTCACCAATGAGCCATGTGTTACCATGCTTCCCAGCTTCCAGGGCCCAGTGTAGCAGGGACATCCTGAAGATGTAACTTTCATGTGAGCTACCAGGATAGTTGGCATACACTTCAGTAATGATGCCCTTGGCATCACACACAACCTGAACATTGATGTAGTGCCATTGTTTGCGGTTGAGTTACATGTGCTCTGTTGCTCGAGGTGGACATAGAGCAACATGGGTGCAATCAATTGCACCTAGCACTCAGGGAAGGTGAGCCACCCCATACAAATCCTGGTCCACTGCTTGCTTTCTGCCGGTGTTTGGGGCATATAGATATGCCGGCGAACAGAAGGTTGGGCAGGTATGCATGCCAACACCTGGTGTAGGCAGCAAGACTGCATGGACTGGGAGATACCACCTACTATGATGGTGGTCCTCTGGAATGACCCAGTGGCCAAAAAATGCAGAGCAGTGAGCACCTTTTGCAAGGAGCTCAGTGCTTGGGAGCATATGGTGTGTAATGTGAGGTCATCCTACAATTCCCTGACCAGGTCTAGGATGATATGGGAGGGAACCTATACCTGCCGTAGACCTGGTCATCAGGCATCCCATAAAGGCTGCTCCGTGGGTGAAAGATTTGGGCCATGGCCATCCTCTTCCTCCTGCAGTGTCCCAGGATGATTGCTGCAACGAATTGTGCATTCATCATGGCTGTATCCGTTCGTTTGGTGTGTCTTGCGTGCTTTATAGGCATTTGTTAGGGTGCACAATGACGTTTACACCTGCTATCACGGGGCATAGATATGCCGGGATTTGCGTGTGCTTTTCTGCGACCCGAAGTTCCCAGTTCAATTCCATAAATACATTTATTTTGCACATGTATGGGAGGTGCGAATGCTTGACGGTTGAACGTCCTTCCTAACGCCCACATTTCCACTTGTTCTTATGCATTCCGCGTGTTACGCCCACTTTTTAGGTGGCTGCGTAGGCCTGGCCCACCCACTTCTTGGAATCTCACGCAAGGCGTTCGTCTACTCGCAGTGAAGTAGTGGACCGGCGCGGATTCCTCTCAAGTCCCAGGTAACCCCCACGCATTGGGTTCCATGAATCAACGAACAGGGAGTTCCGTGCGATTTCGCATGCAAGTCTCTTTATTTCTCTGCATAATATTCCATGAATCACCCCCATAGTGATGGAGACATTGCGAGAGGAACAGAAGACCGTTTTCCAGTGGCCTTTGTGCGTGGTACGGAGCATCTTCTGATTGATTTGTTTCTCGATGTAAAGCCACTTGAAGCATTTTTAGGGCTGGGATAATATGATCATGTTTTGTGAGGCCGAAAATCTGTCTTGTGGCTCTGTTTTGTACACGCTGCATCTTTTTGATCAGGAATAAGGGTACAGCAATGTAAGGGGTGCCCTAGTATTTTAATTTACTGAGCACTAAAGCTTGTATGAGTTCAGCGTGTTGGTTGGTTCCTGAGAAGGTTTTTTGGTTTTTAAAGGGGAATTTTGAGTCAGTATGCGATCCATAGTTTGTAAACACAAGTTTGTTCCACTTTGAGATAAAGGCCACCTTCCCTTGTGGACCGAGTCTCCTGGAGGACATCAGGAGAAACACATGACCCCCCCCCCCTTGCAACCTCTAGTGGGGAGAGGCCAGAGTAGGCTACTGTGAGGCAGCAGCCAAGTCATGTCCAATAGGATAGATGTATAGATAAGCACATGACAGTATTATTTGGGTAAACAGGCTAAGGTTCAAGACCAGAAGGCAGATGACTTTATGGCAAATGTCCTCAGGATGAAAGCGATCAAGATTTCTTCCCTCTCTGAGGTTGAGGGCCTAGACAGCTCGGCCTTGTTAAAGGGGATTTCCCGTCTGAAATGCATCCTAGGTTAAGCACAATCATTCTTACTACTGCTTTGTAACAGAGTTTGTTTTCAGACATTCATTTTTGGATAGCATTGAGGGTGATATTGTATGTTTAATTGGAGTGTGCTTTGAATGCGAGTTGTCTAAAATCAGCATTTAGTTGGAAGGAGTCAGCAAAGTCTTCAGGATTGAGGCCGTTGAGTACATTAAAGAGTCATGGAGAAAGCCAGGACCCTAACAGGACTCTGTATGTCATTGGGTTACTTTTAAATCAGAAATGACCGATGTGTACAATCAATTTCAGGGATTAGTCAACAATCATTAGTTTACACTTAACTCTGTCTGGGAGTATTTCATGGACCGTGTAGTCTTATGCTCAAGTACAGGGTTCTTTTTGTGATGCACGTTGGCTCGAATGGATTCCTACATGTCTACTAATGCACTTTGTGTTAGTTCAGATGCCCACTTTTTTGTCCATGGAGAAGTTGTTTAATCTGTCATAACACTTTTGCTAAAAAAAACAATGAAGTTGGCGATTGGTCTGTCCTTTGCGTGGACCTTCGTTTCATCAGTTGTCTTTTTTAGAGACGTTTGACCTTTGCCGGGTTGAGAATCATTGGAAGTTTACCTGACTCAAGTGATGTGTTAAAGGGTGTGGAGTTGCTCCTTCATTGTTGACACTTGATGGTGAGCAAAGTGTGCCAGGAGCTAATATATCACACTGTTTTAATGATGTCTATCTAGGTTTTTGGGAAGTCTCTGTGTTGTAGGTGATTTGCTCTGGGCTGGAAGGCTGTTTGAAATTAGGAATTGCTCTTTTGTTTGATTCAAGGAATCGAATATTCTGTTGGCATAAGTGCCTTGCTTTGCCCATTTAATTGCCTGTGAGTGGCATGTCGAGTCTAAGTGGCATGCCATCACACACTCACTCCAGTGTTGTGCCCTTTTAGGTGTTGCTAGTTCTGAATTCTGTCAATATTAGTTCTGAATTCTGTCAATATTGGTCAGTTTGGAAATTGCAAGCTTTTGTATGACTCGTCCACATATGTTGAGACGGACTGGTGAACCGTATCACAGCATCTGTATTCTAATATGGCTAAAAGGGGTTTTGTAAAACTCTCTTTGAAGTTCCCTCTAATTATGACTCTCAGGGGTCTCCAAATAATTATTGAGCTTTGTATGCTTCTTGGATAATATATTTCTCCTAACATAAATATTTAGTTTGCGAAAAGTTGATGGCCTGGCGTGAATTACTCAACGGTGTCTAGAGGAGACACTTCCAGACTTAATGTGAAAAGGATGTTCAGAGCATGTGCGTGGCCCTCATTACGAGTTTGGAGGCAGCCATGGAGCTATTAGCTCCATGGCTGCCTCCAAACCGGGCTCCTTTACCGGGTTCCTGCAATGAGGAATAACCGGGTCATTCCGACATAGGAGGACCCGATAATTCCTCCTTGCAGGAACCCATCCCCATTCCCATTTGAGCCCCCATAGGGCTCATTGGGAATGGGGAGGGAGGAAATAACGGGCAGATTACATCTGGCCCGTTATTACCTCCCTCTTCCCCTCGCGGGACCTGGAAAGGACGCCTGGTTTTACCAGGCGTGTGATCCGGGTCCCGCAAAGGGAAGCTCTAATCGGCGCTCCCGTAATGAAGGGGGCCGGTCTCTTTGTTGGTCCTAGGGGTCATTAAGAGCTTGGAGGTAACCATGGCGCTATTAGCCCCATGGCTGCCTCCAAACCCTTACCGACTCCGCCCTGGTGAATGGAGCTATTACCGCCCTATTCCAAGGTTGGCGGGGGCGGTAATTCCCCATTCACCAGGGCCCTTCCCCATACCCATTTGAGGCCCCATAGGGCTCAATGAGAATGGGGAAGGCGCTAATAACGGGACCGCAAAAACCAGGCGTTAAGGGAGGACCCGCAAAGGGAACTCGTAATAGGGCGGTAAGGGATTACCGGTACCGGTGCCCTTACCGGTACCGGTAATCCCTTACCGCCCGTGTCGTAATGAGGCCCCCTGTCCTTAACGCCTGGTAAAACCAGGCGTTAAGGGAGGAACTGCAAAGGGAACTTGTAGTAGGGTGGTAAGGGATTACTGGTACCGGTGCCCTTACCGTTACCGGTAATCCCTTACCGCCCGGGTCGTAATGAGGCCCCTAGTGTGCTTTAAATGGTGGTGCATTCCATACAAACATTTTGATCTCCAGAAATGAGGATCTTTGAATGTATTACAGTTCCACTCACTTGTCCATGAAATAGAGATTTGTGGTCGGGCCGCATTTATCTGTGCATCTTTCACGTATTTAGCTTATATTGTGTAGCACTTCCATTTCTCTTTGCATGTGAGTACTACTCAGGCTCCCATTGTTATTTCTCTGTTGTATGTTAATGTTTTGCATCCATGCGGTGTAACATTTCTAGCAAGGTAGTATAGATATCCGTAAATCCCATTTTGTGTATCCTTACACTGTCTTGCTTATGTCCAGGTATTCTCTAATTGATGCGAACAGAATTTGTAATGGCTGATTGGCACCAATATAAGAGTTGTGCACTATAGTCTGTTGATCTTCCCATCTTTGATTATGTACTTTGGAGATCTACTTGTCTTCCTGGACAGTCTTTCGCCAGGTTGATGGAGTTACACCGTAGGTAGCAGAGATGTTATTTTCCTCTTGGCAGGTTAGCTTTTTTGCCATATGGAATCGTGAGTTGGTCTTGATTATGGCTCCCTGTGGTCTTATTGGAACTCCTTTCCAGTTTTGGCTACAAGGCGTGCTTCAGCGCCACCTATAAACCAAAACTAATGGATTGGAGTACAGCTATGGAGAGATGGCATATGAGGAGGGACACAGTGCTTGTAGGTGGTGTTTGGTTTTTTACTCACCCATTAACTGACCATGGCATGCTAATCCCTATGGCCATAACCCCCCATGTCCTGCCCCTTCCTGGCTAAAACACATCCTCCTGGGATCTCTTTCAGCTAACTTTATCGAGCCTTAAAATAGAGCTTTGACTCAAAGTGCCTGCCAGGGTTTTTTCAAAGCAGTCTTCAAAGAGCTAATGTGTAATTGGTGCTGGAAACACGCTACTGGTTTAATAGAAATGTCTTAACCAGGTCTGCCTTTAGTCACTTGATTTATAGGCAATATGCATGTCCTTCACTGAAGTCCTGTTAAATACAAGCATTAGCAAAGCCAATAGTTTTGGTTTGTGTATGGGAATTAACTAGGCATTTACCAGACACTGCTATCATTTGGGTATTAAATAGGCATTTGCCAGATACTGCTATCATATGCCCAGGTACTGTGTTGTTTTCAAGCTACTAATATTAATGCCCAGGAAGTACCATTACGGCAATCCCTGGCAAATACCTTTCCCATATCTGCATAAAACCCAAAACCGTTGGCATTGCCAAAGCTTATGTTGCTTGACCTGTTGCTTTGTGGTTTTCTGTTGACTCTATCTAGGGCTGGTGGGAGTTTTTATTGTCAGCTTTGAGGGGCCTGTGCGATAGTTCAATACAAAACAGAGCCAGTTTCAGTAGATGTCAATTTTCCTCAGCTGGTCAGCCCTCGCTTTAACTAAAATAGGTGCCAATTGGTATATGTTGAGTGTGTTTATTGATATTTGTTGTTGAGACAGACACTATGATTCTTTCCCCGCCCTGTACTGTTGAGTTAGAGTTGGGTTGGGTTGGAAACCTATCTTTAGTATGATATTCCAGATAATGTGACTCTTGGAGAAAATAATACGGCTGTCATTGTCAGGCCAGTTTTAGGGCATAGGTAGGTGTATGCTATGCGGAGTTCATGGTGTCGTAGGAGCCGTTTTGCTCATTTTCATAGTGATCCATGTTGGGAGCATTATTTTAAAGCAACTTTCAAGGATTGCGGTTTAGTTTGAATTCCATTATTGCACTATGGATGAGGTCATTTAGAAAACAGAGACTGGCTTCTTGTAGCAAGAGTGTCTATTGAAAACCTTTTCCCTATTATGAAGGTATGATGAACAGTCCTGGCTAGTTCCCTACAGAGAGGCAGAGGGCTCACACCTGGTGGGGTAAGGTTTTGCTTCCTATTTTGGGGGCCGGTTGGATGGCCTTTGTCCTAACTAATACAAATGGTTTTGAGATTACCAGGGGCAATGTGTGATGTGGTGGTAGCGGGCCATCAACGTGGACGGGGAAGTTAACGGGGAGTGGCAACGTATCAGGCAGTCGAACATCCTGGATTTAAGGGGTGCAAGAGTGAAGGTTTTGCCAGTTGCATCAGCAAAGAATAAGAGGGTTGGGGGGTGCTTGCCAAGCTACCGGAAGGTAAAACCTGGCAAAATAAGAACAGTCTATCTAGAGTTTGTCAATTTTTCAGGAGTTTTGTGCGCACTCACATCTTCATCAGGTGGGACGCTTCGCCTGATATTCTTCACTTGGCAGAATGCAAGGTGGAAGAGAGGGTAAATATGGCAAAGGGGCTCCACTCTTGACCAACATCATTTTGTCAAACCGCCCAGGCAAGTCTGTCCCAGCTCCCCCAAACAGTCGACAGAAGAGGCCTGGTCTCATGTATGTGTGGTGCATCAATCTCGCTGCAGTTCTATTTTCTGACTCGTGGTGTTGTATGCTGGCTTTAAGACATTATGGGCAGTGCACATTCATCTTGGCCTGGGACGCAAGCTTCAAGTGACGCGGTGATATGGAGCACGGTGGTTCCTCCTGATCTGAATTCTCCTCCCTATCTTGACAGATGGTGAGGGCGGGTCTAGATGGAAAAAACCCACACGAATCATTGTGAGCCTCATGCAATAGGGAGTAAACCTGAGTGTGTGCTTGACCTGTGAAGGCCCCATGGGAGAAGTTACAACTCAATCATTGTGAGCATCATGCAATAGGGAGTAAACCTGAGTGTGTGCTTGACCTGTGAAGGCCCCATGGAAGAAGTTACAACTCAATCATTGTGAGCATCATGCAATAGGGAGTAAACCTGAGTGTGTGCTTGACCTGTGAAGTCCCCACGGGAGAAGTTACAACTCAATCATTGTGAGCATCATGCAATAGGGAGTAAACCTGAGTGTGTGCTTGACCTGTGAAGGCCCCACGGGAGAAGTTACAACTCAATCATTGTGAGCATCATACAATAGGGAGTAAACCTGAGTGTGTGCTTGACCTGTGAAGTCCCCACGGGAGAAGTTACAACTCAATCATTGTGAGCATCATACAATAGGGAGTAAACCTGAGTGTGTGCTTGACCTGTGAAGTCCCCACGGGAGAAGTTACAACTCAATCATTGTGAGCATCATGCAATAGGGAGTAAACCTGAGTGTGTGCTTGACCTGTGAAGGCCCCACGGGAGAAGTTACAACTCAATCATTGTGAGCATCATACAATAGGGAGTAAACCTGAGTGTGTGCTTGACCTGTGAAGTCCCCACGGGAGAAGTTACAACTCAATCATTGTGAGCATCATACAATAGGGAGTAAACCTGAGTGTGTGCTTGACCTGTGAAGTCCCCACGGGAGAAGTTACAACTCAATCATTGTGAGCATCATACAATAGGGAGTAAACCTGAGTGTGTGCTTGACCTGTGAAGTCCCCACGGGAGAAGTTACAACTCAATCATTGTGAGCATCATGCAATAGGGAGTAAACCTGAGTGTGTGCTTGACCTGTGAAGTCCCCACGGGAGAAGTTACAACTCAATCATTGTGAGCATCATGCAATAGGGAGTAAACCTGAGTGTGTGCTTGACCTGTGAAGGCCCCACGGGAGAAGTTACAACTCAATCATTGTGAGCATCATACAATAGGGAGTAAACCTGAGTGTGTGTTTGACCTGTGAAGTCCCCACGGGAGAAGTTACAACTCAATCATTGTGAGCATCATGCAATAGGGAGTAAACCTGAGTGTGTGCTTGACCTGTGAAGGCCCCATGGGAGAAGTTACAACTCAATCATTGTGAGCATCATGCAATAGGGAGTAAACCTGAGTGTGTGCTTGACCTGTGAAGGCCCCACGGGAGAAGTTACAACTCAATCATTGTGAGCATCATGCAATAGGGAGTAAACCTGAGTGTGTGCTATACCTGTGAAGGCCCCACGGGAGAAGTTACACTCAATCATTGTGAGCATCATACAAAAGGGAGTAAACCTGAGTGTGTGCTTGACCTGTGAAGGCCCCATGGGAGAAGTTACAACTCAATGGGAAGTAGACTCTTACTGATGAAAGGAAAGAGAACACTTTGCTCACAGATCTGTTGAGAAGTCAGAGCTATGAATTGCTGAAATGGCATAATGTGTGAAATTCAAACTCAAATCCTCCTGCTGCCAATTGTTGGTACATTTTCTGGAGATCCTGCAATGGAGCAAGTACTGAATGTACCAAAACAATCCAAAGAGTACCAATGCACATTCATAGAATTTTCTTTTACATGTTCAGCCCAAGGTATGCACTTCCCTCCTGATAAATTGAGAAAATAAACAATAGCATCCTGAAAAAACTCCAACCCTGGGTTACACCACAACCTTAACCAATACACAGCCGGTGTCACTGTTATCTCAGCCATAGAGATTCAAGGACCTTCTGAGCTCCTGAAGGCCATGGTTCAGAGGAGGCAGAAGATGCCAGAGGCAAGGCCACGCCGCAGAAGTACAGATAGCTAGCACAACCCCGAGCTCACAAGGATGTAGTAAGCATGCACACCTGTACAAAGGACCATAGCACAGGTTTTCAAGACTGAACAACTAGACTAGCAAATTTCCAGCAGCTGAAAATATAGATACAGTGATGCAGCACAGCGTCACCGAGCCGCACAACGAAGGTGAGGGAGAGTACATAGAAGAATAGAGTGACCAAGAGTTAGAAAGATCTGGAAGAACAAGAAGAGAGGAGTGTATCGCATAGTGGGCAGAAAGACGTGAGTTACAAATAAAGTAGAAGTGTTTCAATAGAATGTTGAGGGCAGGACCTAGATTGATCAAGCAGCAAAAGCGAGAAATTATTGAAGAGAGCGGAAACTTAAATATACGCGACACCTTCTAGATATTAGGAAAGAAAACGAAGAAGTGGAATATGTCGAATTTTAGAGGGTAAAAAAGGATAGTGCGATAGATTTATGATAGGAAGGATTGGGCATTTTTAACACAAAAGGAGAGTTTAAAGTAAGTAAATGAGGAATTGCCAAAGGCAGTTAGATACGGAAGCAGAAAAGGGTCAACTTTATGAATGAAGAATAAGGTAAAGGATCAAAAGATACTGCCAAGCGATGAGGCTTAGACAAATAGGAAGAAACATTGAGGACCAGAAAGAGCGAGGACTGAACATATTAATCGAGAAGGGCGACGGATGAAGATTGCGGATGGAAGATAATGCGTACGTGTATTTGGATCCATTGCGTGCATTACATTTGCGTGCATTACATGGGGATGGTGGCGAGGGAGGTATCAAAGATGCTCACCTTTAAACACTGCTATTCTCCAGGTACATTGGTTTTATTTTCAGCTATTGGCTGCCACTTAAGCTTCCAATGCGTTAATGAGATGTTTTTTGCCTATGCTCTAGTTTATTTTTAATTGAATAAGTGCCCCTCTATATTATGGTACACATTTCTGGAAGCATTTGTCTTAGTCTGGAATTGCTGTCCTCCATTGTGTGATCCGTGATAGGCCCTTAAAGAAAAAGTGACATCAGAGGAGGAGAGGGAGAACAATTTGCAGATTCAAAAAGTAAAATGTTGCATATCTCGTATTAGTTGTTTTTCCCAACCGCCTGCTTAAAGCTTATGTTGCCTCTGTTTTTCTGTTCTCTGTTTGTGTGACCCCCACTCTATCACCAGTGGTATTTTATTAATGGAGGGGGTTCCCACATGTCCTTTTTTCCTACCACAAGTCCTCTCTCACACACTTTACCAGCCCACTTCATGAAGGAATACGTTTGTTCCCCCTTTGAGCCCCCGCCCCCACTCACAATCCCCGCCCTCACCCCCAGCTGACTTGCTTACCTTACTCAACCTGGGTGTCTGCACATACCCTGTGCCATCTCCCCCAGACCAGGTGTCTGCACATATACTGTGCCATCTCCCCCGCCTGGGTGTCTGAACATACCCCGTGCCATCTCCCCAGACCCGGGTGTCTACACATACCCTCTGCCACCTCCCCCGGCCCGGGTGCTGCACATACCCAGTGCCCTCTCCGCCGGCCCGGGTGTCTACACATACCCTCGGCCACCTCCCCCGGCCCGGGTGCTGCACATACCCTCTGCCATCTCCCCCGGCCCGGGTATCTGCACATACCATGTACCATCTCCCCCAGCCAGGGTGCCTGCACATACCCGGTGCCATCTCCACCCGCCCGGGTGTCTGCACATACCCTGTGCCATCTCCCCCAGCACGGGTGGCTGGACATACCTGGTGCCATCTCACCTGGCCCGGGTGTCTGCACATACCCTGTGCCACCTCCCCCGGCCCGCGTGGCTGCACATACCCGGTGCCATCTCCCCAGCACACAGAAATACTCCTGAAAGACCCTGGACCTGCAATCCCAGACTGAAGGTAAGTGCAGGTCATTTTTATTTTACTGCACACAATCTGGCCACAAAATTACACGGGTCGCGAAATTAACACACTACCATAATTACTTTTAGTTTACACCGTTGTGTTAACCTTCCTACTAAACCAGCCCCACCAATGGTAGTAGCGCCAGAGGGCTTATTTAGTAAAATGAGAGCAACAGAATGGACCTTACAAATATTATATTCTAGGTGGTGCTGTAAAAACCTGCTGGTTCTAGCGGTCTTTATCTAAATCAAAAAGGTGGCAGTTACCACTAACATTGTCAGGATGGAGGTGAAACAAAGGTCGGTGTTAGGACCTGTACCTGAAGGACCTAACGGGTAATGTAATGTAATGTAGACTTCTATAGCTCTGGTAGCCCACAGGCATCAGGGCGCATTAACAATACAGACACAAGCTATCTAGGGGACTTCCCTAAACCAACCTGGAGAGCTGAAGCTAGAAGGTTGGGGTTACTTGAAGAGATATGTCTTCAGGCGTTTTCGAAATTGCAGATTATTCTCCTGTATTCTCAAAGCCAAAGGAAGAGAGTTCCATAGCTGAGCTGCTTGTACTACAAAGGATCTGCTCATGGCGGATTTGAGTTTATATTTGTGTACTACTAGCCATAGTCAAACCTGGATAACACAACAGCCCTAGCGATGGTGGCCATATTGTTTTCGCGTAGGAAAGGTCTAATGGCCCTCATAAGCCGCAGGTAGTAGGCTGTATTCTTTCGCAAGAGGTTGGCCTGTGCTTCTGAATTAACAGAAGAGTTCATCATCATACCCAGAGTTTTGACCTGGTTGGATACTATGATTGTGGCCTACTTGATCTGAAATGATTTGTACTCCCCTCCCCCAGTTTATCTAGAAGGCGACTGGACCAAAACAGCATGAGTTCTGTCTTAGAATCGTTGAGGCATATCCAATTGGATTGCATCCAGTCATTGATTTTACTATATATGTGTCCAATCGGTACACTGTCTATACTATGTGATCCCTCTAGCTCTATTATAAGCTGCATGTTATCTGCATAGTTGGTGAAAAAAACTCCAGTTTCAACCAGAATATCACACAGTGCACGCATATACAAATTAAAGAGCATGGGCGAAAGACTGGCACCCTGGGGCAGACCGAATAGTATTCGGATTGGATCTGAAAAATTGTCTCCCCAATGAACTCTGGCTTGGCGATCTGTGAGAAAGGAGATTAACCACTTCAGCGCCATGTCAGAGCAGCCCACATTGTCTCTCAAAGCTTTGACGAGCAGTTCGTGATCGACCAGGTCAAATGCAGCACTGAGATCCAGCAGCATCAGAATCCCAATTTTACCCTTGTCCATGAGGCCTAGCATGTGGGTCTGAAGATCCAACATGGCCATTTCTGTGCTGTGTGAAGCTCTAAAACCAGACTGTTGGTGGTGTAGGGATGCGTGGGTTTCCACATGATCCTGCAACTGCTGGGTGGCTATTTTATCTAAGATTTTAAGTATGAGGTTGGCGTTGGTAATCGGCCGAAGGTTCCCTGGGTCCTTAGGGTCCAAACCAACTTTCTTCACTAGATGTCATGATTCTTGCCCCTCATGTCCCCAGCCCTCCAAGATGTCAGGCTGGAGTAAGGCCACGATCACCTACATGGCCCTCAAGGGCCTCTCCATCCCTTCAAAGACCCACTTGGAGTCAGACTTGGCGCTTGTGGCAGCAGACTCACTCACTCCCATAGGATAACATTGGGGATTGGACTTGTAGTGCATTGATGGGGGCAAGATGGATGCCCCCACATATTCTGGTTCCCAGAACTGCATGTGCGGTCTAGTCTTTTGGGTGTGGTTCATCCCAGAGGCACCTGGGATACCCAGAGACTATTTAAGCCACACCCAGCCTGAGAAACATGCTTTGCGTTTTCTGCACCTGCAGCGTGACACTCACTGTGTTCAGATCGGTCTCCAGTAGGCCCGCATCTTTCTTCTGCGCTCAGCTCCTGCAAGAACAAGAATACCGTTAGGAACAGCCTTAGCTTGCGGCGCTCCTGCCCATCAGTCATCGCTCCTTCTGTTCTGCGGGCATTTTGGGCGGTGTCATTCCCATCCCGGCACGCCACTTCCTAAGGAAAAGGGAAAAGAACAGAAAAAAGGCATTGGCAAGCATTCTGCAAATCTTCGATTATTTTTAAATACTGTACGAGCTTCAAACGCTTACCTGAATCCCAGCCGCTCTGGGGGAACTCTGTCTCCGGACCTTCTCATCCATCTGTAAGAGGGAAAATACACTGCAGGTTAGCGTGGAAACATCTAGAGGCGCTGCATACTGTGCTTACCCACCGCATTTGTTCTTCATAACCGGCATCCACGCTGAAAACGTCGCGGCACCTAAAAGACACAGAAAAAGAACTCAGTTCAATGCAAATACAAAAGGCGTGCATCGCGCATCGCGCTCTCACTCACCTTCAACGCTACTCATCTCAGCAGCACGCCGCCATCCCCGGACGCCGACCATCATCTAAGGAAGGAGAGGAACAAAGTTAGAGAACTGTTCAAAAGACTCATTATACTTACCTGTCGGACTCTTGCCGGTGAAGTAACTAGGCAGCAACGAGCCTGCATCAATCAACGCGCCCCTGCACTGAAGGCAGGATGGAGAGCACACTATCCAAGAAAATAAGGTGAGCTGTGGATCAAAGGGAAGGGTTGGACCCCGGGGAACAAGGGGTTCAAGCACACAGAGACAATAGGGAGTTAATCTTTACCAATCCTGTCTTTCAGGCGCAGTCTCCAGTCGAATAGCTTCCAGGAAAGGGTTCGAGGTCGTAAGAGGTCAAAACATGCTGAGTGATGTCCCCGTGGATACCAGGTGAGTGTTACACTAGAGGAGTAATGGTGACCTTCTTAATTTCCTGTGGAACTATACCCTCTTTAAAGGAGGCGTTGATAATTCTCTTTACTGGCATTAAGGGTAACGCCAAGAAGAGCAGTTTTGCATACAGGGATATTGGCAGCTACTGGCAGAGACAGCATAAACATGGTATCATTACTGGTACATGTCGGTGCTGGGACTCGGGATGCTAGGCACAGCCTCCTTGTCTCTATGCTAGGTGAAAGATGTAAGGGTTGATCAAAACACATACTTACCTCTTTCACCAGGATCAGTGTGCATGGTATCCAGAGAAATGAGGAGATGGTAAGGTCCAGCACACAGCAGTTCTACTATACATCCGAAGACTGACACTCTGGCGGAGAGAACCAACAGGCTGGTGAAGGAAAGTATGAAGTAATTGATTACGCCTGGGTATCGTGTTAGAGGAATTCTGCAGGCATATAGACTGTGTAAACACTCCACCACTGTCTGTCTTTCATCTCATGAGGGGCAGGAATCCCACAGATGTAAGTGGCCCGCTGCGGTTCACCAAGAATGATAAGGCCAGATGTGCACCCCAACTAAGGGGCCATAAAAGGAAATATTTATAAGGAAGAGGGAATGTAGAGTAGGAGGCCAGAACCTCTTTGAAGGGACACTCCATTGTTGTGAGGGAGAGAATACACTTAAGCAATGCTCACATGGGTGTTACTGGAAACCTATGCACAACATGGAATGCGCCTAATGCTTCCATAAACCGTTCCTATTCTGTGTACAACCCATCTCCTGACACCCATCTCTCCAGGGCTCATCCTTCCAGTGTCCATGCAATGTTGTCAAGAGGTAGTTGACTTCCTTTCTATATCTGCATCTATCTCTGATCACCGCTTTCACAATAAGAGCATAACTTCAAAGTATAAACAGCATGGCTGGCCTCCCGAGAAACTCCCTACCTTGCTCTTTCATTTCTCCCTCATCCGGTCTGACTGTGTGTGGGAGGCAGTGCCTGGTCCATTTGCCTTTAGATTATAGAGACCCACAGGAGCTTGACGTGACTGCTGGGAGGTGTTGCCTTCCCTTAGTTATTCGGGTAGCCATGCTTAGATGCTTAGGAGGGTCGAATGTGTCCACTGCTTCCCTTAGAGAATGGGTAGGATTCTGCACACCTTACACACTTCCAGTAGGAGCAGAGGTGTATATTTGCAAACAGTTTATTCATTTATTTATTCGTTATTTTTGTTATTAGTATTATTATTATTATTATTATTATTATTATTATTATTATTATTATTATTATTATTATTATTATTATTATTATTCAGCACAAACAAGATATAGAAGTGCATCAGAGCACTCTACAAACAAAACGCATGTAATAGCTATAACACAAAGACATATAAATGAGATAATACAACCAAAAACTGCCTGAGAACATGAAAAAGCACAAATAACAGTCAGAAATGTTAAGCAGAAGTTCAAAAGGAAGCTACACATATTATGAAATTGCATCACTGGGGCACATTCTTAAATTACTAATCCCTCCACTTCTCCTAATTGTCTCAATTGCCTTAACGGTTACGCTAATTGTGTATAGAGTTCGTATAATGCCATCACCCAGGTATGGATTTGCATTTTGAAGCCCCCATCCATTGCAATGGGGCCAGGTTTGTTGTTTTAGCGACAGCATGGGACCCCTTGCTACCCACTTCAGACGCCACACTTTGCGGCTGCCTGAAAATGACACAGCAGAATGAACTCTGCCATCGCCTGTGCTTCACTAACACATTATTTGTGTCCACATGCACACAAACAATAATGCAATCCTGGAATATGGAATGCCAATCCATCCCCCGTAGAGGGGTGCACTGGGAACCAAATAAGGCCCTGGAAATAATTCTCAAAGTGGCCCCATATCACACTTTTTCAACAAGACCAACCCTTTCCTGTGAGAAAATGTGGAAATACAACACAAAAGAGCAGTGGAGTAACTTTGCTGAAAATGTTGGGGGGGGGAATGACAAATGAAGGAAAGGGGAGGGGTGAAGGGAGGGCGGATGGTGGCTCTCAGGGATCATTTCGGCCAAATTGTTAAATAAAATTTGGTCGAATGGTAGATTTGACCGACTTCGGTCGCCCCCATTAGTTCGAAACCGAAGATACCGAACATGAAGAGCAGTGGCTGCAGGGCTGGCCCCCTCAGCCCATGTTGGGTATTTTTGGCTTTAGTGGTTGCAGGGATGTCCCCCGCTTCCTCAGCATTGATGGCAGGGGACCCAACAAAAAACAAGAAAGGGACGCTGCAGCGTGAGATCCGACCCGCGTTAAAGGGACGGATCTGATGCTACAGGCTACAGGAGAGGAAGCGGATGGAGAAAAGGTAAGTGGGGGGTTATCTGAGTACTGGCAGTTTGAGGGGACATGTGTTTGGTTTATTGTACCGAGGTAAAACCGTATTTGCAGCGAAAATGGCTACAGTTAATTCCTCCATGATTTGTCAAACAACCTAATTCCCTGAGGGATCACACTGAACTACTACACCACAAGAGTGCATTGCTGACACTCTTTTCTAACTTTCATAAGACTGGTAGCGTATCTTTAAAATTCAATTGGACCCCATACATCTTCAGCCGGCCTGCCATGCACCCAGTCACACAACATAACATTCACAAACTTAATTCCACTAGAACATACAAACAATGCATCATTTATCATTCATTCAGACATAAAAGTCACCACACATATGCTTGCACACACTCACTCACTCACACACAAATGCAACCAGCACCTTCACTGACATGCACTGAGTGCACAAAACATTTATATGTACATTTACAATAACACATGGAAACAGTGGCGCAACATCCTTTGGGCAGACCAGACTTTATCACCCACTGATACCTGAAATTTAGGGCTATGTTGACTTGACCCAGCTGAACTATAAAGCCATGGCCAAAAGGACCAGATTCAATAGAATGTCAGCAATTTGCCCGATTTTTCCTTTCATTCAAAGGCAGAAATCTTTGGTTAATGCAGTGAGTGGGCGACCAAGTATAATTGGTATAGATTTTTAAATGCCATATATCTCCAAACTTGGGTTCTGCACCGCACCTTATATGTCTACGTGCTGATAGATTATTTTCTGCAAGATTCGGAATGATTAAAATTAATATATGTTTTCCTATGTTCAAATGGCTCCAAGAAGTAGAGTACCGAGCGGGAGAGTCACAAGGGGGAGGTCAGGCTACACCCCTGACACTATAGCTCTTTTAAGAGCCAGACCGGGACATTTGTCATTGGTACACCTCTCTCTTTCGGCGCCTCAAAGAGGGTGCCCAACGGCAAAAGTGTCCCACTGGCAGGACAATGTGTGCTGAGCAATTCCCGCTCAGCACGCTCATTGTGCTGGCAGCAGGGCACCTTACCCGTTCCAAATGGTAGAGGTCTGCCAGGAGAATGCGCCGGGCAGTAGAGGATCCTCACGTTGCTCTGTATCAACAGAGTATTACAATGTGAGGCATTAGGCACTGACAGGAGGGAGGGGGGTACTATTAGCAGGGACTTTTCTCCCTTTAGAAATTTGAGTGGGGGTGAGTGATTAGAAGTGAGAAGGGTGCATAATGTTGCATGCATTATGAAGTAATGAATATGGCTTTAAAACCCAAGGAGGATTTGTTAGGCTCACATTAATCTGCATGATGCTATTGTGGCTTTGCATGCAGAATGGGGAGAATGAAACTAAAGCCATACTCCCATTAGTCAACATATTTCTATGACAATGTATATAGTGTATGGTTAGTTTACTATGAAAAGCTAGTTTATTATGTAATGTGGTTTGCTTCCAATGCATTGCTATAAATAATTATATGTTATTGGTATGATATAATTAATAAGCACATGAAATGTAAAACAAAACCTTACTAAATGTCTATATCAACTAAGCCTGGAAGGATGTGCACGGTTGCCTAAATTGTCCTATCCCAGTTTCATAATTTAACCAAGTGTGTGATCCTGAGCAAATTATTTAATCCCATTGTGCCTTATCTGCAGCTATGTAAGTGATTCTGGTTCATTTCATAGCTCATGTTAATGTATCATGTTATTATAATGGAAAAGGCTAATGACTAGAGTTGTTCCACATATAACAATAGTGCAATTTCGATATTTTGCACCACAAAATTATTTGCCACTTGGCTTATGTATGGAAAGTCACTTCAATGGTGCCTCCAAGTATCAAAGACTGATGCGCCTTCCAATGTCCTTACGTCTGTTGGTGCAATCCATATACTAATTAGGAGGAAGTTTGCATGTGTTTTGCTTCAGAGGGCTTGTGCAGATCTCCCCAACGAACATACACAAACACAATAAAAAACGTTTCTTTAAAAAAAATACTTCTGCTCTGCTTTCAAATGCTGCCTGGGCCACATCTCATGGTACACCACCTAAACTCTTCGCACTCACACACCTCCAGACAGAAACCAGGAAGCTGAATGAGCTTCCTAGTTCCTGTCTGTGTGTCGCACAAACACAACGCCGGAAAGCGATGCTCTGTGCCGCTGGCCCTCGGAATTGCTGCTGCTAGCGTGACAGCACAGGCGCCAGGCCCTGCAACTCCCAGTTCAGCACCCTGGCTGCTGACTTTGAGTAAGGCCAGCCAGGGCGAAGGACTGAGCCACGCAGGGAATCCCAGCCCTGAAGGTGTTGCAGCGCCGCTGCCAGGCATCTCTGCATTATGTAAGGCGACAGTGCAAACCTTGCTGGGCACCCCAGCCGGGCATACGCTGTCTAATTACATAATTGATGATTATAGCCCCCCTGCCATCTCTCCAAAAGATGGGGGGGGACAAATAGGCATGCCACAGAAGTTGGGGGGGACAAAACCCCCATCCCCCACCTATAATTACGCCCATGCAAAAGAGCCCCAGAGTGCAGAGGCCTACCAAGAAATGTCCAGACTTCCCTATAGGTCAGTCCTCCCCTGCCCCGTACATCCAACAAACCTGTTGCAGGATCCAGCATAATGTTCTGCACTATCCCACGGGACATGAATTACATTCCTTGCACTTTGTTCCACAGCTTTCCCATGGAAGCTCTCGAACAAAGCCCTCACCCATATAAACTGGAGAGGGTGGAACAGGGTGCTTCAGAGGCAGTGAGGTGAATGAGGGAGGATGTGTACCCAGACACCCTGATGAGAAGATTAGGAGGAAGTACAGTTTACTCAGATCTATAATTGAGGAAATTGCTAGATATCTGCTAGGGACTCTAGCTCAGCTACCGGTGGAGATCCAATCAGAGAGAAGGAGAATAGCCAGGCAACTGAACTGGGGCCTATATTCAGGGAACTAGACAAAGCCACCAAGAGCCAGAAACAGAAGACACCAAGCAGAGCCTCACAAAGACTACTGCCATGGAGTGTAACCCTGTATTGGGTAAGTTAAAATAAGTTTACCCTGACAACTATCCTGGCAAATTTGGACATAAATAGTTGCTGGTAGCAGTAGCAGTAAATGTTAGCTGGCTGGTAAGATATCGCCCAGGCCAACGGGCAATACAGTATTCTCGCTGGTCTACCCACAAACGAGGAGGGCTAAGAACTGAATCAAGAGAAAAAACATAAAAAATCCCAGAAGCGTTCAGCGTGCCAGATCAATGGACAGTGAGCGGGGAAAGAGACATGGGCAGTGCTAGACACTTGAAACTGTGAGTAATACAGTAAGCATTTGCACTAGTCTGTTTGAAAAAAGAGCCCTTGAGAGGAAGTGACACTTAGATAAGACTACTGAAAATAAAGAGAGATGGAAAACAGCTAACAAGAAGTATAAAGATAAGATAAGATTAGCCAAGGCCAACATCTTCAATGCAGAAATTGAAACAGCAGATAATATGACCAGCAAACTCTTTGAAATACTCAAGAACGTAGAGAAATCACATAATCTGACTTCAACCTTATCACCTTCGAAAGAAGACTGTGACATCTACCGCCACAGGAAGAAAGCATGTACAAATTCTGTCCAACCCCTGCATCACCATGTAGGAGTACTCTTCATATTGTCTTTCCCCTAACACCAGTAAAATGTGCAATACCACAGTAAGAAAACATTTACTTTCTGACTGCACAAGTGCCCCATGTGAGAACACATATCATTTTGGCATTGCCCCTAATGTGAGTACATAATGGACGACTAATGACATAATACCACTTGCTATGCTACTTTGTTATATATGCACATTAATGAATGTCATGCCACTGTAAGAAATAGCTAGACTTTGTTGCATTAAAATGCTAGTTGAGCTACACAATAACACATATCATGCTTCTTTTATCATAGATGCCCAGTAAAAAATCCCATGTCATAGTAAGAAATTGCAGACTGGCTACAGTAAAGTTCCAGCCAAAATGGCACTCTAACCACATACTAACACTTATCTTGCTGCTTTATTATAAACGCCCAGTAAAACATGCCATGCTAGCCTGGCCAGTTTAGCCACATAACTTTATCAGGGATGGCAGCAAGGGAGAACTCCCCACCATCCTCACCACCCCTCCACCAGCCCCGCCACACAAATCAGCTCCTTGATGGCTGGACCAGCACAAACACACAGGCAAGCACATTCACTCAGCATTGACTCACTCATTTACTCACAACAATCACTCATTCATTTACATTAACACCCATACACCATTCACTCACTCATTCACATGCACCCAGATGTCCATACATCATAAGCTCACTCATTCACACACGCATTACACAATTCATAACACACCATTACATACATGCACACATACATACAAACATACATCATGAACACCCAACACCCACACACACACACAAGGGTCATTACGACCCAGGCGCTAATTGCGCCAACTTTACCACCATGGTGTAAACTACGTTTACACCATGGTGGATGGCGGATTTACCGCCCCATTCCAAGGTGAGTGGGGCGGTAAATCCCCATTTCCCATTTTCCCTTCCCCATTCCCATTTTTGCCCCATAGGGCATAATGGGAGTGTGGAAGGCGCTAATTACGCCACCGTAAATTACGGTGGCGTAATTAGCATCATGGCAGGTTAGCGCCATGGATTTTAACGGCTGCTAAGAGCAGTCGTTAAAATCAGAATAGGCGTTAAGGGTTAACGACGGCGTTAACCCTTAACGCCTGGGTCGTAATGAGGCCCAAAATCTTGTCTTCACTGAGGGAGACCAAGCCTCCAGCTCCTGCGCTCCACCAGGGTAGACAGAAACCAGGAAGCAGGTAGAGCTTCCTGGTTCCTGACTTGCACAGTGGAGTGGGGGGGGGGGGTGAGGCCTCCAACCCATGGAGCTGGAACTGGAACATTTCTTTCTCAAGTTTGCATGCATGCACCTCAACTTCAGAAAGAAATGCTAACAAAATGATTTCTTTCTGAAGCTGAATGGGCTGGCCTCTCCTCGAGACATGGTGCAGTCGGGCCCGCACACCACAGGTGCTGTGGAGGACCCTGCTGTGCTGAAACCCTAGCAGGAGAAGCTGTATCAAGTCACATTATAGACATAACAGCATGTCTCAAATCTGAGATAACATGCAATGACTGCACCATCAATAGCATAGTCAACATGGACATGAAGAGACCCCAGATCCTAAATGTACATATTTATTTATTTTATTTATTTGAATTTATAAAGCGCTCAACGGCCCGGGGGCATCGCAGCGCTGTTACAGCGAGCTTACTTGGTTACAGTTGCATGGTACATGAGAGGAAAGACATATTGCATTACATTTAGGTGAATACAGTGGAGCATATCAGACAGACATTTAACAAACATGATTTAGGCAAGTCCTGGGGTTACAATAGGACTACGAGATCTTTGTCAGCAGGCTAGTTAAAGAGCTTGATTTTTAGTGCTTTCCTGAAGGGTGTTAGGGATGTCTCATTCCTGAGCGATGTGGGCAGATCGTGCCAGCTTTTAGTTGCTAGGAATGGAAAGCTCGACCTCTCTCACCCCCCGGCTTTGGCTCTTTTGACAGTCGAGGAGCTGGTTGGAGAGTTGGGCCCTCTTATGTCTGGGTGGAGGTGGCTCGGTGAATTTTCTCAGCCAGGTAGGGAGGGTCTGAGAAGGAGAGGCACCTGTGAGTGATGGTCAGAGAGGCACCTGTGAGTGATGGTCCAAGGTTTTGAAGAGTATGCGCTCCCTGACAGGAAGCCAGTGGGATTCACGTCTGGACTATGAAATGTGTTCCCATTTCGGTATACTTAATGCCGCTCTAATAAGTACATTGTTTTAGGTGATTTGTAGTTTGCTGAGGTTTTTAGTTGAGGTACCTAGAAGCAGGGTGTTACAGTAATCCAACTTAGCCTCAATAGTGGATCTAGCTATGGTGAGGCCGTTTTTGGACAAGAGGTACGGTTTGACTGCATTTATTACCTTAGTAGTGAGTGCTGCCGAAGAGGCGATGGCGCTGAGTTGGCGCTTCATTGAGAAGGTGGAGTCCAGGAAGACTCCCAACGTTTTGACTGCCTCTGTGGCCTTAATAATGGTGTAATCAATGCTAAAAGATTTATATTGGTGTTTCCTTAGGTCCTACTAGGAGGATTTCTGTTTTCTCTCCATTTAGGCACAGTACATTTGACACCATCCAGGCTTGAATAAGGGCATACGTTTTGTTGAGAATAGAAGCCAGAGAGGGGAGTGAGAACTTGGGTGTCATCGGCATAGTTATATGCTATGCCGTGATTGTCCAGGTCAATGAAAAGTGGTAGGGTAAATACGTTGTATAGAGTGGGGGTGGTGCAGGAGCCTTGTGCAAACTCCACAGTGGATGGTGGTTGGGGTAGAACAGGCTTGATCTGAGAACACTCTCATAAGTCTTCCTTCCAAGAAGGAGTTGATCCAGGATGTAGCTTTCTTAGAGAATTGGGCGGTGTCCTTGAGGTGCCTGCATAATGTCTTGTGAGCAACAAGATTGAATGCTGCAGACAAGTCAAGGAACAGGAGCAGCGCTGGCTTGCCTTTATCCATACTTTCTCCTAACTGGTTTTTAAGGTCAAGTAAGGCCGACTCTGTTACTTTCTGCAAGATCCTGTGACTTGTGCACTAATAGTCATGCTTGTGGTTATGCAAAACCTCACTGTAGAAATCATCAACACATTCCTAGAGGTATTCTGAGAAGAAGTAGGGAAACTTGGAGGTTTGAGGCATGACATGAGACTGAAAATTTGAGCCATGCCAGTGAGGCAGGTAGTAAGGAAGGTTCCTCTCAGGCTTCATGCAAGTCTACTTAAAGTTCTAAACTTATTTTATTATTTATTTACTGTGTTATGGCTTGGAATCAGAACTTTCATACAAAAAAGGAAGAAAAATAGTGTCAACAATACAATGTTAAGCAGAAAATCTACTTGTGCAAATGTTTTTGGGCAAAATAGTACAAATAGTGCACATTATACAATGATTGCAATACAAAGAGTTTTTCTACATTCATTCACTACATGTGTGATTGTCAAAAACATACAGTAATCCCAGCAAAAACATGCAATATCATTGGAAATAGCACCAACAAGAATCTTGATATAGCTAAAATTAGGGAAACATTAGTCCCTTCTTAAATCCTAATCCAGTGTTACATGATAAAAAACCTTTTGTAAAACATGAAAAGTATATCTTTTGCAGTGACATTCAAGCAGCACAATCAGCGGGTGTCTTAAGGTTTTTATCTTGGACATATTTTACCAAATCTACAATTCCACTCTGATCTCAATGAATTTGCCCTCATTTCCAAAATTTCATGGGGAGTGTTCTGCCTAAATCTCAAGAATAGCTGACACCTTTAAGAACACAATAAATGTTGCTAGGTACTTCTGAATCATACCTAAGCATTTCTCTCTGCATGAAATATGTTTGCAAAGATTGTATATCGTACATACATGTTTTGTTGTGCAACAATCATTGGACCATACGTTTTTTCTTTAGTGTGTTTGGTTGTCTAACTAAGCTCTGATCTGTTCCATTTAATAAACTGAGCAGGTGGAGGAATTTGAACATCTGCAAGGTGAACGTGCGCTCACCTGGGATTTTTGAAATGTTTAACTAAATGGAATGATGGTAGACCAACCTCATGAAAATGTGTGGTGCTAATACGCACACATTATCCTATGCTCACACCCTGCCAAATGCACAGACCTGTGTAGCCTGGGTGGACACAGCCTACAGGCACAGTCTTCCCTGTCATATTTAGTTTGAATGTGACAGCCAGGAAAACACTATGTCATCTGCAGGAAGGGGCAGGACCAAGCTAACCCCTTCCATGGCCAGGCTGGTTAACTAAGAAAGGCTCCATGGATCCTCCCAGCTCTTTTGTTTAGCCCTGCAGCAGGTGGCATCAATTAACATACTCATAGAGGGGACTTCAAATAGGCCCACATGAGGCCTGGCCGCAGAGGCTAACAAAGGAGACTGGAAACCTAACAACCTTTCATATATAACTGTGTCAACCTGAAGCCAGCTCCCGCCCTCAGTACCAATGACAGTGAGCTGTCATGTCTAGGACTGCTGTTTACAGTAGGCCACCCAGTGAGGGGTTCAAAAGGTACTGAAAGGGATAGAAAAAACAAATCAAGATGGCCGCCGGCGCAGGGAGACGCAAGTGAAGCTCGCTCCGGCCGGGCCTTTAATTAGCACCTTATGAGCGTCGACCCGGAGGGCACCAACCCCTCCACCCAGCAGCCCTACCCACCCAGATACAGGGGGAAAAGCGGAGACCGAAAGCCCGACAGTAAGACGGGAAACGGCGGAGCGAGAGCGAAACGCCCCTCCCCCACCGCGGCACAGCAAATACAGCGCGGCCCAGAAATCTGAGGACAACAGCGACAGGGGAACCCGGGACGGAAGCGGACCATCTCCGCAGGCGCCCATGACACAGAGGGGCCGGCACAGGAACCAGAGGCCCCCCCCCCTCCGCCATCCCCCACGGAGATCGCTGAGGAAGCACCGCGGTTGGAGCAGGAGCGGGCAAGAACCCTAAGAGGCAGAACGAGGGAAGAGCAGAGGACGCCCGCGGGACACGGCCGACACGGAAGGCGCAGAGGAAGCGGCGGAGGGGCGGCACAGGGGACGGCCTCCGCCCGGAGGAGGGAGACGCAGGCGGCAAGACCCGGAACCACAGACAACCAGGTGAGAGGCTCCCCCGGTCCCCCCCCTCGCCAGCGCTCCAATAGAAAGTAACGGACGCCCAGAAGAGGGTATCCCCCACAAGCCCCCACGCAACAATAAGAGGAGACTGGCACCCCCAACCCCACATTTCGCAACATCCAAATAAGAGGAAGGGGCAGGGGGCAAGGTGAGGGGGGACTGACCAAACTAATCCTCACCGCCCTACACAGGGGAACCCACAACAAGGGCGATCCTCTGGCACACCACAAGTCACTGGAACACCGGCGGCACAGCGGAGGCATCCTGACCACAAACCCCATGTCCAAAGTGAAAAGTAAAGGGGTGAGATCCCAACAGAACCCAATCCCCCCAAAGCAAGACTCGAATCTCCTACAACTTTGGGCAACGGACTCCACGGTGACAACCAGAAGCCGATCACAGGAGGACCCAACAATGCCCACAAACGATTCCACCCAATCCACAGACTCCAATCATCCACCATCGAAAGCAGATATGCACGCCTGGTTCATGGAGCTTCAGGACAAATTTATGGAGACAGTCCACGACCAATTCGCCTCACTAAAGAATGAGTTTAAACAAGCGATCCAGGACTGTAAACTCGATATTGCCAACCTCGAAGAAAGGACAGATACACTAGAGAAAATAGTGCAGAACGTAGAGGACGAGGCAAGGCAGAGCAACGATACACAAGAACATTTAATCCGAGTAACACATAATCTGGAACTGCAGTGTGAGGACCTGGAAAACAGGTCCCGCAGATCGAACATTCGCATAAAAAACATGCCCGAATCCGTCGTGGACAAAGACCTGAAGAAAGCAACGCAGGAGGTATTCAGGGACATCATAGAAGCACAAGACCAGGACGACATAGGGATAGATCGCATCCACAGAGTGGGCCCTAGACGTACAGGGGCACCAGGGGAGAGACCCAGAGATGTGCTGGCTGCTATCTCATCGTACCCTCAAAAAGAACTCATACTAAGGAGAGCCAGGCAAATGGACCAGATCAGAATGAATGGAGTGGACATACATCTATATCAGGACCTGTCATCCACTACACTCCTAAAGAGAAGAGAAATGGCCCCACTGATAAAAGAACTGATCACGAGAGAGATAAAGTATAAATGGACATTCCCTTTCGGTCTGCTGTTCGACTTCAAAGGGAAACAATGGAGAGTTACCACCTGGGAAGAAGGTCTACGAATAATGGACATCCCAACAGAGGAGGCCCCCAGCAAACGCGAGCAGGCAGCAGGGGACCAGCAAAGGAGACCGAAGGGCTGGGACACAGTCCGACAGAAAAAGAGAAAGGGCGGAAGGGGGTTCAATCCGCTGCCCACAGCGGAACGAGGGCAGAATCACGGAGGGAGAAGGGCAAAGGACTAACCTACACTCAAGGATCACAGAGGGGTTCCCAATGAAGGGTACCGACACCAGTGGGCAGCACAGGCCCGGTGGGGAATTAGAACGACTTGCAGTAAAGTCGAACCACAATGCGGGGTTTAGGATCCCCCGCAAATTCAGTCTCGAGTCTACAGAGGGCAGGGAGCGACAGGCGGAACGCCAGAGCTACCTTAGGTACCCGGGCCCTCCTCGGGAGCAAAGGTTGCTACAAGGGTAACAGTTGGGGAACAGTTGGGGAGTTTTGGGGGGAAGGGAGGGTAGGTGTTACAGGAAGAGAGCGAGGACCAGCATCCAGGGCGCAACAGAAAGCCAATAAGGGCAATCCGACATGGGGAAGATAAGATTGCTCACCCTAAATGTCAGGGGCCTAAACTCCCCGGTGAAGAGGAAGAAAGTCGAACATATGCTAAGGAGGGACAGGGCTGAAGTGCTTCTCCTACAGGAAACGCACATTAGAGCAATGGACAAGGGGAAGGTGCGCCTCAGAGGATACGACACACTAGCACAGTCTAACGCACCAGGGAAAAGAGCAGGGGTATTGATAGCAGTGAAGGGGGGACTGCAGGTAACTGTGATAGACAAACGGACGGACAAGGAAGGGAGATATGCGTTTACCAATATTAAACTACATAACACAGTGTACACCCTAGCGTCCATCTATGCCCCAAACACGGGCCAAGATAGCTTCCTGCGAGATGCCATGGGGAGACTAGAGGGGTTTGCAAAAGGAGCAATCATTATAGGGGGAGATTTCAATGTGGCATGGCACCCCCAGTTGGACAGAAGCGCAGGAAGACACTACAACCAAGGTGTCCCATCCGAACACCTAAAAAAAGCGATGGAAAACATGGCACTCTGCGATACATGGAGGGAAATCAAGGGCCAACAAAAGGGATACACTTATTACTCGCATGTACATAATTCAATGTCTAGAATTGACTACTTCTGGGTCTCGGCAGGGCTCCTGGGCAAAATTCAGGGAGTGGAGCTGGGCACCATAGCACTGTCCGACCATGCCCCACTCTGGCTAGAACTAGCGACCCCAAAGAACGAGGGAGGCCTTTGGCGCTGGAAACTTCCGCAGGAGCTACTCACGGACCCGGTAATGGCCGAGACCATCAAAGACAAAATCATAGAATTCTTCGAACACAACGATACGGAGGAAGTCTCTCTGGGCACAGTCTGGGAGGCATTCAAGGCGGTAATCAGGGGACAATTGATAGCACTGAAGTCCTCAAGAGACAAACAAAGACATGGGTGGGAACGAGAACTGGAGAAGAAATTAAATGAGATCAGAGAGGAACTTCTGACCCACCCCACCAGAAACTTAAAGAAGGCTTTAAAACATACGCAGGGCCAACTGGAACTCCACCGCAACAAAAAGGCGGAGAGCTCCCTCCTATACCTGAAACAAAGATACTACATTAAAGCCAACAAAGCGGATCGTCTTCTGGCAAGACAACTAGCCGCAAAGCAAAAATCCATGACCATCCTCAACGTCAGAAACGCACAAGGGGACACACTGACGCGTACCAAAGATATAGGAGAGACTTTTAGGGCATTCTATCAAGAACTATATACCACGAATCACCCGGACGAGGAACTCCAGAACAGCTACTTGAAGACACTCCCCATCCCAAAAATAACAGAAGAGGCCAAAACGGCACTAGATACCCAGATAACCGAAAGTGAAGTAAAAAAGGCGATAAAAGATCTCCCACTCAACAAAGCACCCGGCCCAGACGGGTTCACGGCCCACTTCTATAAAACATACGCAGATATTCTATCCCCAATCCTAACAAGACTCCTAAACTCCTTCAAAGACAACGGAAATGTAACCCCATCCATGAATGAGGCGAAGGTTCTGGTTTTCCATAAGCAAGGGAAGGACCCCTCCCTCCCAGCCTCGTACAGACCCATTGCACTGATAAACCTTGATGCTAAGATTTATACGAAAATTCTTGCTGCCAGGCTTTCTCCACTGCTACCCTCTCTAATAAACCCGGATCAGTCGGGTTTCATCCCGGGAAGGCAAACCCATGACAATCTCAGAAGAGTAATACACCTAATAGAGAAAATAAACAACACACACACCCCAGCGATCCTACTTTCGCTCGACGCCGAGAAGGCATTCGACAGGGTGGAATGGACCATACTCTTCAAAACCCTGGAACACATGGGATTTGGGAACCACTTTATTAACATGGTCAAAGCCAACTACACATCACCTTCAATAAGAATCGCGGTCAACGGAGAAGTCACGGAAAAGATAGCGATCACAAGGGGGACAAAGCAGGGCTGCCCACTCTCCCCCCTCCTATACGCGATATTTCTGGAGCCGCTACTAATCAAGATAAGGGAAACAGCACAAATCAAGGGGATTGAGATGGCGGGCAGTCAACACAAGGTGATAGCCTACGCAGATGACATGCTACTCGCGCTAGAAGACCCAACGAACACACTCCCTAAGGCAATGCGGATCCTGGATTCATTCGGGGATATCTCTGGCCTGAAAATCAACAAGAAAAAATCGGAGATCCTACATCTAGCAGGGAATAGAGAACTACTGGATAACGAGGCGGGAGCATCAGACCTGAATATAGCAGAAGAAGGCATTAAATACCTGGGCGTAACACTGACGCAAAAAGTTGAAGCGCTATACATAAGAAATTACCCCCCTCTGCTATCCAAAATCAAAAAAGACCTGGAGCGCTGGAGCCCCCTAAACATCTCATGGTGGGGGAGAATACAATCAGTGAAAATGAACACACTACCCAAACTATTATATCACTTCCACGCCCTCCCGATCACAATCCCCAACTCGTTCTTTAGGGACCTAGCAAAATCAATTTCAAGATTCATCTGGAATGGGAAACCTCCTAGAGTGGCCAGAACAGTCCTCACGTCCCACGTCAGGGAGGGGGGACTCGCACTCCCACACTTCAAAAACTATTATCACGCAGCACAACTATGGGTCCTGAAAGAGTGGCTGGGGGACAACCAAAGAACAATCTGGGTGACTCAAGACAGGGCGGTGGCACGAACCCCTCTAGAAGACCTCCTGTGGAAACTCAAGCAACACAGACACCCAAACCTACGAATCAGTGAAATCATGATAACCACGCTGAAAGCCTGGGACGAGCAAACGCGGAAAGGGAATATAACCACGGCTACCGCCCCATTTACACCAATATGCAGGAACCCCCAGTTTCCGCCGGGACAAGAACAAGGGGCCTTCGATAAATGGGAAGATGCAGGATGCAGGAAAATAGGGGAGATGTTCCAGGACGGTGAAATCAGATCGTTTGCAGAAAGCAAGACCATGTGGAACTTAACGAACTCGGACAGATACAAATACGAACAACTCAGGCACTGGCTAACAACACCCGAGATGGCCCAGGCGGCAACCAGGGAATTGACCAGCTTCGAAAAATATCTCCTCACCAACCCAGGGGACAAGAAACTAGTCTCCACACTCTACAACTTTATAAACAAACAAGCAGAGGATGTAACGTGGGCCTACATGAAAAGATGGGAACATACATTGGGGGAAGTAATCACGAAGCAGCACTGGCAAACACTTTGGGCTGAAGTCCCCAAATCCACAAGAGCAATCCAGACTAGGGAAATGTGGATAAAAGTACTCACACAGTGGCACTATACCCCAGAGAGACTAAATGATATGTACCCAGAAACGTCAAACCTATGCTGGAGAGGCTGTAGAGAAATAGGCACGTGGAGACACATCTGGTGGGAGTGTCAAAAGGTTAAAGGCTTTTGGACGGAAATGATATCAGAAATGAAAAAGATATTCCCAGATGCCGACCTAGCAGGGGAAAGAGTCTGGCTTTGCGGACTGAGAGACCAACAAACCCAAAAATATACCAAGGCACAACGAAGAAGTTTCATGGGCCTAGTAGTCGCAGCATGGGCTACAATCGCGCAGAATTGGAAGAAGCAAGACCCACCATTGATCTTCACTTGGCTACAAAAAGTCTGGTCGCAAATAACCATGGAAAGAATCACCCATAACCTGCAGGACACTCGAGATTCCTTCACGAAGGAATGGGGAGGGGTAATAGACTATCTACAGTCGGACTATATGATACAGTGGTGCCCACACACCATAAGAATAACGGACATCTTCACATCATAGAAGCTGGATGACTAGGAACTCAGCCAACTCTTCCTGAAGGGGGTGGGCATGGGAGGGGGGTGGGGGGACGTTGGGGGGGGATTGTTGACTTCTTGTGTTTAAATGGAAAACTAATAAAAACAACTTTAAAAAAAAAAAAAAAAAAAAAAAAAAAAAGGTACTGAAAGGGGCCCCTAGGGGTCCCTCGTGATATGGAAACAAGGCATACACGAAAAGAGGCGCCAGACACAAGGTTCAAATTCCCAATGCTAGGGTTTATTGCAAGCAAAAATAGTCCCAGTTGGCCAATTCTGGTCTCACGCCCCGCGACGTGAGTTTCCTAGACCTCGAGGGACGCAAGAGAGCGAATTACGTACATCAGTTACATATATACAAAATGCATATCATACAAATCAGATATGTCAGGTTTAACACCATCCTTTATTAAATTTCTTTGAACTCGGGATGACGATGGACATTTCCGATGGGTATGACAATTATGACACTTTCGATGTCTATTCTAGTAACAATGTGCAATTTAGAAAGTGCAGAGGCATCTTTTAGTTGTTGAACAGAACACAGTGGTTCTGTTCTTGGAAGAAAGCTGCACACGGGGGAAAAGCCACATTCCATGCTTTGCTATCTATGAGGTACTCTTCGTGTCCTGGGAGCCGACACGCTCTAAAGGGTTTTGCGAAGGGGGGCCATAGGAAGAGCATAATTCAAGCATTTAGCTGTTTTATTCTAACATATTCTACCATCGTACGAGACTGGCTGGCAGCTGTGAAGTGATTAAATGCCCTGCAGCTCTACCTCAAGGCTACAGAGAGGGAGCGTGGGCATTCCTTTCAGGGATACTCATGAGGAGTTTTTAACAAACTTCTCAGTCCCGCGACCTTGCCCTTTCACATTCAGACAACAATGTTAACAGTTGAGCAGAGTAAGCAGAATTTGCAAGAATTGCAAGCTGCAAAGCAGTTTTAGACAGAAAGCAATGAGCAATGGTTAACAAGCAAAATGGCGATTCTTGTGACGTTTAAAATGGGCGCTTTTTGGTCAAGCATAACAGTATATATTTCTATAATTCGGTGCATAAAACGGTTGGCCTACGGCCATCAAGTTACGTCTGTCATTCAAATGAAGGGTATTCACTTTTCCAGATTGACAAACCCTCCTTTTGGCCGTATGCCAAACGTCTTATTCATTCATTGTATCCTCCTCCGATGAGGATAAGTCTGGGGTATTTATGTCTGAACCTTTCATGCTATTATCAGCATCATCTTCATCATTAATGTCTATAGCCATGAATTGTTTTACTGTTTTTGTTTCATCAGTGTCTCTGTTATTTTGGCCATGCGTTTGTTTTCCTCTCAACACCATGTGCATACATCCCTTAGTACATCCATCAGTTATTTCAGTGCAAACTATTGGTAAGCATTGTATGCAACAGCAACATGTTATGAATATGCCAAGTACCATCATTAGTATCGAAATTAACTTCCATCCCCAAGACCGCAATAATCCCCAAAACCAGGATCCTATGCCCCAAACCCCCTTCTTCAGTAGAGAGTGTGGAACTTAGGACATGTAATTTCCGGATTGCTTTAAATATTGTAGGGGAGTAATCATCTATATAGACACAGCATGTAGTTTTTACGAGTTTGCAAACTCCCCCACGATCAACTAATATTATATCGAGAGCCATCCTGTTTTGGAGTGCCATTAATCTTATTCCTTTTTCTTCTAACGTCAATAAAATATCCGTTGTTGAATCTATTGTCTTTTTTAATATTCTAGACAGTTTTCTTATATTGTAGGAATTTTCTATTTGGGACAAGAATGGTATAAATGATTTGGCTATATCCATTGCTATCATTCCATCCTCTCTACTCCTTTGAGTTCTACCCTTTGTTCGTCTGGCTACTTCTGCTGTCTCCAAGAGGAACACTCCTGGAAACAGTAGACCCAGGTAGCATGTACCTCCCCAGTTCCTATGTAACCATGGATATGCTTTTTTCCCACATATAAAGTAAACAGGGTCCCCTACGTACACGGGTTCTATTTCGTGTTTAAAAACCACTGTGTTCAGGCAGTTGCTAAACGTTCCTACTTTATAGGAACCCTTTTTCTGTAAACATAGGGGAGCAGTTTCGGGGCTGTGATCCACTGTATAGGCAGGGGGCACAGCATCTTTATTCCATTCATCCCTCATTCGAAATGTCATTACTGATGTTTCTTCTGCTGGCGGGGTTGGTCTATTCTGCCTCTGTAATCTATCTAGTCTTGTTGCCTTTCGTGTATTCTTCCTCATGGGATCTGGTGAAAACATGCAAGCTTTGTGGAATATGGAACAACCCACAGGTCTCATGATCACTTCCTCAAATTCATTCATATTGGTCTCATCTAGCTGACCCGTATTACTCTTGTTCCATTTCCCAAAGAACATTGCACTCAATGATACTTCATATGAATAAACCAATGGTAACGGTTGTACATACCAGCCTATCCCTTTCCCATCGTGCTGTGGTAAATGGGCACAACCCAGCAATCTTTTTTCTTTAAAACCGCATGGGTCATGTTCATGATGAGCAACAATGTATTGTTGCCGTATCCTTCTCTATGTCTTTCTTCCATTGGGGGCAAAGTACCAGTGATTACATGAACTGGGCTTTCAGTAGCTGCTTTTGGCAAAAGTGTTTCTAACGGGTGCGCGGACTCCAGGAACGATAGCGTAATAGCTGTTATTGTTGGTACTACCATACTTAAGAAACACAGAACCAATGTCCAAATCAGTACCTTATTCCTTTTACCATGCTTTTTCCCTAAATTTACAGTCTCTAAATCATCTTTTCAGCAGGGGTGCAGGAGGAGGCTGAAACCGGTCTTGATTTGTTCTTCATCGTCCTTCTTCTTGCTGGCAAAGTTCGTCGCAAATGTCTCTCGTTCTTGATGCCAGAAAAGTTCAACGAAAAATGTCACAGTTCAATTCTGCCAGCCCTTTCGCAGCCTAGATCACCTATCCACTCCGAGCAAGATTAGTTGTTCTTCCTCCCACTGCTCAGACGATTTCTGAACAGTTTTTTTTTATTGATAGAGTACTATGTGCATCCAGCTTGTCCCACTCTGGCTTAGGACACATGCACTCTATCAGTCTTAGTACTTATGTGCGTCCAGCTTGTCCTGCTCTGGCTCCTGACACATGTACTTTTTATAAGCGCACCGAGGAGCCGTGAGTCTTGAATTGTCCGACTTGCACAACTCTCACACTTCTCTCCTCTACGCCCCTGGCTCCTAATCCGTCCGCGAGTGGAACCAAAGGCAAAAGAAAAGCACCAAAGATCTGTGGATCACTTTGCCTGTCGAGGCCGCAAATTATACCGTTTCACTCCTGGTATTGCATGATCCGTGAATAGTGCCGTTGCACTTCCAGTATCAGGCTCAGTGTCAGCATGTGGCACAATGATGGGTAGCGATGAGCGCCGTGGCAATGATGTAGTTTCTTTCTTTGGCTTTGGTGCATTTGCAGAAACTGGTGGGCGCCAAAGGGGTACACGCGTTGTTTCTGCTCGTGTTTGCCATGCAGGGTTTGTGTCGCTCGGCAGTGATGTTGTTTCTGCTGAGCAACGTTGGGGCACTTTTCGCCCTCTCCCCTTACTGGCAGCCTCCTCAGGCTCTGTTTCGAGTTTCACTTCTCGCTTGGGCTTTGTTTCAACTTTCACTTCTCACTCAGGCTGATGCTGTGGCAATGGACTGGCAACAGTTTCTTTAGTTTCCGAGACTGTTTCCTTTCTCTGGTCGTCGGAAGTTGTCAGCAGTTCTGGGAATCTTTTGGCATGTGTCGCATGGATCCATGCCTTCCGTGCGTCCACTCGAATGGCCGTTTGCGTTGCCAAAAGTACTTGGTAGGGGCCGCGCCACCTGGGTGCTAATGCTGTCTTCCGCTCAAAGTTCTTTATTAAGACCCAACTTCCAGGCTCCAGCGAGTGCCTCGGTCCGGTGTATCGCACTAGTAATGCCTACTGCACCTGCTGATGAATCAAACGCAACTTCTGCATTAAAAGGCCACAGTACGTGCTTAACATAGGATTCTCAACCTCACATAATCTTTTGGGCTGCGGTGCGCACCATACATTTGCCGGTCTCCCCATTATAATTTCATAGGGGGAGAGCCCAGTTTTAGCCTGCACAGACGTGCGCATGCACAATAGCGCTAGGGGTAATGCATCCACCCAACTCAACTTGCTCCCAGCACAGATTTTAGCTATCTTTGACTTTAAGATTCCGTTATGTCTCTCAACAAGCCCGGCAGAACTGGGATGCCTGGAACTGTGAAATTGCTTCTCTATCTGCAGACCTGCACAGATCTGTAGCACTATTGCGCCCACAAAGTGTGGGCCATTGTCTGACCAAAGGACACGAGGCAACCCAAACCGGGAGAAATACTCCTTCAACATTACTTTTGCCGTTGACATGGCACTACAGTCTTTTAAAGGAAATGCCTCCACCCACTTGCACAAATCACCACTAACACATATTTGTAGTTCTGGCACCTTTCCATTTCTATGAAATCAAAATGGATCACCTCAAATGGCATAGAGGGTGGGCCAAAACTACCTACTGGAGTCACGGTTCCCTTCCCTACATTGTGTTGCAGGCAAGTAATACAATTCTGCACTAGCCTTTCTGCATTCTTTTTTATGTGCTCATTTTTCCATACTGTGGATAAATGCTGTACCATCTTCTTCGCGCAAATGTGGGTAGGGCTATGCGTCATTGTAACCATTGCGGTTAAGTAACAATTTGGCAACATCCAGTTCTTGGTCTCTTTGTCCACCCAACATCCCTCCAAATCTAGCTCAGCGGATTCCTCAGCCCACCCCTGAATCTCTTCGGTCGTGGCCTCAGCCTGCATTTCTTTGACTGTGGCAACTCCATTCTCTATCATACAAGATACTTCCTCAGTCTGTACTGTCATCAATCCTGTCTGCAAATGCGTTTCCCTCTCCCACTTTACATGTTACTTTTTTATGCGCCTCGCATTTCACTATATTATAGCTAGGCGCTTTGGAAACGTGAGTGCAGACAACAATCGCACAATCAAAGGGCCATGCTGAATCCTGGCCCCATGTGATGTCAAGAAACCCCTCTCAGCCCAAAGTCGGCCAAAGTTATGAACCACGCCAAAGGCGTACTGGCTGTCAGAATAAATATTCACGTTCAAATTCTCAGAGAGTTCACAGGCTCGGGTCAGTGCTATTATTTCTGCGGCTTGTGCCGAATTGTAGGGGATTCTTCTGCTTTCTACAACACTCTCTAGGGTAGTAATTGCATATGCGGCCGTTGATGTGCCATCAGGTAATTTAAAACAAGAGCCGTCACAAAAGAACTCCCCATCTGGCTCTTTCTGTGGGATGTCACTCAAGTCAATTCTTCCGTTTGTTTCTTCTTCAGTGACCATTAAACAATCATGGGGTGGTGATTCGTTGTCACCAATTTCTGCTATGGGCAGTGTCATTAATGCTGCAGGATTCAATGCGCTACACCTCATAATTTGGATGTGGGGTGCAAACAAGATGAGCTCATATCTTGTCAGTCTAGCTGAGGAGAGGTGTTGCGTCTGTGTCCTATTTAATAGAACGTCTATAGCATGTGGCACCATCAGAATTAAAGTGTGCCCCAATACCATTCCTTCCGTTTGTTTCACTGACGCAGCAGCCGCTGCGACGGATCGCAAACATCGTGGTAGTGCGCGAGCTACAGGGTCCAGCGCGGAAGAATAATAGCCACACGGCCTATTTCTTCCACCTTGTTCCTGTGTCAAAACCGCCAATGCACATCCTTCACTCTCACTCACAAATAATCTAAAGGTCTTTTTATAGTTAGGAGTGCCTAAAACTGGCGCAGCACACAATACAGCTTTCAATTGCTCAAACGCTTTCTGACATTCCTCATCGCACTGTAAAGGCATCACTGCATCCTTTTTAGTTAACTTTATCATCGGCTTCACAATCAACGCAAAATTACTGATCCACTGCAGACAATAAGAGGCCATGCCTATTACAGCTCTCACTCCTTTTTGAGTTTTTGGAATAGGCATACTAGAAATACTTTATATGTGTTCTGGTGTTAATCTTCTCCCTTCTTTCGAAAGTAGGTAACCCAAATAAGACACCTCCTTCTGATTATACTGGAATTTCTTCAAACTTGCCTTGTGACCATGGGTCGCTAAGTGGGTCAATAGTAATATAGTACTTTCTTTGCAGATCTCTTTCGTGTCAGCAGCTAATAACAAGTCATCTATGTACTCCAAGAGTACGCAACCTTCGGGTAATTCTAGCATGTCTAGCTGCTCTTTTAGCGCTCTGCTGTAAATGCTCGGGCTTTCTGTGTATCCTTGTGGAATGCGTGTAAATGTGAATGATCGACCTCCTAGAGTGAACGCGAACAGATATCTACTGCTTTTATCCACTGGAGTGGTAAAGAACGCGTTCTTCAGATCACCTACACTAAAGTATTCTGCAGTGGCCGGTATCATTGTCAGTATCGTTGTGACATCTGGGACCAAAGGGAATTTTGGGTCTACCACTTTGTTTAATGCGCGCAGATCAATTATGAAACGATAGGGTACTTCATTGCCTCCTTTCTTGTAAACTGGAAGAATCGGGCTGTTACACGTGCTACCTGCAATTTCTTCAACCACCCCCAATCTCACCAGGTCAGTAACAATACTTTTTAATCCCTTCTCACCTTCAACAGAAATTTTATACTGGGGAATTCGTGGTAGTGTAACACCTTCTTTCAAAGTTATTTTTGCTGGCCCTATTTTCAAGCATCCTACATCGTTATCATGCATTGCCCACAGACAGGTTGGTACTCTACTTAGCTCTTCTGGTAACACTTTTGACATGAATTCCGTTACTGGTGCATCGTGAGGCCACATCGTGAGGAACACCCCATCTGCCGTACAATGGATGATTGCCCCCAATTTTCTCAACAAATGTAATCCTAGCAAGTTCTCTCCACAATTTTCTGTCAAAAGAAATGGACACTGTTCCGTAAATGGCCCTATTGTAATTAGGACAGCTTCGGACATGGGGTTAATTACTGGTGTACCTGCAAACCCTACAGAAACATTCTTTTGCCCCGACAGTGGGATCTCCGGAACCAAGTGGTGGTCTATCGAACACTTCTGTGCCCCTGTATCTACAAGGAAACGGTGCTCCTTATTCCCGACTCTCATTTCTACGTAGTGTCCTCTCTGATTCACGGGAATAGACACTGGTTCTGACCCCTGCCGTGGGCAGTCCTATCGCGAAAATAACACATCGTCTGATGTGTAGTCACCGCTGCTGCTATAATACGTGTTTGGCTGTGTATCAAAAATATTCCCATTTCCCCCTCGGTGTCCTCCACTCTGATCATTTCTCTGTTGGCCCTGCCCGCCCTGATTTTGGTTTGCAACACTTTGGTTCAATGCCTGGTTCTGTTGCGCTTGGTTTTGACCATAGGATTGGTTTTGAGTACCTCCATTGGTATATCCCTGCTTCTGCTGCATGCTATTTCTGCTTGGGCCGTTTGACCCCTGATGTCCTCTATGAGGCCTTCTCTGACCAAACCCACCTCTATTCTGTAGGTGCGGGCATTGCGCTCGCCAGTGTCCTTCCTCCTTACAGTACGCACATTGATTTACTCCCAATGACACCCCGTGCATATTATTCAAATTTCCTCTGCCTTGTGCATTTCCTCTACCTCTATTGTATCCATTCACCTGCTGCAGTAACACCCTCGTTTTTAAATGTACTCTATCCTTCACCTCTCTTTCTTTCGCCACATTTACCCTGTTCTCGTAATATTGGGCTATGTGTAATATCTCACTCACCGGTTTTGCTGCCCAGGAACTTTCTGACGTCATTAACATATCTTGAATTGGTGATATTAGTCCCCTCCCATATTTATCAACAAATAGCCTTTTCCCCGACTCTGTGCTCACATCCTGCCCACTGAAGTCTGTGAATACTCCTTCAAATCTATTGAAATAATCCGTTACTGGCTCATCCTTGCCCTGTACACATGTAGTTAATTTGTCCCACTGAATCCTTTTTTCTGGAATTATTGCCCTCAATCTCCGCATTATCCATTCTGGTAGATCTGCCATGCGGGTTCCCGGATTTTCCCCTACTTTTCTATTTTTGTCCTCCAATAGTAACTCTGCCCACGTGGCGCCAAAAGCCCCCACGTCATCTACCGTCCTCATCTGTTTCCATATATCTGCTGGCAAAATGACTGGGAAAATCAAATCTATATCGCTCATAGTAAGCACTGCTGATCTCAGGGTTGACTCTACTTCCTTGTAGAAACCTGCTGGATTCTTTCTTATATCGGGAATCGTCTGTTTTATAGTATTCACCTCTTGCCTGGAAAAGGGGACATCCACATAATGGGCGGTGAAATGGGCTGGTGCTACCTGCGCTCCTACTGTACCCGTCGCAGGGATCTCTACTTTTGGTACAAACGTGGACGGAACCTCACTCATTGGAAATGCCCCACTCACGATCCCTCCGCCTTCTCTTAGGTTCAATAGTATTCCTAAGTCCAGTGATAGGCCCGTTTCTCCTGTACTTCGCTCGAATGCTCTCTTGTATACTGCTAGTATCTCAGGTCGGCTGGCCTTATTATTTTTTATATCCTTCTCCATCCAATGTTCAGCCATCGATTGCAGTGCCTTTCTTTTCATTAGCATGGAATATTCGTCAAATATGTCATGTATGACCATTGTTGGGATACTAGGATTCGACACCCACTTTATCGCTTCTCGTATACACACTTTCAGCTTGTCGCCCCTCTGTACAGATGACATTGAATGTCTCCGCTGTATGTATGATTCTACCGTCCCTCTCCCATCTCTTCTAATATCCCAACCCCTGTATCCAGGTGCAGCAAACATTTCGGCATATTCATTATCCAACTCATTTTTGAGATCAAAAAGTCCATTCACATGTTCCTTTACTTCTTCATCTTTTATTCTACAACATGCCAATTGGTTCAAATCTAACAATCGTTGTGGCGGTAATTTTTCAAGTAACTTTTTCCATTCTCCCACCAAAAATTTCCCCATGCATTCCAACACTACCTGTCTCTCGTTGCTTCTTCGGTACCCATACAATGAGGCCAATGCTGCCGTCCCATTGTTTCCTTCTATGTACATTTCTGCCTCTTGCCGTAATTCAATCTTTCTTTCTTTGCTGATCGCGCTTCGAGTTACCCGTCCAAATCCTGTTCGTTCATCCCCGCCTCTTGCCTCCCTGGTCTCCATTTCGACTTCGGGAGGGGCGGATGGTGCTGAATCTGTCTCTGGAGCGGGAGGTGCGGATGGGACAAGTGACACAGGTGGCATCTGTGAAGGGCCTTCCTGGGTGCTGGGAAATTGCGTGTCTGCGGTCTGCGCTTGTGGGAGGGCTCGAGCTGTGGGTGGGGCTTGGGTTAATGCTTGCGTGAGGGGAAGTGCTTGGGCTACGGGAGGGGGTACGAGAGCTACTGGTTGGGCCTGCGCAGTCACTTTTGGCGTGTTTGGTTTCGATTCTGGTTTTGGGCCTCGACCCGTATTAGTTAACAAATGTTCCATTAATTCGTCTGCTATGTGTAGTTCCCGCTGCGGGTATACTCCTTCTATGTTAATTTGCTCACGTCTCCCTTCCCGTCTTAGACTTGCCGTCCACTCCTCCTCCTCCTTTTCTTCTGCTACCTCAAGCTTCGTTTTGTGCCTACGTGCATGCTTCTCTCTACTCCTACGTCGGAGCATTGCATCCCTCCTCCAATCTTTGACAGTCTCAAAAGCTGCGGGTCGCGCTTTTTTCCTAATCAGCACCCTTTCTAGGTTATCTATCCTCGCAATCTCAAAGCTACCATTAATCGGCCACTGATGGTCGGGTTGCTTTCTAGTTTGCCTATGCCAAATTTCACAAAATATTATCGCACTCACACCATATTTTGCATACATGTCATAAGCCGGCATTCCCCCAGGCGGTGCACTTTGGCCATATTCCAAGGACTGTCTACCGCAGCTGAAAAGCCCCGCTAAAGTGGACAGTACTCCAGGCATGTTTCTTTAACCTTCCCCTTTGGTTAGCTAACCTTTACCTGGACGTTTGAATTTGCAAAATCAACACTCTACCAAAAATCAGGTTTTTATTTGAATCGGGGAATGACTCACCTGATAAAACAAGTCGCCTGTCCTAACACAACCTCTCCCAACGTCGTGTCTGTGCTTCTCTGGCTTCTGCCTCATCTTGGGACTCTTGCCTCCTTTGCCCTCTGGCCCGGTACGTCGATCAGGGATCAGATGTGTGCAGATCTGCGGAAGGAATCTCTCCTCACTTCTGCAGGGCGCCCCGTACACCTCCTGATCCTGGCTCGATCGTCCCGTCCTCGCCGTTCTTCCGCCTTTACTCTGTTACAGCGTATACGATGGGGCAAGTGGAGGCGGGTCCCTATTCGGGCGCCATCTTGAAAGGGGCCCCTAGGGGTCCCTCGTGATATGGAAGCAAGGCAATAACCATACACGAAAAGATGCGCCAGACACAAGGTTCAAATTCCCAATGCTAGGGTTTATTGCAAGCAAAAATAGTCCCAATTGGCCAATTCTGGTCTCAAGCCCCGCAGCGTGAGTTTCCTAGACCTCGAGGGATGCAAGAGAGCGAATTACGTACATCAGTTACATATATACAAAATGCATACAAATCAGCTATGTCATGTTTAACACCCTCTTTATTAAGTTTCTTTGAACTCGGGATGACGATGGACATTTCTGACGGGTATGACAATTATGACACTTTCGATGTCTATTCTAGTAACAATGTGCAATTTAGAAAGTGCGGAGGCATCTTTTAGTTGTTGAACAGAACACGGTGGTTCTGTTCTTGGAAGCAAGCTGCACACGGGGGAAGAGCCACATTCCATGCTTTGCTATCAATGAGGTACTATTCGTGTCCTGGGAGCCGACACGCTCTAAAGGGTTTTGCGAAGGGGGGCCGTAGGAAGAGCATAATTCAAGCCTTTAGCTGTTTTATTCTAACATATTCTACCATCATAGGAGACTGGCTGACAGCTGTGAAGTGATTAAATGCCCTGCAGCTCTCCCTCAAGGCTACAGATAGGGAGCGTGGGCATTCCTTTCTCGGCTACTCATGAGGAGTTTTCAACGAACTCCTCAGTCCCGCGACCTTGCACTTTCAAATTCAGACAACAATGTTAACAGTTGAGCAGAGTAAGCAAAATCCGCAAGAATTGCAAGCTGCAAAGCAGTTTTAGACAGAAAGCAATGAGCAATGGTTAACAAGCAAAATGGCGATTCTTGCTACGTTTAAAATGGCCGCTTGTTGGTCAAGCATAACAGTCTATATTTCTATAATTCGGTGCATAAGACGGTTGGCCTACGGCCATCAAATTACGTCTGTCATTCAAATGAAGGGTATTCACTTTTTCCAGATTGACAGTACAAGAATGTGGTTTGCAGAAGCCAGAGACTCTGGTCTTGCTGCAGCTTGAAGGGAGACATGCCGCTTCAACAGGGAACAAAGACCCCATAGAGAGGACAACAGAAAGGAAAATGGGTGGGTCATAGTGTCACAAGGGAGTGCGGCCAGAGATCTTTCTATTGAGAGAAGGTTACCGCCCTTTTAGTTCTAGGGTACACCTTGTTTATGTTTTCACTTTGTACCTTTCCAGTTGCAAAGCACTCATTTATGACCTCACACATAAAGGAAATTGTTGATAGGGACCCCAGGATTGGTTCATTAAGGCAGGCTTAGTCTTAACCAGTCACTGTGGCCTGCTTGGCATTAAAAGCGGGCTAGATCCCCTATTTTGACAGATCATCTGAAGGCTTCACCAGAAGCAGAAAGTAGAACTCAACCTTGAACACTGGCTGAAGGTGCAGTCTGCCTTACATCTTCTGACAGTGAAGCAAGGTCAGGATATCCAAAGAGGAAAGCAAGATCCCTCCACTAAACATCAGATGATACAGAATTCAGATGACCCTTCAGCCACTCCAGAACTGGTACCAAGCCAGCGCACTGTGTTTCCTGCTAGGCTCTGCAGTAAGCTTCCCGGATATGAAGTGCCAGAAGTTCTCTCAACCTGCAGCGAAGGACAAGACAGCTGCCTGCAACAGCTGCCTGTGGCTGTCGCGTACACTGACCCATTTCCTCCTTAGCGCCATGATGCCTCTGGTGAACGTGCACTTTACAAATACGACTAACATAACATAGCATAACACTCCACATCTGAGGGGCCATCCACCTTAAAGGATGACAATAGCCAATTGAAGAAGCTGGGAAAAGTTCAGCCACAAGCATCTACAGACGTCCTCCTTAAAGGACATTTTCGAGCCAGTCGAGTTCCTCGATCTACAACCGACAGTAACGCTGACCGTTGTCACGCTATCATTGCTTAAAGACATCTGAGACGTCTCAACCACTGCTTCAGAACCATCGGTCAGCACTGAAACAATGATTCCTGACCCTGAGCCGTCATGTAGGCCAGCCTGCAGCTGTTCGTCCAGCTTTGCTCGCCAAACCGTCATGCCGTCTGATACCAGCAGCGACTCCCATCTTGAACTCAGTCAGAGAAGCCTGTAAAGCGCGATGAAGCCGACTTGACCATGTCGAGCACCAAGAACACGTACAACACAAGGTACATTGTGGTTCTGTCCCCATGGTCCTTTCCAGAAGACCCCTTGAGATGTATTAAGACCTATTGCTCCCTCTTTGCTGAAGCCAAGAAACCTTAAACTGTGGTAGTTATTAACCATACCGAGTACCCCCCTGCCAGTATCCAGAGGGCAACCCATTTCCTTCTCTGAAACTGTCTGTCCTCTGCATTCCTTTACAGAGTGGGTTGTATTTCATAATGTTGCTAGAACTGTCTGCTGTGATATGTTTAATACAACCTTGATTGGGCAGTCATTTTATCATTGGGTGATAATTGTGTTTTCGCTAGGTTGAAAATAACCAACGATCCATAACCTTTTGGACATAAGCCTACCATTGCTAGTTATTCCAATCTGTTTGGATCCCTTTTGTTGTATTAGAGGTGTGGGGCTGATTGATAGTTTAGAAACCGATATTCACCCCAGGACCACTGGTACCCTGCAATTTGATTTGTCACAGCTCGTCTACACAGAATTGTTTACAGTTCTTAAGACATTGAACCATACTTGTTTAAGTTGTTGAACAGAGACTCACATGGAGGATTTAAAAATGTTCAATGAATTGCCATTATTTTCCATGTGATTGTTGCATCCAAGACAAGTTCGAAGTGGACCGTTGGTGCTGGAACCACATTTGGCAGGCTGAGTTTGTACCTCCAAAAGGTATCCTCCACCTTTATCCACAAAGTATGATCCAGCATGCCCAAGGTCTCTGCTCTGTATGTCAATGTAGATACTACCATGGCTATGTAGAATTTAATAAGCAGAAAAATTGAAAAACTGCCACATTTCCAATGCAAAAGTTTTGCTTGGATTGCTAAAACTATTGTTTTGGCATTAACTCTATCATCAATGTTCCAGTTGTTCCTCTTTCATGTACTAGGAAAATGTAGGTTTTTCCCTGCGATTAGATAACACCAAGACTTTTGACTTTGCAATCTTATGATATTTTAGACATTTTCAGAGGCTCCTTGATCAATGTAAATGCAGGTATCGTTGATATTGGGACTGACATGACATCATTGCGCATGAGGCTTTGGTAAGTTCTTGCATTCCAGAACACTTGTGAAGTTTCCTGCAGAGAGTGGAATTTACACCCCCAAAGGAGAAAAACTAACAAAGTTCCCCCCTTGTCATCAAAAAACTGTTCCAATGTTAAAGGTGTTGCTTTAGTGATCTCTGGCTATCATCTGTTCCATTATGTCACCTATGCTGAAGCACAAGGCTGGCAGCTCTAATCCTATACTCATTGACAATTTGTAATGAAGACACAGCCACTACAAAAGATGGGCTTGGTGGTTCAGATGCTTCCCTTACATCTCCGTTTCCAGTCACAGGTCAATTGACCCTGTACAGAATGTTATCTCCTAGGGGTGTCCAGTGATAAAGTCGCCTGGGAAATGGCTGTCAGGAGGCAACATTTCCCCAAAAATGCACCCTCAGTAAAATCAAACACTTTCCCCGAATATTCCTTGATAGGAGTTTATAATATAAAATGATACCCCTCCTAAAATATTTGAGAAAAGTATTTTCAGGGTGAGTAAAAAAAGGTTACCTACCATGGCAATTGTCAATAGACCTGTTTACGTGATGTACCTTTCTTAAAACCTTTGTTCTCTCTCTTGATTAAAAGAAATTATACAGCATTTAAAGGGATATGCATGATAGTCATATCTAGCCTATGAACAACACTTCTAAAACTTTAAAGGTGCGATCCAATATATGATGGATCAATAGACTGCAAAACTCATCCAGACATCATCAAACAAATGGACCTGCTCAAAGCCTTATTAGTCCTTGGGAGGTGCATTGCTACCAATGAGGTTGATGAGTATGTGGACAAAAAACTGAGTATGGTTCAGCTATTTTGAGGAAACTGAAGGCTGGGCTTGGCTGATAAAATGATGCACAGGCTCAAAGCCTGTTGCCCTCCCTCCTACTCCTGTGCAGCCATGTGTGTCTCCCACGTTGTCAGGAATCGGGCCGGGGAGCACAGGGAAAAGGAATATCTCACAGTATGCAATGTAGGTTAGGGGACCTGAGGCAATGCTAGCATATAACAGAAGCAGGGTACATACCAAGCTGATCTGAGTTGAAACAGGTATTCACAGGAACTGTAGGGGCAGGTGCTGGCTGTAAGCAAAGAGACAGAGAGAAAGCAAAGACAAGCAAATTTACTGGGTAAATTTGGATTGATCACAATAAAGGGTGTGCTGGAATATGATAAGGGGTCTCCGGGTATTAGGGAAAGCCCTTGGAATCGGTACCAGCAGATTACTCTTAACAACGGTCATACAGCAGCGTCATGAGTTAGGCGAGCCAAAGAGACTGCTGCACTCAGTGCAAGGGTAAAACTGGAGACTATATACTGAGGCAGGTACAACTTCAACGGACAAGGCGAAGGCAACAGAAGTCTTTCCCTTTTCAGATCTGAATGTAGACCAACCCCGGGGTCACACTGCAAACTGATTCAAAGCAGAGGCACAACAGTGGACCAAGATGTAATACAGGTTGAAAGCAGGGTTGAAAGAAATAAACAGGTACAGGAAAGGATTGAGAAACAAAGTACAAAGCAGAAACTGGAATGTCAGAATACACAAGGTAAAGGACTCAGGCAAGAGAGGTCGCTGCCAACACAGCGAATACGCGGGATTCAGGAAACTCAGAGTACTTAAGAACAGGCACTAGAACTATGGACTGAAGTCGGGCAAATTTGCAGGCAAAGAACAAACAGGAAAACATCAAAAGGCTGGGACTGGAGAGAGAAAGCTAGAAAAGCAAGGCAGTAATAGGACCAGTCTGGAAGGAGAAATGCTTACAGAAATCAGGGTGTTTACAGAACGTCAGAAAGGCAAAAAGGTATCAGTAAAGACCTGAATGACTTTTACAGCAAAACAGCAAAACAGGACTAGGTTTACGAAGTCAAGAGCTGGATATCAAAGCAAGGTTCAGAAACAGGCAGACTGCAAACGCAGACTGGAAAGTGTGCTGCAAAGCAGCAACAGCAAATAAGATTCAAAAGCCAAAATCGTGATATTCTGGAAAGGATAAATACTGGTCACAGGAGCACACAAGAACAAACTCCCAGTGGATGCTTCTGTTCAAAGTGAGCTTACGAAGGCCTTCCCAGCCAACAGCCCAACTGGGTGGAGCTGATTTCAGTCTCAGACAGTTTTGTTTAATTATGCCCTGCCCTGACTTCAGTAGCCTGCAGCAGTGTGTTGTAATGAATGGTTCTCCAGCGCTCTGCAGCCTTGCCTGGAGTAGCTTGGAACAGGTGAATGCAATCAGGGTCTCTCCAGCTCTTAGAAGCTTGCTGCAAACAAATATATACTTATTATTCCTCCTCCAGCCCCCTGCCTTTTCAATAGCATACAGGTAGCAGAATGCATCTGCTGGTTTACCCAAAACCTGTAATGGAACATGAAATTAGATTGGACCAAAACAGCAGTAAAACAAGTAAATGAATGCAGAGGCAGTTTGGAGATGTTAACTTCGCACATATACCATAAACAGTCTTTGAATGTACGCGCTGAGTGGCCGGTGGGTACTTGTGACACACGTTGTCTGCCTCAGCACCATTGCTACCCGCCATCTCACTTTCCCTGCACTTTGCTTGCTCCCCTATCTTGTCTGAGGCTCTCTGCTTTGCTGCTCCATAAACTGTCCTACTCCACACATGGCAGTAGAAAAGGGCTCCTTTTCCACACAGCTCAACTGAGATTTAGGGAAGTTTTTATAGTCTGAGATGCATTATTTAGCTGCATGTGCAGTTAAAAAAATAGATATCTGTATTGTTGAAAGGTAAACAAAACAGTGACAGTCAGTGACAACACATCCAATCATTATTACAGCAGAAGTAAGACAGGGTTATTCCTGCACTCTAAGGGATTATTAACTTGCTAGGGGAACCCACAAGAGGGACCAAAGATGGGCAGACCCTAGATGTCCCAATCACCTCTATGACACAAACCAACCTTCAGCCCTTGCGTCCATTCCTCTAATTCTGACCCCTTAGAGTTCCTTCAACCTTCCTCTAGAATAGAGACACTAAAGGAATTATGTACATGGTCTACTCAGTCATTAATTCTGGCAAGGACCCCATATGTTCCTGGGGCGAGAAGAGAACGTCCCCAAGTTCCTCTATTCCTCCTCCATTTTGTGACAATACACCACATCCCACATCCATGGCTGTACAGATGGTGGAGGCCCACTCTTCCACACCTTGGCAACACAATGCTTGGCCAGCACCAATAGCAATCCCCCAAATCATCATTAACATCCGGGAATGTCCATTGTGTATCCTAAGAGTGCAACCAAGGGAAGATTTAAATCTGCTTGCCCATTATCTCAATGAGGTTCTGAAAGACCTTGGGCCCAAAAGCCTCTCTTGCATTACATTCCCGCGCATTCAGAGGGTAGAGCCCAGATGGTCACTGACTCTATTTATGGTCGCACATGAACTTTAGTCAATTGCTATGCCCCGAACACTGACTCCTTGCAGTATCTGGGCTGGATTAGTGAGCAATTACAATGTGCCAGGGATAATGGGCCTCATTCCGAGTATGGCGGTAAGGGATAGCGGCCACCGCTAACGAGAGCGGTGGCGGTAATCCCTTACCGCCATACTCCGAGTTCCCTTAGCGCCATGGTGCTTTTAACACCTGCTTTTAGCAGGCGTTAAATACCATGGCGCTAAGGGACCTTGATGTTAATTACGCCACCGTAATTTACGGTGGCGTAATTGACGCCTTCCCCACTCCCATTATGCCCTATGGGGCAAGAATGGGAATGGGGAAGGGTAAATGGGGATTGGGGAATTACCGCCCCGCCAACCTTGGAATGGGGCGGTAATTCCGCCAACCACCAAGGCGCTGCCGGTCCGGGTACGGCGTCAACCAAGGCGTTAATAGCGCCATTGGTTAGCGCCGTACTCGGAATGAGGCCCAATGTGATAATCTGGGGGAAAGACGTTAATACAGTGCTTGATCATGGAGTAGATAGAGTGACTGGAAGTCAAAGTCTTCCATCTAAAGCGGAAAGTAGGATTAAACAAATGGCTGAATTGTATGGTTTGACAGACGTGTGGAGGGACAGTCATCCGTTGGACAGAGAATACACTTTTTATTCCTCAGTAAAACACACAGCATCCCGAATTGACTTTAATCTTATTTCACATAGTAATGCAAAGTGGACCACTGACTGGGTGATTAGACCACATACACTATCAGGTCACTCCCCAGTAAGAGTGAGCTTTGAGGTGACCGACTCAATATCCAAAGGAGTCGGGTGGCCGTTAAAACAAGGGTCATTAAGAGACGTGGTCTTCAGGGCAGCTATCCAGGAGGAAATAGATAATTTCTTAGAGGAGAACGTGGGTCTGTGTCTTCCTCAGCAGTGCTATGGGAGGCATTTAAGTGCGTTATCAGGGGAGCCTGTATTTCCAAGGAGTGTGGCATTCTCTGGACTGTGAGGCACAAATCGGAGGGTCAAGAGGATACACTTAAACAGTTGGAGGGGGATGCTATGGGGGAAGATTAAAGATGTGAAGGCAGGCGCTCTGTTACCAGTCTTTAGCTTCTCCTCCTAACGCACGTTTTCATGACTTCATCAATCTTCAGGGAGGCTGAGTTTCTGTGTTTTTCAGGCGGGTCTGCATTTCTGTTTCAGGTGTGACAAGTTAATTAGCTCTGAGGATTCTGGTACTTGTATTTTTCACACTTGATTTTGCTGGCAGGTGACTGGAAGCAACTCCCTCCATAGCAGAAATCTTCCCCATCATGCCTTACATTGGAGGGCCACAACCATGGCTTTCGCCTCCCCCCATCAAGGGGAAGATTTGTGCTATGGAGGGAGTTGTTTCCAGTCACCTGCCAGCAAAATTAAGTGCCAAAAATACAAGTACCGGAATCATCAGAGCTAATTAACTTGTCACACCTGAAACAGAAATGCAGACCCGCCTGAAAAAACAAAGTAACTCAACCTCCCTGAAGATTGATGAAGTCATGAAGATGTGCGTTAGGAGGAGAAGCTAAATACTGGTAACAGAGCGCCTGCCTTTACACCTTTAAACATTGTTACAGAAATCCCAGGAAAGGCAGTGCAGCAGGGCCATCATGCCTTATATTGGAGAGCCACAACCATGGCTTTCCCCCTCCCCCCATCAAGGGGAAGATTTGTCCTATGGAAGGAGTTGTTTCCAGTCACCTGCCAGCAAAATCAAGTGCGAAAAATACAAGTACCAGAATCCTCAGAGCTAATTAACTTGTCACACCTGAAACAGAAATGCAGACCCGCCTGAAAAAACAAAGTAACTCAGCCTCCCTGAAGATTGATGAAGTCATGAAAACGTGTGTCAGGAGGAGAAGCTAAAGACTGGTAACAGAGCATCTGCCTTTACATCTTTAAACATTGTTACAGAAATCCTGGGAAAGGCAGTGCAGCAGGGCCATCATGCCTTACATTGGAGAGCCACAACCATGGCTTTCCCCCTCCCCCCATCAAGGGGAAGATTTGTGCTATGGAGGGAGTTGTTTCCAGTCACCTGCCAGCAAAATCAAGTGCGAAAAATACAAGTACCAGAATCCTCAGAGCTAATTAACTTGTCACACCTGAAACAGAAATACAGACCCGCCTGAAAAAACAAAGTAGCTCAGCCTCCCTGAAGATTGATGAAGTCATAAAAACGTGCGTTAGGAGGAGAAGCTAAAGACTGGTAACAGAGCGCCTGCCTTTACATCTTTAAACATACGGGGGCAGATTGCCCTGCCACGCAGCCCGCTCTATGTACAGCACTGAACTATTCAGGGGGAAAGCCCAGAGAGAAAGCAAATTCCTAGATAGGCTTGTGAATGCTAGACAATGTGGGGAGGGCCAATGGCCAGTGAAAACATTGGCATGCATAGCACGGGCAGAGAGGCCCAAAACATTTGCACATACCTTTAGGGATTCATATGGGTCGTATGCACCTCGGACCACGATATAGGTAAGGAGTTTGTGAAATTATATCAGGCTTTATACATCACTGTTGGGGTTATCGTCATAACAAATGTAACAGTATTTAGAGCAGATTTCCCTGTATTGGTTTTCTTTGGCTGAAAGGGAGGTACTAAATGCTCTCCTTACCACACAGGAGATCTGTGCCTCAATATGTGAGCTCCCACGGGGAAAAATTGCCAGGTCCAGATGACCCACAGCTGACTTTTACTAAGCCTATGCAGTGTCATTGGCACTGCTTCTTCTGGTGGTATGAGAACACGCGGTAGAAAGTGGACAGGTACCGGCCTCAATGAGGGAAGCAGTGCTCACCTTGCTCTCGAAGCCTACCAAAGATCCTGTGGATTGCTCAGCTTACAGGCCAATCCCAATCATAAATACTCACAATAAAATCCTAGCCAAGCCTCTGGCCCGCAGGTTGGCTCCTTACATGTCTAGATTTGTGCTGGCAGAGAAGTCTGGATTCATCCAAGATAGGTCTATGTCATACGGCCTACACATAATATTGGACCTAATGCAAGCTGTGGACCCGGAGCTGCCAGTGGTCAGATGCTGAGAAGTTAGTTTCCTGTAGATAAGACATGTCTGCTAGGTGTCTGTTGAGGTATGTAAGGCCTTAGAATAGTAGTTCAGCCCCTGTACATTCCAAAGGACAGGTGTATCTCCTTAGTTAGGTATGTAGCCACCTATCCCCAAACTCAAACTGGCAGAGATCTTGCAGCATTTGTGTCCCCCTGAACCCTAATTAAATATTTGTCCCCTCCCCAGTCCCAATTTAGTGTTGCGGCATATCTTTCACTGTCATGTATACTATAAACTGTGATACTCAACCTGACATATTTGTGATAACGTTCCCCCATCCCAACTGGCAACCAGAAATGGCCTGTCCCTTGTTCCATCCCCAATAAACAACCCTACACAATGTGTGCTTCACTGGAGAAGTCCCAAGAGCAACCAGCCAACACCCTCAAGCAGGCATCTGCTAACCAGAGCATATCAGCACATCATTACATTTTAAAACCAGAGCCTCCCCTGCCCCAGTAATCATCAGCCTGTCCCCCACACACCTGAGGTAGTGAAGCAGCCCTCCTCCAGGACTGCCAGAGGGGTGTGAATGCAGGTACGGTAATTAGTATATAAAGTCTTTGTCGGCTTCCGAAGTAATAATAAATTGTGTGTTCCACCCTGAGCTACGCAGGAAACAGCATGGAATGCTTAATTCCTGTGGACACCATGAGCCATTTAATCTCCACAAATAATTTCCTCGAGTTTTGAACCATGGTAGAGAAGTCTGAGAAGATACAGAGTTGGTCCTCATGGTAACACAGTTGATCTTTTTTGTATGCCAGCCTCAAGACAGTGTCCCGGTCTCGATAATTAATTAAGTAGACAAGCTATGATTGGCCTGGGTGGGTTCCAGACATTGGACGCTGCCGCCGGACCCTGTGCATGTGCGCAACAATGAATGTGGTGAACAGATGAACCATGCCATTTTGTTGAAACAAGGATGGATTATTTTTTGCCACGCATTTTCTATTTTGTTGTTTAAATTCAATAAGCAGATGTTAACAAAAACAATGTGGTGGAAAAGTGCATTGGGTCCAGCACCCCTTTCAGTAGCTGTCCAACCAGTGTTTCCCATGCCTCCTTTACCCCAACTATGTGACTATTATTACTACGAGACTGATATTCAAGGTCCTCTTGCTTATCCAAAAATGTCTTCAGGGCTTTCTTAACTCTCTTCATCTCCGAGGACATTGAGGTCATCCCGTCCTCCACTGCTGATATTGGCTCCTCTGCCTCATCCAGCCATGCTCCATGCTTGTCCGGGAACACTTTCATATGGTCTACCTTGCCGGTAAGGGAATCGATGTTTGTGCCCAAAGTATGGATATCCGACTGTAACTGCATCATCATTTCTTTATCATCTCCCGCCTCCACAACGGCCTTCTCAGAGGATTCCTGGCCTTGTCCTCTTTCCTGTGGGGCGGGGGTCTGAGGCTCTCATATTCTTGTTGGTTGTGCCAGTCTCCAAAATAAATTTAGTTTGGCTTTTATCGTTTCTACCGATGGTAGAAGATCAGCCACTCCAAGGCAAGGGGAGGTCGAGGTGAAAGTCCGGTCTTCCAGTAGTCCCTTTGGGAGCAATTCCCTCTGAGCAAGCACACGGCCAATTGCACCTGATTGGAGCAGCAAAGGGGGCTCTCTCGTTCCGGCTCTGTCATTTCGGTGTGGCATCGGGGGAAGCCAACAGGGCACAGGGGCTTTAGATGTTTTTGCTACTGTTTTATTATTAAGTCTGTGAACAACTCTCACCCTGAACATTGTCGCCTCTGAGGAACCAGGCGGCCCCCAGCACCAGGCCTGGACTTCTATTCACTGAGTGTCCACAAATGTTCACTTGCAGCCTCAGCTCACTGTCCGAACCTCTAGGGCCTCTCACCTGGGGATGCTTGATCCCAGCACACCTCTCTCTGATCGGGGTCCGACCCCCTGTGATGGCAGTGCTAAGGGTGATGTGTATCCGCAGCGGAACAACCAGCCATTCACCTTCCTGATCTCTCTTCCTCTGTCTCAACCAGGCCCAGAAGTCACAAAGGCCGCGGCACACGAACCCGAAGCTAACCCGTGCGGCCAAACTTCAAGGCAGGTCTCTGTCTTGCTGCAAGGGAGCCAACGGGCTGGGCCAAGGCATTGACTGAACCTCTCGTCCCTGTGCGACACCATGCCAGGCCTCTGCCCACCACTGCTGACCACAACTATTTGATCCGTGACTACTGTCGGCTTCTCGCACTGGGTATGGTCTCACCTGGTAGAACCTCCAGGCGAACCCGCCTCTGCAATATTGAGGGAGCTCTTCCTACCAGGCCTTGTGCAAGTGTCCGGTGACAGTGTGGCCCTTCTGTAGCTCCACAAGGGTTTTTCCTGGCACTCTGGGACTGAATTCAGTAATACCCTCCGTGAGGCACCAAATGTTTTCAGTCAAAGGATGATTAATTCAGGCGATTAGGAGGGTGATACGCGACATCACATATGAGCGGCTATCTTGGTTGGGCTCTCGAGCGCCCGCCAAATCCTCCAGGTGCCTTCAATTCGGAGCACAAACTGTCCTGGGACCAGAAATTATTTAACCTGGGTTTTCGGCCAGGTGCAAGCCGTAGAATACGTCAGCATTAACCTCCCTTGTTAAAGGTCACTTCTGCCAACAATCTCCATTGCTAGTGATTCTTGTTAATGCAGGAGTGGTAAAGAGAAAATTATTCTTTTCACCAGATATCTAATTTAAATTTTTTAATATAAATTTGCTTTGCATTTTAAAGGAACAAATAAAATGTAATTGTATATTCAGTCATGCGTTGTGGAGCTCCCTCATTTAGACCACAAACTAAACAATGCGAGTTGCTGCCTGGAGCAACACAACATCGTTTTCTGTTGAATTGGTTTTCAAGCTTTTTTTTATTTTTATTTTTGGGAGGAAGCAAGGCAACGAAGCCAGAAGCTCCCAGACTTAAAATGCAAATGAGCATCATTGGTTCTTCACAGTTATTAGAGCGGAGTCAGAAGTACAAGTTCATGGCCAGGTTGCGGGCGGCGGCGGGCGTCGAACCCCAGCTGAGACGAATGCGTTCCATCCTGCGCCCCCCTCAATAAAGGCTTCCAGCCCCTATGAATATCAGCGATAAGCAGAAGCTACCCAGGAATTAATAGGAACGATATGCTGGAAATGGGATGCACCTGGGAGACCTCGGCATACATTTCCCAGGAATTGCATACATGTGCTGACCACCTGTGGGGCATTATGCTTCGGGTGCCAATGTGTCTTTTTCCTGGCCACCTACATTTTGCCTAATGAATTATATCTGGTTTTAGAATACATTGAAACAGGAGAGTGTTCTTTTTGAAGTTTATCTAGCCAGAGGGATCTGTTCAATTTTTTTTTTTTTTACTTTGCTTTTTTTATTGTTTTATTTTAAAGGCCTGGTCCATTATTCTCTCCTTACCGGAAAATATAGACATCCCAGACTGTGCTATTGAAATACAGGTTATTTACTCAATTATACATCTGCTGTTGTCATTCGGGTCTTATATGACATGATAGTTTATTTGTATAGCGCCTATACACGATGTGGTTGTGCTTCAAAGCGCTTCACGGCAAGGGAGGGAACAAAGGAAAATACAAGAACATGCTTACAGGCCATGAACAGGGATGTGGTATCCGCCAGGGTTGTTTACATAGCTATTGCAAGACACAGAGAAGTGTCCTGTGTCCTTGTGACGTCACAAAGTCACTTGCAATATCTTTCTTAGGCACCGTTATGGCTATTCTTGTTTCTATAATACTGGGGCTTCTGGCCCCAAACCCAAACGCCTGCTATTATTTTGTTTTCCCCACATTTTAATTTGCTCTACCATTTTTCTTTTTCTTATGTTTTCTCTCCTTTTCTCTCTCTTTTTCTAAGCTGACCTTGTTTGCAATTTTCTTTCTTTTTATTTCTCTACACTTCCTTTTGATATCTGGGATACGATGTATCCTCTTACTCCTTTCTAGCCATGTTGTCTCTATGTATAGTCCTCTTTTAGTCCCATGTCCATTTTTCCTACGTGTTGTTACTCTTTCCATACATGACACCTATTTTGCCTTCATTTATGGAATCGCCCATTTCCCTTGTGGCCCTTTTACCGCATTTGGTAAAGGGACAGTTCACTGCATTTTATTGTAGTGTTTTAGGAGGTCAAAGGGGTCAAGGGTATGACAATAGGGATTAAACGAACGAGGGAGTAGCGTGGAGGGCCATAAGACAGGGGAATGGGGTGTGGCCCTTGATATAAATGTTGGAGTAACATTCAGTGAAATGTCCACCGCTTGGAAATGTGCATTTACTTATCACTCTTTTGTACATTTGGACTTTATTTCCTTCGCCTGACCTCGTGTCCAGCTCAGTTTTCATACCTTTCCTTGTCCTTCCTCTCTTTCTCCTTCTCTTTGCTGTCAGCTTTTGTGGCATGTAGCACGTCACCTGCTAGCACCTTTGTTGTGGGTGTGCCGTCATGGAATTTGTGAAGCTTGGGGCATGGTGCGTGGGAAGCTGCCACAATAGTCTGTTGGAAGAGGGATGGACCAGTGGCCCAGTGGCTTGTCATACATGGCAGGTTTTGGGGAGGATAGGGCATGGCAATGTGTTCCCATTGGTAACAGGACAATGCCGTGCAAGACGGAGTTGACACCTGTTTGAGCACTTACAAGTTTGAGGAGACTGACGTGAAGCACTATTCAAATCACTAGCAATAATAATGATCATTTCTTTTTTATATATATATATATGTGTATATTATAACACGCCTAATACATTTTTGTACCTGAGTTCGGTTTTTAAGCCGGATCCTGGATACGAACCACTGTTGCTCTGTGTTTGCTTGCTTCAAAGACCAACGCTTTGCCTCTGTGCTGTCCTCCATTCACGTTATAATAATAAAGCATGAGGCTACTTGAAACCTAAGCAACTTGTAACCATCCCTAGACGAAGTATAATGCGCCCTCATCTTGTGCATGCAATGGTCCCTGTGCCTTTACCACTGCTTGAGTGGCTAAACTCAAGCAATCTTCAGACTGAACACTCTTACTGTGCGAACAGTGGCTTGAGACCTGATTGTGAGGGCTAGACTGGGATGCAAAAGTGGCCCTGGAAATGTTTTTTAAAGTGGCCCCATATTTCACGGAAAGAGAAAGCACAGCGAGTGAGCCCAACCCTCCTAAGGGGGAGGGGAGGGACTGCGTGGCCTCCTACTGGTCTGAATAAGATTTAATGAAGTGCGCTGAGCGCTTTGGGCGCCAATCCTCCCGGCTGGGTCTGAGCGTTCTTCTCACACTCTCCTCATACATGAGGAGCCTCTTAAAACCTGCTTTGAGCAGCGAATACAAATACCATGCAACCCAACTACAGGAGGAAAAGAGTGGTCTTGTTCCTTCAACCATGTTTTATTGTGCCCTACACCAGCTTATGTATCCTCCCCGCAGTGAGATAATAAAAGTGTTGTCCTGTGCAGATTGAGTCCACCATTTAAAGATGGCTTCCAGGCACCTCTATTCACCCATCGAACAGCGAATGGGACTGCTGGCCGCGCCACTGCTGCAGGATTGATGGATTGAGTTTCTGCCACTGTATTATCAATTTTTTTAAACAAATCCTATCCTCATTCTCATTCTCTCGTTTCTATCACATCACCCTTCCTTAGTTACCTCAAGGGCACCTTTAAGGTAAGACTCTTTGTAGCAGATCTGGATTTGACCTTAACAGTGTGGCATGCTCCTGCCTCGACGTCAGGGCGCCATGATTACATTATCACAGAGCTTTGTGGGTAGTGAGAACTCCCTACCTGCTATCAGCACACAGACACGGTCATCAAAACCTTAAGAAGTGCTTATTCAACAATCACGCTGCCAGCAGGAAAAGAGAAACTACTCATCGAATGGAGTATTAAATGCTTGGAACTGTTGGACTCAATAGACACTACAGAAATACTACTCATTGAAAATCCAGACCGTGTGAAAAAACGTCTGTATGAGTATGACTGGATTGAGTCGTCCAAGTTAGCACAGTCGTCCAAACTTTATGGGAAATACTGTGTATACCTGAATAAGCGCAGCTCTACTCTGTTGTATTTGAGCAAGTTTCCTTCGGCTGTGCTGCAACAACAATTTCTTAGACTGCGCCTCAACATCTTCCCGACAAAAGAAACTCTCGAAGCCAGGAAACCAAAGAGTATAAGAAACTACAAATGCAGGCTCTGTGGTCATAAAATGGAAACGCTCCGCCATCTTATTATGAGCTGTCAGGGAGTCATGGATATTCGACGCAACCTATTAAGCAGATTTTTCGCGAACAATCGAACCCTACCGAAGAACGACATTTGGTTACAACTGCTACAGGGTACAAGGTTATCTGTAACTTTTGCCTTGATAGAGATGGTATCAATCATTTTCAAAAAGCTTGAAGAAAACAAGTGAATTTAGATTGATAAGAGCCTATTTTGCATTTTGTGACAGTAAGAGATGTTGCCTATATTTGGTTTTCATTCTTTATTATCCTTATTTCTTCTTTTCTTCCCCTTTATTTCTTCATATTCACTAGATGAAATAGTTGTATTATGTGTTTTTACTATCATGGAATTGTCTTTTAAATTCAAACTGTAAATGGTAAAAAGCTTCTTTTGAACCTAAATGCTAATAATAAAAATAAAAAATAAAATAAAAACAATCACTCTGCCAGAACATTTTCAGATTTCAAATATTAAATATTTGCAACTCTGTGTGTACGGGGCTAAAGTACCCCTTACAGTCGATGGCTATAAAGTGTCACAGAAAGTTATTTTACAAGCTTTAATTAAGAGCTGCAGTGACAGCTGGAATTCTGCTCTGTGCTGGCTCGAGGAATAAACAGCACAAGTGAAGCTTAAAAACTGATTACAGAGGAGCAGTGATGTAATTTTTAAAGTTAATCAGTAGCAAAGTCACAATTCAATGTAACAAGAAATGCATTATTTTCAGTCTTTTATACTGATATTGCGGACTGCCATTTATTATAATAGAATATTGATACAATCTTCTCGGCAACGCTGGTAATATCATTTGCTTTAGCTTAAAATGATTAATTCATCATTTAGTTATACTTTGGTCCTTATTCCAAGTTTTACAGTGCAATGAATAAGTTGCAGTAATTCTAATGGTAATGGAATTACTGTCATATTTACCACACCGCCAAATTCCGAGTCTGACCATAAGGTGAAGGATTCACCTGTAGCATCATGCTGGAGGTAAAGCCTCCTCTTTAAGGTAAGACATCGGCTGAATTACCGCTCACACCAATTGCGCAAAAATTCCTCATGGAGTCAGGCCAATGATACACCAAAAATGAGGAATAACACCTCCATTCCACCACTTGTAATCCCATGGTAAACTCATTGGGCCACTTGATGGTAGACGTTAACGAGCTTTGCGGTAATTCAGCAAATCTACTGCCAAATGACCACTAAACTCGTAGTGAGGCCTACCTCATTACGAGTTTGGCGGTAGCCTGGCTGCTGCAAACTCGTGAAATTACCGGCAATGGGCATTTACGGGGGTATTCCTTGTATGTATGGTGCCGGGGCATCCGTCGAGTTGTGCTCGCGGGTGCCAGTCTGCCCACCAGGTCAGACCTGGCGGGACGAAAGGCACCCGCGAGCACAATTCGTAGTTTGCCAGTCCGGTAGTAAGTAGCTTACTGGCACTGTTACTACCGGACCGGGAAACTTGTAATGAGGCCCATTTCCTCAGAACTACTAATGGGATTGTTTTCAACGAGCAGGCAGCTACACAAGCCGCAAAGCCAGAAAATGTATTTGTTATGTGACTATTAAATAAGGATGTATTACACTCAACGCATGCCAACTACATCACATTAATTAACACCAAATAGGGCAGAACACATCTTTGATTGTCAACATGCTGAAGAGCCACATGTTTATGTCTGCAGTGTCTACTAGGTGCAGGCTGGCTTACATTCAGTAAGGGATTCGAGCCATGTACCTCTGCATTTATAAAGTAAGGAAGAGGCCGTGGAGGGCAGGGAATTTACAGTGCCCGAGCTGCATCTGTTGATTGCAGCCTGGGCAGACTTAACAGTGCGGGTGGGAGGCGGGGTTTACAGCACAGCGCTCATGTGTTGAAACGGACGCCATGCTGAGAACCCTGCCAGAGGTGAGTCTGCAGGGTGCTCCCTCTCATCACAGGTGTGCTGCGCTGAGAACCCTACCATCTGTATGGTTCTCTGCGTGGCACTGCCCGTAATCATGGGGGGCACCAGGCTGAGAGCCCTGCTGGCAAGGGGCCTGTCAGTGTGGTGCTTCTGCTTATCACAAAAGCGTGGCTCTTCCTTGAATTGGTCAATTTCCAGGTCTTTAATGTTTTTTGTGCCCAAACTGGCTCACATGGCCCAGAAATTGGCCAATGGGGAGTGCCACGTCATTCCTCAGCTTATAATATGCCATCTTGAAGAGCATTAACGGGAACACGGTCCAGATTAACCTAATCTAACCTAACCTAATCAGCGGTGTCTTCAAGGGGTATCTGGTCATTGCATCGAATGAAATAGCACCGAATGCCATACCAGAGAAAAAAAAGCATTAAAAAAAAAGAAAAAGCATTGAAAGCTTTTTTTTAAAGGTAAAGGGTTTAGTCTTATTAATATGGGTTTTAAAGGTTAAAAGAGGGGGTTCAGGGCCCCTCCCCATTAAAAAAAAACATGAAAAAAATGCATTCGATGCAATGACTATAGACCCTTCAAGGTGGATTGGGAGCTGCATATCAGTGAGACTTTAGGCAAGCTAGTAGAGAATACAGGAACCTGAGCCACAGCATCAGAAAGCTAGATTTTCCAGTGCAGCCAGCTGGACATTTTAAATATGATCAACTCTATCAACCCCTCGAGGGCTCCAAGACTGGATGGGGTGTGTAATTCTTTAATTAAAAAAAAAACCCTTTAAATGGGCTGACATACTACACAGACTATTTGGCACCATTGGTAGAACCAATAAAGTCTCCAAGTAGTAGAGTCAGAGCATTATAGCACTGGAATACAACAAAGGTAGGTGTTCATTCCGACCATACTAATTCTAGATTGCTAGCGATGCTGGATGCTCCATCAAAGGTTTTTTGTGCAGGTTCTATTGTTGGAGTTAAACAAAATAACATAATTCCTGTCAAACAGGCTATCGCTGTGGCACTAGCACAGTGGACAATGTCCGGGCACGTGTTACTGTAGTTGGGTAGGCCTCGTATATTCGTGGGCAAACCTCATATGTGGTGTTTATAGATCTTAGTGCAGCCTTCGAAACAGTAAATAGAGACCGACTATGGGTCATATTAAAATCTTGGAATATTCCTTGAGGGCTTTTGAACATGATTATGGCCTTGCATACTGCAACAAGAGTCTGAGTAAGAATGGATAGAAATGGTGCCGGAACGGATTGGATTTAAACCAATTCTGGTCTTAAGCAAGGCTTTATCTTGGCCCCTACGCTAGTCAACTTGAATTGCGCAATTGTGGATAGCTCTTCTACGGGCCTACAGGAATCTACAAACTATTAAATACATTTGTGTAAGAAAATGGCTTAGAAATTGATACAAATAAGAGCAAAATAATGATACTTAGATCAAGGGGCGTGGAAACTACAATATACATTATACTGGTATATCAACAATGAAAAGGTAGAGGAGGTCCTGATATATAAATAATAGGGAATATTGGGAGATAGTAAGTTGACATGGCGTAGACAGTTAGAAACCAAGTGGCTTAAAGTTACCCAGTATACCGTGGCAATAATGGCATTTTGCCTCCAGAAATGGGGGATATTCTATCACGACAATCCTAAAACAATATATCGCTAAGATCATGCCAATTTTCAAGTATGGAACAGAAATTTGGTATAAGAAATTTAAAAAGGTACAAGGGCCTCTTGAACTATGTGATATATTCATTTAATCTATAGGTTTATGCAGGCCCCTTTCAATACTATACAAGGCATCACTATGCTGGCATGCATGCCATGAAATCTGGCAGATTATTGGTGAATGGTAGCAATTCTACGCACATGATCACTATTTATTCCTTGTGGGAACGGCGTATGCTGAGCACAAAAACACTAAGTACGCCCGGCATTTTTAAAAGAGTTTCTCTGCAAATGATAAAGGATATATGAATATAACAGAGAACAAACTACTGTTGACCTATCCACTAAAAAGAGCAGCACCTTATTTTTACACTACATAACCACCTGACCACGACCTTCAACCTACGCTGAGGCATATTTAGGAAATGATGATGTTTGTGATTATATCAAGCATACATTCAACACCAGTCCCACTCTAGAGGTAATTGGAGCCTGGAGCCATAATCCATGGCCAGATAGAATGTGTAGAATGTGTGCTGCCCTATGTATTGAAAGCAACAAGCATTTGTTGCTTGAATGCCCTCCTCATATATACATCAAAGAGCATCATCGTTCCTTGGCATAGAGCAAATCGCCACTGTAAATTCTGACTGTGTTTGGGACATTTTTATGAATGGGAGTACATAGGATATATATATATGTAAATAAATATATCAGCTCATGAAGATACGGCATGACATTAAGTCGATTCTATCTGACTATGGAAGATAATCATTTGTAATTGTGATTAAGTTTCACTCTGAGGAATAATTATAATTGTTCTTTTGTAACGCGGGATCGGGATTAGAACCTCTGTTGCATTGCGTTGTGTTTGCTTCCAAGCCAAAATATACATTATATTCTTTCAACTCCTTGTTGTGTTCCTTGCACATTCCCTGTCAAATATTTTTTCATAGCCCCTTTCTGTGCTTCTCACTGCCTGTCCAATGTTTCACACTATCTGTTTTCTATATCACGGCACGATCCATGTTTTGAATACCTGTTAGGTTACTATTGAAAATGAAAGTTCCCATTGCCACTTCTTCATGGAACACTCTGCAGTTCTCCTCCTTTCCCAAGTTCTTATTTTCCTCTCTCTCCCTCCTGTTTTCTTGAAAGGAATCTCTGTACTTTTGTTTTGGGCGTCGACCTAGGAGCAGACCAGTCCCATCATGCATTGCAGGTATTGGGGGACATGTGTGCTTGTGACGAAGAGCAGTTGTTGGACACCAGCCTCTACTGTGAGGCAGAGCCAGGAGTGCTAGCACTGGTCCACTGGGAGGCAGTATTTTTCATGCAGTTCTTTCTATTGTTGGCAGCTGTGGGCATATCTGTGATCGCTCTATTGCTGACAACCCACATGATGTAGGCATGTTAAAAGAAGTGGCCCCTGTAAGTATCACACTTAAGGTGGGGCGGTGTTACCTTGGGTGAAGCAATACCCATTGTCGAGGGAGGCGGAGGAAGGGATCAGGGAGACGATACAGGCTTTTCTCCACCAAGGGATCATACCACCCTCCACCTCACCATGAAACACAACCATATACCCCATTAAAAAGGCAACAGGGTGTAGTTAGAAGATGATCCAGGATCTCTGCCCCCTCAATGACGTAGTACCGAAAGAGGTTCCACTTGTCCCCAACCCGGCCTCCATCTTGTGCAGCATCTCCAAAGAAGCAACCCATTTGACTGTGGTCGATTTGAAGAACGCCTTCTTTTGGTACCTCTGCACCCAGAATCTCAGTACCTCACAGGTTTGTACCCTGGCTGGAAAGCCCTATGAACACACTGTGAAAGCCCTGGCATATTCAATAGGATACTGCATGAGTACTTAGGCAATATCCAGGTGCCCAGCACAATAATTCAATACATAGATGATTTACTGATATGCAGTGACAGTGTGCAGAACTGCTGCAGCTACTCCATTGCCCTATTAAAACTGTTAGCACATAAGGGGTACAAGGTAGACAAGGCAAAACTCCAGTACTGCCAACAGGAAGTACTCTACCTGGGGCAGCTTATCTCTGCAGACAGAAAAGGAATCATCCCTGAAGGGCAGCAACAGTGTTTGCCACTCCAAAGCCACTTACACTGAAGGACATTCAGAAATCCTTGGGATTATGCAATTACTGCAGGGCATGAATTCTTGATTATGCAGCATACAAAAGCCACTCTTACAGGGCCTCAAGGAAGCACAAAAAGAGAACAGCAAGATAGACTGGACTGCAGATATGATGAAGAGTTTCAATGATCTAAAGGAAGTGATCTCAACAGCCCCTGTCCTTGCCACCCCAGATTACACGCAGGAGTTTTATATCTACTTGCACTCAAATGGCACACTCATGACAGCAGTACTCACAAAAAAGAGTACAATGGGCCACAAGCCATTTGCCTACTATAGCGGCACACTAGACTCAGTGATGCAGGGGCAGTGTGCATGGGAACAACCTCTCACAGCTGCAGCCTTTGCAATCAAAAATAATTCCACAATTGCAATGGGGTGTTCAGTAACTCTGTATCTGGAACGCTCAGTATTTGCCATCCTAAATCATCATTTAATCCATCCTCACCACCCATCTGTCATCAGCGTATGTGAATATTCTCTCAAGCCCACACATTCACGTTACGAGGTGTAAAACTGTGAACGCCTCCACGTTCCTCACAGAGCTATGCATTGATGAGGAATTGCAACAGCCACTGATAAAGGCGTGGAGGATGGTATCCCCAAGCCAGAGATAGCCCTTCAGGGGAAGACCAGGTACTTTTTGTTGATGGGTCAGCGATAATTGACCAGGACACGGGGCAGAGACATGTTGGGGCAGCAGAGGTGCGCCTAGAAGCAGATGACTATGAAACACTAGTGATGAAAAGGTTGCCCATGCACTACTCAGCCCAAGCATTGGAACTCGTAGCACTTATTGAGGCCCTTTGGGCATCCAAGGGGTATTATGCTGGCATCTACTCAGACTCTGCCTACGTCACCACAACGGTGCATGCAGGTTTGTCGCTCTGGCAAAGGTGAGGCTTCAGGTGGTCAGACAGCTCGCCAGTGCAACATGCCACCCTGCTTAATACACTAATTTCTGTCTTCGCAAAACCATCTGTAGTGGTGTTCATCAAATGCGCAGCACACACCAACAATGCCAACAAAATATTGTTGGGAAATGCAGTCGCCGACCCAGCGCCGAAGGCTGCAGCATATCTCCCAGTGCCCACACCTGCTGAATATGTTATCACAGCAGTTACCACAAGACTGGAAACAGACCCATACACAGCCTTTCCCATAGCCCAGATAATTGAGCTTCACTGTAGGGCACCACAGGAAGAGTAAGAAATTTGGCTCAGGCGTGGGTGTGTACAGTCTCATACTGACCTCTTATAGAGACAGCAATGCACTGGGAAAGTAGTGATGCCCATAGCACTGCTACATATGACATTTGAGCAATTGCCTTACCCTTCTCACAGCTTCAAGCAACACATTGCAGCATACATTCAGGAAGACTGGTTTATACCCAATCTCCAGGAACAACTCTCAACAATGGTTGTCCAATCCACCACCTGCCAAGTGTTTAGTACTGGGAGGACATTCAAAACATCACGAGGAACCCTGCACCGCTCCATTGTACCATTTCGTGAGCTGCATATTGACTATGAAGACATGGGGGAGAGATGCAATGGGGCTCGATACCTGATTGTGGTGGTGTGTCCGTTCTCAAGGTGGGCTGATGCTGGTCCATGCACCTACTCACATGTCAAGTGTGCTGCCAAATTCCTCAGATGGGTTTTTTTTCCCTGATGGCGGGTATGTGACGTTTTAAGATCCGACAACAGCACCCATTTTTTCAATGAACTCTTTAAAGAAATCCCAGCACTACTGGGTAAAAAGCACTGCATGTGTTCTATTTACCACCCATCAGCAAATGGGGTGGTGGAAAAGATCAATGGCCTCATCAAAAGCAGGCTCTCCAAATAAATTGGGTCCACTGCCTAGCCCTGGCCCTGTTCAATTTGCGTACTAAGCTTAGCAATGACCACCACCTCTCTCCCCATGAAACTGTGACCGGAAGACACATGCAACCACCCATCTCCCGTGTAAGGAGGGCATCAGATGCCCATAGTGCAGCAGCAATCCTGGTGGAAGAATTCAAGCAATATTTGACACATCTAACACATGCAATCAAGTGCGTGTCACAACAGATGGCACTGCCGCACCCAGATCATGTACAAAACGTGACGGCCCCGCCAGCTAAGTCAGCACCTGCCCAACCTCTGTTGCTGGGGGAGCTGATGTATGTCAGGAGTTTTGTGGAAAAATGTAACAATCCCAGGTTCCATGGGCCCTACGAGGTTGTGTTTTCAACCCCTCTCGCAGTAAAAGTGAAAGGGATACAATGTTGGATACACCTCTCAGACATTCGTAGGGCCCCACCCAATTCCATACCAGCAAGTTAATGCAACAAGCCTACCTCATCTCATGTAGCTTAATGCTAACTATATAAGTTCATGTACAAGAGTAATACAAACATTAATTGCTGTTAAAAGCATAAACTACTTAAAATTAAAACTCTCTCTCTCTCTCCCTTCCCCTCCCCAGTTTTCACCTCATTTACCCTCATCTCCCTACCCTCACATCCCTTGTTTTACCCATTCTTATTCCCACTTCAGGTGTCGAGGAGATGGAAACCGCAACGTCAAACTGTTCATTTCCTAGAGATAGAAATGTAGTTAGAAGTACTAGAATGTATTCTTCTCAGTGTGGCCTCCATTTCACAGCCATTTTGTTTACCTTTCTAATGTTTTTGTTAGGGATAGATTGGGGGGGCTCTTTTATCTGGGCAGGTCATCTAAAAGAAGGGCCTTGGGGAACTGGTATAAAAATGCACCTTTAATTTAACGGAATTGACCCCAAGCTAGGAGCCGAATGAAAACCTGAATGGAAGTATATCCTCTAGTTTAACCTAACAAGGAAACACGACTGTATACAAGACTGTATATGCATAACAAAACCCTAACAAAAGGCAACGATCCCTGCATGACTGTGTGTACGAGTGCAATGTTTGAAGTATTACTTCCAAATGTCAAAACCCTTTTATGTAATATAAATAATGATGTAAATATTATGAACAGTTGGAGCAGATTAACAAAAAGACACATATCATGCCATAACAGAATAAAAAGACAAATACGTAAACACAAATATGGTGCATATTATGGCCTACGCCTGGATGCAGTTGACTATATCCATCATCCCAAGCACTCCAACAGTTGGTACTCTGGCATGAGTGCAGTGGGAAGGCAACAACTAATAGCTGTTGCTATGTGTGCTCCTTAATACTGCAAGAATCTGGGGCACCCATGGTTTTAGTACCACAAGAAGTACCAATCATAATGCCTAATTCATCTTGCGCTATGTAAGATCAGAGGCACTTCCCAGGCATGCAACATTCATTTGGAACTGGTTGAGTCAGATGCCCAGAAATGCAAAACGAGTCTGACCAACAACAACTGTCTAAAACAGTCCTACCTGGTGATCGAAGGGGCAAAATACGTTAACAACAAGTGGCAAAAAATGACCCTCACATGTAAAGCTTGAGGGTTTCCAGAAAAAACTGTAGCACTCGTGGAACAGACTTGCGCACAGACATGGAAAGAGCATGTCACAAAACTAACAGTCAGACATAGAGAAACTGGTAAAAGTGCACCAAGAAAAGACTTATGAACTGTGCTTTTTCAGTGAAACAACTATTTCTGTCAGCTCAAACAAATAATGTAACAGGAGTGCTGATTCCAGACCTCAAGAAAGGAAACCGTAGCGCTGATTGACTACTACTGGGTGTGTGGCCAACAGGCGTACTTACAGCTCCCATTATCCTGGAGGGGCTATTTTTTGCCAGCTACGCTACACTCAGCCCTGTTAGTAGTCCCAGGAGAACACGTGAAGGGGTGCCACTGCCTAACAAAGCACCCACAGTGCCACCAACAATCAAAGCACAGCACACGCTGACACCATCAGACTTTCACATCCTCCCCGAGAAAGAGACGTATGATCAACTACGAAGGCGGAAAAGGGCATCGTATTACAAAACCTTTGGACAAAACTCCCACACCTAAACCTAAAGAATCTACCCAATTCCGTTTCTCTAAGGTCTCAGTGATTGAGGTAGAGAAGACCATTCTGACTCTCAAACCGTCTAATTGCAAAGGTGACCAATGCCCCGCACAACTGATCAAGGACGCGGCTAGATATCTAGCCCCCTTCATCACAAAACTTATTAATGCCTCCTTCACTACGGGCACCATCCCACGCAACCTAAAGGAATCCTGGGTACTCCCCCTTCTGAAAAAACAAACACTGGACCCCAACATTCCCACAAATTATAGACCCATCACCACGGTGCCTTTCTTACTAAAAATATTAGACAAGGTAGCGTACACCCAAATCCAGAACTTTCTTGAGATGAACAATCTCCTTGGCACCCGCCAATCCGGTTTCCGTCCGCAACACGGCACAGAGACTGCCCTTATTGACTTAAAGGCCCAAATAGACTCACTCAGAGACGAGGGCAAACTACCTCTCCTCCTCCTTCTAGACCTCTCAGCCGCCTTTGATTTGGTGGACCATAGAGTCCTATGCAATCACTTGGACTTTGCAGGCCACTTCTCAGGGGAGGCTATAGTCTGGAGACAGTCATTCCTTAGTGACAGGACCATGAGGGTGTTCTCCCCCGCAGCGGCAGCAGACCCGATACCTATCACCTGCGGAGTGCCCCAGGGTTCCTGTGTCTTGCCTACACTCTATAATATCTTCACTAAGCCACTCTTCGACGATCTCGATAATCTGGGTATCACCTATACCAACTATGCAGACGATACCCAGATTCTCCTACCACTTACTGGGGATTACGTTGAAGATCTGGCTCTGGTGAACAGAGTCTATAGCATCGTTCAGGCAACCATGGCCTATGCTTGAACGATGACAAAACAGAGCTCATCATCCTGGGCACTGCAGCCCGCATCTCCAAATTCAACCAAAACTACTCAGCCTTCATCATCGATGGCAACACTACCAAGGTCGCCAGAGAAGTAAAAACCCTAGGTTTTTACCTTGATGCGACACTATCCTTTACCAAACAGGTGAACTCACTGGCCTCATCCACGGCCTATACATGTAAATTAATACGAGCTAGGAAACAATTCTTATCAGATGACAGCTGTCTTATCCTAGCCAGAGCCCTCATCTTATCAAAATTAGACTATTGTAATGCCCTTTACATAGAGACAACTAAACAAATCATCAATAGAATTCAAGTGCTCCAAAATAATGCACTTAGAGCGGCCCTAAGTATCCCTAGAAGAGCACATATCTCAGAAATAAGACGTAAACACAAATGGCTTTCCACCCAAGAAAAAATCAACCTTAAATCTGCCTCCCACATCCACAAATGCTTAAACAACAAAGCCCCCCGCTACCTTTCAAAACGTTTTAATAGAAAAACTCCCACTAGACTTACAAGGACAGTCAGCCCTAACTGCCTCCTAGTGCCCAGATTTAAACTAGCCACTATTGGAGGATCCAGCTTCCCAGTCAAGGCAGCTCAATTATAAAACTAAACGTTTAACAACTTTAGAAAGAACACCATAAAATAGCTCACCGAGAATGCAATATAAATGGCACTCTACCCCTCGCACCTCCACTCGTACTTCACCTGACATGCAATGACCTACTATATTGTTCATCATAGATTTGACTGCTTGGCTGCGCTTTATCTGCACTTGTACTTGTCTCACCTTGCAGAGTCAAGAAATGTCCTCTTTGCCTGCTCTGTAACTTGTAACGTCTGTAACTAAGCTGTAAACCTCCTTGTCTCTTGCGCCCTGCTACCTCAGGGTCTGGTGCGCACAATAAATAAATAAACAAACAAACAAACATTACATATGAAAAGACTCATCCAAACTGCTAGCACAGATACCTAATGAATACAAGTTGTTCACATCTGCAGAGACGTTTTTTGCATCCCTGTTACTCCCTGGTGTACAGGGACATGCCAATGCCAAATGGCTCCAGATCGTGCTTTGAGAGCTGATCCATTTGGCTAATGATACTGAGCAAGGGTTCAACGTCATAAGAGTCGAGCTGTGTGACCTCAGTCTGATGACAACGCAGAACCGATATATGTGCCCGATCTGCTGACAGTGATGGAGGGCCGGGAGTTCATGTTGCACATTCGTACCTTGTGATGATGCTGAAAATGCGACATTGTCACACGGTTTTGCTGCAATGCATGATCTGGGGGTGAAGATGAAAAAGGTAGCTGTCATCCAGGAAGAATATTGGTTTTCACTTGCGTTTAGTGGGATCCCATCATGGCTTGGCACATTGGTGAAAATGTTGGTGCCCATGATCTTGTTTGTCCTGGTCATCTTCTGCGCATGCCAGTTGGGTATCTGGTGTTGTGCTAAAGCAGTGCCTAATAGCGCAATGCTGATGGTTTCTATTAGCGTTCCAAAAGTACCTTGTAATTCAAAGGAAGTAGAAGTGCAGACTAATCACCCCATTCCTCACATGGTCCTCACCTATCCCTGTAGGAGATGTAGTTGACCAATTGTGTCACATAACCATTTCCCTCCCCCTGACCCTGAAAATTGCAAAGCAGTATGGGTTGACCTGGCCAGGGATGGGGGTTGCATTTATAGGGCATGTACACCTGAGGAGTATGTGCGACCAGGAGAAAGTTTGAAACATGTGGAAAGGGCCTGGATGCCGATAAAGGGAACACCCCCGTATGAGGGTGGTGTAAGGCGGGAAAATGAGCACAAATATGGGGAAGAATTTGTTACTGTAGAAGTAATGAAAGGGGGAATGTTGGGAAGGAAATTAGTCTATCCCACCCCCCGAGGCAATTTAACGTGAGGCGCATACCATATGAAGTTGTGTAGTGTACAAGGGGGGAGAGGACCGTGTTATGAAACTTGACATGGATATAATATAGCGCGAATAATAGATGCATAAACCACACGTGCCCATAGAAAGAAACACCATTTTGTAATTATGGTGGATGCATAGTCTGGCTAATTTAGTTGCATGGAAGGACTCGAACAGTTCCAGATCATTAAAACGAGATGAGTCTGCAAAGCCAGTTCTCACAGAAGCTTCCCATTATCCCTTCACTGTTGCAATTACTTAGTATCACTGTGAGGAATGCGCCATGCAAGGCCGTGAGACAACACCAGGCTCCTCGCAGCACCCATTCATTACAGCCAAACTGCCAGTCGACCTCCAACCCCCACCCAGCCTACCTAGAGCCATGGCCCACACCACTGACCCGATCCCCACACCCCTGCATTCTAGGATAATGAGTGACCCCAGCCCAATCCGTAAACCAAATGCCTATAAAAGATCTAAGCATGTATGACTGTTTCATCTCTTCAGATAAATACATCCTTTGTAGTGCGAGGTACAGGGAGGGATAATTTATAGATCAAAATGAGAGTGAAGCCTTGGGTGTGAAATGTGCGATATCAACAAAGCACAGATTGTGTGGGTCAGCGTGACTGTATTTCTTCCTCCCCTCCCCCTGGCACCAGTCCCCGAATCTCACAGGTGCATGTCATAGTGATATAATAGTAGGGTTAGTGTTTCATAGCAGTTCTGATATTGTAACTTACGAGGGACCATACCTTCACTCCTCGGAGAAATGAGCCCAGCTGACCCACGTGGGAACTGACAGCAGAAACATGAAGCAATCGTAGCCTGGCATCCCATATGGAGCCGGCCCATGTATATGGTCTCACCAATCAGTGGCGCGAATTTTTACTGTATGTGAGGATGTCTTACTGCCTTTTAAGCCTCTCCTTGTACTAGGATTAACCAGAATGTTCTTGAGCAGCAGAATTTGTTGCTGATACCTTTGCATTCTGTACAATTAAACCTTGTTATCCTTGCAAACTAACTCTTGGCCTCTTCCCCTAGAGGGTTGTATTCATTCTGGCGTGAGCGTAAAACAGGGACTTGCCCTCATTTTCTATTCTAAATAAGGTGTTGTATACCTTTGCTGTCGCCTTTGGGTTATAAGGAGTGAAATGCAAGCTGTAAAATGTCAACAGGCAAGGAGAGTTGGGACTGCATTCCTTTTTTGGAGGGTAGCTTCCAGAACACGGGCTCAACGGTGGGAAGAGGGGGCCGCATGATGTGACATGGAGTGACCATACTCAAGGTATCATGGCATCACCGTAGTGAAGAGTAGCTGTGAAGATTTAGGGACCAAAGTAAGAGGAGCCCACAAAGAGGAATTCAAAACGCCATTGTGGCCGGCAGGGCCCAATGAGCTTGAAACCTGCGTAAAAGCACCATGAATGCCCCCAGCAAAGAAGGCCCATGCTCTGAGTTGGGGCTCACATGGCTATCCTTAACTCCCTTCTCCGTTGGGCATACACACTCAACTTGAATGGTGGTGGGTTGGGCCATGGGCAAGACTCAAGCACATTAACAATGTGGTGTTGACTGTCTAATGGAGGGGGTGGTCATCCATGGTATCTTGAGACCCTGCAGCTCTGCTGGAAGTGAGAGCAACATTTCTTAGGTCCTAGAAAATCTGGGATGGTTCAGACATAAGACAGTGCTTGCCACAGAGAACCTGTCTCTAGGTGAATGCGAGCGCTTCATCTTTAGGGTAGGGTGAACTTGGTTGCAGGTGGTAAGATCAGAGGATGGCGACTGTGCAATAAGGGAGGAATTGCACAATGGTACCCTTTGATAAGTGAGGAATTAAAAATATGGGTAGGGGTTCCTAGATTAAAATTGAAAATAGGAACATGGACTGGTGGTGAGAATGGGAACACAATTTGTGGTTGAGTTGGAACCCTAGACATGGGAGCCTGCACTATGGATAGCCATGAAGACCTTAACCATTGGTGAGGGTGCAAGTCTGGATCGCATGCAAGAATGTGGACATGGCATGCAGGTGAGGATGAAGGCCTAGTGTCTTGGAAAGGTCAGCATCCCGACAGGTGGGTGAGGATGGAAACTGATTGGATTGTAGAAAATGGAATTTATGGAGGTCTGATGGGTCCCAAGACTATTTAGAGGTCCGCCAGACATTGTACAGGGTTAATGCGCCTGGTCTATTGGAGTCTATATATACAGCAAACCATGGTTGTATTGAGAGAACTTTCAATAAAGACCAGTGGCACTCTGTGTGCTTGGCTCTAATGAGACTGGCATGTGGTCGATGAGGAAGGTCCCACAGCCCACCACCTGCTTCTGAGGATGGGGTGTTCAGTCTCTGTGGGAAGCTAGCAGTGTGGTGTGCAGCCTCCCAGGCTAGGCTGTTGTGTACAGAAATGGGATTTAACTCAGTGCGGACCACACACATGGAGGAATGTGAGGCAAGGTCCATTGGAGCGTGGGGTTCCTGGCTGCCTCTGTTTTGTGTCCTGGTGGCAGGCTCGGCACAGGCTCACCCACGAGCTAGGATCCCATCGCCATCCTCCACATAAGTGCCCATGCTCACCCACCGGTGTGTAGTGCTACAGCTACTTCACCCCGCCTTGGTGCATCATATGGGCTACACAATGAATCCATTTGGTGGAAGTGCCCCTCGTTTCTTTTTGTTGGATGTAGGGCAGCACAGTGTATTTTCTAACAGCAGGTTTGTACGCAGTGGTGGCCCCTCATTGTGGTGAAAGGCACCATCAACCGTAACTATGTGGTAATCAGGGCACCTAGGCCATGTATGTTAGTATGCAACACATGCTATGTTATTTGTGATGGATAGCAACACATGGTTACTCTGTGTAAAGTAAGATTGACCCGGGAGGATAGCTCAGGGGCAACGCATTATTACACAGGTTCGAATCCCGGTCCCACGCTTAGAAATTGGTCAGATTCCTGTATTAGTGAATAATTAATTAATTAATCATGGTTCGTGGCTCGGTGTATGAGTGGCAGTGTGTAAAGGGTTATAGTTTAGAAGAAACGCTCAACAACCCGCAATAGGAGCCTTGTTCTGAGCTCCATTGTGCAAATTAAAAAGAGTGTAATTCTGTGATGAAACAACAATTGTTCTTATTTCCTTTATATTTTTCTGTAACTATATAAATAAAGACACACATTAAGGGGCTAATAAGAAAAGTGTTGTTCCATTATTTTATGCCAACACTGGGAGTCGTAGTCTACAGAGCCATGGTCATCCGTCCATCCCATTATAATTCAATCATGTCGAAATCAGGAGCAGCCTCATAAAAAAAGAATTGGGCCGAGCCGGCCTGGCCCCCAACCTTGACCAGGACAGTCAGCTAGGGTGACAGCCAGGGGGCCAGCCACCACAACCATCGTCGTTGAACAGCAAGTCAAAAATGATGGCCCACGCTGGCACACCCGAGCGCGTGAAGTCCAATGTCTGCAACGTGATGGAGGAAAGCCAGGCAGAGTGAACCACACCCTGATTATCCCCATTATTCAACCAGGCAGTGCGCCACGACAGTGCAGCACCAGAGACCCTGCCTTTTTTTCAAGAGTCAGGCAGACTCACTTGTTACCTGACCTGCCTGCTGGCCTGGTCTACCAGACCCCTAATAGTTACAATTGAGGTTAAGCACCCGTTCCAAGGGCTAGAATGGGTAATAACGGCCCGCTCCGCTCCGTCCTTTAACTCGGGCCCCAAGAAGTTATGACCCATTCAAGCTTTGGAAAGGGTGCTTAACGCTATTAGAATACAGTGTTTCCTTTCCGGAAACTAGGGGTTCTACGAAAAATTTATTTTTATGCAATGCACGGGACGCCGTGCACGCCCCGTTCAGACACTGAAAATACTGGCACAATATGGCCACCATGGATCTTGAAGGCGGAGCTCCATACGGAGCCCCTCATCCATTTCCATTGCAGCCACAGAGGGGCAGCAGCCGCCGAGGGAAGAGGCAAGTGGGTTGGGTGAAATGGGTACATTAAAATAAGATGGAGGGTGTGGGGAAGATGGCGGTGCAGTGTGGTGGAAGCAGCCATCAGGTTCCATGGAACGCGGGCTTCGATCAGTAGATTTGGCCTGCCATCCAAGGAACCTGATTGGCTGCTCCCCCAACACCGGGTGGTTATGAGGAGTAATAATCTCAGAGAGAGCCTGTGTCAAGCCACTGCAGGGCCAAATTCATCTATGCCCCGCCGCCCCCCAAAAAAGAGGCACTTTGTGTTAGAGGCCTAGCGATATCTCTCACAGTATCCCGGTCTGTCAATCCAGGACTGGGCTGTGGCAATATCCAGATGTAAGCTATTTCAGACTGCAGACATGAGACAGGTAAACCTTGTGTACATTTTGTAATATTAAATTGATGATTGATGCAGAACCTTTAGGCACCCTTTGCTATGCGTTATCCTTTATTGGTCTGCTCCCTTAATATCATATATATTATGACACTGCTTTTGGTAAATGAGTGCTTTGACTTTCTTTTTGTTAATAGGGTCTATGTTTTCATTTCTCATATTTTACTCATATCAGTGGTCATATTACCACTGAGAAAGCAGATAGCGTTGAACTGTGATGTATGCAGAAAACAATGAGCTCTGCAAATGGACATGCATTTTAACTGGCCTAATTTTAAGTTCTTGCTGTAAAATGTATCTTAACTATTACCAAGTAAGTAACATTGTAATCTGATGTATGTATTAAAGATCAGGGCATTCTGATGCCTTAATAATTGTTTTATTTATATAGAACCTTTTTTCTCCAAAGCACTCTACATAGAACAATTTGATACACAATTATTATTATCCAACCAAATTTGGTACACATTAAAGGAAAGGATGAAAGGCTGAGTTGGTTTCGCCGAATACCACCCTGTAACATGGAGATTCCACTGACATCACAATAGCGAGCACTTAACTCGAAAAGCTATTTTACCAGCTTGGAATTAGCCATAACTGAGTGGAGGAAGTCTTTAGGTAGGGCGCCATTAAGAAAAACATGTTCTTGAATGAGTTGGCTCACTTAGAGAAGGAGATACCAGTGGGAGCATAAACTAGGGACAGAGAGAGCATGGCAAAACAAATGCTTATGACATAAAGAACCGATGGCCAGTATTTACATATTAGCATGGCGTGGGTGCCGCAGCCCGTCAGGTTGCTCAGTTCACGGGCCGAATCCCACAATCCATGATCGCATTCCGAGCAAACTGGTAGCTGCTTGTACTGAGACGCCATTTTCCCACATCTCCTGCTCATTCCCCCTCCCTTCTGCTCACTCCCACTCCCTCAAGTCTCTGGGCCTCATTACGACCCTGGTGGTAGGGGGTTAACGGGGCCGGTAGAGCTGCCGGCCCCGTTAACCCCCTACCGCCTCATTATGAGGTCCGCTTGCGCGACCCGCTAAGGACGCCTGTTTTTACCAGGCGTCCTTAGCGGCGTCCTTAGCGGGTCCCGCAAGCGGTCCAGCCTGCTAACAATGGGCCCGTCATTAACGGGCCCGTTGTTAGCATCCTCCCCATTCCCATTGAGCCCTATGGGGGCTGAAATGGGAATGGAGATGTACCGGGTCCGGGTTCCCTGAATGGGGAAATACCGGGCCATTCCGACCTTGGAGGGCCCGGTATTTCCCCATTCAGGGAACCCAGAGCCGGTACCAGGAATGGGGGTAACCATGACGCAAAAAGCGGCATGGTTACCTCCAGGATCGTAATGAGGCCCTCTGTCCCTTCGCCCCCACCCCTACCCAATAGACTTTACTTATTTCACTAGTGGCAGCGCCTGCAACATCCCATGCCGCCATGTAAATGGAAGAGTGGCTCAGCATGGTGCCCGCTTCCATCTCCACTGCGCCATCTTAGGTAAGTATTTTGTTTGAATGAACGGGACGTCTACAAATATTCAAACAAAATAGATTGCTGTCAGCACCCCCGGTTTTCAGATTGGAAAACCAGGATGCTAATAGCAATAAAACCCTGATGAGGCATGGTTAACCGTACTGGGACCCATCGTTAAGGCCCTCGCTGCTCTCTTGCCAATAACTTGGGCCCCAGCCATTACCACCCGATCCAGCACACCAGATCATGTTGTATTGCTATAATAACATACTACATTAGAATAGTCCTGATAGCTATTAGCAAGCAAGGTGGATTGGCCAGTCAGTTACCATATTAAGGAAGGGACTCCTTCCTTCACTAGTAGGCTGATCTTGAGCTGTGACTTAAAGATTTGAATAGGATGACATTGATATTGATATTGATATTTTATTTCTATCGCGCTCGTACACAAGTGTTTCAGAGCGCGACAAGGCAAGGGAGGGGAACAGGGGAGAACAAAACAGCGATTTTACTAGGCCCAGTGACATTGCGAACGCGCAAGTGCATGGGAGCGGGGGAGGGGAAAAGTGCATGGGAGGGGGGAGAAGTGGAAAGTGCGAAGCAGAGGAGAAACACCTAAATAACAATAAATAAATAAATAATAAAGGCAACAAACAGTGGTAGTCCCCAGCAATTTGCAAGTGCTAGGTTTAAGGCAGAATACAGGGTAGGTCTGATAAGTGCAGGAAGAAAAAGGGGGGTAGGGGGCTGTATGGGTACAGATACAGACCCCAGTGTGAGAGGTGGCCCGGAGGCAGTGCAGGAGGGTGGCAGGGTGAGCAGGTACCTGGGCCGGAGGACAGAGGGTGGCAAGGTGCACAGTTCCAAGAGAGAACAGATCAGCAGGGAGAGGGGGAGGGAAGGCAGAAGAAAAGAGGAATTTGTGTATTTATTTATTTATTGGTCATTTGTAACGCGCCTATACACTTATCAAGCGTTTCAAAGCGCTCCAGGGTGAGAAGGTAAACAAAGATTAGCATGCTTAATTGACATTGGAATATTCAGAATGGCCAAGTGCTATGCGTTTACTGATACAACATAGGACAGGAGCAATGCAAACTGTTACAACATATCACCAAAAATATTGCATGTGCCTGACGGTAGTTATCCAAGAGCTATACATGAAGTAGGAGCGGGGGAGGGGGGTGTAGGGCAAGACGAATAGAGCAAAAGAGCAAATAAGTGCAAGAGACACATGGAAGGAGAGGAGTGGGGTGAGAGGGGGCAAGGGGAGGCACACTATGCACATCCAAATGAAAGAGTGGGTGGCGATGTAAAAAGGCCTAAATTCGATTTCAAGCAAGGCAAGCTAAACACATCAAAACCAAAAGTGGCTGCATATGTAATGTCAAGGTGTATCGAATTAGGTGAGCTGGCTACTCACAATTAAAAGTGCAGGATGCCTTCAGTGCTGGTGTGTGTTATGATGTTGTTATGCTCATCACCCCTTCTAGAATGGAGAACCTTTCCCCCCCCTCGTTCCACCCGGAACGCAGTGAAGATTCCCCCTCATTCCCCAACTGACAGCCCTCGCCTCCAGGGGCCGTTTAATAAAGCTCAACCCTTTACCCACCTCTGCCTCAGATTATTTCAATTGGCGAAGAGGCTTCCCACGCAGAGTGTTGCCGGCCCCAGAGCTCCCCTGTCCGTGTCCCCGCCGTCATCCAGCAGCAGCGGGGGCCCCGGCGGCTCCTCCCCATTGCCGCTCCCGCCTGCCTCCCCAGCTCCGCTGCCCTGGGGGAGAGGGAAGAGGGGGCCGCCCGACAGCCACAAGGAACAGCGGAACGGCGATAGGAGGTACTAATTTTCTTTATATTTGGGCCATATATCACTTTGGACCGCAACAGGCGCAGCGCTCAACGCGCGTCATATAAATCATCAGTTAACGGCCATTTGAGGAAAGGACCTCACAACGTGCCCTACGTGCGGCCATTTTGCCTAGTCCTGCCCCTTTTTTCCACGGCGCGGATTTCTAGCAGCTGTGATCAGCGGCCCCAACAACAAAGCCGCGCACCACAGCGCCCCCACAGGCTGCAGGGGGTAGTGAAAGGGGCAGTGAAACCTATGATAGGAAGTTTCAGTTTCATCCCAGAGACTCCGTGATCCAGATAAATGTGCACAGACTAGATGTGCATTGAACAATTGCATACATCAGACAATAGCATTCAAGCACACTGGACAATTGCATTTGAGCATACTGGACTTAAAGGCACACTGGGCAGTCGCACATATTACAGTATAACCTATCAAGTCGCCCACAGTGCCAGGGCACGTTGTGACTATAAACACTGGCCGGAAGTGGAGTAACCAGTCTTTAGAGATACAATAACACACGTTACACCGCTCTGCTCACAGGCCAATCATGCAGAACATGCTGCACCCCACCAAGTTTCTCCCTTGCCCCGGAACCCCAACGTTCCCTTGGGAGCAATGGCTAGACATTTTCCATATATACCTCAGGGCCATTGGCGGGAGCAAATTCAATGATGATCTCAAGGAAGCAACCTTCCTGAACTGCATAGGAACCGAAGGCCTAAGGTTATTCAGGGCTCTTCCAGAGCCAGATGATGCAGGGGGTGACGGCAACCGGAATTTTGTCACTGCCTTGGCCAAACTCACCAAGCATTTCGGCAGTAAGACAAATGTGGTGTTGGAAAGGTACAAGTTCTTTTCCCAGAAACAAACGAAGGGCGAATCAGTCGATGCATACCTAGCCTCCCTCAGGGTGCTCATGTCCACGTGTGATTTCACTGGTGTTGGGGATGAATATTTGAGAGACCAGCTTGTGCTCAATGTGGCCTATCCCCGCATACAACAAAAACTGTGGCAGACAAAGAATCCCTCGCTAGATCAAGCTACCGAAATAGTTAGAAGTATGGAATTCGAGGAACGATGTATGAAGGAGAGACTGGTTCTGAAAGAGGGCGTTGAGGTGAAGTCCATAGAAGGCGGTTCTGAGTCAGACCATGACGGAGCCTTGGTGGCAGCTGTGAGGAGTGCACCTCAAAACACAAGGGGTAACTCCAGAAGAGGGAGAGTCTCAGTGTAACATAATCAAAATCCCACACGCTGTCAAAAGTGCAGGTGGTATAAACGCCACGACGCTGGGAAGGCATGCCCTGCTAACAATGTTGAGTGCTATAAATGTGGCCATGTTGGGTCACTTCGCCAAAGTCTGCCGGAACACCCGAGGGAGACCAGGATGGTCTGGTAACACCAACAGACGACCCTTCAACAAATATGGGTCTGTGAAGACAGTGGACTACGACCAAGTGTCAGACAGCACGCTGTCCATTAATCAAATATACCCGCAAGTGCAGATCCTCACTGTCACCTCTCTGCAAGAATCCAGCGGTCCCTAGGTTGACATGTATATCAACGACCTTTGAAGGTGACGGTGGACACAGGGTCCCCTTATACTATGGTGGACCTTGAAACATTTTCGAAAGTACTTTATGGCAAAGTCCACGATCTACGGAACTCCTTGGTGAAAGCCACAGGGTATGGGAAGACTCCCATTGACATCATTGGGTACACTTGGATGAAAATCAGATTTCACGACAGACAAACATACTGCAAATTATTTGTAGCCAGGAATGGATCCTCGGTGGTGGGTTGGGAGGAACAGGCAGCCCTGCAAGTGAAAATCCACCCCGGGGAGGATGTCCCGGTGCTGAGTGTGTTCAAAAGCGGTACAGACATCAAATCTAACTTGGCTGAGCAATTTCCCAAAGTGTTCTGCAACAAAATCGGACTACTCAAAGGCTTCCAGCACAAGATCATATTAAAGAGAGGTGCCGTTCCCGTGGCCCATCGAGTGCGTGGAGTCCCCTTTGGGACCAAATTGGCATTAAAAAACAAACTCACCCGTATGTGCAATGAAAACATCATACAGCCTATAGAGAGTTCTGAATGGCTCGCCCCCATTGTCTTAGTAAAGAAGCCCGACAACTCCTTACGGATGTGTGTTGATCTAAGGGACCTGAACAAAAACATACGGGTCGACAAACACCCACTTCCTAACATATCCAAACTTCTCTCAACCATGGAACCGGCAAGCTTCTTCAGCACCTTAGAACTTTCCTCGGCGTACCACCAAATTGCTTTGGATGACAGTTCAAAAGCCCTCGCGTCATTTGTCACACCATTGGGAGCATACATGTTCAACAGAATGCCCTTCGGGCTTGCATCAGCAGCGGCAGTGTTCCAGAGACTCATGTCACATCTTTTTGGAGGCCTGGATGGAGTGCAGTGCTTCCAAGACGACATCCTCATATCAGCCAAAACTGAGGAGGAACATGACGCCAAGCTCATGGGTGTCCTACAGGTAATCCAAATAAGTGGACTCACCCTTAAGTTGGAGAAATGCAACATAAAGTGCAACCAAGTCTCCTACCTCGGTCATTCCATCGACGCTTAGGGCATCCGCCCCAAGAAAAAACTCCTGGACACCATACTGAGCTTGGCTGAACCTGCCAACAAAGACCAACTCAGGAGTTTCTTAGGGATGACGGAGTACTACTCCAAATGCGTGAGTAACTATGCCAACAAAACGGAAAACATGAGGAATATCATGTAGAAATCAAACAGATTTGAATGGTCCATAGAATGTAAAAACGAATTTGAGAACCTCAAGTCAGCCATCAACCGAGCTCCCGCTTTAAGCATGTTTGACTACAAGGCCAAGACGATAGTGTCAGTGGATGCCAGCAAGGTCGGCCTTGGTGGAGTACTAGAGCAGCAACGGAACGGGAACACTGTGACCATCGCATTTGCATCCAGAGTACTAAGAGGTGCTGAACTGAACTACTCCACCATCGAGAGAGAGGCTTTGGCTGTCAAATGGGCTCTACAACATTTCAGGAATCTAATTTGGGGCCTTCCTATCCTCCTGAAGACTGATCACACTGATTTAGTGAACATTCTACAATCCAAAACGCCACACCTTATATCGTCGAGGAACAGGCGTTGGTTTCTAGACATCATGCAATACAACCTTCAGGTCTGTCACACTCCTGGTCTTCAAAATCAAGTAGCCGACTGCCTCTCTAGACTACCCACCATTCAAGATGGACAAGACATTGAGACCGAAAATCCTGACATCATAGCCACCATACATCCTGCCATTCCCTCTGATGAATGGACACGCATCACTGAAACTGACATGGAACAACAGGAAATCAGGAGGGCCGTGATTAACGACTGGGTAGGCGCTGGACAAGAGCCAGCGAACTTCACACCTTTCCGAGACGAGATATCCATGGACGAAAGACACATCTATAGAGGCAATAGAGTAATTCCAGCCGTGGCACTCAGAAGAAGACTACTCGACATGGCCCACGAAGGACATCTGGGAAGGAGCTTGACAAAGAACAGAATAAGGAACTACTACTGGTGGCTCAACATGTGGAAAGAAGTGGAGGAAGTAGTCAAAGACTGCTGTGCCTGCGCCTCCAGTGACAAATCGAAAACCATAAGAAAGACCCCACTGCAGCCCGTGGAACCTCCCAAACATGTGTGGTCGAAGCTGGCGATAGACATCATGGGCCCCTTTGAAAACCTGGAGGCAGTGAAAATATTCATTATTGTGATCGTAGACTACACCTCCAAGTGGACCAAATGGGGTGTGGTGGAAACCAATGCAACCACAAAGAAGGTCACAAACTTTTTGACTGAAATATTTAACAGGGAAGGTGACCCCAAGGACATAGTCTCTGACAACGGCTCCCAGTTTACATCATCGGAATTCCGAGAGTTCCTCAGAAGCAGATCCATCAACCACATCACCACGTCACTTTACCATCCCATGTCCAACGGGCTAGTGGAAAGAATGAATAGACTGGTAAAGAGCGTGAACCAACTAGCCACTGCCAATGCCCTATCATGGAGGGAAACCCTCAAGGAGGCTTTGTATGCATACAGAACAACGCCACACTCCACCACCAACTTGGAGCCTTTCACCTTGATGCGGGGCAGAACCGCAACCAACCAATTGAGACCAGCGTGGATCTTCATGGACACTGGTGAGGCAAGAATGAACATAGAACCGAAAATGGATATGGAACAAATCCAAGAAACCATAAGGGAGAAGCAAAAGAAGTACAAAACATATTACGATTCGAGGAGTGGAGCAAAACAGATGCTCCTTCAGGAAGGAGACAGGGTCTGAGTCAGAGAACCGAAGAAAACACTCAACGGTGAATCCAAATTGAGGTCTCCACAAAAAGTTGCACATTGCCATGGAAAGTCTGTCACATTGGATGATGGAAAGAGATGGTCCCATGATGATCTAGTGAAAATAACCAATGACACCTGCAGACCGAGCACTTAAAAAAACAATTACAATGACACATGGTCAAGGTGAGATGCGAGGGGAACAACCAATGACACATGCAGACCCAGCTCATCTACAAACTCAGATGATGGTGCATGGCCAAGAAATGAACACTATCCTGAGGAGGAGACATTTCACCACAAGCACGCAAGAAACAATGAACTCCGTGCCGACGATGAGGAAACATCCACCAGGAGACTGTCGAAAAGAAATCGTAGGATCATCCGAAACTTCAGCAGCAACTACGTCTACTATTGACCAGCAGCTGTCAACTCATGCCACATATCTGTAGCCAACTTTCCCACCCCATCTTTTCCTTGTTCTTCCCCCCCCTTCCGCCCCTTGCTTTCCCTTAGGTAAGGAGATGTTATGATGTTGTTATGCTCATCACCCCTTCTAGAATGGAGAACCTTCCCCCCCCCTCTTTCCACCCGGAACACAGTGAAGATTCCCCCTCATTCCCCAACTGACAGCCCGCGCCTCTGGGGGCCGTTTAATAAAGCTCAACCCTTTACCCACCTCTGCCTCTGAGATTATTTCAGTGTGTCAGGCGAGAGGGGTCACAGACAGCCCCCAAGACCAGGTGACTCCAAAGATGTGCTACAGAGGGCACTTTGGGCATTGCAAGACTGCCGGAGGCGCAGGACAAGATTCCTTGAGCATTCTCAGCAAAGAGATAACAGTTGAAGGCAAAGGAGGACATTAATTTACAGAAGGAGGAAGTGTACAGGGTGAAGAGGGGTGGGCAAGAGATAGAACATTGGGAGTCCCCGAGGTGGAGCAGTATCGGGGAAGAGGTGCTGGAGTTCTGTGATGTGGAGAAAGGGCAGCCAGATGTGGAGGATACCCAGTCACGTGTGGTGTCTTTGAAGCCAAGGAGGGAAGTTTAAAGGTGGGTGGGATGATCCACAGGACTTAAGGCTCCAGATAGTTCAATAGGGTCAGAGGGCAGGCTGTTCTGATCAGGATGTCGAGTCTTCCTTACGAGATGGAAGAGGAGGGCAGAAGCTGAATCAGGAAGATGTCTGTCTGTTTTGGCAAATAGTGCAAAATAAGAGCAAGGCCAGTCAGAACCTGTGAGGAAAAGAATAAAGTGGGTATTGACTGTGTCGCGAAAGCAGTTGGTGCTGCACATTGGCTACCCATGCAGTAGGAACCTGAGAGTGCCCTGGAGAGTGAGAGAGGGTGGGGGGCGGTGAGGAATATGTCTGGAGCAGAACAGGTAACGGGAGACACTGGAGGTCAGAGGGACCAGCACGGGTTCTACTCTAGGAAGGAGTGCGGGCAGCCACCACATCAACAGAGTGGAGATGGGAACTATTTACAGAGGTGCTGTGAGGGGGCACAGAAGAGCCCGGGTCCAAGAAAGTGACAGCGACACAGACAGTGGGAGGCACACAGGAGGGAGTAGGGGAAGACAGCTCACAAGGTGATGGGAAAGGGAGTGTGGTGGTGATGTCTCCAAGGGCGAGAACATAAAAGAGGATGGCTCCTATGGGAACTATAAAGTAAGTAAGTGTACATCCAATGCAAAGTGTGTAAGAAAACATTTGGAATGGGGAACATGTGGAAATATTTAAATTATTGCAAGGAAGGGTCGACAAGGAAAAGTGCGCTAGCAGGCCACTGAGGGTAGGCATGACAATAGAACATTGGAAATCCACTTGTCTGATTCACACAATTGTGCATTGTGACACACACAGAGCAAATGGATGTCGTAAAGAAAGGGCACGTCTGTGATGTAGTGTGTGAGGAGGTGGATAGCGGTCATTGATGAAAATAGGTATTGCCCACTCGCCCTACAGCCATGGCACATACGGTGAGTGGTCTGCCACTTTCTTTGGAGACCAACAGAGGAGGGAGTGAGAACAAAGGTCAAAGGGATTGATGGATTGGGCAGTACGTGTTGAGTGTAGAATAAGGGTCTCTGCACGAGGGGAGTATGCCATTTGCAATGCTCAACCAGTGAACAAAGGCCAAAGGCGCGCACCCAGAAGGGCTTGCTTCTGGCGTGGCTGGTGGCAAAGGGCTACGGCATCAGGGATCTTCATGGACTGCTCGAGCGCCTTAATTCTGTGTGCGCAGTGGTGTTCCCAGGATGTGTCTCCTGTAGGCACATTGCATTGTCCCGGGAGGTGAAGGTACGCATTTCGACTAATTTGCCCAATGGCAGTTACACCACCGCCCACAATTCGCGCATAGCAGGAGATGTGAGAGCACGGTTGAAGACATTCAACGGGATATTGATGTCAATTGCCGAGATGGAGATGTGTAATTCGGCCAGGCGACATAATAAGGACGGTGGGGAGGGGTCCTCCGAAGTCTACCTGCCTGGATAAGCCACAGAGAAAGATCTACAGAGACATAGGCATATTTTGCTGAAGAACTCGGTGTAATAGTTGGTCTGCGAGCAGGTTAAGTAAAAAGGGTTCGCCCTTTATGGTCAATGTACCTATTTATTTATTTATTTTATTTTCACAATTTTTAAAGAAAAACACTGAAGCGGCGGGGCACTGCAAGGTAAAGCATACTCAATAAAAAATCAAACAAAAGCAATAAAACGTCAGTGGCCTATATTGATCATAAAATACGGAAAATAAGATCAGAAAATATGAGCTTTGAGGGCTTTCCTGGATGGCAGTAACGAATGGAAGAAGATAAATGGATGGGGAAGCAGAGTTCCAGGCACAGGAAGCGAGTGAAGAAAAGGCTTCGGTTGAGCATCAGGCGAATTATCTAAGAGCAAAAGATCAGCCGCCTTGGTCGTCCGGACCCAGAAGGCTACTAAAAACTCTTATTTCTGCCCTCAGTGTTCCTCGTATTGATTACTAATCCTGCCTCTTGATTGGACTTCCTGCCTCCTGTCTTACTCCATTGCGTTCTATCGTTAACTCTGCTCTACATTTACTTTTTGGTTTATCTCCTCGGTCTTGGATCTCCTCGGCTCGTTCATCCGCTGCTATTCTTCCATTCAATTCTGGTTCAGTGTTTCTTTTTCTTTCTATTCTATTTAAATGTCTTTATGGACTTTCTGCTCCATATCTCGCCTCTCTTGTTTGCTTTTATTCACCTTCTCGAGCACTTCGCTCCCAGTCCACTTATCGTCTGATCGTTCCTAGACCACCTGGTGCTTCTTCCCGCTTTTGCTCCCTTTCTCTCCTCGCTCCTCTTCATTGGAAGGCTCTTCCTCATCCTCTTCCTTCTTCCCCTACTTATCATCTCTTCCGTAACTGTTTAAAGGCTCATCTTCTATCTTATCTGACCGCCTCATTATCCACTGATGTCCCCTTTTATTATTGATTGCTGTATTATTCCTTTCATGTGCTCCATGAATAATGATGTTCCTCGCTACCATTTTCATTGATTTGTGTACCGTTTCTGAATCTTTGTTAAGGTGCTCTTGCGAAAGCGTGGTATAAATTCAATAAATACAAAATACAATACACTAGCAATACTCAACTTATTCGCCAAATGTGAAGGCGGGCCCCACAGAAGTCATTTCACCAAAATGCCATGACATCACAGGAAGTGATGTCATTTCACCCCACCTGAAGTGACATCACAGGAAGCAGTGGAACACAATCTTTCACCCCTTGACAAAACATGAAGTGGCATCACGTAACATTGTTCCTAAGTACACTACGAAAAATATGGTTATGATAACACTGTAAATTGATGTACATTTCATACTAAATGGATCACCATATGTATTGTTAATATTAGTGTGTGTAGGCCCATATCACCAAATTACTGTGAATGCAAGCAGACGTCCAAAGCCAAGTGATAATATTGTGTTATTATATAGCACTTACACTTAAGTGCTTTATATAGAACAAATATCCATACAATATCACCCATACTGTATTGGTACTCATTTATCAACCTCAGCAGGAAGAAAGGCTGAGTTGGCATTGCCAGGATTCGAAATTGCAACCTGCAGATCACACACCTATCACAGCAGGGGGCTCTCAACCCACTGAGCTATCTTACCGTCTATTGTAAAATGTTACATGTCTGAATGTTCTCAAAGTCAGAAAGCAAATTGCACTTTGTCGTGGATACCATTAAACTGGTAACTGAGAGTTAACAGCAGGCCAGTTCATCTGCAGGTCTGGTGCAAATTCGGCCACATGTCAAGCCGGCATGGAACTCATTTTCAGGCTTCAGAGGATGGCAAAATACATACCATTGGGAGGGTTCATAACTGTGTATTAAAGAAAATGAGTAGCACAAGGAGAGCAGCGCACTCACAAGGCATCCCGTAATGGGCACTCATTACCTCACACATGCAAACAAACATCCTGAACAGCATGCCAGGGAGATAGGAAAGATAGACACATTACAACATGTGGCACAATGAAAGGGCACATTTATGTGCTCTGGTGAAACATTTCTATATTGTACACAAGCTTTTAGGCACAAGGATTTTGTCAAGTGACCGAAGACACAGAGATGGGATGTCTTGCGATGATCGTAACAGAGAAAATGGCAGAAAGAAACATGCAACTTATTTAGAGAAATGCTGGTTAGGCATGGAGAGTCAAATGGCCAGCTCAAATAGGGTAGGTTATTTTTAGGGGAGTGAACAGACTAGGCAGGTGCTGGTAATGAATGTATTGTTTTTGGGAGGTTTCTGGTAAAATAAGCCAAGAAATCTATTTTTAAACTAAAGCGGTCCCATTAAAACTGTCTTTTGCACCAGGAGAGCAGTTTATGGTATTCATTGTGCTGTGTCACAAAATGTGTGTATCATTTCGATTCCACAGGGTGAGCCCTTCTAAGCCAGTCATGCAAAATGAATCCTGGGGCCAGGCTTTGCACAGCACTGTGCTGTCCCCCAATGCCTTCCCCCAATGCTCAGGGGACTTTCAAAATAAAGCGACATACACCTTGTGTGGGATGATTTTCCCTGTTACAGATGTGACCACGTTTCTAGGTTTGGCTATTCTGTGCCACATACATTTACGCGCTGCTGAGTGGGCATTTATAGATTTTAGATGGGCCTTGCCCGTTCAGGTCCTACCCTGTCTACGCCTCTGGATGGACATCTGTTTGGACTAACACCGTTACTCAGCTGCATCAAACGCTGTGCAGTATGGGGCCTGTCAGCGTTTTTTCTAAGCAGTCTTTTGAATGTTAATTGCACCTGTAAAGGAGCTCATGGTGTAATATCAATGTCTTAACCAAGCGTGCCTTCAGTCAGTTGAGTAATGTGTGCCCCTGCATCAGTTCTGGGCACTGAATTCCAGTGAAAACAAACATTGGCAAATCCAACAGTTTTAGCTTCTGCATAGATATTAGATTGGTATTTGCTGGGCACGTAATATCTCCTGGCCAGGAGGTGCAATTATGGCAGTGTCTGGTAAAGGTATATCCATATGCCTGCACAAAAGGCAAAACTGTTGGCTTTGCCACTTCTTGTTTTCACTGCTGGGCTTCATTGCCTGGAACCAATGCAAGGACAGCCAAGTACAACTCTTGCAATTTAGTGTCACAAAGAAGACGTGTTCTGCATCTGCACAGATCATTAACTAGGGCGAGCTTCGGAGTCTGATACAGGAATAACCTGAGGTCAGGTGACCTAAGTGTGCGAAGGAGTAATGAGGCTCATTTCAGGGGCCAGAAAACAACCTGAAGGGCTTCCATGGGGGCCAGAGAAAGCGCAGTCTCCTTTTTTGTTTTCATGAACAACAGGCCAAAGCACATACGAGGGGGAAGTCATCCATCACTCTCTCCCTGTCATGCATAAGCCGTGACATTTAATAGCAACTGTAAAAACGTGCACTCAAACAATAACAGCCGCAGGAAAGTTCATGCATGGGATTCACACATTGAACATGTCTGCAGAATTTACTGCACTTGTCCAATGAGAAAATAGATCAGAGGGCTCTAAGCAGAATTTAATCCGTATTGAATGATGGAACGAGCCGCCCTGCAACGCCGAGAGGTTGTCGTGGGAAACAACACCTGTGCTGAGAACACACGACCCTTGCAAGACATGGCTGACCTTTTCGCCTTCAACCGTTCTCTCGACACAAATTTGGGAAACGCGCAGTCAGATTTCTGGCTTTCCCCTGGTCTCAAGCAACGACGGCTACTTAGAAAGATGACAGGCGTGTGGTTCCTCGGATACTGCTGGAAAAACAATCAACAGCCGAGTTCAAGCGGAGAACCTTTGAAATCACCGCGGGTTCCCTGGGACTGGCGCAGATGTGTCGTTAGGCGCCATTTTGAGCTCCAGCCAGTCCTCCAGCCTCACCGAGGAGCCGTGTAAAACGAGGGCTGGAAATCAATCCTTACCAGGTTTCATGGAAAACATAGCCTGCACATGGACAATTAGTGCTCTTTATGTCTGTAGCCTGCTGCAACCCACACAGAACAGGGCCTGTTAAAATGGAGGCTCACTCTTCTAGGAAGGATTATGCATCAAGTATCTGTGAAAGGCCTCTGAAGTGAGCGACCTGTGGTAATGAATTGTATTCCTGCCATTTAACCTGAGCTCAGGTTAGTTGGTTGAGGGTGGAGTTGTGGTCTAGAGTTTCTGCCCATGAAATTTGGAGAACACATCTCACCTTTGGCTTGTCATTGCCAAAAGTATTTCCTGGTTTGGGCTGAACACCTTTTTCTGCTTGCGCTTCAAACTATCAACATGAGCAATGTTCATAAGACAAACATACGCTCTACTGCTAGACTGTTACTTCTGTGTATTCTCCTCAACTGGTGTGCCCACACCAAGGCGTCCACTGTAGTAACTATGTACAGAAATCTTGCCCAGTGATGGCGCTGCCATCTGTACTGTTGTTCTACAGTATGCATGGCATTTCTGGGAGATGTATCTACCTACCAATCAAGTAAATGCACATACAGGGAGGAGTCAAAAGTCAGTGCTTTTGACTCCCTCCTCCTTGACGGCTTCGATATAATTTCCAAGCCTCGTCCTCACCGTGCTGGTGGTGGGGGTCGCCTTCATCTTTCCTCAGTGGGTTCCTTCTTCCATCATACCCACCCAACACTATTCTTCTTTGAGAACCTGGTTTGCAAGTTGGTCATCTCTCCCTCCTCCACTCTGACCATTGCTACCATCTACAGGCCATCCGGTGCTACCATCCTGTTCCTCTCTGAGTGGGATGATTTCTGCTCATCCTTACTTTCAACCACCTCCAACCTCCTCCTCTTGGGTGACTTCAACATCCAATTGGGCTCCTCTGCCTCTGCATCCACTCTCTTCATTGACCTCTACGCATCTCCTGCCCTCTCCATTCTCCCCTCCGGTCCTACCCACTCGGCTGCACACACATGCCATCAACCTCTCTCTGGCTCCCCCTCGGTTCACCCCTCGCTCTTGGTCAGACTGTTCTCTCCTTCAGCCTGATGCTTCCCTGGCCACCCTGTTGCTTCCCTCCTCTGCCACCTCTCTGGCACTCTCTTCTTCCTCTCTGACTACCTTGCCTTCTCTTCCTTCCTCCTCTGCCCATTCTCGAGCCCATTGCTACTCTCAACTCTTGTTCAGCTCAAGCACTCCTCTGACATCTGCTGTCTCCTGGAAGAGCTTGATTTGGATGGACTTGGTCCCACCGAGACTTGTTTCAAGGCCAACTCTATCACAGGTTTTGACACTCTCCTTCCCGATGGCTACAAGATCCTCTCCGAACCCAGAACCAAGCATCCCGGTGGGGTTGTAGCCTTGATATTTCCGGAGTAGATCCCTGCTTCTATCATTACAATGTGGCACTACTCCTCCTTTAAATGCCTGGTCTGCAAGTTATCTATCTCTGCTGGCCTCTCACTGTGACCACTATATTTAGGCCACCTGGCCAGGTCGCTCTCTTCCTCTCTGAGTGGGCTGGCCTCTCCCACTCACTCCTTGCCTCTACCTCTCAACTTCCTCGGACACTTGAACATCCACCTGGATGCTACCAGCCCTTCTTCAGAACTCTTTCGTAAACCTCTGTGACTCTCTCTCTCTCTCTCTCTCTCTCTCTCTCTCTCTCTCTCTCTCTTTCTCTCTCTCTCTCTCTCTCTCTCTCTATTCTTACCTCTGGCCTGACTCACTCTGCAGGGCACACCCTGGATGTTCTGATCTCCTCAGACCTCCTCTTCTCTAACCCTCTCACCACTCCTCTCACTTGGATTGATCACTTTCTACTTTCTTCCCACCTCTCTCTCTCTTCCCTGCAGGTCAATCTGACTCCGGCACTACCACCTACCTTCTCGGTCATCCGACCCATGTCAGTTGAGGCTTTCCCAGCTACTTTCTCTCCTCCTTCACCTTTGGCTGACAAAGCCCTCTCTAACCTTCATCTCTCTATCTCTAATACTCTGGATTTCTTGACCCTTTCATTAGGGTCTGTTATAAGGCCAAATCCAAGTGCAACTCTTCGTACGATTCCGACCTCACCGCCCTTAAACGCAAGTGTAGAGTGGTGGCAGGAAATGGAGGGCATCAGGCGACCCACCCTGACAAACTGGCCTGCCACCTGCTCCAAAGGCAGTACAGACTCTGTCCTCTCTAAGAAGAGAGCCTACATCAAGCTCGCCTATGTGCGGCATCTAACAACTCAGCCGAACCTTTCAAAATCTGCAAGGAGCTGGGCAATCCTGCTGCAGTCTCTGCCTCTCCTGTTCCTGCCTAGGCCCTCTGCATGGCCATGGCCTCGCAATTTCACTGCTAGAAGTCAGGACACCCTGTCCACCCTCTGTTCCTCTAACTCCTCTTCCTCCTCCTCGACCACTCCTCGTCCGTCTGAGGCCCCCTCTCCTCCTTTGTCCTCCTTTCCCCTGTTCACCCCTGACGATGTTTCTAGACAAGTTTCATTGAAGCATGTTCTCCCGTGCTCATGCAGAACAATCAAGGACCACATCGACACCCTTGCTCCAGCCTTGGCTGGTTTCTGCAATCACTCCTTTGACACTGGAACTTTCCCTTACCCTTAAGCACTCTCTTGTGCACCCCCTTCTAAAGAAGCTCTCGGCCAATCCTTCCTCTCCGGCTAACTGTCTCCTGATCTCCATCACTCCTTTACTGGGCAAACCCTTGGAAAAGCTGCCCATCTCCCAGCTTAATCTACATACTGAATCTGTTGGTTGCCTACATGACCACCAGTCTGGCTTCAGAGATGCCAGAAGCACGGAAACTGAACAACCGTGAAGACTTGATCTCCAATTTTGACTTTAATCTCCCTTCTGTTCTCAATATAGACTCTCCACCCGTGCCAAGAAAAGGGCCCCCATTCAGACGCGGGTATCTGGTGGATCTAATAACACAGATGAACTTTTCAAAATCTGCAAGGAGCTAGCCAACCCTTCCACAGTCTCCTCGTCCCCTCTTCCTTCCCAGGCCATCTGCGACGCATTGGCCACACACTTTGCCACCAAAATTCAGGACATTCTGAACTCACTTGTTACTCACCCGCTAAACCCATCCCACACTCACTTGCCTCCATTGGCCACTCACCCTCCTCCTTCCGCCTTCTTCTCCTTCACCCCTGTCACACCTCAAAAAGTTACCAGAGATGTCTGCTCTATGAAAGCTTCTTCCAAACAGGTTCCCCCATGCATTGTCCTGAACCATCAAGGGCAACATTGGCTCTCTTGCCCTGCACTCGCTGATTTCTGAAACCACTCTTTCACTGGTTCTTTCCCCTCCTCCCTCAAGCACTCTCTTGTGCGCCCAACTCCTGAAAAAACCTTCAGTAGACCCTACCTGTCCATCCAACCACCTCCCTATTTCCATCACCCCCTTCCTGGGGAAACTGCTGCAGAAGCTGGCCTGCTGGCCTTGCTGGCCTTGCTGCAACTCAACTCGCATACTGAACTTGTCAGTGGTCTCGTTGATCATCAATATGGATTCAGTGGATCCAGAGGTATGGAACCTGCTCTTCTGAACACCCGTGAAGAACTGCTGGCATCCCTGGACTCCAACTCCCCAGCTGTCCTCATCCTACTTGATCTTGATCTCTTCTCTGCTGTTGATACTGTCAACCATTCCATTCTCATACAAAGGCTCCATGATACCCACGGGCACTGGAATGGCTGACCTCTTTCCTAACTGGCCGCTCTTCCCAAGTCATTGTGGGCCCTTCTCCTCTCCTACTTCCTTCTCTACCTGTGTTGTCCCCCAGGGATCTATCCTCTCCCCTTTGCTTTTTAATAGCTACCCTGCTCAGCTGGCACTCCTCATCTCCTCCTTGTCCCCCAACTTCCAGGTGACACTCAACTCTTGTTTAGTCTTCTTGCTGACTCTGTTGCACCTTCCTTCATCCCTGACTGCCTGTCTGCCATCCAAGCCTGGTGCACTTCTCACAATCTCTGCCTCAGCAAAACTGAGATCCTTCCAATTGGGACCCCTGCTCCCTCAATCTTCCCTTCTCTCTGGCCTTTCACCTTGGGCTCTCCCCTTGATTCTTGCCCTCAAGCCAGAAACCTTGGAGTCATCTTCGAATCCTCTCTCCTCCTCCCACACACTCAGGACATTGCTAAGAAGTCCCACTTTCAACTCTTCCTTCTAGAAAATTCTCCCTTTTCTCACTTTCCCAGAGAGACTCAATGTTACCCGAGCCCTGGTTCTCTCTAGGCTTGACTATTCCAACAGCCTCCTCCGCAATCTACCTCCTTCCATTATGTGACCCTTTAAGCTAATCTAGAATAGAGCAGCAAGATTTATCCTTGGCCTTTAGCCCAGAGACTACATCTCTCCTGCCCTAAAAAGTCTACACTGGCTCCTGGTTACTGCACAGATGAAATTCAAATCCCTCTGCATCATCCACAATACTGTCTGGGGCCAGGGACCACACTATCTGCAACTTTCTCTTACAATATACTTTCCTTCTAGACCTCTATGTTCCTCTGGCACCATCTCCCTGTGTTCAAAGTGTTTCGCTAAACAGAGAGCACACGGTCGTTCGCTTTCCTAAACTGGTCCCCTCCTCCTTCCATGAACAGCCTCCGCCTCCCTCTGCGTCTTGAGTAGGACCTTCTTAAGTTCTGAAAGCACCTCAAGCCTTTCCTCTTTTCCTCCTCCTTCCCAGTTGCTGTGATTGGTATATTGACCCATTATGCATCCCCAGGGCCCCTGACAACTCACATTCAATCTCATCAGCTTCTGTCTACCTTCAGCACTTGCCTCGCCACACCCTCCGCACTGGAGACTCGTTCTTTTCCAACCAACGTGGCTGCTGGCCGCATAACACTTACCATACCTTGCACTTCATCTTTGGCTCACCCTCGAGCACGGACACCCCAGCACCAACCCCACGGCCCTCTTCCTTGCTGCGCTTGCATGTTCTGAATACTCACAAGTCACAGTAGGTTCAGCCGTCCCTTCCCTATTGTATTTTGTGTTTTTTAATTGTTGCCTTGTGGATGCTTTGAAACAGGATGTATTTGTTGTATAAGCATCTAACAAGCAAAAAGAAAAACGAAACTATACTAAACCAAACAAACAAATACATTCTGGGCCATTTGTTGTAATTTGTTGTCATCTCCACTGGATCCCAAACACAATACTGCGCAGAATGGGATTACCATAATAAATGATGTCGTCCCAAATAACCAGACAGACTCAAAGAAAATGCTAAAATACTACTTTATTATCAGTTCAATGAAGTAGGGAAACCTGGCAAACAACAAATCGTAGCCCACACACTCTCATTTGCATTTCGGTTACAAAAAGGTTTTATAACTCTATGTGCGTCAGCTATGACATCCTACGTGGCAAATAATAAAACCAATCAAACGGAGGGATTGGTTATGGGAACATATCTACTTATAGTTTATGTAAGTGTTAGTAACATGATTGGCAGCTCCTCATCTGGCATGCATGACTTGAACTTCCCTCTAACTACGTATAATACAGATTATGGCAGAATACCAGTAGTGTATTGGCCCCTGCAACAATGTATGTTCACCATTGAATAGGCTCTTGTGATTGGTTGGTATTCTCTTCCAACTTTAGACATTCGTCAGCATGTAAGCAGCATGTAAGCAACCTTGGTGCAGAGAAGTACATCGGGCTACTGCCCACTTGTCCAATTAGTCTACCATCTCTCATCAGTCAAGCCTTCAGCCAAGGCTTCTTCTTTGTACTTGATCTTGCTCGATGTTCTCTTCTCTGTAGCTCTAAGGGGAGTTAAGGTACACCATTATCTTCATCCAAAACTTTATGAATTGGCCTTGCACCACATGTGAAGAGACCATGATTTTGTCCATCTCGCCTTTCTACTTAGTGCTATTTGATTCAATTATTATGGGTGTCTTTACCCTCTTTGACCTCTGGAGACTTGGTTGCTCCGTCTCACATATGCCTTCTGCATTTTTAATTGTTCAATACCTGGCATACGCGTACTTTGCTTATCCGCGTTGACTCCCTTTGTACGGTCCATATGTTAAAATCACGGCAAAAATGTCAGTTTACACAAAAAAACGTGGCAAACCCCCAGACCCATTATACCATTTAAAGGGAGCAGGGGACAGACCCGCAACCCTACCTCGCCTTAAATGTTATAACAGGGCACACCTTTACCGGTTCAAATCGCAACATTTTTACTGCAATTTTTTGAAAAGGTGACATTTTTGCCACAGTTTTATTACTGCAGACCCCTTTGTACCCTGCAATTGCTTCTTACTGTGGCATACCTGATCTTTGACCAACATCTATACTTTGTTCATACACAAATTTGTATTTCCAGCATCTGTCAGCTCTGCAGCCCTGTTTTTATTCAGAGCTGAAGCCTATCTTTTCAATATGGCAGCTTTACCCGTTTACTACTCATCTGGTTACTTATTTTCTTTGTAAATATGGTTTCTTCTCACTTGCATATATACTTACTCTCGTTTTTTCAGTTACATCTTCATTCTTTAGGTTTTCTCATATCACTTCAGTGTGTCATTGTCCTTCTCCTTATGACATCATTTTGCACCTGTCAGATTTCTTTTATAGCTCTTCGATGTTCAGTGGTGTCTGTAGATCTCTTGCTAACACTTCAGTTCGAGGGCACATTCTGTACGGATGTCTAAGCGCATAACTTCTCTCATATACTCGATGCAGTATTGGAATAATACCTGGTGTCATGTACAGTTTCTTCTTATTCTTCATTCATTATGTTGGAGGTGAGGGGGTGGGTTCTATCAATGATGTACACATCTGATTCCCTACATTCCCCCCTCTGGTCCAGTCCACGATCACCTTGGAGAGGAGAAGCTGGATGCATTTTCCCTAGCTCTCTCACTGCTGTCAAACTTTAACAGCAGGAGAAGGGCTGTGTGTGGGACCCCATATGTTATCCCTATACTGTATCGAGTGTATGAGAGATGATATGCCCTCAGGCAACCCTACCGAAAGTACCCTTGTGCTGAAAGAGTGGAAGGATGACAGCACACACCATTGGACATCTTGCAGTGTGCAATAACGTGAGTCCAACATGCAGGTAAGTTATGAATATGTCTTTAATGTCTCCAAGTACAGTTGATAGGTAGGAGAACAGACACCGGCTTCCCACCCGGCAGGCACTCACCAACTGACACCTTCCGAACACCACACACGTCACACTTACATTCCTGCAAGCACATGCATTCCATTCCACCTGAGATCACAGATTACAACACTTCCCCCCCTTGATTAATCAAGAATTCAAAGGACAAAACCAACCAACCACAGAATGCACAACATGTGGCCACCATGATGCGCACTCCATCATAATCCCGGAAAATAGCATACCCCGCAAATCAAATGCCACAAGAAGAAGTCACACTATATGTGAGAAAAACCATGTGCCAAGACACAATAAACCCTTACCAGATCACACACCTCTGGCAAACACGTTGCACATTAACTTATGTGTCACACATTAATCAAACCAACCACCTAGAACACCAACACAACTTGCACCACAGAACACCAGTTCAGCCACCATATTCCTACACCTACAACCAAGGACCAACCTACGAGGACACCAACCCCAACACGAACCCACTCCGAGCTGCCCCTCGGAGCACAGGCCTGCCACACCTGGCCTTCTAAACTGAACTGACGCTCCCTACCATAAGTGCACTAATCACCTTCTGCCCCAGGCTGCCACCCCAGGACCGCCAGCCTGCCACACTGGAGCACAACCCACAGGACATGGACCCTCCCGGCCATCCAAAATCCCCAAACTACAAACACTACCCACAGGACAAGGACTCTCCCGGCCGTCCAAAATCCCAAACACAAGCACTACCCAGGACACGGACCCTCCCGGCCGTCCAAAATCCCAAACAACAAACACTACACAAAGCACTGTCCCATCAACCCCTGGAAAAACATTCTAAACAACCAAGAAATAAAAAAAACACAAGCATTGCACAGTACCATCAGAGAAGACTACTGGCTCTTACATCCCACAACACAAACAACAAACCTACTATGCCATCGCAATGCGACACCAATAACTGAAACCTTACCATAGTTACGGAAAACCTCAACTCCACTTATGTAGTACGCAGGGCCCGGCCGGCACCCCACCCACCATGGAGAAACGCGCCATTACAGTGGCAGCCAAATAGGTCCACCCGGCCACCTATTGAACAAAACAACTAGAGAAATCGCTGTTAACAACACATCTCTGAGGAGGGGACCTTCATTGTTGACACGTGATGTACGGCGCTGCATTACGCTCCGCGTCACATGTCTATAATTCGGCATTGAGGACAAGTCCGGAATATGGCTGTGATTCCTCCTTCCGCGTCGCATCACGCGTCTGCGATACGGCCTGCGATGAGGGATGAAGAGGCGTCCGGATTCTGCGGCGCCCCTCCTTTGGTGACAGTTTTGCGATGCTGACCACGCCGCTTATAATGATGAGGTACGTGTTGGAGCCTATGGAGTTGTCATCATCAATTATATTCTGCCCGGGGAGAGACCCTTTTGCTCCGGCCTTGCTGTCGGCTCAAAGTCTTTCAAATATCTGCGAGCGGTATTTCATGTAGATTGAAATGCTAATTGTACCTGCTAGATAATACTAAAAGTACAAGTGGGATGCTGCTCAAGGAACTAGGCGCGATGCATGAAATGGCACGTGATGGCGTCCTCTATAAAGTCCCTCTTTGGATCAGTGGTGCATATCATGCGTACTACCGAAAAGCGTACCATCTGACACCTGGGACAAATGGGGTGTGCAGCCACGAAAGCAGATGTATTGACATGGATTATGGCTATTTCCCGAACATATGTATGCTGAGTCCATTTTTTAATAACATTGGAGACATTATTGATGCACTGCTGCAGAGGTTTGTTCTCCATTTTGCATTGGCTTCATGGCGGACCCCAGAGTCATCGTAGAGCTGTTGCTTCTAATGCCCCTTCACCTGCTGTTTGGTCCGGGTGAAGGAATGGGCATGTTTCTGACCCATGAGGATATGTGGTGCCTTTCATTCTGGCATTGCGAAAGGTGACAATGTGGGAAGGAGGACATTCAATGTACTTTGGTCCATGATGCAGCAGGGAATGGCCAGGGGCGGAGATTTTAAACCGTGATTGTCTGCTATGTACTTTGCTGCACTGCTTCTTGTTTTACTTTTTTTTTGCTGTGTTTTTGTTTCCCCCTTTTTTTTTGGGGGGGAGGGGGAGGTGGTATCTTTCTGCTTACAAGTTTTCCTGAGTGATGTTTGGACTAATAGTGCAGTGGTCCGCATGTTGTTTTAGATATATTTGCTGTTGCACCCTTTTCACCCGTTGCATCTATCGGAGATGCTTTTGAAAGGTTTCATGTTATGCTGATATGTTCCTTGAAATTTACATGGGCTCTTTTTAATTTTGGGGTTTTCTGGTTGGTGATGTTTATATGAGATTGGGAGGGGTACCGGGGGTGGCTTGGGGTTTGTTCTTGTTGACGTTGGATTTATACTTCTGCAGGTGGGGGTGGGGGAGGGTATTTGATTTTTATCAGTACAGAATTTTTGTTTTGGTTTTTTATTGTTTTATTTTTTTCCTTGCAATGCCGTCTGGGAGGGGTGACCAGTTGTCTGTTTCCTCATGGAATATAAATGGTCTAAACAATCCACTCAAAAGACAAACGATTTTTAATTGTTTGAAGGATATGCACTGTGATGTTTATTTTCTTCAAGAGACCCATATATTGCTGGATGAAGTTAATATGTTACGCAAAGGATGGATTGGGGAATTTTATGTCTCGTGCTATTCATCCAGAAGTAGAGGGGTCGCTGTTCTGATTCGGAAAAATTCCCTGATTAAGGTCTTAAACTCTTGCTCTGATAAGGAGGGTAGGGTCGTTGCACTCTTGGTGGAGGTTCAGGGAGTTCAGACTATTCTTTGCAATGTTTACGCTCCCTCAGTGGATGATGGTTCATTCTTTGGAAAAGTTGCTCAAATGCTGCAGGATTTTGCTTGCCGGAATGTTATTCTGGGGGGAGATTTTAATTTGGTTATTGATACTGTCAAAGATCGGAGTGGATCCAGTGCTGTTTGCAGGAGGGATCCGACATTTTGTTCTTTTAGCTCACTTATTTCTGAATTTGCCTTAGAAGACTGTTGGAGATTGCTTCATGCTGATTTGAGAGAATACACGTTTTATTCTAGCTCTCATGATTCACATTCTCGTATAGATATGTTTCTCACAGCTGGATCAGCAACCTTGAATCTGGCAAGCTGTGAGATTGGCTGTATTGCTGTCACTGACCATGCACCTGTGTTTATGAATATGGGTTTGCAGTTTGATACTTCCAGATCTTTTTGTTGGAAAATGAACACCTCAATTCTTCAGGATGAGAAGATAGTAGATAAAATCAGGTCTGAGGCTGATCAATTTGTTGTGGAAAATAGGACAGAAGGAATTGGTGTTGGGACAGTCTGGGAGGCATTTAAATGTACGATGCGGGGATTGATCCTGGGTTTGTCCATTAGCAAGAGGAAATGTATAGAGAGGAAAAGTTTGGATTTGGAACAAAATATTAAGCAGCTTTCAAAGGATTTGATAAATGACTCAGTTAATCTGGAGAAAAGGAGAAAACTTAGGGAACTGCAGAGGGAGCTGAATGAGACTTTGAAAACAAGGTCTGAAAAGGATTTGTTTAGATTGAAATGTTCTTATTTTGATTATGGTGAAAAGTGCGATCACTGGCTTGCCTGTAGATTAAGACAACAGCAATCAGAAAGATCTATCACTTCAATCAAAAGAGAGAATGGTCAGGTGACTTGTGACCCGAAATTGATTAATGAGAATTTTAAGGAGTATTATATGAAACTCTATCAAAGTGAGATGGGTGTCAATGGATTGAATGATTCCTTTTTTAGTGGATTGGAGATACCTAGAGTGAATGATTTGGAGAATGCAATGCTGGGTGAAGCTTTGACTGTGGATGAATTGAAAACTGCGATTGGGAAGTTGAACTCGGGCAAGTCTCCGGGTCCGGATGGTCTGCCTGCTGAATTTTATAAAATCTTACCTGATTCAGTGATAGAACTTATGCGGGTTATGTTCATAGAATCCAGGGTGGGAGGTTTGCTTTCTGCTTCTACTAGTCATGCCATTATATCGTTTTTTATAAAAAAGGGTAAGGATGGTTGTTTGACTTCGAATTACCGTCCGATCAGTTTGATTAATACTGATAATAAGATCCTTGCGAAACTATTGGCTCTTCGTTTGCAGAATCGTCTTGTGAAGTTAGTGCACTCTAATCAGTTGGGCTTTGTTCACGGCCGGAGGACATCTAGCAATATTAGGAACTTATTGTTGTTGATGGCACATGCACAGGATATGGATGATGATGTTGCAGTGCTTTCCTTGGATGCGGAGGAAGCGTTTGATCGTGTTGATTGGAACTATCTTTTTTCAGTATTGCGTGCTATGAATTTGGGAGAGGAGTTTATTTCATGGATCGTCTTGCTTTATGCTTGTCCGACTGCCACTGTCAGAACTAATGGGCAATTGTCAGATTCTTTTGTGCTGCGGAGGGGTACGATACAGGGATGTCCTTTATCCCCCCTGATATTCGTTTTGGCCATGGAACCATTGGCGATTGCCTTGAGGAGTGACGTGAGGATACAGGGTCTGAGTTTTCATGGTGCCGACCAAAAGTTGTGGTTTTATGCGGATGACCTACTTTTTTTGTTACGGAATTTAACAGTGTCCCTTCCGGCCTTGCTGAATGTTTTGGATAGATTTCATGCGGTGGCTGGATTTAAGGTTAACTGGTCTAAATCTGAGGTGTTGCCAATTTCAGGATATTGTGACAAGAACTTGATTACTGGGATTGGGTTTTAATGGTGTGAAAGTAAGCTGAAATACCTGGGTATATGGCTAACCCCACTGGTGGATGAGATGGTTGTGGTAAACATGAATGAGGTATGTACTGATTTGAAATTGAGCATCTTGAGGTGGTCTTTGCTTCATTTGTCCCTATGGGGCAAGGTGAACGCTATCAAAATGAATGCATCTCCAAAGATTAATTATGTTCTAGGTATGCTTCCGATGAAAATTGGTGAACATTACTGGAAAAAAATTGATGGTTTGTTGCAGTCATTCCTGTGGGATAATAAGCTGCCTGGCTTAAATTGTGGAAACTTCAGTTGCCAGTAGAAAAAGGTGGTCTGGGAGTACCGAACTTCAGGGCATATCATTTAGCCTTTTCAAGTCATTTTATTGTACCTTTTTTGATGGATTTGCCTGATAAATGGGTAATTGCAGAGGCAAGTATGTTGGGTCCGCTCCCTCCAAGGGCAATTCTCATGGCGACGAACAAGTCATGTAATAAATTGCCTTTGACGGTTTTTCTGAGAGAGACGTGGAGACAGGTTCATGAATTGTTGGGCTCGGTTGCTTCAAGGACTATTCACTCATCCATTTGGTTGAACCCATTGATTGCTATCGGGGGCAGATCTTTATTCTGGCCGGATTGTTTTCTAGGCGGGGTGCTCTGGATTGATGATGTTCTGGTGGATGGAGGGTGGATTGGGGAATGTGAGTTACGAGCAAAGTTTCACATTGATAATTTCAGAACTGAACACTTCAGGAAATTGGAAAGATGTATCGGTGATGTGGCGGAGCTAGGAAGTTCAATGGTGAATCTCTATCTTATGGAGAGGGAGCTGGGTGGTTGTTCCATTGCTAGCAGGATATATAATTGTATTGTGTCTGCTTATAAGGAAAATTCTGATTTGAGAGATGAATGGGGAAGGAGGTTGGGGTGTGAGATTTCGCCTGAGATGTGACTGGATATGTGCGCGAATGTTAAACTCTGTGCAATTGATATGGTGGAACGGTCAAGACATATAAAGATTCTCAATAGAGTGTTTTGGAGCCCGGAGCGAATGTTTAAGAGGGGGCTGATGGACTCGGATGAATGCTGGTGTTGTGGGAATGGACAGGGAAGTCTGGAACATCTGTTGTGGGAATGTGTGCATATACGGGGATTTTGGCATGATGTTTGTGGTGCCTGTCTGCGTGTTTTGAATTTGGATGTTTAATTGGATTTTATGACAATGAATTTGGGAGGTGGAGAATTGCTGGAGGATCTCTCTGTGTCACGGAAAAAAGTTTTTACTCCGTGGAGCTTGTCTGGGCTTGTTTCGGGGGCTGGAAGTCGCGGAATGTGCCTTCTCTTGATGATTGGGTTGAGGGGATGTCTGCACTTGCATCCGTGGTTTACAAGAGGCAAGGGAAGTTGAGGTTGTACGGAAAGGTGTGGGATGACTTTCTGAGTATTTACTGATTTATTGCAAGTTGTGTATATATAATATTCTGTTATTCTGTGTATTTTTGCTGAGTATTTATTGTTCCGATTGTTTGATTGATTATCTATGTGTAAACTTTATAAATAAACAAATAAAAAAATAAAATAAAATAAAAAGAAATCGCTGTTAACCCAAAAGAAAACAGAACACGCTAAGGTGAAAAGTCATCACGCCATAACACTGGCACCCAAATACATCCACCCGGCCATCTATGTGGTAACAAAGTAAAGTAACTTGCCCAAAACCCAAATAGACCCAACCGGCCATCTATTTGCTAAACAAGATTCAGGAAATCGTACGAAATCCAAATAGACCCACCCGGCCATCTATTTGGTAAAACATAAAATGAACTGCTCGTCAAACAGCAGAAATCACAATATAACACTACAAAATTCATGGGCACTCGCCCCCCACAGATCCACCCGGCCAGCCACGACCAAAATAACATGAAGCAAAACCACTAATCCTACAGTTGGAACAGAAATCACTGCGGAAAACCCTGTCATGACTATATCAGTGAGGCGAAAACAAGCGCAATCAGCAACGACCCGAAAACTGATGTCCACTATAAACTATACACCGTGAAACAAGAAACCCCCGACCGGGAAGCCGGTCTCTGTTCTCCTACATATCACCTGTACTTGGAGACATTAAAGACATATTCATAACTTACCTGCACGTTGGACTCACGTTATTACACAGTGCTGAGTAATATCTGACGAGTGAAGAATTATGTCATGAGGAAGGTATATGAGGACATACAGAAACAATATGAAAATACTTAAGAGTGACAATGTAACTTAAGTGACAAGAGAAACATGTACAAAATGATATCTACAAAGAAGATAAAGTAACTTGACGACCAATAAGTGTAAATACACAGTAACGCAAGCTATATGAAAAATATTGAAGCTTGCTATAGAGGAAAATAAAATACGGCTAGGAAGTCCATGATAGGAACATGGATGTTGGCTCCTGTTAAATCTCATTCCAGCAACCTCAGAGACAGAACAGGGGCGCAGAGTCCGGAGACATTGGAGAAATAGTTTATTTGCAGAATAAAGACAAGCCTGATGGCCTGGGACAAAGGGTGCAAATTTAAGGAATATTTCCAAGCCATAAAGAACGGCAGAAGGATAAATCATGTACGTAACACAGATTACTCTCAGATTAAGGATGAAGAAAACATTTGTAAGAGCCAAATATTGTAAAATTAACAGTGAATAAGGCCTATACAAGATGGAGTGAGAAAGTCTGTTGAGACCAAGAAAAGCAAGAACACACAGTATAATTCAATCAAATAGAAGTAAATAAGAGGTTGAAATGGACAAATGTGCGGTCTCTTCACATGTGATTCAGAAGTCGAAAACAAGGGCTATTCATTAAGCTTTGGATGAATATAGTGATGTGCTTACACTCCCTTCAATATCCCAGAACAGAGAGCAACTACAAGTGCAACTACAGACGGGAAACTTTGGCTTATGGTTGGACTTATGAGAGATGTTGGACTAATTGGGAAAGTGGGGAGTAATCTGACGTGGCTTAAGCCCAGGGTTTAGTTTTGCTTAGGTGCGCTCATGACTCGAAGGTCAAAGGTTTGGGTTTGGTGAGAATGCCAACCAATCGGAGGGTCCTTGGGGCAACATGCTATAAAATGTTGCACTGACCAATCCGCTGACATTTTATCTGCTATTTTCAGTATTATATGTATTTAGAGGTAGATCGAAGCGGGCCTCACAGATAAGGGGCAGTCAATGATTTAGTAGCCCCTATGTATGCCATAGGTACATATGATCCATTAAGAAACTTTTCCATTCGATAGGTTTTGTAGATTGCCACATAGGGTGGCATCATAGATGACGCATATTGGGGTGTATAACCTCTGTGTAATCAAGTTTGCGTGTGAGTGTGCTAGCATCAGCCCGTTGTTCACCAGTTTTCTCTGCTTTATTGAACTGAGAATAAAGTAGTATTTTGCCATATTTTCTGAGTCTGGTTATTTGGTTTGAGATTTTTATTGGTAATTCCATCTAGTACAAGAGACGCTTCAAGGTGCTAGAGAACATTTTGGTAGTGGTGTGGACGGTTCATGCCTAATCGACCCAGGCCCAGATCCAGACCTTCTGACTTTCAGCTGCTTTTGACCACTGTGCTTCCTGTTGGGGAATGGCACGTAACAAAACACGTATAAGAAGATAAGGTTGACAGGTCCCCTTTGACGAAAATTCTTGTCCAATCGCAACAGGTCCCCTGCGGACTGAAGGCGAACTGGTCGATTGGGGAAGAGTCGATGCCGAGGGACCCGAGCTGAACCACGGATGTAAGTAGAACATAGAAGATGGCAAAAATAAGAGGAGGGATTGTGTTATGAATAAAAGGTATACAAGGAACAGGATTTTGGGGGATTATGAAGAAGTGAAGGAAATACCTTGATTGCGGTTCCAAGGGGATGGAAGGGTACACACAAAAAAAGAAAAAGTCTCCAAATAGGGGTGTTAAGGATTCCTGAGGGAAGGCCAACAAGAAGAGTGTGTTTCAAACTCCAAGATGAATACAAAATGATATGAGTTAAATTTACTAAAGGAAGTAAAGGAAGGCGTACGCAGTAACATTTATTAACGTGCACATGTGTATGGGATTATAAATGTCAGTATCAAACTTTTGTTGTATTTAGATAAAACAATAGTAAAAATTAAGGTGATTATTAGATTTTGAATCAAAAGATTGACATCAATCAGGAGGATAAAAATTAAAGGAAATTAATAAATATATAAAGAAGATATTCTTCAAATATTAATGATAAAACAACAAAACACTAAACTTTAATAGAATGTGTAAATGGAGTAAAAAGAACATGGTTGCATATATTTTAAAAGTAGTTAAAATATTTTGATTTTCGGTTAATAAGTGGCGACTGATGGTGCCTGCTCAAGTTGATCAGTGCGGTATATTTGATAAGATTAAGAGAAGAGTAAGTATAGACAGTCAAGATCGACTTGTCAATCATGGGGGCACTCCTCCTTTACTCTTTTGTAGGACACTGCTAAAATATTCAGCCAAGATGAGGAAATATCATTCGGAGTGGGTTTGAGGCATGACCAATAAGACCCTCATTCCGTAGCTTCAGGAGGATTTGTTGTCAAAAACAATATTGCAACATATGGCAACATACTTCTATTCTACATATAAGGGAAAGAAGTTACAGAAAAGGTTGGCTATATAAGGGATATGGAAGATGTACCAGGGTGATAAAGAAAATCCAGCTGAGAAGGGGAGGATGCTTAATCAGCATAAAGGGGAGGATGCAACACCTGTGGCTCCCCTTTCCCATCACGGAAACAAGAACTTAGGATTGTTTTCTAGGTGGGGTGCTCTGGATTGATGATGTTCTGGTGGATGGAGGGTGGATTGGGGAATGTGAGTTACGAGCAAAGTTTCACATTGATAATTTCAGAACTGAACACTTCAGGAAATTGGAAAGATGTATCGGTGATGTGGCGGAGCTAGGAAGTTCAATGGTGAATCTCTATCTTATGGAGAGGGAGCTGGGTGGTTGTTCCATTGCTAGCAGGATATATAATTGTATTGTGTCTGCTTATAAGGAAAATTCTGATTTGAGAGATGAATGGGGAAGGAGGTTGGGGTGTGAGATTTCGCCTGAGATGTGACTGGATATGTGCGCGAATGTTAAACTCTGTGCAATTGATATGGTGGAACGGTCAAGACATATAAAGATTCTCAATAGAGTGTTTTGGAGCCCGGAGCGAATGTTTAAGAGGGGGCTGATGGACTCGGATGAATGCTGGTGTTGTGGGAATGGACAGGGAAGTCTGGAACATCTGTTGTGGGAATGTGTGCATATACGGGGATTTTGGCATGATGTTTGTGGTGCCTGTCTGCGTGTTTTGAATTTGGATGTTTAATTGGATTTTATGACAATGAATTTGGGAGGTGGAGAATTGCTGGAGTATCTCTCTGTGTCACGGAAAAAAGTTTTTACTCCGTGGAGCTTGTCTGGGCTTGTTTCGGGGGCTGGAAGTCGCGGAATGCGCCTTCTCTTGATGATTGGGTTGAGGGGATGTCTGCCCTTGCATCCGTGGTTTACAAGAGGCAAGGGAAGTTGAGGTTGTACGGAAAGGTGTGGGATGACTCTGAGTATTTACTGATTTATTGCAAGTTGTGTATATATAATATTCTGTTATTCTGTGTATTTTTGCTGAGTATTTATTGTTCCGATTGTTTGATTGATTATCTATGTGTAAACTTTATAAATAAACAAATAAAAAAATAAAATAAAATAAAAAGAAATCGCTGTTAACCCATAAGAAAACAGAACACGCTAAGGTGAAAAGTCATCACGCCATAACACTGGCACCCAAATACATCCACCCGGCCATCTATGTGGTAACAAAGTAAAGTAACTTGCCCAAAACCCAAATAGACCCAACCGGCCATCTATTTGCTAAACAAGATTCAGGAAATCGTACGAAATCCAAATAGACTCACCCGGCCATCTATTTGGTAAAACATAAAATGAACTGCTCGTCAAACAGCAGAAATCACAATATAACACTACAAAATTCATGGGCACTCGCCCCCCACAGATCCACCCGGCCAGCCACGACCAAAATAACATGAAGCAAAACCACTAATCCTACAGTTGGAACAGAAATCACTGCGGAAAACCCTGTCATGACTATATCAGTGAGGCGAAAACAAGCGCAATCAGCAACGACCCGAAAACTGATGTCCACTATAAACTATACACCGTGAAACAAGAAACACCCGACCGGGAAGCCGGTCTCTGTTCTCCTACATATCACCTGTACTTGGCGACATTAAAGACATATTCATAACTTACCTGCACGTTGGACTCACGTTATTACACAGTGCTGAGTAATATCTGACGAGTGAAGAATTATGTCATGAGGAAGGTATATGAGGACATACAGAAACAATATGAAAATACTTAAGAGTGACAATGTAACTTAAGTGACAAGAGAAACATGTACAAAATGATATCTACAAAGAAGATAAAGTAACTTGACGACCAATAAGTGTAAATACACAGTAACGCAAGCTATATGAAAAATATTGAAGCTTGCTATAGAGGAAAATAAAATACGGCTAGGAAGTCCATGATAGGAACATGGATGTTGGCTCCTGTTAAGACTCATTCCAGCAACCTCAGAGACAGAACAGGGGCGCAGAGTCCGGAGACATTGGAGAAATAGTTTATTTGCAGAATAAAGACAAGCCTGATGGCCTGGGACAAAGGGTGCAAATTTAAGGAATATTTCCAAGCCATAAAGAACGGCAGAAGGATAAATCATGTACGTAACACAGATTACTCTCAGATTAAGGATGAAGAAAACATTTGTAAGAGCCAAATATTGTAAAATTAACAGTGAATAAGGCCTATACAAGATGGAGTGAGAAAGTCTGTTGAGACCAAGAAAAGCAAGAACACACAGTATAATTCAATCAAATAGAAATAAATAAGAGGTTGAAATGGACAAATGTGCGGTCTCTTCACATGTGATTCAGAAGTCGAAAACAAGGGCTATTCATTAAGCTTTGGATGAATATAGTGATGTGCTTACACTCCCTTCAATATCCCAGAACAGAGAGCAACTACAAGTGCAACTACAGACGGGAAACTTTGGCTTATGGTTGGACTTATGAGAGATGTTGGACTAATTGGGAAAGTGGGGAGTAATCTGACGTGGCTTAAGCCCAGGGTTTAGTTTTGCTTAGGTGCGCTCATGACTCGAAGGTCAAAGGTTTGGGTTTGGTGAGAATGCCAACCAATCGGAGGGTCCTTGGGGCAACATGCTATAAAATGTTGCACTGACCAATCCGTTGACATTTTATCTGCTATTTTCAGTATTATATGTATTTAGAGGTAGATCGAAGCGGGCCTCACAGATAAGGGGCAGTCAATGATTTAGTAGCCCCTATGTATGCCATAGGTACATATGATCCATTAAGAAACTCTTCCATTCGATAGGTTTTGTAGATTGCCACATAGGGTGGCATCATAGATGACGCATATTGGGGTGTATAACCTCTGTGTAATCAAGTTTGCGTGTGAGTGTGCTAGCATCAGCCCGTTGTTCACCAGTTTTCTCTGCTTTATTGAACTGAGAATAAAGTAGTATTTTGCCATATTTTCTGAGTCTGGTTATTTGGTTTGAGATTTTTATTGGTAATTCCATCTAGTACAAGAGACGCTTCAAGGTGCTAGAGAACATTTTGGTAGTGGTGTGGACGGTTCATGCCTAATCGACCCAGGCCCAGATCCAGACCTTCTGACTTTCAGCTGCTTTTGACCACTGTGCTTCCTGTTGGGGAATGGCACGTAACAAAACACGTATAAGAAGATAAGGTTGACAGGTCCCCTTTGACGAAAATTCTTGTCCAATCGCAACAGGTCCCCTGCGGACTGAAGGCGAACTGGTCGATTGGGGAAGAGTCGATGCCGAGGGACCCGAGCTGAACCACGGATGTAAGTAGAACATAGAAGATGGCAAAAATAAGAGGAGGGATTGTGTTATGAATAAAAGGTATACAAGGAACAGGATTTTGGGGGATTATGAAGAAGTGAAGGAAATACCTTGATTGCGGTTCCAAGGGGATGGAAGGGTACACACAAAAAAAGAAAAAGTCTCCAAATAGGGGTGTTAAGGATTCCTGAGGGAAGGCCAACAAGAAGAGTGTGTTTCAAACTCCAAGATGAATACAAAATGATATGAGTTAAATTTACTAAAGGAAGTAAAGGAAGGCGTACGCAGTAACATTTATTAACGTGCACATGTGTATGGGATTATAAATGTCAGTATCAAACTTTTGTTGTATTTAGATAAAACAATAGTAAAAATTAAGGTGATTATTAGATTTTGAATCAAAAGATTGACATCAATCAGGAGGATAAAAATTAAAGGAAATTAATAAATATATAAAGAAGATATTCTTCAAATATTAATGATAAAACAACAAAACACTAAACTTTAATAGAATGTGTAAATGGAGTAAAAAGAACATGGTTGCATATATTTTAAAAGTAGTTAAAATATTTTGATTTTCGGTTAATAAGTGGCGACTGATGGTGCCTGCTCAAGTTGATCAGTGCGGTATATTTGATAAGATTAAGAGAAGAGTAAGTATAGACAGTCAAGATCGACTTGTCAATCATGGGGGCACTCCTCCTTTACCCTTTTGTAGGACACTGCTAAAATATTCAGCCAAGATGAGGAAATATCATTCGGAGTGGGTTTGAGGCATGACCAATAAGACCCTCATTCCGTAGCTTCAGGAGGATTTGTTGTCAAAAACAATATTGCAACATATGGCAACATACTTCTATTCTACATATAAGGGAAAGAAGTTACAGAAAAGGTTGGCTATATAAGGGATATGGAAGATGTACCAGGGTGATAAAGAAAATCCAGCTGAGAAGGGGAGGATGCTTAATCAGCATAAAGGGGAGGATGCAACACCTGTGGCTCCCCTTTCCCATTACGGAAACAAGAACTTAGATATAGAGAAGAAGTGATTGCATCCCTTAAAAGAATTGAAAGCAGCAACAGTGTATGTTAATCCGGCATATGAGCCCCCCGCTTATAACAGTTTGGGCAATGTGGAAGAGAGCAAAAGAATAGAACACAAATATATCTCAATACACAATAGAAGTAAATGGTGTGATGAGAGAGAGGATAGGCAAGATAGACATATGGAGTCAGAGGAAGAGTCAAGGAAACAGAAAGAAATAAAGGACAAAGCTAAGGGCAAAGCAATTGTACAGAATTAATGGATGGGTGGACAAATATTACTTAAGCTGATGTTAAGGACTTTGGTGGGGTTCAAGAAAGAGAAGAAAGAGAAAAATGGGGAAAGAAAGTAAAGGAAGAAGAGAGAGCATATAAGGAAGAGAAGGAAAGAGAAAGCAAGCGAAGGGAAGAACGAAGAAGGTATGAGGCAAGGAAAGAAAAGGGGATATTAGAAGAGAAGAAACAGGAAGAAGTAGAAGCCCAAAGAATAAAAATACATAGGTTGCAAAGAAGGCAAGAGGAAGATGCATTAAGGGAGTTGAGAAGAACGAATTTACTGAAGTAGAAGACTAAAAGATGACGAGATTGATTATCTATGTCATAGAAGCATAGTGCCGATTGAAGCACAAGAACGACTTGAGGAAGAGAGAGGGTCACAACAGCCCTGCAGGGAGCTGCAAGGGATACCAAGAATACCAGCGCGGATGGAAGGACAGACATAGAAAACACAAGGACACGAATTGGGGATTAATGTAGGCAATTGAGGGATAGAGAAGGGAATAAAACCCAAGAGAATATTGAAGGATCTCTTTCGAAGGCAAATGGGAGGTAGGTCACATTATGTTATAACAGACGAGCACAGAAAGCTGCCTTTAAGCAGATTAGATCTTGATGATGCAGAGAAAGGTAATAGTCATACAAGCTGAGGCATAATGATGTCAGACGAAGAGAGGGAAGAAAGAGAGAGAGCGCAATGGGAGAGCGCATGCAGATTTTCAAAAGAATCCATCATAGAGAAAGGGGTAAAATGGTCTGATCTAGAGGACCCCAAGGAAAGAACACCAGAATCATCACCATACACTGAGAAACCACATGCATGATCACTCAGTACAGGGAAAGTATCCACGTGTTATGCAAGCCGATTAAGGGCACAACCAGGACAGAGACAAACGGGCAAGACTAGCCTGCTTGGAAAACAAGAAGTGTAGGCAGGTATGAATTTGTACCAGAATGTTTAGAATGCCCATTATTAGAGAAAGGGGGAGGATAACCACAGTATATTCCACAGCCTCATATGGACAATGATAATTTCCAATGTAAATTGCTGAGGTTAACATCCAGTGTGGTATAGAGAGAATGACATCAGGAATGAAGCTATCCATAGGTGATATAAAAGGCCTGCTAGCAGCCATCATAGGGAAGAGGGCTGACGACATTTGGAAACAAGCAGGATATGCAGGTGTGACAACACAAAACAGACACATGATGGAGCGCCATTTAACAATCGGAGAGCCGATGTATGGTAGGCACTCACAGTGCAATATCCCGATACATCAGACTTGGATGCAATTATGACAAGGAAAACAAATGAGGATGCAGACCCTGTTGCTTTTATTCAAGATATTCAAGAGAGATGGCGACTTGAGACAAGAGAACTGTGGGATAAAACAGTAGCATTATTTTACTACATTTAATGTCAGGGACTGCCCGAGCCAGTGCAACGGCAAATGAAGAAACTGTTGGAATGGAAGTGAAACCATGGGTAGATATACAGTTGATGATTGTGCATCATTGGTGATTGTTACAAGAGAAGAATAAACAGAAAGCTGAGAGCAGGAAGCAGGAGAAGGTGAAGTTAGTGCAGAACAAGTTATCAACATTCGTCATAGAGGGAGAAGTACTGACAAGTAATATGGGTGTGGAGAAACAAAAGATGTGACCAGCGCAGCAATATAATGTAGTGTATACCTCAGATCAGAATGGGTACAATTCTTGGCCAACAGGAAGAGGCAATGGACCTATAGAGGAGGAGGACAAGGTGGATTTCATAACTCTCAGGGAGGAAGAGGATTCAATGGGTGACAGCCGCAACAATGCTGCTCTTGCAGGAGAATAGGACACATGGCCAGAACATGTAGAAGCAGAGGAGGCATGCAGCAAAACTGGCAAACTCCAAGAGGGGGGATGGGCTATATTCCGCAATACAATACAGAATCTCAGAAGTATTATACCCAAAATCACACGCAGACCCAGATGCGTGTGCTGCAATCACAGCAGACATAGCAAGCGCTCTTGCGAATCCAATTACCACAGGGGCAACTTCAGCAAGAACCCATGCAAACACAACAGGTACAAACACAGCAAAGCCAGCCACAACAGTGGAATATGAATACAGGAGCCCAGCAAACATCTGCACCCAAACTAAGGAGTGTGGTAGGAGGAAATCCTTTTACAGGTATAGGGATTGTGATTGTAATTGTTTATTTATACAGCGCTTATGCACAGGTGGAGTGCTTCAAAGCAGTTCAAGGCGGGAAGGGAACAAGGGACTACAGTAATCATTCTTAGGCCTTGAAGTGTCCGAATGATCTAACAGAAAAAATAGCATACTAGGCCTGGCAGAATGTCTGCTAGTGCAAGTGCATGAAGAGCTACAATTGCGACCAAGCTAGGGAGGGGGGACAAAACAAAAGGATGAATTTATATCCACAATAGGACAGCCCAAAGAGTGACCTGTTGTGTTCAGTACTATATGTGACACCGGACGACCAAGAGGAATCAAGGGTCAAGGTAATGATAGGAGGCAAGACATTTTCATCTCTTGTAGACACCAGGGCAACTTGTTCCTGTGTCCGTGATGGAAAATGCCCAATGTCAGGTATAACAATTAATGTGCATGGATTCTCTGGGGCATGAGATTAGTTGCTTTCACAGACAAATTACCAATCTCTATAGGAGAACATGACGCATCTATGCCATTATTATATTTAAGGCATATGCCAGTTAACATATTAGGGCATGATTTGATGACGAAACTCAACATGACAATATATTTTACTGATGAAGGTATAGTGTGTTCCACTTCAGGGATACATTATATGAATGTGAGAGAGCTTATATTAGAATTCAAAGGCCAGAAGGCATTACAAGGAGTTTCCTTAGATTCAGGAGAATTTTTGTATAGAGTGACTGTTTTATTATCATGGTTACCCAGGTTGATTAGTAAACTACTAAGAATACCTGATGTGTTTTTATTTAGACCAGAAATCCCCATAGGTGATGAAGAAGGGACAACTATACCTTTGGAGTTAGAAGCTGCAGTGGCCAGAGAGGAAATGGTGTCTCTTCATGTGACAGATAATGAGGGAAGGAAATGGAGAACAGTGATAGCCCTCAGTGAAGCATACCGGTTTACAGATTAGACAGATGGGGTGGCTGTTTAGGGATGAGTACTCAGACGAAGAATTAGTATTCTTCATAAGTCTAACTTATTGGATTAAAGTAGAGAATAGGGAATGGCGTTGGTAAAAAAGAAACCACAATTTTTCCAAGAAGATCTACAGAAAGTGCCAAATATTGTGTGGACCACAGGTCCATATGATGTGGGTCTGTTAAAAGGAGTAGGAACAGTTCAAATTAAACTTAAACCCGGAGCTCTTTTGTCACAGGCAAAGCAATACCCTAAGTCTAGAGAAGTGGATGAAGGTATATTTTAGACCATTTCTACATTAATGAAGCAAGGAATATTGGTGCCATCCAATTCTCCATGTAACACGGCTGTATACCCAGTGAAAAAATCAACAGGGGGTCGTGGAGATTCATCCAGGACCTTCGCCCCTAGACAATATAATCAAAGCTGAGTTTCCTTTAGTTCCAAAACCCTCGACAATATTGTGCAACACCCAATCTAAGGCCAAACATTTCACAGTTATAGATTAAAATAATGCACTCTTTTCAATTCCCCTTCATGAAGACTCACAATATTTGACTTCCTTTTTGTATAGAAATATTCAACTGAAACATACTCGTTTGCCCGAGGGGTTTTGTGAGTCCCCTTAAATTGTTAACAGAGTCCTTCAGATGTACCTAGGTAATGTTCAGCTGAAAAAAGTACAATTATTCAATATGTGGATGACATTTTGATATGCAGTGAGACAGAGGAAAGATGCAGAGAAGATTCAGTTAAGCTTATGACCATACTCTCAGAGAAGGGGTATAAGGTGGACAAAGAAAAATTACAATGCTGTCAGAAAAAGGTCTTGCATATAGGACAGATGATTTCTCACGAAGGGGGAAAAGTGAACCCCTAAATAGCAGAAGCAATTATGAAGACTTCAAAACCTAGCGAGAGAAATGCAACTATTTCCAGGCCAATGTAACTATTGCAGGGCCTGGGTTTTTGATTACAGCACATACATTCAAGCACTTTTAAAAGGACTTAAAAAAGCACAGGTGGACAAGAGTAAAATAACGTGGACAGATGAGATGACTGAAGGATTTGAAGAATTAATAAAGGCAATCAGTACAGCCGCTGTGTTAGGAATTCATGAATAATTTATTTATTTTCTCATTGAAATTGAGAAGTTATGACAGCAGTCCTTGCACAGAAAACAGCATTAGAACATGGACATAAACCACAGGCTTATTATTGTGGGTTTTTGGATCCAGTTATGAAAGGACATTATCCCTGTGAGCAATCTTTAACTCTTGCTTCATTCCTGATCGAAAAAGCTTCAAGTATAACAATGGGGTGTTCAGTAACACTATTTGTAGAGCATGCAATATATACGATTTTAGAGAAACCCAAAAGTATGTTAACAACACAAAGAGAATCACGAAACATGGTGATTATTTTGAATCCTGTGATCAACATTGTTAGATACAAGACAGTAAACCCGGCATAACGTTCATGGCAGAACCAGTAGGGGACGTTGATTATGTACATGATTGCACAACATATACTGAAAACTAAAATTATATTCCCCAAGCTAGAGAAAATGCACTCGGGAGCGGGGAAGTTGTCTTTATTGTTCGTTTTTCTAAAATTGACTAAACAACTGGCAAAAGGCATAATGGATCAGTTGCAGTGATGCTGAACCAAGAGGGTGAATTTGAGGCAGCAACAAGCGCAAGATTGCCTTGGCATTGCTCGGCACAAACCTTAGAATTAGTGGCACTTATCGCTGCACTTCAGAGATTTGAAGATGAGAAAGTGACAGTATACTCTCACTCTGCCTATGTGAAGTGAACTGTACATGCTGGTTTGTCACGTTGGAAAAGGAGTGCCTTCCTCCATGCAGATGGTACTCCAGTGCAACATGCAGCTTTATTGAATAAACGTATTGAAGTATTAAGACTCCCATTGGTACTCGCAGTCGTAAAATCTGCAGCGCATACTAAAAGGGCAGATGTAATTTCCTGCAGAAACAGAGCCGCAGATTCAGTAGCTAAAAGGCAGCCCATTTCCAAACCATTTCTAATTTTGAAATAGAAGATGTTAAACAGATGACACAATGATGCATGTTGGTAAAAGAGGGCTTTAACATGCTGTCTATTGTCCAGTTAATTGAGATAAAAGGACGAGCCCCATAATACGAGCAGGATTTATGGAGGAGGCAGGGGTGTTCATTATCCACCACAGAGGAGATTTGGAGGCAGGATAGCACTGGAAAGCCAGTTATGCCTCTTTCATAATTGAGGGTAGCACTGGAGCAGCTTCACTATCCCACGCATATGATTCAAGAGAGTCTTGCTGCTACAAATGCAGAAGATTGGTTTTTGACAAATATATTTGAGCATGTCCTTTTTCTAGATGTATTGTGGCAGGTCCCTGCACACACCCTGATGCCATATGCACTGCCAAGTTCCTAGTGCATGAGGTTTTCCGAAGATAGTGTGTGTGTGAGGTTTTCCAGCCTGATAATGGACCGCATTTTGTAAACTAATTGTTTGAACAAATTGTTCTTCTGTAAGGCACTAAGCATACATTTTCCTCAGTTTAGCATCCACAGGTGAATAGCATCTGTGAGAGATTAAATGGACTATTAAAAGAGGGAATTGCAAAAATAAAAATGACCTTAAAGAAGGGATGGCTGCATTGACAACCCCTTGCCTTGTACGTCCTAAGACATCAACCTGGCTCAGATCACCATCTAACTCCTCATCAGTTGGCGACTGGACACCACATGAGAACTCCCCTTGCTCCTCCTAGCAGTCAAGTTAAAAGGAAGAAGAGCTTGGCTGTATTTGCAGAACATCAAACCATATAAAGAAGAACCCTGATCCTGCTTGCAGCTACCGAAGGTGAAGCAAGAGAAGAAGTTCTGTGCTGCAGACTTGTTCCATGGCCAAGATTAAAGGCAAGCAAAATGAACATCACAGAAGCACTTTAAATTGAGGACCAATGACTTTTAACAATCGACAAGGAATAAATTGACCTGCAGTTATCCTGGAACGTTTATACATAGGCTAAATGAACAATGCTCTGATGTACCGAAGCCATAAAGAAAGAAGCATACTTCATCTGTTTATGTTACCGATTGTAATAACAATACACACATTCTTGTATGCTGTTTTTACATGTATATTACAGTCGTATTTAGCTTTGTTAAGAAGACATGTAAATATTGTGACGTTTTTTGGAAATCCTATGAACAATTGTATTATTTTCAGGATAATTATAGCAATTATTTTACAGTTCTTTTTTTAAAGTTGTGATCGATAAAGAATTGCAGAAGTTACCAATTCAGAGTTAAAATAAGATGAGGAGGTTTCAGAATATAAGAGGCTCATTGCCCTCAAGAAAATCGATGAGTTATCCTCAGAATAATAATTGTGATATAATTGTGTATTATGATTTGTGTTTTTCTCCTGCTTATCATGGCATTTAGACATGTTATAAAAACAATACAGATATGATGGGTAATATTGAATCATGTTTTATCGTCCACAATGAAAGTACGAAGAGCCTTTTATATAATCTTACTAGGCACCTATTTCAATTTAAAAGGGATGTTGAGGAAGATCATTAAGATATAAATAATATCTTGATAATTCAGCTCATTTAAAAAATAATTTATGGTATCGGCACATGAAGGAGGTGGGAGAGAGAACGTCAGATGAAAGCTTCTATGTCTGTTCCTTGATACCATATGCCATGATTGCAGCGAGGACATTCATTGACAAAGAAATATCTGCACATGACGCCAAGTGTATTAGTCATCTAGCAGCATGTACGACCAGAGAGCAATTCGAAGGAGAGTGGCCAAATTTACAATGTCGATGAAGAGGTACATTTCGATATGAAGATACACATGTGAAACAAGGAAAATGGAAAGTTAAATGGGATGGACAAGCAAGAAACTTATGTATCCAACCCAAGTTGGAGAACAAACACAAATTGTCCAAATGAACAGGATGGACTGCACAGATATGACTGAATGATCTGGAGAACCAGGATGCTGGGAGTGACCTCAGCTATTGGTGTATTGGCGTGTGGCCACCAGTACCGGATGGGAAGAAGTTTATTTTGCACTGCAAATTGAAGAAGTACCCAGTAAGCTTGAAAATCGTTTTCAGTAGTGCCTATTTGCTGCACTGAAAGGTGCCTGTTTCCTTAAAAATCGTTTTGTGCAATATCCCCTCCCTGCATTGAAAGTGCCTGTCTGTCGCACCCTCTGTCTCCCACCCCCTCTATTTTGCCCCGCACACCCCTGCATGTGCCTGAGTACATCAGCCTGGTAAGTGTCCTCCTCACCACTGCAGCTAGTTATGACACTAGTAATCTCTCCTATCTTCTCTAACTTCTTCTCTATTTCCTATCCCTCTCCTATCCCTAAATATTGCCAGAAAAAACTTAAGAAGGACATACTGGGCTCCAACCCAGGCCTTCCTATTGCAGACACATATGTCACGGCTTCCGCCAGAGAGACTCTCACAGCCTTCGAGGGTCATTACGACTTTGGAGGTAGCCATGGTGCTAAAAGCACCATGACTGCCTCCAAAGTCGTGTCCGGGTTCTCAGAATGGGGACTTACTGGGTCATTCCAATCTCGGAGGACCCGGTAAGTCCCCATTCTGAAAAACATTCCCCATTCCCATTTGAACCCCCATAGGGCTCAATGGGAATGGGTAGGGAGCTAATAACGGGCCCGCAAATAGCGGGCCCGTTATTAGCGCTTTGGTCCCTTAGCGGCTCCGGCTAAGGGCGGCTGGTAAAACCAGCCGGCCTTAGTCAGACCCGCTAAGGGATCTCGGAATGCAGCGGTAAGGGGTTAAAGGCACTGGCCTCCTTACCGGTGCCGTTAACCCCTTACCGCCGGCCTTGTAATGAGGCCCATTCTCTTTGCCGTTACCTCACCCGACTTATGGACCTGGTACATGGTCGTCTTTTTCTCTCCTATCGCCTCTTCTCCCATTAACGGTGGCACCCACTGGAAGGTCCTCCTTGACCTCTTTGCCATTTCCAGGGTCATCATTAATGTCTATCTGAATGGAACCATCATGGTTCAGGGTCCTCAAACCAACCTTATTTTCTTTGACAGACACCTTCCTCGCCTCTCAAAGCTTACCTCACCCCCCGAGCAGGCTCCCTTGCCTGCTGTGCCTTCCTCCTCCTCTGCATAGGCTCCCTTGCCTCCTGTGCCTACCTCCTCCTCTGCACGGGCACCCTTGCCTTGCCGCACTGTCCCAGGTCCCTTGTCGACCGTGGCCCCTCCACTATTCTCCCTTATCCCTCTGGCTGTTTTACCACCCGTGGAGGTGACCACTGTCCCCTTTGCCCCCGTGGAAGACCTTCAAAGATGGCAAGCTGCTCCATTTTGCCATGCTTAACCCTTGCTCTGCTGTCAAACACTCGTCTGACATCTGCAATCTCCTTGAACGCATGGATCCTGATGGGCTGCCATCGCAGAGACATGGTTCAAGGACAGCTCTGTCACGAGCTCTGACACACTTCTTTCCTGAAAGATACAAGATCCTCTCTGTGGCCAGGCACAAGGATTCAGGGGGGGAGTTTTGTTGATCTTCTCAGAACACAGATACCTGTGTCTATCACCCCCACTCAGGGCTACTCCTCCTTTGAATGCCTAGTCTGCAGGCTTTCACTCTCTCCTAAATCTTCTCTCCTTATGGCCACATTCTATCGGCCACCAGGACAGTCCCCTCTCTTCCGCCCAGAATGGGCTGAACTGGTCTCCACTCTACTCTCCTCCTACTCTCAACTCCTCCTGCTGGGTGACCTCAACTTCCATCTGGTCTCTCCTGACTCCTGAGGACCTTTCCGCAACTTATGCGATTCTCTCTCCCTCTCTATCTTACCTCTTGGCTCCACGCACACAGCAGGCCACACTTTTGATGCACCATCTGTTCTGACATCTCTCTCTCTATCCCTCTCACTACCACTCTCTGACTGACCACTCTCTTCTCTCTTCACATTTGAAGCTCTCCTCTCCCCTTGCATCGGCACACCCGGCGCAGCCACTCGGTTCCAAAATCACCAGACCCATCAAAAGAGTGACAGCGGCTGCATTTGCATCCACCTACTCCCCGCCTCCTACTCATGCAGCTGACTCCCACCCTGACACAGCCCTCGCTAACTTCAATCTCTCTATCTCCAACAACCTTGATACTCTTGCTCCTGTTATGAGGGTCCGACTGAAGCCTTCCAAAAAGTGCAACTCTTGGTACTTCTCTGATGTGGCTGCCCTTAAAAGCAAGTGTAGGGCAGCTGAGTGGAAATGGAATGCGTCAGGCGGTCCCTCTAACAAACTGGCCTACCGCCTCCTTCAAAGGCAATATTGACTCTGCATCCACAACAAGAAAAGAGTCTTTATTCAAGCCTGCTTCTCCACGGCATCAAACAACACGGCCAAACATTTCAAAGTCTGTAAGGAACTGGCCAATCCTACAGCAGCTTCCTCTTCTGTCACACCCGCCCAGGACCTTTGCTGGGACCTGGCTGCACACTTCACCGCAAAAACCTGACATCCTTTCCTCTCTCACTTCCACACCATATCATACACCAAACCTTGGCCCCTGCACCACTTCTCCTCTCACTCCCATCATACCTGATGAGGTCGCCAGACAAATCCGGTCTATGAAGGCCTCATCCAAACAGGTGGACCCCTACCCCTTTAAAACCATTAAGGACAACATTGAGTCTCTCACTCCAGCCTTGGCTGATCTCTGCAATCTCTCTTTGGCCACTGGAGTATTTCCAACTTCTCTTAAGCACTCCCTTGTGCACCCTCTGCTTAAGAAACCCTCTTCTAACCACTCCATTCCGGCAAACTACCCCATATCTATCACCCATTACCTGAGCAAACACCTGGAGAAGCTGGCTATCTCTCGGCTCACCCTCCACACTGAATCTGCTGGTTGCTTCCACGACCATCAGTCAGGCTATAGAGCATCCAGAGGCATGGAAACTGCTCTTCTGAACAACCGTGAAGACCTTCTCTGAAATCTTGACACTAACACACCCTCTGTCCTCATCTTCTTGATCTTTCCTCTGCCTTTGACACGGTAAACCACAACATCCTGATCGCAGGTCTCTGTGACACCCTGGGAATCACAGGTCAGGCTCTGGCGTGTTTAACCTCCTTCCTTTCCGCCCGCCCATCCCAGGTGGAACTTGGGTCCTTTCTCTCTACTATCACTCTTTCAACCTGCAATGTTCCCCAGGGTTATAACCTATCCCCCTGGTTCTTCAATGTCTACATGGCTTCCCTGGCATGTGTGATTGCCACTTTCACTTGTAACTTTTAGTGTTATGCGGATGACACAAACTCTCTTTCCGGCTACCCTCAGCCCCCTCCTCTACCTTGCTGAAATCTGACTGTCTGTCCGCAATTCTGTCATGGTGTGCTGCAAATGACCTCTGCCTCAACAGCAGTAAGACTGAGATTGTTTGCATAGGGACTCCTGCTCCCGCTTTCTCACTCTCACTCTCACTCTGGCTGGCCTCCCTTGGCACTGTGCCCGCCCCCACATGCGAGGCATAAAACCTTGGGTTCATCTTTAACGCCACTCTCTCCTTCTCCACTCACACTTCGAACATCTCTAAAAAGTCCAACTACCAGCTGCACCCCCTCAGAGGTACTCTACCTTTTCTCACCTTCCCCAACGGCTCACTGTCTCCAGAGCCATGGTTCTCTCTAGGCTGGAATACTGCACCAGCCTCTTTCTCAACCTTTCTTCCTCTGCCATCCAGAACAGAACTGTGAAACTTATCCTTGGCCTCAAGCCAAGGGAACGCATCTCTCTGGTGCTGAAATGCCTCCACCTGCACAATCAAGTTCAAGACCCTCTGGATTGTTCACAAGACTGTTTGTTGCCTGGGAACTACCTATCTGCAACAATGCCTACTTAAATACTGTCCCTCCTGAGCCCTCTGCTCATCTTCCCTCAATCTTCTGCGATTGAGCCGGTTCTCCAAGCAGAGCTTTGGGGGGAGATATTTATCCTCAGCAGGGGCCTCCCTCTGGAATAGCCTGCCTGCTTCCCTCCATCTTGAGCCTGATCTCCTTAAATTCTGGAAACTCCTTAAGACATTCCTCTTTGCCTCTTCCTTCTCTCTCGCTCTACCCTGCTAACCTCTCTCTCCGCTATATCTCTCTCTCCCTCCTTTTCCATACAGCTTGCTGACTGGCCGCTAGGTGTACCTCAGAATCTTACAGGTTCCTGGCACCCTTTCCAGTCCTCTCGCACTTGCCCCTGGGCCTGCACTTGCCTCATCGCTACTGCACTTGGTCAATGACCCATGAGAATGGCATCTCTCAGCACTTACCCAGTTTCTGACTATCTGGGCGACCTTGGAATCCCCCAATGCACTTGTCCCCCCTTCCCCTCTCCTCTCCTGCACTGTCTGTGGCACTTGCATGATTTGAACATACCATGCCTTGAAGATTGTCTATCTATCTTCCCTTTCTTGCCTCCTTGGATGGTGGCACCTCAATGCTCTTGGAAAAACTGCAGAATTGTTGTCAGACCTAGTTTCTGTTGTCTACACTGTTAATTGTATTATATGCACTTACTCTGCCTGTAAAGACTTGTGTCATTCAGAAACCCAAGGGCTCTGAATGACTGTTGTTTTTTCCCCTTGTTCCCTCCCTCCTTGAGCGCTTTGAAACACTTGCCTTTTGTATAGGCGCTTTACAAATAAACATTACCATTACCGTCATAGTCTGTTGTTCCTTACACAGCGGCTGGGAAAATCACCCTTTTTCATTCTTGAAATCCGTCAGTCATGTCATCTGTCCATGTTTTTTACTTTTACCTATCTGTGCTTCCTTGAGTCTTTTTAAAAGTGGTCAAATATATCTGCTGTAATCAAAGACCCAGGCCCTACAATAATTACATACTGTTGTGTTTCCCTTTCTGTCTCACGTTTTGGAGTTTTCATGATTGCTTTTGCTCTCTCAAGTGTCACTTTTCTCCCCTCTTGAGAGATGAGCTGTCCTATGTACAGGACCTCTTCCTGTCAATATTGTAGATTTTCTTTGACTACTTTGTATCCTTTTTCTACTAGTATTGTCATTAGTCAAACTGAGTCTTCCCTGCATCTTTCCTTTGTCTCACTACACACTAATATATTATCTACATACTGTACTATTGTACTCTCGAGTTGTATGTTACCTAAGTCCACTTTATGGACTCTATTAAAGAAAGATAGGGATTCACAATACCCCTGAAGTAGTCTTGTATGTTTTAAGCACTGGTTTCTATATGAAAACAAAGTGAAATCCTATGAGTCTTCATGATGGAGAATTAAAAGGAAGGCATTATTTATATCTATTACATGTAAAATATTTGGCCTTAGCTGGGATGTTGCATAATATTGTAAATGGGTTTGGAACCAGAGGAAACTCTGCTTCAACAATATTATTTAATCTCATTAGTGCCAAGGACGAGCTATCTCGTCCTTGGGATTACCTCCCTGTTGCCAAGGACGAGATAGCTCGTCCTTTCAGGCACTCTGTTTTGTGCGATCCCTACTAAGCAGTTATCCCACAAAACTGTAATCCAACCCCCGGGCTATGTGAGGGGGAGGTTCCTCTTCATGGCCCGTGGGTTGGAGTTCCTTCAATTTCAAGTCCGCGTGCGTGACGCACGCCGACATGAAATTGAAAGTAAATTCACTGCGGCAGCCATTAGAAGGTAAGAGCCCCTCTCCCTCTGCCTCGATCTATGGCTGTATTTCAAGCCGGAGATCGAGGCAGGTATTGTTGGAAAGAGGAGATCCTCACCATTCCAACGATACCTTGTGTGACAGCATTGCTGCCCGCGGATTGATAAAAAATGTTTTATAAAATATTCGAAGGGGGGTGGGAGGGTTTTGGGGCCCTTGGGCCCACTAGACCACCATGGATTGTAGAACAAATGGTGTCTTTGGAAAGGGGAGATTCTCCCCTTTCCAAAGACACCATTTTAGAAGAATTGCTGTTCACGGATCTGCGCAGAGCACTTGATCCGTGATCAGAAATGGCCACTAGACACCAGGGATTAGTTTGTGAGGTAGGAGTGTGGGGGGCTGCTTACAGTAAGCAGCCCTCCCCCAGGCCCCCAAAGCATGGGGGCACATATCTAATAAACCCTGGGGTCAGATGGCTGATCATCTGCCTCCAGGCAGGGGGCAAAAAAAAAAACCGACAAATTTGGAAGGGAGGTGGGAGGGGGTTTGGGGCCCTGGGGCCGCCCACTAGACCACCATGGATTTTAGAAAAAATGGTGTCTTTGGAAAGGGGAGATCCCCTTTACAAAGACACCATTTTTGACGCTTTGCTGGTCACGGATTGGCGCAGAGTGCTTGATCTGTGACCAGCAATGGCCACTGGACCACCAGGGTTACGTTTGTGATGTGGGGGACTGGGAGGGGCTGCTTACAGTAAGCAGCCTTCTCCCCCCAGCCCCCAAAGCATGGGGGCACATATCTAATAAACCCTGGGGGCAGATGGCTGATCATCTGCCCCCAGGGAAGAGGGCAAAACAAAAATAAAAATGTAAACATTTAGAAGGGAGGTGGGAGGGGGTTTGGTGCCCTGGAGCCCACTAGACCACCACGGATCTTAGTAAAAAATGGTGTTGTGTGAAAGGGGAGATTCTCCTCTTTCTAAAGACACCATTCTTGAAGCATTGTTGGTCACGGATCGGCGCAGAGCACTCGATCCGTGACCAGCAATGGCCACTGGACCACCAGGGATATGTTTGTGATGTGGGGGGGCTGCTTACAGTAAGCAGCCCTCCCCCCGTCCCCGAAAGCATGGGGGTACATATCTCATGTCTAATAAACCTTGGGGGCAGTTGGCTGATCATCTGCCCCCAGGGAAGGGGGCAAAATTAAAAATAAAATAAGGGACTTTTGGGTGGGTGTGGTGGGGGCACTAGCCACCCGGGATTTACTTTAAAGAAAAGGGGGGTGGGCCTCTCCCCCTCACCCCAAGGGGAAATGGGGGCACCCCTTGTAGCCCTCCCTGGGGGCAGATATCTGATCTTAGGAAGGGGCATCTGACCCCAGGGAGGGCTGCATGAGATGCCCTCCCCTGCATTTGGTGTGGTTTAGGGTGCCCCTCAGCCCACCTAAAAGTGTAGTGTACCATTTTCCATTTTTTCTTGGTTTACAAAACTTTGCCTTGGCGCAGAGGGGCACATTGGTGTACCAATCTGGCGCCAGGGTGCCCAAGCCTTACTGCCCCATCCACTTGGGGGCCTGTCCCACCATTTTTGGGGGCCCTCTCCCCCGTCACACCAAATGGGTGGCGGGAGCACCTCATGCAGTCCTCCCTGGGCCTTATATAATTGGCTGCGTGAGGTACCATGAGATGCGCTGCCCCGCCAATTGGGGTGGGGGTGGAGAGGGGCACCCCCCTTTACATTACAAAATTACTCGGTGGTGTAGGGTGCCCTTCAGCCCCCCGAAAGTGCAGCTACCATTTTCAATTGTTTTCTTTGTTTACCAAACTTCGCTTGACACAAATGGGCACATTAGTGGGCCATCTGAATGATACCTGGCCTAGTAGGATTGTTGTCTGTTCTCCCTTTGTTCCCCCTCCCTTGGTTCGGTACGCCTTGAAACACTTGTGTATAGGTGCGTTCTATATGCCAGATCATATCAATCTGGCCCCAGGGTGCCTACAACCTACTGCCCAATTCAATGGAGGGCCTGTTTGGGTGGTTTGGTAATTGGCTGGGCTGACACGGATAATTTATGTGTTTTTTTCTTCCCTTTACAGGTTTTATGCAATTCAACCTTCTCCCTTGTTACGTACATATGGACTTTTGGTTATTTCAACATTGTATAGTATGCGGAGGGCAGATTGCTACTGGGTGGGTGGGAACTAGGCCTGTAGTGTTGGTGAAGTGAACGGGAGTGGGTGCTCTCGGGAGGTATTGGGGTGGCCAGGGACACACTTGCCGGGGTAGTGCACAAATTGCCTCCCAGACCAGCTGAACAGTGCTGTTCCCCTTGGAGAGCAGTTTGCCACTAAGTCATCCGTACTAGCTTTTGTTTGTGCTGAGGATTGCCATACGCTCATTGGTATTATTACCATTTCCTATCAGTGTGCAGTCTACCCTTCTGTGGTAATAGATGACTCGGATATGCTATGTATCTGGTGGAAAGAATCGAAAAGTTTACAGATAGTGGGCAGACAGTGTGAATGTGTTATTAGTAGGCTAAGTACTGAATGTAATTCTTTTTTGTTTCCTTTGCAGTTGTGGCTACTGGAAATCTTTTTCTGGCTTATCTAAGTACTGCATATGTTACTTTTGTGGATAGCTATGGTAATGTGGGGGTGGATGGTTACTGTGGTGGGAGCATCTGTGGCTGCAGTGTCAGTGGTGTGGGTGCAAATGGGTAGTGGGGAGGTCCTGGGAGCAGTGATGGGTGTGCCTTGCATTGAGGAAGGTAGCTGCTTTGCAGAATAAAAGAGTTTGCTAAACATAATTAGCTACAATTTTGCAAAAACTTTGTCTGGTAGTAATGCAGACGGTCATTTCTTCTTAGCATGCTATACACACTTGGTACAGAGCGCATTCCTTTTACTGCAACGATCACCATTTCTGTGGTCCAATTCGAGCAGTGGTCCCAGTGAGCCCCACCATGGTCCCCATCCTTTTGCAGGGGGAAAAGCTGTAACACAGGGTAGCTAGAGGGGCCAAGGGGATGATGTAATTGGCCTTGGGAGTCCGTCTCCCAGGTGGATATTTTGTCCCCCAAATTCAGCAGTGGGTGCAGGGTGCCCCGGTAGGGTCCCTATCCCTTCCTGGAGGGGAAAGCTGTAGTGCTGGCCAGGCAGAGATGTAGGGTGGTGGTGGTTGATGTGTGTGACCTTGGCCGCCTCTCTGCCTTGGTAGTCGAGTGCCCCCAAGTTCACCAGTGGTCCTGGAGATGTGTCTGAAGCACTCCCAATCAAAGTGTCTAACGTTGCATCCATTTGTGGTAAATGGGGCGCATTCTGTCTGGGTACCTATATTCAGAGAGTGTACAAAGCACACTTGCTGTGGACTTCCTCTGACAGAGTAGTCACCCTGCCAAAGTATAGTGGTGTAGCATGTGCAAGTCACCTTACCACCGTTCAGTGCAGTTGGTGGCTCACAGCAGTAGAAACCTTCACTGATTACAATTGTGGCAGCACAACTGTGTTATTGGCACAAGGTGACATACTGTCTTCTTCACCTCTTTCCCCTGAAAATAATGTGCCAATTACTTATCGACCTACTGTTATCTCACATGAGAAGTACATGTCCGATTGGGTGAAGTGTGTGTCTGGGATTGTTACAAGAGCCATGTGTTGATGCAATTGTTGTGCTAATTGGTAAACTGTATGTCTGGCCATATTCATGGGGGTTTTCCTGTTTCCATTTCCTAGTGAGGATGACGGTTGTGTGGATTTACGGCCACTCTTTCATCAAAAGGGCCGCACAACTTGTCCAAGGGCCAACCACATCTGGGTCTGGGAGGGATGTCCTTGCGGTGCATTGGTTTGGGGTCGGAGGATGCGCCTTCATCAGCTCCGAGGAGCCATCAGCGATGTCGAGGCCAAAGGAGATGCCCCCCCCTGACCTTATAGTTGTGCACCTGGGAGGAAATGATTTGGCGTATGTGGGACGAAAGGGGTTATGGGAGCAGCTCATGGCGGAACAGGAATGGATCGCACAGAGGTTTGCAAACACTGTGGTGGCCTGGTCCCAGATGATTCCCAGGAGGGATTGGAGAACTCCAGGGAATGCAAGGGCTATCAACTCCTCGGTGAGGAAACTCAATGGGGAGCTTGTCAGACTGACCAAGGGAATGACAGAATTCGAACTATACACCATGGCTTCATTAAAGGGGAACTGATGTTTCACAGAGATGGGGTCAACGTTTCAAAAAGAGGCAGGGTCCTTTTCATTGAAGACATTTTGACCTTTGCCCAGACGCTATTGTGCGTGGGGGAAGCCAGTGACTGATGCACTAAAGATGTCAGTAAGTATGGTGACTGCGATACTCCGACTTCCTTGCAATTGATTTCTGTGCATGGCATGTCAATGTATTTTGTATATGTCGATGCTGCTTATTTCTTTGCTACCCATCATCACTTTCATCAACCTAATTCCACTTGCTTGCCTTTGCATTAATTTTGTCCTTGTGACCTTCCCCTTTCCAACACAGAACCCTATCTGAATGTGCAGGTGTTTTTGTCAAAAGTGTGCTAGCAATTGTCTGGGAGGGCCTGCCATGTAATTTTCTTATCTTCCCTGTCTGTGTCTTGATTGCCTCTGGCTTTTCAACTCATCCAATCACTTATATGTTGCATGGTTGCTTCTCACATCCATTTCCCATCCACCAGCATCCCATGGAGGAGGGCATGGTGCAACGCACGTTGGCTGTTTATGCATTGGTAGTGTGGGTGCAATCGTCGTCCCTACACTTGTATTTGGGTAATGTATAGCACAAGAGTACATCGTATATATCTTTTTTGTTGTCTTTGTTTTAGGTGCAGATGTGTTGTAGCTGTCAACCCATTTGTAGGAAAGCAGTCAGCTGGTCCTTAGCATTTCATGTAGTGTTTGCAAAATAGTACTCCATTTCTTGTAGCGTGTTGAGAGTACCTCATATTGCAGAGGGCTGCTACAGTTTCTGAGCAAAGTCTGGACCTTCTGGCGTACTTGTGTGGTGTAGGTTTGTGGCACTGAATACCACTAACTGTACTACGTTCCATACTTTGAGAAGCACACATACTTATTGTTTCAGTCTTCATCTGGTCTTTGGGCAGTGAAGGGTTCCATAGCGACAGCCCTCATGGCTTCTCATCGATCAATGTCTGGTGAAGAGGCTTTAGCTGCAGTGATGGAGTCTGCCTCAGGCATATAGGTGGATATGCAATCTGAACCAGGTAGTGCTTCTGAGGGTGAGCACGAAAGTGATTGGGGAAGTATGTTCCTAGCCAGAACATATCCATTGATGAATCGTTGGTGTTGTTCAAAGGTCGCCTAGTGTTCAGGCAATACATTCCTAGCAAGAGAGCAAGATACGGGATCAAAATGTACATGTTGTGTGAAAGTACCATTGGGTATGTCAGCACCATGAGAGTCTACATTGGCAAAGACTCCACCCTAAACCCTCTGGGTTGCCCAGCCCATTTAGGGACATGTGAGAAGATAGTTTGGGATCTTCTCACACCATTGCTCAACAAGGGTCACCATTTGTATGTAGACAATTTCTACACTGGAATTCCACTGTTCAAGGAATTGTTGAATGTGGGCACACTGGTATGCGGTAAAATCCGCAGTAACCGGAAAGGCTTCCCCAGACAGCTTGTGTGTAAGAAGTTGGCCAAGGGAGAATGTATGGCATTGCGGCGGGATGAACTGTTAGCAGTGAAATTTTGTGACAAAAGGGATGTGTACATGCTAAGTATTATTCATGATGAAAGTACTTCAGCAGTCACTCTGCGCGGGCACACCCGGCAGGTGTGGAAGCCAAACTGCATTCTGGACTACAACAAGTACATGGGTGGAGTAGATAAAACCGACCAAGTGCTTGAGTCGTACCGTGCTGAGCGCAAGTCGCGCTTTTGGAACAAAATGTTGGCCACACGCATTGTGCATATTGCAACATACAATCCGTATGCGATGCACCGGGCAGCTACTCCACAAAACAAACTTTCTTTTCTGAACTTTGAAACAGAAGCTGTTAATTCTCTGACTATGGGCCATGTACAAATTCCCTCCTTTCAAGAGGTAGAAGATGTGGCCAGATTGCAAGAGCGACACTTTGGCGATTATGTTCCTCCCACAGCCACAAAGTCACAACCTTACAGAAAATGTATGGTGTGTACAAAACAAGGAAAGAGGAAGGATGCTCGGGTGTACTGTCCCCAATGCCCTTCCCAACCAGCCCTCTGCTTTCAGCCTTGTTTCCTTTTGTATCATACAAATGAAAAATATTGGGAGATCAACTGATTTCCTAAAATGCCCATCATTCCATGAAGGGGACCCTTAGGCTCTGAAATCGTGCATGTTTTATAAAGGAATGACACTCCTGCTCCCTGGACTGGAGTTGTACCTTCAATGAAAATGCAACAGGATTTCAACTCACCTCACTAGATTTAGCGTGCTTTCACAAGCATTACTAATCCTGCTCCCTCTACTTGAGGCCTGCCTTGGAAAGGCACACCACTGCCGTAGCTTACCCTTGAGCCGTGCCTATGAAATAAACATCAGTCCAGCTCCCTCAGCTCAAGGCGTGACTTGCAAAGGAACGCAAATCAGGCTTCGTCCATTAAGGCCTGCCTCTCAAAGAACATTCATTACGGATCCCCCCACTTGAGGCGTGCTATGAACAAGAAAGGAACTCCATTGTGGTTCATTCCCCTTTGGTATACTTTAGCAAGCAATGCTCGTCCAGCTCCCTCCACTTGAGGCCTGCCTTGGAAACGCATTCCATCCCGGTACCTTTCACTCCAGGTCTGCCTCAGAAGGAAAAGTCAGTCTAGCTCCCTCTGCACAAGGAGTGACTTGCAAAGTAATGCCAATCAGGCTCCTTCCACTTCAGGTGCCTCTTGGAAAGGAATGCCACTCCAGCTCCCACCACTTGAGGCGGGCCTTGGAGAAGAAGGCAACAGCACTCTGGGTCACTTCCCTTTGGGGTGTCTTGGCAAGGCACGCTAGTGCAGCTTGCTGCACTTTGGGATTACCGTAGAAAAGAAACGTCAGGGAAGCCCCCTTATCTTCCGGCTACATTCGAAAGGAACCCGATTCCAGCTCCTTCCACCTAAGGTTTGGCATGCAAATAAACGCCAGTCCCGCTCCCTCCACTCGAGGAACACCATTTAGGTTCCCTCCACTCAAGGGGTGTCTTTTGAAAATAGTTCATGCCACTTTGGCTCCCTCCGTTGAGGTCTAAGTGTCATGAAAGTGGTAATTGGACACAAACTGTATGGCGGCGGTGTCTTGCATACCTTGTAACATCCTGCCTTGTTTATTATTTTACTTTAAGTAATGTTATGTGTGGTGTAAGTGACATGTCTTCTGTAGGAATGAATTGGACATGATTGGTGTGTGAATGAGGTAAAGCTAGTTAGAACATGCAGATGTCATTTCTGTCAATGCACGTTCCCAGCACTGCAGAAATGATTGCCATGTTTCAGGGTGTGTGTTTTGTGTGGGTATGGTTGACCATATGAATGTTTGAACAGAGTGGCTAAGGGCATACTTGAAGTTTGTGTTGGATACAGCGCCTGTAGGGCGGTAGCCAAGTGAGCCAATATGCACTTGCTATCAGTGTCCACATACTATTGCAGGCACATAGAGATTAAATACAGACGCAGCTGCTATGTAATTGCTGACAAATGATGTACAAGGTATTGCTAGAGGCTAGAGACACAGTTGCATTGTGAGTAGATGTGCACGTGCTATAAGTGTGTAGATATGGTCAAGTGTAGATATGCTTGCTCTGGCGCAAGTGATTTTGTAGAAGTGCAACTGCTGAAATGGATGCCTACTGACTGCAGACACGAAAGGGGTATGAATGACCAGTGATCCGGTGGGTGCCTTGTCGTGGCATCACTGCTCACAACGACGATCCGCCTTGTGCTACACAAGGTGGTTCGTCCTTGTGCTAAATCCCACCTTGCATGTGCAATAGCATTGTGACTGGTATGTATGAGAAGTGAGAGGAAAGGTGCATGTGAAATGGCTTACTGACAGTTCTTTACTGTTTCCTGAACGCATTAAAGAGAACTTACTGTACAAATGATGTTTCCATTGTCACTGAGGAACGACACCCGCGCATGAGAGGTCTGCCCCTCATTGGGAGACCTGTGGGACTGCAGGAAGGTGGGACATGTGTTGTTGCCAGCCTATTTTGATGGGTGACCAAAATCAAATGTATGAGAATTGTCTTCATTTCCAGCCAATTTCAGAGACATTTCCCTGTGCCCACTCACTGAAACACATCGCTAACAGATGTCATACCTTCTTGCGTTCCCACAGGTGCCCCGACGAAAACGGTACCTCACATGTGTGGGTGCACCTACCGGGGAGCAAAAGGAAAAGGGTAACCCACTGGTAACACCAAGCCTTTTGCCACTGCCCATTCTATTCATTTGGGCAACCTACAGACAAGCACAACATACAGATATGGGCCTCGGGTGTCCAGAGCACCAAGGAAAACAGGGAACCCCATGCATTTCCAAAAAGAGGACACCCGTGGGAATCCGAAGAGGTATGATTTGCGCAAATCGGCCAAGAATGTATTCCCAGAACCACCGAAAAGTGTTACAAATTTGTGTTTCTCACATTTTGGACTTTGCAGGGGTGTCTGGGTAATACATTCGGTACCGATTTGCACAAATCATACCTCTGCGGATTCCCAAGGGTGTCCTCTTTTCGGAAATTAATGGGGTTCCCTGTTTTCCTTGGTGGCTTGGACCCCCGAGGCCCATATCTGTAGGTTGTGCTTGTCTGGAGAAAGTGTCAAATTCAGGTGTCGAAACAGACTTGGGGTTACCTATGTTTTAGGCTTTCCCCTTGGTGCCAGCTAGGTGCACCAACACATGTGAGGTACTGTTTTCATTGGGACACCTGTGGGAACGCGGGACTTTAGGCCATGTGTTGTTGGCGGTGTGTTTTGATGGGTGCGCCGAGTGAAATGTGTGGAAAATGCATTTTTTCCCCACCTTTTGGACTTTGCGGGGTGTCTGGGTAATAAATTCTGGGCCGATTTGCGCAAATCATACCTCTGTAAATTCCCACGGTTGTCCTCTTTTCGGAAATGCATGGGGTTCCCTGTTTTCCTTGGTGGCTTGGACACCCGAGGCCCATATCTGTATGTTGTGCTTGTCTGGAGAAAGTGTCAAATTCAGTTGTCAAAACAGATTTGGGGTTACCTGTGTTTTAGGCTTTCCCCTTGGCGCCCAGGTAGGTGCACCCAAACATGTGAGGTACCGTTTTCATCGGGACAACTGTGGGAACGCGGGACTTTAGGCCATGTGTTGTTGGTGGCGTGTTACGATGGGTGCGCCGAGTGAAATGTGCAGAAAATGCGTTATTTTCCCCACATTTAGGACTTTGCGGGGGTGTCTGGGTAATAAATTCTGGGGCGATTTGGGCATATCATACCTCTGCGGATTCCCACAGGTGTCCTCTTTTCGGAAATGCATGGGTTCCCTGTTTTCCTTGGTGGCTTGGACACCCGAGGCCCATATCTGTATGATGTGAGAGTGCGCAATTCAGGTGTGAAAACAGACTTGGGGTTACCTGTGTTTTAGGCTTTCCCCTTGGCGCCCAGGTAGGTGTACCCACACATGTGAGGTACCGTTTTCATCAGGACACCTGTGGGAACGTGGGACTTTAGGCCATGTGTTGTTGGCGGCGTGTTACGATGGGTGCGCCGAGTGAAATGTGCGGAAATTAGTTTTTTCCCCCACATTTTGGACTTTGCGGGGGTGTCTGGGTAATACATTCTGGGCCGATTTGCGCAAATCATACCTCTGCAAATTCCCACGGTTGTCCTCTTTTCGGAAATGCATATTGTTCCCTGTTTTTCTTCGTGGCTTGGACACCCGAGGCCCATATCTGTATGTTGTGCTTGTCTGGAGAAAGTGTCAAATTCAGGTGTCGAACAGATTTGGGGTTACCTGTGTTTTAGGCTTTCCCCTTGGCGCCAAGGTAGGTGTACCCACACATGTGAGGTACTGTTTTCATCGGGATACCTGTGGGAACGCGGGACAGTAAGCCCTTTGTTGTTGACCGCGTGTTTCGATGGGTGCGCCGAGTGAAATGTGAGGAAAATTCATTTTTTTCCCCACATTTCGGACTTTGCGGGGGTGTCTGGGTAATAAATTCTGGGCTGATTTGCACAAATCATACCTCTGCAGATTCCCACGGGTATCCTCGTTTTGGAAATGCATGGGGTTCCCAGTTTTCCTTGGTGGCTTGGACACCCGAGGCCCATATCTGTATGTTGTGCTTGTCTGGAGAGAGTGTCAAATTCAGGTGTCGAAACAGACTTCGGGTTACCTGTGTTTTAGGCTTTTCCCTTGGCGCCCAGGTAGGTGCACCCACACATGTGAGGTACCGTTTTCATCGGGACACCTGTGGGAATGCGAGACTTTAGGCCATGTGTTGTTGGCGGCGTGTTTCGATGGGTGCGCCGAGTGAAATGTGCGGAAAATGTGGTTCTTTTTTCACATTTAGGACTTTGCGTGGGTGTCTGGGTAATAAATTCTGGGCCGATTCGCGCAGATCATACCTCTGCGGATTCCCACAGATGTCCTCTTTTCAGAAATGCATGGGGTTCCCTGTTTTCCTTGGTGGCTTGGACACCCGAGGCCCATATCTGTATGATGTGAGAGTGTGCAATTCAGGTGTGAAAACAGACTTGTGGTTACTTGTGTTTTAGGCTTTCCCCTTGGCGCCCAGGTAGGTGCACCCACACATGTGAGGTATTGGATTTATCGGGACACCTGTGGGAACGCGGGCCGGTAGGCCATGTGTTGTTGGTGGCGTGTTTCGATGGGTCCGCCGAGTGAAATGTGCAGAAAATGTGTTTTTTTCCCAACATTTCAGACTTTGTGGGGGTGTCTGGCTAATACATTTTGGCCGATTTGCGCAAATCATACCTCTGAGGATTCCCACTGGTGTCCTCTTTTTGGAAGTGCATTGGGTTCTCTGTTTCCCTTGGTGGCTCGGACACCCGAGGCCCATATCTGTATGTTGTGCTTGTCTGAAGAAAGTGTCAAATTCTGGTGTCGAAACAGACTTGGGGTTACCTGTGTTTTAGGCTTTCCCCCTGGCGCCCAGGTAGGTGCCCCCAACATGTGAGGTACCGTTTTCATTGGGACACATGTGGGAACACAGGAAGGTATATTATTTGTTGTGTTTGTGTGGTTTTCCTAACGTTTTGACCCATTTGCTGGTGCCCTTTGTCACACAACCCTTTCATTTCCCAAATGTGACCTACATTTAGTCTCTGCTTTAGGCACCATACACTTTTGTAACCTGCACAAGTCACCTACCCTTGAAAAGGTCTGCCTGTGCTCTTTCAAAAAATGTATGCTTGCTGTTCCTCACCACATTGGTTTTCCCAATTTACACATGCTAAGTGTGTCTGTTCAGGCCGTGAGCATAAAACTCCTGTGTACCATGGCTCAGATTTTGGCTTGTGGTATTGCTTGTTTTGTAAAACTCTACAAAAAATGTGTGATTTCCTAACTGCAAGAGTCGGGGGAATGTAGCGGAGCATTGCTTTTCTCAAAATTCATAGACCATTGCCGTACCAAGCGAACCATGTCCAACACATACCTTTTTTTCTGTCTTTTTCCCGCTTTTCCACCAATCTATGGCATTTTCCCCTACCTAGATGTTGCCTGACCTATGTGAATCACCCCGTCCTAAACTTGGAACGTTGTCTACTTTTCAGAAATATATGCCTTTCTGTCCTCCAATTCGGCTTTTCTACCCTTTTCTTCCATTCCGTCCCTGCATGTCCAATTGGCAAAAATAGCCAAAATCGTCTACCTCTCACAAAACAGTTGATAACCACATCCAAATAATTATTTTTGTTTCCACTCACCCTGTTCCAGAAAGCCAGGAAATTGGGGAATTCAGCACAGCATACCATTTGTTCCTAGCTCTTATATGGAAAAAAACACAGGCTTCTTTGTACATCATTTTTTGAAAAAAACCCACATTTGTACCCTTTTCGCTTATTTTCTCTTCCCCCCTACAGCAGCATTGGGTGGCGTTACGATCGCCTACAAGTGGGAAAAAAAGGAGCCAAATTTGGCCGAGATATCTCCTGTAACAAAAAAGTTACGAGGCTTTGAATGGCCACATACCAAAATCACCAAAAAAGGCCTTGGCACTGGGGGGAAATGCCCATGGCGGTTAAAGGGTTAATAGGCAGTCTAATTACTTATCTTATTTGTATATATGGTTTCTTCTCACTTGTATATATACTTGTTCTCATTTCTTCAGTTACATCTTCATTCTTTAGGTCTTCTTATATCGTCTCAGTGCGTCCTTTTGTGTTCTCCTTATGACATCACTTTGCACCTGTTAGATTTCCTTTACAGCTGTTCGATGTTCACTGGTGTCTGTAGATCTCCTGCTACCACTTCAGTTCAAGGGTACATTCGGTACGGGTGTCTGAGTGCATAACGTCTCTCATACACCCGATGCAGTATTGGAATGATACCTGGTGTCATGCACAGTGACTTCCTGTGCTACATCCAATATGTCAGAGGTGAAAGGGCGGGTTCTAGCAATGACGTACACGTCTGCTTCTCTACATACTGTTATGGTCTACTACAGTGGAAGTAATCCTCCTGCAATAAGTGATCAACTCATTTTAGGGCTGGGTTTTTGCCATTTCAAATACCAAAACGCAATTAAACAAATGGAATATTACCAGCAGTCAAAAACAAACAATGACAAGAGTGCAGACATTTTTACCTTTTGAGTGCCCAACCCCTTAACACTCGGGCCGAATGATTCCACCCCGAATCCCAAAATAGAGGGGTGATACGTGATACATGATACATGTTTTGGGACCAATAGAGACCACTTTTTCAAGGTACTTATTTTCGTCCTAAGAACACTCAAATGGTTAATATAGTTAATATAGGCTGTGAGAGAAACCGCATTCGGGGTTGTAGAAGCAACAGAAAAAGTATGATGCTGACTGTATAGGGAGGGCAGGTCACAACGCTACTAGACTTAAGTTACACAAAGAAAATGCAGTTCCCCTAATGAAATGGGTAACAAATCCTACAGAACCTTTGGAAAGCAATGGACTTAAATATGAATAGGGCAGTTTTACTAGTTCTCACGCCGTCAACCAAACTTATCGTTAACACTGGTGGCAACTGGTGAATCGCAGCATGATTATGAGTTTTAGTATTTCCCCATTCTGTAGTCTCATAGGACTTAATTGAGGAATGGAGGTATTCCAACTGATGATAATACCACCAGTGGTACTACTGTTAAGGTTGTCTCAAAAGTACCAAACAGACCCAGAGAGACTGGAGTCAATCCAAACCAGAGTCAAAGACAGAGTAGACAAAGAGCAAGGCAAAATCCAGCTTTTTTATCATCCAAACAAAGTCGGGACATCATACAAGCATTCAAATCTTGTTTCTCTCGACATATTAATACAAAACAATTGCTTAAGTACTTCAAGCGTGTCATCAATGATGTCATAACATAATCATTGTTTACAAAACCTATGGGGGCCGGGGATCGGTTAACTTGAACTCAAAACCTTAGGTTTTTAGTAGCGTAACTTAACCATAACGTCCCTTTAACAAGTTTTTTTACTGAATATATATATATATATATATGTACATACACATATACATATATACATATAATAGTCCATGAAACACACATAAAAGATATTAGAAGAAAATACACAAACATCATCATAAAATCATATGCTTGAAAGGTTAATTACGAGTATGGCAGTGCGGTAAAACATTGCCAGTAACAGAATTACCAACACTTTTCCCGAACTGCCATACTAGGATTATGGCCCTGGAGTGGGGGATTTACCACCAGCACCGTGCTGGTAAAATCAGGTAAATTCCGCCGGCGGTACTTCTGCCAAAAATGCACCATAGAGTCCAATGGACTCTCAAAAATGGGGATTAACTCTGCCACCGCCACTTGTAATGCAGCGGTAATTCAGGCAGACCAAGTGACGGTAACAGTAATTCTGGTGGGTGTTATTCCGGTGGATTGACCGCCAGAATACTGCCAAACTCGTATTGAGCCCCATTTGTATATAGCAACAGCGCATTCAAAATATCCAGGAGCACCGCCGCAATTCAACCCTTTGTAAATATTTGCACCATGATGTTCCAATGTAATTCAGGGACCCACTGGCTTGCCAAAGTTACAGTGTGATTCATGTACTTCACGCATAACAACACCATGAACATGTGATGCTGAGGCCATAGCAGAATTCAGACCATTGTGATTTACATCTGCACATCCCTGCCATGAGTTCACCTCCAATGCTGTCCACTGCTTATCTACTACAGACAGCTGCATGCTCGTATTTATTTCCCCATTTTATAGTCCCCCACCCTTATTCAGGACCAGTATAATCAAAATGACAGCAACCGAAGGGCAGCACCTCTCAGACTTCACCCAGGTGAATGCGGAACACCCATACAGAGACGCTGCCTCACCCTGGTGGATGTGGGACACTCCTACATAGACGCTGCCTCACCCAGGTGGATGTCGGACATCCATACAGATAGGCTGCCTCACCCCTGTGGATGTGGGACACCGATACAGAGACGCTGCCTCACCCAGGTGGATGTGGGACACCCATACAGAGACGCTGCCTCACCCAGGTGGATGTGGGAAACCCATACAGAGACGCCGCCTCACCCAGGAGGATGTGGGACACCCATACAGAGACGCTGCCTCACCCAGGTGGATGTCGGACACCCATACAGAGACGCCGCCTCTCCCAGGTGGATGTGGGGCACCCATACAGAGACGCTGCCTCACCCAGGTGGATGTCGGACACCCATACAGAGACGCTACCTCTCCCAGGTGGATGTGGGACACCCATACAGAGACGCTGCCTCACCCAAGTGGATGTCGGACACCCATACAGAGACGCTGCCTCTCCCAGGTGGATGTAGGACACCCATACAGAGACGCTGCCTCACCCAGGTGGATGTCGGACACCCATACAGAGACGCTGCCTCTCCAAGGTGGATGTGGACACCTATAAAGAGACGCTGCCTACGCCACGTTGGATGGATGCTCAAAGTAGCTCACTGGGACCTGAACTAACCTCCTCTACACTAACATGATAACTGCATTAACATACAACAGAGCCACGCACACACAGCAAGAGGCATCAAGCATCACAATGATACCCCTCTCCAACCAACATACAGTGCTACGTAAAGAGGCACATGAGGGTCCCCTTTAGAAACAAATGCCTCATTGCCCTTTACACAAGACACCCAGAAAGCGACGTACACACATTACCCGGGTACTTCGAAACAGCATGCATCTACTCAACAGTAAAACACTCAGGCATTTTCCCTCCCTCCCCACCAAGCGAGCCCGCCCCCCACCACCTCTGTCAGACTCAAAAGTGCACCAAGAGTGGATCACTCTCTCGGGAGGATAGCTCAGGGCCAAGACGACAGGGAGCACCAGAGGTTCGATCCCCGGGTCTGCGCTTAGAAACCTCTGGGTATTAAGCGCGTTATAAATAAGCTATCATATCATGCTGCACGACACCTAGTAACCTAACATAACACAACAGTGCACCACTTAATTCTCTCAACAAGGCCGCAGCAGATGAATGACTTCCACATGTCCTGTCTGGCACCATGGGAAGGCTTTGGCCCTTCACACTGGCGAAGGTGTCAAGATGTTCCACAACTCAGCAGGTCAACATGCCCAGCTTTGCATCTGGGAAAGATCTCACGTCTTCATCACCTTTAGCGGATGCTGAGTGCTCCTGTCATCTGCCATCTGCCATCTGGACTGCAATGTCAGGGCTGCACAGCAATGTGTTTCTGCCAAGCCTCTGTGCAGTACACATTCGCACTGTACAAATGCATAACATGAACAAACACACACAGTACACCTAGTCACACACAGGGAGGATTACATGCCCACACTCATGCATGGAAACTATGTGCATTCATGCACTCTAACCATATGCGGTACGACGTCCTTTCATCGCGGGATGTTTTTTGCCGCTAATTTCTTTTTCTGAAAAAAAACATTTAATTTTTAGGACGGGTTAGTAAATTATATATGTGGGGTGTGGGTGTTTGGGAATAAATACAAATTAAAGAAAATGTGGGGTTTGGGGGAAACCCCCCAAATTTAATGTAAAAAATGTGATGGTTTTTTTCATTAAAAAAATTGCGGTAAAAAACCCTGCAGAAAAAACATCCCACGATGAAATCACATGAAACCCCATATGAGCCCCACTTCTTGTATGTTTGCTTTCATAAACTATATGGGCTCTTCACGATTTGGGCGGTAGTCCGGTGGTAAATCTTCCAGAATACCACCCAAAAGAAACACCATTACTGCCTGATTAGAAATGGCGGTGGCTGAGTTACTCCCCATTCTTTGAGAATCCATTGCACATTATGGGGCATTTATGGCAGAATTACCACTGTGGAAATTCTGCCGGTTTTGCTGATTTCTGGCGTCAAGTGGGAGGATTCACTTCCAGGGCCATACTCGTAGTATGGAGGTGCGGGAATAGTGGCAGTAATTCCGTTACCACCAATTCTTCCCCGCACAGCCATACTCATAATGAGCCCCACTATCTTTTGAGAATTAAGTCTGTGGATATGCAAATGAACATGCGTCTGTGATTTACATAGATTCGCTAAGCATTCTGTACTTTGTGAATCGGTCCATGTCCATCAGATCCACAATTCATATGATCCGGCCCAGGTCTTTCAGCGTTCCACCTTCTGATTAGTTTTTCGGTTTTAACCTCTTGTCTCATCAGGCGAGTGATGAATTATCAAAGTCAGCAGAATATTGTCTGAAAAACAATTTGAAGACAACAAACCCCAGTGTATCCTTTTGAAACCTTTCATTACCATGATGCAGATTTATAAGCAGAAACTCACTGCCAATGTTTTTATGACTAATGTGGAACATCAGGTTTTGAGCCTCCCTTATGCAAGGAGCCAACTCAGAGCCGACGCCGCATAAATCAGCGGCTTCTGATCATCAATAAACATGATGGAGAGTGCACTGCTAACTTATTGCATTTCCAGAGATCTCTTTCAATGCAGAACTCGAAAAAAGATCAGCCAGGTCCAAAAACTATGAAAGCGAGGATAATTGAAGTGTAAGAAAACAGGTACGTGCAACGTAAATACAAAAGTTACTCATTAGTGCAACACTGCTTCTCCTTTTGTGACTTTGAGGTTATTTGTTGTTAGCTTTAGCTTGTGCCAAAGTTAGAACATTTTTATTCAGTACTATGAAGTAGAAGCACTCAAAAATGCTTCAGAAAAGTGATTTTAATTGACATTACTATTAACAGCACTCAGAGGTGATATGATCTGTGCCAGATGACATCTGGAGCTCTCCTAAATCACTCCAAGGAGGTACCATCATACACCACATGATAGCGAGACGAAAGCTGAGGATTTAGGAGGTGTTGCCTCGTTTAAGAGTAGGAGAAAGTATACATCAGGTTGAACTCGGGCAATGAGAAGAGGTCATTTGCAGAGTTGGGCCATAGGGATGGATGCAAGCAAAGGGTCTAATGATGTCTGAAAATGGGCCACAAAATAGCTTAGGAGGAGCACTTGGGGTCAACGCCAGTAGATTTCTCTTGACACCAGCAAACAGCAAGGATATAGCTTGGACATTGTAAAAAGACGGTTGTAATTGTTATAAGCTAGTTATGGTGAGGGGTGTTGCTATTTCTGGAAAAGATCCAGGAATACGCTACTGTCAGGACTCGGGGCTAGCTAGCCTTTTGGTTGTAGCCCCTGAGATTCTATCCAGGGCTACAAACAAAAGACCCGGGCACATAGCCCTCTCAGCCCCCCTCCTAGTGAAGACTCTGGAATGGGGTTAACAGTGACACGACTTCCATTCACCTGATCGGGTGCAGAGGCACCTGAGGAGTCGCACTCTTTACGGGTTTGGATCAGAACCAGCAACATTAGACTGATTCGGAACTTGGACATAAAAATGAGTAGAAAGGATAGCTAGATATGGAATTGGAGACATGACAGATGGGGAAAGACAGAGAGTAACTAGTGTTAAACTTTACTCAGAATGTCACAGAAATAGAAGTGACAAACCGGTTTTGGTATGCATGTCCAGACCACCAACCCTCCTAGATGACTTAGATTGCAAAAAATATATTAGATTATGCAAATGAATACTGGACAGTGTAGAGGGCAGGGGGGCGTGTCATGAGGAGGGGTAATAAGTGGGAGTAGGAAACCATAAAAGGGACAAAGTTGATTAAGCAATGTCACAATGTAATTATGTAGGTAAAGTATGCTTATACACACGACACTCATAGCACAACCTAGCATTGCATTTATGAGTAGGCCTGAATCATCGCGGCCGTGTTTTCATAGACAACACAGAACAATGAGTCCTTCTTTCTCATCTCACTATTGCATACCGGTGGGACACGAAGTTCACTCTGGGGCAGGGAGAACTGATAAAGAGGAAAACAGAGAAAGACATGATCTACGTTTTGTGCCAGGGAGAGCTAATGAATGATGCCTATACAGTGGGGAGGGCATGATGGGAGTGCCAACGTGCCGGGGATGAGAAAAGAGCTACTTTGTCAGTCTGGACCAGGCTGACCGTAAAGAATCCCACTGAATTCATATTGATTTCATGTGGTTAAGATAAAAGGTAGGATGGTGCAAGTTGATGTTAACCAATTGCTTTGCAGCATTCCATGATGGATGCAGACTGTATTCATGTGTCGTGACAGCGGAGCCAATTGGAGAATGGACTATATGTAATCATTAGCATGTAAATAGGCGGCAGCCAAATGATGGTGGGGGATAAACACTGTATATCGATTAAGTCATGAGTGATGATTTTTGTGTTTAAAATCCGAACCTATAGATCTATCTATCTATTATATTTTTTATATAGCGCTCTATCACCCATAGGCCTCAAAGCGCTCACAAAACAGACAACAGAAATCTGTCGCCTTTTTTTCGTTTAGTATACAAAATAAAACTTCTCATCTTTCTGAAAAGCAGGTGCGCCAAGTCTTTCTCCCTAGCGGGTTGTATTTTCTTGGTCTGATCATTTTAAACTGGAAAGCCACTTCTGTAAGCCTCAGAGCATAGCAAAAAGCAGTGCGTTCAACACATAAAGTGCAACACAAAGGATGAACCTGCCAGGAAGAGTCTGTTGATCAACACATGCAGTAGGTGTAGGTGAAACCTTCATAGTGGAGGTGAAACCTCTGACAGACTGACATGCCTCCTGCTCCAAAGGCAATATAGATTCACCATCATCTCGAAGAAGAGGGCCCATATCCAAGACTGCATCTCTGGGGCCACTAACAACACGTGCAAACTGTTTAAACTGTGAAAGGAATTTGCCAACCCTACTGCACTTCACTTCTCCCCTGCCATCCCTGACCCTCTTTATTTCACTGGCCTACCACTTCTTAACCAAAACTCATGATATCCTGTCCTCACTCTCCACTACTCCCCTCCCTTCTCCCTCCTCAGCTCTCGGGACCCCTTGGACTCCCTCTATCCTTCCCTCATACTCTCCTCGTTCTCACCCATAGCACATGTGTACGTCTCTAGACAAGTCCGCTATATGAAAGTCTTCTCCAAACAGGTGCTCCCCTGATCCTCCAGAACTAACAAGGACAACATTGCACACATTGCGCCACACTTGGCTGATTTCTTTAATCACTCCTTTGCCACAAGTTCCTTCCTGATACCCCTCAAGCACTCCCCTGTGCATCGTCTCCTCAAATAGCTCTCTGTTGACACCTCCCTCCCGGCTAACTACCACCCTATCTCCATTACCCCCTTCCTGGGCAAACTCCTTCAGAAGCTGATCAATTCCCAATTGATCCAACACACTGAATCTGTTGGTTGTCTCCACGACCACCAGTCTGGCTTCAGAGAAGCTACAGGCACAGAAACTGCTCCACTGAACAAACGTGATGACTTGCTCTCAAATCTCGACTCCAGCTCTCCATCAGTACTTATCCTGCTGGATCTTTTCTTTGCCTTTGACAAAGTCAATTGTGCCACCCTGACAAATCGGCTCCTTGACACTGTTAGAATCATGGGCCTGGCACTGGATGGTTGACCTCATTCCTCTCCGACCGAGCTTCCCAGGATCAACTTGGCCCTTTTTTCTCCCATATCACATTCTCCATCTGTGGCACCCCTCAAGGTTCTAGACTCTTGCTGTGGCTCTTCAACTTCTACCTCCCCCCTCTGGTCTACCTGATCTCTTCTTTTTCTCCTCACTTTCAGTGTTATGCTCATGATACGCTATTCGCCTTCAAGCTGCCCTCTACTGCCTCCTCTTCTGCCTCTCTCCTCCCTGACTGTCTGATTGCCATTCAGACTTGGTGTACTGCCAATTCTCTCTGCCTTAATGTGCCAGTAAGACTGAGATCCCTCTCATTGGGACCTCTGCTCCTTCATTCCATCCTACCATCTGGTCATCCTCTATGGGTCCACTCCCCTCACCCTCTTGTGAGGCAAAAAATCTTGGTGTCATCTTTGACTCTTTTCTCTCTTTCTCCTCTCTAAAAAGGCCCACTATCAGATCCAACTCCTCAGAAGCATCCTCCCTTTCCTCACCTTCACCCAAAACACTCAATGTCTCCAGAGCTCTGGTTCGATCTAGGATGGACTACTGCAACAGCCTCTTCCTCAATCTCCCTTTATCCTCCCTTTGCCCCCTTCAACTAATCCAGAATAGGACTGCGAGACTTATCCTTGGCCTTAAGCCCAAGGGCTGCATCTCTCCAACATCAAACTCTCTTCAAGTTCATGACCCTCTGCATCATCCACAAGGCTTTCTGGGGCCTGGGAACTCGCTACATCAAACTCTCTCTCCCTAAATACCGCCCTGCTATAGTCCTTTGGCTCTCTATCTCCAACTCTCTGCAAATCAGACGGTTCTCTAGGCAGAGAGAGGGGCTAGATCTCTCTCTTCTGCAGGTGCCTCCCTCTGGAATGGTCTCCCTGCCCTTCTTAGGCTTGAGCCAGATCTCCTTAAGTTCTGGAAGCTCCTCAAGACCCTGCATTTCTCTTCTTCTTTCCCTCTCCCCCTCCCCTACTAATCACCCCTTTCTGCCGCAGCGACTTGCAGCCTGGTTACCTCTGAGTTCTAGAGAGCACCAGCCCCCCCACCACCCAGTACATCACCCTTCCTCACACCTAACTGCACCCCATGAAATCCCTGGCACTTGCCCTCCTGGCCTCTCCTTAGCACTCATCCTTCCCACCCTTAGACCACCTTTCCACTTGCACTCTCCCCTCTTACCCTGCACTTCCCCTCCCACCCATGCACTTCACATTCACGTTCATGTTGACTGGCACTCTCTCCCCTCTCCCTCGCACTTCTTGTTACTGCACTTGCATGATCCGAATGTCAAAAGTCCTACTTGTTACGCTCACATGGTCTCTGCTGAGGGCTGTTGGGGCACGGTCATAGCCCTCCCAGGGATGAATCTCCTCTTGCCTGTTCCTCCCTCTGCGTCTGTGTGGAGAACTGCAGTGATGAGCAGTGCGATTCCTGCGTGAATACAACAGGGGGTTGTATGAGTATGCAGCCTGTGGTCCCTGACCCCTTCTCCAGACATCTTCTCCCTGGATGTGGCTTCCCTGGGGTTGCACTACTCTTTAGGCTCACCTGCTAAATGATGATGATGATGAGCTCTCCATCCTGCTGCTTCTGGCAGGGGCTGTTGTTGAAGGGAACCGAGTTCCTTCACTGGTCCCTTGTCGTGGAAGTCCAGGCCAGCTGCGACTAGTCCACTTCTCTTGTGGGTAAGTGTTTCCCTTGTTTCCCGCTTGTCTTCTGACCGTTGTAATTGCATTTGTAAAGTTTGTTCTATGTCCTTTGTATGTAATGTCTCTTTTCTCTCCTCTCTCCCCTTGCAGGTGGTGTAGCGCTGCCGGCGGTAGCTGCAGTAGAAGAAGAGGAGCCAGCGGTACGGAGGAGCGGGGCTGAGATGGTCCGGCAGCTGGTAAGTAGCCTTTAATGGTGCCTTAGGGTGCGCTTTGGGTTTTAAATGCGGTGCGACCCTGGGTTCGGTGTTTTTGGGAGTTCTAACCTTGTCTTGTCTTCTTTTCTCGTTTCAGGACTTCGGCTTTGTGGGATAGAGAGCGCAGGTGCTGCGGCATCGATTCCGGATCTGCCAAGAAGATGGAGCGCTGATGTGAGATGCGTACCAGGGTCCAGGTAAGGATGCTGTTGTTGCACGATCACAAGGTATGAAGCTGGTCCAGGCGAAAGTGAGCGTCACGTTGCACGGAGGTGCAAAGTAACGCAAAGCGTTTGCTTGAGGGATCGGTGGGTTTATACAGTCTTGTTCCTGGCTACGCCCAGTAGCTCTGGCCTGCCTGCTGCCACGCCCTGCCACACCCGATGAGTCAGCACCTGAAGATCAGGCCTAGGGAGCTACGCCCGATGAGTCAGCACATGGGGATGGTCTCTGGAATAAAGGCTTCCAGCACCTGGACATTTCTTGTAAAATAAAAGCACTCCAGCACTGAAGTAAAATAAAAGCACTCCTGCACTGAAATAAAGTGCTCCTGCTTACATCTCTATATGAGCCTGGTGCCAAAGGCGCCAGGACTGCGTCCAGTCAGGGCCCATGTGCTTATGAGTCCCAAAGCAACATAAGTGAGTCAAGTGACCCATTGCCCCCATCCCTAGATGGTGTGTTTTTTGTTTTCTGGGGCACATGGCCATGACACTACTAGGGTGTTATTGTTCTCCCTTGCCCCCCTCTTTTTGTCTTGTGGCACCTTGAAGCACCATTTGTTGAATAGGTGCCTTACAAATGTCCAATAAAGAAATACAATCAATAGCATATTCCAGCTGCAACTCTCACAAGGGGAGAAAGGTTGTAATTTGGAACCCCAGTGAGCACCTACATTCATTGTAATCTTGGTTTAAACGATTTCCTACAGTTACCAGAATGCAACTCCCACATGGACTTAAAACCTGTAACGGAACGTGGAATGCATCTGGTTTTAAAATCTGATAGGGTCATTTTTAAATAAAAATAAAATTAAGATTTTTTATGCAACATTTCTTCTGGTTCTACGTCTTGTAATAATAGTTAGTACCCAATGTATTGGTACTCATTTATCAGCCAGGGGAAGATGGAGGACTGAGTGGGCCCTATTGAGAATTTAACATTTGATGTGGAGCCTAGCCCCTTAAAAGAGGTGAGGCAGGGACGTAATTTAGGGGTCACCAGAGGTCACAACTGCGACCTATGAGGTCTCCCTTGCGACCTCTAAAAAAAGAAGAAAAAAAACGTTTTTTTAAAAAACTATTTTTTTATGCAAGCTCTTGGGCTGTGGCCAGCACCATGTCGCTCTTTACTGTGGCTGGCTTCCTTGTTCAGGCTCCTTAAAAAAAAGAAGAAAAATAAGAACAGGAGGGCCACAAGTCTAACACTTTCAGCACTGACCCTAAATAAGAAAGAATAGGAATACCAAATAATTTGTCTTTCTGGAATTCTATAGAATAATTGCTAGACTCATTAAAGGTTTATTTCATGCACACTTCAGGGGGAGAGTTACTGATTTAGTCTGTTCTTAAAAACCTCAACTCAGCCTTTCATTCTTTTGAGGTCGATAAATGAGTACCAACACAGGTTGGGTGATATTGGATGTTCATTTTTTTCTATATAAAGCGCTTAAGCGTAAGTGCTATATAATAACACATCATTATCATTTGGTCATGGACGTCTGCTTGCATTCACAGTAATTTGGTACTATGGGCTTATACACACTGATCTTAACAATACATATGACGATCTATTCTTGTATGAAATGTACATCACATTATTGTGATATTGTAACCATATTTTTTGTAGTGTCAATGCTATGTGATGCCACTTCCTGTTTTGTCAATGGGTGAAAGGTCGTGTTTCATCGCTTCCTGTGATATCACTGTGGGTGGGGTCAAATGACATCACTTCCTGTGATGTCATCAGGGGGGTCAAGGGTCGTGTGATGTCACTTCCGCCACCCCTGGCATTTTGATGAAATGACGTCCCTGAGGTGAGGGCTTAATTTTGTATGCATATTATTTTTTTAATTTTTGAAGTGCTTGATGTGGCAATACGACAACAGAGAGCTGTAAAATAAAGTTGAAAATAACAGACACCTCAAGACATTATTAAAAACAAACCAATATAGTAGCCATTAAACAACAACCACATGATATCACCAAAATGAAATTAAACAAATGGGTTTTCAAAGCTTCTGCAAACTTTAATAAGTTTGGAAGAAGATGAGGGAAAGGGGTTGAACATTCAAAGACAGAGAGGAAGCAGAAGAAAATGCATGGTTAGACAAACGAGAATGTTTGAAACGTAATATGCACCAGAAATACAAACCTTGTCTGCTAGGTAAGCTGGCTAGCGTAACACCACCATTGCTTTGTAGGCGAATGTATTACTTTTGTTTATGTATGTATTAATAAAAATTACAGTGAGAGAAATGCATTGTTGACACAAAAACGCATACAGAATTCAGCATTGACACCAGAGTAGAGGACATGGATCCTTTAAAATGGGGTGAGAGAATTTGCCTTGAAGACCAGATGTTGCACGGGAAGGTTGAAACATAAACCAGGGACGAGGACAGGACGGAATGACATAGGAACGGGATGGTGGAGGAAGAACTTAATTGAGGATGGAGGGTGGATGGAAAAGTGCTGTTGGATTGTCCATGAAGGGTAGGGAGAGTGGAAAACAGGGTGATGCAGTAGCAAAGAGTGCTAGCAAACAGATTCTTTCAAAAGAAGGAGAGCTTTGAGGTTGGATTTAAATAGTGGTAGAGTTGGAGTAGTACACAGAGGTAGAGGAAGAGGATTCCAGCGTAGGGGAGCGACAAGAGAGCCAGAGCGGAAGCGTCAGGGAGCACATGGGCCTTGAGTGGTGACAAGGAGGTGAGCTGAGGATGATCTTAACGAGCGAGGAGGAGAGTAGAGTGGGCAAGTCCATGGTTAGTTTTGAAAATGATGAAAAGAAGTTTATACTTAGCCCTGTGTTTCATAGATAGCCAGCCAATTAGGCAACAGGCAAAGAAGGAATAGGTAAAGCAAGAAAGATTATAAAGTGTGGAGACTGCAAAGTTAAGGGCTTTGTCCAGAGGTGAAAAAGCACATTTGAGAAGGTTATTGAGGAGACTGGCACAACATTCAGATCGACAAAGGACTAAGGAGGAGATTAGCTTTTCAGCAGTATTTAAAGAATGATAGACATTTTAGAAACAAAGAAGAGATCAGGATCATGTACAGTTAGAGTAGAGTCGATGGAGGTGGCTTTAGGAGGTGAGAGAATTGAGTTGACAGATTTTTGAAGGCACCTAGGTTGGGATTATTGAGACAAAATGAGAGAGAGATAGAAGTCACATTTGGCAGAGTCAAGAGACACTTTTGAAGAGCAGTGAGATAGAGTTGCTGTTTCCAGGGTGCAGATGAGAGGTGTGATCCAGGGCCTTCTAGGGAGGATTTAGGAGTGAGTGTAGTAAGAGTTTAACAAGAGGAAAAGGGAGCATATTGAGCACTGTTCAGTTAGTTAAGTATTCTTCATTGGATAGAAAGGTGAGTTCAGCATAGGAGGAGCGAGAGTGGTGTAGGTCAGAGAGGTAGTCAGGGAGTTTGGAGGATGGAAACCTTCTCTTAGTAATAGTTGTAGCAGATATAGAGAGTGAGGAAGATGCAGGAGTGGCAATTGAAGCAAAGATGATACAGTGATCAGAGGGAGAAGGCACAGTGGAGATATTAGATACAGAGGAGATGAGAATACGGTCTTGGGAGCCGCCATTTGAATGAGTCACAAGAGAGTGGTCAGAAGAGTGAGTTTTTAAGTAAAAGATATTTAAAGTCAGTGAATAGAGCAGCAGAGAGAGAGAGGGGACGTTCAAAACATCAATGACGAGGAGGTGATCGGGAGGAATAGAGACAACTAGTTGGGATGAAAACAGTCCTTCACCACCACCCCTGCCAATGGGACGGGGAGATTGAGTGAAGGTGTATGCAGGGTCATTAAGGGCAGCAAGGGTTGCCGGGTCAGAGGGAGAGATACAGGTTTCAGTAAGGGTAATGAGGTCAAGAGAAGGAGAATGAGAAAGGAAGGCATCAGAGGTAAAGGAGGTTGTATTGCAGACAGACTGTACAATACAAAGAGCAATAGAGAGTGAGATGTAGAAGCATAGCGACATTGAGTCTAAGAAATGGAGAGGCACAGGGGTAGATGCAAGAAGAGGATCTATGCCGGTCAAGTGGCACAGCGAGTAGAGCGCTTGCTTTGACATCCATGCAGAGCTTGGTAACGCAGGTTCGAATCCCAACAGGGCCATAATCAGCCTTTCATCCTTCCAAGGTCAATAAATGAGCACCACACACCATGGGTAATAATAAGCAGCACTCAGATACCTGAGGGTTTGTAGCGCTATATAAATGCTAAATTATTATTATATTGGAAGTTAGGGATGGAATAGGTTTTGTGAATAGAAAGAGTGGTGGAGCGAGTAGAGAGGTGGTATTGAGAAAAAGGGATGATAGGGATGGGGAGAGAGTTGAGATGGGTCTGAGAGTGAAGAGAAAAGTAGCAGGAAAAGTAAGAGGTAGCATGAGAAGTGCTTTGTGAGGCTGAAGCTGAGAACAAGCATTTAAGGCTACTTACAGACAAGTAGCAGGACACAGTAAAACAAAGGCTCATAGGCTAAGAAGCAAAGAGGCTGATCAATGTCTGGTCAATGGCTGGTCTTCACCCTTGACTGTTCCACTATTATCTCGGATGCCCCTAGGGAGTTCAGAAAGGATGACAAACACTTGTCACCAGATCACCTAGTCCATCAGTGGCTGGTCTCTCTGCTATTGTCCCTAGTGTTGCTGGGATGAGGTGATTTTTTCCTAAATGGTGTTCCAAGACGAGCCTCTTGTGGTCTTCAGCTGGAGATGGGGCTAATCCAAGATGGCCACATGATGTGATGTCAACGATCGAAGATGGTCACAGTCAGTGATGTCACCAATCCAAGATGTCCGCTGGAAGTGATAGCACAAATCCAATATGTCTGCTGGCAGTGAAGTTCCAGACAGAAAGTTAAGTCAAAAACCAAAAGGGATAGCACATGCATTGCGCACCTGATTGTCTAGTCCATCAGTGGTTGGTCTCTCTGATATTGGCCCTGGTGTTATGCAGAAGATCCTGAAAATGCTCTAAAGTGATTGAGAAACCCCTGAAGAGAGATCTGTGGAGAGGTACTGTTCTCAAATTGATGCACGCCTGAAATTAGACAGGTGGCAGCATGGATATATGAAATTGCAGGGACAAGAGAGGTAATGGGAAGGCCCATAAAGAAAGGATTACTTCTACGAGGTGAGGGAAAACTAAAGCCTAGATTGCTGAATCAAAGTCCAAGGGAAGAATTAAAGGTGTAATCTTTCAAAGGAGAGACAACGTAAACAAAAAAAAACAGGACTTTATCAGAGAGGAAATATGTTATATAAAGTCAACTTTGGAATGAAGAGTGATTCCAAGTAGGCTTGATGGCTGCACCTAACCCTAATAGTAGTCTAGTAGCAAGAATTGGCAGCCTGTGTAAATTAGTCAGCTATTGGTATTTGATTATACAAAGGGTGACAGTTGAAAGAATCATGGATAATACTGGTAGCAGCACTTCTGTGAATGTTCTGCCTTGGTTCTCCAAGAGGTTCCAACATAACATTGTGTCTGGTACTTTCAGGTCCAATTAGGTAGCTTATGGTTTAGGATGATTTCAATAAATTAAAATATAGCAATTTGGAGCAGCACATGTTGCATCTCTTACCTTGATGCCTACTTCCAAATCCTGCCTATTATATCATCTTTAAATTAATACAGAAGTACATTACAGCATGTTAAGGTCTGCAATTATTTGACATAGGCATATAATAAAATAATTACTTTTAAGCACCACCTTCTTAATTCAAGCGGCATGCAGGGCAGCATCTGGACCATGTCCCTGTTCACTGCTGCGGGACCCTGTCCCCCAATTGCCATCACACCCCCACTGCATACTGAAACAAGACACCAGTGAGAGGAAACAAGACCTTCCACCAGATGCTGTAGCAGGTAAGGGAAGATACCATAGTATGATAAGAGCTTGTCATGGTTCCGCCGGGACACCCTTTACTTAGCTTCAAAAGACCTCATCAATTCCTACGTCTTCTACATTCACTTCATCAGAAATGTTCTTCTTCATGCATTTACTTCTAACCATTGCTTTATCTTCATCTTCACATTGTTAAGGGGGCAATAGATATGGTAAGGTCAGCTGTAAAGTTAGTGTTAGTGTTAAGGGGAGTGTAGTGGGAAGAGTATGGGTGAGGGGAAAAAGGCCCTTCCTCTGACATGACGAAGTTAATGTTAGAAAAAGGGAAAGACACAAGAAGTAAAGGTATGAAGAGGTAAATGTGACCAAGTTAATGTATGGAAAAGTGAATGCAGAAGAAATAAAAACATACATTCGATTCCACCGAATGCACTCTTGGAGGTACTGTTAGATCCTAGCTTCACACCAGGACACAATGGTGAAATAAGACTCCTGTCTTAAGTGCATATTTATTTAAATATTTTTTTATTAAGCGTCTTTGACTTTTACACTAAAACATATTGACAAATTACAAGAATAAATTAATAAAGCACATCCGAAAATCCCATAAAAGACACAAAATACATCATAAATGTCCACTTCAAATTGATTAAATACATAGAAAGAGACCACAATTCATAACTATACCAATACAATAATGTGAATGAGTCTGCTAAAATTTCAATCAGATTCCCCAGGATATGATCAATTCCTCAGATAAATTCAGTTATGTTCTCTGTGCTATTTCGATTCACGCTGATTGCATCAACGTCCCCACTTAAGTTATCTAATCTTTTTTTCGCCAGCAACCAGACGTGGTATGCGGCTGCCATTGCAAGTAAAATAGTAGGATTGGCATGGCAAATGCCACTGGCTATTTATATATTTCGACCTGTTACAGACGCTGGCCACCCAATCGGCATGTGAAGGCATCCCTTTGTTGTGTCCCTTTTCCAATTGTCATAATCTTGGTCTTGCCAATGTTTATGCGTCGACCATTGAGGACTGCATATTCCTTCACGGCGTCAAGAGAGTGTTGCAGTCCAGGGTAACTGTATCATCAGCATACGTGATACAGCGTAACATTTTATCACCCCATCTAGGAGGATAGTTATGTACAGTTTTTAAAGCCCCAATGAAATCCGAAATACATATATTATATAATAGTGATGCAAGTACACAGCCCTGCTTCCAGCCAGTGTTAGTAGGGAATATTTCTGTGAATATCCCTTCCTGTGTCATCCTTACCCTAACTACGTCTCACTATGAAGTTTCTCTATAAAGTACTACACTGATGGGTCCAACCCTGTGTGCCTTAATGTGGCCAATAGCCACCCTCTATCGACAGAATCCAAGGAGGAACTATAATCCACGTAACATATGTAAAGTCTCGTTCCGTGGCTTCTATGTGTGTTAGAGATAAGGGTAAGAAGTACCCAAATAGAGTAGATTGTGCAGTAACCCTTCCTGAAACCTGTTTGTGTGGCATCTAATATTGAGTTTGTATCAGTCCACATGACAAGCAACACCAGTAAGATTCTGGAGAATATCTTGGAGCTGCTGTCTAGCATTGAAAGGAGTGTAATTATTAGGGTCAGTGCAAGACCCTTTCTTATGTATAGGTATAAGTATCGACTCCAACCATGTGGAAGGTCCCAGTCTCGCACACATGTAGAAACAGGTCCCTCAGGAGTACAGCCCAGTTTTGTGGGTCGCTCTTGATTATTTCATTGCTCATACCGTCCGGCCTAATGGCCCTAGAGGATTTTGACTTGTTTATTAAGTACATATGTAGATCCTCTACTCCAGGAAACCTCTCCTTCAACTCCAACCGCTGCTTTCATGGAATCTCTCTTTGCCTTCCAAACCTAACATCCTTGGGTTGCCATGGAGCAGAACATAACATTAGATAACAAAAAATAGTACACATCCCTTTTCCTTACAGGTGTTTTTCCATTTTGTATTATTTCTTCCGTTTATCAAAGGTCTTCAAACAATTAACAATGAGGCTACTTCATACCTTGACTAAGCTATTCATGTTCACACTAGCAGGTTCCCCAACCACAATGCTCCTCTCAACACATCCATCACTTTCTTGGGAGGACCACAAGTAACGTGCATCTTGCTTCCAGTCAATCCATTCTTCAGCCTCAACACATCTCCCATCTCCCTTCCCAAAACTTTACCTCTTCACACATGTAAATTCACACCTGTAAACTCCACCCATTTTGCAACACTGCACTCTTTCCTTGATCACTTCCTCATCTACAGACCTTTCCTCTATCCAATACCACAAATCTCAACCATACACAGCCCTTGCATGAGACTCCTGTTAACTCTCTCTACCACACCATTGGTCTGGGAGTGATACAATGCTGTTAATTTGTGATTTATCATTTGCCTTTTACAAAATCTCTTCATCCCCAAACTGCGGCCAATAGTCTGTTAAAATGCTGTAAGGAATGCCCAAAACCTTCAAGAAAATTATCTACACTACTCGCTGCAGTCACTTTAACCATCTTTATTTCAACTCACCTAAACAATAGGTCCACCAGCATATAAACCTCGTTGCCAGTGACCCATTCCCCAGCAGCTGTCCTCTGGTTTAGGACCTTATCACGAAAATACTGTATCCTCTATTTTTTGAGCCGTCGTTGGTATGCAATTTTAGAAAAAAGATAAGACAGAGCCTGTCCTGTGATGGACATTCAGTCCAAAATGCATTGACCATGCGTTCTGCCACTCAAGCACTTGTAATGGAGCACTTTGAATAAAGAAGAACACTATTTTGCCAAAGAAGCCAAGATATATTGATTACCTTTACATGAATATACTGCATCTTACTACTATGGTGATGCCATTACTGGAGGTTGCCCCCAGACCTTATTCACATGATAATTCCCTGAAAAGTGCAAGTGTCGAAATAAACCGACAAAGGTGATGCCCGCTCCACTTTCCAGCCATTTCCTATGGGCCTCAGAATATCCATGGCAACCTCCTCCCATACTCCGCTGGGCAGTTCGGAAATCACTAAAGTAGGCTCTCTAGCATATAGCCTTTCCCAGACTCCCTACATCACACACACCCCTTAGTTTTGTGTTTTCGCAGATGTGTTCAGGCGCGGTCACCAATAATCGGCTTTTAGTAAAGCCTGTGTCCTTGTCATCCCTACACGCCCTTCATGTGCAATCTCTATCAACTAGTCTTTCAGACCACAGGAAGTAACCACCCAACACGAGCGATAGAGTACATAGTACTCTGCACTGAGCTCATCACATACTTCCCAGACCCTCTTTAATTCTTCCTTCAGGGGTGCCTTCCCTGGCCACTCTTTTCTCACATGGTCATGTACTTCTTTGATCGATGGATTATTCAGACACACGCTTCCCATTCACATTATCCTATCACTCCATTCTGCCTGGCATACAGTTGCTTACTCCATCCTACCACTTCATGTCTTCCCTTACTCCCTTCTTGGACCCTCGACATGTGGTCCGCAAACATATTTTGTTTCCACACAATAACCTTTACTTCAAATTCAAGGCTTTGCATACGAGTAACCCACCCCGCTAGCCTTCACGATACCTTGTCCCCACCCCCATTCACAAATATGAATTAACAAATTGGGGACGCGGATGGGCTGGGGAGATAGATAAGACTCGTTTATTAAGTGCTCCTTCAACTCCAACCACTGCTTTGATGGAATCTCTCTTCCCCTTCCAAACCTAATATTCCTAGGTTGCCATGGAGCAGCAACTGACATAAGATAACATAAAATACAACAGGTACAGCTGCCACATGCCATCCCACTCTCCAGACCCCTCATGCCCCAGTTGCCATAGTGCCATGGTAGGATTAATGTGTTGATTGAGTTGGTATTTGCTGCAGCTTCTGTGGCTGTTTGTCTTGGCCAGAAACCAATTGTACAAGTAAATAGCACATGCACACATCTATGTTGTACTGGCCTGGCACAGATTTAAGACTGTTGTAAAATCCCCCAGTTATAAAATACCGATCGAAACGACACTCATTCAATTAATATCAGAAATATAGATGGCTGCTTAACATGGAGCTATCTCCTCCCCCCCTAACCCCACATGCTATCCATGTATGTAGGCGCATGCCTTCCATGAACTCTGCAATATTACAAATCTTAATGCTGCTCATTAGAAATAAGAAAGCATGCCTTATGCAACCTTGGCTTTCGACAGACGTGGAGCCGCCCCCTATATTTCCAGAGTTACATGTTTGACATGGACACTACCTTCAGTAATCTTAGCAAACTAATTGGTAATCCTGACCGGGCTTGATGCAGTGACGTGCATTGTTCTTCATTCTATGCATTGAGATGCCAGAAACTGATCACCTCCCAAGGAACAGGATGCATCTGTTCTCTTATTACAAAGCTATGCATCTATTCTCCTATTGCAAGGGTAAGCATCTATTCTCCTGACCTCGCAGGACAAGGCGGCGGTGTTGTGCGACACAGGTGTTAGGCGGTGATGGGGAAGCACCGTAAATTTTGAGCGTGGACGATTTCACCTTCCATCTACGTATGCAAGGAAAAAAAGTGTGGGAGGGAGAGTAGCATTGCTGCACTCCACGCAACTCCCAGACCTTGCTTGTCTGTATCATTCTCCCTCTTGCCACATCCAGTCCACCTTGTAACTGATCCCCACTTCTCCTGCCTGCGCGTCTGCCCTTCTCCCTTCGTTACGTTTGCTCCCTTTGCAACTTAAGCCACGTTACTTGTCCCTGCTCCCGTGGGCTAGCGGATCTATCTCTGCATTGCTCTACACGTATCTTGTCAATGCACCCCCGGCGTTGCGCATCCTACTCAGCGTTGCTCCACAGACAACCCAGGCCCACTTCCCTCCTCTGATTCCTCTTCAGTATCCCCTGAGCCGCAACCAATGTATTGTTCCCTGCATTCCACACCCTTTCATACTTTGACAATTGCATTGTCATTCCACTTCATCGCTTGCATTTTCCTCTTACTTCCAAGTCTCCTTGTATTACCAGTGTTTGCGTATTTTGTTTTGTGGTGTTACCATTGTATTGTTTACGTGCTGCATCATGTTCATTTCTCGTCTTCCTCTCTAGGTCCCCTTAGGACTACCAGCCGTGTATTTGGTATGGGACATGTATTGTCACACCCTTGAGTCCCATTGTAGTGTACATTTCTTGCTTGCACTTTTTCTCCACTCACGCTAACACCCCACAAGGTTCCAGTGATCTTGCTCTTTGGTGTACTTACTTGTTGCCTCCTCTATTGTGGGTGACACCCCGTGTGCCTCCCTCATGTTTGCCCCTAGCGTGTGACCCCCGTCCGGCTTGGGCTGACTCCCCCTCCCCTTACTCTTTGCCCCACACCCTCTATGGTGCTCTCTGCCTCCCCTATCTTTTCTAACTGCTATTATATCGGCTATCCTTTCCCTCTCACTAAGTCTGGTAGGAAGAAGCTCAAAAGGGGCATCCTGGTCTCCAATCCAGGCCTCCCTATCCCCGATACCTATACCAGTGCTTCCTCCAGACATACCTTCACCGACATCCTCTTTGACATTCCCTCTCCAGGACAATGTACCTTCATATGATCTTTGTTCTCTCTCCTTTTTCCTCCTCTCCCATTAATGGTGGCAACTGGTAGGAGGCCATCCTGGCCCCTTCCGCTCCTCCAAGGCCATCCTTAATGTCTACTTTGAATGTCTATTTAAATTGCACCGACTTGGTCCAGTGTCCTTCTTTTTGATAGACGCTTCCAGCAACTTATCAACTTCCTTCCTTCTCCTGTTACTCCTACCAACCCCTCTCTGGTTCCTCTTCCGCCTCCTTCCTTTGCCATCTCTATGGCACCCTCCTGTGCTTCTCTGGCCGCTCTGCTGCCTCCTTCTTCCGCCACCTCTCTAGCACCCACTGTTGCTTCTTTGGCAGCTCTGCCTTCTCCTTTCTCTGCCACCTCTCCAGCATCCTCTTCTTCCTCTCTGAGCTTCTTGCCATCTCCTACTTCCCCTATGCCCATTCTCAGGCACCTCTAACACTTCTTCAGGGTGTACCTCAAGCCTGTACCCCTCCACGGAAGTCTTACAAAGGTGACAATCTGCTCCACATCGCTACTTTTAACTCTCACTCCGCTGCCAAACACTCCTCGGACATCTGCCGTCTCCTTGAAGAGCTTGCTTTGGATGTACTCGGTCTCACCAAGACTTGGTTCTGTAGGGTATTTTGTGTAGATTTGGGGCCTAGTGGTATCTTCTTACCACCAAAAATAAAGGTAATTTAGCAATGGCTACTCGTGCATTTAGATTGGGTTTGGCTTCATAGTGGTATAGTGGCTATGCATTATTTCAGTACACAGATACATTTTGTTGGTATGCATTTTGTTGGTGGTATTTTGGTGAGCATAATTTTCTGTTCTATTTGTGGCCCCAATATACCAACCCCCTTCTTTTTGCTTAGGCTGTTCGTGTGATCACTAGAGGCCTCGGACCTGCATTCACGGATACCACAATTTTCACCAATAGCATTCCCAATCCCCTGTGATATTATCACTAATTTATTTACATTAGTGAGATTATGTTTCCAGAGGCCTCTCTCTGCTGATTCATGTACGCTCAGCAGACTATTGTATTATATTCCACTCAGAAGCCACACACACACATACCCTGAGTGGAATCACGCATACAACTATTTATAATTGCTAATGACATTACTTCATCTGTATAGGAAATTTGACACATATATTGCCTAACAACCTCCCCTTTTCTTGTATGGTATGGTTTAAATGCACCAAAGAAAAACAGAAGCAAAAACACCCTTACACAGGTGGTGAGTTATAATAGTTTCATTTCAAAATAGTACAATACCAGCTTTGCAATGCAGTCCTTTCTAAAATAAACAGAAGAGAAACAAATGCAATAATACAACGCATTTCATTTTACATTTGCAACAATGAAAAGAACAGTACATCAATATGACAGCATTTAGATGGCAACATTATAATGTTGCATTTAAACACAGTGATTCCCCGGCGATATCTTTCCTGCCTGAAAAAGAATTCATTCACACGTCACTCCCTCAAATTTAACGTGATAATTACTAGTTGTTTGTAGCTTTTCCGCACGCAAAATCTCCTGGCTTGTCGCCTCCGAGCAGTGACCCAGGGCTTTCTTTTTTCTTTAAAACACATAGCGAGAACATGCAGTTCAATCTGCAATCTGCAGTTCTCAAGCCGGTGCCAAGTGAGACCAAAATAGCCAGTCTCTGAAGGGCAGTGGTCCAGCTCCTCACAGCAGCCCAGCAAATGCCACCTCACTGCAGCTCCTCAAAATGTCTTCTCCCCTTCATTCTCTCAGAGCCACCCCAAGAAACCTCTGTTACATCTCCCAGGCTTACGAGACACCAATCAAATTCACAATATCATATCCTCCTTCCTCAACAATAGCTCACTTTTACAGTAGGCAACTGTATCTAACTGATTTCCTGGTATGCGGAGTGATTTCCTGCAAAGACAGTGAAAAGAGCAAAGAAAAAAAAATCTAAATGCACGTTTAAAAATGAATCTCAGCCTGCCTCCTTTTTCTACATGGAGAACACATTATAATGTTAATGAGTTAGAATCAGTGTTAGTATTTGTCAATTAAGTCAGTATAGCCAATGTGGTCTCCTGTGAATGAGGCATTTCAAGTGAGAAAAAAGAATGGTGTGCTTTTAAAATCTGTAGCCCGTCTTCATTTGCATGTCCATATGTTACACTGGCAACACATGGCTTGCTGTACCACATTACAGCAATAATGTGATCCCATGCAGTGGCGCTGCACTCAAAGATACGCTAAATTATACTACAGTTCACAGCCAGCTCTGTCACGATTTTTGACACTCTTCTTACTGATGGCTACAAGATCCTCTCCTAACCCAGAACCAACCATCCTGGAAGGGGAGTAGCCCTGACCTTCCCAGAGTGGATCCCTGATTATTTCATTCCTACGCAATCCTACTCCTCCTTTGGATGACAGGCCTTTAGGCTCCCTCTATCTCCTGGCCATTCTCTCACTGTGGCCACTATCTACAGGCCACCTGGCTAGGTCACCATCTTCCTGTCAGAGTGGGCTGACCTCTCCTCCTCCCTCCTTGCCTCTACCTCTCAACCCTTTCCCCTCAGAAATCTCAACACCCACTTGGATGCTACTAGCCACTCGTCGGGGCTCTTTCACAACCTCTGCAGTTCTCTCTCTGTCTCTATTCTTCCCTTTGGCCCGACTCACTCTGCAGGGCACACCCTGGATGTTCTTATCTAATTAGGCCTTACCTCTCCAAACCTCTCACCACTTCTCTCTCTTGGACTGACCACTTTCTTCTCTCCTCTCACCTGTCGCTCTCTGCCCCTCAGACAAAGCCGACCCCAGCACTGCCACCCACCTTTCAGTCATCTGGCCCATGAAGCAAGTGTCACCAGAGGCTTTTGCCACTACTTTCCCTCCTCCTCCTACACCTTTGGCTGACTCACACTCTGACACACCACTTTCCAACCTTCATCTCTCAATCTCTAGTACTCTGGATGTCCTCATCATGAGAATCCGTTTTAAGCCTGCATCCAAGTTCAACTCTTAGTACGATTCTGACCTCGCCACCCTTAAGTGGAGGGTGGCTGAGAGGAAGGGGAGGTAATCAGGCTCATCCTCTGACAAACTGGCCTGCCGTCTGCTCCAAAGGCAATACAGACTTTCTGTCCTTTCTAAAAAGAGAGCCTAGATCCAAGCCTGCGTTTCCGCAGCCTCTAACAACTCAGCCAAACTTTTCAAATCTGAAATGAGCTGACAATCCTGGCGCAGTCTCCGCCTCTCCAGTTGCCTCCAAGGCACTTTGCATGGCTCTGGCATCTCATTTCACCAATAAAACACAAGACATCCTGCCCCCTCTCTCTTCTTCCTCTACATTCTCTTCCTCTACCTCTACCATTTGAGGCCCCTCTCCTGCCGTATCTCCTCTGCCTTTCTCCTACTTCTCCCTGTTCACTCCCGACGATGTGTCTAAACAAGTCCAATCTATGAAAGACTCATCAAAGCAGGTGCTCCCCTGCTCCTCCAGAACCACTAAGGACCACACCGACACCCTTGCTCCAGCCTTGGCTGATTTTGGAATCACTCTTTTGCCACTGGAGCCTTCCCCTCCCCCTTAAGCACTCCCTTGTGCGCCCCCTCCTTAAGAAGCCCTCTGCCAATCCTTCTACTCCAGCAAACTACCGCCCAATCCCCAACTCTCCTTTCCTGGGTGAACTTCTGGAAAAGTTTGCCATCTCTCAGCTTAATCTAAATACTGAATATGTTGGTTGTCTCCATGACCACCAGTCTGGCTACAGAGCAGCCAGAAGCATAGAAACTGCTTACAACACCCTCCCTGCCTATCTCAAACTTGAGCAGGACCACCTAAGATTCCAGTAGCAACTCAAGACCTTACTTTTTGCTTTTGCTCTCTCTCTGCCTCTCCCTTGCTGATGTCCCCGTCTTCTGTGCATACTGGTTACCTGGCCACCCATTTAACTCTTGGGACCAGGCTACTGCACAACCAGGTGCCCTTGCACTGCCTCCGGGCCTCCCAACCACTTAGGCACAGTATCTGAAACCCTACAGTCCCCTGATTCTCTGCACTTTTGTGCCACCTCCCTGGCAGCGCTTATGAGTTCCTTTTCACTCTCCCCTCCCACCGTTCCCCCTGGCACTTCTCCTCCTCTCTCCCTCCCGCACCTGCGTGATCTGAATGACACAAGGCCTAGTAAGATCTTTGCTTTCTCCTCCTTCTGTCTTCCCTTCCTTGTCTTGTCGTGCCTAGACACACTTGTGTACAGGTGTGTTATAAATCATTTATCATATCATAATACAAGACTATGCATCTACTCTCCTTTTACAAGGGTACACATTGATTCCCCCTCTACAAGGCTTTGCATCTATTATCCTATTACAAGGGTATGCATCTATTCTCCTATTACAAGGCTATGCATCTATTCTCCGATTACAAGGCTATGCATCTATTCTACGATTACAACGGTATGCATGTATTCTCCTATTACAAGGCTTTGCACTTATACTCCTATTACAAGGGTATGCAGTGAGTCTCCTATTACAAGGCTATACATCTATTCTCCGATTACAACGGTATGCATGTATACAACGGTATGCATGTATTCTCCTATTACAAGGCTTTGCAATTATACTCCTATTACAAGGGTATGCAGTGAGTCTACTATTACAAGGCTATACATCTATTCTCCGATTACAACGGTATGCATGTATACAACGGTATGCATGTATTCTCCTATTACAAGGCTTTGCAATTATACTCCTATTACAAGGGTATGCAGTGAGTCTCCTATTACAAGGCTATGCATCTATTCTCATATTGCATAGGTATGCATTTATTCTCCTATTAGATTTGGCTTCAGTGGTTCCCAATTCTGTATTGTCCTTCCCTCCCTTGCTACTTCCATTCAAGATCACCTATTCTCCATGGCACAGTGTTCTAAAATCTTGCTTGGCATGGCATTGCCCTCACCCAGAACCATCAAACAATGTTATCTTACTGGGCGCTCTTACTTACATGTCCTGTTTGCTTGCCACCACTATATTTCATCTTTGGAATGGAAATCACTGAGCCAAGAGTTTGGGGACTCTTAGTTTTTCACATGTCACTTTTGTGTGGTCCAACAAGCTACCCTCAAAATCTCTAAGAACCCCAATGCTTCTTGCACCCGCACTGCTCCATGGGGTGTCCCAACACCCCCCTCGAGACCTCAAGAAGTGAAAATAAATCGAATTTCTCTATTCGTAATGTACGAACACTAGAAATTGAAAAAGAACATTTAGGGAGCCCACATGCCATGCTTGTTGGGGCCGTGGGGGCTATTATAGGGTACTGTGGAGATGGCAACTGCCACCTCCAAACCCCATGCAAGTCATCGTAGATCACCCAATGGAGAACCTCACGTTTTTCTAGATGAATGTCTGAAAAAATTAAACATTTTTAGTAGGAACTAGCAATACTCTTCAACAAACAACCTCGCAGTATGCATTGAACCTGGCCAGGCCTGCAGCAGCTAAGAGCTTAAGTCAGACATTGGAGTCGCCACCTGCAGCCATGTGTGCTCTCTGGGATAGAGATACAGAAAAATGAAACAGCTTAACAATATCTTCCATGACTACAAACATGTGTTGCTATACAAGGAATATTTGATACAGGCTCAGGATACAACAAGGGTCATACAGGTAAAAATCAAAGCTTTAAAAAAAAATAATATTTGTGTGTTACATTGTTTGAATGACCTATAGTTCTACTCCAGTGAAGTTCCTACTGGTAAATTGTACATGGGAACTCACAGTGAATCGTATGATTCCAGCATCTGCTAGGATATCCAGAGGGCACGATTGTTATAGACCTCTAAATTGCAATTATCATTTTGAGAATTAATGAGAGCGCCATGTTCATAAAAGCATACAGTTTAGAACTCCAGTATCTGAACCTTGGAACCATGCAACCATGCAACCATTTGAATTTTGTTACGAGAAAATGGGGCTCAATGTATAAGGCCTGAAGTGGACCCTCACAAGAGACGCTGTGGTATATGTGCGGAGAATAACATGTTCGAGACTGTCAAGAACGTGATGACGAAGTGTTGCCAATTGGGTCCCACTTATGTATGCCTTTTTGGGAGAATGGGTTCATGTTTGAGACACCATCAAATACATTGCTCTTTGGAGCTTTTGCTTAAACTCTAATAGTAACTGCTGGCACTTTGTATTTTATAGGGTATGGCTGATGGTGGCCCAAAAGTTGGTTTTAACTTTGTAATCATGTAATTTTGAAATGTTGTAATTGTAATGCATTGTTTTTAGGAACCGTTAAAGAATTGTTAATAAATTTAGAACTTTAATTGAAGTGTATTCATGCTTTAAAATGGTATGTTATAGACTAATGTTTTGCATATTATCTGAAAAGGTCTTATGAACTATGGCACATTAATTAAATAAATAAGGCCTCAATGGACCCTTTACATTCTTCTAAACGTTTGTTTTCTCCAAAGTTCACGGGTACCAGGACCTTGACGCTCACATTACGGCAAGAATCCTCTCCAGGGGGGCTTGTATGGTTCAATCTGGAGCTCAATGGAGGGGCCCTGAACTGATTGATCAGAGTTACTAGTCCTAGGATGCAGATATCCCGTTGAGCCCTTCTGCGGTGGGCAGAAAGGTAAAAGAAGACTCCATCTGGACATAGGTCAGACCTCCCATTAGCAGGGTGGCTGCATCAGGAGGGAATCCACTTCCTTCATGGGGAAGAGGTACATTACAGCCTCATTTGAGATACACAGGGGTGCTCGGTCAAGATATTTGCAGGGCAGTGCCTGGGTGGATCCTAAAACACAGGCTCTATCATATGAACATTGGTGGCCTGGTTTGACAAGTCTTTTGGCATGAGTATCTTTATCATGGGTATTCATTTTACGGAGTCGAATACTTTGATAGGATGAGTAAGATGATGATGGGGTGTGCAAGCTGTGTGCCTTTTGATCTGTGTGGTTTTAACATGGGCCCATCCACCAATTGATGTGGTATTCCTTTAAGTAAATTCTGGTATGTGGAAGAGTGGCACAGAGGTAATGCCATGATTACTTAATTTCTCCTAGTTGAACTGCTCCGCATCACAGTACTTATGACCTGTGTAGAGAATGCAACGAGTGGATGAAAGAGAATGTGTGTGTGATTGACTGGTGGGTGAATGAGTGTGAATGTGATGGCGTGCTTATGAAGGTTCTAGGTGGGTGGGTGTGTGCATGTAAGAGAAGGTGTGAGTGACTCATGGGTGAATGAGCATATATGTTTTAGTGTGTGTTTGAATGTTCTGGGTGGGGTTTGGCGTGTGCATGTTTGGTGAATCCAGTGTGAGTGATTGCGAGAGGAGATGTATGGGTGAGTGACGGGTGGGTGAAAGGGCATGCATGTGTGTGTAAGGCCCTGGGAGACTGGGGATCACTGGATCATTTTTGCCACATCCTTTATTGACTCTGCATGTTTTACTGGTATTTTCGGGCAAAGGAAAGTTTGTGTGAGCCATTCCCTGGCTAGACTGTAATTTTGGTGCAATCAGTCTAGCCATTGCTTACTGTGGCATGACATTTATTACTCGGCATCTTTAAAAAAGCAAGCATGATAAGTAGTGTTACCTCGCTAGACTGATGTTTTGGTGTAGCGGCCTGTATATTCTTCACTGTAGCATGACCTTTTATTAACTGAGCATCTATGATGAATCAAGCAAGATAAGTGTTCTTATGGGTCTAGACTGGCTTACATTGGAACCAGTTTGGACACGTTTTCCTATTGTGACATGCCATTTTTAATGGCCAAATCAATGAAAGTATGTACTTACATAGGAGTACTGGAATATATTGGCAGAGCCAATTGTGTGCCCTGTGCCAGTAATGATACTATAGAACAATGGGCCTCATTATGAGGTTGGAGGTAGCCTTGCCGGTTTTACCAGCAAGGCTACCTCCATACCGGCAAGAAAATCCAGCACCCGCAAATGGGCAATTACTGGGGTATTCTGGCCCCGCCGGACCCGGTAATTGCCCTTTTGCGGGTGCCGGTGCTGGTAGATCCCCATTCCCATTATTCCCTATGGGAATGGGGATGCCTGTAGCACTGGCATGGTTCCTTACCGTGCCGGTACTACAGGCTTGCTGGGCTCGCTGGCGCCTTTCATGCCGCCAGGCCCAGCCTGGCGGAATGAAAGCACCCACGAGTACAACTCAGAGTTTGCCGGTCCGGTAACAACAGTACCGGCAAGCTTACCGGTACCATTGTATCCAGATCGGCAACCTCGCAGTGAGGCCCAATGTCTTAAAGCGAACATAAGTATGGTATTATATGAGAATACTAGCATTTGGTGGTGGAGCCAGCATTGAAATGTATGGGCACAGCCAGCATACACATGTTTTTTGTACTGGCTTATATTGCAGTGACCGGCATGATAATGCATGGGGAAAAGCCCAGTGCACTTTAGGTGACTTGCATCTATTGTACTTTTTTATGATTTACCCTACACCCTACAAAACGAATTGTTGGCATTTTACCCACATTGTTGGCTTTTTACTCATATTTTCCCAGAAAGTGTGCTTTGTAATGCACCATTTTAACCCAGTATTCAAAACATTTACTCAGGGGAGGGAGAAGAATCCTCCTGGGCCCCTCCCCCCAACCCATTTTTGCTAGTTCAGGCTCCCTCGCTATGCTCAGTCGCAATCACATACCGTGGCAAACATTTTCACCCTCCAAAAATTCAACTCACCTAGTGGTGGCTGGTATATTTGTGGACCAGGCACCGCCCCCTCTCTCTATGTTACGTTAAAGATTTAAGCTTTGATTGAAAATTATTTTACTTCTTTAACTTGCAATAGTGCATGTCCCTGCAGTGGTATAATCATCATGGACATTCTGCAGAGGTGGTGGTCTGGACATGCCTGTGGTGTGGTGTGGCATGCCATGTGCTTTGTTAAGGAGCTTGGAGGGGCCTCCACAGCATGTCTCGCAGGGGAACCGCCAAATTCTGTGCTATGCCATTGGCACCAATGGGTCTGACAAAGAGGTAGTGTGCATTGCACGCCTTGAAGTCTGCTAGTGAGTCCCCGGGTGAGAAGCAACGCGTGGGTGTTTTCAATTTCAAATAACTGTGTGGTGCTTTTAATTTATGTGTGCAGCAATGATATTACATTAAATGGTGTTTTGTTTTAAAGTCCTCTGGCACCCAGTATTATGCTTAAACAATAAAAAATAAAAACGATGGGGGGTCTTGGGTATATTGAAAGAAACGTTCCCAGCTATTATACTCCAGCAAAGATAACATTATCAGGTGCACTCCCCTCTGGGCACACAGAGTAGTCTAACAGGTTTCTTCTATCGTAGTGGTAGCTGAATTATATATACATTTGTTGATACTAAGTCCTGGTCAATAATTTCATTTTTAGGCCTTGCTCGTGCAGCATTTTTCTCCTGGTTAAACAGCAGCACACGCCTCCCCAGGTCAGTGCATTTTTGGCTTATTTAACATAGAAATGTCACAGATAACGCGCACTTCTGTGTCCATTGATCTATAGATTTTTAATACACCAGATTTAGACTGCGTTACAGATTTCCCCTGTTAGAAATACTGCATTATGCATGTTTCACATATAGAACACGGGTCAAATCTGGAAAATGGCATTGCCCAAATGTGTAAGTGTGGACAAATCATTCCTCCCTCTGCGCCTCGGTTGTTATATCTGGTTGAAATGAGAGCACCTGGAAAAACAGGCGCCAGATGCATCTAAAAAAATCTGGAGGGTGTCTTCCATCACTTCCTGTGATGTCACTTGTGGCGGGTTAAAATTACATCACTCCCTGTGATGTTATCAGGGGGGTCAAGGGACGTGTGATGTCACTTCCGCTTCCCCTGGTATTTTGGTGAAATTACATTGCTGTATTTAAAACTATTGTTATCAGTTACAGGCAAGGCAATCGTATCCACCTTAAGAAGACAATTAGCCTGAGACTAAGTAAAGTGGTTTGGTGTTGGTGGCAGGCAGGGTATGGCTTTCCTTTTACATTGCAATCGTTTTGACTTATAGAACTTCTGAAATTTTCCGCACACAGCAAACGATGGGTCAAGCATACAATATATATGAGATACTGCCCTGTCCAACACAGACTGCACCCAGCTACACAACCTTACACTGAAAACTGTATTCAAGGCCTTTTTATCATATCTATTTATTTGTGTCTATTCATGCAGCTAACTTTTGCAATACTAATGGCCTACTTCAGCGGTACAAAAAAATGGTATATTGTTGCTCATGTTATGTCTTTTGTAGAAATAACTTTTAATGACATAAAAAATATTAGCACAAAACTGCTAATCAAATATGTTTATTTGTTAACCAAGAATCCTTTAATTACCAAATATTCAGTAAAAAAACGTTGTTAACGGGACGTTATGGTTAAGTTGCGCTACTAAAAACCTATGAAATTCAGTAAAAAAAAGTTGTTAACGGGACGTTATGGTTAAGTTGCGCTACTAAAAACCTATGAAATTCAGTAAAAAAAAGTTGTTAACGGGACGTTATGGTTAAGTTGCGCAACTAAAAACCTATGAAATTCAGTGAAAAAACTTTGTTAAAGGGACGTTATGGTTCCAAGTAAAACCGAAAAACCCCTGAAATTCGCCAGTTATGGTAAGCTAAGCAACCATCACTCGCGCCACCACCGTGCACTGCTAAGCCTAACACCCAGGACATAAAAGATGACATCACAAATGTCATTGATGACATCACTGATGACATCACATGTGCATTTACCTTTCATGAAAAGTCTGTACAAGGGATTCTTAGTGTAATGTTAATAAAAAAAGTGTCAAAGACTAATGGAATAAATATCAAGTGCTAATCAGTGCATTAAGCAATGCATTGATATAAATAGCATTCTATTATTAACTTCAATCCAGTATACTAAGGTACTCATGTAGAAACATAGGCATTGTGTGCAGCATACCTGATGGAGGTGCAATATTCATAAGCTTGCCATGTTGAATAGTGAAATGATAACTGTTTTCATATTAGAGTTTTGCGTACTGTGAAACTTGTGATAAGTAGGTAATAAAACCCACTTACTACATAATTGCATTATTATAGACAAATCACAAAGAGACAACACCACATACAAATATGAATATATACAAGGGAATTGAAGTAAGAAAAAGAAACAGAAATAGTAGAAGAAAGTGTTCATAACCTAACTGATTACCTTTATGCAGAGAAATGATTGCTCTGTTTCAAAGCTGTTACTTACCCTATCTATATATATCACATGATGTGTCTGGACCCTAAGGAAAATAGTGTGAGCACAACATATAAAAATATGAGCATATACAGGGAAAGTACAGTAATAAAAAAAACATCAAAACTATCAGAAAGTGCTGATAACTCTACTGATAATTTTAATGCACAAAAAGGATTGCTGTCTTTCAAGGTTGTGTCTTCCCCTATGTATACGTTTCATATGATATGACTGGACCATAAGGGAATTATTCTAAGAACATACTTGAAGGATAAGTCTACGAATATAGTAATTTACAATTTTTAGTTCCTGACTGTTACTGAAGAAAATCATGTGGCCTAGATATGTCAGGAAAGGAAAAAAGGGGGATTCAGACATGTGATGTCATCAGTGATGTCATCAAAGACATTTGTGATGTCATCTTTGATGTCCTGGGTGTTAGGCTTAGCAGTGCACGGTGGTGGCGCAAGTTATGATTGCTTAGCTTACCATAAGTGGCGAATTTCTGAGGTTTTTCGGTTTTACTTGTAACCATAACGTGCCTTTAACAATGTTTTTTCAATGAATTTCATAGGTTTTTCTTAGTGAAACTTAAACATAACGTCCCTTTAACAAAGTTTTCTGATTGAATATATATATATATATACATCATACATTTAACATGCTTCTACATTTCCTTCAAATATCCAAGTCATAAGGCCACTCCGCCCCTTAATCCATAAATTGTCTTTAATTAAGTAAATCACCATATTCTTTCTGATGTATGCCTTATGAGGAAACATGTTTTATTCATATGAAAATATGTAAACTTTAAAACATTTAATGCTCCAAAATGCAACGTACCTATCATGAACCTTGGGTGACTTCTCTGTGATATCTCAAATCTATGTGATTACTGCAGAAAAAATACATTGTAAATTAGGATTTCTTTGCAAATAAATGTGCAGGAGGACACCCCACTTCTGCTTCTAACCCCAATTTATAAATCATATGCCTACCCCACACCCCATCTATATTTGTGACTAAAAGTGTACTCATTAGTTTTAAAAAACTCGACATAGTTGACCTGGCAGTGACGGGGATTCAACAGTTTGGTGTGAAACCTGATACATATGAAACAGAGCTGCTGAACAGGTAGTCTCTGCTGGATTTCTCATTTACAAACCCATAATTACCCATCTTCTGATGGCTTTGTCTTTCTCAGAGGCCAAGTATCTTCCAAGTAGTATGCCACTGTTAATATAACATTAAACTGGCTCTTAACCTCCACCATCTCTCCGTATTGTCCATCCATCTTACTTCTGCCATTATAAGTAATGTAATGTGATTTATCATTTGTAATAGCGCCTTTACCCATTGGTATGGCCTCAAACGCTCTTGGTTGAACGCCCTCTCGGGACAGAAGTCCAAAGTATGGGAAATTTGTCAGAGGAGTTTAGAATGCATGTGTGCATTCTAGCCGGTACGAAGGTAGGTAGTGGTGGGCAAGTCCCTGTTATCTAGCCATGTCGAGCTGGCTTGTGAATGGGTGCTGTGAGGTCATCTGGAGAGTATGCGAGTGCAGAAGTATAGGCTCTGACCTCTTTTTATGCTGGGGCTGGGGTATTTTGTGCCTCTCCTCTACCATATAGAGAACAGAAGTACAGACCCCTCCTCCAGTCTTTACACTGGTGGCAGTGGTGGGCAGTGGTGGGATGCCATCTTGGACAGGGGCCATCTTGTTTCCTATCATGAATCAACTGATTCCAATGGCAGGGCTGGGTATCCCAAGATGGAGGATACTCAGAGCACCTGTCAATTTCAGCCTGAAGCTGCCACCAGCCCATACCATGCTCTGTGGGCCACTCACAGGTGTCCAGAAACATACACTAGGGGCACAGGGATGCACCCCCACCCATGGGTGCCATAAGTGTACCCCATGGGTCTGTACACCAAACCAAAAACAGGAAGAGCTGCACTGCCAGGAGTCCCACATGGACTCCTGGACAGAAAACGATACATAAAACAAATGAAAAAGGTCTACAGGACAAGGACAGAGAGGCCCTGTCCCTCCAATGCATTTCCAGCATCACAATCGCCCCCCGAGACTGAGGTTAGGGTGCCTAATCTCCCACGAGATAGACACCCTCTACATTATATGGATAGAAAGGACAATTCTGCAGGTTCCCAGTTCAGCAGATACTGACACCAAACGAAGGGTGATGACTTCATATGCCCAGTTCCACCTTTTGAGACATTGGGGGTCATTACAAGTTGGGCGGTAAGGGATACCGTGCACCAGTAAGGAGACCGGTGCCGGTAATCCCTTACCGCCCAATTCCGAGGTCCCTTAGCGGGACCCGTAAAGGACGTGTGGTCTGACCACACGTCCTTTACGGGTCCCGCTAAGGGACCAGGGCACTAATAAGGGGCCTGCTATTCGCGAGCTCCTTATTAGCGCCCTCGCCATTCCCATTGAGCCCTATGGGGGCTCAAATGGGAAAGGGGAATGGTTGGTTTAATGGGGACTTACCGGTTCCTCCAGGGTCGGAATGCACTGATAAGTCCCCATTGAACCAGACCAGTGCCAGAGCTGGTATTGGAGGCAGCCATGGCGCAAATAGCGCCATGGCTACCTCCAATCTCAGAATGAGGCCCATACTATTAAAATGTAACATTTATCTTATGTTTGGAGCATGGCTAGGGCGTCCAACATATTTCAAAGCCAATAACCTATTGCCAGCTGCAGTTTTAGAAAAAACAGCATAAAGATTTAAACAATCGAACAACAGACGTATAACTTTAAGTACAAAATTGGCACCTTCGTTCAATGGCGGCAGCCTGCGCCCCATAAAATTGCTGTAATTGTAGGTCGATGTAGAGCAGCTTAGCACATTTTACCAGACGCGTGCGTTAAAATTATGTGAAACAAATGAGATGTAATAACAGATGGCCGTGCTTGGTATAAAAGGTTTTACTAAGTACCTCGGTCTTGACCCCAGCAATATACGGCTCCCCCAGCCCTGCTCAGAGTGATAGAAGTTTTATGTGTCTCTGGATTCTAGGGAAAGCACTGCCTGTTTTCCAAGGTATGCATGTGCTGTGCTGTGCTTAAAAACACAGGTGCCTCACAACAATGCGCTCCACACACCACATCAAAGCATGCTTTGTGATCCAACTACTAAAAGAGTCCTGCCTCAGAGGTAAGGTGTAAGACACCAGACAACTCCATAATCGTATACTTGCAGCACACCATGCAGCCAGTTCGGAAACAGCGCTGGATCAATCGGTTAGAGGTTGTCCAACTCCAGGCCCCGAGGGCCGGATCCATGACGGATTTTCAGGACACCCCACATTAATATTTATGAGCTAAATTTGCATACAACGATTCTATATGCATGCACATTTTTGTTAATGAATATTAATGAGGGATATCCTGTAAACCATTCAGGCACGTGTGTAAAAAATGTGGAGCAAACAAATTTAGCACCAATTTTGCTGCTTAGATAATATGGAATGGAGCAAACAGATTGAGCCCAAATCAGTATTATTTAAAAATATGTTCATCTGGGCAAAATTGAAGCAGGCTGTTTTATTTACTATGTTTGCAGTGTAGCATGAACAGAATTCTAGTAAACACTGGGGGCCTCATTACGAGTATGGAGGCAGCCATGCCCTTAATAAGGGCATGGCTGCCTCCATACCGGGTTCCAGCTCCGGGTCCTGTGAATGAGGAATTACCGGGTCATTCCAACCTTGGAGGACCCGGTAATTCCTCATTCACAAAACCAATCCCCATTTCAGCCCCCATAGGGCTCAATGGGAATGGGGATGGAGCTAATAACCGGCCCGTTAATAATGAGCCTGTTATTAGCTCCTTGGTCCCCTTGTGGGACCCGCAAAGGACGTCTGGTCGGACCAGACGTTCTCTGCTGGTCCCGCTAGGGGACCTCATTATAAGGCATCCCGTAATGAACGGTGCCGGTCCCGTACCGGCACCCTTCATTACGGGAGCGCCAGGGCCGTAATGAGGTCCTGTTTGCTTTATGTGATCCATTGTACAATGTAAACCTCTGATTAATGTGTGCCCTAGTCCAATTTTATTTGAGATAATGTGGATTGTGACTAAACCTGTTTTCTCCATTTTGAGTTATCGAAGCATTTGCTCAGAATTTAGCACTGATGCACATGTTAGGTAATCTGGCCCCTGGCGCTATAACATACCATTCTGGGGACAGATTATCAAAGCTTTGCACTTTTGCAAAAAAGTGGAGCAAAGGTATTTAGCTTCACTTTTCCTGTTTAGATAATACAGAATGGAGGAAACAGAATGGAGCAAACAAGTTTAGCTCCAATTGGTATTATCAAAAAATGTTTTCACCATAGCAAACATTTTTCAGATTGTTTTATTAACTATGTTTTCGACATAACACAAACATAAATGTAGTGAACACACTTTTCATTTGTGTTATTCAAAACACGTTGGACAAAAAAAAACAGTCTCTTGCAAACGCTTGGTAGATAATATGGAATGTGACAAAACCAGTTTGCTCCATTTTGTATTATCAAAGCATTTGCTCAATGTTTTGCAATGGTGCAAATGTTAGATAACTTGGTCCCTGGTAAATGCAGATTGCACAAAATTTCGCTTGTAAAATAATTCGTTGCAATATACTCTCCTTGTCCGGTAGGAATGGGCTTTAAGCGGATTGCATTTCTAGAACACCAATCATGCACCTGTTGAACCCTAAATCCTTTTGTTTTACATTGAACCTCATTTTGACAGCATTGTGACCTTGGTCACTCCAGCCATATTATGTTATGGTTTATTGAAAGGATTAAGAATGCCATATACTGCTGCACCTGCAGGTACTATGCTGTCAGGTACTATCAAAGGGGACCAATTTGATCACGTCTGCCAAGATGAGACCACGTGCCTCTGTGTGGTTATGTAGCCATGTGGTTTGGGATTTTGCCAACAGGCAGGGGCATAGGAGACCCATAAAATCTGGGGGGGACAGGGAAAACCTTCAGGACTTAGTTTCTTTAAATATATGTGTTGTGTTTTAGTCGAACAACTCAATTTTTCACAAAATCAAAATAGCAGTAAGTATTAAATTACATATACCATCACTGTATAAAACAAGAGAAAATAAGAAAAGAAAACCGAAGAAAATTAAGAAAAAGAAAAGCAGTTCAGAGTATAAAAGCCTCCCAGCGATGGACCTTTAGAGAGATCTTTTATAATACTTGCACTTGCGCTTTAAGTGCAGGTGCTTTATGGAGTTTCGCCAGCCCTTCCTTTCCTATTCCACTTGAACCCTCAATGATGGAACACTTTACAGCAGTGTATGGCCTGCAATCATACCCCGGCACCAGGGCATTCACTGGGTTTACATGCATAGCGGAACAAGGACTGTTTTGAATCTCGAGGCTCTGCTTTAATTTTTTCAGGGTCACCCAGATGGCTTATGGTGGCCTCTATTAAAACTTGGCTAAAACTCATTATTGAGATGGCATCCCTATTTTAAAATAAGTGTTGGCAAAGCCAACCATTTGAGCTTTAATGTAGGTATGAAAAAGGCCCTTGCCGTGCACCACCATAGTGGTATTAGGTACCCACTGATGGTAGCAGCTGCAAAATGTACCTGAACATTTAATATCAGTGCCTGGCAAATGCCCAATATGTACAGACAAGCAAACACTTGCCATTGCTGGTTTTTAGCAGGACTTCAGTGAAGGAAATAGTTATAATAGGTGCTAATAGGTGATTGATTGATTTTTGATTGATTGATTGTTTATTTGCATGGCACCTATACACAATGTGTTTCTAAGTGCTTCAAGGGGGGAAGGGATCATGGGAGAAATACAGTTACATTCTTACAGGTTCTGAAACAATTAAGAATGTGAACAATAACTATCATAATCAGCCTGATGACATTTCAGATAGTGCAAGTGCAATGAACAATTAAGGAGAAAAGGAGTGGATGAAGGCATCCCTGGATAAAACATTTGTATTACACCAGTAGTATGTTCCCAGCTCCAATTATGTTATTAACTACCAAGATCTTTGTAGGAGACATCCCTAACTCAGTGGGGGTCATTACGAGTTTGGAGGTAGCCATGGTGCTATTAGCACAATGGCTGCCTCCAAACCCGGGTCCGGTGTCTCTGAATGGGGACTTACCGGGTCATTCCAACCTTGGAGGACCTGGTAAGTCCCCATTCAGAAAACCATTCCCCATTCCCATTTGAGCCCCCATAGGGCTCAATGGGAATGGGGAAGGAGCTAATAACGAGGCCCATTATTAGCTCCATGGTCCCTTAACGGGTTCCGCTAAGAACGGCTGGTCAGACCAGCGGTTCCTGGTGGGAACCGCTAAGAGACCTCAGAATATGGGGTTAGGGGGTTAATGCCACCGGCATCTTTACCGGTGCCGTTAACCCCCTACCGCCATACTCGGAATGAGGCCCAGTGGCTTTATCTAAACCAGAACTGGCACTTTACGTGTCCTTTATAGATCATTCTAGTGTTTTTTTAAAGTTATAGGTTATGGCGTAAAATGAGTCTGCAGCCTGTGTGGCATCTATCCACCAAAACCCCATGAAGGTTGCTAAGATAGCCAAATAACATGATGCTGTGTCGCAAGGCAAGATGCCACGCACCCTGGCACCAGCTCCCACTACAGGACAGGTCAGAGGTGAATATATACCTCATTTAAGGTTAGTCCTGACTTCAGACCTAGGCTGCAGGTAAGATTGAGTGAAAAGGGAGTTGATGCAGGAACAGCCTGCTTTGACTGTCTCTTCCTAGAGAGGAACCAGACAGGAGCGCAGATGACACTGGGGCAGTGGGAGAGCGCCAAGCCCCAGCTCCCACGTTCCCTCTAATAAATCCTCCCAATGCCGGCCTGCACCTGGGAGAGGGGGTCCACTTTGTGTATTATCAGGCCCAATCAATGTGCAGACAGATATGGTGTAGGGTATATATGTGCAATTATTTCAACGACTTCTAATCATCCTCGTGCATGCCTCGTGAGCATGGATCTAACATTAGAAGAAGACGCATTTGTGACTGCACCCTTTATCTGGGAACATGAGGCGAGGCACCATTCTTCCTTGTACAAATCTCCCCTCTGTACCTTCTCTACTCCACAGTCTTGTCTGCTGTACACCCTTTTCTCCCAAGTCCCTTCCCTGTACCCCACACCAGGTCACTCCTCTGACACACCGCCCTCTGCACTTTCTCCTCACTTGTCTGTACTTCTCTCTCATTTGCAAAACTCGAGGCACCTACTATGCCATTTCTGCTCTACACCACTCTCCCTGTGTTCTGGTCTTTCCTGCACCCCTCTCTCCAAAGCACATACTGGTCACCCCATGCTACAAACCATCCCTATCTTTCATCTGCACTCCGTTCTTGTTCCCATCTCTCCCCTCCATTGCTCCTCTATTTTTCTGTTCTCTGCACCCTTTCTACCCTTTTTCACTTTGCAGTCCCACTCTCTACTGAACCCCAGTCCCTCACTTCCCATTCCCCCATGGCCAGCACCCCACAACTCTCATCTACACTTACTCAACACTTTCTCCTCAGTCTTCAGAGCACCCTCGATATCCTGGCTTACATTTCACAGGTTTTCTCTTGCACGCCATGCACGACCAACCACTTCATATAGCTTCTCAGAATAAGCTGAAACAAGCATGCCAGATCCATGACCTTTAAGGGGCCCATTTATACCTGCAAGCATTAACTCTTAAGAAATAGTCAGGAGCATGGATATTTGGAAGGAGGGACAGACACAGAAGTCACTAAATCAACATACTGCCGAGGCTCTACCCTCAAAATCTGATTGCACTGCTACCACTCAATTACCCTGACAGAAACAGCCAGGCTGAATAAAACAGGGTTAAGCTTAGCCAAGACCTACAGAAAATTAGCGCTTAATTTCTTTTAAGAGATGCATAGGATAGGCACCAACAAACGGTTTATTTTGGGCAGGGCAGAGTTGAGGTCTGTGCTGGTAATAGTTTGTTTTATGGAATATAATAACACTTTGGTCCTAGTGCTTCATGCTAGATGCTTTCAGCTTCTAGGCAATGTAAAAACAGGTATTACCCACATTTGAACAACACTGAATTTATGAACGGTTAATAAGTGGACCCTGCTGCTGGGTTTGAACCAGCGAAATGCAGGTAGCCCTCATGCCAGATACCAATCTTTAGGTGTGCCTTAAGTGAGGCCTACTGATATTAGAGTATACATCAAGTGTTTTCCCTTGCCTATCTTAGGGCCTCATTCCGAGATTGGAGGTAGCCATGGCGCTATTTGCGCCATGGCTGCCTCCAATACCGGGTCTGGCACCGGTCTGGTTCAATGGGAACTTATCGGTGCATTCCGACCCTGAAGGGACCGGTAAGTCCCCATTGAACCAACCATTCCCCATTCCCATTTGAGCCCCCATAGGGCTCAATGGGAATGGGGAGGGCGCTAATAACGGGCTTGCGAATAGCAGGCCTGTTATTAGCGCCCTGGTCCCTTAGCGGGACCCATAAAGGAAGTGTGGTCAGACCACTCGTCCTTTACGGGTCCCGCTAAGGGACCTCAGAATTGGGCGGTAAGGGATTATCGGCACCGGTCTCCTTACCGGTGCCCGGTATCCCTTACCGACCAACTTGTAATGACCCCCTTAGACATTACTATGGAAAAGAGCACACATCCCACATAACAGCCCTTCTTGAGATTGGCTCATCCTCAATTTGCTTTATATGGTTTCATGAGGATTTTGTATACAATGTCAGGGAGTGTCTGCACTTTGCAAGCCAGACCTGGGGTAAGGGAACATCTTGGAGAAAATCCAGTCTTCGCCAGATTGTGTGATCCTGGGTGAATCGTGTGACCCCCACACCCTCCTACTGTGCATTATTTTCTATATATGTTTACTTGGGATCACCTAGAAATGACTCAGTTGGCAGTGTACACTATCATGAAATGCCTCAATCGTAAATGTTCTAATAGAGTTTCTTGTTGCTCCATGTATGCTAAGCATGTTGAGTGAGTGTGAAGAAGGACCAAGTGTCACAGCAATAGATGTCACCTCCAGCTGGGGGACCGGGTCTCATTTTTTGGGAAGCAGTTGTAGATAAAAAGAATTTGTAATTTTTTTTGCAGAGAAACGTATCAGGTGAAGTCAGCGTGATCCATCGCTGAGGAAATAAACTAGAAACAATCTCAAAGTAACCTGACGGTTTAGGGGCACTAGTATAGTGTACGCAGCAAAAATGATCATCACGCCCTTCTCCTTAAAAAGGCAATACATCATATATTAAACGGTGTTGTGGCATTTGTATAGAAACTGCATGTACATGTCAATATATACCGGCTCCCATTGTGCACCCTTGATCCTCTGCTGTATAGGTGAATGGTCTCCGTATGTTTTTGGCACTTAAATATGAGCCCTGCGTGCCCATCAGTAAGGAACAAACAAAGAGCTGTTCCGAAATTTGATGTTCCTCTTTGGCAGGGGCTGGGGCACACTTTAATGAATCGAAAAACGTGAGGGCGGCACTGACAGGGCCTCAAGTTTTTCAATTCATGAAAGTGTGCCACTGCCAACGTCTCATATATAGTTTATAAACACGCGTGGCATATTGCAAACTGATCAGGGAATCCCGGACTCTTAATGTTTCATATGAAAATCGAAGGCTGAGGCTGTGCAGCAGTGCACTGCGCAGGCAGGGCACGTGCAATTTGTTTGTTCCACAGCCTGGGCACGTTCATTATGCACAGGCGCGGGGCTGCAGCAGAAGTTGCAGACAGTCAGTCTACTGTAAGCACGCAAAAGTAAAAGTAGACTCTACTTTAACTTATGCAAGCTTACATGACAACTGCAGTGGTATTTTACAGCAGATACACAAATAATCTGGGGGGGATAAAAGCTATTATATTCCCTCCACTTAAAATTGTGGGGTGATATGTCCCCTCCATACCCCCCATGTCCTAAGCCCATGCCAACAGGTCTCGCTTGCCGAAGGCGAACAGCACATAATTGTTTTAATGCACATTATAGAGGCAGCTAGATTTAGGTGTGCCCTACAAAGAAAGCTCTGAAGTGAGAATTTTATATAGAAGTTATGCAACATCCATTCTACAATTAAAGTTTGCTTAACAAGGTAGATGCGGCCACTAAATAATGCTACTAGAAAGCTCACCCTTCTGCGTACACCTCTCAAACTCTGAACTAAACACAGCCATACCTCTGCAGCACAACAATCCGCACACACTTCACTACACCACAACCACAAAACAAACCACACATAGCCTCGCCCAACAGCACATGGCAGCTACCAACCAAAAAACACAACTACGCTCAGCCAATGGTGTCACTGAACTGAAGCTGCCAAGAGCACATCACACCTCTCTCGGTCCTTCACCCGCTCAGTCCCACTAACTTACCCCATCCCCCTTGCTTTGCCAGAGCGCCAAGAAACCACACGAGCGGCAACAGAGTGCAGTATAAGAACCTTTCACATAACATAACATAGGTTTTTCTGCGGATCCATCTTCTCTGTTTGCTCGGCTATTCCTCCGAAAGCCTCCTTCCTCTCATGTACTGGAGAGGGCGGCTAGTCTGGGAAGTAGCCCCCTGTTAAATAATGGGCGTCTTCTTTAGGCAGGCGAGCAGCTGACATGGCTTGCATTCTGCTACATGTACCAGCTCTGCGCGAGCCTCCTGCGACCGATGCAAGACGGGCGTCCAGCCTAATGGGGTATATTACTAACAGGTGCTACAATGAGGCTCCCTTTGAAAGCAGGGGTCTGTTTAAATCAAGGTGAAAGGTTGAGAAATGTGAATTCCTGGCTGCTAAAACCCGCCCTCCGACTCAAGCTACTGCAGATGTGCAATAACAAAAAATATGTGTAAAGCAATTTGCATCACATAATAAAACAAGCAGTGAATTGAGACTTTGGGCTCCGCTCCGCTCTGGGGTCTGCAATGCAACCTTTTAACATGTAGTTAAATAGTGTGAGGTTGAAATAAAAACAGGCACGACCGATCTTTGAAAAATCCAGGGAAACATTGTTCATTTCACTGGAATCAAGTGTGAAAACGGGTCTTCAATATGTGGCAGGAAAGAGATTTTTGAAAGATGTACATCTGCACATTATAGTGTACTGTCAAGAATGTGTTCACATTTCATTACCCTCCAGAGCCCTCCCTAAACCTGGACTTAGGCTTCAGCTTACACCATCCTCATACCCCTCATTTAATGTAGGCATCCCTCTCCTATTCATTGCAAACTCTGGTTTTCTGTGCACACCTGCAACCTGCACCGCTCTGAGTGGATCACAGCTTCAGTGTGCTATGCCGCAGGGTTGTCCAACTCCAGGGCTCAAGGGTCGGAATCCTGACGGGTTTTCAGGATAATCCCAAGGAATATTCATGAGATTAAATGTGCATGCATTTAGAATCATTGTATGCAAATGTCTCTTATGAATCTGACATGTTTCTGGCACTTGAGGCCTGTAGTTGGACAACCCTGACTTTGGGAAGTGATTCATTGCCCCTTGGAGCAAGGTCTATCCTATATACCTCATTGCCATCCTTCTTACAACCAAGGCTCCAGAAGAAAAAGAGAAGCTTTCTCACCTGCCTTCCTCCTAGAACCTCAGAATTCAATTGACTGCATTTTGCCTGACAACCTTCGGTGAGCAAGAGGAAGCATCTGATTGGCTGTGAATCCATTACATGGTCGGGACAGATCCCAGTAAAAACTTTGTGGTGGCTCATCTGCACCCTTCTCACCATGCAGAACCCGCGGGGCCTTTTCACCAGCCTTAATCATAGACATGTGGAAATCAACTATGAAAGGTCTCGAACCACTTGCTGTATCCACTTCCATCAACCACTACTCAAACCCGGGAGGATAGCACAGCAGCAACCTGCGCAGCTTTGAAGCAAGAACCACGAAGCAACACAGGTTCGATCCCGGGTCGGCTTAGAAACATCTGGGTGTTCATTATAAATACGCAACTAAGAGAAAAACAATTACGCAACTACAAAACAAACAATTCCTGTAACAGCGCCTCGATGCCTGTGGGCTGTGTGAGCGCTTTAAAAATGTAAGAATAAATAAAATAAACAAAGAGCAAGTGCAGCTGATTGGCTGTGAGGCAGTCACAGGTAGGTAAGCCACGGCCAGTCCCTGGATAAAAACTGTACAAGAAAGAAGAAACCAACCTCACACAGCCTTCCTGACCTACTCTCATCATTCCCTGCACCAACCAGGAAGAAGCATCAGCTGAATATATAATGAAGCAGTCAAATAGTTACGCCCAGTGTCGAAAATGTCATGGTGTCTCCTCTTTCCAGTTGGTATTTGACCTACCTCACCCCTGAAGATACAGAATTCTGCTTGACCTGCTCCCTCAGCGCCTTTGGCGACCAGGAAGAAGCTGCTCATGGACTATGGGATTATTACGTTGTCCGCCCGTGCACCGTGCAGTGCCTAAGGGCAACCAACCCATTGGCCAGCCAATGCAAATGGCAGCCGTCCAAATGGGCGACCTGATAATATGTTCCCCTGGTTCACGCTCCTCCTTCTTCACCAAAATGTCCTCCTCATCCATACAGGAACCAAGCACTCATCTGTTCTATTACATACAGCTATTATCCTCTACAACGTACCCGCCTTTCTGTTGGTCACTACCCACTTAGTAATTACATTGCATTATATGTCTACTAGTTTATATGGTTAGCCGGTACAGACGTACTTCTTAACTCTATGTTGCTTGCAGCCTATTGGGTATCCTGCTCCCATAGTTCACCAGTGCCCTACATCACGCGCACATTGGCTCACACTCCTCAGATGAGCAAGCAAGGTGGAGAGCTTGGCCTCTTGATCAGCAAGGCTAGCACGCTGCCAATCGCCCGCCATCAGCCTTTCTCCCCCTCCACTTTGAACACACTTCCATTCAAAGCCTCAACACCAAGCATCTAACTATTCATCTAATACATAACTCCTCTTTCCCTGACTTTTACAATATTACTTACTGCCTTGCGAAGGAGGATCTCCTGCCCCTCGTGGGGGGCTTTAAGTTTCTTAAAACTTCCCACCAACTTAAACTTGATTTACCACAACCAACCTCCATTCAAAAAAGACAACGTTGATCTCGTTTATCAACCTATGTCATCTAATGGTTCCTCACCATTGACTACTCTGTTTGGTGACTCCATCCTGCGTTTACAGTCGCTGGCTCCCCCTTTTCTCTCTCCCTTTCTCCACTTTTTATTTTACCCCCACTTCTCCACCAACAGTCATCTCTGCTCTATCCTCTCCTGTCCCCCTAATGCCAAACACTCCTACTTAGCGGGCACCCCTCCTCTGACAACCAATCCTTCATGTGCTCTTATGAATCCTTTTGCACATCAAATAATCAAGGGTCTCACACTGCTTAACTATACCTATCTATGCATGCTGTTTTAAAACACTCTTATCACGTAGCTCTCTCTTCAAAATGGCTACTGTGTTGCCCTTCCTAAAAATCCCCAGGTGATCAAAGTAACCCTGCCAGCTGCTGGCTTGTCTCCATTCTACCGCGCTACTGCACATCTCGTGAGCACATGGTATTCCACCTGATCACCCATCCTGAGGGCAACAGACTACGCGAGCCCTTCCAATCTCAGTTCCCCAGACGCCACCCCCAAAAATAGGACTGGCTGCGCACTCCAGTTTATTCTCAAATGTTCCTCCCTAGCAACTATCCTTAATCATCAATCATCATCTTTCTTTATCTCTCAGGAGCCTTTGAAATTCAAAACCTCTCTTCACCTTACGCTCTCCAACATTAGTATCCAGTACCTTACCCATGCCAAGACAGATTTAACACTGTTTGTGAGTTCATTCTCCATCTCATGGCCTTCTAGTTCTACTCATCTCCCAGTCGGAGGACCATAACAGCCTTGGACCACCTACCAATGTCAAAAGAGAAATCATGTTGTGCCTCCTATTGCAATAAAAATATGAATATTGGCCTACGCCAAGCTGCTCGAAAGTCGCTTGCGAAAGAATCCGTGTTGCAAGGTCCTGACCTTAAATCAATGTAAGCCGCTATTTTAGGTGAATCTGCCATTTTAGGATTCGCTTTGTAAAAATCACCCTGTGAGTTAAAATGGTGGACGATGTCATTCCAGAATACAACATGGCCGTCTTGACCTCTGTACATGGCTAATATGTAACTTGCCTGCAGGTCACTTGTTGAGGTCGTAAACTGAGACCTTGTCCTTCGTTGACCTGTGTGTAGAAGGATTACTCGTGCAATGAAACTAATCCACGAGCATATGTTGAAACAATGTATTCAAATACTGAACGTAGAACATTTGTTTAACTACATTGTATTAATGTTTGAGAAGGTCTGCATGGAAAATCTTAGAATACACAGTTATTGCATAGGCTTGTTGATACATGTATTAAAGGCAAACCAGTTATATGCAGTTGTTCGAGACTTGGCACGAAACCAAGATCAGTGATGTATCAAATGGAATATTAACCCACCCGAAGTGTATAAAAAGCGAATGCATTCTAATGTACAACGTCTCTCACTGAACACACTGAACCACGCTGAAGTTCATTGTGTTGTACTGAGGGCCGATAGCTATCTGATTTTGTTCTGTTTTTATAACTGGATTCAGTATAAAATAAAGTACTTTGTATGTTCCTTTGTAACCCGTGTTCGGTGTATTTCCTTTTGGGGTACTCAGCCTCGATATTTTGATTTTGTTTTCACACCAAGGCACACAATCTTGCAGTCCTCCTTGCCAGGTAATTCAGACTTCATTTCATTCATCCCCACTGATGCAAAGTTGACCCCTAGGAGATCCACACAAGTCACCACCAAATCCACTAATACTCTCGTCGATACTCTGAGACTGAAAAGATCTGACTACTGTTTCAGCCTCTGGTTGACCCGCCTTCTTTACTTTTTCCCTACAAACAAAATGGAGTGCCTCACAACTCGCCCTCTCTGTAACCTCCCAGCTCTTATGCTCCTCTTCCAAATCTGGCCACTGCCTCCATGCCAACTGATTGTCTATGCATCACAAATTCCTTTCCAAATCTGCCCACTGCCTTCATGTCAGCTGATTGTCTATGCATCACAAATTCCTTTCCAAATCTGCCCATCGCCTCCATGCCAGCTGATTTTCTATGCATCACACACTCCTTTCCAAACATGCTCACTGATTCCATGCCAGCTGATTCTCTATGCATCACAAATTCTTTCCCAAATCTGCCCACTCACTCAATGCCAGCTGATTGTCTATGCATCACACAAAAAGCGGGTCTTCTTGGGAGAGCTGTAGCAAGACAGGAAGGGGCTTGAGGCGATGAAGAATTGGTTCCCACTATTCGAGTAGGGCCTGCCCTTGGCGGCAGAGCAGTTTTCAATAGCTAGGGAGTGCAGGCTAACCCAGCCAAAAGCGAATAACTTTTTAGGGATATTCATGCGTAAGAGATGCAAGTACTCACCAACCCTCGGCACAGTCTGGACTGAACTTTTCCAGTTTAGTCGAGGTCGCTAGTATTTTTGAGTCCTACTGTTTAGCAGCGCCTTGGCTTTCAGCGACTGCGGGATAGAAAAATCATCCATAATGAGACAGTTGCCTTTTCTCAGTATTTGAAGGAGATGCAAAGATATTTCTGGTGCAGCAAGCTTCAGGGCACAGGAAAGCAGGTCAGCAAGGCATCTACAGCAACCGCCACCAACAGGTAGTGATGCAGAAATCACCGATGCATGCAGCATTACGCACTCTCCTAATTTGGGACCCAAAGGAGGTACGCCTGTAAAATTAGGCAGGAGAGGGCACGGGACCACAAGCAAGCAATTTCCCAAGTCTCGGGTTTCAACTCGAAACGGCAGCGATTATACGGTATACCCTTAGGTAGACTGTGACAGTTCACTGGATATCCCACAAACACTTCTGAACGGGCTTGTTCGGTGAGTAAGCAGGGGACACCGAGAGTAGTTGTTCCCACTACTCCAAAGGGGTGAAGCACCTTGTCAGGCCTTCTTGAACGATGAAGAAAACAGGGGTCCAACGGGACAGCAGAGGGTGAAAGGTGCCAAAACCTTCCAACAAGTCTCCAGTGGTTTCACAAGTCTGTTTCTTCATGCAGGATACTTGGCTCCTTCTGTAGTTCAAGGAGAAAGTCCCTTCTCTTAGACAAGATTAGCTTTGCACCAAAATCAAGGACTTCCAATCGAAGATCTTCTATCATGGAGGCATCCCAGTCATGACCAATTACGGTCCACGGTGGTCCCAGTCATTCAGGCACTCTAGACATCCTGGCACCAGTAGTGTGGCTTGCGACCATACAGCCCCAACCTGCTTCCTGGGCACACACACGTGACATGCAGAAGCCCTCGAAAGAGATTGGTTTCGCGGGAGGCTGCATGCCCAAATAAGAAAAACCTGGGTTACTCAGCCCGGGTGAAGGCAAGGGACAAAATGACCATGGGACAGAACAAAAGACTTTGTAGTTCGGTCATTTTCGCACCTAGCCACAGTCTTGAACGAAACATGGTAAACGCAATGTGATTTTAAGTGACCATTACTGGCATAGATAGGTTTTGGGCCTAGCTTCATGCAAATGGTTTAAAGTGACCCTTACTGACATACATAGGCTCTCCAGTAATGGCCACTTTAATTCATACACATGAAATGTTTCAGCCTTCAACCAGCGGTTGATAAATAAAGGATGTTGTGTTATATATGGCGAGATTTGCATTTTTGGGGAGGCAGCCAAGCCATTTCTTACTGTGCCATAACATTTTTTGTACTGGATATCTATGATAATGCAAGCATGCTAAGTGTTATAACTTGGCTAGACTAACAAGTTTTTGCAGGCAGTTTAGCTATGTCTTACTGTGGCATGGCATTTTGTTCTGGGCATCTATGATAAAGCAAGCATGTTAAGAGTTATTACTTGACTAGATTGCCAATTAGGGGCAGCCAATCTGGTCATTGATTACTATGGCATGACTTATTTTTACTGGGCCTCTATGATAAACCAAGCATAATATTTGTTATAACTTGGCTAGACTGGCATTTTAGGGAAACCCGTCTAGCCCTTTCTTACTGTGGCATGGCATGGTTTACTCTGCATCAAGAACAAAGCAAACATGACAAATGTTCGTATGTGTATTGACTGGAATGCATTTTGCAGCTAGTTTGTGCATATGTTCCTATTGTGACATGCCATTTTTTAAAGGCAAAGCCATCAGGAGCATGTTATTTTGTTGGTTTACTGCCATACCTTGCTACAGCCTATGGTTTACATGTTTTTTTTAAAGTATCTTTTCGGCATTATGTGCAGATCAAATATGAGTATGTTCTTATATAGGAATTCTGGGAAATATTGGTGCATCCAGCATGGAAATGTATGGGCACAGCCAGTGTGAACATTTTTTTATACTAGCATATAGCGTGGGCATAGTGAAATATTACTGTGCCCTATTGGCAGCTAGCATCTGTTGCATTTCTGGATTGTAGATACCTTACAAAACCAAATGTAAACTGTTTGGCTCTTTATCCGGTTTTTCACACAGAAAGTGTGCTGTATAATGCAACATTTTAACCCAATATTACACCCCCCACCCTAAACCCAATTGGTTGGTACAGACTCTCTAGCTATAGCTACCGCTATAAACGTTGACAGAAACAGTCACTTTAAATCACATGCATGAAGCTGCTGCCACAGGTTATCTATGCCAGTAACGTCACCTTATATCACATACATGACCGGCTTCATGCACGCGATTTAATGTGACCATTACTGCCATGGATAGGTTGTGGCTGCAGCCTAATAAAAATAATAGTAAGTTATATCATTTAGTGTACTGTTGTTGATATGGTATTTACTGGATTGTTGCATGTGAACCAACTGTACATTGTATGGATTTTGACCTCTTTTGTAAAACATTGTACTGCAAAAGGCATTATTTCAGCACATTGTTTAAAAAAATATTCCCCACTTAATTATGCTGTGCTCTATCGCTAGGCTCGGTCGGTCGTGCTAATTTGAGGAAATACGTAGGGCCCTCCACTCAAAATATTCTCCGGGCATGGCTGCCCATGACTCATGACGTTGATTGGATATTTTTGATGTTTCTGTAGAGAAACTATACATTGCATGACTTTTCATCCCAATGTCTAAAATTGTGCTGCAAAATGCATAATTTCAACTCATTATTTTAAAATAAGTTCACAGGGGGAATCCCCCATGAATCCCTCTTAATTATTTACGGCCGCCTCGCCGTGCTCGTTCGCACGCACCGATTTGAGGGAAAATGTGGGACCCTTCAATGAAAACATGTACCCTCCCCCGAACCTCTGTGAGGGATCACCCATGAACAGTGGTAGAAGTGTACTGAAAAAAATAGTGGAACTGTGGTTTCAGCAAGGAAGAGGGTAGGTGCAATTCTAGTGCAACATGTGACAAGCGTTTTGGCTTGGAATTTCCAATGGTGTCAGTCACTAGTAACTGAGGCTCATATTACACTTCACACTTGCAGAAGGACATGAATTTACAAATCCTCTATATAGAATGGTGAATATGGTTGTAAAACGTAGAAGAATGGTAAACAGAAAAAAATAAAGAAGGGACCACTGCTCCTGTCCGTTCCCGCTCACTTCGATCACTGCCCATGAATCGTTCAGAATCGTGGTGCCTCTTCTGGAGCTAACCGCCGCTGGGGCACCAAAAGCTGTCTCAGCCACTGCAAGGAAGCCCTGTTCAACCATGTCCAGCCAAGAAAGTAGAAGTGCTACATATCAATCAATAGCTTTATTTCTTAAATCTACTTCAACGCGTTTGCATTGGTCTACAAAATGTAACCATTTGCAATAAAATGATTCCTATGGTTTGTAGCTTTAGCAAAAATAATACAATATTATGATCATATGCTCCTGTGTGTTACTATATTGTAGGTTGGTCCTAAAATGTACATCATATAGCATTCATTAAAGTATTACAATATTATTTATCGATCTGACAAAAACAATTACAAATCAATTTTAGCATTGCATAAGAAATATTAGCACACGGAAATAGTTATTGGCCTCCTCTCAACCAATCAAAATGTTTAGAGTGCAGTCAATAACTACTGGCCACTAACTGAGAGGAAAAACGCCCAGTGGAGATACTGCAAAGAACATAAAGCATCCTAAAAATTACAGGATATCGGACAAGAAATCTAGAGACTCTTGGTCCAATATGGGTCAATTATCTTCTGTCTAGAATTGCGGTAGATGGCTGATGTTGCTAACATTTGACATACAGAGCCAGTAGACAACGCCTCGAGGAAGTGATGTGCGGTTGGATCCTGCTCTGAAGGATACACGAAGTTCAAAGACTACAACGGGGTCCGCTAGAACCAGAGGGACAGTTTTGCCCAATACTCACAAGATCCTCCATCAAAAATAGTTGGAGGTAAGCCCTGAGGACTGAAGGGCTGGGGCGACGCTGTTAAGCTGCGGTAGCATCTTTCTCTGCTGAATAAAGCATTTCTGTGAAGTCGGAGAAAGTCGGAGAAACATTTCCATCTGTTTCCATTTGTTTTCTGCACTCCTGCAATCTTGGTAAAGCCGTGCTGCAAAAGGCGAAAAGGACGCCCACAGCTTTAACCAGATTTGGAACTGGACTGCTGACCTCTGACCCTCTGACTCAGCTGCGCATAAAACCGCAACCCCTACGCCCTTGCGGCGTAAGCCCTGAGCACTGAAGGGCTGGGGCAACGCTGTTAAGCTGTTTGGCGGCTTTGGCGTGCGTGCCAGAACTTACATTATAAAAGGAAAGCCCCGAGTGTGAGAAGGGCAAGTGAATTTTTTGTTAAATTTTTTTTTTTCACTGTTTGGCTGTTTGCTGCTTTGTTGCCTGGCTGTCTGGCCGGATTGCTTCCCCTGGGCAACTTGTGGCTATCCGAGAATAACAAAGCACAAGAAAGTACTGTTTACTGTTTGCTGGGACTGAATGCTCCTGCATTAAGGATTGTGTTTTGAACTCTGCCGCCTTTGTAGAACAGCTGAGTCTTCACCGCAGCGTTTTTTCCCGCGGCACGGGAAGCTGCCTGACTTCAACCTGTGAAACTATCTACTGATTGGGTCGTGGCTCCTGCTTGCTTTTTTTTTTTTTTTTTAATTATTAATTAATTTATTAGTTAAAGTTGTCTTTATTTTTTAAGTGGTTTTTGTGTATCAATCTTATTTAACTGTGTTGGGATTCTTGTGGCAAACTACGAAAAGAGAAAGTTAAAATCCCTTTGCGAATTGCACAAGTGAATTGCTAAGTGCTTTCCTGTCTCGCTGTGTCTCGCCGGGTTGCCAGAGGATTCTTGTCGGACAAACACATTGCTGGACACGCTTTCCTGCTTTTGAAGGACTGATCCTATTGGGTTTTACTTTATAATATACCTGTGTTCTTATTTGAAGAATGATACAATCTTTCTTTATGTCACGTCAAATCAACTCGCTAAAAGCGGGAATGCCTGAGTCTGTAGCTAATACGTATAACCTGGTGCCCCCTTTACCTAAAAAGGCCTTGATCACTAAAAGAATTAAAGAAAATAAAGAGAGGAAACGAGCGACATCTCTCAATGTGGATATTCGTTCCTATTGCATCACATAGGTTGTAGGATCAGAAAAAACTTCAGCAATGCCCTTACAAATGGAAAAAACTCTGTCGTCAATAACTGTTTCCTCGGCGCCAGAGCTAGCTATGGACAATCAGGTGATTTGCCCTAATGTGTTTGAGACGGCCATTATTCAGCACTTGGTCTGTCCTAACACTACAGTTCTGTGTGGAGTCTTGCCGCCCATAATGCCTTTCTCTAAAGAGTCTGTAATAAATTCAGTGCCCTTAAGTACTAACTTAGAGATGGATGTGATTGCCTCAAAAACATGTATTACTAGTGTTCAACTTCAACAAGCAAGAACAGAAGTAGCGGATGCCTCAATTGCATTAGCCTATACATCAGGCAAAATATGCATATCACAAGCAGTTACTACTGTAGCGGCTAAACCGAATGCACCCCCCCCTGTACCTTTATGCTCTGTTGAAGCTCAGCAGTTACTACGAACTGAATATGCTAAATTGACAGCGGTTGGTGAATTTGGAGATGATACATTAGCATCTATCTTAGCATCCAGTCCTCATGAATCCGCAACACCTGATATAATGTATATTTGCTCAAACACGGGTGATCTGATCCAATTGGCTGATCACTCACAGATCCATACAAGTGAGTGTATAGACCATGCTCAAAAGCTAAATGCCACCCCACCAGTTGAGACTGAGAATCCTGATTTATACAAATCTCCGGCCTTATTCGACAAATCTCCATCATCAATCCATCATCAATATCAAATACATCTTTTGTGGCCCGAACACCTAGATGTACCAGGTTCATAGAACCTGATACTAGTCATCCTTATTTTATTTGTGATAATCAGATGCCATTTAAAGAAACTAGGTTCTCTTTTCCTGAAGCACCAGCTTTAAACAACACGTTGAGTGCCATGAATACCGCCCTATTGTCTTTGGCTAAGCTTTACAAATCATTAGATGAAAAGATGCGTTGCCAGAATAGCGAACTACATGTGTTACACATGCTTCTTAAAAAAGAACAGAAGGCACGCATTCTGACATCTCGCTCTACTATACTCAAGATGACAAATCAATCTATGCAAACAAATACAAGTGATGCACCAGATGTGATGGTAGGCTTGCCGTCAAATTCAATACCAAATATAAAGTCAGTCTCAAGTATCACCCTTGATGCTGGAGCTCATTTAGTGCCTATCAATCCTTCTGAGGTAATGACAAAAGAACAGAGTATTTTGCCTCCAATTCCAGAAGTTTCTATCCAGTCAGCACCTCTTATGCCGATCGGGATAATCCCGAAAGTACAAGGTGTATCATTTGCTCCAATATTCAGTACCTTGAAAGCTCTCCCTGTGTCCATTTTAGGTCAAACTCTACTTGAACCGGAACCAAAAAAGCGTCTACCATTTGTCAATACAAGTTCTAAGTTAAAAGTAAAGAAAGCTGTTAGACTTGTGACATCAGCCAGGAAAAAACGAAAATTGAGCATAGACATTGAAAATCAGACTACACAAGATGCTTTAGAATATCAACCACTTGATGATTTGCTTGATAGTGTAACAACATTATCTCTAAATCCATTAGATCAGAGTCTTCAGACTCAAAATGGGGCAACTATATCCCAGTCTGCAATTGTAGGGGGTCCTCAACCACCATCCGTTGAAGAAAGGACATTGGCTAAGAGCTTATGTGCTGATCGAGTTCAATCCTCTGCTGTTTTTGAAAATGCTTCAAGTACTACTGATGACATCTTACACGATTTACGAGCAGAACTACAAGCCTCTTTTGACAAACAGATTAAAGTCAATGAAGCTCTTGTACAGCGTTACATTGCGCCAACTAATGAGAATAAGATTAAACAAACGAATATTACCCGCCTGCAAGATAATAAAATGCAAGCGCTTCGTGCTGACGGGATACTACAAGATTTGCATGAGGAGATACGAGCTTCTTTCGCAAGATATACTAGAGAAAATGAAGCATTTACACAAACTGTTAGGTCAGTTAACCAGGGCTCACTGGGTAAAATTGATCTAACTGCCCATGATTATCAAAGGGCTATACCCAGTACTGAACCCTTGTTATTTGGAACTCAAAAACTTCATCATCTTCTATCATGCTACCTATGAGCAAACAGAGTGAGCATATCCCAGGGTCATCTAGACTTGTCGGTAAAGCGCAATTTAAAAATCACCATCGCCTTCTTATAAAATGTCGTGGTCACCCATTCCCCACTTATGACCTTAATCGAGCCAGCTTTTTGAATATCTGTGCTGATATCGCTGCTCTCGAAGATTTAACATCAGCTGATATTAGCTTGGTTGAATTTACTAGTGACCAAGATCTAACAGAAGCACGTTTATATGTACAATCAAGAGTGGTTTTAAACACGCTCTGGCTGGCTCGGACTGCCTTTTATAATTTGGGCTTTCTACTATCACAAGATGTGCTCCATGATGATCTGAAACAATCCAATAATCAACATCCTAAAAGTTGAATGTATGGTGACAACATAGCCTCCATGAGATCGGAGGCAGGAGCTGCACTTAATGTATGGACCCGTGACAGTGTCAATTTGAGATCGTACCCATCCCAGAAGATGGAATCTGTTAGTCTACTCTCTTGGAACACTAGAGGTCATAGACACTTTATTAATAATGGAAACAACAACCTCTTCCAGTTTGATATACTAGTGTTTCAGGAGACATGGCTTCGCGATACACCAACATGGGATCAATATAATATCTTTGTGGTACCAGCCATAGAGCCGGTGAAGGGACGACCTATGGTCGGGCTCCTCATGGCCTTCCGAAAGAATAAGAACATTGAAATTATTTGGCACAGATCACCGTCACCCTGCTTTCAGTATGTAAAGCTTCATGTTGGAGAAAGCTTTTATGCCATGATAAACATCTATTGGGGGAAAAAACATATATCCTCGAAGGTTTTCTTTGAAACTTTGATCATGATCCTTGATCAATTATTATTAGATGTTACCATTACCAACACGTTTATAATGGGGGATCTGAATCTTCACCTCTTAGCTCCTAATCTCTCGAGTCCCATGTCTGATGAACGTCGCTGGTTAACTCTAATGGCTGATCGCAATTTTGTAATGGTTAATGGATCTATACCTGGGGATGTACCTCCTAAACCTACATGGCACAATGTTAATTGAATAATATAACTATGTTCTCCGTTAAACCAACTATTCTGAGTGATCATAGTTTACTACATCTAAAATATGATTGGGCTGAAACGAAGAAACTCCCTCAGAATATGAATGCGACTAATCTATACATTAATAATGCTGGTAATCGATTAAAATGGACTCACAGAAAATGATGTCAGCTCAGAGATACCTTGTGGGAACAGTATACTGGTAATAATGAATGTCTTAGTGGTTGTTATGTACATGCCATACAGCGCTTTTCAATACAGAGGGCTTGTCCTAAAGGCTCCACCCAGGTTCATCTTCATGCCTTCGATTTAGAAGTAAAATATAGGAAGAGTGAATTTAGAAAGCTTGTTAGGAGGCTATCAAATGGGTACACTCTTGTCCCGGGCTCTAAACAAGATCAGACCAAACGATTACAAAAGGAGTATAAAAATTGGCTTAGACATCGCCGTGCCTCCCAATACCAACTTGATGGGGAGGCGATGTTGAAACAAATCACCCTCAAATCATCGGCAGGAATATGGGCTCTGTTAAATAACACCGCGGTTAAAAACCAACATTCATTACAGGTGAATTCCATCCCCCAAGAATCTTGGAATTATTTTTATGGCAATATATACACCTCGCCTTTCCTAGATCTTGACATAACCTGGGATAACATTACAGCTAATCATACTGTTAATTTTGGCCGCGAGGATATACTGTTTTTTATATCTAAATTGAGTGTATCCAGAGCTGCCTGACCAGATGGGCTACATAATGCCATGATAAAGCAAAATAAACATTTGTGGTCAGACATTCTATTTCATATGTTTCAACACATTATGTTAACAGGTTTAGTGCCCGCGAATTGGAAAACATCAATTGTTCTCCCCATATTCAAGAAAGGAGACAGGACAAATCCAGCATCATATAGACCCATTGCTTTGCTTGACTGTCCGGGAAAAATCTTTGCCCGCTTGATCCTAGGTGAGTTTAACCGTTGGTTAAATCAACTCAATTACAGAGATCCTTTTCAAACTGGGTTTGTTCCAGGGTTAGGCACTGCCATCAATTTGATCACCTTCAAGTCTATTATTCACATGAACAACCAACGCAACCAGCCAATTTATATGGCTTTTGTTGATTTCAGGGCAGCTTTTGATTTGGTCCCAAGGGAATTGTTATTTAAAAAATTGATGGATTTAAAGTGCTCCTGGCATATCGTAAAATGGATAATTCAATTACATTCAAACACCTCAATCTCTATTTGCCTGAACAACGAGGGCCTCTTGTCCGAACCCATACAGACCACTCGGGGTCTGAAACAAGGATGCCTATTTGCGTCCACCTTGTTTAATTACTTTCTTTTGGATTTTGGCACTAGTATTGAGGGGATGATTGTTGATCCTCCGAAATTACAAGGTGTAGCAATTAAGTGGCTCTTGTACGCCGATGACATGGTGTTACTGTCCAAAACGCCCATTAGCCTATGTAATTTGCTAAATGCATTAGATATATATGTTAAAAGTAATTGTATTAGCATTAATACTAAAAAAAACTAAAGTAATGCAATTTGGAGTTAATAGAGGTCAGAAAACATGTCATTGGCAACTTCAAGGCACTGATTTGGTGCTTGTAAGATCATACATCTATTTGGGGGTCTGTGTGGCTAGCAAATTGTCCGATAAAATGCAGGAACATCGTCTGCAACTAAAACATTCGAGTGCACTATCTCAACTACGAATAATCCTGGCAAAATATTGCAAATTTTCTATTGACCCTATGGTTATATTTCAGAAGCAAAAATATGTGCCTACCATTTTGCATAGTTCTGAAGCCGAGATATGCCAAACATACACATATTGGGTTAAATATGAAAGCACGTTTTGGAAAAGATCGCTCATGCTTCCAAATTCTGAATCTATTTCTATCATTAGATACGAACTGGGGCTTATATCCCTTTACGCTGTGTATAAATGGAAGGTTTGTTTATTATATCGAAAATGTATCATGAAAGATACCACTAATGGGCTACTTGACATCATATCTAGCTACTTATTGTTATCAGATGAAATCTTTCCAATGAAATGGCGTACTTCTGCTAGAAAATTCTTGAAAGGAGCTGATGTCTCTGAAATCTTGCTTATCGAAAATCCCAATAAAGCCAAAACTAAGTTGTGGGAATCCGACTGGATCAAAACCCGTGATGCATGCATGAAAATAATTAAATTCGGGTCAAATCCTTTTGCCTTAAAAGCACAAGGCCATATAGAAACTTATTTAAGACAATCTCCAAATCCGAGACATCATGACGATTTCATGCCTACAAGAGAGATTCTGTTTAGATGGAAGAAGACATCTGCTCAAACTTGTCGATTCTGTCATAAACAGATAGAAACGATGAAACACTTAGTGGTAGAATGTGTTAGTCTTTTATCATCAAGAATAAATTATTTTAAGCACTTGATCAACAAGACGGTGGTTATGCATGATGAATTATGGTTAATATTATTTATAGGACATTCAAAACAATTAAGGTATGCGCTTGTGAATTATCTAAATTCATTAAAAATTAGGTTACCAGAGATTAATGCTGTTCAAGAAGCAGAGATGTAACAACTATATGTATCTCATGTTATTTAACTCTGAGAGTGAATCAGGTCCAAATCATGTGCAAAATCTGAAGGTGAATTATTTAAAAATTAGTGAAATTTAAGTTATCAGAGATTAACGATGTTAAAGAAAGAGCGATGTGATAAATCTTTTAATTTTATGTTATCATTTCGAAAAGTGATGTATGTAATAACTGTATAAAGATTTGACGGTTGTTTATTATGAAATATTGCAAAATTGAATGTAATATATTTTTATCTTTACATATTTTTCTTTTTTAAAATTTGTAATGATATGTTGAAAGGTCAGGTTTTAATGATCAAAACAACAATAAATAAAAAATAAAATAAATAACATTAAAAATAAAAATTTAAAAAAAGACTGCATTCTGTCTTCACAAGGAGACAGGGAAACAACAATGACATTTACAGGCAAGATTTTGTTTGATCCAGGCACTTCCTTACTGGCAGTACCTTTCTTTTGCTGCAACATGCTATTTTACACACGAAAGAGAAAGAGAAAATATTGGAAAATACTTTCATTTTCTTACAGAGAAATCGTTTACTTTTAGATAACACCTAATGCATGCACACGTTAAACCTGGTCGAGGTCAACTATGTTGCAATTAAAATGCCTAACCTATGAAGACAACCATGTTATTTGAATACTACAAAATAAAACCACACTTAATTTGCCAACTCAGTATGTCTGTTGACTCTTTTTAAAGCACCATTTTTAACTTCACCAGGAAAACTCCAAAAGATGTATTGCTACTACCAGCATCTGCTAATAGCCTTACAGACTTTCAAAGAGGTAATTATCACTGGGGATAATGACCTCTCCCCAACTTATGGCCCTCAGCTTTGCCTCTGGCAATAATATGGTGGTGGATCATTACCCCACATTAACGACCCCTCCCTCAGTCTCTAAGGCTATAGTTTTCCAGATATAAATGTAAAGTGAACTATGCTAACATTGCGTGTCCCTGGAGAGGCTACTTCCAGATCTGCCCCATGCACTTAAAATAATTTGACAAAAATTAAAGGACAATGTACAATCTAATATAAAGCCAGATACAAGAGGGGCAATTCACATATTTTTGTTTATTTTTTTAGCCCCCCATAGTTTGACTGCCTCACTCATGAATATGCACAGTGTCCTGAAGTTGCCATATTAGAGATCAGTAATAGGTACCTACATGCCAGTCTACATTGGCTAAACCCCCAATGGTATATTTGTTCCTATATAAGGATAAAACATTATTTAGACATGACAAAAGAAGGCACAGGATGGGAGGAGATGGAATAAAAAAGGGTCCACAAGCCACCAAAGAATGATGCAGAGCGCAGGTATTGGACGGTTCCAACGTCCCACAGCACACACCAGCATTGTTGCAGTTTTCTGCATGCTCTGTGGCAAAATAAGCTTGTTCTTAGCACACACATCTTTATAGAAGGGCAAAAGGGGCATGTGCCTGAAAGTGATACACCCTCATGTTTATGTACTTTGTGTTGTAGCACAAAAGGTGATATTACCAGCAATGTACCAGATAGCGGTTGATATAAAAAAGAAACATAGTACCAGTGTGTTGACGGTCTTGAATTTGGATTGTTCACATGGGTTCATGATGAGCATAAAGTGTTAGACTGGAGAGGTGATGTCAAGATTCACTGGAGGAGAGAATATCGACACTCTCCCCCGAGCCACAGAAGCCGAATAGATCGACCCTTCTGACGTGGTTGTCACAGGAGCCTGGATTTTGAGTAACAGGTAACCACGTAGCAGCCAATGAGGGGAAGAGGGATTAGGGAGAGGTTGTGGATAGGGAGGGTGAATGAGGAAAACCGGAAAGAGGATAAGGGAAACGTAATTGGATAGGTGTGGGGGAAGTTAAGAAAGGCAACACATCTATACTACACTCTTGAGCTCCCCTTCGCATTATTTATGCATGTCATCCGTACCGATAACATACACCTGAACCAGAACCTGAAGACCCCTTCAACATTTATAACATAGGAAATAAGCAGCAAGCAGGAACATGACATGGACATTTACTGTGGCCTGACAGCACCTGACATGGAACTTATTACAGCAGGGAAGAACAGGACATGGAGCTTGTTGGAGCATGAAGCACACATATTGACACCATGGCAAGCAGGATGGCACATAAAAGGGTTAACCCTTTCCGATGAATAGACAAACACATGGCCCTTTGGGCAAGTTAAAGCAAAACATGGTTGTTAATTACATTCAAGGGTTTCCCCTTTATATGCCACTTAGGTGTGTGCCCCCTTTCTCCTCATATAATGACGATGAACTCAAAACTGCACACTAAGTCACAGTCCCAAAACCTATCTTCCACGTCTCGCCGCAGTGCTCTCTCACCCACAAATAGACACAAAAGTCGGCCGCTTTGACAATGCAGCCAGCCCCTCCTCTGCGGAGCCGTGATGTATGCGGCCGTAGTGTTCATTCAAAATACTAATATCATACACATAATCTGTGACCTTAGAACAATTTTGGAGCACTTATCTGAGTGCCCAAGGGCCCCGTAGGACACCCCAGACCAGACATTGCAGAGCGAAGTACATACTGGGCCGTGGAACCCTTCACCGATGCGACTCGGGCTGAAAAGACTCCTACCTTCCTTCGTCGTCCCACTCTGATACAGAATTCTTTGTAAACGCTGCTGTGGCCACCAGTGCTGGATATCACCAATAATCTGCACCTGTTCACGGGCGGCCGGTGTAGAAGTAGTCCCGCAATCTCAAATCAGCTGAGATTATGCGCAAAGCCTTAGGACTCCAAACCTCCCAACGGCTGCTGGGAAATATAGTTCAGCTAGTGCTTTACACACACCACACATCTTTTCCTGCCCCAACCACAATTCCTGACAGGTAATTAGGCATCCAAATTCAAGACTGTGGAACAAAAGTGTTCATGGTTGTATCCTGGCTTTGCCTGCAGATGATACAATGATCCTGGACACCTCATCCTATCACTGACTGTGCTGTCTACTGTGAAAATGTTTGCCTTCTCACATGCTGGTGGCATTGTTTATCCCATTATCTCTTTGCGAATGCCATTTGAGTGGAAGGGGTTCTAGACAGAAGAAAGTGGACCAAATATCGCATTTAATGTCTGCTCAGTTGACGCAAGCAACAGTTTGAATTTTTTGTACAATTCAGATTTTTTTCTGCACGTTTATGAATAAAGATGTCACAAGCTTGTGTTTTGGGTGTATTTAAAGCTTTAAAATCCAAAAGTGAAACCCAGGTGCAATCTTTTAAGATAATGTTAGTTAGTATGCTGGGACTTGTATACTTCACTTGATGATGGAGAGAATGAAGCTAGAATCATTACAATTTTGCTAACAGAGTTCTATAACATTTTGTTTTTTTAGAAATTACAATGTTGGGTTATGTTATTTGTGAACTGTCCAAGTCATTTTTTATAAAATTGGATTATTGTAGTTCATAGTAAGAAGTGGAAAAGAAAGCGGTAAAGTGCAGACATTTCAGAGTGGTTGCAAATCCTAGTGTCACCCCTAAACCAGTGTATGATCTTGCCTAACTTTTCGAAATTGCCAGTCCCTATTCCTTTCAAAATGGTCGCCCTTCAGCGTGATTTCATTCTCAGGGTATGCTCTTTAAAAAAGCCTCATAGTTTCACTTGCAATAGTGTTGCTTCCTCTTTAAAATAATATAGCCACATGTTCCTTTGCTCTCTAAAGGCAGCACTACTTGAGAACCATGTCCCTCTTCTAATCTCAGTGTGTCTGGAAACAGACACCTTCATGGTTGCTTCTAATCTTCATGTAATACCTATGCTATGGTATGCATAGCTTTCCCCTTGCTTCCAGTTGGCCTCCTGTATCCAGCCGGTGCACTTTTGCATTCTCTGAGGCAGCTAACCTGTCATCTGTCTATTCTGGATTATGAGCACCTTTTTCATACAATCAGAATCCTGCTTTTATAGTCCTGCTTTTATACTATGGCCGGTGTGGTAGCCAGTGATTTTACAGAGGATTTTCTATTCAAGGTATTTTTTACTGAAAATGTTTTACCGAATAAATACAGATTTTTTTCAAATAAAAAATATATAATGGGGTAAGGGATTAAAACAGTTGGGGGGGAGTTGGGAGTGGTTAAAGCATGGGGAAATAGGGGCGTTGGGACATGGGGACCGCCCACCCAAACTTTAAAATAAACAGTATTTTTTCAGTAAAAATGTTTTGGTAAAAAATACCTCGACTAAAACATCTTTGGTAAAATCACATAGAACCACTGGTGTACCTTTCTCATGGCTGCGCTTGATTAAAGGTGTCCTGCACCCTTATTGTGGACTAAAATGTTTCCCTTTCATTGCCACGTGTTCATTCTGATTACAGCAAGAAGGAAGAGGGTAAGGGGACTGAAATGGAGTACCCATGCTTATTTTGATTGCTGCAAGCAGGAATATCAATTTACAGTTGTGATCGCAACAAGGGGGGGCATGACCAGATATTCTGGATCCCTTCATTTGGTTCGGTGGAGTGGGGCCACCCCTAGGCCCCAAAAGTATTTAAAATGGCTGGGTTATTAAAGATAGGGGCAGTTTCAGTAAGCAGTACTAAATGAGAACTCCAGGACTCAGCGCCATTAGGTATGTCTCTACTTGGTTTTAATGATCAATCAGAAAAGTGCCCTCTTCATATTGATTACATGTGTTTCGGCTCCCCTGAGCCTTTGTCAAATCAGGGCTATTGGTATGTACACAATTATAATGAATTGACAAAATGATCCATAATGAACATAGGAAAAATAAATACAAATATAAAATGAGACAATTCAAAAAAGTAGTGATTAATTGCGAAATCATTGTAACATCATAAACCAAGTTATGGCAGTAATGCAAAATAAGAAAAATGGAAGACAGAGAAAATGGGGTTGGCGAAAGGGAGGATTGGAAAAGGTCAAGAAAAACAGATTCATTTTATCAATATGAAAAAAATAGGAGAAAGAAAAAAAAAAACATTAGTTCAATTGCTGAAATGTATGGGTCTCAAATCTATGCAGAGCATGATGAATACAACAGACACCCGCAGGTTAGCTTACCCGAAAGTATTAGGACAGATCCATATGACTGTTGTCAGCTAAGTAATAAAAGGGTAGGATCCCTAAACCCAATAATCTGTAATACAAAAATATCCTACACAATCCTTTATTATTATATATGCCACGATACCCTGTGGATGTATTAAAAAAACGTACAATCTTTAAACCGTTCTCTGCTTGCTAGTTGCAAAGTAGATATACTATTTAGCCAATATCCATGTGTATAGAACAACCGAAAACCAAAAAAGGGTGTAAAAAACCTAAGAGCAACTAGTATACGGCAGGTATGCTATTGTGAAACACACTCACTGTATGTGATCCAAGGTTACATCTCAAACGTATTTAGACTACGGATCGTCATTCACCGTTGGAAAATTATGAGCAAGCTACATTTAGCTATTCTGTTCATACCAAATTGTAGTATGAAATCCAAGCTCTGATTGATAATAGAGTAAGCAAACTCACCATTGTATTTAGAATCGCACGCATCGGCTGAGCACTAATTCTTGTCAGCCGACGCCATTTTAGGAAATAGGTTGATGTAGGGTGCCCATGGCAACGTGGTCACGCGTTGTCATGGTGCACAAACATCCAGCCACCCCATTGATGGGAAAAAATAATGCCGCCATTGCTAAATGGAGACTGAGTCATTCTAATCTAATGACTACTCATATTGTTCTGTGCACCAGTTGCATTTGTAGAGTTGAAAGAATAAATTACCGAATCCCTCAATTTCAAGAATAAACGTTAGACTCTTCCAGTGCTACAATATGATATTTAAGAACAAACACGCGTTTGCGTTTAAATAACCTCTACTTACTCCCGATAGTTCGCTCCTGCTTGTAATAACTACGATGTCTAAACGCTGATTGCTGACAGTACAAAATTACACTGATACCGCTATGCCATTCGTACTTCTCCAAACAGCGGTACCCGAACACCAATTAATTAGTGTACATGAAAGCGTGTAATTGCCGTCTGCTAACATGTAGTTACCCAAATGTATTCCTAATTAAAGTGGATGCATATATATTAGCAATTAGCAATTAGCAGTTAGTAATTAGCCTCAGTAATAGGAAATATACTGATTGAAAAAACATAATTCTCGACCTTCAATTAGAATGGATAGAAGAGTCTACGTGCAGTGGCAACTAATCTCATTGTGTCATATGGGAATTTATAGTGAGAATTATAAATGTCTAGTGCTCAAATACTGATTACACCCTACCTCATTTGAATACAAGAAATAAACTAGGTCGAGCTGTGTTTCCACCCCAGCTCTCATTACGAGTTCTTACCTAAAAGTTGAACAAGTTCTATTGAAATATGAAAATAAAGTGATTCTTAAGCCCTGGTGTAAGATTGATCAACCAGATGGTTGGATTACTGCACAGTTAAGATAAAATGAATACAATAAGAAAGCTGTGATTGCCTACTCCTACAGGGATGACACCATCTCATTGTCGCTATTAAGACCTGTTATAGTAGTATTCAAAAAAACAAATAGCACGTGCTTCTGCCTGTCTTAGTGCTTTTAACCTATCACCCCCTCTTTTGTTAAGAGTAACATTTTGAAGACGATAAATCTAATCTCTGATTTACTGTGCTTTTGGTGAAAGGTTTGCCAATGTTCAGCTAATGTCAAAGATGGATTTTGACTGCCAATGTTGGCCAAATGTTCACGTATTCTTACTCTCAATTCCCTTTTCGTACTACCAATGTACATTTCTTGGCAGACACAAATAATAGCATGAATGACAAATTTGGTCCTGCAATTAATTTTCTGTTTTATTGCCCAAAGTTTCCCATTTTCATCTTTGAACTCTCTAGTTTTCTCATAAGCGAATTTGCATTGGGAGCAGGTAACACATTTTCTAAAACCACTCTCTTTCTTATGGAGCCACGTCGTCTGACTCCCGCTTTCAGTATCTGGTAATAAAGATGCACTAAGTATTGTTTTCAGTGTTCCTGCTCTCTTGAAGATCATGCGTGGGAAATCACTTACATATTGTTTGATGTGCTCATCAAGATTGAGTAAATGCCAATGGCCCTCATTCCGAGTCAGGACTACACCATGGAGTAAATAGCTCCATGGTTGAAAACCATGGAGCTATTTACTCCATGGAATACCGGCATGGTGAATGGAGTAATTTCCGGTCCATTCCAAGGTTGGATGGACCGGTAATTCCCCATTCACCATAGCCCTTCCCCATCCCCATTTCTGCTCCCATAGGGCTCAATGGGAATGGGGAAGGAGGTAATTACGGCACCGTAAATTACGGTGCCGTAATTTACTCCAAGGTCACTTTGCGGGTCCCGTAATTTACTCCTGCTAAAAGCAGGAGGTAAAGAGGGACCCGCAAAGGGAATTCGGAATACGGAGGTAAGGGATTACCGCCATCGGTGCCCTTACAGGCGCCGGTAATCCCTTACCTCCAACCTCGGAATGACCCCCAATGTCTCTTAAGTATTCTTTGGATTCTCTGATGATCTGTACAAAATTGCATTATGAAAAACGGCCCCATATGGTTCTCTAAAGTTTTATCAGGTTTATGTAGTAAAGTATCTTGTTGTTTCATTCGCTTAGTCTTCTTATAAGCACATTTGATATCTTTTAGTGGGTATCCTCTGTTCTTGAAACTATGTTGCAATAATGAACATTCTTCTTCAAATTTAGCCTCTTCTTGACAGTTGCGTCTAGCTCTGATGTTCTCACCCAGGGATATATTGTGTATTGTTGGATGATGATGGCAACTGCTCGCATGGAGCGTAGAATTTACTTCTGTCCACTTCCTGAATGTCCAAGTTTGTAGTTTGTGACCATCTGAATGTATAGTAAGATCTAAGGAATTAATCGTATGCGCATCGCATTCCCCTACAAATTGGATGTCATAACAGTTTCTGTTCAATGTTTTCACAAAATCTTGAAAATCCTCTGGACTACCATCAATGATACAAAAAACATCATCGATGTAGTGGGTCCACATTTTGATATTATTCTGAAAAAAAGGCTCTGTATAAACAACATTATCTTCCAGCATGCCATAAAGAGATTGGCCAGGGCAGGAGCATATTTGGTGCCCATGGCAACCCCTTTGGTCTGTTGATATATACAATTATCGAAAGTAAATAAATTGAGGTCTAGAGTCAATTGCAACATTTCTTTGAGCATTTGAATCTGGTGATAATAAGATGCAGAGTCACTCCTAAAAGTATAGTCAATGGTAATAGTTGCCCATTTATGTTGAATAGAGGTGTAGAGGGCCTTAACATCTAAGGTGGCTAGGAAGAATGTGTCTTGCCATGTGAAATCATGTAGTCTTCGTATAAGACTAGTGGAATCCTGTAGATATGATTTCAATAGGCTAGCCCTTGGCTTAAGGATAGAATCTAGATAGTCCGATATATTCTCTGTAACCCACCCAATCCCACTCATGATTGGGCGACCTTCTGGTATGGTGTTATACATTTTATGTATTTCCGGAAGAAAATACATAGTCAGAGTCATTGGTTCCTTTACTGATAAGTATCTCCGTTCATCTTCTGTGATTAAGCATTTTCTATGCCAAATGAGAATATTTTTTTCTACTTGTTTCAAAGCATCCTGTTTAAAATGATCAGTTTGTATCTTGTAGAATTCAGGGGTAGAGAGGTGATTTGATGCCATTGAGAAGTAGTCTTCTCTGTCCATTATAACAATGTTACCCACTTTGTCTGCTTCCTTGCTTACTATTTGTGTATCCATGTTCAATGCTTTGAGTGCGGCTTTTTCTCCGGGTGTCAAATTGTCCTTCTTAAATCTTGATCTTTTTGAATGTTTCATTCTTAGTTCAGCCAAATGATGGAATTCTTGGGAGACTGCTTTATAGAAAGTTTCAATTACATTGTCGGCAGGTAATTGAGGCACACATTTGTATTTAGTTTTCAGTTCTTTAACTGTGAATTTATTTGGTTTAATTCTTAAATCATCCAAAAGGTTGATAATGTAAACTGTTCATCTTCCGCTAGTGATCGAAGTCAGTTTCAGTAAGCCATTAGAACTAAGGTCAGTGCCGAAATTGCATAGCCAAACAGGGGTGTGGGGGGCTCTAGATTCTGGTAATAGAGCACGAGTTGCGAGGTTGTGTCCAAAAAGACATTTGGAGGACGGTCCACCAACGCAGGCCCTTGCGCCACTGTGGGCAAAAAGGAACTGGTGTAACTGTGGCAAATGCATGTGTTTCTGTGCCAGATGTTCTCACAGCCACCAATAAGACACTAAGCCACTGACACAGCCATATACACACATACAGTGCACAGCCACATGCCTGGTACACACTGACATACCAACGTATACAGCCACATACATGCCACACAGCCACATACAAGGAGATGTGCCACGCGCTCAGTATTGGCCTATCCTTAACTGTATATGGTGTGAAGACTAGGGAACGTAATTGCTGGTGCCACAGTGACTCCAAATCAGCGATGCCAACCACCTGCAGCCCAACCCCCGGAAACCACACTTGGTAGAGCCTGGGTGGCGGGGCATGTAAAAGTGGACACTAACGCAGCTAGGAGAGATTTATGTGAGCTGGGCAGTCTAGTGGAAAGGGGCAGAAGCTGTCTTTGGGGAAGAGCTGGGACACAACATCCACCAAAGGGGAGGGGAGTCAGCTATTGAGAGTTAAACGCAGGGTACAATCTTTAAGTGCTCTCTTGTCAGGCGCTGCCCCACCCTGCCTTCGGAGTGACGCAGTGCGGCTGATTTCTGATGTTATTATTTCTCTGTTCATTCTGCGGATTGCCACATGGAAGTAACATGGTGCATTCACCCCAAAAAGAGCTGTCAGAAACTACAAATGTACTGTCGAGCCACAAGCTCAGATCGGAAGCACAAGACTTCTGAGAGGAGTGGGAGTGTACAGGGCGGTCCCTGGAAGTACTCCCATGTCTAAAAAGGTGACCAGGTTTCAAAAATGGTACGAGATGTGATGGGCAGAAGTCCTCACGAAAAAAGAAAATAACTAAATAAATAAGTTTGGTCAGAATACATGGGAATAATTCATAGAACAAAAAAAATGGTTGCAGGCCTAGCCGGGGGCATGGGTCTGAATTAGAGAGAAAGGAATTTGTGGTAAAGTTTATCGACTGACAGGTGGAGTTCTCATGCCACCGCCTCAGCACTCTGGGTACAGATTAGCAGCTCCACAGTGGAGTGTTAATGCCACTGCCTCAGGAATCTGGGTACGGATCAGCAGCTCCACAGTGGAGGGCTCAAACCACAGCCTCAGATCCCTGTGTACGTATTAGCAGCTGCACAACAGAGTGCTCATGCCACCTCATCAAGACTCTGGGTATGGATCAGTTGCGCCACGGTGAAGTGCTCATGCGACCACCTCAGGTCTCTGGATACGGATTAGCAGCTCCACGGTGAAGTGTTCATGCCACCGCCTCTAGACTCTGGGACTGAATTAGCAGCTCCACGGTGGAGTGCTCATGCAACCACCTCAGGACTCTGGGCAGATTAGCAGCTCCACACTGGAGAGCTCATGCCACCGCCTCACCACTCTGGGTACGGATTAGCAGCTTCATGGTGGAGAGCTCATGCCACCGCCTCAGCCCTCTGGGTACGGATTAGCAGCTCCACAGTGGAGTGCTCATGCCACCGCCTCTAGACTCTAGGGATGAATTAGCAGCTCCACAGTGGAGTGCACATGCGACCATCTCAGGACTCTGTGCAGATTAGCAGCTCCACAGTGGAGAGCTCATGCCACCGCCTCACGACTCTGGGTACGGATTAGCAGCTCCATGATGGAGTGCTCATGCCACCACCTCAGGAATCTGAGTACGGATTAGCAGCTCCAGGGTGAAGTGCTCATGCCGCCGTCTCAGGACTCTGGGTATGGATTAGCAGCTGCCACCACCTCAGGACTCTGGGTAAAGATTAGCAGCTCCAGGGTGAAGTGCTCATGCCACTGTCTCAGGACTCTGGGAACGTATTAGCAGCTCCACGGTGAAGTGCTCATGCCACTGCCTCAGGAATCTGAGTACGGATTAGCAGCTCCACGGTGAAGTGCTCATGCCACCGCCTGTAGCCTCTGGGAATGGTTTAGTAGCTCCATGGTGGAGTGCTCATGCGACCCCCTCAGGACTCTCTGTGCAGATTAGCAGCTCCACAGTGGAGAGCATATGCCACTGCCAAGCCACTCTGGGTACGGATTAACAGCTCCACGGTGGAGTGCTCATGCCACCGCATCAGGACTCTGGGTATGGATTAGCAGCTCCAGGGTGAAGTGCTCATGCCACCGTCTCAGGACTCTGGGTACGTATTAGCAGCTGCCACCACCTCAGGACTCTGGGTACAGATTAGCAGCTCCACGGTGGAGTGCTCATGCCACCGCCTCTAGCCTCTGGGTACGGTTTAGCAGCTCCATGGTGGAGTGCTTATGCGACGATCTCAGGACTCTGTGCAGATTAGCAGCTCCACGGTGGAGTGCTCATGCCACTGCCTCAGGAATCTGAGTACGGATTAGCAGCTCCAGGGTGAAGTGCTCATGCCACCGTCTCAGGACTCTGGGTATGGATTAGCAGCTGCCACCACCTCAGGACTCTGTGCAGATTAACAGCTCCACAGTGGAGAGGTCATGCCACCGCCTCACCACTCTGGGTACGGATTAGCAGCTCCATGGTGGAGTGCTCATACCACCGCCTCAGGAATCTGAGTACGGATTAGCTGCCCCGGGGGAAGTGCTCATGCCACCGTCTCAGGACTCTGGGTATGGATTAGCAGCTGCCACCACCTCAGGACTCTGTGCAGATTAGCAGCTCCACAGTGGAGAGCTCATGCCACCTTCTAAGGACTCTGGGACTCTGTGTATGGATAAGCAGTGGTTCGGGATACCACCCAACTCGTGATGAGGCCCATAGTCTCATAATTAGCAATGCAGGGTTAAATAGGATTTTTCTGCAATTCTGACCTAAAGATGGTAAATTGTGCACTATATTGTGCACATGATTGCAGTAAACGACACCGCCTATCATATTTCACTAAACATGTGTAAGAAATCGTCAATTGGTGCACATTTCCACCATACGCAGTGCAATTCATCATCACTGGATCAAAATATTTGAGCAGCAGTCAAATGTGTAATTTGCCCAAAATATATGTGAATATGTCATTAGGACATCATTTAATGTCCTTATTTATTTTTACTGTGTATAAATGCTGCAGTGCAGTTGTCTATTTAGCAATTAACAATTACAATGCAATATAAATGCAGGGGACAAGGAGACAAAATAGGGTTAATTCTGGGATTCGGTCCTAAACAAATAAATTGGAGGACACATCGACATATCAATTGAATGTGGTGTCACCAGAAATTAGCGTATCAAGGTGCCCTCTGAAAAAAGTGGGGGGACTTCGTCCACCCGCGTGTACCTTCGACTTGTGCTCTGGGTCAATGGATTGTATTCCTCTACATTTCAAGTTCGTGCATGTGTGTTTTTCTACATACTTATGTAACTATTTTCATTTTTATTCAGACTTCTCAAATATAACATTGCATCCAAGTCATATTGACCTCAATGCGAATATGTGAAATGCCGGAAGAAATACCACTGTCACCTTCGATTATCAACTATAGGCTTGTGGTTCCAGGATTTCCTCCAAGATGGAAACGATAACCCAACAGCGAACAGCTAAAAACTGGGCAACCAAATACCAACTCATTTTTCAAAAACAGTAGACATGAAGCTTTATGGAAAGCTGTCCAAGCAAAAGAATGATTAAAACAAGTTCAAATTGCAAAGAGCTAAAACAACTGTCAGTACTAAAAAGCATGAGCTAAATTCAAAAACTGTTTCACTGTAATAAATAATTGCCTCCTAGTAACAGTACTTATTTTAAGGCCATAAATATCCAGGCAGGAAGTTGCTGGCAGCTCCTCCTTGGCAGCATTTCCTTAGAAGCAAACTGCAATGCAACAAAGTCACATTGAACAAGTTCTGAGGGAACTGACATTAGGGAAATTCCCATGGTTGACTATGGTCAATCTGATTACCCGACAGAAACTCTTGTGAAACTGATGAAAAATGTTAACAAGGACCCTATCTCTTATTTGAGCAAATTAACGTCACCACCTCTCAGAAATACGTCCAGTGGGTGGCCTGGGGAGTCACATGCTAACCCTGTAATCTGATTGGCCCCCGAAGGTCCCACCCCATTATCCTAAACTATGATCATTATGTCTGTGTGCATTCGTACTTCATGCCACCCCTGCATAAGTCAGTGCCCCACTTGGGCCAATTCAGTCAAAAGAGTCTGGACACACCACTGCCATCCCTGGAAGGCACTTAGTATTTCTCCTCCATTCGAGGGGACCAAGGTCAAAGAATTGAGAGTGATGGGCAGCTCGTTGAGCCTGTCATGAGTCTGTACGATTAAGTGGTAAAGCTGATAACCCTACTTAATCATGCGCCACCTCTCCTGTCTGCACATCGTAGGCCTTATATTATGAGGATATACCTAGAAAACTCGAGCAAATACTCGACATTGAAGATTATTAGAATCAAACTCTGCTGGCAGCCAACCTCCAAGAGACATCTTGGAAGACTGATGGGTACACCGAGGAGCATGTGTTGCATACAAAATCAATGAAGTCTCCCCGAGCATCCACCCACTGAAATCAAAAGGGCAATAGAACATGTGCCTGAGTAGGTGGTGTGCGGATACACAGACTTATCTGATTCAGTATTTCCCTTTGTGACCTATCTGCAAGCATAACATTGTTGCATAGGGCAGCAATCAGGATATACTCAGTGTCTGTCTGACCGGCAGTCGAAAAGAATGGTCTGAGGCTATTTGTATTTGAATTTATAATGCGCCCAGGTGCGCACTCATCAAAGTTCCCAAAGAGACACAAGACAACAAAGCGACAAGATAAGGAGTGCAGACAAAAAGACAGACCCTGAAGGACATAGGGGATCAAGTAAATAGTAGAGTTTTCAATCTTTTACGAAACACAAGAAGATTCCTGTCCACACGAAGATCAGTAGGAAGTGAATTCCCTGCCACAGAGGGATTTATTTAATTTATTTATTGGACATTTGCATGGTTCCTATACCCAAGTGTTCCCAGGCACCACAAGACTAGATGGGGACGAGGGAGACAAGGGAATAACAACAAAACAAAAGATGAATATTTTGGCCTTGTGACAGACCTACCGTGCAAATGCTTGAGAGGGTGATAAGTGCAGGGTATGAGAGGGTATAGAGAGAAGTGCAGGAGTGGGCCACCACTCAGTGGGCAGGGAAGTGCTGGTGGTGCCAAGAAGGCAAGTGCCAGGGGAAAAAGGGAGAGGCAGGATGAGTGCAGTGGGCAGGGTGGGCCAAGTTTGGGTAATCCGGGAAAGGGAGCACAAGTGAAAGTACTGGAAAAGAGGATGCAGGGGGACTGGTGAGGGGTGGTCTTGCCCCTGCATGACTCAGAAGGGACCAGTCCTCAGTCGTAGCGGAAGAGGGAGAGTTAGCATGGGAGGCGGAGAGGGAAGGATGAGGAGAAAAGGAAAGTCTTAAGAAGTTTCTGTAACTTTCGAAGATCCGGCTCAAGACGGAGGGGGGACGGAAGGCCATTCCAGTGGGAGGAACCATCCCCAGAAATGGATCTACCTCCAACTCTCTGCTTAATTGACCAAATTCATTTTTTTGAATTAATTAGGAATTTCAGTACATTTGTATTAAATAGAGATGTGGGGTGGGGTGGGGTAAGGGAATAAGTAATGGTGGAGGGAAGTGATGGGAGTCAGGGGGTCTCCCCCCATAATTTTTGAACAATGAAACAAACAAAACAAATGTGTTAAATTCGGAACAGGTCAATTCTTTTTGAACAACTAGACGTAAACCTACTCAGCTCAATCCTAATTTAATTTTCTACCTGTCCCTCAATTCATCCTATATTAATTGCCTACATCTCCATCAAAACAGTTGTATATTTGTCTACCTCTCTCTTTCCAAAATACTAATTCCGCAACTGCTTTAGCCACCTTCTGCTTTTGCCACTGCTTAAGAAAACTGATCCCGAAATGGATCCATGTATGCCCTACCTTTAGACCTAACCACCAAAACAATTTTCCTGAACCACTGAGCAAGTTTACAACATCTTAATTTCAAAATAATTCCACAGTTTCTATTGTTAGGATTGTTTTCAAATAGTTTCACTCAAGCTGTTACCAGAATAATCTTTAAACTATTTGTATCACTGCGGGCATTCACTCAATCTAAAAAAAAACATTGGTTTCTGTTTTAAGGAGTCATGGGAAAATACTCAGATCTGTCATTTGCTGGTAAATTTATTGAAATTGTAATTTAGAAAAAGAAAATGAATACATCTTCATCTCTGCATTTTTTAGACTGCACTGATAGATATTATTGTGGTTTTTAATTTATGTGTTAGATTATTAAGATCATATTCATTTTTTGTCCTCTCTCTCTTCCTCGACTCCTCCTCCCTCACCGCCCCTCTCTTCCTCTGGCACTTCTGTGGCCACCTCTCCTCCCTCCTTCTCTGCCTTTCCCCTGTTCTCCCCAGACAAGGTATCTCAACAAGTCAGATCTATGAAAGTCTCGTCAAAACAGGTTCACCCCTGTTCCTCCAAAACCATCAAGGACCGCATTAACACCCTAACTCCTGCTCTGGCTGACTTCTGCAACCACTCCTTCACCACTAGAGTTTTCCCTGCCCCCCCTGAAGCACTCCCTTGGTCACCTTCTTCTTAAGAAACCCTTGGCTGACCCCTCCTGCCTTGCTAGCCACCATCCAATCTCCATCACTCATTTCCTGGGCAAACCCCTCGAAAAGATGGCCGTCTTCAAGCTTAATCTTCACACTGAATTGGTTGGTTGTCTCCATGACAATCAGCCTGGCTTCAGACACACAAACTACTCTCCTGAACATCTGTGAAGACCTGCTCTCCAACCTTGACTCCAATACCCCCTCTGACTTCATTTTACCTGATCTCTCTTCTGCCTTTGACATGGTCAACCATGCCATCCTGCTCAACTGTCTCTGTGATAACCTGGTTATCACTGATCATGTGTTGGCTTGGCTAACCTCTTTCCTCTCTGAACGACCCTCCCAGGTCCAACTTGGGTCCTTCCTCTCCTCTGTCTCTATCTCTAGCTGTGGTGTTCCCCAGGGGTCTAACCTCTCTCCTTTGCTGTTCAATCAATAACTGGCATTCCTTGCCCACTGCATTGCCGCTCTCTGCCCCAATTTACAGAGCTATGCAGATGACACTCTGCTCATTTTCAGGCTCTCTTCTGCCATCTCTTCTTCTCTCATCCCTGACTGTCTGTCTGCTATGCAAGAGTGGTGTGCCGCCAACGATCTTTGCCTTAATGCCAGTAAGACTGAGATTCTCCTCATCGGCACACCTTCTCCCTCCTTTCCTGTCGCTCTCTGGCCGGCCTCCCTTGACCCTCTTCCTTATCCCACCTGTGAGGCTAAAAACCTCAGCGGTCATCTTCAACTCCACTCTCTTCTTCTCTCATCACATCTCTGACATCTCTAAGATATCACACTACCAGCTGCACCTCCTCAGAGGTATTTTTCTTTTCCTCTCCTTCCTCTAGAAGCCCACTGTCTCCAGAGATCTGGTTCTCTCGAGGCTGGACTACTGCAACAGCCTCTTCCTTAATCTGCCTGCTTCTACTCTCCTTGTCCTTGGCCAAGGCCTCAAGCCCAGGGATGGTATCTCTCCAGGACTGAAATCTCTGCACTGGCTCCCAGTGGCTGCGAGGATTAAGTTCAAAACCCCAGCATTGTCCACAAGGCATTGTGGGTACTGGGTCCGCAATACCTCCAACTCTCTCTACCTAACTATCTTCCTTCTTGAGCCCTTCGTTCAACCGCCTCCAACTCCCTCAGGGTCAGTCGCTTCTCCAAGCAACATTTTGGTGGTAGAACTCTTTCTTCAGCTGGGGCCTCCCTCTAGAACAGCCTCCCTACCTCCCTGAAACTTGAGGAGAACCATCTCCAGTTCAGGAAGTAAATCAAGACCCTCCTCTTTGCTTCAGCTTTCTCTCCTCCTCACCCCTGCTGAGCTCCTAACTAAAACTGCACTAGACACCTGGCCACCCTCTGATCTCGGGTCCAGGTCCCCTCCCCAGCCAGCTGCACACCTGCACTGCCTCCCGGGCAACCTCTGCACTTGGGGCTGTTTTCTGTATCCCTACAGTCCCCACCAGCTCTTGACACTTGATGTCTGCACTTTCTGCTGCACTTGCCACTAGCTGGCCACACAATTACCTATTGTTTTATTTATTTTATGTATTCTTTTCTGTTCATCCTATATATTGCACTGCCCCCGCCCCCTTAACTCCCACACTTACACTTTCGCCCCTCCCCTGCACTTGCACGATCTCAATGTCACCTGGCTTAGTAGGATTGCTGTCTCTGTCTTCTCTCTGTTCGCCCTCCCTTGCCTCTCTGCGCCTTGAAACACTTGTGTATAGGCGCGTTATAAATGCCATATCATATCATATTCAGGAGCATATGAAGTTTCAAAGGGATCGGGTGTGATATGATCTCAAGTCTCACTCTTCATTTAGGACATTAATGTCTGTGGACGTAATGTGCATATGCCTTTTTGGGTGAAGTGCACTATCAAGGCCATGCAATATTATAACTGTGACATAATGACGTCAAGTACCAAAGTGTGATAACGTTGGTAAGACCTACATGGTGTGAGAGTCTACAGCAATCTAAAATGCTGATTGCTTTACAAGCTTGTGTCACATGCCGGATTTATGACTCTAAATGATCTGAGGGTCCGAATAAAGACTCAGGATTTCAAAAGGCCTTCTCTGGTTTGTGTGCAGGGCCCATTTGTGGTGACTGCTTGAACATGATGACATCTGAGGCGGGGATGACATGAAGAGTGAGATTATTCTCTTTCACCTGTAAGAAAAGCTTCATTCACTTTCCCAAGTGATGGCCTGTGGCTTAGGATTTCTTCAACCACTTAGACAAATAAAAAATAAACATTCCATTTACGTGCTCATGGGTAATTTTGGCCCAGCGGTGAGGTCTTCGAGCAGATCGAGTCTTCGTCTTGTTTCTGTGGGCTACAAATCCAGAGAAGCTGTTTCATGACATATGTTTAAAAATATTTCTGTTAGAGTTGCATCCAAGAACCTGTGCAAGGGAGTGCTGTTGGGAAGAGGTCTCTGCCCCATTCCAATGGTAGCACCCTCATCTTGGGGGACTTCCAGGTGGCACAGGGATGGGCATGTAGCTGCTCCACCCACTCACCTTTAGAGCTTACTGTGGAACAGGTATTATTTAGTTTTAGCTGAAGAAAAAGTTGGCATAGCTGGATTAGTGGTCCCTGGGATTATGGGTTTTGGGCAGAGGATGGGGTAACCACCACTACCTCAAAGAACGCAATGCTGGGGTGATTCCCATCAGGGCTCATATAAAGTTGTATTCTTGATGTTTTGTTAATAGTGAAGGATCTCAATTTAGAAGGAACGGTGATGCACTGTTAATCCCTCATAGTGTTATCAAGAAGCCCAAAATGTCAGACCAGAAACAGGGATACAGGTTGTAAGGACATGATTGTAGTATGAGTTATTCCTGGTTGTTCATAGTAGGGTTGGGATCCTTGACCCACTCTATAGTAAAATCCAGACTGATGATCTCTATGTTGACAATATATCTGTTGAAGAGAAACTGACAAATGATGCATTTCAATGAATGCTGTCTGCCGATTCTTTTTTTCTTACCGTGAAATGTTAATTGGAGTTTACTTGTTAGTGTCTTAACTAGCTCAGCCCGCTTAAAAAGGCATGTTCAATAACATCAGAGAAACAGATCAGGCGTATTTGTTATCTGAAGATAAATAAGTCTGCAGTATGTATAATACATGTATTTTTGGCGGCAATGACATAACCCCGAGCTAGATACAGCTTGTAGCTACAATAATGGAAGACACTTGAAGAGGAGAAGCTGCACTCATGTTGAGAAGGGTCATCAATAAGGATTGCAGATTACTCACTTACCACTGCTCATCCACAGCATCCCTGATCCGTCACCTCCCTGTTGCAAGACACAGCGGCCAAGGGACCAATGTAATCTGTGGCCACATACTGTGCAAATGCTAGCAATTAATTATAATAGCATTTGCTCAATGACAACTTGGTGAAAGCCTAAGCCCATCTGCTCTGCAAAGTATGCACCAAGACCAGGACCAAGTTCAAGAGGTGGAACCAGAATAACGCTGTCCAAGACACCGAGGGCAAGATTACCTAACATTTGCACCAGTGCTAAAAACATGAGCAAATACTTAGATAATACAGAATGGAGCGAACAGGTCTTCTGGGAGGGTGGCTTGGCTGAATGCTACTGCTCCATCAGGACACCTACCTGCACTTAGCAGTGCAAGGTGGGATCCTGCTTTCTATATGGTGCTGTGTTATAGATAATGTTTCCTTTTGCACGCTTTGAGATATAGACCCCACGCTTAGATTTGTCCATAGTTTCAGGTTTTCGCCAATTGCATGAGATGTTTTGACTTGTTTTCATTGTTGTTCTGATTTATGGACACTGATCTCTGATTTGCACCAGGTTTGAGCTGATTCTAATTCTAGGTAGTGTTTCTTATCTTGGGTATGCTTTCAGATGCATTGTTATTCCTACAGGCCATGCAGATTTTCTGTGCAGAATACATAGGCATCAATTTTGACTGTAAACAAATTATGGGACCACCATGATACTCATTGCATTTTCAGCGATTATAGTCAGTTGGACTTCCTGTGTTAATTATGCAAGTTGAAAGCCCAAGCGTAGTATTTCAATGCGTTGCATATGCATTAAAAACACAGGGGCTCATTTTCGTGTCCACGCGTATTTGACTGCAGGGACCCGTTACATCAACGCTTCAACGAAAGCGCGTCCCGCCACCCAATATTGACCATTTGCATGGCAGAGTGAAAAAGTGCAGGGCAAAACGCAGTTTACAGGCATATATACCGCCTTTTGCCCTACACTTTTGCATGCCAATGTGCAAATGAAGTCAAAGCCGCCTGCCATATACGCATTTACAATGAATCCCTCTGGGGTCTGCCTGCTTCTTGTTGGTGAATAAAGCCGGCTGACCCCAAAGGGATCCGCATCATTTGTGCTGGCATGAAAATGAATTCCAGCGCAAAAGCCAGAGCATTTGTATGGCGGAGAGGAAGACCGGTGCTGAAGACATAAATCGAGTATTTCCTCTCCTCTCAGCCTTATAAATTATTGGAATTGAGCCGTGAAGTAAATCACATGTGTTAAAGTCTTGCACAAGACTCTTACATGTGTGATTTACTTTATGGCTGATTAAAAATGAGCTCTACAGTGATAATATTTCTGTATGTAAACATCCTCTTTTCCCCTCTCTTAATGTTGCTTATGCATTGAATTGTCTGTTCTTTTGCATTTTGTCAATTTCATTAGTTCCCACTCGATTGTATACATGAACGAGTAGCCCCAGTGTCTACTAAAAAAGAAAAAGAGTTGCCTCCTATTGTCACATCAACCCTTGGTTCCTCTTGGGGTCTGGTGTCACTGATAGTACTGAACACATCAAGCCATCCTACATTAATACTAATGCAGTTTTATTTCCCTTTTCATTCCTACATATACTTTTCTGGACCCCTTTCTGTCTCTAATCTTGTCTCATCACTCTTCCCTTAAAGGGCTGGCTGGATGTTCCTTTCTGCTCTGCATTTCCATAAGCTCTTTATGCCTCTCCTGCTTCAAATAAAAGCACCTTCAGTGAAAATAAACACCTCTGCACCTTCACTGCCTCGTATACTCCGTTAGTGAGGGATGATATGACCCGGCTGCTGGCGCTGCCAGGCGGCATCGTGATATCACTAAGATTTTAGAAACCAGATTACTTATTTTCTTATAATACATGGCAGCCTGCCATTCCCATATAAAAACTTATAGAACACATAAAAATAAGAAAATGGCACCACTGCTGCTGTTTGATCAGCCAATACACGTCAGTTGTGACATCCAATGCCCTTGTTTAAGTCAACACAAACCAGAATTCCCGCCCGCACGGAAGCACTTGATGAAATCAGCGGCAAGATTTTCAAATCCGTTTCTTGTACAAGTGCTTTCTGTGACAATTTACAGACATTAACTGATAAGGAACTCTTTATGGCAGTGTGTTTATCGTGGGCAATGCTGGGAAAAGTCAACTTTTTTTCTCGTATGACTTTCATTCAGCGCCCATTTGTTTTTTCCCGGCACCTTTTTCTGACTTTTTTTTACCGGAAAAAACATCTAGAAATGTGGGAGGGGGCATATACGGAGTAGGGTGGGTGGTGTATAGGGAATAAATAATGGCGGAGGATGGGATTGGGGGGAGGACCCCCAAATACAAATAGCCAAGAATGAACATAGAACCTTTTTTCCTGACCCCTAAAATACTTTCCACAAATATTACGGTGTGGTATCCTTTTATATTATAAACTCCAATCCTAGAATATTTGGGGAAAGTGTTTGATTTTACTGAGGGTGCATTTTTTGGGAGATGTCGCTCCCCTGGCTGGCATTTTCCAGCGACTTTATCGCTGGACAACAAACTATTTTATGCTGCACATTAGAAGCTGCATATTAGCTGTTTTATTTTAATGCAAACAGGTTCTACATTAATTATATGTATCACCCACTGGAAGATGTATTGTATTACATTAAGCTTAAGGCCGATTAACGGGGATGACAGCGAATTAACATTTATGGAATAAAATATCCCCTACCATACGGAAAAAAACTTTTATTTCAAGTCACTTCAGAGTTCTACTGCCTTATAAGGGAGCCCCGCCTCCTGCCTGGTTTCTCTATTTCATCATGGATCTCCTCTGTGAATATCCTGATAGGGTACACTAGGGGGTACTTTATAACAGACATTACATGAATGTTGCCATGCTACAACCAGTTTTTCATAAGAGCATAAATTGCAAGCCGTAAAGTAATTAACAGGGTAATTCATAGAAATTCGCACAAAAGTGGCGCACGCGGCCTGCGCACAGCGTGCCCGTGCGAATGTCTGCGCCAGCCACGTGCGCTAAAATCGATTTCCGCGCACAGCGTATTCATGGATTTTCGCATCCAAAATCAGCCGTGGCGCAGCATGGCGCAGTGACCCTGCAGCAGCGCCAGTTACGCCTCCACCAGGCCCCCACTCATGTCTCCCATCACCCTCACCCCCGAGCCACCAGGGGCAGCCTCCATCAGGCCCCCACTCATGTCCCCTATCACCCCCACCCCCCAGCAGTGCAGGGGCAGCCTCCATCAGGCCCCCACCCATGTCTACCACCACCCCCACCTCCCAGCAGTGCAGGGGCAGCCTCCACCAGGCCCTCACTCATGTCCCCTATCACCCCCACCCCCCAGCCACCAGGGGCAGCCTCCACAAGGCCCACACTCATGTCTCCCATCACCCCCACCCCCCAGCCACCAGGGGCAGCCTCCACCAGGCCCCCACTCATGTCCAACTCATGTCTCCCTGCACCCCCACCCCCCAGCCACCAGGCCCCCACTCATGTCCCCTATCACCCCCACCCCCCAGCAGTGCAGGGGCAGCCTCCACCAGGCCCCCACCCATGTCTACCACCACCCCCACCCACCAGGGGCAGCCTCCACCAGGCCCCCACTCATGTATCTCTGCACCCCCACCCCCCAGCCACCAGGGGCAGCCTCCACCAGCCCCCCACTCATGTCCCCTATCACCCCCACCCCCAAGCCACCAGGGGCAGCCTCCACCAGGCCCCCACCTATGTCTACCACCACCCCAACCCCCCAGCAGTGCAGGGGCAGCCTCCACCAGGCCCCCACTCATGTCTACCACCACCCCCATCCCCCAGCAGTGCAGGGGCAGCCTCCACCAGGCCCCCACTCATGTCCCCTATCACCCCCAACCCCCAGCCACCATGGGCAGCCACCACCAGGCCTCCACTCATGTCTCCCTGCACCCCCACCCCCCAGCCACCAGGGGCAGCCTCCACCAGGCCCACACTCATGTCCCCTATCACCCCCACCCCCCAGCAGTGCAAGGGCAGCCTCCACTAGGCCCCCACCCATGTCTAATACCACCTACCCACCCCCCAGCAGTGCAGGGGCAGCCTCCACCAGGACCGCACCCATGTCTACCACCACTGCCACCCCCCAGCAGTGCAGGGGCAGCCTCCACCAGTCCCCCACCCATGTCTACCACCACCCCCACCCCCCAGCAGTGCAGGGGCAGCCTCCACCAGGCCCTCACTCATGTCTCCCAACACCCCCACCCCCAGCCACCAGGGGCAGCCTCCACCAGGCCCCCACTCATGTCCCCTATCACCCCCACCCCCCAGCAGTGCAGGGGCAGCCTCCACCAGGCCCCCACCCATGTCTACCACCACCCCCACCCCCCAGCAGTGCAGGGGCAGCCTCCACCAGGCCCCCACTCATGTCCCCTATCACCCCCACCCCCCAGCCACCAGGGGCAGCCTCCACCAGGCCCCCACTCATGTCTCCCATCACCCCCACCCCCCAGCCACCAGGGGCAGCCTCCACCAGGCCCCCACTCATGTCCAACTCATGTCTCCCTGCACCCCACACCCCAGCCACCAAGGGCAGCCTCCACCAGGCCCCCACTCATGTCCCCTATCACCCCCACCCCCCAGCAGTGCAGGAGCAGACTCCATCAGGCCCCCACCAATGTCTACCACCACCCCCACCCCCCACCCACCAGGGGCAGCCTCCACCAGGCCCCCACTCATGTCTCCCTGCACCCCTACCCCCCAGCCACCAGGGGCAGCCTCCACCAGGCCCCCACTCATGTCTCCCATCACCCCCACCCCCCAGCCACCAGGGGCAGCCTCCACCAGGCCCCCTCCCATGTCTACCACCACCCCCACCCCCCAGCAGTGCAGGGGCATCCTCCACCAGGCCCCCACTCATGTCTCCCTGCACCCCCACACCCCAGCCACCAGGGGCAGCCTCCACCAGGGCCCCCACTCATGCCCCCTATCACCCCCACCCCCCAGCCACCAGGGGCAGCCTCCACCAGGCCCCCACCCATGTCTACCAATACCCCCACCACCCAGCAGTGCAGGGGCAGCCTCCATCAGGACCCCACCCATGTCTCCCACCACCCCCACCCCCCAGCAGTGCAGGGGCAGCCTCCACCAGGCCCCCACCCATGTCTACCACCACCCCCACCCCCCAGCAGTGCAGGGGCAGCCTCCACCAGGCCCCCACTCATGTCTCCCACCACCCCCACCCCCCAGCCACCAGGGGCAGCCTCCACCAGGCCCCCACTCATGTCCCCTATCACCCCCACCCCCCAGCAGTGCAGAGGCAGCCTCCACCAGGCCCCCACCCATGTCTACCACCACCCCCACCCCCCAGCAGTGCAGGGGCAGCCTCCCCAGGCCCCCACTCATGTCCCCTATCACCCCCACCCCCCAGCCACCAGGGGCAGCCTCCACCAGGCACCCACTCATGTCTCCCATCACCCCCACCCCCCAGCCACCAGGGGCAGCCTCCACCAGGCCCGCACTCATGTCCAACTCATGTCTCCCTGCACCCCCACCCCCCAGCCACCAGGGGCAGCCTCCACCAGGCCCCCACTCATGTCCCCTATCACGCCCACCCCCCAGCAGTGCAGGGGCAGCCTTCACCAGGCCCCCACCCATGTCTACCACCACCCCCACCCCCCACCCACCAGGGGCAGCCTCCACAAGGCCCCCACTCATGTCTCCCTGCACCCCCACCCCCCAGCCACCAGGGGCAGCCTCCACCAGGCCCTCACTCATGTCTCCCATCACCCCCACCCCCAGCCACCAGGGGCAGCCTCCACCAGGCCCCCACCCATGTCTACCACCACCCCGACCTCTCAGCAGTGCAGGGGCATCCTCCACCAGGCCCCCACTCATGTCTCCCTGCATCCCCACACCCCAGCCACCAGGGGCAGCCTCCACCAGGCCCCCACTCATGTCCACTATCACCCCCACCCCCCAGCCACCAGGGGCAGCCTCCACCAGGCCCCCACCCATGTCTACCACCACCCGCACCCCCCAGCAGTGCAGGGGCAGCCTCCACCAGGACCCCACCCATGTCTAACACCACCCCACCCCCCAGCAGTGCAGGGGCAGCCTCCACCAGGCCCCCACCCATGTCTACCACCACCCCCACCCCCCACCCACCAGGGGCAGCCTCCACCAGGCCCCCACTCATGTCTCCCATCACCCCCACCCCCTGCAAGTGCAGGGGCAGCCTCCACCAGGCCCCCACTCATGTCCCCTATCACCCCCACCCCCAGCCACCAGGGGCAGCCTCCACCAGGCCCCCACCCATGTCTACCCCACCCCCCAGCAGTGCAGGGGCAGCCTCCACCAGGCCCACACTCATGTCTCCCTGTAACCCCACCCCCCACCCACCAGGGGCAGCCTCCACCAGGCCCCCACTCATGTCTCCCTGCACCCCCACCCCACAGCCACCAGGGGCAGCCTCCACCAGGCCCCCACTCATGTCTCCCATCACCCCCACCCCCCAGCCACCAGGGGCAGCCTCCACCAGGCCCCCACTCATGTCTCCCATCACCCCCACCCCCTGCAAGTGCAGGGGCAGCCTCCACCAGGCCCCCACTCATGTCCCCTATCACCCCCACCCCCAGCCACCAGGGGCAGCCTCCACCAGGCCCCCACCCATGTCTACCCCACCCCCCAGCAGTGCAGGGGCAGCCTCCACCAGGCCCACACTCATGTCTCCCTGTAACCCCACCCCCCACCCACCAGGGGCAGCCTCCACCAGGCCCCCACTCATGTCTCCCTGCACCCCCACCCCACAGCCACCAGGGGCAGCCTCCACCAGGCCCCCACCCATGTCTACCACCACCCCCACCGCCCAGCAGTGCAGGGGCATCCTCCACCAGGCCCCCACTCATGTCTCCCTGCACCCCCACACCCCAGCCACCAGGGGCAGCCTCCACCAGGCCCCCACTCATGTCCCCATCACCCCCACCCGCCAGCCACCAGCGGCAGCCTCCACCAGGCCCCCACCTATGTCTACCACCACCCCCACCCCCCAGCAGTGCAGGGGCAGCGTCCACCAGGCCCCCACTCATGTCCAACTCATGTCTCCCTGCACCCCCACCCCCCAGCCACCAGGGGCAGCCTCCACCAGGCCCCCACTCATGTCCCCTATCACCCCCACCCCCCAGCAGTGCAGGGACAGCCTCCACCAGGCCCCCACCCATGTCTACCACCACCCCCACATCCCACCCACCAGGGGCAGCCTCCACCAGGCCCCCACTCATGTCTCCCTGCACCCCCACCCCCCAGCCACCAGGGGCAGCCTCCACCAGGCCCCCACTCATGTCTCCCATCACCCCCACCCCCCAGCCACCAGGGGCAGCCTCCACCAGGCCCCCACCCATGTCTACCACCACCCCCACCCCCCAGCAGTGCAGGGGCATCCTCCACAAGGCCCCCACTCATGTCTCCCTGCACCCCCACACCCCATCCACCAGGGGCAGCCTCCACCAGGCCCCCACTCATGTCCCCTATCACCCCCACTCCCAGCCACCAGGGGCAGCCTCCACCAGGCCCCCACCCATGTCTACCACCACCCCCACCCCCCAGCAGTGCAGGGGCAGCCTCCACCAGGACCCCACCCATGTCTACCACCACCCCCACCCCCCAGCAGTGCAGGGGCAGCCTCCACCAGGCCCCCACCCATGTCTACCACCTCCCCCACCCCTCACCCACCAGGGGCAGACTCCACCAGGCCCCCACTCATGTCTCCCATCACCCCCACCCCGCAGCCACCAGGGGCAGCCTCCACCAGGCCCCCACCCATGTCTACCACCACCCCCACCCACCAGGGGCAGCCTCCACCAGGCCCCCACTCATGTATCCCTGCACCCCCACCCCCCAGCCACCAGGGGCAGCCTCCACCTGGCCCCCACTCATGTCCCCTATGTTAGGTAAGATTTCCACAGGGCTGGTAAATCGTCCTTGCCTGGTTCAACTCCAGAACTTTTTGCTTTTCTAGTGAGATATTTTCCATTAATACCTCAGTGAGTGGGAACCTTTTTCCACACTCACCTGTCTTTAACTCTTTTAATGGGTGTCATTTTTAAGACTCTCCATAGTGTTTTTTTTAAAGTTATCATGTCTAACAACTTATTGGCAATAAGTGCCTGTTGTTGCTGGGTTGCCCTAGGGGCTCCCCCTTTAAATTTCTTGTGCTAACCTTGAGTGAACTACAGTTCCCAAGGGTAGAAAGGATCTTTGGATCCCTTTTACATTTTATTCTGTGAAACCAGCAAACCCCACCTTATGTGGAGTGCTGGGGAGATACAATGTACATTTAAACTGTAACAATTCTGTTACAGTGACAAGCTTACCTTTAATGGCTGGTGGCAGTGAAACCTTTTACTAATTTGGTGCACCTTTACCGCGTGCTGTAATCACAGCTGCAGTAAAGGCACCTAAGGGTGCTCATTTTTAGCAAAATGGCCCCTGTCTTCTTTTTCTGCCATTTTAGTGTTTCTTGTCGTTTCTTGTTCCTTCCCCTGATATCCAGGGTGGGAAAATCCTTTGTTTGAGTTTTGTCTTTGGCGGGAGTCCCCTGGACACCCCACCCAGGCTCCAGTCAGTCTGTAAGCACAGGAAGTAGGGGAGGAGTCCCAAACTTCCCCCTCCTTTGTCTTAGGCCTTCCTTCACCTGGGACAGATCCCAGTGGGGGGTTGGCTGTCCTGATTGGACAGCCAAACGCCCCTTTCTGGCAAAATGCGGGGAGAGAATGCAGAGGTTGTGTTGCAGTTCCTGATAAATACTTGAAACGTGGAAGCTGAAGTCATGTCGACCACTGGAACAGAAAACCAAAGAGGATGACGAAGGAAAAGCGGCGGGAATGATTTCCAGCGGCCGGAGAGCCTGCTTTGTAACTGGAGCCTGCTGCAGCCCTTCCTTCCAATCGACCTGGGGTCTCCGAAAACGACGACCCGAACCCAGAGTCTGTTGAGACCCACTAGACTCAAGACGACCTGCATTTTGAGCCATGCCACGGGTTGCTGCGACCTTGCGTTCTTGCAATACCCCAATACCCTGGGACCTCCAGCCACTGTGCGGTGCACGGTCTTCCGAATTCCGAATCTTGCTGATACTTCGTGGGCATCCTGGTCTATCTCCAGTGACATGAAACAAGTCCAAAAAGTCCCCTCACAAGAGTGCTGGACCTTTTAAACAACGAGAATTCAACCGTAATTTTCTGTCTTCTTCTGTGCTCCTTGAAAAGGCGCCAAACCCGCGAAACCGCATTCAGCCACGAGAGAAATCTTGCCTAGAGCCTTCTTCATCGATCCCTGCAGCAAAGTCCCTTCTGAGGTCTTGTGTTCAGTCTCCAGGACAAGGAGTCCAGTGACCGGGTATTTGGCTGCAGTCCCTGAAGTTCTCCTGCTGCAATCTCTTCTTCATTGCTGAGGTACTGTGTTGGCTTGGGTATATACTTACCTTAAGCCTGTTGGGATTTTTGTGTGTAGTCCCGGGGTGTTTTCTGTGATTGGGAGGTCCCTCGTCCAGTACACCCAGTCCCACTGCTAGAATCCTGCTGGGGTGTCTTCTGCGAAGCCCGTGGACCCTCTTCTAACCGTAGAAGTAAAGTACTCACTTGTTTGCCCAGTTTTCCTAGGAAAACTCTGACTTTTGCTACTAAAGAACTTATTCTAACACTGCCTGTTGGTCACTGGTCCTAGTGACCCCCCTTCTGCCACTGAGACCACTCATGCTCTAAGGGAAAAGACTTTGAAGGGATTGGGACTTCTGCCTAGAAAAGAAATCAAGTGTTTTTACTTACTTGTAAAGAGTTGGTTGGTAACTGTAATTCTAAGAGTGAACAGTTACAAAAGTTCTTACTGATCTTGGATGTGTGATGCACTATTCTTAAAAGTATGGTTAACATCTTTCCTTCCTTAGCCACTGTTTTGCCAGTCTAAAAGAAAGTAGATGTGAAGGTATTTTACTCTCCTGTGATTAGGTTGTGCCTCTTACAAAAGTAATGTGTTGGTTTCACCAGATTATTCCTGAAGGGTAATTGTATGAGTGTCCGCCAACTGTTGGTATCACCAGGTTAGTCCTGTTAGGATAACTGTATGAGTGTCCCCCAACCGTGTCTTGCTTCCCCTGACTTGCTGCTAGCCTGTCTTTAATAAGTCTACATTAGGTTGTTGCCTATCTAGAATATCTATTCAGTAAAGTGTGACATTGGGTTTTACTTTCGCCTTCATTGTGAAGTTAAAGTAAGTGGGTTTTACTTACCTTGTGTTAGCTGTGTGCCATCCAAAACAAGTTACAAGAGTTATTGCTTACCTCAATCTGGGGTTCCCTGATTTCTAAAGCATCTGTAATGGTACATTACATCCATAGGTATTGCTCACCTGGTATAACTGTGTGTTATGACAAAAGTAGTTATAGGTTTTTACTGCACCTAGAATAAGTGTTTCACTATTCACCAAAAGTATATTGTCCAGTTGACTGTTTATGTGATTTGTCCCAAGAGTCACTGTACAACTGGAAGGGCCTACTGTCCTTGTATTACCAAAAGTAATCTAAAAAGTAACCATTGGTCTTTTACTCCCAAAGAATAGGCTTGGCCTATACTAAATGTGTATGACAAGGTTTTGACTTCCCTAGAACTACTGTTAGGTGTTCCAAATAAGGTCTATACTTGGGTCTGTGTACTTTCAAGTATAGTGTTGTGTTTTATATTGTGATTTCATATAATGTTTCAGTATTTACTTAACCCCTAGATTTATCTGGGCCTACTTGTATTTAAATAAATCCTTTATTTTTATAATACATAGTGTTTCAGTGTTTCTTTGGATCATTTGTATTACAATTTTCACTTGTACTGTATCTACTGCCCTCTCTCCCTCCTAAGATAAGCCTGGCTGCTCTGCCTACGCTACCATGTACTCAGGTGGTACAGTTTTATACTAAGAGTGGAGTCTTGTACTGCCTCAGTTGAATGGTTTTACTAGGCCCTTAACTGGACTTCAGAAAAACTGTCCTAACACTGTTGGCATGCGCTGGGATCAAGGTGGATTGCATTACATTGATTATTGATATACTTTGTGTCCAAAGGAAACCATCCAGTAGGTTTGGTTTAGCCAAGGTAAAGTGTACTTATTGTATTTAACACAAGAACCAACACCATGGCCTGCTTTAGGCCTGAGGACTCTTCTTATGCTGCAATAGAACTGTGGTCACAATGTGTATAGAGAAGGGCCTCAATTGTGAAGGAAGTAAGCTTGAATTATTACAAAGGTTATGGAACCATATGCATGGTTTCAGTGAACCTCTGTCCACTTCTAACAATATTGCTGAGAGTGAGGATGATGAGGGTTCAGATGAGGAGGATGTTAGTTCACCCCCCTCTCCTTCTCCTGCCTCTACCTTACTGCCTGCCATGTGCTCTGATATATCTAAGGAACTGAATATAAGGAAATTCCTGTGGGAAAACAATATGAAGATGTGGGAATATGAGAAAAAGTATAACAGGTCTGTAGAAGACAATTTTCTGCACCCCTCTTCTTTTTCCAGGTCCTCTGTGTCTACAGCTTCCAGGTTCCCAGAATTGGTGAGTCAGTATGATCTGAAGTGTGACATTGTTGTATGGCTGAAAACTTTTGACCTCACTTGTAAAAGGTTTGGTCTGTGTGAGAGTGATAGAATACCCTGGGTTCTTTTTAGACTTCCCAAGAGGGACTACCATGTGCTCTTGGATTTACCTGAAGTAGAAATAGGTAACTGGGATAGAGTAAAAACAGCTCTCATAGATAGATATAAGAAAAAAGCTTCTACATGTCTATACTGCTTAAGGGACTCTGAGCATAGATGTAGGTCAAAAAGTGCTGTCTCCTCACCCCTTAAGAAATCTGTCAATACTGAGTATAGCAGAAAAGCTGTGGTCTTAGACTCAGCTGAGCCCCCTTGTAAAAAGGCTGAGGCTCTTAACCTTGAAGTAAGAGAGGTCCCCTTAGGAGACCCCTCCTTAGAGATAAAAGGCATTAACTGCCACTCTGAAGGGCACTTGGGTGTAGCACCCATAACTTCAAATAGGGAGAAAGCCCCTAGGCCCACAAAGTTAGAGGTCACTCCTGTGACCCCACCTTTAGCTGCTGCTAAGGTGATAGAACCTCTTGAAAAACCACATGTAGTGGAAGTGGTTCAACTAGTTCCCAGAAACTTAAAAACTTCTGTCCTAGTACCCATATGGTGTAATACCATTAACCAGGTCACTGCTGTGACCCCACCTTCAGTTAACACTGAGTTGAAAGAACCTCTTGAAACCCCACATAGAGTGGAAGTGGTTCACCCTGTGGATAGAAACTTATATATTCCTGTCCAATCTCTAACACTGTCTAAAAACTTTGTTGAACCTGACAAGAACCTTAGTGTTCATGTCACACACCCTGTGTTGTATGTCCTTTAGAATAAAGGCCCCTTCAGTTAAACCTGTAGTGGCTGAAACATTTGAAAACCCACTTACAGTGGAAGTGGTTCCAAAAACTCTAAACATGGATACACCTGAAAACCCACAGTGGAGGTGATCCAGATGGATGTACAAAGCTTAGGTATTTTTAACAACCCTAAGAGGGCAAGGAGTTTCCTTGACCCAAGGTAGGAATTGAGTTTTCTCCTTTAGTTCAGAATGCCCAGAATGTAACTTCTAGGCCTGAAAAACTGAACACCAAACAGAGTTATAAGAAACCTAAGAATAGCTTTCTTACTAGGCCTTCTAATAAAAAGCCTGTGACTCCAACTACTCCTACAGGAGAGATGGATAGGTGTTCTGACAAGGCTAGGGCCTCTGTCTCAAGAGACCACTCTAACCCTGTAGGATCCTCTATAGCGAATCCTACTGTAAGTCCTAATGTTAGCAGGGCAACCTCTAACAAAGGCAAATCAAAATCTAGACTATTAGGGAAATGGGAGCACAAACCATGCTCTACCATTTCAGTTCCAATTCTAAAGTCTTTGACCCACACTACTTCTGAGGAAGGGGTGGATAGACAAGATGGAAACCTAACTAGGCCTTTGAGCACTGGTAAACCTCAAAGCTGGTGGAAATCCAGAAAAGATATGTCTAAGGCTAAACCCCTTGACATTGTGGGCTCTTCTGCTGAAGACCCCCTTGTAAATCCTAGAGTTAGAAGGGAAAACCCTAACCAAGGTAAAAACAGATCTAAGAGGAAGTGGAAGGATGTACAATGCTTTGCCACAACCCCTCCAACTAGGATACCTGAGACCCAACCTGCTCATGTGAGAGAGGTGGTGAGGAATCACGGAGACCCCTCTAGGTCTAAGGGATTTCTTTATAAGAACCCCTTTAAAAAGCCTCTTGTAGGTTCAGAGGTTGTCACAACTTCTGAGGGACTGTTTAATCAGATCCCCTATACCTTAGACAAGAGTAAAGTGCCCAACACTACTTGTAGGTCATATAGTTGGCAAATGATAACTAATATAAGAAAAAGTAACACAGCAAGGGTTACAAAAAGATTGCTAGTTGACTCAGCAAACAGTTTAACCGACTAGAAACAAGAGATCTATCCAGGTGAGGATTAGCTTCCCCTGTTCCTTAGTCTGGGGGGGACGAGTGTTAGGTAAGATTTCCACAGGGCTGGTAAATCTTCCTTTGCTGGTTCAACACCAGAACTTTTTGCTTTTCTAGTGAGATATTTTCCATTAATACCTCAGTGAGTGGGAACCTTTTTCCGCACTCACCTGTCTTTAACTCTTTTTATGGGTGTCATTTTTAAGACTCTCCATAGTGTCTTTTTAAAGTTATCATGTCTAACAACTTATTGGCAATAAGTGCCTGTTGTTGCTGGGTTGCCCTAGGGGTTCCGGCTTTAACTTTCTTGTGCTAACCTTGAGTGAACTACAGTTCCCAAGGGTAGAAAGGATCTTTGGATCCCTTTTACATTTTATTCTGTGAAACCAGCACACCCCACCTTATGTGGAGTGCTGGGGAGATACAATGTATCCCCTTTCACATTTAAACTGTAACAATTCTGTTACAGTGACAAGCTTACCTTTAATGGCTGGTGGCAGTGAAACCTTTTACTAATTTGGTGCACCTTTACCGTGTGCTGTAATCACAGCTGCAGTAAAGGCACCTAAGGGTGCTCATTTTTAGCAAAATGGCCCCTGTCTTCTTTTTCTGCCATTTTAGTGTTTCTTGTCGTTTCTTGTTCCTTCCCCTGATATCCAGGGTGGGAAAATCCTTTGTTTGAGTTTTGTCTTTGGCCGGAGTCCCCTGGACACCCCACCCAGGCTCCAGTCAGTCTGTAGGCACAGGAAGTAGGGGAGGAGTCCCAAACCTCCCCCTCCTTTGTCTTAGGCCTCCCTTCACCTGGGTCAGATCCCAGTGGGGGGTTGGCTGTCCTGATTGGACAGCCAAACGCCCCTTTCTTATAAAATGCAGGGAGAGAATGCAGAGGTTGTGTTGCAGTTCCTGATAAATACTGGAAACGTGGAAGCTGAAGTCATGTCGACCACTGGAACAGAAAACCGAAGAGGATGACGAAGGAAAAGCGGCGGGAATGATTTCCAGCGGCCGGAGAGCCTGCTTTGTAACCGGAGCCTGCTGCAGCCCTTCCTTCCGATCGACCTGGGGTCTCCGAAAACGAGGACCCGAACCCTGAGCCTGGTGAGACCCACTAGACTCAAGACGACCTGCATTTTGAGCCATCCCACGGGTTGCTGCGACCTTGCGTTCTTGCAATACCCCAATACCCTGGGATCTCCAGCCACTGTGCGGTGCACAGTCTTCCGAATTCCTAATCTCGCTGATACTTCGTGGGCATCCTGGTCTATCTCCAGAGACACGAATCAAGTCCAAAAAGTCCCCTCACAAGAGTGCTGGACCTTTTAAACAATGTGAATTCAACTGCAATTTTCTGTCTTCTTCTGTGCTCCTTGAAAAGGCGCTAAACCCGCAGAACCGCATTCAGCCGTGAGAGAAATCTTGCCTAGAGCCTTCTTCATCAATCCCTGCAGCAAAGTCCCTTCTGAGTTCTTGTGTTCAGTCTCCAGGACAAGGAATCCAGTGACCGGGTATTTGGCTGCAGTCCCTGAAGTTCTCCTGCTGCAATCTCTTCTTCATTGCTGAGGTACTGTGTTGGCTTGGGTATATACTTACCTTAAGCCTGTTGGGATTTTTGTGTGTAGTCCCGGGGTGTTTTCTGTGATTGGGAGTTCCCTCGTCCAGTACACCCAGTCCCACTGCTAGAATCCTGCTGGGGTGTCTTCTGTGAAGCCCCGTGGACCCTCTTCTAACCCTAGAAGTAAAGTACTCACTTGTTTGCCCAGTTTTCCTAAGGAAACTCTGACTTTTGCTACTAAAGAACTTATTCTAACACTGCCTGTTGGTCACTAGTCGTAGTGACCCCCCTTCTGCCACTGAGACCACTCATGCTCTAAGGGAAAAGACTTTGAAGGGATTGGGACTTCTGCCTAGAAAAGAAATCAAGTGTTTTTACTTACTTGTAAAGAGTTGGTTGGTAACTGTAATTCTAAGAGTGAACAGTTACAAAAGTTCTTACTGATCTTGGATGTGTGATGCACTATTCTTAAAAGTATGGTTAACATCTTTCCTTCCTTAGCCACTGTTTTGCCAGTCTAAAAGAAAGTAGATGTGAAGGTATTTTACTCTCCTGTGATTAGGTTGTGCCTCTTACAAAAGTAATGTGTTGGTTTCACCAGATTATTCCTGAAGGGTAATTGTATGAGTGTCCTCCAACTGTTGGTATCACCAGGTTAATCCTGTTAGGATAACTGTATGAGTGTCCCCCAACTGTGTCTTGCTTCCCCTGACTTGCTGCTAGCCTGTCTTTAATAAGTCTACATTAGGTTGTTGCCTACCTAGAATATCTATTCAGTAAAGTGTGACATTGGGTTTTACTTTCGCCTTCATTGTGAAGTTAAAGTAAGTGGGTTTTACTTACCTTGTGTTAGCTGTGTGCCATCCAAAACAAGTTACAAGAGTTATTGCTTACCTCAATCTGGGGTTCCCTGATTTCCAAAGCATCTGTAATGGTACATTACATCCATAGGTATTACTCACCTGGTATAAATGTGTGATATGACAAAAGTAGTTATAGCTTTTTACTGCACCTAGAATAAGTGTTTCACTATTCACCAAAAGTATATTGTCCAGTTGACTGTTTATGTGATTTGTCCCAAGAGTCACTGTACAACTGGAAGGGCCTACTGTCCTTGTATTACCAAAAGTAATCTAAAAAGTAACCATTGGTCTTTTACTCCCAAAGAATAGGCTTGGCCTATACTAAATGTGTATGACAAGGTTTTGACTTCCCTAGAACTACTGTTAGGTGTTCCAAATAAGGTCTATACTTGGGTCTGTGTACTTTCAAGTATAGTGTTGTGTTTTATATTGTGATTTCATATAATGTTTCAGTATTTACTTAACCCCTAGATTTATCTGGGCCTACTTGTATTTAAATAAATCCTTTATTTTTATAATACATAGTGTTTCAGTGTTTCTTTGGATCATTTGTATTACAATTTTCACTTGTACTGTATCTACTGCCCTCTCTCCCTCCTAAGATAAGCCTGGCTGCTCTGCCTACGCTACCATGTACTCAGGTGGTACAGTCTTATACTAAGAGTGGAGTCTTGTACTGCCTCAGTTGAATGGTTTTACTAGGCCCTTAACTGGACTTCAGAAAAACTGTCCTAACACTGTTGGCATGCGCTGGGAACAAGGTGGATTGCATGACATTGATTATTGATATACTTTGTGTCCAAAGGAAACCATCCAGTAGGTTTGGTTTAGCCAAGGTAAAGTGTACTTATTGTATTTAACACAAGAACCAACACCATGGCCTGCTTTAGGCCTGAGGACTCTTCTTATGCTTGCAATAGAACTGTGGTCACAATGTGTATAGAGAAGGGCCTCAATTGTGAAGGAAGTAAGCTTGAATTATTACAAAGGTTATGGGACCATATGCATGGTTTCAGTGAACCTCTGTCCACTTCTAACAATATTGCTGAGAGTGAGGATGATGAGGGTTGAGACAGCTGTCCAAACTCCTCAGAGGAGGAATATGAGGGTTCTGATGAGGAGGATGTTAGTTCACCCCCCTCTCCTTCTCCTGCCTCTACCTTACTGCCTACCATGTGCTCTGAGATATCTAAGGAACTGAATATAAGGAAATTCATGTGGGAAAACAATATGAAGATGTGGGAATATGAGAAAAAGTATAACAGGTCTGTAGAAGACAATTTTCTGCACCCCTCTTCTTTTTCCAGGTCCTCTGTGTCTACAGCTTCCAGGTTCCCAGAATTGGTGAGTCAGTATGATCTGAAGTGTGACATTGTTGTATGGCTGAAACCTTTTGACCTCACTTGTAAAAGGTTTGGTCTGTGTGAGATTGATTGAATACCCTGGGTTCTTTTTAGACTTCCCAAGAGGGACTACCATGTGCTCTTGGATTTACCTGAAGTAGAAATAGGTAACTGGGATAGGGTAAAAACAGCTCTCATAGATAGATATAAGAAAAAAGCTTCTACATAGCTATACTCCTTAAGGGACTCTGAGCATAGATGTAGGTCAAAAACTGCTGTCTCCTCATTCCTTAAGAAATCTGTCAATACTGAGTATAGCAGAAAAGCTGTGGTCTTAGACTCAGCTGAGCTCCCTTGTAAAAAGGCTGAGGCTCTTAACCTTGAAGTAAGAGAGGTCCCCTTAGGAGACCCCTCCTTAGAGATAAAAGGCATTAACTGCCACTCTGAAGGGCACTTGGGTGTAGCACCCATAACTTCAAATAGGGACAAAGCCCCTAGGCCCACAAAGCTAGAGGTCACTCCTGTGACCCCACCTTTAGCTGCTGCTAAGGTGATAGAGCCTCTTGAAAAACCACATGAAGTGGAAGTGGTTCAACTAGTTCCCAGAAACTTAAAAACTTCTGTCCTAGTACCCATATGGTGTAATACCATTAACCAGGTCACTGCTGTGACCCCACCTTCAGTTAACACTGAGTTGAAAGAACCTCTTGAAAACCCACCTAGAGTGGAAGTGGTTCACCCTGTGGATAGAAACTTATATATTCCTGTCCAATCTCTAACACTGTCTAAAAACTTTGTTGAACCTGACAAGAACCTTAGTGTTCATGTCACACACCCTGTGTGGTGTATGTCCTTTAGAATAAAGGCCCCTTCAGTTAAACCTGTAGTGGCTGAAACATTTGAAAACCCACTTACAGTGGAAGTGGTTCCAAAAACTCTAAACATGGATACACCTGAAAACCCACAGTGGAGGTGATCCAGATGGATGTACAAAGTTAGGTGTTTTTAACAACCCTAGAGGGCAAGGAGTTTCGTTGACCCAAAGGTAGGAATTGAGTTTTCTCCTTTAGTTCAGAATGCCCAGAATGTAACTCCTAGGCCTGAAAAACTGAACACCAAAAAGAGTTATAAGAAACCTAAGAATAGCTTTCTTACTAGGCCTTCTAATAAAAAGCCTGTGACTCCAACTACTCCTACAGGAGAGATGGATAGGTGTTCTGACAAGGCTAGAGCCTCTGTCTCAAGAGACCACTCTAACCCTGTAGGATCCTCTATAGCGAATCCTACTGTAAGTCCTAATGTTAGCAGGGCAACCTCTAACAAAGGCAAATCAAAATCTAGACTATTAGGGAAATGGGAGCACAAACCATGCTCTACCATTTCAGTTCCAATTCTAAAGTCTTTGACCCACACTACTTCTGAGGAAGGGGTGGATAGACAAGATGGAAACCTAACTAGGCCTTTGAGCACTGGTAAACCTCAAAGCTGATGGAAATCCAGAAAAGATATGTCTAAGGCTAAACCCCTTGACATTGTGGGCTCTTCTGCTGAAGACCCCCTTGTAAATCCTAGAGTTAGAAGGGAAAACCCTAACCAAGGTAAAAACAGATCTAAGAGAAAGTGGAAGGATGTACAATGCTTTGCCACAACCCCTCCAACTAGGATACCTGAGACCCAACCTGCTCATGTGAGAGAGGTGGTGAGGAATCATGGAGACCCCTCTAGGTCTAAGGGATTTCTTTATAAGAACCCCTTTAAAAAGCCTATTGTAGGTTCAGAGGTTGTCACAACTTCTGAGGGACTGTTTAATCAGATCCCCTATACCTTAGACAAGAGTAAAGTGCCCAACACTACTTGTAGGTCATATAGTTTGCAAATGATAACTAATATAAGAAAAAAGTAACACAGCAAGGGTTACAAAAAGATTGCTAGTTGACTCAGCAAACAGTTTAACCGACTAGAAACAAGAGATCTATCCAGGTGAGGATTAGCTTCCCCTGTTCCTTAGTCTGGGGGGGGACGAATGTTAGGTAAGATTTCCACAGGGCTGGTAAATCTTCCTTTCCTGGTTCAACTCCAGAACTTTTTGCTTTTCTATTGGGATAGTTTCCATTAATACCTCAGTGAGTGGGAACCTTTTTCCACACTCACCTGTCTTTAACTCTTTTCATGGGTGTCATTTTTAAGACTCTCCATAGTGTCTTTTTAAAGTTATCATGTCTAACAACTTATTGGCAATAAGTGCCTGTTGTTGCTGGGTTGCCCTAGGGGCTCCCCCTTTAACTTTCTTGTGCTAACCTTGAGTGAACTACAGTTCCCAAGGGTAGAAAGGATCTTTGGATCCCTTTTACATTTTATTCTGTGAAACCAGCACACCCCACCTTATGTGGAGTGCTGGGGAGATACAATGTATCCCCTTTCACATTTAAACTGTAACAATTCTGTTACAGTGACAAGCTTACCTTTAATGGCTGGTGGCAGTGATACCTTTTACTAATTTGGTGCACCTTTACCGCGTGCTGTAATCACAGCTGCAGTAAAGGCAACTAAGGGTGCTCATTTTTACCAAAATGGCCCCTGTCTTCTTTTTCTGCCATTTTAGTGTTTCTTGTCGTTTCTTGTTCCTTCCCCTGACATCCAGGGTGGGAAAATCCTTTGTTTGAGTTTTGTCTTTGGCGGGAGTCCCCTGGACACCCCGCCCAGGCTCCAGTCAGTCTGTAAGCACATGAAGTAGGGGAGGAGTCCCAAACTTCCTCCTCCTTTGTCTTAGGCCTTCCTTCAACTGGGTCAGATCCCAGTGGTGGGTTGGTGTCCTGATTAAACAGCCAAACACCCCTTTCTTGTAAAATGCGGGGAGAGAATGCAGAGGTTGTGTTGCAGTTCCTGATAAATACTGGAAACCTGGAAGCTGAAGTCATGTCGACCACTGGAACAGAAAACCGAAGAGGATGACGAAGGAAAAGCGGCGGGAATGATTTCCAGCGGCCGGAGAGCCTGCTTTGTAACCGGAGCCTGCTGCAGCCCTTCCTTCCGATCGAACTGGGGTCTCCGAAAACGATGACCCGAACCCAGAGCCTAGTGAGTCGCACTAGACTCAAGACGACCTGCATTTTGAGCCATCCCACGGGTTGCTGTGACCTTGCGTTCTTGCAATACCCCAATACCCTGGGACCTCCAGCCACTGTGCGGTGCATGGTCTTCTGAATTCCGAATCTCACTGAAACTTCGTGGGCATCCTGGTCTATCTCCAGAGACACGAATCGAGTCCAAAAAGTCCCCTCACAAGAGTGCTGGACCTTTTAAACGACAAGAATTCAACAGCGATTTTCTGTCTTCTTCTGTGCTCCTTGAAAAGGCGCCAAACCCGCAGAACCGCATTCAGCCGTGAGATAAATCTTGCCTAGAGCCTTCTTCATCGATCCCTGCAGCAAAGTCCCTTCTGAGGTCTTGTGTTCAGTCTCCAGGACAAGGAATCCAGTGACCGGGTATTTGGCTGCAGTCCCTGAAGTTCTCCTGCTGCAATCTCTTCTTCATTGCTGAGGTACTGTGTTGGCTTGGGTATATATTTACCTTAAGCCTGTTGGAATTTCTGTGTATTCCTGGGGTGTTTTCTGTGATTGGGAGGTCCCTCATCCAGTACACCCAGTCCCACTGCTAGAATCCTGCCTGGGTGTCTTCTGTGAAGCCCCTGGACCCTCTTCTAACCCTAGAAGTAAAGTACTCACTTGTTTGCCCAGTTTTCCTAAGGAAACTCAGACTTTTGCTACTAAAGAACTTATTCTAACACTGCCTGTTGGTCACTAGTCCTAGTGACCCCCCTTCTGCCACTGAGACCACTCATGCTCTAAGGGAAAAGACTTTGAAGGGATTGGGACTTCTGCCTAGAAAAGAAATCAAGTGTTTTTACTTACTTGTAAAGAGTTGGTTGGTAACTGTAATTCTAAGAGTGAACAGTTACAAAAGTTCTTACTGATCTTGGATGTGTGATGCACTATTCTTAAAAGTATGGTTAACATCTTTCCTTCCTTAGCCACTGTTTTGCCAGTCTAAAAGAAAGTAGATGTGAAGGTATTTTACTCTCCTGTGATTAGGTTGTGCCTCTTTACAAAAGTAATGTGTTGGTTACACCAGATTATTCCTGAAGGGTAATTGTATGAGTGTCCTCCAACTGTTGGTATCACCAGGTTAGTCCTGTTAGGATAACTGTATGACAACTGGGTCTTGCTTCCCCTGACTTGCTGCTAGCCTGTCTTTAATAAGTCTACATTAGGTTGTTGCCTACCTAGAATATCTATTCAGTAAAGTGTGACATTGGGTTTTACTTTCCCCTTCATTGTGAAGTTAAAGTAAGTGGGTTTTACTTACCTTGTGTTAGCTGTGTGCCATCCAAAACAAGTTACAAGAGTTATTGCTTTCCTCAATCTGGGGTTCCCTGATTTCCAAAGCATCTGTAATGGTACATTACATCCATAGGTATTACTCACCTGGTATAACTGTGTGTTATGACAAAAGTAGTTATAGGTTTTTACTGCACGTAGAATAAGTGTTTCACTATTCACCAAAAGTATATTGTCCAGTTGACTGTTTATGTGATTTGTCCCAAGAGTCACTGTACAACTGGAAGGGCCTACTGTCCTTGTATTACCAAAAGTAATCTAAAAAGTAACCATTGGTCTTTTACTCCCAAAGAATAGGCTTGGCCTATACTAAATGTGTATGACAAGGTTTTGACTTCCCTAGAACTACTGTTAGGTGTTCCAAATAAGGTCTATACTTGGGTCTGTGTACTTTCAAGTATAGTGTTGTGTTTTATATTGTGATTTCATATAATGTTTCAGTATTTACTTAACCCCTAGATTTATCTGGGCCTACTTGTATTTAAATAAATCCTTTATTTTTATAATACATAGTGTTTCAGTGTTTCTTTGGATCATTTGTATTACAATTTTCACTTGTACTGTATCTACTGCCCTCTCTCCCTCCTAAGATAAGCCTGACTGCTCTGCCTACGCTACCATGCACTCAGGTGGTACAGTCTTATACTAAGAGTGGAGTCTTGTACTGCCTCAGTTGAATGGTTTTACTAGGCCCTTAACTGGACTTCAGAAAAACTGTCCTAACACCCTATCACCCCCACCCCCCAGCCACCAGGGGCAGCCTCCACCAGGCCCCCACCCATGTCTACCACCACCCCTACCCCCCAGCAGTGCAGGGGCAGCCTCCACCAGGGCCCCACCCATGCCTACCACCACCCCCACTCCCCAGCAGTGCAGGGGCAGCCTCCACCAGGCCCCCACCCATGTCTACCACCACCCCCACCCCCCAGCAGTGCAGGGACAGCCTCCACCAGGCCCCCACTCATGTCTCCCAGCCAACATGTCACCACAATGTAGATCCCTGGCCCTTATGGTCAGCCTCCAAATGGCAAACACCCACCCGAGTATTGCATCCACCCACTTAGAAATGGCAAAAACATGATAGAAGCCCAATTACAAGTTTGGAAATGAACACATGTCCCTCACATACACCCAATGGGTGTCAGTGAATCTCAAAGCCCATATCATGATATGCATGAAACCAATGAGATGATACTACACATTGAACTTTGAAGAAAAAATCTGTATTAAAAGCAACATAAATTGAATCAAAAATAAACAAACAATAATAGAAATTAAAAAAAAAAAACAGCAGGTCCGTGAAATAATGCAAAACCACAAATCATAATGCAAAGGAAAGGTGTCCAAAGTCACAGTCCACAAAAGTAAATCCAATGGAAAATTAAAATCGAAAACCATTGCTCCATGGCGAAATCATAATAAAAATAGAAAATCCAAAAGTCAACTATGTACAGATAAACAATCCAGGGTCCATGATCCCAACTGAAGAAATGAAACCTATCTAATAACACCACCTAAAAAAAATAACTATATACAAAAATGTGGCCCATTGTCCAAAAGGTCCAAAAAAAATGCTAAACCAAAGGAAACCTAACACTAACTATATAACTATTTACAAGGGCAGTGGGCTAGTCCGACGGCTCACTTCGGGATGTTCCGGGCAAGGGCATCATCGAACTCCTGCTCAATGTCCCGGAGGCGCTCCTCCTCCATGGCCCCGAGGGTCCACAGGGCCATCCACATGTTCCCCCCAAACTCCCTGCGGATTGCCTCGAGGCACTCGGCACGCCTCAGGGCCCTCCGCATGGAGTTCTCCGCCCTGACCATCGTGAGCCGTGCCTCTTTCGCCCGCTGCCGCTCCGCATCTATGGCATGGCCCAACCGCTGCCACACGGAAGACACTTCCCGTCCTGGGTCCTCCTGCCCTCCGGCCGATGCCTGCCCCTCCGATGTGGAAGGCCCCGAGCCATCATGGCTCCCACCACGTTGCTGCTGCTGCTGCTGCTGCGCCTCTGCCCGTGCACTGCCTCCTGCTGCCTGCACATCCTCCGCTGGCTGGGTTGCAGTCGTTGATGTGGCCACCCCTGCTGGACGTCCGACTCCCGACTGTGGCAGGGATGCCTCCTCCACCAGCCTGGCCGCACCGTCAGAGGCAGCTCCACAGGGCACCCAAGTGACTGATGGGTGGGAAGATGGCACGGAGGATGACTGGCGCATAGGGGGTTCAGTTGAGGAGGGGGTCGTAGCAAGCCCCATCAAACGGAGGAATCCGGCCTGGGTGACCAATCCCAGTAGGCCGATGCAGTCAACGAGCCATTCGAGATGACGTGCAGTCTCCTCATGAAAAGACTGCAGGTCACCTCGCATGGCCCGTTGACGCAACGCCACACCAGTCAGGACAGGCTCAACCCGGACCAGGATAGCCACGTCCGCAGGCAGAGGAAGGCCTGTTGTCGTGAGCTCATCCCCTGCCTGAAAACGGGTCTTGACGTAGGCATCCCTGCTGGTGCAAGATGCTGCAGTGACAGGATCAGGGACAGGATTGCACACAGGCACCTCCGCGGCGACCTGTGCTGCCTCCTGTCCCTGGTCCTGCACTGCACCACTAGCACCAGTGGAATCCCCACCTCCAGACCCTGTCTCTGTTGCTTGCATGGCCTCCTCCTCCACCAAACCCCCCACCAACCTGGATGACTCCATGCCATCTTCCCCCGTTGGGCCCTGTGGGGTCCCAGCTGCCCCTTCTGCTGCCGAGGAGTCCAACTCCGACCTCCGCCTCTTGGACCTCCCCCCGGCAGCTGCGGCCTGGGACACGGCACCGGACTCCTCACTCCCCGACGAGATGGAAGGCCACCTCCTGGGAGGGGAGCCGGGCCTTCCGTCTCCGGCTGGCGCTGCGATCCCTGCCGCTGTGCTCACAGCACCTTCTCCGCCCTCTTCATCAGTTGACGCTGCAGACAGGGAGAAATAAAACACAGGCATCAGGGCACTGTACAATGGACACATACACACATGACAGTTGCACATGAGTGGCATTGGCAAACCTCAGACATGGCATCACAATCGGCAACTCACATGTCATTTCAACTAGCACACATGAGCCATACCACAGCCACATCGCAACTGCCAGCACCATCCATACACATACAACAGCATGAGCAGGCAAAGGTGAGCCAGACATCACATGCAACACAGGGAGTGCACTACACATGCACGCACACCACCACACTTGCATACATGTGTACACCTCAGCCAACTGTCGCAGTGTTCCGATGGGCATCCATGTCACATCTGCCAATCAGGCTTCCATATCCCGCTGTCACATGCATCCATGTTGCATCACTGTTGCACCCTTGTCAAATACACACACATGCACATGTACACAGTGCTGATACATGCAGCTGAAAACAACATACATGCGTGACATCACGAACATGCCCACTTACATACACATTCATCCAAACATGTGTGCCCACACAACTGCATTTAGCATGCAAGCCTACACACACAAGCACCATCCATGTCTCACACATGACAGCCCTCGCATGTGTTAGCCTCACGGTCCTGTACACCCCCACCCATACTCGGCCCCATACAAACAGATGTGCAACCGGCACACTACTGGCACATCACCAAACGCACAGCTTACAATCATGATGCATGTACACTTACCGCTCGACTCCAGACGGGTCTGCCTCTCAAGGACCTGGACGTGGAGCGCTGGGGATATGCGTTCCAGGACCCTCATCTGATCTTCCGACAAGTGGCCCCGGCGCCCCTTAGCATCCGCTGCCTTCAAGAGGCGCCGGGCCTTGTTCAGGGTCCTGGACCTGAAGTCCTCCCAGCGCTTCTTGACATGTTGGAAGTCGCGGAAAGCCACCCCCTCCGCGTTGATGGCAGTCACAATGTCCGTCCAGATCCGATTCCGTCCTTCCTTGTCGGCGCGCACACTTCCGTAGAGGGCATCATACTGCCCCAGGACTTGCTCCACCAGGACACCAACTTCCCTGGCACTGAAGCTGGTGCCCCTCTGCCTCTCTGGCCGGGGGTTGTCAGTGGTGCCAGATGTTGCAGTGCCCGACATGACAACCCCAGAGGCAGGAGTGGGTGGGCAACTGGGTCCTGGGGTTGGGCTGTGGAGCGATGGAATCCCAGTCGGGAGTCTTCGGTTCCAGCAGGGGTGGTCACAGCAACAGCACCCCTGGCTGATGTGCAGGCAGCAAATGGCAGGGCACGTGGGCAGCAGGCAGCAGCAGATGGCAGGTGGGAGCGTGCTCGGGGCTCTGGGGGGCAGTAATGCGGCCTTGTGGGCAGGAGCGTGGTCTTCCGTGTGCTTACGCGTGGCCAGCTTGATATGGAGTGATTTGGCACGTGAAAATCCTGCACGTCTGCGTGTAAATCGAGGAAAGGCCCTTAGCGCATATGCACGTCAGCACGCATATGCGATTTCATTGGACCAAAGGCCCTAAGCGCGTAAGCGCGTCTGTGACATGACGCGCATGGGTGTTTCCCTCATTACACGTGATGACAGAGCACACATGGATTTCCACCAATCGCGTGTGAAACTTCCTGCGCACCCCAGAAATACACGTACCCAGGCCAATCGCGTGTACGCTCACTTCCCTCCGATTACACGCGATGACACTCGGACGTGCAGTTTTACCACGTGTGCTCGCATATGTGATTTCATTGGCCCAAAGGCCACCATGCGCAGCTGTGACGTCACGCGCATGGCCATTGAGAATGGCGCATGTAAAAATAAAGAGATACACGTCCGAGTGTCAAAGCGCGTAATTGGTGGAAATGGCCTCATCGCGTATGCGCGTCTGTGACGTGTGTATAAAAGGTACGTGTAGAACACCATTTCCTTGTACGTGCTTTTCGTGGAGAGCGAGTGGGTGAAATCTGTACTTCTTGTCGGTTCACACGCGATTTACTTCACGGCGTTTCCAGTTCGTACTCCCTGTTACCTCTGACAGCTTTTTCTCTTTTTCTCTTTTTCCTGGGCCTGTTTCCTCAAACAGCGTTCCCTTCTACTGTTGTCCTGTCTCCTCAGACAGCGTACAATTCTTCTTTTGGCGGGGGTGTTGCCAACGCGCACACGCGCATATTTTTCACGCTTTTGTTCCTGGCAGACGGTGAGTCGCGCACGTATTTAACATCTGTGCTTGCCCCGTGTGTCGCGTACCCCTTCAGAGGTCATTCTAGGCTGCGTGTGACACACATACGTTCATTCTTGTGTTTCTGGGTGCCACAGCGTAGTGCAGGTTTATTTTTCCATGCACGTGGTCTAGGAGGGGTTGCGTGCACCTTACTTCCCTTTTTTGGGGTGCCTGTGCGTTGCGTGACCCGTCATCTTTCCCCAGGGGTGACATACAGCCTTGCTAGAGCACTAGGGTACGATTACCATCTGGTACCCAACCCCTTTAACCCCCAATTGCCCAGGACAATAGTTCACATCGACTCCCATATGCACAATAACATCAGTGCCATGGCTGGGAGGCGACCAAGCCGTAAGGGTGGCAAAGTTGGCCGAGCCCCAAGTGGTGGCCGTGGTGGATCCAGTAGGGGACGTGGCCGTGACTTGCAGGGTGCCCCTAGCCCCCCATGTGTGGAGGAGCAGTCAGGGACACCCATGCCCCCCCCGGTTGAGGTTAACGTGGCTGACACCATCCATGCTCAGCCCTTGTTGGACCAGCCCACTGTGGAACCAGACCTGGCACAGGGTGACTCCATGGCTGACTTCCAGGTCAGCAGGTCTAGGCCACGTGCGCCGGTGAACGTTGGTGTCATCAGGCCACGTGGATCAGGGGCAGCTAGGTCACCTGCTGCCCCATGTAGGCAGGCTGGGGAGGCTGCAGGGGCAGCTGCGGCTCCATCCACCCCACCTCTCACACACCCAGCCAGGACAGTGTCGGTCCAAGTCCATCATGCTGACATTCCCCCTGACACCATCACACTTGAGCTAATGCCTGCTCCAACTCCCATGCTGAGTGTGCAATCCCACGCTCCTGCCCCTAGTGTCCAGAGCGGCGTAGGACACTCAGGATCCCCACCACCTTCCAAGCGGAAGAGGAAGAGTGCTCGTCCAGTAGAGGCTGATGCCCCAGACACGGCTACACAGTCCGGCGCGTCAAGGAAGCCCAGCTTCAATGAGGCCGAACTGAATGCACTTGTAGAGTATGTGTCCGCACATGACCGCGAAATGGTGATTGTTGCAGGATCCAAGACCACACCTGCACAACGTCAGGCACGCTGGCAGACCATTGCGGACATCATAAGTGCCTTTGGAATCGTGAAGCGCAGAGCTAATGAATGCTACAAGCGCTGGAATGACCTGAAGCGCAGGGCAAAGAATAAGCTGGCCTCAAGTCATGCCGCAACTCTAGTGACTGGAGGTGGGTCTCCAGCAGACGACATAGAACTCACTCCACATGAGCAGGTTGCTGGGACCTACGTCACGGAGGAACAGATCCAAGGCGTGGGAGAACTGGCAGATTACGAGGCATTGTCCGGTGAGTGCACATGCATGTGTGTGTCATCCATGTGCATGGTGTGTGTGGGAGGGCTTCTGTTTGGGTGCCAGGTGAGGGTGTGTGTGCCTGAGTGGTTCGGGTCACCCATGTGCCTCTTCCTATACATTCTTGGCACCAGCATTTGGGTATAGCAGCCTCCCTTCTGCCAACATTAGACATCCAGCCCAACACCACGCCAGTTGCCCTTGGAGTGTCATCTTGCCACAACATTGTTGCTTATTTACCTCTGTTTATTCAGGCAGATTGTTTGCATACCACCACTTTTACTCGGGATTTCTCAGTCCTATTGTCACATGTCTGACATGGCTATGGTACAGTGGACTGGCTTAGTTCCCTGGACATGATTAGTTCATCCCTGTGCTATAGGACCATTTTGGACTGCCAGCTGCAGGTTAAACATTTGAACCATTTCAATGAAAAAATCAATTATATGAGCAAACTGGACTGAATGAACAATTGGTGACCTCCTCTCCCTCTTCACTTCATGGCTAGGGTACATGCCATCTGTGTGATGGCATGTGTTTTTGACCTGCCAATCACTGGCCAATGTGTGATGCCACTGCTAGGCAGCATGCAGCAAATGTGTTCATCTTCCATCTTGGTGTCATCAATGTGTGCCATCTGCCTCCCCATCACATGCAGTGACGGTGCATGCATGGGAGGGTTTTAGTCATGTGGGACATGTGTCAATCAATTACTGTTTCTGTAGCCTCTCAGCCCTAATTGTGTGCCATAGTGCTAATGCCTGTTTCTATTTGTTTTCTTTTATGTCTTTGCAGGGGATGACGCACTTGATACTGCTGGGGTTGTGGAGATGGTGCAGACCCAGGAGGGGTCTGAGGGCCGACCGACCACCAGTGAGGGACGTGGTGTGGTGGTGCGTGAGAACCCACAACTGCTGCAGGTCGTGCTCTCAAGGGGTGTCTCTGGCTGCACCTCCCCCGAGCTGTATTCAGGTGTCGATTCGGATGATGAGACCTATGTGCCGTCGCAGGTGAGTGTTCCTGGGAGGGATTCTGTTCTGTCCGACCCACCTGCACCAGGGTTAGAACCCTCAATGGGGATGTCAGTGTTGGCAGGTACGCCTTTGGTGGTTACGGATGCAGGGTCACACTCCGCGACATCTGATCCTGTTCCTGGGCCAGCAGATCAGAGGGGGAATGCAGTCCTGCAGCCTCAGGCAGTGCCGGCACAGCAAGGCGCAGTTTGCCTTGCCCCAGACAGGTGTGGTGCCCGCCGACGTGGTGGCCGTCAGCCACCTGGCAATACCGCATGGGAGCAATCCATATACGGTATGGCAACCCAACAGGCAGCATCATCAGAGATGATGGCTCAGGTCATGGATAGGGTGGCCACTTCCATTGTCCCCCCCGAAAGGCTGATGGAGCGACTACAGCAGGCAACCGACTCCATCTGCCAGTCACACAGGGAGGACATGTTGGCGTCCGACAGGGACAGGCGGGCGGCACTGGCGACTCTGCAGGAAGCCATTTCCATAGAGTCCCAGGGCCAAAGGGAAGCCCTGAGGGTGGAACTCCTTCACCTCAGGACGACTCTTGTTGAGCTTGAGGCTTCAACAAACAGAAGGACAGAACAGCAGCTGGAGCGTCTCACACGTACGTTCTAAGCTGAGATGCAGGCAACTAGGGCGGAGGTCCGGGCTTCCCGTGAGTTGTTGCAAGGGGACCTTTGCACACTTATCCTCCAGAACGAGACCTACCACACCCGCATGCTTGCAGCCATGGAGGAACAGACTAGGGCTTTGTGTGGGCTGCCACCAATAGTGCCACCACCTCCTGATGCAGCTGCAGAGGGTGAGGAGAGCGACAGCAGTGATACTCCCACAATAGGGTAGGCGTGTAGGCCATGAGCCCATGGAGGTGTTTTTTTTTCACAAGATCCACACAGGTCGGTTTTGGTGTGCATCCTGTCCTCGGACCTCCTGGGTGGCCTCCCCCACCCCCCCGGGCCCATTAATGGCCATTTCTTTTTTTTTTTTCTTTTTTTTTTTTAATTCTTTTTTGGGACAGTGTGTTGCCTTGTGTGGCTCCCGTGGGCATACGCTGCATTGTGGCTGGGCACATGCAGGCTTGTCATGAATTTGGTTCAGATGCTTGGGTTTTTGTGACACACACCCCTCCTGCTTCCCGTTTCCATGGGCTTGCAAAGGGTGTGCCCAAGTGACATTGGACTCCCATGAGCTGTGTGGGCAGTCTGTAGTCAATACTGTGTATACATTCATAGTGCATATTGTTGTTGTATTGTACACTGCATGGTGTATTGATATGTGCCTCTGCATCCATCTCATCCTCCTAATTTGCAGGTCCATTCCTCATGTCTTCACAATGCGGTCCACCTTGGAACTGGAGTCCATGTTGTAAGCAGTGCACCTACACTCTTGCGTGGCGCTAACACTGTATACTTGGAAGTGTTCGGAGGGCTGGCATCATCAGGTAGTGAGGCTAGCACATTTTTAAGTCTGTAATGTCATGTTTAAGGTAGGTTGGAGGCTGTGTAGATGATTGGTATTCTTGGTAAGTATTTGGTAATGTGTGTTGTAGGTCCTGCATTACTGTGAGCATTTCATGTGTGGACATGTTTCCATTAGGGACACTGTAGCTGGTGACACTTGGGGCATGTTGTGGGGATTAATTTCTTTCCTCTCACATTGCATGACATGCCATGGTGTGATGTGTGACCGTGCCGGGGAGGGGTTGGGTGACATGGCACTGTTTTCATGTAGTATTTTGCGAGTGGGTATTCATTTCTGCAGCATGGAAGTGTCTTTTGATGACACTGCATTGGTGGTGTTTGTGTAGGTAGGGATGCACACATTGTGACACTTCCACATGAACAATCTCAGGCTGCTATGGTTCTGACAGTTGACTGTCCCTTTGTTCGTCTTAATTGTCAGGTCGAGTCATCCTTGCTTATCAGATGGTATGTTGCCAGGCCTGTGTGCACTCCACTGGGGTGTGATTTCTATGTGAAGTAATTAGCCACCAGCTGCGTACGGGCTGCCTCACCCCGTGCCCTCTCCCCTCCCATGCGCAGCGGGCGTGCATGTGGTTGGGGATGTGGGGGCACCACCATGTCCACAGCCAGGCCCCGGCGTGTTGCAACATTGTGCAGGACACATGCTGCCACTATGATCCTGCACACTACTGGGGGCGCATATAACAGCTGCCCGCCAGAACGGTCAAGGGAGCGAAAGCGTGACTTGAGCACTCCGAATGTGCGCTCCACTATGCCCCGGGTTGCAATATGGGCTGTGTTGTATCTTACCTCTGGAGGCGTGATGGGCTTCCGAATTGGTGTCATCATGTGGGTGCTCAGAGGGTAGGCACTGTCCCCTGGTGAGGAGGTGATGGGTATCATTAGTGGGGTAGTGACATAACTCTGCATCTGACATGCATGCATGTGCAGTGGCATTCATACTCACCAAGCAGCCATGTATCGCCATGCCGCCCAGCTTCTAGGTCCCGGCTTAGGGTAGACATTCGGTAAATGAAGCTGTCGTGGGTGGACCCTGGATAGTTGGCATATACTGAGGTGATGATTCCCTTAGCATTACATACTACCTGCACGTTGATGGAATGCCAGTGCTTGCGGTTCCTATAGATGTGCTCAGATGCCCTGGGGGGACGTAGTGCCACATGGGTGCAGTCAATGGCACCTAGCACTTTTGGGAATTGTGCCACACCGTAGAAATCGAGGGTGGCAGCCTGCCTTTCTGCAGGTGTCCTGGGCAGGTATATGTGCCTAGGGACTGATGGGCGTGCAGTGATGATGTTCAAGACCTGGTGTAGACAGCGTGACTGCGTGGCCTGTGACACCCCACCCACTATGGCACTTGTCCGCTGAAATGATCCTGTGGCCAAGAAGTGCAGTACATTGAGGACCTTCTCCAGGGGGCTGAGTGCTTGGGAGCACAGGGTGGGTGATGTGAGGTCATCCTCCCACTCACTGACCAGGTCCAGTATTATGTGTGGTGGAAACCTGTACCTCCCATACACCTGGTCATCAGGCATCCCAAAAAGGCTGGTTCTGGGAGTGAAAATTCTGGCCCTCACTATCCTCCTCCTCCTCCTTTGGTAACCCACGGCCACTGCTGCTAGGAACGGTATATTCATCCTGGCGTATGAGCTTGTTTGTTGTTTGCGCGCACTTTTATGCTGTTTCAGGATTGGACCATTTATTTTTCGGCACGTCGTAGACGAACGTGTGAATCTTCCCGCCCACCCCAGGAATACACGTAGCACGCTCTCCCAGGCCCAGTCGCGAGAAAATATTCCCGCCCACCCCTGGAATACATGTACCCCACTCTCACAGGCCCAGTCACGTGTGGAAGTTCACGCGCACCCCGAAGTACACGTACCGAGGCCAATCGCGTGTGGAAATTCCCGCGCACCCCGAAGTACACGTACCCAGGCCAATCGCGTGTGGAACTTCCCGTGCACCCCTAAGTACACGTACCCAGGCCAATCACGTGTGGAACTTCCCGCGCACCCCGTAGTACACGTACCCAGGCCAATCGCGTGTGGAACTTCCCGCGCACCCGAAGTACACATACCCAGGCCAATCGCGTGTGGAACTTCCCGCGCACCCCGTAGTACACGTACCCAGGCCAATCGCGTGTGGAACTTCCTGCGCACCCCGAAGTACACTTACCCAGGCAAATCGCACGGCTGGAGGGTGGGGGTGATGGGAGACATGAGTGGGGGCCTGGTGGAGGCTGCCCCTGCACAGCTGGGGGGTGGGGATGAGGGGAGACATGGGTGGGGGCCTGGTGGAGGCTGCCCCTGGTGGCTGGGGGGATGGGGGTGGTGGTAGACATGGGTGGGGGCCTGGTGGAGGCTGCCCCTGGTGGCTGGGGGGTGGGGGTGATGGGAGACATGAGTGGGGGCCTTGTGGAGGCTGCCCCTGCACTGCTGGGGGGTGGGGGTGATGGGGGATATGAGTGGGGGCCTGGTGGAGGCTGCCCCTGGTGGCTGGGGGGTGGGGGTGGTGGTAGACATGAGTGGGGGCCTGGTGGAGGCTGCCCCTGCACTGCTGGGGGGTGGGGGTGATGGGAAACATGGGTGGAGGCTTGGTGGAGGCTGCCCCTGGTGGCTGGGGGGGTGGGGGTGGTGGTAGACATGGGTGGGGGCCTGGTGGAGGCTGCCCCTGCACTGCTGGGGGGTGGGGGTGATGGGAGACATGAGTGGGGGCCTGGTGGAGGCTGCCTCTGCACTGCTGGGGGGTGGGGGTGATGGGAGACATGAGTGGGGGCCTGGTGGAGGCTGCCCCTGGTGGCTGGGGTGTGGGGGTGGTGGTAGACATGGGTGGGGGCCTGGTGGAGGCTGCCCCTGGTGGCTGGGGGGTGGGGGTGATGGGAGACATGAGTGGGGGCCTGGTGGAGGCTGCCCCTGCACTGCTGGGGGGTGGGGGTGATGGGAGACATGAGTGGGGGCCTGGTGGAGGCTGCCCCTGCACTGCTGGGGGGTGGGGGTGATGGGAGATATGAATGAGGGCCTAGTGGAGGCTGCCCCTGGTGGCTGGGGGGTGGGGGTGGTGGTAGACATGAGTGGGGGCCTGGTGGAGGCTGCCCCTGCACTGCTGGGGGGTGGGGGTGATGGGAGAGATGGGTGGAGGCCTGGTGGAGGCTGCCCCTGGTGGCTGGGGGGTGGGGGTGGTGGTAGACATGAGTGGGGGCCTGGTGGAGGCTGCCCCTGCACTGCTGGGGGGTGGGGCGATGGGAGACATGAGTGGGGGCCTGGTGGAGGCTGCCCATGGTGGCTGGGGGGTGGGGGTGCAGGGGGACATGTGTGGGAGCCTGGTGGAGGCTGCCCCTGCACTTCTGGGGGGTGGGGGTGATGGGAGACATGAGTGGGGGCCTGGTGGAGGCTGCCCCTGGTGGCTGGGGGGTGGGGGTGGTGTTAGACATGGGTGGGGGCCTGGTGGAGGCTGCCCCCGCACTGCTGGGGGGTGGGGGTGATGGGAGACATGAGTGGGGGCCTGGTGGAGGCTGCCCCTGGTGGCTGGGGGTTGGGGGTGCAGGGGGACATGTGTACGAGCCTGGTGGAGGCTGCCCCTGCACTGCTGGGGGGTGGGGGTGCAGGGAGACATGAGTTGGACATGAGTGGGCGCCTGGTGGAGGCTGCCCCTGCACTGCTGGGGGGGTGGGGGTGATGGTAGATATGAGTAGGGGCCTGGTGGAGGCTGCCCCTGGCGGCTGGGTGGTGGGGGTGGTGGTAGACATGGGTTGGGGCCTGGTGGAGGCTACCCCTGCACTGCTGGGGGGTGGGGGTGATGGGAGACGTGAGTTGGTGCCTGGTGGAGGCTGCCCCTGGTGGCTGGGGGTTGGGGGTGATGGGAGACATGAGTGGGGGCCTGGTGTAGGCGGCCCCTGCACTGCTGGGGGGTGGGGGTGATGGGAGAAATGAGTGGGGGCCTGGTGGAGGCTGCCCCTGGTGGCTGGGGGATGGGGGTGGTGGTAGACATGGGTGGGGTCCTGGTGGAGGCTGCCCCTGCACTGCTGGGGGGTGGGGTGATGGGAGACATGAGTGGGGGCCTGGTGGAGGCTGCCCCTGGTGGCTGGGGGGTGGGGGTGCAGGGGGACATGTGTGGGAGCCTGGTGGAGGCTGCCCCTGCACTGCTGGGGGGGTGGGGGTGCAGGGAGACATGAGTTGGACATGAGTGGGGGCCTGGTGGAGGCTGCCCCTGCACTGCTGGGAGGTGGGGGTGATGGGAGATATGAGTGGGGGCCTGGTGGAGGCTGCCCCTGGTGGCTGGGGGGGGTGGTAGACATGGGTGGGGGCCTGGTGGAGGCTGCCCCTGGTGGCTAGGGGGTGGGGGTGATGGGAGACATGAGTGGGGGCCTGGTGGAGGCTGCCCCTGCACTGCTGGGGGGTGGGGGTGATGGGAGAAATGAGTGGGGGCCTGGTGGAGGCTGCCCCTGCACTGCTGGGGGGTGGGGGTGATGGGAGACATGAGTGGGGGCCTGGTGGAGGCTGCCCCTGGTGGCTGGGGGGTGGGGGTGATGGGAGACATGAGTGGGGGCCTGGTGGATGCTGCCCCTGCACTGCTGGGGGGTGGGGGTGATGGGAGACATGAGTGGGGGCCTGGTGGAGGCTCCCCATGGTGGCTGGGGGGTGGGGGTGCAAGGGGACATGTGTGGGAGGCTGGTGGAGGCTGCCCCTGGTGGCTGGGGGGTGGGGTGGTGGTAGACATGGGTGGGGGCCTGGTGGAGGCTGCCCCTGGTGGCTGGGGGTGATGGGAGACATGAGTGGGGGACTGGGGAAGGCTGCCCCTGCACTGCTGGGGGGTGGGGGTGATGGGAGACATGAGTGGGGGCCTGGTGGAGGCTGCCCCTGGTGGCTGGGGGGTGGGGGTGAAGGGGGACATGTGTGGGAGCCTGGTAGAGGCTGCTCCTGCACTGCTGGGGGGTGGGGGTGATGGGAGACATGTGTGGGGGCCTGGTGGAGGCTGCCCCTGGCGGCTGGGGGGTGGGGGTGGTGATAGACATGGGTGGGGGCCTGGTGGAGTCTGCCCCTGCACTGCTGGGGGTGGGGGTGATGGGAGACATGAGCGGGGGCCTGGTGGAAGCTGCCCCTGGTGGCTGGGGGGTGGGGGTGCAGGGGGACATGTGTGGGAGCCTGGTGGAGGCTGCCCCTGCACTGCTGGGGGGTGGGGGTGCAGGGAGACATGAGTTGGACATGAGTGGGGGCCTGGTGGAGGCTGCCCCTGCACTGCTGGGGTGTGGGGTGATGGGAGACATGAGTGGGGGCCTGGTGGAGGCTCCCTCTGGTGGCTGGGGGGTGGGGGTGATGGGAGACATGAGTGGGGGCCTGGTGGAGGCTGCCCCTGCACTGCTGGGGGGTGATGGGAGACATGAGTGGGGGCCTGGTGGAGGCTGCCCCTGGTGGCTGGGGGGTGGGGGTGGTGGTAGACATGGGTGGGGGCCTGGTGGAGGCTGCCCCTGCACTGCTGGGGGGTGGGGGTGATGGGAGACATGAGTGGGGGCCTGGTGGAGGCTGCCCCTGGTGGCTGGGGGGTGGGGGTGCAGGGGGACATGTGTGGGAGCCTGGTGGAGGCTGCCCCTGCACTGCTGGGGGTGGGGGTGCAGTGAGACATGAGTTCGACATGAGTGGGGGCCTGGTGGAGGCTTCCCCTGCACTGCTGGGGGGTGGGGGTGATGGGAGATATGAGTGGGGGCCTGGTGGAGGCTGCCCCTGCACTGCTGGGGGGTGGGGGTGATGGGAGATATGAGTGCGGGCCTGGTGGAGGCTGCCCCTGGTGGCTGGGGGGTGGTGGTAGACATGGGTGGGGGCCTGGTGGAGGCTGCCCCTGCACTGCTGGGGGGTGGGGGTGATGGGAGAAATGAGTGGGGGCCTGGTGGAGGCTGCCCCTGGTGGCTGGGGGGTGGCGGTGGTGGTAGACATGGGTGGGGGCCTGGTGGAGGCTGCCCCTGCACTGCTGGGGGTGGGGGTGATGGGAGACATGAGTGGGGGCCTGGTGGAGGATGCCCCTGGTGGCTGGGGGGTGGGGGTGGTAGTAGACATGGGTGGGGGCCTGGTGGAGGCTGCCCCTGGTGGCTGGAGGGTGGGGGTGATGGGAGACATGAGTGGGGGCCTGGTGGAGGCTGCCCCTGCACTGCTGGGGGGTGGGGGTGATGGGAGACATGAGTGTTGGCCTGGTGGGGGCTGCCCCTGCACTGCTGGGGGGTGGGGGTGATGGGAGATATGAGTGGGGGCCTGGTGGAGGCTGCCCCTGGTGGCTGGGGGGTGGGGGTGGTTGTAGACATGGGTGGGGGCCTGGTGAAGGCTGCCCCTGGTGGCTGGGGGGTGGGGATGATGGGAGACATGAGTGGGGGCCTGGTGGAGGCGGCCCCTGGTGGCTGGGGGGTGGGGGTGATGGGAGACATGAGTGGGGGCCTGGTGGAGGCTGCCCATGCACTGCTGGGGGGTGGGGGTGATGGGAGACATGAGTGGGGGCCCGGTGGAGGCTGCCCCTGCACTGCTGGGGGGTGGGGGTGATGGGAGATATGAGTGGGGGCCTGGTGGAGGCTGCCCCTGGTGGCTGGGGGGTGGGGGTGGGGGTGGTGGTAGACATGGGTGGGGGCCTGGTGGAAGCTGCCCCTGGTGGCTGGGGGGTGGGGGTGATGGGAGACATGAGTTGGGGCCTGGTGGAGGCTGCCCCTGGTGGCTGGGGGGTGTGCGTGATGGGAGACATGAGTGGGGGCCTGGTGGAGGCTGCCCCTGCACTGCTGGAGGGTGGGGGTGATGGGAGATATGAGTGGGGGCCTGGTGGAGGCTGCCCCTGGTGGCTGGGAGGTGGGGGTGGTGGTAGACATGGGTGGGGGCCTGGTGGAGGCTGCCCCTGCACTGCTGGGGGGTGGGGGTGATGGGAGACATGAGTGGGGGCCTGGTGGAGGCTGACCCTGGTGGCTGGGGGGTGGGGGTGGTGGTAGACATGGGTGGGGGCCTGGTGGAGGCTGCCCCTGCACTGCTGGGGGTTGGGGGTGATGGGAGACATGAGTGGGGGCCTGGTGGAGGCTGCCCCTGCACTGCTGGGGGGTGGGGGTGATGGAAGACATGAGTGGGGGCCTGGTGGAGGCTGCCCCTGGTAACTGGGGGGTGGGGGTGGTGGTAGACATGAGTGGGGGCCTGGTGGAGGCTGCCCCTGCACTGCTGGGGGGTGGGGGTGATGGGAGACATGCGTGGGGGCCTGGTGGAGGCTGCCCCTGGTGGCTGGGGGGGTGGGGGTGATGGGAGACATGAGTGGGGGCCTGGTGGAGGCTGCCCCTGCACTGCTGGGGGGTGGGGGTGATGGGAGACATGAGTGTTGGCCTGGTGGGGGCTGCCCCTGCACTGCTGGGGGGTGGGGGTGATGGGAGATATGAGTGGGGGCCTGGTGGAGGCTGCCCCTGGTGGCTGGGGGGTGGGGGTGGTTGTAGACATGGGTGGGGGCCTGGTGAAGGCTGCCCCTGGTGGCTGGGGGGTGGGGATGATGGGAGACATGAGTGGGGGCCTGGTGGAGGCTGCCCCTGGTGGCTGGGGGGTGGGGGTGATGGGAGACATGAGTGGGGGCCTGGTGGAGGCTGCCCATGCACTGCTGGGGGGTGGGGGTGATGGGAGACATGAGTGGGGGCCCGGTGGAGGCTGCCCCTGCACTGCTGGGGGGTGGGGGTGATGGGAGATATGAGTGGGGGCCTGGTGGAGGCTGCCCCTGGTGGCTGGGGGGTGGGGGTGGGGGTGGTGGTAGACATGGGTGGGGGCCTGGTGGAAGCTGCCCCTGGTGGCTGGGGGGTGGGGGTGATGGGAGACATGAGTTGGGGCCTGGTGGAGGCTGCCCCTGGTGGCTGGGGGGTGTGCGTGATGGGAGACATGAGTGGGGGCCTGGTGGAGGCTGCCCCTGCACTGCTGGAGGGTGGGGGTGATGGGAGATATGAGTGGGGGCCTGGTGGAGGCTGCCCCTGGTGGCTGGGAGGTGGGGGTGGTGGTAGACATGGGTGGGGGCCTGGTGGAGGCTGCCCCTGCACTGCTGGGGGGTGGGGGTGATGGGAGACATGAGTGGGGGCCTGGTGGAGGCTGACCCTGGTGGCTGGGGGGTGGGGGTGGTGGTAGACATGGGTGGGGGCCTGGTGGAGGCTGCCCCTGCACTGCTGGGGGTTGGGGGTGATGGGAGACATGAGTGGGGGCCTGGTGGAGGCTGCCCCTGTTGGCTGGGGGGTGGGGGTGGTGGTAGACATGGGTTGAGGCCTGGTGGAGGCTGCCCCTGGTGGCTGGGGGTGGGGGTGATGGGAGACATGAGTGGGGGCCTGGTGGAGGCTGCCCCTGCACTGCTGGGGGGTGGGGGTGATGGAAGACATGAGTGGGGGCCTGGTGGAGGCTGCCCCTGCACTGCTGGGGGGTGGGTGTGATGGGAGATATGAGTGGGGGCCTGGTGGAGGCTGCCCCTGGTAACTGGGGGGTGGGGGTGGTGGTAGACATGAGTGGGGGCCTGGTGGAGGCTGCCCCTGCACTGCTGGGGGGTGGGGGTGATGGGAGACATGCGTGGGGGCCTGGTGGAGGCTGCCCCTGGTGGCTGGGGGGGTGGGGGTGGTGGTAGACATGGGTGGGGGCCTGGTGGAGGCTGCCCCTGCACTGGTGGGGGGTGGGGGTGATGGGAGACATGAGTGGGGGCCTGGTGGAGGCTGCCCCTGGTGGCTGGGGGGTGGGGGTGATGGGAGACATGAGTGGGGGCCTGGTGGAGGCTGCCCCTGCACTGCTGGGGGGTGGGGTGATGGGAGACATGAGTGGGGGCCTGGTGGAGGCTGCCCCTGGTGGCTGGGGGGTGGGGGTGGGGGTGGTGGTAGACATGGGTGGGGGCCTGGTGGAAGCTGCCCCTGGTGGCTGGGGGGTGGGGGTGATGGGAGACATGAGTTGGGGCCTGGTGGAGGCTGCCCCTGGTGGCTGGGGGGTGAGGGTGATGGGAGACATGAGTGGGGGCCTGGTGGAGGCTGCCCCTGCACTGCTGGGGGGTGGGCGTGATGGGAGGTATGATGGGGGCCTGGTGGAGGCTGCCCCTGCACTGCTGGAGGGTGGGGGTGATGGGAGATATGAGTGGGGGCCTGGTGGAGGCTGCCCCTGGTGGCTGGGAGGTGGGGGTGGTGGTAGACATGGGTGGGGGCCTGGTGGAGGCTGCCCCTGCACTGCTGGGGGGTGGGGGTGATGGGAGACATGAGTGGGGGCCTGGTGGAGGCTGCCCCTGGTGGCTGGGGGGTGGGGGTGGTGGTAGACATGGGTGGGGGCCTGGTGGAGGCTGCCCCTGCACTGCTGGGGGTTGGGGGTGATGGGAGACATGAGTGGGGGCCTGGTGGAGGCTGCCCCTGGTGGCTGGGGGGTGGGGGTGGTGGTAGACATGGGTTGGGGCCTGGTGGAGGCTGCCCCTGGTGGCTGGGGGTGGGGGTGATGGGAGACATGAGTGGGGGCCTGGTGGAGGCTGCCCCTGCACTGCTGGGGGGTGGGGGTGATGGAAGACATGAGTGGGGGCCTGGTGGAGGCTGCCCCTGCACTGCTGGGGGGTGGGTGTGATGGGAGATATGAGTGGGGGCCCGGTGGAGGCTGCCCCTGCACTGCTGGGGGGTGGGGGTGATGGGAGATATGAGTGGGGGCCTGGTGGAGGCTGCCCCTGGTGGCTGGGGCGTGGGGGTGGGGGTGGTGGTAGACATGGGTGGGGGCCTGGTGGAAGCTGCCCCTGGTGGCTGGGGGGTGGGGGTGATGGGAGACATGAGTTGGGGCCTGGTGGAGGCTGCCCCTGGTGGCTGGGGGGTGTGCGTGATGGGAGACATGAGTGGGGGCCTGGTGGAGGCTGCCCCTGCACTGCTGGAGGGTGGGGGTGATGGGAGATATGAGTGGGGGCCTGGTGGAGGCTGCCCCTGGTGGCTGGGAGGTGGGGGTGGTGGTAGACATGGGTGGGGGCCTGGTGGAGGCTGCCCCTGCACTGCTGGGGGGTGGGGGTGATGGGAGACATGAGTGGGGGCCTGGTGGAGGCTGACCCTGGTGGCTGGGGGGTGGGGGTGGTGGTAGACATGGGTGGGGGCCTAGTGGAGGCTGCCCCTGCACTGCTGGGGGTTGGGGGTGATGGGAGACATGAGTGGGGGCCTGGTGGAGGCTGCCCCTGGTGGCTGGGGGGTGGGGGTGGTGGTAGACATGGGTTGAGGCCTGGTGGAGGCTGCCCCTGGTGGCTGGGGGTGGGGGTGATGGGAGACATGAGTGGGGGCCTGGTGGAGGCTGCCCCTGCACTGCTGGGGGGTGGGGGTGATGGAAGACATGAGTGGGGGCCTGGTGGAGGCTGCCCCTGCACTGCTGGGGGGTGGGTGTGATGGGAGATATGAGTGGGGGCCTGGTGGAGGCTGCCCCTGGTAACTGGGGGGTGGGGGTGGTGGTAGACATGAGTGGGGGCCTGGTGGAGGCTGCCCCTGCACTGCTGGGGGGTGGGGGTGATGGGAGACATGCGTGGGGGCCTGGTGGAGGCTGCCCCTGGTGGCTGGGGGGGTGGGGGTGGTGGTAGACATGGGTGGGGGCCTGGTGGAGGCTGCCCCTGCACTGGTGGGGGGTGGGGGTGATGGGAGACATGAGTGGGGGCCTGGTGGAGGCTGCCCCTGGTGGCTGGGGGGTGGGGGTGATGGGAGACATGAGTGGGGGCCTGGTGGAGGCTGCCCCTGCACTGCTGGGGGGTGGGGTGATGGGAGACATGAGTGGGGGCCTGGTGGAGGCTGCCCCTGGTGGCTGGGGGGTGGGGGTGGGGGTGGTGGTAGACATGGGTGGGGGCCTGGTGGAAGCTGCCCCTGGTGGCTGGGGGGTGGGGGTGATGGGAGACATGAGTTGGGGCCTGGTGGAGGCTGCCCCTGGTGGCTGGGGGGTGAGGGTGATGGGAGACATGAGTGGGGGCCTGGTGGAGGCTGCCCCTGCACTGCTGGGGGGTGGGCGTGATGGGAGGTATGATGGGGGCCTGGTGGAGGCTGCCCCTGCACTGCTGGAGGGTGGGGGTGATGGGAGATATGAGTGGGGGCCTGGTGGAGGCTGCCCCTGGTGGCTGGGAGGTGGGGGTGGTGGTAGACATGGGTGGGGGCCTGGTGGAGGCTGCCCCTGCACTGCTGGGGGGTGGGGGTGATGGGAGACATGAGTGGGGGCCTGGTGGAGGCTGCCCCTGGTGGCTGGGGGATGGGGGTGGTGGTAGACATGGGTGGGGGCCTGGTGGAGGCTGCCCCTGCACTGCTGGGGGTTGGGGGTGATGGGAGACATGAGTGGGGGCCTGGTGGAGGCTGCCCCTGGTGGCTGGGGGGTGGGGGTGGTGGTAGACATGGGTTGGGGCCTGGTGGAGGCTGCCCCTGGTGGCTGGGGGTGGGGGTGATGGGAGACATGAGTGGGGGCCTGGTGGAGGCTGCCCCTGCACTGCTGGGGGGTGGGGGTGATGGAAGACATGAATGGGGGCCTGGTGGAGGCTGCCCCTGCACTGCTGGGGGGTGGGTGTGATGGGAGATATGAGTGGGGGCCTGGTGGAGGCTGCCCCTGGTAACTGGGGGGTGGGGGTGGTGGTAGACATGAGTGGGGGCCTGGTGGAGGCTGCCCCTGCACTGCTGGGGGGTGGGGGTGATGGGAGACATGCGTGGGGGCCTGGTGGAGGCTGCCCCTGGTGGCTGGGGGGGGTGGGGGTGGTGGTAGACATGGGTGGGGGCCTGGTGGAGGCTGCCCCTGGTGGCTGGGGGATTGGGGTGGTGGTAGACATGGGTGGGGGCCTGGTGGAGGCTGCCCCTGGTGGCTGGGGGTGGGGGTGATGGGAGACATGAGTGGGGGCCTGGTGGAGGCTGCCCCTGCACTGGTGGGGGTGATGGGAGACATGAGTGGGGGCCTGGTGGAGGCTGCCCCTGGTGGCTGGGGGGTGGGGGTGATGGGAGACATGAGTGGGGGCCTGGTGGAGGCTGCCCCTGCACTGCTGGGGGGTGGGGTGATGGGAGACATGAGTGGGGGCCTGGTGGAGGCTGCCCCTGGTGGCTGGGGGGTGGGGGTGCAGGGGGACATGTGTGGGAGCCTGGTGGAGGCTGCCCCTGCACTGCTGGGGGGTGGGGGTGATGGGAGACATGAGTGGGGGCCTGGTGGAGGCTGCCCCTGGTGGCTGGGGGGTGGGGGTGGTGGTAGACATGGGTGGGGGCCTGGTGGAGGCTGCCCCTGCACTGCTGGGGGGTGGGGGTGATGGGAGACATGAGTGGGGGCCTGGTGGAGGCTGCCCCTGCACTGCAGGGGGGTGGGGGTGATGGGAGACATGAGTGGGGGCCTTGTGGAGGCTGCCCCTGGTGGCTGGGGGGTGGGGGTGCAGGGGGACGTGTGTGGGAGCCTGGTGGAGGCTGCCCCTGGTGGCTGGGGGGTGGGGGTGATGGGAGACATGAGTGGGGGCCTGGTGGAGGCTGCCCCTGCACTGCTGGGGGGTGGGGGTGCTGGGAGACATGAGTGGGGGCCTGGTGGAGGCTGCCCCTGGTGGCTGGGGGGTGGGGGTGGTGGGAGACATGAGTGGGGGCCTGGTGGAGGCTGCCCCTGGTGGCTGGGGGGTGGGGTTGATGGGAGACGTGTGTTGGTGATCAGTAGTGCAAGGTGACATGTGGGTTGGCTGGTGGGCATGGCCATGGTGGATGGGTTGCCTGTGGGACATGAGCAGGGTGCAGGGTAGTACCCTGTGGTGTGGGCTGCCTGCAGGGGCCGTGGAGGGAGTAGAGGGAACACCTGGGAGGACCCACATGGCCAAATCACGTGTAGCATTCCCCAGCACCACCGAAATACACGTACCCTGCTGAAATCGCGTGTGAATCTTCCCGCGCACCTCGGAATACACGTACCCAGGCCAGTCGCGTGTGGAACTTCCCGCGCACCCCGAAGTACACGTACCCAGGCCAATCGCGTGTGCAACTTCCCGTGCACCCCGGAGTACACCTACCCAGGTCAATCGCGTGTGGAACTTCCCGCGCACCCCGTAGTACACGTACCCAGGCTAATCGCGTGTGGAACTTCCCGCGCACCCCGAAGTACACGTACCCAGACCAATCGCGTGTGGAACTTCCCGCGCACCCAGGAACACGCGCACATGCTATTTTTCACACAGCGGGTGTCCGTGTTTGTCTGTGCCCCTTTGCACCTCATTTGTCCTAGAGGCCCACTGTATGGCCCATTCAACATGGCTGTATATGGGTGCTTTTTGTTAGCGCACATTTTGGCGCACATTTTTTTCAGTCGCAGGGGCGCTACCGCCTGCTTTCTTGTGGCGTACTTGTTTGGCCCTGTGCACGTCTTTGATCGTGCGCGAGTTTGCCCTATTCGATTCCATGAATACGGGTTGTAGGCGAGCGTGTGGGCGTTCCGCGCACTTGCCTCCTGTACTTCCCCTGTGACGCCCATATTTTTATGCGTTGTTCCCCATTCCGAGTGTTACGGCCCGTGCTCCGCCTACTTTTGTGATGTGCGCCGCGCTATGTGCGATTTCGCAGTGGCCGTGGCGCACGCTGTTGGATGACCTATGCGCCGGCGTGTGCGGCGCACATTTTTAGCGCACATCCAATGTTTTTCTCGCGCACGGACTTCCATGAATCGATGTGCGCTGGTTTGCCTGCGATTTTCGCACTTGCACTGCGATTTTCGCACTTGCACTGCGATTCGCACGTTTTGGCACCTCTGCGGGGGAATTTTCGGCGCACATTATTTCCATGAATCGACCCCAAAATCTCTCACATTTAATCTCCAAATTACGGTGAGAATTTATGTTAGATTCTGTGTCCCCCTAAAACTCAGAGGCACCAGATTACAGACCTTGCTCAGGGGTCAGGCAACTTTGCACCAGTAGTGGGAGATTTCGGTATCACTACTGAGAACTGTCATAAGCTGGGTCTGTGGCTCTGTGCACTCATGCCTCCCCTACAGGTGCCTGTGTTGGTCGTCATGGTCACAGGTTTGAATCCCAGCAGGTCCCAGCAAGTGGATAAGATGAGTACCATTAAATCGGGTAACAATAAACATGCGTTATCTGTCAATAACGCCAAGATGCCCCTCTTAGGGTGCACGCGTGCTCTCCTAAAATACACCTGTTATGTAGGGACATTTCCACTAACCAGTGCAAAAATAACTTTTTGCACTGATCGGTCTCTGCACATTTATTTATTTATTTATTTAGTTGTTTTGTAATGTATATAGCGCACCAAACCCAGAGGCATCTAGGCGCTTATGTCACGGAAAGCTTTTCCGGCAGCCCCGGAGCAATGCATGTGCTCTGCCCCATATCAGGCAGCACTTGAGTTCCCATCAGTGAACTCCTCCTACGTCTGCAAAGGTTCAGTCAAGGCCTGACGAGGAAGGCCGAGGCCTGTTTGATGCAGAAGGTAAGGGCTGAGCTCTACTTTACAAGATGTATTCCAGCACAGAAGAACAGGTGGTGACATTTAAAGGAGAGGACAGGCTCGGGAGGCCTCTGCAAAAAGGCCACCTTTCTTTTGCATTTTTGAGAGTTGCTTCTCTGGGGGGAAACACATTACAAGCTGCAGTGGGATGCCTGACAGCTGTGCATTAAATATTGCTGACACGGACCACCTGAGAGGGGGCCAGAATGCCGTGGCCTTTTACTCCTGGGACCTGCCTTGCCCTCGGTCAAGTTGCACTTTCCCCATCTGTTCCCAATAAATAACCACAATATATCCTGGGGGGCTGGCCACTTGGCCTCTTCACCCCTTACAGAGTGTGGGTGCTATTCCAATCCGCAGCCCCCTCTGTTAACATGAAACCTGCCGCTTCTCCAGTAAGGTAAAGGGAAGCCCTGTAGATAATGCATGTAGCAAACGGTCTGAATTGTTTGACCTGTGTGCTGAAGACTGTCATTGAATCTAATGTATTTCTCACAGCCTCCACACTGTGATGTTACTGACAGATCAGGCCGTCAGAATGCAAGGCTATAATCAGACCAATTCAAAATCATGTTTTGCGGTTCAACAACATGTGTACAGTTAGAATTGCGACCAAAGGGGGTTGTTCCTTCATTACACCCAGATCTCAATGTGCATATGTATTATGAGGGTGTCTGGGGGAGGTGCACGCCCCTCCTATTCAAACGTCAGCGTGGGACGAAGCCTCAACAATGCTGGGTGACCACTGATGAGGGAGGGCCTTCAAGGAATAGGACAACTCCCGGCACTCACCCTAAGACTATCTGCTGGCTCTCGCTCTTTCTCCCCCTTTTGGCCATTCAATGGGCCTCATTACACGGTAGGCGGAGAACCATGGCGCTATTAGCGCCATGGTTCATGCCGGTAAAATATCGGCACACCCTTGGTGGAAAGGGGAATTACCGCCCCATTCCAAGATTGGCGGGGCGGTAATGCCCCCTTCCACCATTGCCCTTCCCCATTCCCATTTTTGCCCCATAGGGCTCTATGGGAATGGGGAAGGCGCTAATTACGGTACCGCAAGTTGCGGTACCGTAATTAGCTCCACTGGTCCCTTTGCGGGTTGGTTTTTAACGCCTGCAAAAAGCAGGCGTTAAATTCCCCAACCCACAAAGGGACCTCGTAGTAAGGCGGTAAGGATTTACCGGTACCGGTAAAATACTGGTACCGGTAAACCCTTAACGCCTACCGTGTAATGAGGCCCATTATCTGGTAAAAATGTACATGCCTTACTCCTGCTGACGGAAAGCACCCTTTTTCCTTTCTCCTACCCTCCCGGTCCCTCTTTGCCCATTCCCATTTGGGGTCTTAGTCTATGTATGTTTCCTCTGTGGGCTAGCGGTATGTGGTAATGGAAGAATAAGTTATGGATGATGGGTTCCCTCTCGGTGATTTTTGTTTCCCGCTGCATACCTGCTTCCTACTCGTTTCTTTCTGCTTCGGGAGAAAAGGGCCAAGTGTTCAGTAGTTTTCTGAATTGAAGATGATCCCTTGTGTTTTTTTGTAGCTCTTTCCAGGTAATTGCTGCAAGATGAGAGAAAGGTGATCCTATGAATGTTCTTTTGTTGTATGGTTTTGATTCTAGACAGATGTCGTTGCTTGATCTAAGTGGTCTTGTTGGCTGGTAGATGTTTATTTCCTCTTTTAGGAATTCTGCACCTTGGTCGTGGATTGCTCTGTGCGTTATGCACATTGATTTGAACTTTATTTGCTAAAATCTTTTGTACACATTCATCAAACAGCAACAAAGTTATAAGCCATCTAAAAATGTTCAAACCCCCCTCTAATTTTGCCCCCTCTTCACAAAATTCCACCAAACTTTGCAAAAACATTCAAATCTGTGTCTTAAATCTTTATGCAAAAGTGTGTGCAGAGCCGCGAAACGACACCAAATGTATAAGCCTTTTGAATATCTTGGAACCACCCCCTCTAATTTTGTTCCCTCTTCGCAAAAGAGCACCAAACATTATAGAACCGTTCAAGGTCAGATCTAGAAAGATAGCACAACATTTTATGCAGTTTCATTTGGTGGTGCCAAAGTTATAAGCGATCCAGAAACTGCTTTTCACCTACCCTGTAATGCAAAAATATGTATCGATGCCCCCGAACATCTGAGAGTTTCCGGAACATTGGAGCGCTGTCCTGAACTGTTTGCGAACTTCAAGGGTGGAAAACCACTAGTTTCTTTGCCTTTTTATGGCCATATCCCATCCCATCCTCCTCACCCCTCACCTCCCCAGTGATTGTTTATTAGTTTGTCAAGTGCAATGTTGTGTTTTTTAATATTTGTTTACCGTGATGTCCGTCGACTACAGCAGTTGTTCGTGAATCCCCCATGTTTAAAAATATCTGACGCAGCTCACATTTTTCACCATCCCATCAGCGGGTGTGTCTGATGTCTGCGGACAGTGATTTTTAATAGGTTCAAAAACACATACCCTATTCCAAAAACTACTATCTCTACCATCAGGGGCGACACATTCTTGTAAATAACAAAAAGAGATAGGTCAAATAATATTTGAACAGATCCTGGTATTCTCATAAAACAGGTCTCCCACACATCTAGATGATCCGACACTCGTTATCCTGAAAAAAATGGACCCAGTGCAATATGTAACAGTATTTATCACTAGTAATTTATTAATAATCATAGATATTTAAAAATCCTATATAGACCCTTACATAACAAACAGTGGATATGTCTAAAGCATAGAAACCACTTTGTTATTCATAAAACCACCAGTATTAAATCAGTAAAAGGACACTGATCACAACACATAACAAAATCACACATTCTAAACGTGTCATAAAACCACATATTACCAACATGTTTCAGTTCTTCCTGCCCTCAAATGGCTGAACTTTCTTCAGGGGAAAAGAATTTTCTAAAATAGATTTCTTCAACACTGTGTAGTAGGGATCAAGATGCATCAGTAATCGGATGCCATAAAACCTCAGAATGGTACTACATCAATTGCGAAGTTCTTTGTACTAATTTACCTGTAGCCCCTCCAATCAGGCTATTATTTATCTTGATGGCCCATTAGTCGCCAAGGAATTTTAGATTACTGTTTACTCATATGGGTCACCCATCCAATGATGACAACAAACTCCAAAGTAGATCTTTCGGACAAGTTCCTTCCCATACCCACACTGAATGTTCAAATGGTACTGATGGATTAACTCTGCTGGCTTAATCTCTAATGCACAGGTCTACGTTTCCGTATGCACCCAGCTTCTGCGTTCACAGGGTAGGAGCTGTAAGAGCCCAAAAGGCTGGACAGCATGCTGGGCCTGACTGGTCTGGAGGCCTGTCCATGGACCGAATAGGGAAGTGACTCCGCGGATCATACTCACATATCCCTTATTTTGTTATCTTCTTTTTGGAGTTTTAAAAAAAAACAACAACTGGACAGATTTACACCAAATTTACAAAAGCATGCTTTCAGGACAAAGCTGCTGCCCCTGGCGCAAATGTGGTGAACATCTGTCCACTGGTTTGGGGCATAGCCGTCAGCAATAATTTGCTTACATTGCATCTATGAAGAAAACTACCCATTTTGGTTCCCCCTTTTGGTTCCCCCGACCCTAGACGAAACCTCACAAAACATTGCAGAATGAATCCGAGGAGGCCATATACATATTTTGCAAAGTGTGGTGAGGGTTCGCGGGCGAGGGGGGGGGCAAAGTTATAAGCCTCCCAAAAAGTGCTCTTCCTATGGGTTGAGCAATTTAACCATAACTTAACTACCGCAGGCCGTGTAATATATATATATATATAGATTCAAAGTACACATGCAGGCTCCTGACAATACTAACACAAGCTTGAAACCAAAGCCTGTACTATTTATTGCAGACTCCTTGTACTGTATAGGCGTGGCATTTCACTTGCTTGCCACCATTAATCGTCATGCAAGAAGGACTTTTTCCTGAGCGATTTCTATTGCTCTTGGACAAAATCCAAAGTTGCACTTTGAGGAAATAAGCATTTGACACAAAAACATTGAGTAGTTATCAGGCATTCCTAATATTGTATTCGATGTACGGTAACAGTACTGGAATTGGGAACAGGAGAAAAGACTGGAATAGGGGTGATGCAGGAAAGAGACTTAGTTTTACATCAAGGGCTGGCTCTGGAATAGTTTTAAGAATTCACTTCCTTTTATTCCATTGGCCTGTGCATGCATTCAGACATATAAAAATAGGCAGGGATAGTTTGAAACTTTATTTTATTTCAACTTGTGTTGCCAGGCCTCATAAAAATTGAACCCTGTTGTGAGAAATACAATTCAAGCTGCTTCTTAAATCCTGATATTCTTGCGACCAAAATATGTTATTAGTGTTTATCTAAAGCTCTACCACAGTTTGACAAGCACCGCTGGCACAAGGTTCACAGCAAGTCTGGCAAAAAGGCTGGTGCATATCAATTGGATACGACGTACCCAATGCATTATGTATAACCCAGGAGCACCTGGAGCGGCAGAGCCAGCCAATCAGGTTACTTGGATCGCAGGCTGAATCTAATGATATAAGCCCACGCTCCAAGCAACCTGATGGCTGCTCCCCTACCCCACCATCTTACCCCCAACATCCCCTTATTTTGGATACCGTTCCCTCGCCTCCCCAGCCCTATACCCCACTCACCTCTTTGAGTCAACCGCTGCTGCCACGTCACTTTCCCGAGCCGCCATGAACATGGAAGAGGAGTTCCACTTGGAGCCCTGTAGCCAATCTCTGTGGCAGCCATCTTAGTTAAGTATTTTGTATGAAAGAACAGGACGCTGTGGGGCATCCTCTGCATTCATCCAAAACACATTGCTGTCAGCACTGGTATCAAATAGCAGTGATACTGGATCCAGCCTGACGGATTGGGTACCATTGCTTCATTACTGCCTTGATTTGAGGTGGGCATACAAATGATATCAATGTAACATCTTTAGACCCTTCGAATTATAGTTGCATAGCCCCTTATGCATGACTAAGCTATCACCTGGGGTTGATGTCTAGTTTGTTGCCCGCAACAGCAACCTAATACATTAGAGACTGGACGCTCGACAAAATGGTCCCCAGAAATGCAAGGGTCCTTAATGGACAGCATTCTGCACACATAGGAAGTGCGACTGGCTTTAGCAGGTGCAAGACGTGGGCCCTATAACACGGCTAGTGAGGAAAAAATGAGCATGAGAGCTATGTTCCAATGAGAACTCATGCGTCCAGAGGTAAGACGTATCCGAAAGTAAAGGATAAGACGGCAAAGGCAAGACAAAAAACTATCAACACATAGGCTGAGGTTGTGGTGGTTGTGGCGAGGTGAGGCCGTGGGAGCGTCAGGTTTCACAGCCGGCATAGCTCAGCGGCAACGTGCTCGCCTTGGAAACAAGACGACACAGAACACCACAGGTTCGATCCCTGTGTCCGCATTTAGAAACCTCTGGGTATTAAGCGCGTTATAAATAACCTATCATGTTGTTATTTAGGATATAACTGTAAATACGGAGAGAGCCCCACAGTCCTCCGTCCTCTTCTCCTTCCTCTCAACCGTGCTCCGGTTCTGGAATTCTTTCCCGTTCTTCACCAACATTCTGTTGCTCCACCCACGAGATACCACAGAGCTAAATGCGAGAGGAGGAGCGGGCTTGCCAGTGGCACGTGGCTCTACCAGATGCACAGCATGCTTGGGATGGCCAGGGCTAAGGAAATGATGGACCTACTACCAGAGATTAGTGCCAGGAACTTCTGATCTTAGATTGTCTGAGATGATCCAAAAAGGCTGCTAAGTGTGTTCTGTACCACACAAAGTGATTTACACAAAAAGGAGTGTCACATCTGTAGGTGCACTATACATTTCCACCGCAGTTTTCTTTAAGATAAAATGAAAAAGGCAAGCGCGGCGCACGCTCAGCCCCATTCTATGAAGGGCAGCGGTATAAGTGGTAAGGGAGTTAGCATCAATACGTGAATCAATTCCAAAGGCAACTGTCTACAGTTGAGGGCACTGCTATACTTTACATGCAGAACACAAGCACAATGAATGATATGCAATCACATGTAAATCATGTGCGCAATTTCTCCGGCATTTCAGAGATAGAGAACATCTAGGCACACTTGTCAGGTCATTTTACAGATTCACTGTGACAACATATGACCTTCAAAGACCAAACAACTGGGACCAGCCCTGCGTGCATACAGAATGATGCCTGTTATTTGAAATTGGTATGGGCCTTGCCATTGTATACATTGTGTCAGAGTGCTTTGGATACACAGTCCAATGGCACACTGCATCCAATCACACGTGATATAGACACAGTAATTATGGGGAAAGACCAATGTAGTCCTGTTGCGAAACCCATCTAACAAAAATTGGGTTTGTCAGTGCACACATCTTGCTCCAAAACATACCATTTAAAAGCATAACGGTTTTTGCATCACGGTTCAAAGGGACTCGCCAGCCCATGACAGGAAGAACAAAAGGAAACATGCACCCTCTTGGGTGCAACTGTGTGCTGCGTCAAGAAAATCCATTCAGCACACTTTTAATATAAGCACTGTGAAAGGCCTCCAGGTATCTCTCAAGGAAAGTACCAAGACCTTCAGGGGCTCCAGAGATAGGCTTTCCTTAACTGTCCAAATAGACCAGTAGATCTGTCTTCCTGGTTTGCCTTCCTCCATACCATCTAAAGGCCCGATTCACAGAACGTTTTCCTATGGGATTGCGCCATTATTCAACGCTTCCATGAATCAGGCCTTAAGTGTCCCCGGTGTCATATCCTGAAACTGATTCCCTGGTAAAAGAAAGTGAAACAAATTAGAACAAAAAACTTGAAAAACTGGCGGTTTACCTTTTACTTTCTCAGGGTCTCTGGTGGTCATTCATTATAACCTGCAAATATATGCCTGGGCCTCTGTTGGTTATTCATTCTGACCTTTTATGTTTTGGGATTAGTGATGTGGATATGAAAAAAATGTTGGATTGCCTACTAAATAGTCTGTGATCCTTCATACAACTCTAAGGCTTTTCTGTACCCCTAGAATTTCCAGCCAAAAGATGATCTAGGATTAAGTTCCAGTCTCTTGCCATTAAAGCTGGTGACCCCTTGATTTCCGATAGTATTCTAGTGAGGTAGTGAACACCGTCCTGCTTAGTAATCACTTGAGCATACACACATCCCATCATCTATGACTAGTCTCCAAAAGGCAGTTCATTGCGTCTTTGCAAACGTTAGTTATCCTGGCCTGAAGTCTTTCACATAGGACTATAACCACTCCGCATAACACAGCAACACTTTCTCCCCCCCCCCACTAATATCTTACTTTCACTGAAAATCACCTCCAGCCCCCACAATGAATCCCTTTAGGCCTACAGGAGGATATCCTGATGAAATCAATGGCATTGAGAAGTTACTGCACATAGTCTCTCTGAAGGCCAATGGTCTTAACAGATTTATGAGACAGAAAGAAGGTAGCCCCACTCCAACAAATCACATCTCATTGATGTAGAATCCCATAAATGCACGCATAATTGGGATGATAGTGTTTTCTTTTTCTGTCTTGACAAAGATAAGGAAGACAGGTTGATATTGGGCATGGGGAGAGGACTAATGGGCGAAGGAGCTGGAGGTTAAAGTTAAGGACAGAAAACAGGAAGTTGTGGGTTATTAGGGTGAGCTCAAAGGCAGCGGTGGCAGACCAAGAGACCAGAAGAAGAAAGGGGTGTGGACAGGAGTTTGGAGGTGATTTTCAGTGAAGGTAAGATATTAGTTGGTGGGAGGAAGTGTTGCTGTGTTTTGAGTGTGCATGCAAGGTGTGTGAGTGAGAGTAGAAGGGGAGAGTAGATAGTGAGGGGAAATGACTGAGGGAGTGGAAGAGGGGAGAATGAGTAGAAAGAGGGGTAGAGTTGTAGTAGAGCGGAGTGAGAGTCGTAGTGGAGCGGGGATGGGAGAGTAGTAGTTGCGTGGAGGGTCGCATTGGAGAAAGCTGGTAGGAGTAACATCAAACGGTGCAGATAGGTTGTAGTGAGAGTGAGAGACATTAGAGGGGCAGATGAGGAAGACCTAGGACGAGAGACACGAGAGCGCGGGTGCAGCTGGAGCGAGGAGAGTAGCAGGAGGAAGGGGAGAGTAATATAGTGATTAAGGTAGAGTAACATCAGGGCATGAAAGGACAGACCTAGAGTTGGGCTTCAGTGTCTGGGGGCACAACCCCAGAGAACTAACTTAAGATAGAGTAGGCCACACTAAGGAAGACAAAGAGGGAGCTTAGATAGATAAGGTGTTTTGCCTTTAGGCCTTCACAGAAAGCTAGATGCCAGGCAACCGAGGTAAACAATCAGTAGCGACTACCCTGGGGTGTAGGGACATCTGCAGTGGGAGGGTCTTGCTCTCCCTAGATGAGAAAGATGACCTTTCGAGCCTCCTCCCAAAATACGAAAGCCCTTGAACTGTCTTTGGGATTTGGAGTGTTATTGAGTGAATGTGTAGTCTTTTCTTTTTTTGCCAAAATAAAGGTACGCTTCTAGCAAACAGAGGCTGCAAATGTTCAGCCACACTGGACAACATCGTATTACCTGTATGATCACTGAAGCAATGCTAGATAATCATGTAGACCTTAGACCTATCTGTGACTAAAACTACATTGTTACCTAAAATTGAAGGGGCCAAAGGAAGTGCCACCAAACACCCCTCCAAAGAATTGAAAAAACATGAGTGGCAATGCAAATGGTGCAGACAGTTGCATTCTTCTTAAGTATGTTAAGTTGAAAGTGAGAGCTGCCCCACCCTGCCAAGATTAAACCATGTCTGGGGAGGATAGCTCAGCGGCAACGTGCTCGCCTTGGAAGCAAGACAACAGAAGCAACAAGGGTTTGATCCCCAGGTCCGCTCTTAGAAACCTCTGGGTATTTATTCCAAATAAGCTAACCTATGATGTATTTATATACAGCAAATATCCAGGCCTTCTAATACACCGTTTTATTTATTTTTAAGGAAGAATCGAGCTTCAGCGTTTTAGAAAAATAAAGGGATTTGGCTGCCCAAGGATGTCATTTAGGGGTCGTCTGACATATGCCTTGCTACCCCTGTGGTCCCCCTTGCTAGCCTAAAAACAAAACTAAAAAGATATATATTTTCTTTTAAATTGAGGGTCCTGGGCTGAGGGTAGCAGCGTGTGGATCTTTGTTTCTGGAGTGGCTGGTTCTCTGATAGCTAAAGCCGTTAAAATAGCTCAGTGGGTTGTGCACTTGTTGTTGCAATGTATGTGTGATCTGCAGGTTCCAGGTTCGACTCCCGGAAAGGTCAACTCAGCCTTTCATCCTGCTGAGGTTGATAAATGAGTGCCAACACTGGTTGCGTGATATTGTATGCATATTTGTTCCATATGAAGCGCTTACATGTAAGTGCTATATAATAACATAACATTATAGTTTGGTCTTGGACATCTGCTTGTATGCACAGTAATTTGGTAATATGGGTCTATACGCACTGATATAACAATACATATGGTGATCCATTCTTGTATGAAATGTATATCACTTTAAAGTGATATCGTAACAATATTTTTCGTAGTGCACTTAGAAACAATGCTTTGGTCAACGGGTGAAAGGTCGTGCTCCATCGCTTCCCGTGATGTCACTTTGGCGAGGGGTCAAATGACATCACTTCCTGTGATGTCATCAGAGGTCAAAGGTCATGGGATGCCACTTCTGCTAACCCTGGCATTTCGGTGAAATGACGACCCTGGGCTGCTCATTCTCACTTGTGAGGAGTGAACAAAACCAAGCTGGTAACGCCTTCCCCATTGACACTGCTTGATGTTTGGCAATGGAACAAGAAAAGACGTCCGATTAATAACTATCCAAGCTGCTTTTGCTTCATTGTGATGTAAAGAGAATGTGTTTTGGTAGAAACCAAGATCCAGAAAGTCTATACCATCCCTTGTGGTTCCAGGTTTCAAATGAGACAAAGTAAACCTGGGTTATTGTCGGCCTCCAACAGGTCATCGATCCCAGACTATTCATCTTGTTCATAAGAGACTCGTTTCACTCTCAGGCGAAGAAGCAGTTGTGGCAAGGTGAACCCAAAATCAGCAGTTTACATGCATGCAGCGAGTTTGCTTGTGCGTTGGAATAAATGTTTATCCATATAATTTGTTTTGCTTTCCAAATTGATAACTGTGCCTCAGACTTTGACGGCTACTTTTCATTTTCAGCTAACACATTATACAAAACATCCTAATTAACCTGGCCTCCCTTGAATCTTGCAACCTAGTTATGCCTCCAACCTTAGACTGGTACCTCTTGTGTCTTAAGCAGCTGCAACCTTAAGATTCTCAATTGTATCCCTAATCGGAACTGTTTTGAAGGCTTGTCATGTCTCCGAACCCATGTTGCCTCCATGCATGTCTGGGTCAGTCACTCCCTATGGACCATGGTGTCAGAGCAGTGGTAGACTGTACACAGCATCAGTACAGGTGCATGGTTCTGAATGTCCAACAGGGCTGGGACGCAATCAGTGGCTCTTCAGGCATGGCCTGAAATGAGGGAGACGCTGTCCTAGTCCAGAGAAATTGACCTGTCAAAATGACCAATTTTCTGATCTGCCTTGAAAGCGCATTAGCTCTCTCCCTAAGTTTATGACGATATGTTATAGGGGCCTTGGTGTCAATCAGCTGCTCCATAATGCAGAACACGTGCATCCTGTTAAAATATCGGTCACATGGACATTCCTTGTTGGAAGCAAGTGGAACTATGTGATTTGGGTAGAGAGTTTATTGAATGCTATTTTTAAGCCCCTTTTCTCAAATGTTATCATTTGTATTTAGCATGTTCATTTTTATTTGGCAGAACATGCCTATATGTGTCTATGGCCGCCACTGTTAATGTAGCTGAAGAATATATGAACACAGCTTTCAGTCCATACCAATAAACTGCTATGGTATGCATTTAAAAGGCTGTTGCATCTTATCTAACTAGTCTTTTGCGTGAGTGTCATCTTGGAATGTAGTACCTACCGGATAATGTTACCGTTATTTCTTCCTGTCTGTGTTTTTCATTTCTATTTTATTTGTTCTATTCAGTGTGGTTTTCTTGTGTGACAAAGAAATCAACTTCAGAATGTGGAGCTTCATCATAATGAATGGAATTGTGCATCCTTTTATAGGAAGAAAATATCACTGCAAGTGCTCTGTCTGGTAATGAAAGGATATAGAAGAACATTCTCACTTATAGATAGTTTTTGCAATATAATGTAACTCACAACATAATTATAATTGTTCTTTTATAACGCGGTTAATACCAGAGATTGGTTCCTAAGCACGGGATCGGGATTCGAGCCTGTGTTGGGCTGCATTGTCATGCTTCCAAGACAGATGTGTTGCCCCTGAACTGTCTCCACTAGCTGGAGACCTTTAAGGCATGATGCATGGCCTCCTATGTCACTGAACATTCAAAGTAATGTATTTGTTTGATATGCAAATTTTCGCCAACAAGGAAAGATGGGAATTGGAAGAGGTTAAGGTCATTGGAAAGGAATGGCACCGGCTGACTACTGCCTCATTATGAGGTGAAATACTGCTATAAAACAACACCAATGTTTACCTCTATCCACAAGGAGGACGCAAAGATTGGCAAAGGATCCATGAATGCTTTGCCATTTTTCATTAGTGAACAAAAATGCAGCGAGATTCCAAAATGGGGTTGAATCAGTGGACCTCTCTGATTCCCACCTTCCCATCCCCTTTGCAGTGTCATACAGGGTGGTTGTCTGTACTGTGCAGTTGTATGAGCCACCACAGTATGGGGTTGAATAAGTGGACCTCTCTGATTCCCACCTTCCCATCCCCTTTGCAGTGTCATACAGGGTGGTTGTCTGTACTGTGCAGTTGTATGAGCCACCACAGTATGGGGTTGAATCAGTGGTCCTCTCTGATTCCCACCTTCCCATCCCCTTTGCAGTGTCATACAGGGTGGTTGTCTGTACTGTGCAGTTGTATGAGCCACCACAGTAAATATTCTATTTCCTCCCACCCTCTCACTGAGCTACGGTTGTCACAGCCGCCCCTATGGGCTCCTTAGACTACTGCAATGGAATCTACCTTGGGCAACCGGATTTTCTGATCCAGAGACTCCAGATTCTACAAAACTCAGCAGCACGGTTGGCACTGGGCGCTCCTGTTGGCCAAACTTCATTGTCTTCCGGGTGAAAGCCGGATTGTTTTCAAGGTCTTATTTATTGTTCATCGAGCAGTCCAATCGATAGGTCTCATCTTCCTGCAGTCCAAACTCAAAGCATATACCCTTTCACGTAGTCTATGCTCTGCGTCAAGAAATCTCTTGGTGATTCCCTGCTTCTGTAACACTATGTCCGGGGGTCGCTCTTTCTCTGTCTTGATGCCCTCGTTGTGGAATTCTCTCCCTTAGTCCTTCAGAGAGATCCCTGATCACCGGTGTTTTCTGAAGGTGCTGAAGACCTCTCTGTTTAGGGTCTAATCGCTGCCGTCTTTCTGGTCTTCCTGACAGCGCCCAGATGCCTTCGTGCCTTGGTTCTAATACACTTTATAAATATAAATACATACATACATACATTTCCACCCGCAATGTGATGCTGCAAAAGGTAAAAATGCATAAAGAGTTGCTGAAATATAGCTGGTGGTACTTCGATAAATTGACATCTGTTACCTCATGTTCCTGTAATTAGGAAGCGCCCCTCAGATTATACAGTAAATTACCAGCAAATTATAGAGTACTTTTGTTGTTGTAAGGCCTCATTATGAGTTTGGTGGTGGCATAAATAACTGGTGGTAATTCCGTAACCACTACTTTTTTGCCACTAACAGAATGTTTTACTGCACCAACCAATTGACCTTGTAATGGAGGACATAAATCCAGCATCATGCTGGTGGTAAATTCTCCACATTAAGGATAGACATTTCCAGAATGACTACAGAAGAAATACCGCTCACGGTAATTCCTGTGGACTCCAAAATGAGAATTTGCACCACCCTTTCCTGGACACAGTGGCTGTAATAGTAATTTATTTTGGATGCAATTTGGTGGGTTTACCATTGAATTACCACCAAACTCATAATGTAGCCCATAGTATTAGTTAAGTGAAACTGCAATGGAAGTATTCTCCATTTGCAAGACTGCCTAAAAATATGGACAATCAGTTGTAGCAATAGTCGAGTCAGACATGGGTACTCCTCAGATATCACAACAGATCATTACAACACAAATTACAAGTTGGAATTCTCTTTATAGTGTAGTACGAACGGTGTTACAATAGGATGGCGCTGAAGAGGGTGGGTTGTTCTTAACTGCAGCAAGAAGCGCCCTGCAATAATAGTCATTTGGAGCCTGATTCACTGAGCGTTTTCCTATGGGAGTGCACCATTATAAAACCCTTCAGGGATTCCTAGCAGTGCATCCTGGTGATCCAGCTAAAAAGACAACAGACCCTACTTCCTGGCGGGCCACGAAGGGATAAGGAAGATAAACAGTGACCCACCAGGAAGTAGGGTCTGTTGTATTTTTAGTTGGATCACCCGCATGCACTGCTAAAACCCTGAAGGGTTTTATAATGGTGAACTCCCATAGGAAAAAGCTCAGTGAATAGAGGCACTCATTACAGTGTAGTCTTCTGATCTTTGGCAAAGAATCAGCTCTGGGAGACGAGAAGATTCGTTACAGTGCAGCCTTCTTTGATTATGGTCAAGCAGTATAATGTGAGGTCTTGTTTTCTTCGGGGAGGGGCAGTAAAAGAACCCAGCACATGAAGGCGAATGGTTTTAATTCACAGCAACCTTGTGATCTTTGGCAGACAGCATATTCTGAGCTTCTGTGCCCCTGACATGGGTAAGAGATCAATCAGACCAGCAGCCAGCAATGGTGTTGGATGGATTTAGCAAAGTGCAGCCTTGTGACCTTGTAGAAATTAAGGAAATAGTGCATTACGACATCCTCCGCTATGTTATCAAACATGACAAAGTAGGCTATGTGGGTATTCCTCCTTTACCACGCCCAACCTTACACAGAGGCAGGTTGCTGTCACTTAATCTGCCACTGCGTTCTCCTTGGTATGGAACAAAAAACAGCCTATTGCACCCCATTGCTGCACATACAACCTTTCTGCAAACTGATGAAAGCAGATGTAGGAACTTCCCAGTGGTAAAATGTATTTCTTCTCATCAGACACCTCAAGTACTCTGTGGAAACCTATTTTATGCAATGTTTTATGTAATGTTTTCATTATGTTTCTATGAAACATTGCACATTGTTCCTCCAAAAATATTTCTTTTATACTAAGATATATATATACAAATGTTAGAGTTAAAAATAAATCAATAAAGTTACTAAGCATATTGCAAACTACTTTTTTAGGAACACTTTTTTGAGGCTGCGCAGTGCATCTTTAACGGTCTGGTAAAAATAGAAGTCCATTCAGAAAAAGGAAAAAAAAACGTGTGCACATCTTTATCAATGAAAACTGCTGGAGGGGTGGGGATAAAGTTACTTTTGTTAAAGCGACCTCTGCTATTGGTCCTCTGTGAATTGCAGTCAAGCACCTATTTTAATGAAGAACACATTGGCATGCACTGTTTCTGAAAAATTGGGAGGAACATCTGTATTCTCACACCACTCTCCATCCACTCAGGGGAGGCATTGCATATTTAGTTCAAGGGCAAATCTGCAGTGATACACATGGGCAGAAACAATAGGCCTGGGCCAGCAAATGCAAAAGGTAAGCATTGTGTGTGCCGTCAGTGAATCGCAGAAAAACATATTCTCTCTACATTTACAAAGCCAGAACTATTGGCTTTGCCAATGATTGTTCTGTGCACCCGGTCGGCTCGGCAATGATCACCACAATCAGACACAACAAACAATACAATTCTGACTGCCACCCAACATCTTCCAAACATATGCAAATCAATTCATGAATTTGATGTAGAATCTGGAGCTGAGATTTCAAAATCGCAGTGACAACATCAATCTCAATGAATAATTCCTCCTTTTTTAATGCATGTTTTATTTGTACATTATCAAGGTTTTATTGATAATTGTGTAAAAAATCATTAAGTGTAAGCATGCTTCCAGACTCAAACACAGGTCCTCATCTGGAGTTGGGCGATAGCACTTAATTGTGACGGTAATGCTATGACCGCTGCATGTAAGAGCTGACCCAATCATGAGTTGGGTGGAACGCTTGGAGTTTTACCTCCAGCTTTTTGCTGGAGGTAAATCGTTTTCAGCACTGGTCAGCGGTAATAGCACCAAAAATCCCCAGAGAGTCTTATGGACTCTTTAAGATATGCAGACTTGCAGCCTTAGCAGTACTTGTGATCCAGCGCCTGAGCAAGTGGCAGCAACACTATGCATTGGCAGTATCCCGGCAGAATTCCCTCCGATATACCACCATGGTCACTATAGAGACATGAAATACTAAATATGTCAGGATATTGGTGGCCAAATCAAATGGTGGAGGACACAGTGGTAAGGTATATGGGACACATACTACTTCATACGTCCTTCCTTTATCTGAGAGTTTGTGTTGCATGGATTCCCAATCAACAGAACCTGTCTTTAGGCAAAGAGGATTCTCTTCCGAAATGTACTGGTTTCTAAAAAGAATACCGCCTTTCAGGTGATGCTTCCCCACCAAACCCACTTTCTTGCTACTGTTTAAATACCCTGATATATTTCCAACTGTGGGCCCACATACATACTTAACCTTTCAGTCCCAAGCCTGAACCTTTTATCTCTAATCACTGCCAAACCAGTTTACTATAATGGACCCTAGGATTGCCCCAAAAGGTATTTATTCTTCCTCCTGCAGCACCTCCAAAAGGCGGCTACTCTCTTGGCAACTGGCTGAACAAATGTACTCCTATTTCCACAATTCTTGCTAGCCAACTACTTTCACCATTGGCCTTAGTTTGTGTGTCAGACCTCGATTAATATTCTCCTTAGTGCATAGAGAGCTCACCTTCACAGCGTTCTAACTTGTCACCTCCTGTTATATGATCCAAAGCATACCTTTGGTTCTTCTGACCTAGTTCTCCTCCAAACAATTCCTTGAAATTCCACGAGTTGAGATTAGAGGAGGGCGATCATTTTCCTGTCCTTACATATGATTTACAAAATCCATCTGTTGTCGTCGCGGTAATGATTACACTCAGCCAAGGGGTTGGAGTAGTGCTCTTTTATTTACACGGCACACATAACTCTGGCTTCACCCCTTCGGTATACAGTGCAGTAAATGTCTATGTGAGGAAATGTGACTGCTGGTCTCTCCTGGATTCAGGGTGAGGGATTGGGCCCATTATAAGAAGGTTGCTGGGGAGAGCGTTGGGCTGCCATTCCTTCTTCTTGCTAGCCATGCTCGACTTGTACTTAGCGGGAAACCCGCTCGTAATCTCGTGGTCATTCCCACATGACTTGGCGCGGGACTTCCTGGAAGTCCTTTACTCTACATACCTCCTTTTGTTGGCACATTTGTCTTAATCCAGCATGTAGTCAGTGTACCTTCCTGGTCTTCGTCTTTCTCTCTGTGGTCGACTGCTATCTGCATTCTATTCTTGCAGTGTTTCACCTTTTCCACAGGTTCTCTCTTGTCTCACTGCACTCCTCTTGGGATGTCTTCCACTTGGGATGGTGCTCCTATATCCCTCTCCTCTTCATGTTCGGGTGGTTCTCTCATGGTCGGGTGCTTTTTGGCCATGCTCTCCTCTTGACCTCTCTGCTCTTGTGTTGTGGGGCTGCATGATTCTCCTGCCACCCTTTCGTACACTGCCACCCTCTCCAAGTTCCATCACTTCCCGTCTTGGGTGCGTTCATGGTTTGTCCCTCGCTGCACCACTTTCAATGGTCTGCTGAACTTGGACCCAGTCACAGGCTCGCTATGTAACATTTTAATCTTTATCAAATCTCCTTCTCGTACTGTGACTGTGTTGTGACTTTCTTCTCTCATCACTATAGCTCTTCATGTTTTCTTTGCTCTTCTTTACTCACCACACCAACTATCCATGTCCACCCTTTCATCCTCTCTCACACTAGCCAGCCATGGCGGGACCAGGGTGGAGGCTTCCCTGCATCCTATGAGAAGATGAAACAGTGATATGTTTGTGACCCCATTGGTGGTAAGGCGATGAGCAGCGATTGCTTCCTTGACTGTGCTGAGTGGGTCAAGTCTCCTGCTGTGGGTAGCTGCAACGTTTCCTTAATGAACCTGTTGGTGCATCCCACCAACCCATTTGCTTGTGGGTGGTATAAAGCTGCTTTGATTTGCTTGATATTGTTCTCCTTCATACATTTTTCCATTATTCTGGATACAAGTTGAACTCCATTGTCAGTGGCCACGTCTCTGGGTAACCCTTCTCTCTGAAAGTTTTTCTTGAGCAACTGAATCACTGTGGTTGTGGTTATGTTAGATGCAAAGTCAACCTCTATCCATTTGAATAAATAGTCCACTAGCACTATGCCATACTTGTGTTCATGTTCCAAAAGTTCTAGCGGGCCTATGAAGTCCATGCCCCATTTTTTGCCACACTCCTTCTGGCACTTCTGTGGGGTGTAGTGGCGCTTGTCTTACTTTAAGTCGCTTGTCACTATTCACGCACACATGACACCTCTCTGTCATGGACCTTATTTCTAAGTCCATTCCTGGCCACCAATTTGCTTCTCTCACTCTCCTTTTTGCGATGTTTTTTTCCAAGATGACAGGCATGAGCCCTGCATATAATGGTTCTGCTCATTGCCATGGGTGTGATTACTTGGTCGCCTCTCTTGAGCATCCCCTCATTTTCAAAGATTTCATCTGCCACTTAGGCCTACTTCCAATAGGGACGCAACCCCTCGGGAATGGACTTCCCATCGGGCCACCCTTTCCTGACCCATTCCGTGATTTTTGTTGTGGTGGCATCCTTGGCTGCTTCTTCTTTCCAATGCCCTTCGCTCATTTTGAGGAATTTCCGACTCCTCAAGTCAGTGAGAGATGCAATGACACATTCATCTTGTAGAAAGCTGGTTTCTGTGTCTTTGTGAGTAAAAATATTGAAAGGTTGGGCCCCCACAGTGACCCCAAGGATGCAGAATGCTTGCACCATAAAGGGGATTCACTGTAAGGCATTTATCCTTGCATTAATCATGGGCTGCCCACCTGTCATCCAATCTACCCAAGAGCACCCTCTGAAAAGAGGGGGTCATACATTGGAGTGCACACTTGCTCCAAGACAGTGGCCAGACTCATCATTACTGGCACCAACCGTCTGGCACTCTGCAGGTAAAGTGTTCACCTTGCATTCTACTATGAGGAGCCAAAATATTGGAAAACAAACACTGCAAAGCCAGAGGTTTTTGGGGTTGTGTAGGGACCTGCCACCTTGGCACTGCCATACTATCTGGCCTGGAAAAGGCTGCTGGTCTGTAAGAATCTGCAGATAGGGGTGTTAAATTACTACCAACTGATAACATGTTTAGATTTTCTTTAGAAGATTGCAAGTTGGCCTTGTGTCAGAGAGATCATTTTATTCGGAAGAAGAGGCTAAGTTCTTTGATCGGACAAGGCAGTGGATCTGGCAGGTTTCAGAATAAACATATCCTTGTCTGCAGACAGGGTCCCGCTGGCCGTATCAACGTTTTTCACAGAAAAGCTTCAAGTAAGTGCGCAATAAAACCATCGGCCATAGCGGAGACAAGCAAGGAAATGCAGCATATTTGTAAGCGGATTCAATTCAACACTACAGCTAAGTCAATGCCTAGTCTGGGATGCTGAGGGAAACATGTATTGATATATTTGTATGTCCAGTTTGTTTATTCTGGATGACAACCCTTATATAACACCCCTCTCTTAGAATCCACCCTGACCCCACTGAGCCAAGAATTAGGTTTGTTTTGCAAATTAAAAGGTTTATTTGAAAATTAAACAATATACATATATATATATATATATATCACACTTTTATAATAAATTAAGATTTGATAGCACACTTGTGAAGATGATAGTGATTAACAATGGATAATGTTACAGTGGTACACTCATTTTGATGGCTTAGAAGTGATCTAGAGAGGATAAAGTAGCTGAGAATGCTTTTATGGCTTCAAGGACAATGCAATGATGAATGAAAATGCAGTACAGAAAATAAACTTGATATGACTTCAACAAAAGACAATGTAATCACTTTACTTTGACAATTCACCCCCCCCCTCTATGCAAGGTAAAGAGATGGGAGGAAAGCAAACAAATATAATTCAGTTCCCCCTAGGAAGCTTAGAGGAAAACAGGTAGGAGTTTTAAACACAGGCAAAATCCTTTTAAATGTGGTGGCAATGAAGTGAAAAATATACTCAAATTGCTTTTAATTCCCTAAGGGGGGTTCAGGGTAGTTGATAGATACTTTGAATCAGTTCAGGATCACTTTAGCAATGCTCTATGAATGATTGTCAGGTTGCACACGAATTTCAGCAAGGAAAGCAAGGACAAATATTTTTACACGTGGCTGAAATTAAGCAAAATGTCAAATCGCAGAAAATGTAGTCGCGTGCGTCGAGCGCAATTACAGAGGGACTATAAGGAGTCGATTCCAGGCCCGTTGGAACGCTTAGAATCTCAGCTTTAAGATGACAGTTAAAACTCGCTTCTAGCACAAACGGTTCCGGAGATACGGCCGATTTAGTAAAGGTAGCTTTTCGGATTTGAAATTTTAAAGCTCAGAATGACAGATGACAATTTTCAGTTTTAAAGATGACAGAATGACATGATTCTAGGAGGCAGTTTTAATAGGCTAAAATAGTTTGGACTAGATTCTTTTAAACTAAGAGATTGGTTTTAGCATAGTGCTAGCTGGGTACTCACACTAGGTTTTGGACAGGAATGTGACTTTGTCACGGATCGGGTCAAGATTGGCTGCGGTTCTCTGGTACTGGTTCCGCGCACAGCGATCTGGGTCATCTCTCAGCACTGCACAGCGATCTGGTCTGGGCCTGATCTCTCTGGATAATTCTGCCTTCTGGGTCTCTGGTTCTGGCAAATGTTCTTGGCAAAAATTCAAACAGCTCTGCTTTCTGGATCTCTGGTCTCTGGAGATTGATGGATTTGAAATCTGAAATCAGGATGTGGAGTTGTCTGTCAAAATGCTCTGCAGAAAGTGAAAAAGAAGGGCCTATGTGGCTTCCAGTGGCTCTTTTTATGTGTTTAGAAAGTGGGAGGGTTGGCTCATCTTCTATGCCCAACCCTCTCAACTTATCATTGGCCAGTTCCTCCTCTCTCCCTTGATTGGGGGAACTGGGTTGTGAGTCAGAGTGATGAGGTAGGTTTATGGTCAGAGGATCTTCCCCTTGTCAAATTGCACACAAATCTATTTCTGACCCAAATACATGTTTATCTATGTACCATTTTTCTAATATTATAGGTCCAGTTAACATATTTTCTGTAGCACCAAATCATCCGATCCCTGTCTTTGTACGATGTCGTGTCCGCTTATGACAGAATTCTCCCCTTTTCATCCAGATAACGACCTCCAAATCTTTCCAGATTTTACACAAGAATACATTCTGCCAAATGCCTGCTGGTGTTCATTGAGATTTTGAATATCTTGTGATGTATAAAATAGGCATTTTTAGCTTGCATTTCAGAGAAACAAAGGTGATTTCAAAGCGCTTTTAAGCTAACAGGCACTGCTGTTTTTCCTTTGGCACACATTTCACTCATGGCACCACTGGCCCATCATGCTTGCACTGGTGGGTGGCAGGTTAGGCAACCATTTTGGTGTGCGCACAAACTGCGCGGTTTTCCTGGTTCTGGAATGGAATGATGGGCGGCGACAGCTCATCCCCACATCCACCCAGTTTATTGATTTAGTTTTGCTCTGGGATAGAATGATGGGTGGCGACAGCTCATCCCCACATCTACCCCGTCTATATTCAACATGGGTCAAAACCCTTGACACAGTGTCTGTCACGTGGGTGCCTATCATAGTCGGACTCAACAAGTCAGCCTTAAATTCAACGGTTCCAGTCCCACCTCAACAGGCATTGAGTATGGGGTCCAAAAGAGAGCATCTTCAAAAAATTCCTATTTGTGTCCTCTGAGTGCTGCCATGCGGCTTCTATGTATGAAAAACTTGGTAAAAAAATAGCCCATATTTATAACGCAGAAGTGAACATAAATAGGTATAAATAACTGTTTTGCACTGAAAACAATTTAAATGAATGCCAAAGGAAGACAATTAAGTTGTGCATAATTGCACCTAGTTTTTTGGTGCAGAAAAGAGAAATTTGGTCTAAATGCGTGTACTTTGTGTTGCCATTCCAGCATTTCCCATGGGAGCTGCGCATGCCCTGAGTATGTGGGCAAGCGGTCACACAGGAGTGGGTCTGCTCCATTTTTAGGCTTTGCTTTCCATTGCAAGAGGAATTTCGACAGGTGGGAGCTCTCCAGGGCAGGTGCCCCTGTCAACAGGTCAATATGTACCCAGCAGTGGAGGGTCTGGGGAGCCTGGGCTGTGGGAGGCCGCAAATGTTGCATCAGCGTATGTCCCGTAAGGCTGCTCAAGACGCCCCTGTGTGGTCACCCCCTCTCTGATCACCACTGCCCCGTTGGCTACTCCTCCCCTCAAAGACGGCGAAATACCTCATCATCAGGGGTAAGGCGGTTCTTCAGATGGGATTAAGATTCTGGCTCTAGAGGGGTAATCAAAGAATGACTGCCCCCATGGCAAGGGCGACTAATGTTACTTGTGTAATAAACAGGGGAGCCTCTTTACTACTACTTACTGTATAGCATGATGGTACAAAGTGCTGTAAAGTGCTGTAAAGTGCCTCGGCTGGACCCAGGCTGGCAACTCAAATAGGTCTCCTTCTTTGAGGCTTGTTCACTCAGTCAGTGCTCCCTCGTCGCCAACAGCACTTCCTGAATGTTATCTTTCAGAACGTGCTGGGGTGTGTGGTGGCCACACACCAGCACAACAATGCGCAGTAGTCAGGCAGGTCACAGGTGGCAACACTAGGCCAGCCCTGCCCCCCACCCCAGGCAGGCCTGCAAAAAAAACAAAGTCCACGAGTCACGGCTGGCAACTCACACACGACCCGCCGTCCCCAACATTTGTTGTTCCTTGCTTGAAGATGACCCTGAGAGTGCGGCTGAGCAGGGATGGAGCTACCTCCTGGGCCTGCAGGCAGCCGCTGTTTGGTTCTTGCTGGCAGTGCCACGTTGGCGGATGGGATATTACCTCATGCTTGTGTGTGCTACATTCATCAAAACAAAGAGAACACTTAGTAAAGTGTTAACTTTGTTTGACGAATGTGCCTGTGCACGCATGAATGCATATTCTTTGCCCAGCAGCGGCAGCACCAGCCAGCAACGTTAGTTAACTTTTGTCAAAATCTATGGATGTTTTCAGCGCATAAAAGCACTTATAAAACCGGCCCCCAGGGTGGCTTCCAAAACCAGCCCAAGGTCATTCACAACCCCAAACCTGGTCGGCCAGCGGCCAAACGACCGATAGGCCAGTCCGCCCCTGTCAGCAAAATCAGTTTATTTATTTTCCGTAAGGGGTAACTGTCTGCCACCACCTCCAGATTTAGGCTGCGTAAGTCAATGCAGAGGCATAAGTCGCTTGTGGTCTGTTTTTTTATGAGGACCATGGGGATGTGTGATTCTGATGACTCCACCGTCTCTATGGTTCCTTCTGAGAGCATCTTGTTGAGCTTTTCTTGTAGTGCAACTCTCACTGTTGCTGAAACTGGTCTCACCCTGCCCTTGACTGGTACTGCTGCCTGTTTTAATTTTATCTTGTGTACATAGTTCTTGATGCGGCCAGGCAAGTCTGAAAATAATTCCAGGAATTCTTCTTTAGTGATCAACGCACCATTTTTGTTCATGGACAGCACTTGTCCCTCCATACGGGGGTCGAACCTAATTTGCAATTTGGCCTGGTCATCCCAGCATAAAACTGGTGGTCCATTTTCTGCAAAGTACACTTTAGTTTTGGTGACTCTGCCTTTGAATTCCACTGTCGCCCTGATCAAGGTCTCTTTCTTTTCTGTAAACACCTAAAAACACATCTCCTGCCTTAGTTGGTTCATGTCTGCAACCTTATTATGGTTCTGTAAAATTATGTCAGGGCTAGAAGATTTCCAGGTAACTATTCAGCCCTTAATTAAAAAACAAAATAACAATAATGAAGATGTTTTCCATGATGTTTCTGCTTGTACATAAACATATTGGTTTCCTTCATTTCTAGGTTCTATTAGAATGTGAACAATTCTAGTCTTACTGTAGCCTATTCTATTAAAAGCTACAAATACATGTTTCATCCAAGCAGTGTTAGTTGTGAAGTTAACTATGTTAAATAAAAAGTAGCTCACCATTCAAATCATTCCTTCGATCTGCAATGTTCACATCGCGGGCCCCCGCCAAGTCATGTAATGTAGTCCAGCGCTTGCATCTCCAGTGTCGGCTTTATCGCACCATTGAGTTGTTGCCTTCAATCTTTAAGGTCTCAGGTTCAAGCACGCAAATAACATACAAAAAAAGCCTCCATTTCGGGAAACCCCTTCATCAAATTCCTTGAACTAATACACAGATGAAATCACAAGAAGGAGGCATGTGCCCGTTTCATTCCAAAATGGCCCCCAGAGAGTTGCACCGAAGCACAGGTTCATGGGCAATGTAGTCCCAATGTAGTGCAGTGTACAATGTATTGTACATTAAGTTATTAATGTGTGCCGCGCTTCCCTTCCCCCAATTCCCCCACCCTTCAACCTCAATATTTACATCCCTCACACCCACCCTGCCCCACTTAACAGGTGCTCCATGTCTCTCGTCGCCGCAGCAATGGCCACCATGGAAAGTGAGAAGGGACTAGACTACTGTAATGCCCTATACAGTAGCGCCAATAAAGCCACTACCCTAAGACTTCAAATTCTACAAAATAATGCTCTCAGAGCTGCATTAGGAATAAAAAAGAGGGAGCATATCTCCTCGACTAGGCGGCAACATAAATGGCTCTCTACGGAGAATAAAATCCAGCTAAAAATGATCTCATTAACCCATAAGGCCTTAAATAATGCAGCTCCCAGCTACTTAATGGACAAAATAAAAAGAAAAACTTCTAATAGACCCATGAGAATCGCCAATTCCAATTGTTTGGCAGTACCTAGATTCAGACTCGCCAAAATTGGTGGCGCCTGCTTCCCTGTGAAAGCTGCTAACCTGTGGAACGCCCTGCCACCTAACCTAAGAGCTGACCAACCCTTCCCCCATTTCAGAAGGAACCTTATCAAACACATTATCGCCAACAACGACTTAACACCCGAACACTCACAAGTGTAGTCCGACCCAATGCACCCTGACGTGACATCAACCTTTATGCTTATTACCGCAAATCCTGTATGTTGCTAACTGTACATTCATGTAAATACGGCAAATCTTTATCTGTACATTCTTGTAATTTGTGCAATATGGTGTAATATTGTAAATTCATTTATATAACATTGTAACATTGTAAGCTTCGCATATACTTGTTGCTGCGCCCGGTAACCTAAGGGTCTGGTGCGCAATATAAATAAATAAACAAACAAACAAACAAACAAACTAAGTGTAGTTCGATTCCCAGTAGTCCATGGCGGCCTTCTTGGTTTGCAAATAAGCCCAGACACATTAGCATCCCGGTAAAACATGCAGGGATGCTAATTGCAAAAAGCAATAGCTGTGGAAGAGAGATCTTAAACAGACACACCCCCTCTCCACCATCTAAAGAGGGACTACCACCATAAAGGAGAAGCTGGTAGGCTGATATCTCCTAGGCACCTATTGTGAGAGTGAAGCTGGCTGATGTGGAGTCCCATTGAAATATAAAAGCCAGTACAAAACAGTGATTTCCAACATAAGGCTTAGTGAAATGAGAAGAAATCAGCCTATTTCTCCTCTACTAAAATGGACAGGCGCTCAAGCGAAATGGAATCTACCTGGGAGCTTAAAACAGTTGGATATGCCCAATGAATGGGAAACGACATGTGTGGCTGGAAATGCTATTTTTCCTAAAATATGAAAAGTTACAATTTCAACTTAAAGAGACAGATAGCAGCCTGTGACATTGACTACTATATAGCACAAGACGGTGATCCAGAAATCCTATGTGAAGCAAAGCATTTTGCAATTGTTCATAATAAAAATACTTATTTTCATCATATAAAATGACAACCTTTAAACAGAAAGGCCTATTTTGTTTTGTCTAAAAATGAATACTGGTTTCTATGTAACTGTGGACTATTTGTGAGTAATACCAAAAGTGAACGTATATCTGTTCAAACAGTATGTAATGAAAGATTGTATTAAAACAACATGCCCAGATATAATGCTAAATGTTACATGTAAACACATTTTGTCGATTTAAAGTATGGATGCAGCTAGTGTCTTTCCACTGAAATGAAACTGCGACCTTAAGGCCTTTAGCTGGAGCCCTCTAGGAGAAAACAGGCCTGGGTCTTGGTTAAATGCGAAAGAAATATAAAGAATTAGATCAGGACTGTGGAGGGTTCAGATAAGCCGACCAGCAGAAATTACCTTTAAGGTCAGGCCTCCCCAATAACTGTGCATTAGTGGCCAACAGAAATGGCCTTTATAGCCACTAATGGATCTTCAAATACTGGGTAGGAACAGACCCTGCTGATAAACAGATGTTCATGTCAGGTCACAGAAGATAAATTAAACTTAAAAAATGTGGGGGCTACATATGAAACTATAAACTCCCATGTGCTGCAGTGCCATAGACTAACATTGGGCCACTTTCTTTTTTTGTTTTTTAAATATGTTTATTTTTGAACAAGGCAGGAAAAATAACAGATCCACTTATTATCAACATTTAGTATGCATTACTGTACGAGTATGTTTCTCCCCTCCCCCCCACCCTCCTTACGTTTGTCACATTTTTCAAGGTCCCACTTCTCCCTCCTGCTCCTGTGGGGGATCCCAATTCTCGAGGACACTCCTGGCCAGCTGGGGTTTGTAGCTCAAAGCTGGGACGTCTCGATCAAACTCAAGAACAGGGTTCCAAATGTTTCCGGAAACGGTGGAGGAGGCCCGCTCCAGCTGCCGTCACCTTTTCTGCAATTAGTACATCCCATAGCTTCACCCACTAGAGGGGCAGGAGTGGGGGGGAGGGGAGAAACATACTACAGATTTCTATGTGCGAGCCACCACTATTCTACCCGCCAGCAAGCATTGGGACAACAGTTTGGCCTTAGGACCTGTGCGCGGGTAAATCTCGGGGACCGGGGCGCCCAGGAGGATAGGTTCGGGATCTAGAGGGAGTTTTGTTTGCGTAATTTCTGAGATGGCCACCAAGCACTGTCACCAGAAATTTTTGGCTTTTGGACAAGTCCATCACATGTGGAGAAGGATCCTGTTTGGCCGCATCGTCTCCAGCAAGCTGGGTCCAAAGTATGGTTCATGTTGGGGAATCTTAGAGGGGGATAGTACCAACGCAATAAGATCTTGTAAGCACATTCCCTATTCGTGACACAAGCGGATGCCGATTGGGCACGGGTCCAGATGTCCACCCAGGTTTGGTCCTCTATGGGGTGGCCTACGTCTTCCTCCCATTGTGCCATAGACCGACACTTGGAGGTCAGAAAGTCTTTCTGAAGGCGCTTGTACAGTACAGAGATCTTACCTCGGGTTGGTAGGTCCTTGAGAGTTAGTTCTATGGGCGTGGGAGAGTGAGTCACTGCTTGACCTGTCTGTGGGTGGGTGCACCAGTGGCACAGCTGGAGGTATGTAAACCTGTCCTTTTCTTGGAGGTGGAAGGTTTCCTTGCATTGTTTGTAAGAAAGTGGTTGTCCTCCTTCAAAAAGCTACCCCACAGTCTCCAGTCCCCCCTCAATCCAGTTTGAAGTTTTGGGGAGCTGCACCGGGTGAGAAGGCTGGGTTCAGAAAAACTGGGGATTAGGGGCTGAGTCCTCTTGGGATCTTCTTTTGCTTCAGGGTTTTATCCCAAATGGCAGTGGTGTGTTTGATAGCTAATAATAATCCATGCTATTGCCGTCTCATCGCTGGGGGGATATGGGAGAGAAAGCGTAGGGGGAGGGCTAACCACGATTGTTCCATGTCCACCCATCTGGGGCGATTAGTGATTGTTTGGCATAGCTGGAATCAAGCTAGCTGGGCTGCCATCTGGTATTTCTGTAAGTCCGGATGAATCATAGCATTTTCCTCTGTAGGTTCTGGAGTGCTAGAGTCGGGATCATCACAGGGAGGGCGGAACATGCATACAGGAATCTCGGAAGTAGGTTCATTTTACATGCTGTTATCCGGGCCATCAGGGAACTTTCTTGGGTCGCCCAGCGTTTCAGGTCGGTTGCCTGCTCTTTGAAGAGCGGGGGACAGTTCACACGGTAAATGTCTGTTGGGCTGGCTGGGATCTGGACCCCCAGGTAACCGATAGCCTTCGTCGTCCATGGTATCAGGTACATTGGGATTAGGTCTTCTTGGTCCCTTGATGATATTCCTATCCCCAGCGCTGCCGACTTGTTGAAGTTAATAGTAAATCCTGTGACCCTTCCATAGCTGTCTAGTTCTGCTAAGGCGTGTGCCAAGGAGACGCTGGGGTTTGTGATGGTCAGCAGGACATCGTCCACGTAGAGGACCAGTTTATGGTGCGAGGAGCCCACTTGGAGACCCTTGACGAGGTGGTTCAGCCTAATCCGTTGTGCGAAAGACTCCATGATCAAGGTGATTAGAAGCAGGGACAGCGGGCATCCCTGCCTGGTTCCTCAGGACACCATAATGGGGGCCGAGAGATTGCCATTGATTCTGAGTAGGGTTTTGGGTGATTTATAATTGGCCAGGACCATGGTGCGAAATTACGGCCCAAATCCGAACATCTCCAGGGTGAGCCTCATGAAAGTCCAATCCACCTTGTTAAACGCTTTGGTTGCGTCTAGTGCCATGAGCACAATCCCCTGTGAGTCTCGGGAAGCCAGGTCCACCAGGTTCAGGGCTCTGTGGATGTTGTCGGCTGTAGATCGGTTCTTCAGAAAGCCGCTCTGGTCAGGTTGGATTATGTCTGGGAGGATGTGAGATAACCGTGTTGCTAGAATCTTGGAATAAATATTGGCGTCAATGTTGAGAAGAGCAATAGGTCTGTATGAGGCTGGACTTCTCGAATCCCCTCCAGGTTTGGGTAGAAGTACTGTGATTAACTCTTGCATGGAGCGGGTTATGACGCCAGTGTCTCTGAAGGAATTAAATAGCTGTACGAGTGGGGCGAGATTTTATGGCTTCATCTACCTCTTCACTTGAGATTGGAGCATCCAGGAGTTCTCGGGTTGAGTCCGGGATGTGGGGGAGTGAAGCTTTTCATAGGTATTCTCTTTGTTCGTGCATGTCCCGTGGCAGGGCAGTCATTACCTACGCCAGATGTTCCGCTGCCAGGCTCTGTTTGTCTTGCTCTGCGTAATGCGTTCTGCCTTGCGCATCCCGCAGTCCAATGATCATGTTGCTCTGTTTCGCCTTGGCCAGTTTGGTCACCAGTATTTTGTTTGCTTTGTTGTTTGTGGCATAATAGAATTGCTTGGCTTTTGCCAGTTGTTGTGCTGTATGTTTGGCGTAGTGGGCTTCGATCCTTTTCTGTGCCGTGCGAATGGCACGTTGAGTTCTCAGGGACCATCCTTTTTCTGCTCTGCTTTCCTGAGGTCGTCTTCGAGGGCCAGGCGGGTCTGTCGTCTAGCCTTGTGGAAAGCTACGCCCTGAGCTATCAGTTCCCCACGTATGACCGCTTTCATGACATCCCAGGTGTTGGTAGGGGAGGGGTCAGCTGTCGGGTTTTCCTGAATGAAGTTCTTGATCGTAGTTGCGATCGAGTCCCTCAGTGGTATTTTGTTGAGGATTGGATCATAGAGTGTCCATCTAAGTTGGGCTGGGTGGGATGGTTCCTGTATCCGGATATCTAGGGTCACCGGGCCGTGGTCAGACAGAATCCTTGGGCCTATGGTAACATTATTGGTGAACAAGAGTATCTGGGGGGATGCCAAGAGTAGATCTATTCTAGAGAATGTTCTGTGGACAAAGGAGTAGAAAGAAAAGTCTTCTTTTTCTGAGGGATGGAGAACCCTCCATGCGTCACCACCTCCAACGTTCTGAATAGCTGTAGGAGTGCCATGCCGAAGTGAAGTCTCCGGATGATGGAGGGTGGGATTTGTCTTTTGTGGGGTCTGGGACTCCGTTAAAGTAGCCGCCAATAATGATTTGGCCCTTCAGGAAGGAGGGGAGGGTAGAGCACAGGTCATCGTAGAAAGTGGCTTGGGCTGTGTTCGGGGTGTATGTTGATACAAGGGAGTATAGTTGTCCAAGCAGCAGGAACTTCACAGCAACAAATCGGCCATTCGGGCAGAGTTTTGAGCCAAGTATCTGGGGATCCAGCCCCTTCCTAAAGAGAATAGCTTTGTCCGCTTTCTTGGTGTCCCTAGATGCGCAGAACTGTTTCGGGAAAAGACGAGAGGGTAAGCGCCCGAAATCGGTTGGCAATAAATGCGTTTCCTGGCCACCGCTGCATTTTTGTCTTGAAGTTTTTGCAATATCGACTTGTGTTTATCTGGGGAGTTTAGTCCCCTAACATTCAGAGAGACGAATTTTAGGGTAGAGTGATCTGGAGTGAGAGGCGAGGACGTCGCTGTGTACGGAGAGGGGGTATGAGATGCAGACGCGTCAACCGGCATCTCGTAAGTTTTGTGGTCGCGTGCTTCCGTGTCATTGAAGTTTTTGCTCTGGCCTCCAACGGGAGGGCAGAGATTTAACTGGGGGGGGGGCAGATTTGGGAGTCCGGCACCCCCCCTGGCCAATGTGGCCAAGTAACTGTTTGTAGCCAACATGGCTAAAATTGTAGGTATGGTCTTCCAAGGACTTAGATGGACTGTACCTAGGAAGTGGGCATAGGCCGTGAGGTAAGGCCCGCTGCCTCGATCGTCAAGGCATTCTTTCCCTTGCTGTGAACGATGGGGTTCCTTCGAGTGAGGCTATTTCTTTCTTCTGAACTTCGGTTCTCTTGACCAGGAGTTTGGTTGAGTTTTGGGAGACATTGGGAGATCCATGTCGGTAGTGTTCTCAGGATTCGGGGCGACTGAGCTCCAGGCGGGGCTGGGTTCCAAATTTTCTCTGCGTCTTCCAGGTGGCTAATCCTTCTCTGGGTGCCCTTGTAGGAGAACTGCTAGGCCGTGGGGAAGAGCCATCGATAGCAAATTTTTTGGACTTGCAGGAAGGCCGCCAGGGGCCGGAGAGATCATCTTCTCTGGAGGGTAAGGGCAGATAGATCTTGATAAATTTGGAGGGGTGTGCCCTGAAAGGTTATTTCATCACGAGTGCGGCTGATCACAGAGATGGCTTCTTTTGTCGTGAAGAAATGTACTCTGGTAATGACGTCTGGTGGAGCGTCCGATTCTACTCAACGACGAGGGTGCATCCTGTGTGTACAGTCTAGGAGGAGCTGTGACTTTTCTAGGTGTGGGAGAAGAGACTGAAAAATATCACCCACATATTCCGCCAAGTTTTTATCTGGGACTGAGGTTGGGACCCCTTGGATGCGTAAGTTGTTGCGTCGGGCCCTATTTTCCAAATCTTCTTGTATAAATTCTAGTATTTCTCATTTATCCTGGAGGAGCCTGATTGAGCGCTGGACCTCTGCCAGGGTGGAAGCTTGGTCCTGGGTCTGGTTCTCGACCTCCCCCAATCTCTGTTCATCTCTGTCACCATTCGATCAGTGTTTTCCAGTTTGACGGTCAGTTCAGACATACATGATCTGAATTCAGACTTGATGTGCCCCATGAATGCCCGAATGTCACTTTTAGTTGCGAGTGAACCTTTGTCCTCTAGGGTCTCCTGGGTCTCCTAGGGGGAAGGGCCAGGAAGGTCTTGTTTCTTGAGTCTGTCAGACGACATCAGCATTACTGCAATGTCCGAATTGTTGCCGGCTTTGGATCGTTTAGCCATCTTATTTCCCTGGGCAGAGAGAGTGTTCTATGCTCCGAGGAGGTTGGTGGGATAATTTCAGTGGCGCCTGGCACTCTCAGGGTCAGTGGGGGCCAGGTGCAATTACGGAGGCTAGGGTCATCCAGGGGGAATTCCCCATCTCCCCAGGAGGAGAGCAAGGGCAAGAAGTTCACAGGAGGTGGGCCAGGGCGCCCCAGGAGATGTTCAAATAGATCAAGTAGGTAGGCAATCGTTGGTCTCCAGGCTTCCACTCCTTTATTGCCGCTGAGTGAGCTTTTCGGAAGAGGGGGAGTGAGCCCGATGGGTGCAGGCGATGGGAGGGGGGACTCTCCCCACCTCTCGGGGGCCTGCTAACCTCACTTGTCTCATGTAGCCTTGCCCACAGCTTGTTAGGGCTCACAATGCCCTCGGGACAATGCAGCATGTCTCCCAGGAAGCCTTCAGACAGTCTTGGGTGGCTGGATGGTGCTGCAGGGGGGCATCCAGGTGTTTTCATGCCCTGGCTTGCTTGGATGTGCCTCTGAACGGAGCAAGAGCCGTGGAGGCAGGGCAAGGGCCTCCCCGGCCTCCCCCGCCAGTGGGGGTTTAGTGTGAGCTGCTTAGTGGACTATCCGCCGCTATCTATGGGGGTCTGCTGGGGGAGGGGCATTGCAGAAGTTCAATGCGGTGGATGCCCTCCCCTCTGCTCACCTCGTCTCCAGGCCGGCGTCTCTCCAGCAGGTGCAGGCAGGGCTGTGTGGGCTCCGTGAGGGGATTCCCCTGTCTCCTCCTCGCTGGTCTGGAGCGCAACCAGGGCCGAGGGCAGGGCTTTGTGGGTCACGCGGGGGAGTCCCCTGGTTTCTCCCTCCTGGTCTGATGCAGGCTCACTGTAACCAGGGCCGGAACACCCCTGGTGCACACGGGCATGGTCGTGTGAGCCACGCAAGGTGCTCCCTCAGTGGCTTGCTGCAGCTCGTTGGGTTTAGAGGGGGGGAGTCCTTCAGTGATTGCTGCTGTGTGTGGAGAGGTTCCGCAGCGGTGGGGGCCCGATAAGGCGTCTTTCGGGGTGGATGCCCCTCCCCTGCTCACTCCATCCTCAGCTCATTGCAGTCCCCAGAGCGCCCGTCTGCCATCTTGGGTTGAAAGGCGGCCGGGAGTTATCGCCTACATCTCAGCAACCACGTCTCAGTGCCCACCAAAAGTGCGGCCACCCATGCTCCTGGGTCTCATGGAGCCTCGAGAGTGTCTAGATTGTCAGGTCCATCGTTTCAGCTGCCTTAATTCAGCGAAGCAGTGGGCGTCCCACGGAGGCCATTAGAGGAGCGTCCGCATCGTCGGCGCTCCAGGCCACGCCCCGGGCCACCTTTTTTTAATTAAAAGAGAATTGTGTGTCCCAGTGAGCTCATCCAGGACTTACATTAAAGGGGATAAGAAGTCAGTTGGTACTATGTAAATATGAATTATGTGTGCTGTATACGAATTGAGTTGGGATGAAAACTGTGATTCTGGCCTTCTCATCATTCCGAGTAAATGGAAAGTTGGTGTGTTGAGAGATTGAGAAATGAATGTTTGAATCTTGAATTGTCTGATTTAAACTATTTTGCTCAGGAGCAAATCAAAATAAATGTAGCTCCTCCCAGGATCGGTGTGCCAAAATAAGATTAGTATTTTCTGATTCATCATAAAATATAGAACTCAAATATATATGTATGTGCCTACAATTATCTGAAAAACTAAGGTAGCTGCCATGTTGTGAGATTTTAAAACACTGAAAAGGTAAACCCGCTAGTCATTTTGGGATAATTAATTTTTCTCCTCCCTCAGCCTCCATCATCCACACCTCCCAACTCCTTGTCCTATCAGCAGGCAGTGGGCGTATGTGGTGGGGGGGAGGAAAGACCTTAAACCTTGAAGGGAGGAGGACATTGGGAAATTTAGAAGCTATCTAGGCTTGCCATTTCAGGAGCCAGAGGAGGACTGGGTATTGGGGACTATCCTTGACTGACGCTTTTGACTAGATCTCTGCTGTCCTGGATGCCCCATAAGCAAGTCCACCCAAAAAAGTAGATTAATCAAAATGCTAACAAAAGTGTGGGGGGAATCTTCCAGCCTTAATCTCCATCTCGCATAGCAGGTAGGGAGATTGAACTGGGTAGACCCTTTGCAAATTTCATTAAATATACCTCAGATTAATTCCCCCATAAAAACCACCTTATCCATTTAAATTGAATTGTGTTGGGGACTGCCTGCCTTAACCCTTTCCATTAAATTGTGGGGGTGGGGGTGAAACTGTGTAGATCCTTACCACATTTAATTAAAGTTAAATCCATGAATTCCCATATAGAAAAATCACATGATGAGTGTTGTTAGAGTTTAAAACTAACAAAGTTCATCCCCAGTGTGTTAGAGCCGGTATTGACAATAAGTACTTGGGTGACTATTTTTCTGAAACCCCTAACTTCTGTACTGAAGGGGGTGATCTTAATCCCCAAAAGAAGTAACCCTAAATCTCTGCCTTTCAAGTGAATATAGAGTATATAAAACAAAACTGCTGTGTTTGCTTTGTTGTGTGCCACCTGGATTGGGGGGGGTGGAATGAACTCCCCCGAGTTGACAGTGACTGCGCAATAAATTGTGACACTTAATACATGCTCATTTTAAAGTCTCTCCAGTTTAACCAAGTTTGCCATTGAAATGCTAAACTTACACTTCTTGTTTCAATACTACAAAATAAAACCACCTTTAATTTACTGAGTTTGGCGATTTACTTTTTCATTATTTGACCAACATTTTTTTACTTCACCACCAAATCTCTACAACATGATTTCCTAGTAGCACCATTTGCTACGAGCCTGAACAAAATCGATGAAAAATCTTTCAATTAACCTTTTTCCGTTAAACATCTATTGAGGAAAAATGTTTCAGTGAAAAGACTGTATGCCGCAGCATGTCTCCCTTGAAGCTATGGCAACATCAGACTCTCTGGCTTGTGCCTGATCAAGTAGATACCTTTTGATGGGATCCCCCTAGCGAGACCCAGACAATCTAGTTCACTGCCATTGATACTGAGGGTTGACAGTTGCATATGAAAGGTTTTTTGACTGGTTTAAAATACCCCCTGTTGGTATGATAATCGCTGCCACCAGATGCAGGGCCTAACAAACGAACAGGGTGGATCCATGGAGCCTTTGTCAGTTAATTAGGCTGACAATAGCATGGGGAAGTGTAGGCCTCCCCCTTCCTGGAGATGACATTGTGCACTCCTTGGCTGTCACATTCCAACTGAATATGACAGGGGTGGACAGTGCCTGTAGGTATTATCCATCCGGGAGAACACTGGTCTATGCTTTTGTCGTGGTGTGAGTTTAGGAAAATGTGCGTGGATTAGTCCCACACATTTTTCAGAGATTGGTCTACCATCATTCCATATAATTAAAAATGTCAAAAAGCCCAGGCGAGGTCATACCCACCATGCAGTAGGTCCAATTCTTCACATAACTGGTCTTTTTTTATTTTCTTTCGGGGATGTATTCCTGTGTGGACATATAATCTTATTTAGATAGCTGAACTTTGTTTACTGGCATTATGATGGACTTAAAGCAGCACCTGCAATGTATGCTAGGCCTTGTATATTTGAGACACTTGGCCATTGACATTGATAAGCCAAGCAGATGGGGAGAGCCAGAAGTATCATATGATTCCGACGGAATTGAAAGAGGAATGTTACTTTATGGTACTCTTCTTCCTTTTGTTCTGTAGGTATGATTATTTAGCCCATGCAATGGTCCTGTCATAACTACAGAGTTGGTTACGCAAATAAATCTAAACATCAGAGGAAGTTGCAAAATTGCTGAAGGGGATGCCTGTGGACACAAATCAGTTCTGGTGGCACACATTGCACATGGATCAGTGCATCGAACTAACGTATTTACAATTAAGCATCTTATAGTCATTTATTCAATAGAATTCATGGAATGTTGACTTTTTTCCAGTAGCATTTTTTGTTGATTAGGTTGGTGAAGTATTTGTATTTGGGCACCATCATAGAACGTATGTAGCACTACGCAAGGTGTGTTGAGTTTTGCTAGTGGTGGAAAGATGGGCTGGATCTGGCTAATGGTTTTTGTGTCTAATTCGCCAGAGTTTTTTTTTTTTTTGCTGAGCGTTTGCACAAGGCCTTTGGGGGAATATATGCATGTTACTTGTTTTCATTGCTATTTGTTACCTACAGGAAAGGGTATTGCAGTAATGTTGCAGATGTCTTTATAGTGCAGTATGAACCTGTAAAGTAAGTGTGTTTTGTGATCTTTTAAATTATGTTTAGTGGACTCCTGATAACCACTTGCACACGTGTCTAATTAAATTTGGTTAGCCCTAATTTTATTTGAGTAGGTTGTGAGTGACTGCTAGATGTGTGGGTACAAACATTCCTGTTCATTAGGTAATGAGTGTTGTGATGTTTTAGAGATTTTTTTATGTAATGTAAAACATTGACATATAGGTGTGGTTAAGTGTTTTCTAAGTGTTGTAAGATTATATAGATTTTTTGGGAATGCTGTTTTATGTTGCCCTATTTGTGGGGTATCGAATTTATGCTGTGCATCAGGATGCTCACACTTGTGTGTACTGTTAAACATGCCATCGACTTACCATTTAGCTTCTACTTATCAATGTCAGAATATGAATGTAAGTTCTATGTGGTAGACATCTTGTGAAATTAAAGGACAACCTAATATGTTATAATGTGAGTTTTTATGTGTGTTGGATGAAAGATGGTGTTTGGGGGGTTGCTTTGTTTGGGGGTTGTTGTGTGTGGGGGTTGATGTGTGTGCATATGTGTGTGCGTATAATTGTTACTTTCAGCAGTAACCCCAGGGACTGAGAACTCATATAGATTTCTAGAAGGCTTGCTAAGCAAATGTGCAGAAGGAGCTGGTGGCCAGGTGACTTGGAGTGTATGACAACATACTGAGGGATTGCTAAATTCAAAGTGGTACGACTTTGGGGGTGGCTGTATTGACATGACTTGCGTGATTATGCAGGCCTGTGGTTATGCCGGGGCATGTCTATGTGGTTTAGAGTCACATTGATAAAGTTTTGTGAAGCATTTCGGGGCAGTTGAATGCTATGATAGCAATGTGGTCCGCTTAATTGTTTATGATCTGTTGAGGATTGCTTTTCTTGTGGGGCACAGTGTGTGTGTGTGTGTGCACTTGGGAGTATGTATGTGTGTATGTATGACATTGTTTTATGGTTTTTCATTTCTTTCTCTTTGACATGTTGCCTTTCTCTGTGATTGTATAGGGTGTTTCCAAGTCATATTAATGCATTGTCTTTGGTTATGTTTTTCAGCTTGTACATACGTCCCACAACTTGTGTATTGTTGTGGAATCCTGGAGCTACTGCTCCAGTCCGTTTTATTGGTAAGGGAAGTGAGATTTGTGAAACATCTTGGCTTCAACATCCATTTGCCTGATCATTCTGGGAATAACTGGATAACATACTCACATATTTTAAGTCTTATATTGCCATATGTGATGGTGTTCCTGATGTGCTCGGCCTCCTTGTAGGTGGGATCTCCGTTATACCAAAGGCCAAAGGTACCAACCTAATACATCAAAGGATATCTCACCTGGCTGTTGGGTCCCCCAGTTTCCTTTGTACTGATCAGATATTTGTTGAAATGTTGCTCTTTTCACTAAGTGGCAATCCCAATTCCCTGGTATACTCTCCAAGCCCAAAATTATGGGGCACAAAACAGGCTGTGTTTATAGATAAAATTAAAGTATTTAAATAAAAGAAAGACAAAGTTGCACCCCTTAGTCAAACAGTGGAAGTTACCACAATACAATACATCAACATTGATAGTTTAAACCCACTATTAGAATTGGCCTGGCTGTGAGATCCTACCTAAAACAACATACACACATGCAGTCAAACTATGTATCCATTAAATATATTTTCAACATTTCTTACCTTAAACACAATGCCACCTCTAAGGCACACTCTTAATTGTAGGACAACATTGCCACTTATCAGTTTTTTAAAATTATTTTTAGTTAACATTATACTTGAAATTTGTTTTTGTTAATAAATAGCAGAGTACATTGTTTATTTTCAATATCAAAAACAAGGATTGAATCAGAAAATATTGGATATAAAAATGACATTTATGTAATCACATTATAGTGAATGTGGAGTTGTGGGTTGCTAGAATGTGCATGTAATTTGAATGCACATTATAATGAGATGTATCTAATTCTGTTGGTTTGGATTAGGAAAGCAGTGTCATCAATTTAAACCACACAGAATATCGGTTCACCCGCCCGTAACATATAAAATGGTTTTATGATTTCTAATACAGGGGTTAATACACTTCCCACTACACTTTGCAGATTGGGCCCATGGATGCAAAGGCCTCCATCTGAGGAAATGCCAAGAAAAGAGATTATGTAAGTTACATTAGCATCATTTTTATGGGAATGGAACTGGCATAGCGAAACTGCATTTCATCTCCCTGATCACTTTTTGAATATATATATAGCTTTCACAGGTCACCTAATATTAAGCTATTATCCATAAGGCTATGGAACGCAGTCATTGAAACCACAGCATAAGTGGTTGACTACACCTGTAAAAACATTGTGGATACAATTTGAATAGATTCAATTTACAAAAGACTGCAATTTAGCTGAAGAGATATGCTATCAGTTGTACACTGTACACAAAGCACAGAAAACTATTATTGGATTTTACTGAAATGAAAACCTCACTTGCCTTTATAAACAGTGTGAAAGAAAAGCCCCTTTCCCACTTTAATACTAAGGTATTTTATTTGAAATGGGCTCCTAGTTGTAGTTTTTTGTCCAGAACCCTTTCATTCCAGGGACCTTGAAGGGGAAAGTATATACTAACTTAGATATAATTCTTTATGGTGCTGAGCCAGAATGGACCTCCATGAGTTTTTCAAGAAACTCTCACCGTCCTCTCCTCCCTCTTGGTAAGCATTACCCCTTCAAGGAGTAGTCTCCATGAGGATAGGGTCCAATCCCATTATCCAGACTTGACTCTCATCCATTATGAGCAGGTGGTATCCTTTCTCTGTGTTTTTTATTCCTCAGAGAAATCCATATTCGCGGAGCATTTTTGCATTTATAATGGGTGATGTATACTGACACTTTGTCATGATACTATCACGCTTTTTGATTGGTCAATACTTCCATTGGCTTGCTTAACAGTAAGATACTCCCAGCTAATACACCTCTGAGTTCTTACAGGTTAAACATATTTCTGAACACAAGAAAAAGATGTGAGGCCTCCTGTTGTTAACATTTTGAAGGTGAAATAATTTTTATTCTATAGCTCAATAAAGCAGCATGGCGCCTCAATGAAGTATGGATTTCTGGGATCTTCAGCCAAGACGGATGTAGGGACATGCTGCATAAGTATGTACACTATGTTTTCATGAAGTAATTACGATTCATAATTTAAAAAATTCCTAAAAAATGTAGGTGATACATATTTGGATTTGGTGCAATATGTCCCAGCTGTAACACACATTTCTGCTTCTTTCTAGGTCGTATGGTTTTGGATTTATGTAAGACAATATTTTTAAATGCATAAATAATGTTTATTCCAATGGCCCATTATATTTCTGAAGCATCCTTATGTTTTGGTTCTTTAAATGTGAAACCTTCGTGTTCAGCATAATGAGTCATATGAACAGCTCTCAGGTGCCCCATTGTATATTTTCCATTACTGGGCATCTTGTCAGCTTTATTGCCTTAGCTGATGTCAAAGGTGACGCTCTAAGTACATAATGTTTCATTGAAGCTCAGCATTAGTAGAACATGCTAGGTTGTCATGTGAGCTGTTCCGATTCTTGTCATCTTAGTCCCCATAGATCCATCATATTGTTCATATTGTTTATTCCGTTTGTTGTACCTTGTGCCATGGAACATTCTGCCAATATATCTTGTTTAAGACTATGGGCGTCATTCCAAGTTTGGCTGAGCCACTTTTTTTGGTGATAAAAGAATTATTACCATTTCTCCTGCTCCGTCTCAGGAGGATAACTCAGGGGCAACATGCTCACCTTGGAAGCAAGACGACATGGAGCAACACAGGTTTAATCCCCGGGTATGCGCTTAGAAACCTCTGGGTATTAAGCGCATTATAAATAACCTATCCTATCATTATCATAACTGTCAAATTATCATTTTTGGTGGATTTACCTCTGGCAGAATTACCATGCAGTAAATCTGCCTAAAAATCCCCATGGAGTCCTATGGAGTCTGAAAATGTGGAATTACATTGCCCTACCACCACTTATAATCCCATGGCAAACACACAGGACCAAGTGGCGGGATCAGTAACTGATTTTGGCAGTATTTCCATGCAATGTTGGACCTCTCATGTCTAATTGCAGTCAGCATATGTCATGCCTCTGCTGCAAATGCCACAGTAAGAATAGTTAATTTGTAAGCATTGTATAGTAACCACATGTTTAGTTATCACCATCCTACATCAGGTGCAGTCTCAAATGCCTCAGTAATACCATCCAATTCCAGTTTATGCCTCGGATGCATGTTATAATAATGTTTGTTCTTATATAGCGCTTAATGCTAGATTCCTCCCGCTTCTACACGCTGTAACAATAGGTGCAATTATTATCAAATTGTATGATACACACATTATCAACCTCAAAAATATGAAAGCATATGTCAACCTGCAAGAGATTCAATGTTGCTCCACTGGCAGGCCCTATGTGAGAAGCAAGCAGTCTACTGGTGAGCCATCCACCAGGACAGCTAAGAACCATGCATGAAAGGTACGGTACTGCCTAATATGTGAAGGTGTTCTATCATATACCAAGAGGAGTCACAAATACCACAGTAATGGAACACAATGGCAGTTAATTCCTCAGCTACTTCAACTGCAAGAATCAATAGAGTGAACCACTACCTGATTAGGCACACATACAGCAACTCACCACTGAATCTGCTAGGTACGTGTAATCTCTCATTATACTCTTCAGTGCACACTGGCCACAGGCTGGGCTACCCACACACATCAAAATACAGCAAAGACTATGATAAAATGTGGTCATACTGGTCACATAATGTTCTGCCTATTTACACCAGACTACGCCTCAACACCTCTGACATCAGTATTCAGCGAAGACCTAGGACACATTTGGGCACACTGAACACAAAGCGAGTCGATAGCACTCATGCCATCTCCTAACTCCACTCCTCACCCATCCACATGCCTGACCAGAGGTGGATTTAACACTCGCCAGGCAGACAAACGGCAAGTGGGCGCCTGTGCCCTGCGCCATCCCATCCCAGTCTCGCAGAGACGCACAGACCCAGCTTCAAAACATACGCTTAAAATGGCTAGCAGTCTTTGCCAGTATAATACCTGAAGCGTGTCTCTTTACAGACAAACATTCGGAAAATGACAGAAGCTTCATCAGTTCTTTTCCGGACTAAAATACGCAATAATATGGATTTCCCAAAGTATAATTTATGGAGACGGGGAAGAGGAAGGAGCACTGAAGGAGCTGCAGCTAAATTAACCATGTCATGAATAAAGAAATGGGAAGACAGATGTGAGATAAGAGTGACATAAAATGCTGAAGAGTACTTGGATGAATGTGATATGTCTTGTGCTGCAGCTGTAAGTAACATTGTTTACTACTTCAAAAGTGAAGTTTGCCAGATGCTTAGGGTGCAGTATTGCAAATAGCTGGCATCATTTCTGTGAGCTAGGCCAAGTAACTGCACTGAAATGTGTGCACAAAGCTCAGTTAGAAGATGCACAGAACAAAACTCTAGATCTTTGAGCTTCATTAGTTAGTGGTGCTTCATGATGCTTTATTTTGTAGTGGTCGTACACAATTGTAAAACCTGCCAGTTGTAGAGGAGAAGCTGAATGCCTCTGCATGAAGTAGGAAGTCCCGCCCCGATACATCCTGTATGTTGGAAGCCTGAGACTGTGCAATGCTTGACAGCAGCAGTTGTGGCCATACCCCGGAGAATATTCGAAAGAAGGTACCCTCTGAGAATACCCTACCAGGTGTTTTCCGAAAGAGATGATAATCTGAGGGAGGAACTCCCCGAAGAAATATGAAAAGAGCGAAAGAAGAGTTGGTGACGTCACAAGAGACGAACGTGATGCCCTGGGAAGACTGAATGAAAAGAATCCATGGACCATATAGAAACTGATGACAAAGTAAAGAATCGATTAAACTTTCATATGCGAAGAGAAGATTGAACAAGTGTGACACACTGCAGAAAATGCAAGCCATTCAATAACTGTACAGATAGAGCAACGCAAGTAGATTAAATAATCTTAGAAGCTGGCTATATGTAGTGAGTAGACTGCAGGTGGAGCCGCCATTGTATAGAAGCTAGACATAGGTGTCCTGAATTTAGTGAGCCTAGATCCATGGAGAGGAAAAGCTGAGAGCAGTGTTGTAGCAAGAATTAGCTGAGATCGCGGACTTGAATGGTGAAGCTGTCTGGCCTAGTGTCAAGGCTAAAGGAAGCCAAGACTCGTTATCTATTTGTGAAGGCAGCTAATGTGAGAAGCTGAATCATCCCTTATTAAGATGCAAAAATAGACCACCATGCGTGCCAAGTTTTATTCAGTTAAGACATTTAATTGCAGCAACATGGACCAAATTGTGGTCTCTTGTCACGTGAGCCAATGATGGAAATAGAGTTGAGCGTGGAGTTCTAGAACAACGATAGTGCATGCCCACACTCACTTATATTCCCAGAGACAAGAATACACTGCAAGGCCAAGTTCAAAGACAATCTTCATGGCAGAAGGCATGGGTGATCATAGACGTTGGGCTAATTGGGTAGGGAGGTAAAGTCAAGTCCACCTCCTGGCACCTGGGTATGAGCTTACGTGCTGCTAAGTGAACCGAATGTTCGAGACATGGCACAAATGCATGCCAACCATTTGTAGAGAGCCATATAACAAAGGGCCAATCATATAATACTGTGTACTTAATAGTGTTGAAGATGACTTGCTCTAGAGGTGGGTATGAGTTGTCCACCTGATAGTAGAGATCCAATCACAACCCAAGGCCTTATAGAAAGTATATTTAGATGTTCCCCTTGAGCCTATCACAATTCCTCGTAGGTTCTTCTTATTTGCCACATAGTATGACATCACATATGATGAATTTTCACTATCTAACTGTGATTATTTTGTATAAATGAATTGAGAGCTCGAGCAAACATCCATCGATGTCTGTTGTAACTCCATGTTTTAGACAATTGATATTAAAACACAAACCTTGTGCCATCTTCCTGAGTTGGTTGGATTATTTGGTGTCAGAGTTATTCTGCATCCCATCCATTGCATGCATGATATCCAAAGGGCTCTAAGCTCACAGTTGTTATATGCGTTTTTCAGTTTCTATATATTTTGCAAGTTAAAGTTCTTCCCCACCCCGTAGTCATCTTCCCATCATAGCTCTGATCCGCAGCATTAATAATGTTGAATGTTGTGGTAGCCGTTGGAACCATAGGTGGCATTGCGGTTCACCAGCAATGACTATAGATGGCGTGAGCCGTAGCAGTAGGAGATGCCTCAAAGAGTAGTTGTTGGGAGAGTCACATTCAGCATGTTGAGCCCTGGCGCTTATATTTTTACTAATTAATAAGGTTGATGATATCCTCGACAGTCTGATTGCCCGGTCCTCCATGTTGGCGGAGGAATCAGCGGTACAGGACTTATGGGTGGATCGTAAGGTTAGTTCGGGACTGAAGAAGGTGCATTCTGGTGCTCATCTGGCCCTCAGGGCCAATGTGTATGGGTCCTACATGGCTGAGACTGTTCTGAAGAGCTTCAAGAAGTTTTGCCGGGAATAAGTGGAAGGTGCCGATTGTGCTCCTCTTCTCTCCGACATGCAGGAACATGTGGAATTACTATCAGACTTGGCCTATGATGGGGTACGGGGCTCAGCCATGGCCATGGGTGCCGGTATTTCATCGCAGAGGCATGTCCATCTTTTTTGGACTGGAAGACTGAGGGTGCCCAGAAGGTGGCAGCTCTGAAGCTTCCTTTGGAAGGGGCTAAACTGTTTGGGGATTCCTTGGAGAAGTTTCCCAAGGTATATCCATGCAGGCACGCATGCAGATAAATTATGGCAGAAACCCTCCTTGGCGCCCAGGAAAAACTCCTCTTCTAAGACTGCGCCTTCCTTCTAAGGGGCTAGATCCAGACCCTACTGCAAACCGCAGGCAGGGGGTTGTGCCCTTGCTCGCATTGCTCGCCCTTCGGGACAGGTGCAGAAGCCCAGACGATTCCTGCAGGCCGCTAGACAGTGATCTCTGGCTGTATTTTCCCATGTGGACCCCAGTGGTCCACCGATGCCTGGGCTCTCTGCACGGTCCAGGATGGTTATTGGGTGGACTTTGTCTCGCCCAGTCCACCCATGATGTTCAGGACCTGAGGCGGACTTGCCGGGTAGTCAAACGACAAGCATGCCCCTGTGCCCTGCCTGACCGTATGGGTTGCACTCTACTAGAGCCTGGCCAGCCCTGCTCACCCTTATTTGGCCAAATCCACACACGCATTCCAATTTTACTCCGTGATCTCCAGGGCGCTCCCACCACCAGCACATTGATACTGTAATAATGGTAAAAGGCGCTATATAAATGACAAGTACGATGCTATGCAATATGCATAGCAATGGCCCAATTGTCCATAAAAAGTTGGTATTACAATCATTTTCTAAAAATGGCTTTGCAACTTGGTGCATACCCAGTGATCGTAAAATACCATCACGTTTGCTCAGTGATACTAGCTCAAATGCTTTGACACAATTATTCCTTTTGGGAGAACGTCATAGCAGCGGTCACTGTGCTGGGCTCAAGTCGAGGGTACACGGAGTACACATACTTTTTGCAGAGGATAGACTCAGGCCCCCTCCAGATAAAATGAGACCCACAGATAAAAAAAGACCCATATAATGTTTTCTTTGAAAGTATTAATTAAAGCCGACATCAGGGATCGAACCGCAGGGGTCAGGTTTTCAGGCTGGACACTTCAGTGCTGCACTATATAACCTGAATAAAAATAACAAACAACTAAAGGTGAATGTCAAATTTCGGTGCTGCAAGTTCCAGGGAAAGCATTTGTATTGGTTCTTGGAGTTTAAAACATGGACACCTTTTAACGTTTTCAAAAACACTATTAGAAGAAAATATCCTCTCTTGGTTTTGTGTGTGTGTCGATTTTATGAAAGGCAAATGCCATTCGTCCTGTGCAATTTGGGTGGTTTTGCTAAGCCAATTTAATGAAATGTGTATATTTCACTTTGATGTGCTAATTTCTGGCGACGACACGAGTTTGTTGATGAGTCCGCCCACTTTAAGTTTTAGGACTTGACCCCTGGTTACTAGCATGCCACCAAGCGCCAGTCTCAGGTCAGTGGTGCCGAGCGCCCAACACTTCATTGCATACCAAACCCATAGGACGACAAGCAGTTGACATGGCGACTCATGTCATGAAATGAATGGGATTGTGGAAGCGTTTAGGGTCGGGAGGATAGCTCAGGGCCCAACGCGTTTATCTTGGAAGGAAACGAAGGGAGAGCAGCACAGGTTGATATTGAAATCCAGGCACGTTATAACTGGTTAAGTCATTAATTAATCGTTTGTGTTAGAAAGACATGTAAAAAATAAAAGTAGTTTTCTTAAGCCACGTTAACTAATGCTTTCGATGTATGTTTAAAAGCCTTCAAGCACTTCCTGTTATCCATACGCACGTCAAAATGCGCTTTTTTAAAACATTTTGTTTTCACTATGGGAAGGCAAATGTGCTTGAAGGCTATTTAATTCACAGTGATAGGACACTACAGGCCTGATTTATAAAGGGTTTTTTCAATGGGAGTTATGCAAATTAGGCGCTACATAAACTAACTCGTTCACTGCCTGGTTGTCCCATTTACAATTAACCACGTCCACCGCTTGTTTTCTCTCGCTGTATTTGTCGACATCTGTAGCGCCTTGAACTCTGCCTGCTAACGCGGGCAAGTGTTCTTGCGCCGCTTATGCTTTCAGCCGCCTCTGTAATATAGCTTGTCAGCAGCTCCCAGCCTGGCAGCGTCCAGGGCTGCTCCAGGCCGCGGCCTGGCCTGGGCCTGCATTCCTGCAGCGATTTCCTTGTAGGCCGCGGTTCGCCAGCAGCTGCCAGTCCTTTGCACACACTCTCTCTGGAAAGCCCGTTTGCTCTAGGAATGCAAATGAAACCGGTCGCAAAGTGTCGTCGTGACTCTTTGATCCTTCCCTTTATTTTAAATATGGAAAAAGTATGGCCACCCTCAAACTTCAAACGACGCCTGCTGAAAGTTAGCATGGAACAGAGAGGCCGGGAGCAGACAGACATGTATGTGGGGGAAAAAATGTTCTTTATTTTTATTGGAAACAGCTCCACAGGGTCTCTTATAATGAGTTTACAAGTGGAGAGAAAAAAGAATTCACATAAAACATTAAATGTGTTATGGTCGTAAAATGCTCCGGGCACATTGCATGCATCAGGGGGTAAAAATACCCCTTACTCCACGGTGCTGCTACCAATTAAGTGGAGCCAAGTGCGTGGTAGGCACGGGGTGATTTGCACTGATGTCAAAGGCAGGTCAGGGCAGACATTGCTCAACTCAACCCACCTTTCTAAAAATAAAAAAAAAAGCAGAAGAAAGATAGAACGAAAGGAAGAGTTAGTTCTGTCAGGCAAACCTTTAATCAGTGAATGGGTTTCCTCTCACAACATATGGCAAGTACCTGTCCTATGTTTCACTCAAGCTCTTTAAGCTCAAACATTCTTTTTTGGTAAAGGAGCAAACGGTTCATACCCGTATTTTGAAGACCGATTTTCACTGGTAAGCTTATCCCCCACCTGTCCCAGCGCACCCTCTTCCATGCTAGCCAGATTATTTACAATTCGGGGGCTTTCACCAACTGAGCGCCCCTTTGCTCCCCTGCCACCACCCTTTTCCTACTGCAATCATCCCCTCTCAACCACACTTACATGAAGACACACGTGCAAAGACACTCATCCGCTGCTCCCCCGCGCGCCCTCCCTCATCACAAACATTTCCCCTCAGCCCCTACACACACAGACACACACACAGACATACACACACAAAGCTCTTACCTTGGAGGCCAGAGATTTCACACTTCGGGGCAGGCCGCGCCTGTTAGCCCCTGTATGCACCTGTGTGCGTCATGAGTCACGACAGGTCACTTTAGAAAGAACGCTCTGAGAGGTCTCAGAAGGGTCTTTCTAAAGTGAATTATTTAAAATACGTTAAAAAAGAGAGATTTTCACTTAATACTAGAGCAAGACCTTGAGCCTGATTTCTAGAGATTTCTGGGGAAGAGTCTCATATTGCTATCAAAACACTCTTCCATGGCCGAATCCCTCCCTCTGTGTGTTTGTAACATCTATTTCCCACCTTCTCAACATCTTATCTCATTGTCTTTCCTCCAGCAGGAAAAGGTCTGGATACCCCTGGTGGGCACACAGCACGTGACTCCACAGACAAGTCTAGGCACCCTGACTGGGAAGAATTTGACCTTCTTCATGGTATGTGTGCGTTCGCCTTGGCTTTTTTAAATGTTTAATTAAATGGAATGATAGTAGACCAACCTCAGAAAAATGTTTAGGGCTAATCCACACCCATTTTCCAATGCTCACAGCATTACAAACGCATAGACCTGTGTACTCTGGGTGGACACAGCCTACAGGCCCAGACCGCCCTGTCATATTTAGTTGGGATATGACAGGCAGGAGTACAGGCAGGAGTACACTACGTCCTCTCCAGGAAGGAGAGACAAACTTCCCCTTGCCATGTTCAGCCTGATTAACTAACACAGGCTCCATGGATCTGCCCTGCTTTTTTGTTTAGTCCTGCAGCTGGTGGCAGCAATTATCATACGAATAGAGTGCACTTCAAACAGGCCCACATGAGGCCTGGCTGCAGAGGTTAACAAAGGAGACAGGATCCCAACAACCTTTCATATGTTACTGTGTCGACCTGAAGCCAGCTCCCGCCCTCGGTATCAATGACAGTGAGCTGTCATGTCTGGGACTGCATGTTTACAGTATGCGTCCCTGGTAGGGGGACCCCATTCATCTGGCATGAGACTGTAGTTTGCAGGAGCCAGAGAATCTGGTCTCGCTGCAGCTTCAATGGAGACCTGCACTTTAAACGAACCACAGAGAGATCCATTAACCCGAGACTGCTTGATCAACAACAGACAGGAAGATCGTGGGACTTTGTATCACATGTTTTCACCCCTTTTCCTTTCCTGTTGCAACACACTATGGTTATGACCTCATGCATACAGGAGATTGTTGGTGGGGACACCAGTATTGGTTCATTAAGGTGGGCTTAGCCTACACCAATTGCTGTGGCCCATTTGGCTTTAAAACAGGGCTGAGCCCCACTTTTGGCAGATCATCTGAAGATTTTGCTAGGAGTAGCAAGAACAACTCATCATTGGGCCCTGGCTGGAGGTACAGACTGCCTTACATCTTCTGCCAGTGAAGGAAGGCCAGGACCTCCAAAGAGAGAAGCAAGATCCCTCCCTTAAACATCTCCCAGGGAACAGAGGGAGATCCAGAACTCAGTGGACCCTCCAACCACTCGTGATCTGGTACCCAGCTAGCACACAGATCGCCCTTCTAGGCTCTGCAGCAAGATTCCTAGGTAGGCAGTGCCAGAAGGTCTCTGAACCTACAACCAAGGACAAGGCACCTGCCTGCAACACACTCCTCAGCTCTGGGCCAATCACCTTAAAAGATGACACAAGCCCATTGAAGAGGCCGGGCGAAGTGCACTGATGAGAATCTACTGACGTGTGCATTACAGGACATTTTCAAGCCAGTCGAGTTCGCCGAACTCCAATTGATTGCAACGCTGACCGTTGTCAAGCTGCAGTCGCTTAAAGACATCAGAGAGGTCTCGACCAGTGCTTTAGAATCCTCCTGTCAGTAAACAGAGTGCATCCCTTTTCCTTCTTTGAAACTGTCTGTCCTCTGCATTCCTTTACAGTGTGGGTTGTATTTAGTAGTGTTGCTAGAACTGTCGTGTATAAATAAATTAGATATTTTTGATACAACATTGACTGGATAGTCCCTTTTATCATTGGGTAATAATTGTACTTTTTCGCTGTGTTGCAACTAACCAATGATCCACGAACATTCAGAGATAAGCCTGCTGTTACGTCCAGGTTACCAAAATTGTACACAGATGTTTATAATTTGGTTGTTATTCCAATCTGTATCCCTTCGGGTGTACTAGAGGTGTGGGGCTGATCGATGGTTTAGAAACTGATATTCACCCTCGGACCACTCGTGCCCCAGAAGTTGATTTGTCACACTGAGACTACTATGGGGTGATATTCTGCCTGTTAACATAAAGTAACATTTGCGGAGTAGACTCCACCCTAAAGCCCATTTAGTCTCAGATACATTGTGTGTGCAGAGTGTGGACATGTGATGCAATAGGCACAAACACGAAATGCGATCATCTGATCACGCACATGTCTTTATGAATTGGTATTCTCTACAATGAAAGCAAAGTGCTTTGCTTCTTGTAAACTGCTGAAATGTATTTGAACTAATTGATGGACTCTGGCACTAGAGGCCCATGCACCAGAATATTGTTTGTGTCGATTTCCATCACAAAGTAGCTCATGCAAATGTCATATCATTGGGATTGATATCATGCATCGCTGTCACTTGCATGGGCTCCAGACACTCTGATGGCCAATTTGGACTTGCAGAATAATTACACATCTATCTCAGTCTGGAGCAGGGTGTGCGGTGCATGTGTGTGTGTGTGTGCACCCACTCTACTATCTTACTTGGGACATGCTTCCATTGCAGTGCATTTTGGCTGGGTTATGTTACAATTTATTTGTTATGCTAAGGTAGGGCATGTTTTTGCTTTGTTGAAGCACTATACTATCTATGCTATCACCTGCCTTGCTATGGAATGCTTAGCTCACTTAGGCTTGGTATGATACACTGTGCTATATTAATCTCCATCATGTCGAGGATCAAGCCACAGGGACATGTTATGGAAGGTGTGTCTGTTAGTATCTGGGTGTTTTGTTCCTACACTTAAATTTAAATGCATGCTATCTTAAGTCTGTGTTTTTGATTTACACCTTCCTTCTGCTTATAGGTGGTCCCCCGCCAAACACCCTTGTTTGGAATCCCACTTCCTACCTCTCTGCATCTAAACTTAACCATGCTGTCACCATTCCTGCTTTAATTTTCCCTTCCCAATTGTGATCTTGTAACCGAACTTGGATTTTATGTTTTCTTGAGGAAGTTTTGCTCAATTTGAGATTTTATTTCCTATGTATTTATACTCCCTTTCCGAATTCTTGGGACATGATGTCAATCGCTGTCATACTTGATGGTTAGGTCATGTTCTGTCAGGCTCTATTCTGTGAAATGGCATTGTGTCGTGGCACGTGGGTGTCTAGTGTTCAAGTGCTTTGAAGTAGCACTAAAGTGGCAAATTGAACTCCCCAAAACGCCCAAATATTTAAAACACAAGAGTAGCAATCAGTTTATAACTATCTGTGATGTCATGTGTAAGGTTATGATTAGGGCAACGCGTGAGGGGAGCAGAATTATAGTGTCTCAGCTAACCACAGCTGCCTAATTTCAGTAATCTCAAGTTTGTGGTTTTATATCGAAGTTTTACCATCCCCTCTTGTGATGTAATCTCTGGGAGTATCTGTTTTCGGTACTATAGGTCAACATGTGATTTTAATTGAGTGGGATTATTGTATGGGGCAATATTTCAATATATGTGTATTGTACACGCACGGGTCCTCAGAATGGAATCTCCTTTTTTCATAAGTAGTACATCATATGGACTATGTTTGATACAACATTTGTGCATAGTACACTTTTGTTGTCATCACATATAATAATCATTGGTTTAGTGGGAAAAAATACATGGTGGATTGAAAAAGCCCACACACTGTCTGATTCTCAATTCATTATTTTAGTGCTTTTCGTTTTTGAATTTTTTTTTAATTTTTAGTGATATAGTCCTTTTTCCCCGTGTCTTTTTCGATTGGATTACATTTCCACCCAGGTCAGACATGGTCCACAATGTTTGACCACAGCAGTAGAAGTGATGAGATCATCTGGGTCCCGGAATGAAAGAAAATGCAGACAGTTGGTGTTATTTCCTGGTGGAGGGGCACCATTTGCAAAAAATAATTGAACGGTGCAATGCAAAACGACACTGATGTGATCCCATTTTATTCAAGAGAAAGTTAGAAGTGTAATCAAATAAACCTCGTACCTCAGACCAACCTTAAACCTCCACAGGACAAACATTCTACATGGATGAGCGCATAAAACCAATATATTTGCAGTGCAGCACAAGAAAGAAATTTGTCCAGATCTTCTTGAATCTCCAAATAGAAATCTGTAAGAGGGTGAAAAAATAGTTTATGATAGAGCACGCTCTAGAACACAGGAAAAATGCATTCTCAGAGTTTCCACTGCAAATAAGCCAGTGCATACTTCCTGAAATTACCTAAAAGAAAATGACCATGTAGCACAGCATATAATCAGTATATATAAAAATGTAAATGTTTGTTTGTTCAAGGCCTTAAATCTCCGAAAGTTCTTCACCGATTGCTTTGAAATTTTGACACAACGTGGCATTCGAATAGGCATATGTTTTTATATGCCTACTATACATAGATGTCATACCTGTGACCGGTAACAACATGCTTTTCCTGAAAAACAGTGCCATCTGTTGGACGTAAAAGCAACACATGCTATACTAAACATTTTAATGTAAACCAGCGCCATCTGTTGGACGTAAAAGCAACACACGCTGGCTCAAATACGTGCAGAGGAAACAGCAGAGCGACGTGCTGCCAGAATTTAGGATGCACGGTTGCGAGCACGGAGATCGCGTTCTGCAGCTTCAGATCTGCTTTGAATGCGAGAGGCTGAGAGTGGCTGAGCAGATCAGGGTCAAACACGACTCCGTGCTCAGCAATCATGCGATTATAATCGCCTTGCATTCTGGTACAACCCAACTGATGATTATAGTTTGAGCCGGCATGTTCTCATCGGCACCATGACTGAAGTGTGTCCTTATTGGAAGGCTCTGATATTTGATGGAGAAACGAAAGGAATGTGTTGCGCCGCCGGGAAAATTAAACTGCCTCATCTTGGAGAAGCGTCAGAGCCATTAAAAACTACCAACAAGCATTGTGCGTCAACCACGACTCTGTGCTCAGCAATCACGCGATCACAATCGCCTTGCATTCTGGTACAACCCAGCTGATGATTATAGTTTGAACCGGCATGTTCTCATGGGCACCATGACTGAAGTGTGTCCTTATTGGAAGGCCCTGAGATTTGATGGAGGAACGAAAGGAATGTGTTGCGCCGCCGCTTAAATTAAACTGCCTCAACTTGAAGAACCGCCAGAGACATTAAAAACTGCCCACAAGCATTGTGAAATTAAACATATTACAAACGTGCGCTTTCTCTTTTCTTTCTTTTCCATTTAACCAGACTTAGCCACAGCTACGCGTGACCGGGGACAGCTCGTCTTAATTAAAAATATAATTTGTAATCTTCAAGTTAGGGAGAATTTAACTTTCTTTGCTAAATTCCTCCTACCTTAGAAACCTGGAGTTAGGACTTTTTCATATTAACTTCTGGGTGAGTGAGACCGTTTTCTCACTCTCTCGTGTGTTTTTAGATTTTTATGTTTTCACTGTTTTTGGAGTCTGACATGCTCGATAGGCATCTGCTTTTTGTAGAGTGACCCACAGCATCCTCAGTGCAGTATCACTGGGTAATCCTTTGGATTTCTTTTAAGGTTTAAATACCTTTTCTTGGGTGAACTACTGTTCCCAAGAATAGTAAGATGGAATTGATCTTACTTACATTTTTTTTTTTTGTAGGCCCAGCAAACACCATCTTATATGGCGTGCTGGGTGGTTACCTAGTGGCCCCTTATCCTACTTTCTCCTCTAACATTCTTTGTTACCCTCACTACTTTAAATGACTGGAGGTAGAGGTTTACATTTTTCTACCAGTGTGCTTTTCTAACGCAGGCTATACCCTCAGCTGCAGCACAGAACCCATGTCAAAATGTCCTGTCTTCTTTTTTTGTCATTTTCTGTTTGTGAGGTCTTTTGTGGATTTTACTCTGTGAGTCGAGACAGATTTGAGCCCTTTGTGTGTTTTGCTTTTTGGCAGGCTTCAGCCCTGAAGCCTGCCCCTGGCTCCAGTTTGTCTGGAAGAGCAGTAAGTGAGGGAGGATCCTGAAAACTTACCAGTCCTTTGTCTTAAGGTATGCCTGACTGAAACCAGTCTGGATTGGCTGGCTGTTTGTCAGGGAAGGACAGCCACCCTGCTGTGTGATTGACAGCCTAGGCTGTGAACGAATGGGAAACCTTGCTTAAAAGACGAGGGTTTTGGGACTAGTGGCAGGGTCAACCACTAGAAGAAACAAACGAAGCAGAATTCGTGAAGAGTAGCCTGCTGCAACCTCCTTGACCTCGAAGGACCGGTGAAGCCCTGCTGCTGTGCTGACTTTCTTTTGCATATCGACAGAGAAGCTCCAGATGGGATGACATTTTCCCTTGGGTTAGTGGGACGGACTAACCCCTAGACGGTCTCCACTTTGGCACAATCCCGACTTGCTGTGCCTCTCCTTTGCTGCAAAAGCCCAATGCGAGGGGTTGAGTGTCCATAACCGAGTGCAACATCTGCCACAGAACAAATCCAGCCAAAAGCTCCAGGAACCTCCTCAGGACACTCAAGAATTAGGAAATCCCAATCCAGAGACCGTGATCCAGAGTGTAGGATCGATGGAGCAAGGAAAGTCCAACCGGAGGATTCAAATTGTCCTCACTTAATAAGTAAGTATGTTCTAACCTTTCTATTTCCTTAACCCTTCCTTTCTAAAAATCAGAGTCTGCATTAGTCCAGTCTGGGCATTATGACTGCTCTCACAAGAGTTTCACAGTTTTTCTGAGATACAAAAGGTTTCACCAAGCTCAACAACCTTAAATGGTATTGAGATTTCCTAATGACATTGTTTACCTGAGTATCAGCTCCCAATGATGCTTCAAAAAACACCAAGTGTTTTAACTTCTTCCTGTAAACTAATATCCTGTATCTCAATTCTAAAACTTGAGATCTAACTTTGCTCCGGCCTTGGGGGAACTCAAAATCAGCATCTCCGTCTTAGAGTTGTTAAGGCACAGCCAATTGGAAGCCATCTATTTTTTTTACTGCATCATATACATTTTGCACCTTGTTAGAGTCAATAGAGTAGTCACCTGACTATTTTATCAAGAGATGCGTATCATCTGCATGATTCTCAAACACGACACCTAGGCCATCCAATAACTCGCACAAAGAGCGAATGTAAACATTAAACATAGCGGGTGACAAACAAGCCCCCTGAAGCACACGGCACATGATTCTAGACTGCAGAGAGGTTGCTTTGTCTAGGACTACTCTAGACATATGATTACCAAGAAAAGAGCTAAACCATTTAGCAGCAACAGTAGAACAGGCACCAATGTCCTCTAGGGCTGAGAGAAGCCTTTCATGGGTCACCAAGTCGAAAGCTGAGGAATAATCCAAAATCAGCAGAAGGCCAGACTTGCCTCCATCCAGCATATCCAGCATTTGCATTTAAAGGTCAACCAAAGTACTTTCAGTACTATGATTGGCACGAAAGCCAGATTGCCTAGGATTTTAAATATTCATTGATTCAAGGTGATTTTGAAATTGACTTTGCCCACAATTTTTAACATAAAAGTGACATTAGTAATAGGTCTAAGACTCCCACCATTAATGTGGCCTAGACCTATCCTTTTGATCAAGTAGGTAACGACCACCTGTTTCACCAAGTCAGATACTGAACTGTACTGAAAAGAGGCATTGATAAAGCGGGTAAAGAAAGGCCCAAAAACAGTAGGTGTGCTATAGGGACCCCAGCCGGCCCATAGGAGTGGGGTTTCCCAAACAGCATTTTAAGATGAGTAGCAGCACCCTCGAGAAGGATGGGGATGCAGATTAATACTCTGCATCAAATCAATAGTGACAACTCGATAGTTTGGCAAAGGGAATCTGTTTAATGATAAGTACAAAAAACGGGGAGTTTATGAATATCAGCAATCGCTCGATCTTGTTTCTTGCTTCAACTCCAATTAATTTCAGAAAAAACACATCGTTTATACCAAAAACTCGTCATCACTGACGTGTAATATTTCAAAACGTAGCATGCAACTCGATTGGTTCTAGGAAGGTAACTTTAATATAGGTACTATATCTGTATATGGTAACGAAGTGAGGGTATTGGATAAAAAATGTCAGGTGGGGCCTTCCTTCAAAATGGCTACTCTAGACGTCACTAAAAGTATGACATCCCATTGGTTCTACTAACTACAGGACCCCAGATTACTTGGTCCACTATGACTGGGTTAGCTTCAACCCCACTCATATTTTTCCACTTGCTTAGCAGCGTGCAGAATAGCGGGCCAGGTGCAGGGGGTTCGTCTGCACCTCCAGCCTCCCTCCAATTATTGCAACAATCAATCATCACCTCAGTGGTCATGTGTCAATTATTTCTTTGTATTTTGGCCTGAAGTCTACTTCTTGGTCTGGGGAAGTTAAGGCGTCTGGGCATGGCAAGAGTCCATGCGTAGGTGTGAAAGTTTCATCCCTTCTGCTTGCTCGGTCACGTGATTTCAACACCGTGAAATTGTGTTATTCTTCATACAATTTCATGTATTTGATTTAATTCTGCCAGTCGTCTGCCATCTGTGGCTTATCTTGACCTTTCTGTGCAGGATACACTGTTCTTCTTCTCATTAATTGTATCCACTGTGGGACTATTTCAGCCTATATGACCTTGGCTTCTTGGCATGGTTGTCATCGTCTGAGTTTCTCTCAGTCTTTAATTCTTAATTTGCTTGCTGCAAAGCTCTCCTCTTGAGACCTTTGGTAACCTTTAGTCGATTCTGCTCTTGTGCATCGTGGAAGTATACTTGTATAAAGTGCTCCTTTTGAGGTAGATATGTATAGGTGGCGCTTGCTGCAATCTATCTTACTAGTAAGCATAAGCAAGCCTCACAATTTATTTTCTGTGCTTCTTGCGGTTGCTGTGCATAATTTACACATTTAAACTGGCTGACTATCTTCATCACGCTCATGGCATAGTTTTCTGACATTTTGACATCAATTATTTCACTTTAGACTTGGGATGTCATTTATCCATGGTATTTTGTCTCTTTTCATCATTCACAGCCGGTAAGATAGCTCATCGGCTAAGCGCTCGCTGCTGCGACCTGAGTTTGATCTGCAGGTTGCAGCTTCGAATCCCGTCAACGCCAACTCAGCTTTTCATCCTTCAGAGGTTGATAAATGAGTACCAATTTTGGTTGGGTGATATTGTATGTAAAATATGTGCTCTGTGAAGCGCTTTGGATAAAGGCGCTTGTAAATAACACATCATCATCATTGTCACAGCGTCTATATGTGATTCAGTCCAGGTTCTTGTGATGTCTTCTTTTAGTATCTCCTTGGTTTCTTCAGGTATTGCATTTTGACAATCGTCATTCTGTCTCATTTGTCGGTATGGTTTTCTCAATGGGTACCTCACTGTCCAGGTTTTCTTAGGTGTCAGTACTTCAATAGGTGCTGTTAGTCTGATAGGTACTGGACAGAGCCCCGCTGCAGCTCTCTGCTGATTTATCTGCTCATCATACGTCACATACTTTGACGTGATAGTTCCTGGTACTTCAAAATGGGCGGTTGGAGTGTGAATCGTGCTTGGTACCTCCTCTACATAGGGTTATTTAAAACAAACTTAGGGGAGATAACATCATTCGGACAGGATGTTGGTTGCATTCATTTTAGTACTTCCTCCATCTCCACAATAGAAATAGATTTAAAGTGGAACATGGGGCAGATTCTGGCCCAGGGATGGAGGGGAGAATCTCTGAGGATCGATCTTCTAGAATTTTCATCCTTACGGCATAGATTTTACCCAGAAATGCTTCTTGGATTTTTAGGCACTCATCATCTGTATGCGTGACAGGATCAGATTGCAGGTGCTGACTTTCTAAGTATTTAAAATGGAAAAAAAAATCTCTGTGCAATTGCCAGCGTTTTCGATTTCGTTGCTAAAGAATTATTTTATTACATCAATAATTTTCTTCCTATATACATTTTCCAATTCGTTCCAGGTCTGGTTATTGACTACTGATTTATCTTTATGCCATGCTCGTTTGGCACATTCCTGACCCTGTTTCAGATTAGCTAAAAGTGATTAAACCAAGATTTCATATTGGAATCATTGTTAACTGCAATCGTTTTCAAAGGTGCAACTAGCTCCAGAAAGGTGCTCAGATAGCCCTTGTACATAATGACCAGCGTATCTGCATTTAGTCTATCTAGATAGCATTGAAGTCCATCTAGATTTATTTTCTTTCAATTCTGTGTAGATACCTCTTCCCTCAGGGCAGGTTTCCCAGGGAGTTCAACCTTAAAGATGACACAGAAATGATCAGACCATGGGCATGGTGCGTTTTCCCATAATTCAAGAGGTACATTTCTTGTCACCACCCAATTAAGGGTCTTACCAACAATATGTGCAGGGGCATTATTATGAATTTTCATTCTGTTATTGAGAGAGAAACTGTTATTCTAGAACTAGAGCTTCAGGGTCTGCTGGTTTGGCTCACCATTTGTTAAATTGGCCAATATTATAGTTGAACGATTAGATTAATTGAGGGATGCTAAAATATTCATGAAAGACTCAATAAGATCGGGGGGGTTGTCCTTGGGTGGAGAATAAACTTAAATGAAGTCCACACAGGTATTTGCAGAGGGAGTAATTATTAAGTGCAACATCTCGGAGTCTTGACAATCAATAGGGGGTGAAAAGAAGTTCAGCCACGTGCAATGAATGCAAAAGATCCAAATTACTTTCAACTAATGCAAAATAACCAAATATTTTCACTTCAATCACACTCAGCATCTGCACAGTTTGAGTTCTGCAATCAGAATGACAAAAGTCTACAAAAGGGTGCCTATTATACTTTCCAAAATCAATGGCACAAAAAGAAGACTATAGTAAGCAAACTACCAAAATGGCTGACACGTTTTCACTGCAACCTATCACAGGCAAGTACACAATTGCAACAGTAACACCAACTAATTGCAAACACCAAAACACATACAAAACATGTTTTTAACCATCTTTTTATAACCGCTGCCATACCACCCATGGCTATAGACACCTTTGTTGAAGCCGCAGATGCACATACATTTTTTTTACATACTCATAAGCACACATTGCCAAGCTATTAAAGTTCAAATGACACAAGGGTAGAGGAGAGTGCAAGAAATCAGAAATACATGTATAATTATTTGGTCTAATATCCACAGAATAATATGATTATTGCACTGAAGTTATGGCTTAATAACCGTGGCTATTCTGTATAGCTGCGTGTACAATAACAACCAATCAACTGGCGTGGTATTGTAACGTGGCTACATACGCCTGGTGTGATGCTCCACATGTATGCCAGCAGCCAATGTAACTAGTTGCTTCTGTTTTGTCATAGCAGCGGCTATTGGGAAAAACTGTGAACGATCAAATGCTTTCCTGCTCTACCAGGCACTTAGAAAGTGCCCCCCACATGTATGTCAGCACCCCCCACTCCTCTGATGACCTCCTCACCTCCCCTGCCCTCTCCCATTCCCCCTGTAACAGTAGTCATTTCTGTGATGCAGTTTCAGTTGAAATGTCAGCTAGCCGTGGCTATACCCCAGGTTATAGCCGGCGCAATGCTCTATACCTGAGCGTATGTTTTGTCATAGCCGTGAATATTGGGAAAAACAATGAAAATAAACATTCACTGCCCTCAGGAATTTCCCTCCACATCTGTGCCAGCTCACCCTTGAGGGCATCCTCACCTCCCCTGCCCTCTCCCATTCCCCATACACCACACGTTGTTTCTGTGACGCAAATTCAGTTGAAGTTTTGGGTATCTGCTGTTATAGCCCATGTTAGAGCCAAGGGATACTGCAAATGTTTGAGCCTCATGTTGCAAACTTGATCCCTAGCCCACCTCCAACTACTAACTTTAAATTGGTGTCCACTTGCCTCCCCACAAATGACTTTTTCTGAGTTTTATTTTCCAATACCCTCGGCTATAACCTGGGGTACAACCGTGGCTATCTCTCACATTGAGAAACAAAAAGGGGGCTGCTGTTTCATTTATAAACACCCAGTTCCTGGGTAGCTATCTATTTTGGAGAAGGGGCAACCTCCTTTTCCATTCAATACTAACTAAAGTACTGGACGGAATAACACCAAACCGCAAACGGATCACGAGTCAAGGCTTCGTACCCAAATTGTTTTGGACCTGGTAGAAATCTGTCGAGCGGTTTGGCCTGTGTCGTCCACCAAAAATGGACCCTTTTTTCTATGGGCAAATTATTGGGGATTAGGCCAAAACTACTCTTTTTTGTTTTCTTAATAACTTTTTTATTTTTCAAAGAATCTTTCCACAACTATCCAGTCTTGCGGGGGCTTGTGACAAACTTTTTTTCTGCAAAGATTCAGGCAATTTCATCACTTGAGTTAAAAGCTCTTAGCAATACATTTTTTACAATTTCTTATGTAACTCCTTTTTACCTTAACTATAGGATGGCGGCCGCCCACCTATTATATATATATATATATATATATATATATATCCAAGGAAAAAACTTTAGTTGCAGGGACGTTAAGGTGAGAACTTAATGCAACAGAACCCAGAAAATTCAGCTAAAGCACCTTAACTTCGCGCCCCCTTTTGTGCAGACAATGACCACAATGATGACTTCACAGATCACATCACTGATGACATCACTAATTGCATTACATCAGTAACTGGCATTAAGCATGGCATTCAGCCATGGTCAGTGTGCATGGCCAAATATATTTTAACACATGAATGGGTACTAGTCATGGCCTTCAGTTATGGACAGTGGACACAACTTTCACCCATGTGCACTGAATATTTTAAAATACTAACAAACTACAAACAATAGATTTTGGCTTTTACCAGTGGATGCAGCTTTCAACAGTGTCCACTGTATGTTATATACACTGAAAGGGCACTAGCCATGGGCGTTGCAACACAATACTGTCCAGTGGCCACAATCTTTGACTGTGCCCACTATATATTCTAACATATATGGGAAGAGCCATGAAGGTCTACTCCGACACAGCTAACGCAGATCCTACCACTATAAACTGCGGTGTCCCCCAAGGATCTTGTACAGCTCCCACCCTCTATAACCTCTTCACAAAACTCCTCTTCGACCTACTTGACTTTGTCTCCATGGGTGTTGCATATACAAACTATGCAGACAATACTCAAGTACTTTTACCCCTATCTGCCCCCACGGCCCTTCACAACATCTATGCCAATATCCAAGCTTGGAAGGCAATCAATGGCCTCTGTCTTAATGGGGAGAAGACTGAAATTCTCATCCTGGGCCAGACAAACACATTATCAAAACTAAGCCCCCAATACAAGAACTTCAACATAGACAACTCAAACATCTCCGTATCATCCTCTGTCAAGACTCTAGGTGTTCACATTGATGCAAATCTATCGATGAACAAACAAGTCAGGGCCATAGCCTCTGCATCAGTGTTCAGCACCAAACTCATCAATGCCATTAAACCCTACTTACCAACCCCCAACTGCTTGGCCATAGCTAGAGCAACTATAGGAGCAAACTCGATTATTGCAACACCCTCCTAGCTGGCACCTCCACCAAAAACATTCACAGTCTGCAAACCACACAAAACAATGCCCTCAGAGCCACCATGAGCATCCCTAGAAGAGACCATATATCCCATGCCAGACGTGAAGCCCGGTGGCTCCAGGTCAAAGACCGTATTACTCTAAAAATCCGCACCATCACTCACAGATGCATCAACAAAACCGCTCCAGCATACCTATCTGAAGCAATATCAAGGACCACATCCACTCGCCCCACCAGAGCTCAGTAAAGCAACCAGCTACACATACCACGCATAAAGAGAGACACAGCGGGAGGTCTAGGCTTCTCGTATATTGCACCGAAACTCTGGAACTCACTCCCTGCCACCCTTGGAGCTGAAACTTCCATCTCTGTCTTCCGCAACAACCTCAAGGCCACTCTCCTCAACTAGCAAGTGGAGGACTGCCTCCTCCACTTCTGCCATGTATATTGTAATATAACACAAATGTAATATAACTATATTGTAACCTGTATATAGACTGCTAATGACTATGTAACTATATTGCAACCTGTATATATATTGCTAATGACCATGTAAATAAGTAACTAAGCTTTGTACTGTAACAAGTGCCACAATGTCCTCGGGCTGTTGTGCGCTATATAAATACGAATAAAACAAACAAAACAAATAAAAAAACAAACAAAAGTTTTTTCCTTGAATTTCAAAGGTTTTGTTATTGCATGGATTTTAGAATGATTCCAGACCCTTAGCCATGGTCTTCGGATTGCAGGCTTTGAGAACTTTTGTTTTAGGCAATGCGTAGTGAGATTCAATTATTTACCATGGAGCACACACTTTGGTTAAGCAGCATTCTCCAAGCGGTATACCCCTTTTCGGCACCATCATTTTGGTGCAGGCTGATTTGGCATGCCCATTCTGCTGCAGCGCCCATTTTGGTGCACCCTTTTCGGCGCAAAACCCATTCTGGCATGTTATTTTGGTGTGAGTGATGTTTGGACGTGGCTCACATTGCAGCCACGACTAAATGCCCTCATGCTAAATAAGATCACAGGCCTGAACTGCAACAAACTGCACCACCTCCCACTTGCGTTTCTTTTCTTTTAATTACATTTAAAAAGAACATACAGTCTTGAACCCTGATCTGCCAGAGTACAAGGCCCAACATACAACCAGAAGGCCGAGCATATAAGCACAAGGCCACAATGGCTTATTGCTTTATGGGTCAAACATTTCATACTTAACCTATTATTTAATATGTTAAATGATAAAAGGCTAGGTATGTAACTTGTGAAAATTCAAACAATTACATAATTGTGGTATAATGGTTAAGTGTTGCGTCTCTAACTCCTTAAGGCCAGGGTTCTCTCATAGCAGCATGCAGCATAAATGTGAATTTTTGTTTTATTTCATTTTTTTTCTGGTTTATAAAAATGCAGATGCTGTGTGTTATGAGATATTTAAAACTAAGAAAACACATGGTGTTCCGGACTGTGGGCTGTCTGCCATCCATACAGTAACTGGGTCCAACCCTGCTTAGTTTCAAAGCGAGGAAGGACCCAGATCCTTTAGGCCATGTTTCTCTAAGTATTCTTTCAAGGGGAGGTCCATATATTAGGCAACATGGCTTTAGTGGGCTGACCCTTTCCTCACTTTGAAGCTAAGTAGTGTTTTCCCCAGTTACTGCAGGAATGGGGTTACTCCACGGTTGCTGTAAAAATACCAGTTTATTTTTTATTATTGACTGGAAGATTACACATACCAGAATGCAATTCAGCAAAAGGCAATACATTGTCTCTAAGTGCAAAACCTTCAAACACTGACAGTAGCCCGGTTTAAAAAAATTTAAATAATTCAGATACCCATTCAGTCTCCCACCCATGCAGTAACCGAGACTGACCCTGCTTAGCATCAAAGCAGGCTGAACCTGCTTAGCTTCAAAGCAAGAAAAGGGCGGCCCATTCCTCTAAGTGGCTTTGTAAGTTTGGCTTATTTATCAGGCAACCTGACCTGAGGACAATAGCCCCTTACTTGCTTTGCAGTTAAGCAGAGTCTCTCCTGGTTACTACATGAATGGGAGAGCTGGATGGCAATTGAGTCAGTGATTTTTTCACCCCAGATTTCACTATAGTTATAAAAATATCTTTAAAAATGTTTTTTTTTAAATGTATCCACGCGTACCAAACGACACATATCCGCGGTTATCTGTAGTCCTTTGTAACTTCAAATACAGCTGCGAATATCGGCAAAATAGCTGAAAACAAAAAAATGCTTCCCTGCCCCCAGGCCATCATCAAGTGACTCCCTCATCTGTGCCAGCTTCCCCCATTCCCCAGAAGGCCTCCCTACCTCCCCTGTCTCTCCCTTTCACCCCAGAGCACACACTGCTTCTGTGACGCTGTTTGCTTTCAGATGTCGTCTATTGCCGAGGCTACAGAAAGCTTTGTGGTGCAAACTCTGTCCCTGGACCCCCTCAAGCTCCTAATTTTCACTCAGTGCTTTCTTTCCATCCCCCGACCGCTACCCTAGGGACATTTGTATATTTGGTGACTTGCAAATAGCATTTTACTGCATTTCATTTTCCCATGACCTCGGCTATAGCCGCGAATATCTCTCGCATCGAGAGAAAAACAAGATGGCGGACGTTTCATTTCTGAAAACCATATCGTGTAATGCAACAAGGGAAGTATAACTATAATTTTTGGGGAATGGATCACGCCTTTTTCCATCAAATTTTAAAATAACTACAGCATGGAATAACCCCAAATTCGTTACTGCGGTTTAGTATGTGCGCTTTGGCAAAAATTGTCATTTTTTGTCCATGGGAAAATGAATGGGAAATAGGGCGCACAGGTGGAAGAAAAAAAAATGTTGACGCTTATTAACTTTTTCATTTTTTAATTAATATTTATGAAACTTTGCAGTCTGCAGGGCAGGGTGGTGCAGACTTTTAATCACTTCCGAAATTTCGTCCAAATCTATTACTCAAATCAAAAGTTATTAATAATATAATTTTGAGGGGTTCCTATGTGTCTCCAACTCACCTTAACTATTGCTGCCGTATAATATATTTATATATGTTATAGGGCAGCAGTCTCCGCCCTATAGTTAAGGTAAATGGAGTTACATAGGAAATTGAAAACATGAATTACTAATACCTTTTGACTCATGTGATGGATTTGGCTGAAATTTTGCAAAAGAAAGGTTTGTCATGGGCCCCGCGAGGATTGATTGAAAGGTTTTGGAAAGATTAGTTGAAAAATAAAAAAGTTATTAAGAAAACCAAAAAACACAGTTTTGGTCTTGTCCCCATTCATTTTCCCAAAACAAAAAAAGTAAATCTGTGCTGGCCTGCATAGGCAAAACCACTGGACAGATTTGGAACTGATCTGAAACAAATTGGGCACGAAGCATTGACACACGATCCTTTTGTGGTTTGGGGTTATTCCGTCCAGTACTTAAAATATTTAATAGAGAAAATATCCAAAATAGTTAGCTATATCTCGGGTAAATTGCCAAGAAACCAGGTTTTATAAAGGAAACAACCGCCATGTTTTTTTTTCTCAGTGCTTGAGAAAGCCACAGTTATAACCTTGGTTAGCACAAAATGATAAATCAGGAAAATGCCATTTCCAGGTGAGAAATCAGGGAAATACCTTTAGAGGAGAGATCGTGGGAGGTAATAGGACACCAAGGTAAATTTGGGAGTTGTAGGAGGTATAGGGAATGAGCTTACAACACTAAGCTTTTCTGTAACCTCGGATATCGGACAAAATAGTCTCAGCTACCCAACATCTCAACTGAAACTGCAAGTGTTGTGGGTTAATGGGAGAGGACAGGGGAGGTTAGAAGGCCATCACGGTAGTAGGGGGTTTTGGCACCAATGTGGGGGGGCACCTGGTGATAGTCGGGGAGGGCAGGGAAGTCTTTTTTGTTGTTGCTGTTTTCCCGATAACCATGGGTATAAGGACTACAAAAGAATAACCAAGGTTATGACCAAGGATATTTCTGTTTCATAGCCGCGGTTATAGAAAAATAAAATATATATGGGGTTTTACAGCTACAGTGATTTCGGGGGTAAAAAAGCACTTGTAATGGACAGTGACATGATAGGCATTCGGGACTCCTAACCATTCAGTAAACGGGACCGACTTTGCTTAGCTTCAAATCGAAGAAAGGGCCGGCCCCCCAGGCCATCTTGCTTTAAGTGGTGTGCTAACTTAGCAACATGGCCTGAGAGGGCCGGCCCCTTCTTTTCTTTGAAGTTAAGCAGGGTCATCCTGGTTACTGCACGGATGGGAGACAGTCCATTTCACAGTCCCGGATGTTTTCTTAGTTTTAAATATATCATAACACACTTAGAAAACACAAGGCATCCGTATTTCGTTTTTTTTTAAACTGTGCTACTGTCAGTCCTCGAAAGTATTGCACTGTAAAGGTCAAGCTGCCATGAGGCCCACATGAAAAGAGGAGCTATCCCTGTGTAAGGAGCTGCTAATACATGGAGAATTGCAAACCCAGTTTGCACGTGCAAGGCAAACTAGAATAACCTTTTATTATTATAGGGCGGCGGTTCACGCCTAAGGATAAGTTGAGTCAAAATCCCATGAGAAACCTGAAAAAAATCATTTCTAATAACTTTTGGCTCATACAACAGATTTGGCCAAAATCCTGAAGACAATTATGGATGCTCAGGCCCTCGCAGACTGCACATTTGTAAAGCATTTGTTGAAAATTATTTTTAAAAAAAGGACAAAAATTCAAACTTGCCAACTACTACCCATTCCTTTTCTCATAGACAAAAAAGGTCAATTTTTAATCCACCACACAGCCCAAACTGTTGGACTAATTTAGTCCAGGTCTGAAACAACTTGGTCATAAAGCAGTGGCTTGCGACCCTTTTGTCGTTTGGGCGGGTATTCTGTCCAGTAGCTTTTTAAATATTTGATGGAAAAGGGGGTGCTCCAAAATAAATAGCTATATCTCGGGTAAACTGCCAAGAAACCATGTGTTTATAATTGAAAGAGCTTCCATGTTTTCTTTCCTGATGCAAGAGATAGCCACAGTTGTAACCAAGAGTATCAGAAAACGACACTCAGAAAAAAGGCTTTTGCAGGTCAATAAACATGCAAATGCAATCAGTCTAGAGGAGCGGGGAGGCAAGAGGACACCTTGGCTATCGGACAAAATAGCTGCAAATAGCCAACATTTCATATCAAACAGAAACACAAAGAGTTGTGGGGGGAATGGGAGAGGGCCGTAGAGGTGAGGAGGACTTTAGGGGAGTAGGGGGAGCTGGCACAGATGAGGGGGCACTTGGTGAGGGCCTGTGGGGGCAGGGAAACTTTCTTGAATTCTGGCGTTTTTTCTGATAACTGTGGGTAAGATGACTACAGGTAACCAAGATTTCTGAAGGTCTGTACCCGCGGCTATAGAACATTTTTTTTAGAAAAATTGAGATTTTTACAGTTGCAGTGACGTTGGGGGTGAAAAATCATACGAATCTGGGACTGCAATACATGCAGTAACCTGACCGACCCTGCTTAGCTTCAAAGAGAGGAAGGGCTTGCCCCCTCAGGCCATGTTGCCTAATAAATTAGCACAAGTTACAAGACCACTTGGAGCAACATGGCCTGTGGTAGCGATGGGAGACAGTCCACAGTCCTGGATGCTGTGTGTTTTCTTACTTTTAAATATCTCATAACACTAAGAAAACAAACAGCATCCGTGCTACTGTCAGTCCTTGAAGGTATTGCACTCAGAGACCATATATTTTGCCTTTTGATGAATTGCATTCTGGTATTTGTCGTCTCCTAGTCATGATGGGGGAAGAATGCCACAATTGTACAGCTTTTGCCTAACATAAGGGTATATATATATATATATATATATATATATATATATATATATATATATATATATATATATATATATATATATATATATATATATATATATATATATATATATATATTTGAGTGACACTATGGTATGTGTACTTTGAAAGTCATGTTTATAAAGCAGAGTATTGTTGAAAGGCAGACATGGGGGTGAGGAGGGTAAATGATGAGAGGGCAAGTAAGTCATGATTTACCCAACACCTGATAAATAACCTGGGAATGGAAATGTTGCAATAAATATGCTGGAAAAGTATAAAAAGTGCTCACCTTTAAGACCCAGCAATCTGTAGTACAATATTCCCTGAAAAATAAAATACCAATATGAAACAAGTGCTTTTGGTCCTGTGGGCAAGTGTCTGCATTGGGAACATGACAACCTTAGTAAAATCCTTGAAGCCAAATACTTGATCAAGCTTGAGAACCTAAAAAGAAAACAAGGCGATGCGTCCACCCTCTGAAAAAGAGTTATGCTTTCCACCCTTATGTTCCCTGAAGACAGCCACAATCAGGGGACAATAACTGTGTCACTGTCCAGGATTGCAGATTTTCTTGCCACATCGTGGGAAAATACTCATGACTTACTTGCCCTCTCATCATTTCCCTTCCTATCCACCATGTCCGGCTTCCACCATTACTCTGCTTTATGAAGACAACAATGTAAACAACTGTGGTCTTTCTTATGTCTCATGAATGATCTTTATCTTATGCTGTTATGCAAGGCAGCCAGGAGCTTTCGTTGGTGTTATTTGGCCCCTGCTCCTTTCCGATAGAGGTATTCTGAACAAGTTAAATAGAAATATACCAGACTGTCCATCTTGGAATAATAACCCTCCATCACCAAATATTTTCCATGGTAATCTAGGTGTTGATAATATACTTTGCTCAGAAAGACAATTATGACATTCTTAATATGACAAAATAAGTACCGGAAGTGATCATTAGAAATGAACATTGAGAAGTTTTAAAAAGGGCCGATTTACAATTTTAATAAAATGAAATAATTTCCATTTTTGAAAAAAAGCTTCTTTTGCCAACAATACACCCCATTTTGCCTCCTTTTTGGAAGGGGTTACTCTAATATTAAAATCAATTATCTGTTTCTTCTGAGAGCACCAAGGCTATGATTAATTTCCCATGCTGACCATTGATTGGTTGATAGTCTTGCCAAATGCAGGTTGCAGTACACATACACTCATAATATAAAAATAGAAAAGAAACACAGTTGTAGGCCTTGAAGCCTGGGCCTCTGGTCTCTTAAATGAGCTACACAATCCACAGTACCCACTGGAGAACCACTCTGGGTTGCCCTCACCTCAGGCAGAACGACAATGCGTCACCCGTGTAATAAAGACAATCCTCCATGACACACATGCAGAAACAATCTGTGTCTTCAAGTTCCAGATTTGGGCCCAGCTCAGGTGATGTCTCTGTCGCTGCTTCTGTTGTTCTACATTTAGTCACAAAACAATCACTTCGTTCCCCTGCCTGCATTAAAAGCTCTGTGTGTTTGCATCTGTTAGAGCTGCTGCCAGCAATGGCTGGGGGCGCTCCATCACTCTATCAAATGGTCTGACTCTCTCTCACAGAGAGGGGAGGAGACAGAAACACAGTATGAGATGGAGAGATCAGGAGAAAGGGGGAGCAAGGCCAAGAGAGAAAGAGAGCTATGATATGATGTTTATAACGCACTTAATACCCCGAGCTTTCTAAGCGCGGATGCGTTGCTCCAAAGGCGAGCACGTTGCCGCTGAGATATCCACCCGAGAAATAGATTCAAAAATGATATTCCAGATACAGGTAGTGCTTATCTATTTATGTTAAACATGTCTACAGTGCACCTAAGGCACCTGGCAAGGTGGCAGCCATATTAGGAAAGCTTTTAGAAGGCTTGGGCAAAACACATGATCTTCTAGGGGCATTATTCTCACGCCATTGGCCAGAGACTTAGCTCTCTTCATTCAGCCATAGTTCCCATCCATTTTTGTCACCAAGGCGGGTGAAAAACACCCGATTTTCATTTTGGCGGGTGCGGGGCCCATAGAAGTGAATGGGCATATGAGGGACTTGGCATGTGATTCATCTGCTTTCAAGGCAGGTGACACTCGCCAAAAGCGGGTGAGTTGAGAGCTATGATTCAGCCCTTTGTAATCCACATTAGGGGAAACGGATCTATGAGATTACTGCGTTGTTTTTACTGAGACCCTGTTACAGAGAACTATACCTTTAAGAGAAGGCAAAGGACCAGTCACGGTACCCCGTGACGTGGAAGGAGGGAGGAGGGAGGAGAAACATCCGTTCGAATGTAGTTGGGTAATAAAGAAGCCGTTATACCTTCCAGCTGGTGTGCGCCTTTATTTCCATAGGCCCTAGAAGGCCAACATTGGCGACGAGGCTTACTCCGGGCCACACCAGCGTCCTCCTCCCAGTGCGAGTGATCCCGGCATGCTGTGGCAGCAAGAGCTGCTCATTCCAGGATCCCCGGCGTCCTCCTTCCTTGAGTGCAGGCGATCCCACCGCACAGAGTCAGCCCAGGCAGTAGACGCCTGCAAGCAGCCCTGATCCCGGGCCCTTTCTCCCTCCGCTCCCAACCAGCAGCAGAAACAACGTACGGCGCCTTCTGCCGAAACACGCTCTTACATGCCATCCAATTGCAAGCAGAGGTGATCACGATCCCAGGCTCCGCCACCCTCTGCCCACGTGTGAACGAAAAAAATAAACAGCAGCCACATATGCCGTTCCGCACCACCAGCAGAATCTCTCCAACACAAGTAAGAGTGAAAGCGGATGCTTGCCTGTTCCCCACATGCTCACGGAACAGTGCGAACATTCTGCTCAGTGCTTTGTTGAGCGCCCCTGACATGTGCAACCTTAAAATGACTCTATGACTTCCCCTGAACTAAACATCAAAGCAGCCACTGCAATCTAGACCGGATCAAGTGGTAAACCCACGCTACCTGCATACCACGTGCAGCACCACCCGAAGTCACTACACCACACAACCTTATACCTAAGAATACGACAGCGACCAGTATGACACCTACTCCCAAGATGAGTTTGTAAATCTCATCATGGATGACATAGAGGCAAAAGAGGCACCTCAGATTTTCGTAGAGATATGTGACAAACGATTTTGTTTCCTCATCGACTCGGGAGCCACGGTGACCATTATAGGAGAGAAAGAATATTTACAACTCCAACGTAAACCAACCCTTACCCAGACACCTTCCAGAATCTTCCAGTGGGGCGCAGATGTTCCAATTACATTGCGTGGGATATTTCAAAAGACACACACCGGAACCAAGCCACGACAACGACGTTCCACGTGATCAGAAGTCCCACCAAAGGCAAGTGCCTCTTCAGTTACAGGACAGCATCCTGCCTTGGTCTCATTGACGTCCACGTGCAGGAAGGCAACACAGTATGCTCGCAGCCCCTGCACCTATGACACCGGGACACATATGCAACATGAGACATAGCGCGACTCTAAAGTCCATCATGACAAGAGAGAGAGTCCAAGAGGAATTCCCGCTCAAATGTAAGGGATTGGGAAAAATGAAATGTCCCCCCATCAAACTTCATATTGACGCATCTGTCCGCCCCGTGCCACAACATCCACGCAGGGTTGGTTTTCACCTCCAGGCAGCGGTGTCCCATGAACTCAACCAGCTTCTAAAAGACGATATCATCGAACCAGCCACAGGCCCAACACCATGGGTCTCGCCGCTAGTCATAGTGCCCAAAGAAGGTAACCGTCAGCAAAGCCAAGCTCAAGTTCTTTGGCCACATTTTCTCGGGTGACGGCATGACGTCTGATCCCGAAAAAGTTGCTACCATATTCAACCTACAGGAACCAAGCCAAGCAGCAGACGTGAGGTCATTTCTAGGGACGGCAGGCTACTGCGCCCAATACATCCCACACTTCGCCACGATCACTGAACCGCTGCAGAGACTACTGCAAAAAGAAGTCCCCTTCACATGGTCAGAGGCGTGCCAGTCTGCTTTGACTCCATCAAACAGGCACTAGCTGAAGCCAGGAGACTCGCCTACTTTGACCCAGACTGGCACACTGATATAGTGGTCGACGCGAGTCCAATTGGATTAGGAGCCATCCTATCACAAACAAATGGAGAAGACACCAACCCAAGGCATATAGTGGCATATGCCAGCAGAGCACTGGCCCCACCGAGTCCGTATATTCGCAGGCAGAGAAGGAGAACCTAGCAGTTGTATGGGCCTGTGAATATTTCCACCACTTTGTAATTGGAAAACAGTTCACCCTTATCATGGACCACCAGGCCCTGCTATCCCTCTTCGGAAACCCAAGAACGAAGATGCCCCCCAGGATATAACGCTGGGCAATCCGACTTCAAGAGTATGATTTCCAGATCATCCATCACCCAGGTGGTGAGAACAATCCAGCGGACTACCTGTTAAGACACCCTGCTGGTAAACCAGTTCCTAGGCCGGGCGACACTGACTACATCAACTATGTCACATCCAATGCGCTACCTCCTGCCATCTCCCTCGAGAGAGCAGCCGCTGCTTTAGCTGACCCCTCCATGGCCCTGGCCATCAGCCTTAATGAGAATAATAAATGGAAGGACTTCCGCCGTGCAGTACTTATCCACCACGGCACCTGCAGGGACGAACTAGAGAGATTGGTCAAAGTCCACACCGAGCTGGCTGTCCAGGACAAGGCTATTCTACTGCAAGGATGCCGGCTGGTCATCCTGGTGACACTCCGGTCTGAAGTCATTAAAGCAGCTCACAAAGGCCACAAAGGCGTAGATAACACCGAACGCCAGCTGAGGTGTCATGTCTGGTGCCCGTTCTTGGATGCCATGGTGGACCGGTGGGTGAAGCAATGCATAGCGTGCCAGTGTACAATGCATGCCGGGCCCCCAATACTGCTCCGACTGACACGGATACCCGAACACCCGTGGTAGAAAGTTGCCGTAGACTTCTATGGACCACTGGAAACCGGAGAATAGTTGCTGCTCTTCATCGACGACCACTCCAGATTCCTTATCGTAAAGAAAGCGAAATCCACAGCATTTGCACATGTAGCAGCGACCTTTGACAAGGTCATAAGTGAACGGGGAATCCTGGAGACCATCAAGTCCAACAACGGCCCACCTTTCAGTGGACATGATGTTGGCTTGTTTGCAAGACACATGGGGCTGAAGCATCAAAAGGTAACACCTCGCTGGCCCCAAGCCAAAGGGATTGCCGAAAGGTTCATGGCCTCCATAAAAAAGACACTACAAAGGGCCTGCATTGAAGCAACAGACAAGCACTGTGCCGAATGCTAAGGTATTACCGCAACATACCCCATGAGGTCACAAACAAGACCACGGCAGAGCTAATGGTGAAATATCGAGTCGGCACCAGAATAGTGACAAACCCAGCAAATCAGCCCAAGGCTGTTCCAGATGTCATACGAAGAGACTCTGAACGGAAGGAGAAAACGAGATTACAGACAGAGGAAAGGAGAGGGGCACGACCAAAAGAGCTCCAGATAGGAGATGAAGTCTGGGTCCAGCAAAATATGAACAAGAAAACAGACGCTGAGTTCGATCCGAGGCCTCTTCAAGTAGTTGCCTTCAAAGGCTGAATGTTAACTGCGGCAAATAAAGAAAAAGAGGTAACCAGAAACAGTTCCTTATTCAAACTCACCAACCATGGAGAAGAAGAGAGGCCGATACTGCTGGAGCCGGACCCTGAGTACCAAGACGAACGTGATGAAGTGTGGGTTCCCCCAGAGCCGTCGGCTCTACGTCAAGCTGAAATAATGGACAATCCTGACAGTGACTCTCCACAAGAGGCACGGGGACGCCCACAGCGGTCTGTTAGAAAACCGTCAAGGTTAGTTGAAGAATGCTGAAAGTTGATGGACGACATATTTGTTGAGCCCAAGCAAGGACATTTGTCCGGGGGTGTTGTTACAGAGAATTATGCCTTTAAGAGATGGCAAATGACCAGTCACGGGACTCCATGATGTGGAAGGGGGGAAGAGGGAGGAGAAGCGTCAGTTCGAATGTAGTAGGGTAATAAAGAAGACGCTATACCTTCTAGCTGGTGTGGGCCTTTATTTCCATAGGCCCTAGGAGGCCAACAGACCCCCCAAAATGTTTTCTTTTTTCCATTTGGACCCCTTTTTCACACCATATATATGCGGCGGGAGACCCCAGTGGCTCTCCAATATTCATCATATACTGTGCCCATCCCACTACATATTTATGGGGTGAAAAAGGGGTTGATTCTTTTTTAGAAAAAGTCAATATTTTGGGACATTGCAGTAAAAACGGAGCAGTAGTTCTACAATCCCGGTGAAGCGACGATGCCACAGCAGCAACGTCTAAACTGAACAACAGATTTTCATGGGTATAGAAATGAGACCAGTCTGATTTCTGAAGATTCCATGATAGGCAAAGGTCAGGCAATCATTTTTCAGACATAAGGAAGTGGAAGCACTAGGCATTCCCGTCAATAACACAGCTACTATAATAGGCTTTTTCAAAGCCCAAAAGCCGAGCTTTTGAAGTGTAGAGGGTAAGCATTGTTTGTCCTTCAGGCTCTTTACTAACAAATCCTGCCCTCTCATTTACAGAGGCAGATGTATTAGACCAATGCTTCTTTTACTTGCATCATTGCATGCCAATAGGTATCAAGCATTCACAATGTGCAGTGTTAAACACGCAGCCAGGCCTCAGTTTGAGAGGGTGACCAGCAATGCTGCCTCAGGCTCCAGCTGCTGCCGTGCTTAATATTCGCAAGGGCTGCTGGGCAGGTGCCCTTTCTGTCAGGGAAGCCGACGGCTCTGCCAGCTGCAAATGTGCTCGTTTACGAGGTGCATTTCTCAGTGTCCCGTGATTGTATTTCAGGTGGAAAATGCGATGGAATTTAAGACTCCAGACAGAGTCGGAAACCTACAGCACCAGGGATCCACCCAGAAAGGCCAGACCTCATTCAGGGCCAGGCAGACTGAAATACACTTCAAAGGTGAGAAATGGGATTCTTGCGTCTAAAATGAGAAAAGCAGAGGTGATTAGGGTGTATTAAAGCAGGGACCCAACTTACAGAAAAGGATCATGGATAAACGGCTGTGGTTTTACCTATAAATGTTGCTGGTATTTCTTGTTTTTTGATCTGTAGGCCTTTTCTGTATGATGTGTCTAGAAAGAGTCAAGAACATGTGGTGTGAAGTTTGGCAGAGAAAGCTTATATATATATATATATATATATATATATATATATATTTATATATATATATATATATATATATATATATATATATATATATATATTCACTGAAAAAACCCATACAATTCAATGAAAAACCTTTGTAAAAGAGACATTATGGTTAACAAGTAAAACCGAAAAACCCCTGAAATTTGCCAGTTATGGTAAACTAAGCAACCATAACTCTCGCCACCACCATGCACTGCTAAGACTAACACCCAGGACGTCAAAGATGGCGTCACAAATGGCATTGATGACGTCACATATCAGGGCCACTTCTTTTTGTTCACTGACATATCTAAGCCACGTGGTGTTGTTCAATGATATTGACAATTTTAATAATCAAACTGTGTAACCTATGTAGACATTAACCTTGTTGTATGTTGTTAAGGCACTTTAATTATTTGAATTAGTTCATGGTGCACATACATGGGAAAATAACCAAACCTCAAACACATAATTAATGTGTGTACTTCATTATGAAGTCTAATGTCACCCTAATATTTTGATGGTGTTGTTGCTTTCCTCCTTACTTAAGTTTCCGTGTATGTGCCTCAGATGTGTATGCTTCACATGTATTGTTTTAAGTAACACAAGTATGTAGGAAGTCTTAAATTATTAACTATTAGCTATTTATTTCATGTTCATCACCACTCAAAGCTCTCATAAGGTACCATTAGTTATTTTACTATCCAGAATTACCAGATTAAAAATATTGTCATTCTGTAGTGCATGGTTGTGACAAATCAACTTCTGAGGCACCAGTGGTCCAGGGATGAATATCGGTTTCTAAACCATCAATCAACCCCACACCTCTTGAACACCAGAAGGGATCCGAACAGATTGGAATGCAATTAAATTATAAGACCTCCTTGTCCAATTTGGGTAATGTGGATGGAACAGCAGGCTTAAGGTTGTGGATCGTTGGTTAGTTGCAACACACAAACATACAATTATTACCCAATGATAAAAGGGACTCTCCAGTCAAGGTTGTATACAAATATCTACTTTATTATTTCTACGACAGTTCGAGCACACTACAAAATACAACTCACCTTGAAAAGGAAAACAGAGGACAGACAGTTTCATGAAGGAAAGGGATGCACCCTGGATACTGGCAGGAAGGTAGTTGGTAACATAATCAGTCTTATAGTTCAAGATTATTTGGTTTCAACACCAAAAGGGCAAAGGGTTGTAAGTGTTTCTAGGGGCCTTCAGAGAAGTACCAGGGGGGCAGAAACACAATGTAGCATGAGTGCATAAGGTATATTTGAAGAATTATACCTTGATATCAATGCACTGGTGGTCACTAGTTCAAATATTACTTTAATTTCATGCATTATACGAGGTCTGTGTATTAAACCATGGTAGCTGAATTGAAACAATTATACCTCTTCATTGCTCAACTTGTCTAGTAATCAATCTAGATGGGTACTGCTACTAGCTTTTAAGCAACTCAACTCCTAGCCAGGTCAGTTACTGTTTCTCCTATTTCGCATAGCTAGCATCCTCATATGTGGGGAACTAACTATTATCGGCACAGGTACGCTTATAGAGACTGACACCAATAATTACCTAGGATTAAAATGTTTAACCATTTTGCTCTGCGTGACAGACCTATCTCCTACCAGCCATTTTACTTGCCTATTCTTCTTTTATTGAGTATTACCTGACTACTGTATACCACTGAAGCACTCACAAAAGCATGTATAATTTCCTGCTCCGCCCTAGAGCCCCTTTGCTCCTAGTAGTTATGACACTCGTCAAGAGATCAATTAATAGAATTGCTTAGTTGATGCTCACCACTGAAGCAGCGACAGACACATGTGCAATCCCTAAAGTGTTATGGTACTGCCACTCACTATACACTTGCTTTACTTTTGTCCTATCTCACTAAAACAATCTAATAATATACATCAACCTAAATTGCTGTTAGGCAAGCCTACAAGCCAGAGAAAAACCAAAGACGCTCAGATGACCATGGGGAGCATGGCGCGGCGCCGGATGCGGGACAACAAAGAGAAAGCAGGATGCCAGCATTGCCATGCCAACTTCCGGGCACCTGGTAGTCCTTGCCTTAAAGGGCCAGCAACGAGATGACCGTAACGAGCCCTAGAAAGAGGAAACAAAGTTCTGATTTTTCCGCTAACCACAGAAGTATTCCTGACAGTTTCCTCCCTCAAAGAGGCCCTTAACCTACAAGAAACCCAAAAACAAGAGACAAGAACAGGGGCATGGTCGTTTTCAGCAGGCTTCCACATGCAGTCCTCAGGACCATAGCCCTTCCAATCAATAAAATAGAACCTCCTGCCCCTGCAAACCTTGGTATCCAATACAGCACCCACCTCGTACTCCTCAGCACCATGGACCGTAACGGGTGAGGGACGAGATGGCAATCATGCAAAAAGATGGCAGGGCTTTACCAATGAGACGTGAAACACAGGGTGTATCTTCCAGGAGGAAGGGAGCACCAAGCGGACCGCCGCCGCATTAATAACCTGCTGCACCAAGTAAGGTCCCACAAAATGTGGAATCAACGGCTTCCGCCCAGGGAGGCGCAACCTTCGTGTTGACAACCACACCCGCATACCAGGGCGATATACAAGAGCTGGTGAGCGTTTAGTATCGGCATAGGCCTTCGTCCGAATTTGACCTTCCAATAGATGTTTCTTGACTTGGACCTGGACAGTCGACAAATCTCTAATACAGGCCACTGCAGCAGGATTATGAACAGGTACTTCAGGAGACAACGGCAAGGAACGAGGATGTTGACCATACATAGCGTAGAACGGGGAAACCTGGCTCGTAGAGTGGAGTGAATTATTGTAGGCAAATTCGGCGAGGGCCAGAACCGAGAGCCAAGTACCCTGACTGAGACAGGTGAGACAACAAAGGTATTGCTCCATGGAAGCGTTTAAAAGCTCAGTCTGCCCATCCGTCTGTGGATGGTAGGCACTAGAGTACCTACCGTCAATACTCAGTGCGGAGGTCAGGGCTCTCTAGAAGCAGGAGGTGAACTGCGGCCCCCGATCAATAACCACCACTGACGGTAGGCCGAACGGCCTAAACACATGCTTTAAGAACAGGTCTGCCAAAGCGAGAGCTGTGGGTATGCCACGGCATGGTATGAACAAAGCCAATTTCGTGAAGTAATCAATGACCACCCATATAGTGTCAAAACCGTCCACCCGTGGCAGCTCCATGACAAAATCCATTGAAATAGCCGACCATGGACGTTCTGGTATAGGCATGGGATGAAGCAGTCCAACAGGCTTACCCAATGTAATCTTACACTGGGCACACACCACACATGTGGATATATAAGCAGCAATGTCCTTGTCCATGGAAGGCCACCAGCACCATCTCCTTCACAGATCCGTGGTCTTCCTAATACCCGGATAAGCTGCCAGGGACAAGTCATGACACCACTGCATAGCAGTGTTTTGTGAGGTGGAATCAGGCAAATAGATCTTACCTTGTCGATAGGGTAGCGAATGTACATTTTCAGCTCATGTGTGGTGACTTCGGAGGGAGCAGTCTTGACTCATTTCTGAAGCGACTCTCTTAAGTATGGACGCAAGGTGCAACCACACACCACCTGATTGGGCAGGAGAGGAGTGCCACTCAGACTGCGGGTTTTCGGAGACCCCATGTAAGCGGGAGAGAGCAACAGCCTTAGAATACAGCGACCCGGGCCGGTAGTTGATAATAAAATTAAATGCAGAAAATAACTTGTGCCAATGAGCATGGCATGCAGTCGTACATTTTACCGACTGGAGAGCCAATAGATTTCTATGGACCATAAAGACATAAACCGGTTATGGAGCACCCAGCAAATGATGCCTCCAAACCAAGGAAGTGTCCATTACGCCAACTACTCTCTTTTCTGTAATCATATAGTTCCTCTCGTAAGAGGTGAGTTTTCTGGTATGATAGGCCACAGGATGCAATCCGCTGGCATCTGGGCGATATTGAGATAGAACAGCCCCTAAAGCACCCTCTGAAGCGTCAGCTTCAACTATAAAGGGCAAAGTTGGATCAGGGTGTTGAAGCACTGGAGCAGTAGTGAAGGTGAACTTTAAGGTCTCGAAAGCTTTCTGTGCCTCCTTTCTCCAGCAGAAAGTACGTTTGGAACTAGTGAGAGCAGTGAGAGGACTTACAATAGCCGAAAAATCCTGTATAAAGCGCCGATAAAAATTAGCAAAGCCCAGGAAAGACTGCAATATTCTCAGGCTACTCGGAATCGGCCAGTTAATCACCACCTCCACCTTGGTCTGGCTCATTCTCACCCCTCTGTTGGTGATATTATAGCTGAGGAATTCCACCTCGTCCACATGAAATGTACATTTTTCTAATTTTGCATAGTTATGGTGTTCCCTCAGGCGTTGTAATACTGTAAAGCCATGATCCACATGAATGGAATAAGAAGGTGAATAAATCAGTATATCATCCAGATAGACAATTAGATATTGTCCAACATGTCATGAAATATTTCATTGACAAAGAACTGGAAGGTTGCCGGTGCATTGCATAGCCCAAATGGCATGACACAATACTTGAAGAGGCCATACATGGTCTTGAAGGCTGTTTTCCACTCGTTCCCCTCTCATATGCGCACCAAATTGTATGAACCTCTTAAATCCAACTTCGTGAATATCTTGGCTGACCCAAGCTGATCCATTAACACTGAAATTAAGGGAATCGGGTATTGATTCCGAATGGTGATGGAATTCAGTGTGCGGTAATCAATACAGGGGTGGAGATCCCCGTCCTTCTTTGGTACAAAAAACAATGGAGACGCTGCCGGGGATCGTGAAGGGTGGATGAAACCAGATTTTAAAGACCTGTCGATATAGGACTTAATCTAATCTTCCTTTGGAGTTAAGGAGTATATACGCCCTGAGGCAATCTCAGCCCCAGGAATCAATTCAATAGGACAGTCGTATGGCCTATGTGCTGGCAACACCTCCGCGCCACCTGCATCAAAGACATCCTGGAAGTCTTTGTATTCCTTAGGAAGCTGTGTATTGAGAACGGCTCCGATCGTGGAGACTGTGTCCAGGAGTGCATGGCTAGCACTTGCGGATTCCTGTCCTCCCACCAGACAATTCTTTTCACACTAATCTGAATAGAACACACTTCCCCTGAATTCCGATCCACCACTGGGTTGTGCAACTTCAACCATGGGAGGCCAAGGATGACCTTGAACTGTTGAGCCACAATCAAATCGAAAGAAATGGTCTCAGTATGTCCACATTCCGTTGTCATGAGCAAATTAATGGTACATTCCGTGAACATGCCAGACACAAGCGATGAACCATCAACCGCCTTCACAATATCAGGACAGGATTTGGAGATGATTGGTAGCCCCAAGTTTTAAGCAAAAGTTTCAGCCACATAATTGCCTGTAGCCCCGGAGTCCAGGACCACAGTGACTACCACCTCACCAGAACCATCAGAAGACAAAGTAACCGGTAAACCATAGGGACTGCAACAAGTGGACTCATTAGAAGCTGTACCCGGAAATTTGACCTCTATTATTGCCAGGCTTTTGCATTTCCCTGTTTCTTGTTGGGTTTCTTGGGGCAAGTCCTCAGCATATAAGCTTAAACCCCGCAATAGAAACAGAGACCATTCTTCCTTCTAAGTTCTCTCGTCTCATCTGACAATGGACCTCGTACTGCTCCGATCTGCATGGGTTCTGAGGAAACAGGAGCATAACCCGCAGTGGAGGAAAACTTGGGAGGGATGGGTCTTTTCTCCCCTCGCCTCTCTGCTTGCTGGGAGTCTATCTGAAGGACTAAATCCAGCAATTCTGGGAAGGCTGTGGGTATGACAGGGACAGTGGTAAGCGTGTCCTTCAGACAATCGGACAAACCTTCATAAAACAAAGATGCCTTTTTATCTTCTGGCCAGCCGGTCTCAGCCACAAGCTGGTTAAACTTGCCCAAATAGGTCAGGTGGGGCGTGTTCCCTTGCTGTACACCAAGTAACTCCAGGTTACTGGACACGTGTAGCATATCGCGTGTCAAACACACGACTCATTGCGTCAATTAAAGCATCGCAATTATAAAGCAATAGACTTCCTTCCTCAAGCAATGGATTGGCCCAGGCTGCTGCTGTACCCCCCAAATGCGACAACAAAAATGCTGCCTTGGTGGTGGAGTCTGGAAAGGAAGCATGCCTGCATAGAAAATGCACTGATTTAGAAAAGTTCTATATGTTTTGGGGTCTCCAGTGAACCGGTGGAGCCAATGGGAATTGGGCCATCATATATACTGGACCGGTGTCTTGTCGTGGGTTTGGCAATCCAGATCCAGAAGCTACGGCAGGAGGAGATGCTCCAGTGCCAGAGGTTTGCAGACCAGCTTGAAGCTGGTCTATGTGCGACTCAGTAGCGGAATGTTCTGTTGCCATGTCACTACGTAGATCGGCCACCAACTGTAAGATGGCCGCAAACGACTTGCTTGCATCCATGGTATAGAGGCTTCTGAATATGTCAGATGCGAGTTGACCCCGTAGTGTAGCCGAGGATTTCTTCTAATCAATATACCTAACTGGTTGAAAGTATGAACAACCAGAATGGTCGATTGACCAAAAGATAGGATGCCAAATGAAGACCAATGATGGCAGTAGTAGACTGGAATGGTAAGCGCCGGTACCGGAACAATGGTAGGCTGGTGCAGCAACTGTAAGCAATGCAAGGATTAGTACAAGCAATCCATAACAGGGAAAGGCTATAAGGACTAATATACTCTCACTGACCTGAAAGTAAATAACAGGAAGCCTTCCACCGAAGCCAGAAGGAAAAATCAGTCTACTGATCTCTACTGTAACAATGAATACAAAAACAGTCAACAACTAACAAGACTGTCTAAAGCAAAGGTTGTGCAGTTAGGAGACCTTACCGTGTGAATATCCTATCACGAGGCGTAGAATGGAGAGAGGAGCTTTTGGGTCCTTAATGAGGGGAAGCAAAATGTCCAAATCTACCGCGACGGCACGAGGACGCCTTAAAATTTTACACACCAGCAGTCTGCGTACTTGTAGTCACAAAGCACAAAAGTTCAAGGTAATCCAAAAAGCATTCCGAGGTTGAATCCAGGAGCAAAATCCAGACATTTGACAAAACAGATCCAGGGTACGTTCCGAGTCGAGATGAGCCAAAGAACCAATGCAGGCAAGACGAAGGCAAAGCAGTTCCAGGGAAGATCCGAGTAGAGGTGAGCCAAAGAATCAATGTAGGCAAGATGAAGGCAGAGCAGTTCCAGGGACGTTCCGAGTTGAGGTGAGCCAAAGAATCAATGCAGGTAAGACGAAGGCAGAGCAGTTCCAGGGACGTTCGAGTCAAGGTGAGCCAAAGAATCAATGCAGGCAAGACGAAGGCAGAGTGAGTCAATATTCAAAGGAGGGTAACGATAAGGGAAAAGGATGTGACGGGAAACACAGAGTAAACAGGTCAGAGACAAGAATATTAGAAATTAACCAAAACGCCACTGTAGGAATATCCATTCAGAAGCACCGGGGCATAGAACAACAGGTGCTTTTGAAGAAGCTCACATGACCATGTGGAGCGTGGCGCGGTACCGGCGGCGGGAAAACAAAGAGAAAGCAGGACGGCAAAGTTCCCAGGCCAACCTCCAGGCACCTGGTAGTCCTTGCCGTAAAGGGCAAGTAACGAGATGACCGTAGCGAGCCCTAAAAAGAGGAAACAAAGCTCTGGTTTTTCCACTAACCGCAGCAGTATTCCTGACAGACTAACTGGTAACTTGTTCACTGCTTACGGCCCATGGACTACCGAAGACTCTACCTGGGCTGCTTTTGGCGGCGATGTTGGCGCTCGGACAATTTACACGCTCTTTTTTGTACTGTTAAAGAATAATGGGCAGCTGCCCCCCTGCCCTCAATGTCCCTTTTAAACACCATCTTTAATCTACAACTACACGATGACCTAAGCGCTAGACACCATTGCCCCGCTTAAAATGCACAAATGCCAATCTAGAGCTCACCTGAATTTGTGGTTTACACCTCAACTAAAAGCCTTGCGGGCTGAAAAAAGGAAACGGGAAGGCCTCTGGAAACTCCTCCCCACTGCGGAGAACAAAACCTACCTACTGAATATCTCAGCTAAATACAAAAATGAGATCCTACTCACTAAACGCAAGAGCTACAATGAAAGAATTAATAAAGCAAGTTCAAGTACCAAGGAACTCTTTGTTATCCTAAGAGAATTGGAAACCCCCATGCCCCCGACTGACACCTGTGTGAAGGATAAACTCTGGTGTACTAGCGTCCAGAATGCTCTTACCAACAAAATTGTCCTCCTCCAAAACAGAATTTCAGACAAGAAATCGAACCTACCGAACATAGGTACGCACCAATGTACCCAAGCAAACTCCTCTAAACGTCATCAACGCATCATGTTCTCCCAGAGTACCATACAGGAAGTAGAAAATATTATTGCTTCTCTCAAGCCCTCAAAGTGCCAGGAAGATAGCTGCCCAGCCCAGATAATTAAAAATGCCACCAGAGACTTGGAGCCCTTTATCTCAGAACTAATCAATGCCTCCTTCGCATCCGGCTCTGTACCTAGCAACATTATGGAGTCATGGGTCTTACCCCTCCTAAAAAAACAAATCACTGGACCCCACTGTCCCCACAAACTATAGGCCGATTACAGCTGTCCTGTTTCTACTAAAGATATTAGACAAAGTGGCCTCCCTCCAGATCCAGGAATATCTGGAGACCAATCACTTCTTTGGGAATCGACAATCGGGCTTTAGGCCACAACATGGCACCGAAACGGCGCTGATTGATCTAAAGTCCCAGATTGATGAACTCAAAGACAGGGGGAAAACTGCCCTGCTGCTTTTATTAGACCTGTCGGCCGCTTTTGATTTGGTGGACCACAAAGTGTTATGCAATTACCTTGTCTCAGAAGCCCACTTCTCCCAGGATGCAATAGAATGGATCCAATCATTTCTGAACAATAGGACCATGAAAGTCTTCTCCGCTTCGGCGGCAGCAGACCCCATCCCAAAAACATGTGGAGTACCTCGAGGCTCCTGTGTTTCACCAACAATGTATAACACTCTTCACAAAGCCATAATTTGATGATCTTGACCATCCGGGTGTCACCTACACTAATTATGCAGATGACACCCAGATCCTCTTACCCCTTACAGGAGACTATGATACTGACCTGGCCCTAGTGAATAAAATGCACCTAATCATCCAGGCATGGATGGCCTCCCAAGTCCTCTGCCTGAATGATAATAAAACTGAGCTCCTGATACTAGCAGCTTCAGCGCACCTCAATGAACTTAGCAACAAATACATCTCATTCAACATTGATGGGAATAACATTAAATTGCTAAAAGAAGTAAAAACGGTAGGTGTCTACCTAGATTCCACTCTTAACCTAAGCAAGCAAGGCAATGCCACGGCCTCTGCTACAGCATTGTACTTGTAAGCTTATACAGGCCTGCAAATCTTTTCTTTCTAAAGAAAGTTGTATCATCCTAGCCAGAGACCTCATACTTTCAAAATTGGATTATTGCAATGCCCTATACTGTGGTGCGAGTAAGTACATTGTCAATAAACTCCAGATTCTCCAAAATAATGCACTGAGAACTGCTTTAAGCATACCAAGGAGAGTACATATCTCAGAGACTAGGAGACAGAACAAATGGCTATACATCAAAGACAAAATCCAGCTTAAAACAGTCTCATTAACCCACAAATGTCTTACTCATGCAGTTCGGCTCGCAGGCCAGTGGGGAGAGAGTTCCAGTGTAGGGAGGCTAGGTAGCGGAAGCTGGTGCCACCTGCCCTAGCTTTTTTACCCTGGGTACGGTGAGCAAGTTGGCATAGGGGGGGTCCTAGTTGGTCTTGTGGAGGAGGCAGGGTGGATTCTTTGAGACAGATAGGCTGGTGCTGAGAGGTGGATGCATTTGTGGGTGAGGGTCAGGGCTTTGAAGATGATCCTCTCCTTTATGGGGAGCCAGTGGGATGCTCTTCTGGCGGCAGTGATGTGCTCTCTTTTGGAGATGCCTTGTGCTGCACGTTGGGGGTTGTTTTGAATTACTTGTAGTTTCTCAAGGTTTCTTGTGGAGGTCCCTAGGAGGAGAACATTGCAGTAATCCAGCCGGGATCCAGTGATGGCTCTAGCTATGTTTGTGCAGGTGTCAGTGGAGAGGAAGGGCCTGCCTGCATTGAGGAGTTTAGTATGGTAGGCAGCCGAGGAGGCAATAGCATTTACTTGCCTAGTCATGGATAGATTTGAGTCTAAGTAGATTCCTAGGGTTTTTACTGACTCGGATACTTGATGGAGTCGATGGTGAAGTGGCTAAACTGGCCGTCAACTTTTTTGAGGGTGTCAGGGGAACCTACAAGTAGGAGTTTGGGTTTTGTCTGAGTTGAGGCAGAGACTGTTGGCAGCCATCCATGCTTGGATGGTGTTGTAGATGATGTTGAGGGTCGTGGAGTCAGTGTCATAGTTCCCTGTAAGAGTGAGAAGGATCTGCATGTCGTCCACGTAGTAGGTGTAGGAGATCCCCATGGCGTTAAGAATGAGAAAGAGGGGGCAAGTAAAGATGTTGTAAAGGGTGGGAGAGAAGCAGGAACCTTAGAGTACACCACATAACATGATGGTAGGTGAGGCAGTGGCTATATCAGAGAAGACCTGCATGGTCCTACCTTGAAGGATAGAGGTAATCCATGTACTGGCTTCTGCAGAGAAGTTGGCTGTGGATGTGAGGTGATGGCATAGGACATCGTGATCTACGAGGTTGAATGCCGCGGAGAGATCGGGGAGAAGAAGCAGAACAGGTTTGCCTTTGTCTCTTGCATCATCCATCTGGTTTTTAAGGTCGAGTAGGGTGTTCTCAGTCTTGTGTTTGGGGCGAAAACCAGATTGTCTCAGTCCTAGGAGTTTATTCTCCTCGAAGAAGTGCTGAACCTGCAGGTATGCTGCCTTTTCCAGAATTTTAAGAAGGAAGGGGATGGTGGTAATGGGCCTGTAGTTGTTGGGTGAGGTGTGGTCAAGCGTGGATTTCTTTATGAGAGGCCTGACCCGTGACCTGACCCCAGGGATAAAGGGACTTTCCCTATGGTGAAGGAGGCATTGACAAAGGCCATCAGAAATGGAGCGAGGGAGTCAGCACAGTCCTTGATAATGGCGGCGGGGCAAGGGTCCCCTTTGCAATTGGAGGGTTTGATGCCTTTCATTAAGTTGATGATGTCTTTTTCCTGGATGTTTTGAATGAGAAGGTAGGGGAGGCATCCGAGGGGTGGGGGGTTAGCGGAAGTAGAGTGGGTAGGGAGCATAAGTCTGGTGTTCATAATTTTAGATTGAAGTAGGTCCAGCTTGTTACGCATGGCTGTTTGAATACCATCAGACCAGGCCTTATCTTTGGTAAAGTTTTGGGGTGTGGGTGTTGGGGTCTAGAGCTCTCTAAATATGGTAAACATTTTCTTAATGTTGGATTTTGCTTCTGTGATTCTGGATTCAAATGATTTGGCTTTGGCTTGGATGATGGCTTTTTTTATATATTCTTTGTCTTTATCATCATGGGAGGACTGCCAGCATGCTAGAGCCGAGCGTTTGCTGCAGATATGGCGGTGTTATAGTTCTGCGCAAGGGTTTCTGGGTCGTTGGAAAAGGGAGGTCTGAAGGCGGGTCCCTGTAGGAATGGTAGGAGTCTCTCTTTGGTGAGTAGGCGGTGGAAAGGGTTGAGGGGGTGGGGTGGGGAACTGGTGGTATGGATATTAAAGGTTATGATGAGGTGATCAGACCAAGGGGTGGGAATATTACCTGTGATTGTGAGAGGGCAGTTGTGCTGGGCGATCTAGTCAAGTGTTCTGCCTAAGGAGTGGGTGGAGTCTGTGACAGTGTTTATAAAGCCTAGGGTTTCAAGGGATGTATTGAGTTATTTGGAAGCAGGGTCTTTGGGGTCATTTAGGCCTAGGTTGATGTCACCGAGGAGGATGGCTTTGGTTGATTTCTTTAGATTGTCTGCCAAAAGGTGGGTGAGGGAAGACTGAACGTCACCTAGAGGGCCTGCTGGCTGAAGATAAAATGAAGCATAATGGTGCAGTGGTGAGAGACGGTGAGTTTGAGTTGGAGGTAATCACTGTTGTTAGTATTTTTGTCAGTCTTTCTGATGATGATGCAGTCCTTGGCTATTAGTGCAACTCCTCCACCTTTGATAGGGCGGTCTTGTCTGGTGACAGCATAGCCAGGTGGGAAAGCAAGGGAGAGTACGGGGCATGAGGCTTCATGTAGTCATGTTTCAGTGACCAGGAGGAGGTGTAGGTCGTTGGTGGTGATGAGGTCATGAATGTCTAGGGCATGGGTGTTGATAGACCGGGCGTTTATCAGGGCACATTTGAGGTGGGGGTAGGGTGGGTAGGAGTGGTAGTTTGTGTCATGGAGGCAGCTTTTACAGGGGTCACGGGCTTAGATACTGTGGCATGTGCATCAATACATTGCAAGGTTAAGGTAGAAGAATTGGCAATAGTGGGGTTCCCATTTTCAGGGGTCACAGGCATAGATACAGTGGCATGTGCATCAATACATTTCATGGTTAAGGTAGAAGAATTGGCAATAGTGGGGTTCCCATTTTCAGGGGTCACAGGCATAGATACAGTGGCATGTGCATCAATACATTTCATGGTTAAGGTAGAAGAATTGGCAATAGTGGGGTTCACATTTTCAGTGGCCACAGGTATAGATACAGTGGTTTTGTAGACAATGGGGGTCATTCCGAGATTGGAGGTAAGGGAAAAACGATGCCGGTAATTGAATACTGGCATCGTTTACCGCTACGGGCTATTCTGACCAACCAGACCGATATTTACGGTACCGTAAAGTACGATGCAGTAAATAGCGGTCTTGGGTCGCGCGCGCGACACACCATGCCGATATTAGCGGCATGGCGCAAACCGAAGCTGATCACAAGTAACATGCACACGTAAATAACAGCCTCCTTAAGCCCGTAAAGTACCTTACCGGCATGGAGTACATACAGGCATCTCAGAGAAGGTGTAAAGAACCCTGAGCAGTGGTTCCCAGAGCCACAGGTGCACACAATCAGCACAGGTGTAGGCAATGGAATCTGCCACAGCAGAAACGGCTCACACCCACACACCACACCCCCTCCCACACCAAGATGATACCAATAGTGGTAGCAGTACATGAAGCAGAAGGCCCTGCTTGCAAGGCCACAACTACAATAACAACACCAACAACACCAGACCCCACAACAGAGGAGACACAGGAGGAGAAGGAGGGTGAGACAGGCCGAGCATGCAGCACCAGTGCAGCCACCGTCACCGCCCCGGCAGCCCCCATTCCCACACATCAGGTCCGGTCCCTCAAGCTAACCTCTGAGCAGATCCACACCCTGTACCAACTTCACTGTGACACCATCACCACCATAGTTGACCTGAGAAATGACGAGCATCATAGAAATACGCACCACTATCCCCCCTCAACTGAGGGTGGAGTCTGTGCCCCACTTCCATGCCACAAGCACCTACCAGCACACAGTGGGGCCCATGCATGGCATATCACAACCGTTCATTTCACGGACACAGAACCAAGTGCTGGATCACCTCCTCAAGCACACAAGGGACTACAAATCCCTACCATGGACTACCCAGGAGATATACGACACAAAAGTTGCCTCCCATGTTTTGGCAGGCATGCCAAATTGCATAGGCGCCCTTGACTGCACCCATGTGGAGTTGGCAGACCCGCATGGCATGGTGGTGGCGTATCGCAACCGCAAGCAATACCACTCCACCAACGTGCAGATGCTATGCAACGCAAGCAAGATCATCACACATGGGTGGGTCCGACATCCAGGACCAACTCATGACTCAATGGCCCAGCTGAACTCCACGCTACCCTGCCACATGGGGCGACATGCAGGACGACGTGCCTGGCTGCTTGGTGAGTTGTCTGACTGTGCCATGCCAGTGCATCGGTGTCATGAGGTGGGTGCCGGCATATTGAATCCGGGTTGAAATGTTGATGCCAGTGCACCATGTGCACCCCACCAAACACCGTGCCACAGAGCCATTGCAACGGCATATAAGTACAGAATCCCACATTGATGAAGTAAGGCACACACCTAACACTACATGACCAACATGTGACAAGGCCACATACCACAACACATGCACCACTCATCGGCGGCCCTCACACACCATAAGGGCATATAGGAAGACACACTGCATATGCACTATGTGGCTGCCTCCAGCATATCACCACCCCAGAGAGTCATCCCTGGGAGTGGATTGAACTGAGGCCAGCAGGGACACCACACCGCATCACCAGTTTGGCACACCCATAGCAGTGCTGGAAGTCACCATAGTACGGATCAGTGCAGTATGATGAATATGCCACTGACTACAGCCAACACACCCATCTCACAGTACACAGCACTTCATGGATCTAACCCCAAGACTGCTGCATGCATAAACGATGCTTCTACTACAAGATGTGCGTGCTATAGTTCAAAGACCATTTCGAAGACGTTACCCCCTATATCATTCCATTGCACAGGACACATAGCGGGGCCAGGAATGGGGTGAATTCATCCCTGGACATGTGCATATGGGCATAAATGACCTGCTGCCATGTAAGACTAGTTCAGTTCTCCACCATGACAGTCCAAAAACTTACCTTAATTGCCTACACATGCAGGTGATGGTGGCTGTCCCTTGACACCGTGGTCCAGGACCCCTGTCAGAAACCCACAGAACAGGCCCGAGGAGGCCTACAATACTGCCCATACCCGTGCATGTGTGGTGATGAAGCAGGCACTTGGCTTGTAGAAGGCACAAATGAGTTGCCTAAGCGGGTCGGTGGGGCACCCATCTACTGCAATGTGAAGGTGTCCAAGACCCCCATGTCATGCGTAATGCTGCACAAAATGTGCATCCCTTGGAACGTGGCCCTGTCCCCTGACATGGGACTGCTAACACCAGATGAAGATGAAGTGTAGGAGGAGGAGGAAGGGGCAGGACAGCATCATGGTGCCGGTGCACAGGAGGGACATGTCGTGTGGCAAACATTGATTGGACATTAAAACCGAAACACAAGTCAGCAGAGGGTGGCATGACATGGGGACATAGGGCACTGAGTGTGGGGATACTTGTACACCATGCACTGTCAGATATCATAATACACCTGCTCAATGATGAATGTCCGCACAGGTTTAACTTAGCAACACAAACGGTGTAGTGAAATTTTAAGTGCATAAGTGTAAAACATACACCCCACCCCCCTTCCTCCCAACTCCCCAACACACCCTCACCACAACCCCCTAACCCCAACTCCCCAACACACCCTCACCCCACCCCCTCCCCCCCAACACCCCAACACACCCTCACCCCCCACTCCCAACTCCACAACAGTAGTCCCATGGTGTCCATCAAGGCCACATGTGGCAGCTATGCAAACTACTCGGTGCTCCCGGGGCACGGTGGAGGCATGTTCCGGCGGCGCTGTGAACGTAGTGAACGTCGCAGTGTGTTTGCCGGAATTGAGCGACTGGTTGAGGGGGTATCCTCTTGCTGAGCTGGCTGAGTAGGATGCGCAGCCTCAAGAGCATCAGCAATGCGTCCAAGGACTTTGCATAGGCGGTTTATACTGTCCGTCACCACCTGCCGCATTGCCCTTAGTTCCTCAAGCCACTCCACCCTGCCCTGGCGATTGTCTTGCATCACCTCAGTGATGAGGGCAGCGAGCTGTGCTGCACGCTGTGCATCAGTTGACGGGGTGTCGTCCCTGCAGGGGATTGGGCTTACATGCCCTGACAGGGCTTCGACTGGGGGACTGGGCATGAGATTGGCATGTTTCTACGCTTCTCCACGTGCACATCGGCCAGGTGTGTCAGGCTCCCCTGAGTCGCTGCACGACACCTGTGGGTAATTGCTGGGCTCTGGGGTGTGGACGGTGGGGTCCTCCTCTGACGCTCCACAGATGGACAAGGGGCTGTACACGGTTTCCAGGGGGGCCGTGGCTGCCACCGCCCCAGCGATGCTGGACTCCTCGGACCTTGGGGCTGACAATGTACCTGGCGCCGATGCAGGGAGGGATGGGGGTGGCACACCATCCATGGGCCTTGCAGGAGCCGGTGTGGGTGTGTCCTTCCTGGCTGGTATGCAGCGGACCCTGCCTTTGCCCCTGGAGGTGGTGGGACAGCTGGTCTCGGGCTCCTCGGTGTCATGCTCACTGCCTGTGGGGGTAGAAGAGAGGGATGGCATGAGTGATTATTTCAGACGAAATCATGGCTACATTCATATATTCAGTCATTTGGGGTTTATGGCCTTTTGGGTATGCAACAGCACTACTTTCTATTCATGGGTGTGATATGTATGCAGGTGTCAGAGTCACTCATCCTGGCCTGGTACTGTGCAGTCTGACTCGCACACTGGCCACCCAGCTGCACAGTGTGCATCATGGGATGTGCCAGTTTGTGCACTATGTGTGATGTGCGCTATGACTTTGCACTTGGGCCTTGCTTGGGTGGCAGTTGGTTCGGCATGATTTGGATGGGGGGAGGGCACCACGACAAGGTGCCTTGGCCGGCCCTTGGGAGTGTATATCATGTAATTGGCATTGGCAGTGTTGACTTTGGACACTCACCTCCATCAGCGGATGACGGTGCCCCACACTCCATGTTGCCGATGCCCTCTATGAATTCTGTTCTGATCAGTCCAGCACATGTCTCCTCCCATGGCATCAGTTTCATGGGGGAACTTGGGCCACCTCCGGTCTGCTGTGCCTGGCTGCGGTTGGCGGAGAGGACACCCCTCAACCGCAGGTCATCTCACCGCTTGCGGCAGTCCTTGGAGGTGCGGGTGTGGTGCCGACTGCGCTCACCCTCTGGGCCACTAGTGCCCAGATGTTCTTTTTCCGGAGCACCGGCTCTCTGCGCATGTCCCCGCTGAACACGATGTCAGCGTGCTCCTCAAGGGTGTTTACCAAGGCCTGCAATTCATCCGGGCTGAATCGCTGCTTGCGGAGCCGGTCTGCTGTCTTCTTTGGGGCTTTTGGCATTGCTGCAGGGTGTGATGGCCTTTTCCAGGGTTCAAAATGCCCCCAAGGGTGCTGCCTGATGAGGATGGCAATGGATTGTGTTTTTAAAGATGGCCACCGTGCTCCTTCCCGTTCCTGTGCGATGACGATATTTCCGGTTCCGTTATTTAACGGTGGGCATAATTTACGGCAGCCGTAATTTACGGCCACCGTTATTTGCGGACATCGCTGTTTTCCACTTTGTTCTATGGCGGCATCGTTAGGTACGGCATGCATCATGCCGGGCAGGGCTTTTTCAGGCCCTTTTGCGGCATGCCGCTACGTGCTTTACCGGCATGGCGCAAAGCTCGTGCCCGCGAAGTCGTAATGGGCCGCAATTAACGGTCTGTGACCAGATCGGACACGTTCTTTGCTCCATGCCGGTAAAGCCCGGTACTTACCTCCAATCTCGGAATGACCCCCAATATGTTCATCTCTAGGGGGGATCATGTCCAGGGTGGTAAGCAGGGTGTTAGATGCTATAGTAGCATTGTTGGTGACTAAGCTGGGCGAGTGGTGAGAGCCTTGAGAGGTAATCAGGTGGTGAGCGGTAGCAAACGTCGTGCAGTGCCTTGATTGTGGGTTTACAGCAATAGGGCAGGCGATTCAAGATGCAGCCTTTGATCTGGATTGTAGGCGAGCATTCCGTGTGCTTGAGGGTGGTGGTAATGCTTTAGGTGAGGCGGTGAGCGTATGCAATCGTAGAGGTTCATGTCTGGATATGTTCGAGTGGGGTTGCAGAGGTAAGGAAGTGGGGATCTTCTTACCTTGGGTAACGGGTAGCATTTTGTGGCAGGCGGCAGACAGCGAGCAGCAACGAGCTTCAAAGAGGATTGCTGGCCTTTGAGAAGGTGCATCCTCTGCACACGCATTCTTCTTCAGAGTAGATAGCTGGCCTCGATTTCTAGGATCTTGCCTTCGGGCCAGACAACCTTGCCACACAGCTCCATGAGCCTGCTTTTCTGCTGCAACACAACTTTCCACTCTCCCTTCATGGTTTCTAGCTTACTTAATTCAAGATAACAATGTCCAGTTTCTATATAATGGCGGCTTCGCCTGCATTCTATTCACTACTCATAGCTAGCTTCTATGATGACTTAATCTATATTGCATTTCAGCGTCTGTACATTTATTGAACGTTTGTTTTCTTCAGCATTTCATGCATGTGTAATCTTCTCCTTTTACACTTCAGAGTTCACTCGATCCTTACTTCGTCATTGGTGTTCAGGATCTATACATCATCTTCAGCTAGTATCTCGAGACATTGTGCACACTTCCTTATGATGCCACCAGCTACTCTTCTTTGCTCTTTCTCATATTCCTTCATAGTTCCTCCTGCAGGTTATCATTACTTCGGTGGTGCATTTGATAAGGTTCTCTTAATGGGTACCTTCTACCAAACACTTGCGATACTGACATGATGGCTGGTGTCAAACACGCCACGGTCATATATTTCCAATACAGTGGAGGCATGGGGCGGGGTCTCCTGCAGATGGATACAGCTGCTCCTCTACACTGGGATAAGGGCGGTATGGTTGTCTTAGTGAGTAATTTTTCTCACCTGTGCGGTATTAGGCTGGGGAGGGGCAGAAGCTATGGATGACGTATTCATCTGCCTCTCAACAGGTGCTTACTCTGTCCAAGTCTAGCTGGTGAGTACCGTATTAGTACTGCTGAGAAGCCCTTACCGGAGTGCTTTGTACAGGTACCTCACTGGGATAGGGTTCATAAAGAGCTTGCCGAGCCCCCTCTGGATGTGCTGGTGTCTGAGTGTTATGACTCCCATCACAGTTTAATTTGATGCAGACATGACATCCACCATCTCACACGCCCTCTGCCCAACAAGAGTGACAGCAGCAGACCCATGGCCAATCTACCTGTTCTGCCCTTTGTGTTGGGATGGAAATGAGTCTATCCCACCCCCTAGGCACTTTAAAGTGAGGCGAATCCCATATGTGGCTGTGTGATGTGCTAGTGGGGAAAGAACCACGCTAAGAAACTCGGCACAGATATAATGTAGCGGGAATAATTGATGCCTAGCGCACATAGAAAGAAATGCCATTTTGTAGTTGCTGCATGGCCACGCGGTAGAAGCTTGTTGGAGGAATCCGAATAGGCTCAGAGCACTAAGACAGGATGAGCCTGCACAGCGAGTTCTCACAGAAGCTTCTCCTTGTCCCTTCATTGTTGCAATTGATTAGTATCACTGAGAAGAATATGCCCTGAAAGGCCATGAGACAACACCAGGCTCCTCGCAGCACCCATTCATCACAGCCGAACCATCAGCAGACCTCTAACCCCCATCCAACCTACAAAGGGAAATGGCCCACACCACTGACACGGTGCAAGAATTCTTGCATTCCAAGATAGTAAGTGACCCCAGCCAGAAACCCGATGGCCATAAAAGATCTGAGTATGTACGACCATTTCACCTATCCACATAAACACATCCTTTGTAGCACGAGGTAAAGGGATGGATAAACTATAGATCAAAACAAGGGTGGAAGCCTTTGGTGCGAGGGGTGCGATATCAACAAAGTGCAGAATGTGTGGGTCAGCATGACTGTATTTCTTTCTTCCTCCCTTACCCCTGACACCAGTCCCTGAGCCTCCCAGGTGCATGCCACAATGATATAGTAGTAGTCTTAGTACATCATAGCAGTCTCGATACTGTAATTTACGAGGAGCCTGTCCTACACTCCTTGGAGAGATGAGCCCAGATGTACCATGTGGGAACAGACAGACGGTGGAAAAGAGGACCAATCGTAGCCTGGCACCCCCTATGGAGCAGGCCCATGTATAGGGTTGCACCTACCAGCTCGGAGAGTTTGTACTGTAAAGTGATGACTATGTGCTGCCTTTTAAGCTTCTGCTTGTCTTAATTTGGACTGGAACATTCTCGAGCAGCAGTCATTTCCTGAAACCTTTGTATTCTGTACAATTAAACCTTGTTATCCTTGCAAGAAATCTCTTGTCCTGATTCCCTAGAGGGTTGTATTCTTTCTGGTCTGAGCATAAACAGGAACTTGCCTTCACTTTCCACAGTGTTCCACCTTTATTCCCTGTGCACAGGCTCCCACGTTGCCTGAGAATGACACACTTGATCCTGAGCAATTCTTTCCATGCTCTCCTGACACTCCTAAATCAATTGAGCCTTTTCCTAAATGGCACTGAGCTTTGGTTGTCATACTCAGGGTCGGTGAACATGGGGCTGATGGCTCCCTGATTCGTGTGCATCGTGCGCTGTTGTGTCATCATTATCAGTGGTGCAGTTGGTGCCACTACAGCGGATGGCTAGTGGATAAGATTGAGGGAGTGATGAAAAGGGGGAAGGGTGGAAGAGGAGTCCAGCAGGTAAATGCCCAAACGTCATATACAATGATAAATGAAAATCACATGCTAACAAATGTCTTCTTAAACAAATCATGGATTGATGTCTAATATCCAAGAAAATCCAAATAACTGCAGAATTAAATACAAATTGCAAAACTGGCATAAACAAAAACAAATATGGCACAAACATCTCGATGAGGGTGATTTGACTGAATCCATGTTTTCGAAAGAGTGAAGTGACCAAATGTTTTATTTTTTTTTATTGTGGGGGAAGGCCCCCTAATGCCCCCTCCCTTCCCCCTACCTTTATTAATATCCTTTACCCCACCCCTACATATATTTTATGTAAAACTTTTTTGTTGGTAAGACAAGTTTGAAAAAAGAATTTGGTTACTTCCTCTAAATATTGGATTCGGTCACTTGTACAGTATTGCAAACCTCTATCATCAAATATCCCTACAACAGATTAAACATCGATTTGTCAGTCTTAACAAGATACAACCCACAATAAAAAATGTTGAACGGTTATGAATGCACAAATATCTGCTACTCACCTGCCCACATTCCAGCTTTCATTTTACTGAGTACATTTTCAAATCAATCCTATAGCCTGCTTCCAAAAACATTTTTTTTAGCCAACACTCCAGTGAACTGGTGCTTAATATTCAAATCAAACCTATATCCTGCTTCCAAGTGGACACCTCCGGGAAATGATGCTCCACGTCAATCAGAAGTTAGCGACTTGTCATGCACTCTATTTCTAATTGTATGTCCTATTCTCTGGGTGTGTGTTGTGCCTTGGGCATTGCTTGCTGTAGGGTATGCGGGATGTCAGACAGTGTATGGCTTCTCACTGCAAATGGCTTACGTCATTGCCAAATGGACATTCATCTACTCCCCGGGATCTACTTGGCTGGCAAGTCAACAGTTACTTGCCACCAGCCAGCATGTTTTGAATGGTGCTGACTGTCTGCTCTTATGTGATCAGGTTGAGGGGACTTGACTGTGCCTCCTCCTGTGGCTGCTGTCTCCCTGCAATAGAATTCTAGAAATCAGTGGATCCAGGCCTTGAGGTCATTTCATTGCTTTTTGCAGTGACACAGGGGTATCTGCGGGCACTGTCGCAAATGCCAAATCATTCCAAATGGACATCTTGCTCTGATGTGATGTTTTCCAGTTTTGTGGGCTGAAGTGCTTGTCGGCATGTTTCGGAATGTGCCACATCCTCGTCTGCCACAACCGTTAGCTTTGCTTCCAAGAATGTAGGCTTCTTGGCCCTCCTTTCTGGCACCAGAATGCATCAGTAAAGAGTGATGAACCGTGCAGTGTGTAAATATGTTTTTGTGCAGAGTATAACGTTGCATGTTTGAATGGTATGTGGACAATATTATTTCTGGATGATCGAACAATGACCTGCAGTAAAGGATCTAATTGAATGGTCAGGCAGCAGCTGTGCTCTTTGTCTGTGGAACCATCAGGTGCGGGTGATGGACATCTGCTACCATAGTCTGAAACCTTGGACATGTGGATAGCAAGTAAGAATGAGAGGTATGCCCTCATTTCCGGCACTTTGCTCTTTGACTTGTCTCCCAACATGGTTTCAACTTTCCCCTTCCTTTAATGGCACCATGAAATAGGTGATTTCCAATGGATTACACATTTTTAAGATGGCCATCATAACGCTATTTCCTTCTATAACTAAGTCCACTGTTTTTTTAAATACAGAATTACCATTCAGTATTTCCTCCAAACGACTGCTGGCGGTAACTCTTATTCTGATAATATTTTAAGGCTTGGCAAGGTGTTTTACCAGTAATTCCTGAAGACCAAATGCATGCCAGCACCAGATACATCAGTGTCCGCCAACAGGCTTGTGATACTGTGGTAATTCCGCCGACCTCATTGGCTATTCTGTCTTACTTCTTTACTGCCAAACACATGATGCAATCCATAGACTGAAATTAACCTGTTAATAAAAACTCAAACTAATCAAAACAGTTATCCTGCTACACATGGTTCATTCCTACCTCATCATGCTTACTATAGACGACATCCTACAAGAAATGACATTCATAAATAGTACAGTAATAAAGAGCTGATTAGCCAGTTTGGGTATGTTTGCCCAATTTATTTTGATTGCGGCAAACTGAATGAAAAATATTTGATCGGTGCCCAAATTAAACACACATGTGTTTTTTTTGGGGGGGGGTTGCCTTACATTTTAAGGAAGTGGGGGACACCCCTCCCCACCCCATAAAATTGCAAAATACCAACCATTAGGTCAATTGTTTTAGGTCAAATAGGCTAACACTGATTAGCCACCATATTTATAACATTTGAAACTAGACAATGCAATTATAAAAGTTACACAAACACACACTTGACAAAATACCACACAGAACAAAATGCCATAATAAGAAAATCACATGCCAAAAAATGTTCTATCAAACAAATCATGGATTGATGCCTAATGTTCATGAAAATCTGACTTACTGCAGAATTAAATAGAATAGGCAAAATTAGCACAATGCCAAATATAGCACAAACAAGTATCTTCTCAATATCCCTACAACAGAATAAACATCAATCATTGAGTTTTGACAGGAAACACCTTATAATAAAAAATAGAACTGTTATTGATGCAATTGAAACAACTTTATCTGTACAAATGGAATCCAGGCACTACTACTCACCTGCCCAAATGTCACCTTTTATTTTACCCAATCTATTTTCAAAACAATCTTCTAGTCTGCTTCCAAAAACATTACAAAACCAAACAAAAAATATAATTCATAATTCATATTTTCCAAGTTGAACAAACACAATTGAATAAGAAATCAAAACATATGAGTGACTACTTACAAAACACATGAAAGCAACACATTAACTATGTGCTTTGAAGTCAACAACCCAACTGAGCATGTGTGCTTTCTTAAAAGAACTAAAAGTAATATTTCACCAATCAAAACAAAACTTGCAATAACATATAATAATGTAAGCCAAAACAGGAAACATCAAGTATCTAGCGGGGTTACAGCGTTATATGTTGGACAAAACACATAGACGATGATCATTCATAAGAGTATTCAGCATACAACAAGAAAACCACCACTTGCAGAATATCATCAAGAAAGATATGCACCCATTTAAACACTACCACTTCAAACAATCACTCGACATAACTCAGATACAAATCATATAAGACTTACTTGAAAAGTGGTAAGACATTATTATTTTTGAAATGTTCTACCCACAGTTAAAGTCTACAAACGTTTTGGATGCTAACATTATGTTTTAATCAATTATTGAACACTAAACATAAAATAAAACCAATATTGCTGAGCCCTTATCTCACCCTTTTGTTTGTGATTGTTGTTAATGTGTTAATAGTGTTAATAATCATTTGTGGTTTCTTTGTATTTTGCTGCATATGTGTGTAGTTTGTAGTTGGCATGGGAATGTCAGTTATAGTTTGGTGTGGAATTTACTATGAAGATGGTAATAATTATGTATGTCTTTGCAACATAGTTCTTTGAATATGTGTGGATGTAAACTAGGACTAGTGTATACGTTAAGTGTGTGCTTTTCAAATATATCTCTATTTGTCTTGGTATATTGTTGGTGTATGTTATAAAAGACATTTGATAATCTTATTTTTTGACCTGTTATTTGTGAGTTAATATTAAGCCAATGCTGACTTCATTTTCTGTTTAGTTTTTTTAATATTAGGTTAAGCAAAACAAAAGAGGAAATGGCTGGAAGGCTTAGAATTCATCATAAACCTCTGGCAATTGCATTGGGCAACCTTACAAGCCATCGCTCTTTGCCTGCCGAACCCTTACAAAAAGGGAAAAGATAATATGCAAATAAGGCTTCGTCCCACCCCAAAATTCCAGCCCGAACTGCTAGGTCACATCCCTTCTGCACCAGAACAAAAGCATCCACAGGCATGTTTCGCCTTATTGGGCGTCATCATTTAGGTGTTGCTTAGGTCTCTAGGCCCAACAGGCACAGGACCAATGGTGTGCATAGTGGTAACAAAGCGAAACTAAAGAGAAGTGATTCCTTGAAGGGTTAGAATTCATCTTAAATCTCTGGTAATTGCTCTTGGCAACCCTTCAGACCATTGTTCTTCAGCCTGCCAAGCCATTACAGAAAAGAGGATTTGCCATATGTAAATCAGGCAAGTCCCACCCCAAATGGGGCAGCCCAGTCTGAATGGCTACGTCAAATCCCTTCTGCACCAGACCACAAGCATCCAAAGACATGTTGCGGCCTCATTGGGTGTCATCAGTGAGGTGTAGTTTGGGTCTCTATGCCTTGGAGGATAATAGGAAATCAAGGAAGACTGACAAACAGGAGCCAAAGCGTGAACACATTTAAAAACCAAACAAAAAACTGATACCATAATACAAATCTTAGTTTAATAGGAAGGCTGTGCATTCGACCCAGATAGGGTGAAACACTAAAGGAATAATGAAGGTCAAAGAATATTCTCGAAGCAGAATGTAAAAGAGAGCGAAGAGGAAAAGGTGCACAGTTAGGAAGACCCACATATAAGAAACAACAATAATTAAGAAGTGATAAAACAACAATGTTTTGGTAGAAGAAGTTAACAAATGACTGATTTTCTTAATGTTAAAACGATCAAAAGAACAAGAATGAGCTTGGCCAGCAGACTGGGTCTACAAAGGCAAAGAAGTGTAAAAGATAAAGCCTAGATTGTGCGATTGTAGCCCAACAGGAAGCTAATGTGGAGGAAAAGACATATAAGTGGAAGGTAAAATAGAGGAAGAAGAAGGAAAGAAAAGATGTTCAGTTTTTTTTAGGATCAAGAAGAGAAAGCAAGAAGACATCCAAGATTTAACAGCTGAGAGACAGGCAGATAAAAGTGACTATCACAAGTTTGGATGATCACATTTTTGAAGAGTGTTCACTAGGCACACTATCAAAATATGGGCTATGTTTGTGCCCGACATTTTAAAAATTGAAGTAGATAATTTCAAGATATGGTGTTTATAAGTCTAAAGTCTAAACCCCAACCTGCTACCTGAACTGAGAAAACAAATCATTCAGAAATAACTGAAATAACAGATGCTGGATCTTGGTATAATTGAGAGTGCCTACAGTGAATGGTCTTCACCCATAGACCTTGTTCCCAAGTCTGACATACATGGAGATTGTGTATTGACTTCAGAAGTCTCAACGAAATATATTGAAATGTGATGTCTATCCAAATCCATAGATAGATAAACTAGTAGAGATTTAAGGAAAGGCAACATTCATTTTCATCTAAGATTTACTGGTAGATGCATTTTGGATGATGAAGTCAAACCAAAAACAACCTTGTGAACTCCAAAAGGCACTTTTCCAGTGTTCCAGATGGTCATTTTGTCTTAACGGGACTCCTGCTTTCAGAGACTTATGAACCATGTCCTAGCTTCATGTCAGACATTTGCTGGAACATATTTTGACATTATTGTTGTATAAAGCTCAAAGTGGAAAGATCGTCTGAAGCACTTAACTGCCAAGTGTGATCAATTGGACAAAGCCCATCTCACCGCTAATCCAGCCAAGTATAACCTGGCACAGTCATTCGTAAAGTACCTTTCTAGGTAGGAAATTGTCAGGTGCTACCACAAGAAGTCACGGTTGAGGCTTTTCAAAAAGCACTAAGGCCAATCACCAAGAAGGAAGTCTGCGCCTTCCTTGAACTTGTAGACTATTATCAGAGATTCCTACCGAACATCTCAAACAAAGCCAGATCATTAACCAACAACATTGTTAAGAGTCACCCTAACATCAATTAATGGGACCCACAGCCCAAGAAGCCTTTGACAACCTAAAGAACATTCTCTGTAAGAGCCCTGTGCTGGCAGATCTATGTGATTACTGCGCATGTTTTAGGGCAATCCCAAAATATTGATTTATTTTTAGTTACCACATTGCACCACATATATGCGGCGGAAGCCCCCGCAGCCCACCCCTGTACCCACACCTTTTTATCAACTTAACCCATCCCCAACATATATATGCAGTGAAATGAGGTGTTTAAAATCCAACATTTTTGAGATACGCTGTGATTGTCTGTGTTACTATGTAGTAATACTGTGCTGGCTATGTCTGATTTTTCAAACCTTTTCAAAATTCTTAATCCATTTATCCTGGTGCTGCATTGTTGCAGGTACAGTAGGAAGGTGAGAAGCCCTTCATTATCATCAGTAGAAGTCTCTCCAGGCCAGTGGATATACGACCTAACAGGGTGTCAGTTTAAACTTAACACCTATCTTGCCTCACTAGCCTGGACAGCAAGAAATAAACCACCAACCCCTGAATTCTGAGGTGGTTCTTAACCTATAAACATACTCCTTTTAGGTCGAACATAGGGCTGGCACCAAACAAGCAAATGTACACCTCTTATCTCAGTATCCCAAGATAGCCCGTGGCCCATGGGATGAGAAGGACTATGGGAGAAATGGTGGAGGCATGTGACAAGATGTTACGCTCACCTGGTCTCTGCAGGAGCATTGGGGCATGGTCGCAGCCCTCCCAGGGATGAAACTCCTCTTGTCTGTTCCCCCCTCTGCGTCTGTGTGGGGAACTGTGGTGATGAGCAGTGTGGTTCCTGCGTGAATGCCTGTATGAGTATGCAGCCTGTGGTCCTTGACCCCTTCTCCAGACCTCTTCTCCCTGGATGTGGCTTCCCTGGGGTTGCACTACTCTTGAGGCTCACCTGTTGAATGATGATGATGAGCTTGCTGTCCTGCTGCTTCTGGCAGGAGCACTTGTTGAAGGCAACCGAGTTCCTTCACTGGTCCCTTGTCGTGGAAGTCCAGGCCAGCTGCGACTGGTCCACTTCTCTTGTTGGTAAGTTTTTCCCTTGTTTCCACCTGCCTGATTGTCTTTCGACTGTTGTATTTGTATTTGTAAAGTTTGTTCTCCGTCCTTTGTATGTAAGGTCTTTTTTCTCTGCTCTCTCCCCTTGCAGGTGGTGTAGCAGTGCTGGCGGTAGAAGAAGTGGAGCCGGCGATATGGAAGAGAGGTGCTGAGATGGTCTGACAGCTGGTCAGTAGCGTTTAATGGTGCCCTAGGGGGCCCATTGGGTTTTAAATGCGGCACGACCCTGGGTTGGGTGTTTTCGGGAGTTCTAACTTTGTCTTGTCTTCTTTTCTCATTTCAGGACTTCGTCTTCTCGGGACAGAGAGCGCAGGTGCTGCGGCGTTGATTCGGGATCTGCCAAGAAGATGGAGCGTTGCCGTCAGATGCGAGCCAGGGTCCAGATAAGGAAGCTGTTATTTCAGGATCACGAGGTAAGTAGCTGGTCCAGGTGGCGCTGAGCGTCACGTTGCACGGAAGTGCAAAGTAACGTGAAGCGTTTGCTTGAGGGATCGGTGGGTTTATACAGTCTTGTTCTCAGCCACACCCAGTAGCTATGGCCTGCCTGCTGCCACATCCTGCGAAACACCATATGAGTCAGCACCTGAAGACCAGGCCTAGGGAGCCACACCCGATGAGTCAGCACATGGGGATGTTCTCTGGAATAAAGGCTTTCAGCACCTGGAAAGTTCTTGTAAAATAAAAACACTCCAGCACTGAAGTAAAATAAAAGCACTCATGTACTGAAATAAAGTGTGCACTGAAGTAAAATAAAAGCACTCTTGCGCTGAAATAAAGTGTTCCTGCTCACATCTCTATATGAGCCTGGTGCAAGGCGCCAGGACTGAGTCCAGCCAGGGCACCTGTGCTTGTGAGTCCCAAAGGGACATTAGGGAGTCAAGTGACCCATTGCCCCATCACTAGATGGTGTGGTTTTTGTGTTCTGGGCCCCATGGCCATGACACAAGATCAATAATCTGGCCTTACCTAGAGGATATGGGGACCCCACTCATCCTGGTGTGGGAGGCTTACCAGGGTTGACACCAATTCCAGTCCTACCCGATTTGGGGAAAGTGGCAGTAGAGAGAGCCCTAGTTCCTTTCCCCTTGCCTGCATGTGTCTGAAAAGTACCACTGTGGATCACTCTATACCCTTGAACATAATGATAACCAGTGTCTTTCTTTCTTTTCCTGTTAGGTAACAACAACACACAGCAATGGTTTGCGAAGAGCACCCACAATACAACAGCCCACCAAAGCGTACACGTTGACTAGTCCAGTCATCAAATCGATCTGACCAATGGGAAGATAGAGCTGCTAAGCAAAGAAGCAGAGAACCCACACAGCCAGCAGGAATGCTGCTCACTGTCCTCTAACAACGGCGTACACCATCATCCAAGGGCTGCAATCGCGATCCACAAAATTGTGAACTTCTGCATAGCAGCTTCTTAACAAAAATAGGGACTGCCCCATACTTACCATGGACTTCACCGCAATGCGCCCCCTAACATGAACTGGAACATTTTGCAATATGGGGCGCCATTTTCCCATCATGGTGGGACGGCACAGCAAAATGGGGTGTGGTTTAGCCCCTATGTATGAATTCTGGTACATGTAACATCCCGGGTTGGGGGAACAGCACCAGATTAGCCAGGGGGGGCAATGGACGGCAGGGATTGGTTAGAAGTCAGGGCATGCATCTGTCCAGACATGTCCTAGGGCACCCTATCTGCAAGGGCCTGTCATCAGACCAGAGACCATGCCTTGGGGGTACTTCAGGAAGGGATTAGGTGCCTGTGACATGCCTGTGACATGCCTGTGCCATGGCTGTGTCCATAACTGATCTATATGTATCCAAAGCCGGTTTCCTACAAAGAAACCTTTAAAAAAAATAACAAAACTAAATGGTCACTGGTAATTCTCCGAGGTGAACTACCTGAAGGGCATGGCCACAGTTAGCCACAGTTAGCGCAGTTAGCGGAGTTAGACGTATGTTGTGCTGACAGGGGTGCCCTACCCGCACAGGATAATGCCACAGTGCTTTTTTATGGGTCAGAAAGTCTGAAACACAATAAATGACATGTTCCCCACTTTGTGAGTAGAGGTAATGCAGACTATCACTGTAAATTGAGCTGTGTAAAGAAAAGTTGTACAATAGATGTTGTTTTAAGTCAAAATAACTTTCAATGCTTTCGGAACGTCCACATTTTTTTATCTTGAATACACTGTAACCTTCTCTTGCAGCAACGGGGCATTATGGGTATAAGTGTGACGTTTTGGGACTTTGCACCTTTGCCAAGTGTTTCTTTGGCAGTGATTTAGAGGGTCTGCGAAGTTTGCACCATCTAACAGTACAGCTATAATGATATATGCTCGTTCTTTATTTTCAGTAATGTTCATTCTAGTTTTTGTCTGAGGGTAAAAACGTTCATTTTAAAACATTTTAATGTAGGACTTAGCTTGCAAACTATTTTTCATTTTTGAAAAATTGGACGCCACTACTAATGTCACGGTTTCATTCTGGGAATGGCACGCATGAAATAAGAGCGCTCAAACATAGCTGTACTCTAAGATGGCGTGATTGTGAACACTGTGGCGTTGCGCCTTTAAGGAAGGCGCACACGGCGGCGTGACATTTCACGCCGCCGCGTGCATTATAAATAAAGGGGGCGTTCCCGGCCGCGACAGTGCGACCGGGGAGCCCGATGCGAACAGAGTTGTCTGTGTGCGTCTGTTCGTAGTTGGGGGCTTACGGGCATCGTGAGTGGGGGTCATGATACACTCGCAACAGTGGCAACGAGGTCTGTGTTATGCCTGGGCCCGGCAGCGAAAGTCGCTTCAATTTTTCTTCTTGAAACAGAGATCTTTGAAGATTTTCATTTCACGCCATAGGCCGTGCATCAACCACGCGGCAGGCGGCCATCTTGGACTTCGACCCGTGGACACTCACTGGGCTCTGGTTCGGCCGGTGAGAGGCATCCAGGCCCAATTTTTGGAAAAACTGATTGCAGGCAGTTATACCTGCACATCCATGCCCGGATTTTGGAATTTATTTGATTTCTGGTCCTCCTACATCGAGTGAAGGCAAGGTGAAGGGCTGAAGTGGCGGGCCTGCTTAGCCCAAATCCTCCCTGGCTCCATTTTTGGGACCTCTGTGCCTGCCCACTGCACTGCTGCAGGTTTGGACTTGTAGTCATCGTCCTCTACATTATCATACCAGTGGGTGTGGAGCACTGCCACTCATCATCTTCATCATCATCACCACCAGGTTTGGACTTGTGTTGCCTGGGTGTGTCTGGACTGGTGGCAAGTGGTTCCCAGGAGGGGACTGGACTGTGGTTGTGGGGGTGAGTTGTGGCCCCCAAAGCCACGCTGGGGGTGCCTGTGTGCTCTAACCCATGAATGTGCCTGGTGACCTGGATGGTGGGCAGCCTGCAGACCTGCAGCAACCTCAAGGGCAGCCACAACCTCAAGTGCAGCCTCAAGCCCTGCAGTTGCCTCAAGCTCCACCAGTGGTGCAACCAGCTGTACAGCAACCCCTGCAGCAGCCTCAAGTGCAACCACAGCTTCAAGTGCAGCCTCAAGCCCCGCAGTTGCCTCAAGCTCCACCAGTGGTGCAACCAGTTATACAGCAGCCCCCTCCAGCCATGGCACAGATGCGGGCTCCGGCGGCCCTGAAGCCCATCCCAGAGTTTGATGTCTCGGCCCACCATCCAGCCTGGGGCCCAGATGGAAAAGGTGGGTGGATCGTCTAGATATGAACTTTAGGGCAACAATGGAAACAGACGAGGACAGCAGGCTTGCCACTATGCTGTATGCGGCTGGACCTGCGGTGCAGGAAATCTTTGAATCGCTCCACACAGCTGATGGCACCTATGTGGCTGCAAAGACTGCCCTTCAGGCTCTTTTCTTGCCCCTTGCCAATGCCAACTATGAGAGGTTTGTGATGTTGTCGGCTTGGCAGAATGAGGAGGAGACGTTAGACACCTTTTATGGCCGCCTCAAATGCCTATCTATTGCATGTGCATGGGGTGATGCAGAAGACATGATCAGGACCATGCTCATTCAGGCATGCTCATCTGGTATATTGAGACGGCAGTTGTTGAGGGAACCAGGTATCACGCTCGCTCGTATCCTTGAGTTAGGACGCTGCCAGGAGGTGTCCGAAGCATGGGCGTCCAGGATGGAGGCTGGCTCATGCCCGGTGAAGTCTGAGGAGGTGTGTGCCATGTGGCGGGGTGGCAGAGGTGTCAGAAGACCTGGATCTGGCCTCTGTGACAGGGGCAGAAGAGCCGGTGAGTCGTGCCAGAAGTGCAGATACGACTTACCCCACCCTGCCGAATGTCCTGCGGCTGGAAGAACTTGCGGAAGATGTGGTCTCGCGGATCACTATTCCCGGGTGTGTAAGGCAGCCCTGCCTGTGATGGTACCCAGAGGCCCGGTTCGGTCCAGGTTCTTTCATCAGAATCGCCCCCCGAATGTGGCCCAGGTCGACCAGGGCGAGGAGGGTACCCCAGCGGAAGAGGAGGAAGAGGAAGAGGAAGAGAACATCTTCTTCGTGTTGAGTGTGGGGTTCCTCAAGTCAAAGAACAGATGCCAGCCGAGGTGTGTGGTGGAGGTCAACAAGTCACCGGTCCCAGTACTCATAGACACGGGTGCCTCGGTCAATGTGATGGCCCGTGGATACTACGACGCTATGGACACGCCTTCCAGATTGGTCAGCCCGAAGGCCCATATCTTTGCGTTTGGGGGCTCGGAACCCCTTCCCCTTGACGGTGCCTTTGTAACAAAAGTGGAACATGATGGCTCACAAATCACTGCCCGCTTCTACATCACGCCGGTGAGCACGAATACTCTCCTGAGTTGCGCTGCAGCAGAGGCTCTCGGCATTGTCAGCTTTGCCTATTCCGTGTATCTCGAAGACATCTCCTGGATAAATATTCCACTCTGTTTCACGGAATCGGGCAAATGACTGGTGACCCGGTGAGGCTGCACATCGGCGAATCGGTGAAGCACATAGCCCTGAAACATCAGAGGGTACCTTTTCATCTTCGGGAGCAGGTGGACAAAGAATTGGACAATCTCGTAAATTTAGACATCATCGAGAAGGTGGAGGGTCTGACTCCGTGGGATTCCCCAATTGTTGTGGCAAGAATGCCTAAGCAGCCTGACTCCGTCCGCATATGTGTCGACATGAGGCTATCCAACAAAGCCATCAAGTGGGAGAGACAACTTACCCCAACTATCAACGACATCATTGCGGAGGTGCAGGGTGCTCGGTTTTTCTCCAAACTGGACCTCCGGACCGGCTACCATGAGGTCTTTCTACACCCGGAGTCGAGATACATAACCACGTTCTCCACACACCACAGACTCTACCACTATAAGAGACTCAGTTTTGGCGTGTCATCGGCGGCAGAGGTGTTTCAGAACATCATCTGAGGAGCTCTCGCTGACCTTGAGGGCGTTATACACATTAGTGATGATATCCTAGTGTTTGCCAGAACTGAGGTGGATCACCTGCACAAGCTGGCAAGGACTTTCGAAAGGTTACAATCGCTCGGCCTCACATTCCATAGGGAGAAGTGTGAGTTCCTGCGCCCATCCATTGAATTCTTTTGCTTTGTTTTCAAGGAGGGAGGGGTGTCACTAGATCCAAGAAAGGTTCAGGACATTAAGAAGGCCCAACCGTCTGAGTCGGTGTTGGATGTGAAGAGTTTTCTTGGCATGGTAACCTACTGTGGATGTTTCATCCAGAACCTGGCCTCAAGATCTGAGCCCGTAAGGGCCCTTACAAAGAAGGAAACCACCTGGCAGTGGGGCCCCCTCGAGCAGACGGCCTTTGACGATATTAAGAGCACACTCACGGCAGAAGACACCATGGCGTTCTTTGACCCCACCCTGCCCTCAGAAATCATTGTGGATGCCAGCCCATTTGGCCTGGGGGGCGTGTTAACACAAGTCGATCGGGAGGATAGAGCGACGGATGCTTGCTCTCCTGAAATACGGGGTCACTCTCGTGTTTTGACCCGGAGTCAACATTGCAGCAGACTATCTGTCCAGGCATCCAGGTGTGACCCGAGGGGAGGAACAGGACACCTGTGCCGAGGAGGCAGATGATCACGTTCGCATGGTGGCGGAAGCGGCTACCCCCAATGCCATGCCACTTGAAGATCTAGAGGCAGCGGCAGCAAGTGATTAGTGTTTCCAGATCTTTGAAACACGCCATGCAGCAGGGTTCTTGGTGCTGGAGTCCCTGGCTGGGTGCACACAAGATGCCAAGACAGGGCTAGAGCAACTGTGGAAGGTGCGGGAGGAGTTGTCATTCTCGGCTTCCGGTCTCCTGCTGAGAGGCGACCGCATAGTAGTGCCCCAGTTAAAGATCAAGGAAGTGACTACTCTGGGCCACCATGGACACCAAGGCACCGCGAAGACCAAGGCCCGGCTACGCCTCAAGGTGTGGTTCCCGGAGTTGGAGCGGAAGGTCGACAATTTTGTTGCTGCCTGTGTCTGGTGTCAGGCGGCGTCCCCGCTGCAAAGAGAGCCGACGATTGAGGTCATGCCCCGAGGTACGAGGCCTTGGGAAGTGGTACATGCATACTTTGGTTCCACCATGCTGGGCACCCACTTCCTGGTCATCGTGGATGAGTACTCTTGGTATCCAGAGGTGGAGTTCATGGACTCGGTGGCCTTTGAGCATGTGGTGGTGGCCATCGAGAAGGTGTTCGCTGCCCACAGTTTCCCCCACACCCTGTGCTCTGACAACGGGGTGCCATTCCAAAGTGAGCAGTTCTCGGAGCTGATGGATGGGTATGGGGTACAGCACAGGAAGATCACCCCGCTCTGGCCGCGGGCGAATGGCGAGGCAGAGAGACTGATGAGGACACTGAACAAGACGTTCAGGATAGCCCACGGCCAGGGACGGTGCCTGCAGCGGGCCCTTTACCAATTCTTGCGTGTATTGCACCACCCCCCATGCGTCCACTGGAGTGGCGCCAGCTGAAGCCCTTTTCAGGCGGTGCTCCCGAGGGCTGCTGCCAGAGGTGGGGGAGAAGGAGCCCGGGGTTATAGATGATCAGCCGGCTGTGGACCGAACAGGAAAATGCTAGGAGAGGACTTCGCCCACAGTGGCTGGAGCCGGGAGATGATGTGCTTATCAGGAACAGACACCCCCATGGAAAGCTCTCTCTCCCCTACGAACCTGAGCCACTTGATGTGGTGGCCGTCAAGGGGTCCATGGACCCCAGAACTGAGCCTCCCATCGAACCAGACCGGATGGAAGTGCCTGACGACGGGGAGGCCAACCCTCCATGCCCGCGTTCCCTGCCCGGGGAGGGCCACCGGATGGACTACCCGTGCCGGAGGTAAGCGGGAGATACCCCCAGAGGCCTGGGCGAGGGAAACCTGCTTACCTCAGCGATTACGTGTTGGGACATGTTTCATGAGTGGCCCCAGGCTCATAATGTTATTTAAGGGGATCCAGGGTGGCTGTGAATAAAGGGGTGTGTGGGGGTTTGATGCTTATGTTGAAGTGTTATGTTGAAATGGTATTTTGTGATTGCGTAGGCTAGCCAAGTATTGCTGTTTGTCCTCATGGAAAAGGAGGAGTGTGGCGTTGCCCCTTTAAGGGACGCGCAGGCGGCGGCGTGACTTTGCATGCCGCCGCGTGCATTACAAATAAAGAGGGCGTTCCTGGCCGCGACAATGCGACCGGGAGCCAAATGCGAACAGACGTGTCTGTGTGAGTCTGTTCGTAGTTGGGGGCTTACGGGCATCGCGAGTGGGGGTCATGATACACTCCCATCAAACACCAACCAAACCTAACTACCAAACTTGTAAATCCAATCCTTCCCTTGTCGGCTGCTAGTTTGACCAAATTTTCAAGAACAAAAAAAAGGGACTGCCAACAACATCAAAGAAAGACGAATCCACTCCACCCACTCCCTCCAACCCTCCCCCACACCACATTATCTGCATAAACAATGTGCGGTTTTGACTGTTCATAAAATCACGTAAATAACAGGCATGAAATATTTCAAGTAATACGGGCTGAACGATGGATTTTAATGTTATATGTCAACAATGAACGTGAATTGTACTGGTATTTACTGTGAAAAGTTAAGCATCTCAACTGTGAAACACTATAATTTTGTTGTTTAAGTGAAGTAAATGACATATGAGCGGCTGCTCTATTGGACATGTCTTGTTTTTTGGCAGTGCTGCCGCATTTCTTTGTGGAACAATCAGTTAAGTCCCACAGCTGTTACCTGGCAGGTTGGGGGTTCGAGCATTTGTCAGAAGGCAACATCCAAAACTCTAATCAGGACTATTTATTTTTTTAAAAGCTCTGAGGCGTATTTTAAAAAAAAAATGGTCTGTCACCCTCGTTTCACAGGGACCGGTTTTTAATTCAAAAAGACTTTGGGGACACAGAACCTTACCGGACCACCTGGTCACCCTATCGGTCACCCTATCGGCTGCTGGTGTGATGTGCTTATTGCACGCCATCTTTTCTTAGTCCTTAGAACGCGTCCTGTTTTTTTTGCCATTCTCTGTCATTCCGCGCAGGCGCACGCCAGGGCCTGTCCCGCACGAGAACGCCTCATGGGTAGCATTCACTGGGCCTCATTACGACTCAGGCGGTAAGGGGTTTACGGCGGCGTAAACAGCGCCGACCCTTACCGCCTGATTCCGAGGTCCCTTAGCGCCATGGAGCTTTTAACACCAGGTGTTAAAATCCATGGCGCTAAGGGACCTTGATGTTAATTACGCCACCGTAATTTACGGTGGCGTAATTAACGCCTTCCCCACTCCCATTATGCCCTATGGGGCAAAAATGGGAATGGGGAAGGGTAAATGGGGATTGGGGACTTACCGCCCGCCAACCTCGGAATGGGGCGGTAAGTCCGCCAACCACCATGGCGTAAACATAGTTTACGCCATGGTGGTAAAGGTACGACCCAGGCGGTAACTTACCACCTGGGTTGTAATGAGGCCCACTGTCCCTTTAGAGGCCTAGCTCCTCTGCAACCACGGGCTGCCCTTTCTTCTTGTGGCGTGCGGTTGGCCGTGGCCACACACTGCTCGCCACGGTTACCCGAGCAGCTGGAACCGCCAGAGAAAGGCCAGGTGTCGGGCTGCGAGATTGAACTGTAAAATAAGTAACAGCAAAACCACATGCAAGAGCTTTTTTTGCACAGCAGCTTGTCATTAAAGAAAAGGGGGGCGCGGCTGCTGACCACAAGGACGTGAAATGGGGGAACAGAAGGAGAAATGAGGTCTGTGAGGTGGGGGTGGCACTGGCAGAACATCAGCTGAAAGAACACATGGCAGTCAGTGGGAGTCTGCTGCCAGAGTGACCTTTTCCCCCTAGCTGCACTCCTCCTTCTGGCTTTAAATCTGTGCACAGAAGCAGAGCTCTGATTGTGGATGATGTTAATCTGCAGCTATTATAATTTTATAAATCTGCAATCTACACGGCATGTTTACATGCACACTGTGATCTTGCAGAGTATTTGCACCTGGGCAAAATACAAAGTTGGAAACAATGCATGCTATTATTATTATTATTATTATTGGCTGTTTATTGACCTAGCTTCGGGAAGCGAAGGAGCGCTTTACAGTCATAGGGAGAACAACTTGGGGGAAGCAAAGAAACAAGGGAGCAGGGGGGCCAACAACAGGGGTGGGGGACAACGGGCAGTTTGTCAGCAATGCAAGCAACCAGGGAAGGACACAGTGGGGAGCAGATCACCCAGTGTCGGGTAGGGTGGGGTGCCAGCACTTGAGACACTGTTTCTGAAATACTTCCCGGTCATTACCTGATCATGACCTCATCTCCTGCTACTGCTGATAGGGCCCTCAAGTGACCAGCGATTGGGCGCTTCCACTATACTTGATAGCTTAAAGTAAAGGAGGAAAGGGTCTGCGACGTTACATTCTATGCCCCGTAAAAGGAAGGGTCAGATGCATGCCATACCAGGCCAACCTCGCCTTTAGCACGCCCTGTTATAAAATAGGGTCAGGTTTGATCATTTATTTGTATTACCGCTGGATCACAAGTGGCTGTGGCAGTGTAAATCCCCATTGTTTTTTAAGTCCATATGGCTCAATGAGTTGGGCGTTGCGATAATGCGGCAGTATACGTTGATACCACTGCATTTAACCTGTACTGCCAGACTTGTAATGAGGACCATTGAGTTGCCTTATTGTAGCACTGGCCGAGCATCTCAGTTTTAAGGGGAAGCACCATGGCCAAGCCATGTTCTAGGCCACCGGGGCTTGCAGAAAATGTATCCAGTTGAGATATGTGTGGTAGATCTCTGTCTTCGGCTGCGGCCTCCCTCTGGAACAGCCTCCCTGCCACTCTAAAACTTGAGGAGAACCATCTCTGGTTTTGAAAGCACCTCAAGACCTTCCTCTTTTCTTCTGCCTTCGCTCCCCCTCTGCCCTGCTGATCTGTTCTCTCTTGGCACTGTGCACCTGACCACCCTCTGTCCTCCGGGCCTAGGTACCTGCTCACCCTGCTACCCTCCCGCACTGCCTCCGGGCCACCCCTTGCACTGGGGTCTGTATCTGTACCCATAGAGTTCCCCCCCTTTTTCTTCCTGCACTTATCACACCTACCCTGTCTGCTGCCTTAAACCTAGCACTTGCAAATTGCTGGCTGCACTACCACTATTTGTTGCCCATATTATTTATTTATTTATTAATTTACTTATTTATTATTATTTATCTGTTTCTCCTTTGCTTCACACTTTCCACTTCTCCCCCCTTCCATGCACTTTTCTCCTCCCCCTCTCCCATGCACTTGCACGTTTTCAATGTCACTGGGCCTAGTAAGATCGTTGTTTGTTCTCCCCTGTTCCCATCCCTTGCGTTGTCGCCCTCTGAAACACTTGTGTACGAGCGCGATAGAAATAAAATATCAATATCAAGATCAAGATATATAACTTGGTTCTACATCTACATGCAGGGAATTCCGTGGCTGCCCTCAGATGGGATAATGAACACAGAAGTAGTGTGTCTTTTTCCAGCCTATTAACTAGTGCTTAGAAGACAGAACTCATGGAAGATGCAAAGATGTGTTGCTTGTATTGCCGCTCCCCCAGTCTTGGGGAATGAGGCCAAACTTGCTACATGTAAGGCCAATCTGGCACTAACCCTTACAACCCCATACAGTTAGCGCCCTGGGCAGCGCCTGCTGTTACGTTGCCCTAAAACCAGCCCGGGAAAATAAAAACGAGACGACTGTAAACGAATCCGACACAGTCTCCAAATGATGCACTGGCAGACACATAGGCAGGGTGTAATGCAGTCCCTCTCACAATGTGAGTTATCTGGCGTGCGTAAAAAGTTTAAGTAATTCAGAAGAAGGCCATCGTATTTCTTAAACTTCCTGAGAAATCAAAAGGTTCAAATCTACTCAATAATCATATTTTCAGAAATTCCTCGTTGTCTTTATTTACAAGAATAATATCACTCTCTCTCTCTGTCTCCATCTCTCTCTTTTTCTCTCTCTTTCTCTCTCTATCTCCCTCTTTCTGTCTCTCACTCTTTGTCTCTCTCTCTTTCTCTCTCTCTCTCTCTCTCTCTCCATCTCTCTCTTTTTCTCTCTCTCTCTTTCTCTCTCTATCTCCCTCTTTCTGTCTCTCACTCTTTGTCTCTCTCTCTTTCTCTCTCTCTCTCTCTCTCTCTCCATCTCTCTCTTTTTCTCTCTCTCTCTTTCTCTCCCTATCTCCCTCTTTCTCTCTCTCACTCTTTGTCTCTCACTCTTTGTCTCTCACTCTTTGTCTCTCTCTCTTTCTCTTTCTCTTCCTCACCCTCTTCTTCTCTCTCTTTCTCTCGCTCTCTCTCTTTCTCTATCTTTCTCTCGCTCTCTCTCTCTCTCTGCCTCTCCCTCTCTCTCTCCCTCTCTCTCTCTCTTTCTATCTCCCTCTCTCTCTCTCTCTCTCTCTCTTTCTCTCTTCACTCACTCTCCCTCCCTCTCAGACCTCTCTCTCTCTTCCTCTCTCTTGCTCTCTCCCTCTCTCTCTCTTTCTCTATCTTTCTTTCCCTTGCTCTCTCTCTCTCTCTTTCTCTTTCTCTCTCTCTGCCTCTCCCTCTCTCCCTCTCTCTCTCTCTTTCTATCTTTCTCTCTCTATCTCTCTCTCTCTCTCTCCCTCTCTCTCTCTCTCTCTAGGTTTTGAAAAAGCTTGTCAGGTCAGGGATTACATGTAGAAGAAAAACGCGAATGTCCTCCAAACCGCAAGGATACCTTGTCCCCTTAACTCTCCCCTTCTTTCGCTCTATTACCCACACTCGCCCCAAACCCACCAATGGACATGCCTCCTTATTCGCGAGTGAATGCGGGATTGGCTGATTATACAGCATCTATGCACGCGCTATCACATCTAAGCGCTACACTCAACCCGTTGCTGGGAATTATGCGCGTGTGCCCCTCTAATACATGTGGAGAGCTTTGCAAGGAGCAGGAAAGAGAAGTCAAGGCCGAAGTTCATGACCCCGCCGTCCTCCAGTTTTGGTGGACTCAGACGACATACATTTATTGACGTTCCTATGGCTGAAAACTATTTAGACCGCAATGTTTGCTGGTGGTCTGAGTTAATAAAAATTATTTTGAGAAGTCCCGGCCGAAAGGTAGTCACACTTCATAAATCCTACGTGCAAAGCTCTCCGCGGCGCGCCGCTATGTGTACATTAATAATGAGAGGCCTTTCCCTGCAGAGGACCAAGACCTACCCAACATGGACGGCGGGTCATTGGGACATTCTGGGGGATGTGGGGATTCCCTTGAGGAGACACTGCTTTCCTGGCAGAAGTTGGGGAGTGACCCGGCGCCCCGGCCCACACCTGCACGCAGACTTCATTCCTCTTCAATAATTAAATAATAGAGGTTCGTTTATAATTCACTACTGGTATTAATCAATCTCAAGCTCTCATGCTGCAAGAGTGAGGGCCGTAGCACCGCAGATTGCCTGGACTGTAGCATGTGACGTTTTGCATCAATACGGGCTCTTTTGGACCTCACAAAAGACACCTGTTAAATAATTGTGATATGGTCATGCATTTGAATCAGAATCCCTGCTGGCCTGGGAGCTCTCAGACCTCTGTGGTCCTTTCTCTCTCTTCACTGCAACAGGACATGTCCCCTCGCTATGTTTTTAGAGGAATGGACTTGCATAAAATAGAAGCAAACTTATTGACATTATATTATTGATGAAGTAAAATAGTAGTTGGCTAAGTATCCATTACTGATATCGTATTATCATCTTCTGGTAGCTCTGCCCCATACATATGTTCATTTTTCATAGTGGCAACTACCCTATAGTTCTTTTGCCTGCAAACATTGGCGAAATGACCAACACGACCACATGCCGCACATTCCTTGTTCTTCGAGGGTCGCGCGCGGTCATTGGCGAAATGGCGATCGCTAGGTTTGGCCTGAACTGTGCTCAATCCTTTTTTCTGAATTTGCACTAATCTGGGGCGTGTAGCCATGCCGTGCACATGCTCAGAGGTTGTGACTTTGTCTTGAATGTCTGTCGTCTGTTTCTACATTAAGGCTGTTCTCTGTAGGATATGGCTTTCTGTACCGCCTTGTCCGACGTAACATCTAGAATATACTTTTCCTGAGTGTTCTTGCTGTTCAAGTGGACAATAAGCATATCTATTATCATGTCCTCTGTTCAGACAACAACATTTCAGTGCAGCATAATTTCTCTAAGCTTCCCAACATCATTGTCTATGTGCTCAATGGGCCTTGGAGAAGAATTGGATCTTATGGAGCACTGCATTCTATTTATTCACGTATCAGTGGTCAAGTTAAAAGGAAGTATGTAAAAGGAAAACATTTTTACACAATACCTCCCTATTCTTTTATCCACTATAACCCCTTAGGTCCCACTGTCACCATGTCGTAATTAAGTCAAATACAAATCATACCTGCAAACCCAAATTGGTTCGCCGTATGATTTCAGGTCCAAAAGTCTCTGATTCTTCCTTATCGTTGAGCTGTCTCATAACTTCAAGGTCGTATTTGACTGCGTCCCAAATCACTACTCCACATTCCTTGGCTGCATCAATTTTAATGCAGTACCTAATTATCCTAAAGTTTGGAAATAAAAGACGGACCCTGACTTCTGAAGGCATTTCCGTCTTCCTCTCGGACGCCAACGCCTCTGGACTGTTTTCTGAGACCCCAGCCATGACTACACGCTGAAGGTAAGCCGTTACTCCGGCGCCCGTATCAATGATGCCCCTCTTTTTTCGTTAATATACAGACTTTTGCTAACACTTGCATATTTTTTCATTACCCATGCGCTTCCTTAGGCTTTAAAGGGAAAGAGCCACTGTTATGTTCTTGGAAGAGAACACATTTACCGTCCCGTTTTACTCCAGCGATTAGGAGGCGGGGTTTTTTACCTGAGAGGAGATTAAGTTAGGTGAGATATCCCTCTTTCTGCTTCCTTATGATTCTTATTAGACTTTATAATACGGAGTCTGATTTAAAACTTGTCACTTCTTTTCTTCTTTCAGAGAATTGTTGTCAAAGCGATTTTGAAATATAATCACCACACAATTGATTTAGAACTTGTATCCTTCCAATTGAAGGTACTGGGCCTCATTACGAGTCAGGCGTTAAGGGGTTAACGGTGCCGTAAACGGCGCCGACCCTTAACGCCTGATTCCGAGGTCCCTTTGCGCCATGGTGAGTTTAACGCCTGCTTTTTGCAGGCGTTAAAATCCATGGCGCTAAGGGACCATGGTGCTAATTATGCCACCGTAATTTACGGTGGCGTAATTAGCGCCTTCCCCACTCCCATTATGCCCTATGGGGCAAAAATGGGAATGGGGAAGGGTAAATGGGAAATGGGGATTTACCGCCCCACTCACCTTGGAATGGGGCGGTAAATCCGCCATCCACCATGGTGTAAACATAGTTTACACCATGGTGGTAAGGGTACGACCCAGGCGGTAACTTACCGCCTGGGTCGTAATGTGGCCCACAGTCTTCTGGCCTATTGTTATCGATACCCAAGGTTCATTATTCATCCTTTTGACTTGGGTTTGTGTTTTTTTTCCACACTAGTCTTTGCCTTGTGGAATACCATCACAGAGCAACATCAGAGACTTTTGGACCTGAAATCATACAGCAAACCAATTTGGGTTTGCAGGTATGATTTGTATTTGACTTAATGATGACATGGTGACAGTGGGACCTAAGGGGTTATACTGGATAAAATGCAGGTTTTAAAAGAATAGGGAGGTATTGTGTAAAAATGTTTTCCTTTTACATACTTCCTTTTAACTTGACCACTGAACCTATAAGGGGCCAGGATGGACTATGGAAACAATGTATAGATATATATGTCATTGCTTTCTTTGCACTTGCTATACTAATGCACTTTGCAAATACTGGGACCAAATGTCTATAAGGGCTCCGCACAGATGGCTAAACTGTTTGGGTAAGAGTTAGACTAAGTAGGTCACTCCCCTAGTTTTGACCTAAATAATTGCTTGATAAACTTAGTGAGAAAAGACAGGAGTTTTTTTAACTGTATGTTATTTGTTTGTTTTTAGAATTGCTAATGTTCACCAATCCTGGAGAAGACACACATAATCTGTCTAGTCGAAACTATTTGTCAACCTGGAAGCCCTTTTTGTAAAGAAGATCTATAAGTTGGGACACCGATAGTCAATACTTTATCAGAGGGAACAACTGTTATAACTATAGTAGAAATGAATTGGAATTTGTCCAAGATCTTAAAATCATGAATTGTTTTAGGATGTTAAATTGTATGACTGATTGTATGAATGCATGATATTAGGATGCTTTTTATGGATTTAATTAAAAATGTCTAGCTATTTCTATATGTTTTATATGTAAATCAGAATAAAATAAAAATAATGATTTAATATTTACTATCATCTGTCTTGTTCTCACTTGTCTATCTTGCTCTCCTGGTACCACTTCTGTTCTATGATATTGTTCTACCTCTAGGTGCCAGTGTGAGATGAGGTTCCCACCCATTTGGGTTTGTTGATTGTTGAACATGATGACAAGACTAATGAGAAAGACATGTAAACAATCATTCTAAAATACATTGTAAATCCAAAGTTTTTTTCTTATTTTGGAAACAAGAATCATTCCTGATTTTCATTTGCTCCCCCCTTTTCCACTGGAATGAATTGCAAATCAGTAGGGCATACTTGACTTTGAGCCTGATACTGTGCCAATGGAGGAGCACTGATATCCCTTCGTAGGTCACTGATATGTTCCCATCTTTGCTGCCCTCCACCTTAACAGCAGCTGGAGTTGTGAAAATCATGTAGTGCGGCCCATGGAAACGATGCTCATTCCAGCGTTGCACAGAGTATCAAATGAAGATCAGATCCCCGGCAAACAGTGGTTGCTTGTGCAGGTCATTGGATTCTTTGCTGCTTCCTCCTGTTGGCTGTTGTTGAGAAGACACATCCTCTGAAGATATAATTCTCATCCTTTTGGTTAAGGCCCGAATGTACTCCCTAAACGCCTCACCAAGGAAGTCTGATGTCTTATGTGCCTCTGATGCTGTGAGCTCAGGTGAGAGTGGTGTGTGTAACCAACACCCTGTCACGATCTCATGAGGGCTGAAGTGGTGATCTCTACCCAGCTGATTGCTCAAATAAAACAAAACTAATGGCAAGCAATATAACCAACTTTTACTTAAATCACTACACATTTTGGACAACCAGATCTTGAGAACTCCATTTAACCGCTCCACGACTCTGTTGGCCTGTGGGTGGTAAACTGAACACAACCTGTGCTTGCCCCCAAGAGTGAAGTGATTTCTGAGAACAAGGTATTAAAACAGTGGGTTCCATTGTTGGACTTCAGGACCTCACAAATTCCCAACCGTGGAAATACCTTGCTCACCTGAAATGTTGCAGTAGTCTTAGCATCAGGGTGTGTGCATGCACCAAGCTATGGCCAGCGGGAAAATGGGTAAACTATGACTATAAGGTAGCGGTAGTGATTACATTTCACAATCATATTGACAAAATCAATATGGAGTTCCCGAAATGGCCCAGAGAGCATTGGCAAAAGCCCCTTACTCACCTCATGGTGTTTCCAGGATTGAATTCCCTACAAACTTGGCAGTTTCCTACAAATCTATTTACCTTTTCTGGAGGTTTGGCATGACCCATTCCTTCTGGAGCTCTGCTGCAATTTTTCACAGATAAGTGTGTCACGGGTAATGTACTTGCTCTAGAGCCACAAGAATCAGTTCTACACGCATTACTACCTTCCCCGTCAGCTCCTGTCTCCAAAGCAAATCCGTGTTAGAGGGCACATCCTCTCTTTTCACAAAGCTTCTGCTCCTCTTTAGGTGCTTTTCCTGCATTTCTATAATTTGAAGAAAAGGGGCTGCAGTGTACGGGTCTGACAATTGTACCTGCTGGGACACGTTTTCCATTTTCTGGGGATCTGGGAATGGCATATATGCAGGTTCTTTTGCCGCCCTGTGCGTGGCATCATTTCCAAGTGCTATTAAGTTAGTAGGCTTAATATACGCTGCAAACCTAACGATTCCTACCTCTATGGATAGGGTTAGCACTTCAATTATTCTGGATAGCAGCATGCTGGACAGGGGTCCCATCAGATCTTCTAAACCCTCTTCTCTGCCACCTTGATAAGCCTGAATGCACAGTGGAGGTTAGATACAAAGAGCCAGTATAAATATTGACCGGCTTCCCCTTACTCATTTCTAGCACCTCTATAAGTGCCACTAGTCCCACCGCTTGTGCAGAGTAATACGAAGGCAACTGTTTCTTCAGTCTGACCTGGTATTCCACATGCACAAGGCCCACAAAAGCTGTACCTGTATGCCTCTGACACTGGTGCTGATTGATTGTCTGAGACCAATCAACAAAAAGTACCTCACCTCTCACCAAATTTTCCTCCTTAACACTTGTCCTCTCTTGCTCTTCTCCCTCATATGTGGCACAATCGTGGACAATGTCAGCAGGTTTCGCTGTCTCTGCTAGAAATGTCACACGATTGACTAGGTAACACTATACAGGATGTATGGATGCATTCGATAGAATAACCTCATACCCTGACACTCTTTGGGTCATCAAGTATTTTCTAAAATTGGAAAGCTTGCATGCTCCACGTACAATGTCACTGTGCAACCCAAAGTAATGGTTGAAGACTTATGAATTGCAAAAGCCGCTGACGCTAAAGCTTGCTAACAATGGAACCGTCCCTGCATCACTGGGTCACTGTGACCGGTTCTGGCATATTTTGAAGTGCAGTGGCTCTCTCTGGCATTACCTTCCTTCCTGCAGGCAATATCACTTGCCCAAAATATACTATCTCTGTCTGCCAATACTGCAATTTTTCTTTGTCCATTTTGTACCCCTTCTATGTAAGCAGGGGGACACTGCTCTTCTGAAGTGCTACAGACTAGCAAATCGTTCATGTACTGGATTAATTTACTGGACACATGTCAATTCCCCAAATCCATTTGACCCACCCTGTTGAAAACCCTCAGATTCTCAGTACCCCTGGGGCAACCTCGTGTGCCCGAATCTTTGACCAATATGTAAACGCCATTAGGTACTGAGAATCGAGGCATAAGGTGACCGAGAAAAATGCATTCTTTAAATCAGTCACTGTGAAGTGGGTCGACCAAGTAAGATTATTACAGATAATGGTAACAGGATTTCGGTACAACCGGAAATTCTGCATCAACAATAATTAGGGGGCGCAAATCCTGGTCCATCCTCCAACTGGACCCCTTCGCTTTCTTCACAAGGTAGATGGCCATGTCATTGTTTTCTACATGTTACATGGGGACACAGAAGGTTGTATTATGTCTAACTTCAACAACGCAATAATGGACTCATAAATCTTTTCATCCGCCTCTCTGGATATAGGGTATTGCTTCACCTGTGGTAATATCGCACCAGGATTTTTAATTTATCCACACTGCTCCAGCACTCTTTAACAGCCACACATCATGAGAATTGCTGGTCCATAAATGGTCTGGCACTTTTTCCAAATCCTCCTTCCAATGCAGCGATGTATTTCTAATGATTTGCATGGTCTGTGGTACTTCCCCTTGCTCTATCGCTATCTGGCAATGCACCTCAATCTCAAAATCCAACTCTCCTGTGTCTTCAGTGTCTTTGAACAATTGCTCGATGGACACTTCCCTTAGCGGTAAGGTTGGATTGATGCACAAAACTGTGTGCCACTCTAAGCCTTCCTCATTAGTGCCTGAGAGAACCACCCTGTCTTTCTTGATGACTACTGCTTCTAAGAGAATCATAACAATGGGGCCTGGTATTACCTCCAGCAGCAGGGTAGGCTGAAATAAACCTCAATTGGTAACCGCCATGTCTGATCTCTAATTCCCGGCCCCAACTCAATAAAACCATTAACCCATAAAGGAGTAAATGTGAATGTATAGGTACCCCCCTTATCACACTGTCACTACAGTATGCATGTGAATGTGCTGCTTCTCTTACTGGATACAAACCAGGAATCAAGGATACTATATATTCCTCGATGAAGGCAATCGACATGTGGAGTCGACTGAACAGATCTCTGCCCAAGAGATTCACCAGGGTATTTGTGCAATACAACAAAGAAGCAGAGGCATTTTGTGTACCTACCTTAATACACAGATCTTCAGTGTAAGGAACCGAGTGTAAGGAACCAACAGAATAACCCCAGAGTATCCCTGTGTATCCATTGATTTTCCTGCTAAGGGGAATTCACCTTCCTTAATGCAAGATTTTGCAGCCCCTGTATCGACCATGAATGAAAACATTCAGTCATCTACCTGTACACCTTTCCGGGGTTCCTCTTCTGGATCGGTGGCAACAGACAGGACTGGACACATCAGAGATCTCTGTGCACTTTCCTAATCTTGGTACATATTAGCACTGGGTAGCGAGAACGGATTCTCTCCAAAAGCACTTGCTCCAGTGTAATGAATGACCGTTCCTTGGGGTAAAGGATTTTTCTCCCAGGCTTGTACCGAAGCCTGTGCTGGCATGGTCGGTTGAATCACATAGGTCTGTGCAGCCCCAGTCGCTGAGTTCTGTTCAACCCATACCTGCTGCGATTGCACAGAGCCTGGGACATATGACATGGTCGGGGATTACACTTGCTGAGCTCATATCTAAAACTATTGTGGCCTGCCCTGGCAGTCTCATGCCATGTGTCTCTCCTTCCACATGACCAACACCGGATCTCATACAAACCTCCATAATTATTTCCCACTGGCCTGTTAAACCGGGGCCCCATTCCTCCAAACCCGCAAAAGGACCCATTTTCTTCTGAAAATTCTCACCTACCCCTCAGAAACCATCTCACTTGCCTTGGACTGGGAGTATACCCATCCATCCAACCTTTGTGTCATATCCGATTTACTATATTGCTGTTGTCCCAATTGTCCCTGCTGTCCCTACATCGAGCTTGCAATTGCTGCTCCTCCCAAACAGATTTTCGCTAACATGTTTTGACACACTTGGCCTCTGCCTTCTGTGCCTGTTCTATACCTATTCCTTCTCTTGCCTCCTTTTCAGAAATGCATAATATGTGCCTAAATTTCCAGCCAAACTTTGGCCTCCATCCCTACTACTTTATCTAGATTGTGCTGGACTTTCCTAGGAAGTCCCTTCTTCATCATGTTAGATTACAAATCGCCATATTCTTATGCCATGTTTCTCCTGTCTCTGCCCTCCACATCTCCTAAATTAACTGGATGTGTGCAGCAGGATCATCATCCAAATTAATTGTTTTGGCCAGGATAGAATTTATATTGAGAGTACATATAAATATTCCATAGCATTCCCCATACCTGCACCCTGTAATTATTAAATGCTGCTCCATCATAAGTATTTGTATCCAACTGAACTCCAGGATACCCCACTCGCCTCCAAAGCTCGTCTGACCACTTCTCCATTAGATATAAGCTTTTCATATCCAACATGACACCGGCAGTGTGTATCTCTAATGCATAAATCCACTCCCCGCCCCTGCAGTGAGTGGAGGGAGTGGCTCCACTTTGCCAACAGGATTGTCCAACGAGCAAGCAGTCACCCATCAACCATGAGCAGCCAAGAATCAATTTAGCCGGAGAAAGATCCTGATGGGTCAGAAGAGATGCATGTTTACAAGGTAATGTGTATATCATAGCATCAAATCTAACGCTGAATGCCAAGCAATTAGAGAATTACTGTGACTTATAGAAATTACAAACACAATATTGAGAAATTAAACAAACTATAAGGAGTAAATACAAAAATCTATATTTCAATAGTTTTGGGATACATAAGGAGATTAGCCTGAATATAAATGTGTGCTATATCTTGATAATATGCAAGTTGATAGAAGGCAACATATACTGTTTCAAGTAATTAATAACAAAGACACATTTTGGCTATTTTCTTTATACCAACACAGACTCCAACATTAAATCAGCACTAATGCTACTCGACTTGTCAGAAGCCTTCAACACAGTCCTCCACGATAGGTATTGGATTGGCAGCAGATCACTCCTCTGGCTAAAATCCTTCTTGACTGAAAGAACGGAAATAACTTGTATAGTACCATTTCAGTCAGCACTTCATAAAACTACATGTGGAGTCCCACAGGGCACATCGCTATCACCACTACTCTTCAACATGTACATGAACCCCCTGATCAACCTCATCAACAAACATGGCCTCACCTGCTACAACTATGCAGATGACTCTCAAATCACATACAAAATCAACGCCAGCGATGAACAAAACCCAACCCTTACCAACTGCCTCACTGAATGAATCCAGTGGATGAGCAACACTCGACCCGGACAATACAAAAATCATGATTCACCCAACGACCCATTGAACAACCACAACATTCCATGGCATACCAAACTGGGAAACCCACCAGAACCATCCGAACTGGTCAAAAATCTCAGAATACTAATGGACAATGAACTAACACTAGAACAGTCAGCAGTCGTTAGTAAATTCTTCTTCCACGTACACACAATCAAGAGGATACTCCCCTTCTTCACCTCCAACACAGAGTACTCAGCGTCATCTCTCTCGTCATGTCAAGAATAGACTACGCCAACAGCATCTATCTCAGGATGCCAGAATACCTTATGAGAAAACTACAATAAATACAGAACACAGCAGCAAGACTAATCCTGAGACTCACTAAGAGAGAACACATCACAGCAGCACTGAGGACACTACATTCTTTACCAGTCAAAAAACACATTTTCATCAAAACACTCTGTATAACACACAGAGCAATCCACAGCCAAGGAGCAGAAGCATACAGGGAAAAATCTCCATCTAAAAACCAACACGAACACTAAGGTCCAGCACGACATTTGCATCAAACTGAAACAGTAAGCAAAACACACATTCAGGGGATCAGAATTCTTCTGCATAGCGGTGACACTTTGGAACTAACTCTCAAAGGAAATACGAAACACAGAAGATCACCTAAAATTCAGTAAACTGTTAAAAACATGGCTCTTTAACTCGCCAATCTAAAGAGGGAACACAAGCGGAGGAAAACTGCCAACGCAACACAATAAGAAACTCAGAAACTGGATCACCCAGAGAAATAAAACCCTCAACCCCAAACACCATAGAATAAGACTAACCCAATGGATCAACCCAACACACAGAAAAAGACCACTGACTAACCCTACTAAAAACTCCCTTATACTGAAGGAACCAGACACATACCTTTGCCACAAAAAACGAAAACACTGCAAACTACAAGCACTCTACTTACTCTCCACAAAATCCAACACACACATAAATCACCCATATACAGCCACCCACCAAACACCACACAACGTTGATCAACTAAAACAAACCAGCACACAAGACCAATTTTTCAAAACTGTAGCTACCAACAGCACATCAACACTCTGTTGTGCTTTCCCCTCTCAATCCCACTAACTAACCCATCCCATCCACCCTTCCTTTTCAGATCAGCGTGATTGCCTGGAGACCATGAAAATGGCAGTGGTGCATGATAGAAATCACAATAACATAAAATAAAATATACCTTTTTCATCACATAAATTAATATTGAGAAAGAACTAAATATATCAGAGAGAAAAAAAACGTATCAACAGGAAAGCTTTAAGTATTGAGAATGGCGAACATTCTACATTAACTATTCTAAATTCTGAGGCAAATAAAAGATGCCATTATATTGTTTGTGAAAAAGAAAACATTCAGAAATGTATAATTAAACAACATTTTCAAAGTCTACATTTTGAAAGTACTGAATCAAGAATTGATTGAATAATCATAGAAGGAAAAGACATATGAAAGTGATGAAGTGCATCGGAAGTGCAGTCGGCTGCAGAATGAGGTGTTCAGTGTGCTTGGTTTGGCTCGTTGTCCTTCGTTGCTTTTGGAGTGGTAGCAGGAGGCTGACCAGCTGCGACCGTAGAGGAGGCAGACTTACAAAAAGCCCTTTCTGGCGCGGAGTGCGGCATGGAAGTGCCCCTGACTGTCTGCTGCCGCCTCCTGCCTTCTGGTCCTTTTAATCATGGATAGACAACGCAAAACACCATTGTGGGAGGCACTCCAAAGTTAGAAGCCAAAACCACACCATAAGATCACCTAAAGTAAATACAGTGAGAGCCACAGGAGCCTGGTGAAAGGCTCGATGTGCATTGATTTCGTGTTTGCCTTCTCTTACAAGGCAACATATGAAGAAAGAGACCAGAAATGCACAAAATGCAGTCAGATAAATTATTTCACAAATGTGTGCAGAGCTGCGTCAGTAATGCAGTACCCAAGTCACGTCTGCGAGTGGCCTGAGTACAAAGCTGAATTGCTGGGCATTTCTGGTGGACCATCTACCTCAGATTTGGTGGGTGCTAATAATGTTTTCTTCATATCTGCAATCCATCTGACTGGGCATGGCGTTGGCAAAAGCCACCTGTCCACATGCACAACACATATTCGGCATCTGAACTCACTGCCTTTATTGCCAATGGGCATATATACATGTAGTGGACCAAATATTGCCACCTTGTCATTACCTTGACAGAGAGGCAAGGATGCAGAGCTGCAGGTTCGGGGGAGGGAATGTCCTGCTGCTTCTAGATGCAGTGCTTCGAGTGAAAATCACCATGAAGACAGAACCACAGTGCCAAATTCTATGTGACGTCAGTGCGCACTGACAGACTGCACAGCTGTGCCACTCCGTGAACTCTTAAACCTGTTTGCCTTCATATGTGTGGGCATGAACTAGATGGCATACCTTCTGATAATGCCATCCTATTCCGCAGTCTGTATGATTATCTTAAAGAAAAGGGTGCATGACTGCACATGTGCGACGAAGTGCAGCGCGTGGCATTAACACACTCTGGATGTTCAGCTAAAGAAACTAGAATCTTCTGACATAATTGAACTTTTCCAGGGACCTACATCACTGGTTCTCCCAATTGTGCTTACCCCAAAACGGAAAAAAAACAAGAGGTGCAGGGTAAACATCTTTCTTTCCAACAAGGCTGTCAAGGGTGAACATCATCCTACACCTGCCATTGATGACATTAGTACCCGGTGCAGATTTTTTTTACACTTACAAACGAACCGATTGGTTCGTTTGCAAGCATTACCTGACGGTAAGCCGGCTCACACTATTGCGCAACCCTCATGCAGCTTTTTATTTTTTTCAGGCCATCATGGAAAGGGAGACGGGTCTACGAAAAGTCCCTTCTCCCTGGTGCATGGCGGTCATTTTGTTGTGTCAACTTTTTTTTTCAATTTATTTCAATGGCCGCCATGGAAGGGGAGAAGGAAATATATGTAGTCCCTTCTTCCCTTCCATGGTGGCCATTTTCTTTGTTTACTATTGTGGCCACAGAAAGAGAAAACGGACTATGTTTTCCTGTCCGCAGGAATTGTTATAACTTTTTTTTGCCGCTGCGAAACGCAACAAGTCTAAGGGGCCGGGGTACTAATGGCAATAAGCCCCTTGCCTTGCGGCCATTACCGCATACGCATAAGGTAATCCCTGGGGGTCTTAGTTAAGGCGTGAGTATAACTATGGGCCCCAGGGGAATTATCTCATGCGGTAATGGCCTGCTTGCAAGGGGCTTATTGCCTGTTTATAATGGTTCTGCAAGGGGCACACATCTTTAACATTCCTGACCACTGGATTTCACCAGTTAGCTCAATAAGAAAAGAAAATATTCTTATCAAACGCAGGACTACATTTCTACAAATGTCTCAGTTTTGGTGTTTCCTCAGCTGCAAAAGAATTTCATCACGCTATCAGAGGCAATAAAGGCATCTTGAACGTCAGCAAAGACATTATCATTTTTGTCTGAAGCTAGGCCAAACAAAATCAAACACGTGCAGTCCTAATTAGGTAGAAGGAAGACAATCTAACATTACATTTAATAAGGGGTGTTTATGTAATCTAAACTGGAATTTTGTGTTTATGTTTCCAAGGTGGAGGGGGTTACTGCTGATCCTGAGAAAGTCAACAACATCAAAGTGGATAAAGAAATAACGAACGGGGCTTCTTAAGTAGGGGGTGGTACGCTTGCTCCTAACAAATCCTCCTTAAGTATGAATGTCATATGTAACTTGCCAAGCTACACATAAAGTGCCTAAACACTACACCTACTGTGGCCAGCAACCAAAGCAAAACTATCACAAGCTAAGGCATATGAAAGACTTGTGTTTATTATCATGATCAAGAAAATGTATTTCATACTCAAATTAGCAAACCTGCGTACACAATAATTGATACTACAAACATTAAATCAATTTGTTCTCACTAAAGGAACATGGATGTTTCTTGGTTGAACTCCTAAGGAGTCAATAACTACAAAACTGGTCAAATCAATTTTCAAGGAAACATGTCAACCCATGTATCACTCAGTGAGTAACTATTTCCTACCCACTATGTGCTTCTTCAGGGATTTATCTTATATATTGATATAAGTAAAATAGATAAGAAAACAAAAAGAGAAAAACAAAAGAAAGAAGAAAAAACAGCATCTGACTTTTGTAGCCTTATTGAAAAAGACAGATGATATTATGAAAACAACCATGTTATTTAAATCCTACAAATTAAACCACATTTAATTTACTAATTGTATCCTTACTTTACTCACTGTTAAAGCGCAATGTTTTACTTCATTACAAAAACTCCAGAACTTTGTGGAAAGAATAACGAAAATGTTTCATCGATATTTTTTGGGGGGGTGGGAAAGGGCAGATAAGAGGTTGGTTGGTTAGTCGGTGATGGGTGAGGGGGTGTTTGAGGTGGTGGAACCCCCTTAAAAAAAAAAAAAGTTCAACGTTTTTGTCATTCTTTCCACGTTGAAACAGCAGGCGTTAGAAAGCCTGTCGGTGAAAGAACATGGAACCCTAAAACCCTTATAAATCTTGGGAGGTGTCATTATAGCTTGGGATAATGACCATTACCCAACTTTTGCCTCAGACCATAATTTGGTGGTGGGTCATTATCCCGCATGAATGATACGTCCCTCAGTCTATAAGGCTAAGGGTGGGAACCAGGTTTGATCTGCATCTTTAGGGCCTGATTCATGAAATTCAGCATAAGAAATCGGGACGTTGTGCGCCAAACTGCGTGCAAAGTCCTGTATGTCGATTCTTGGAATCGACTGCGAGGCACTTTTTCGTACTTTGCTGGGACTTCCCGCAGACTTGGCATTTCTCTATGAGCGGCCGAGTTCCTTGTGCGAGGCACCACGCAGAGCGTGGCTGTAACTTGCGCAGGGGGCAGAGAAGGGGCGAAACTCGTAAAATGAGGAAGAACAAGGAAAAATCTGAGCATTACGAGAGAAGGCCCGCAGGCAGTCCATCACACGCCCACTATTGCTCAGAATGAAATGTATTCATGGAACCAACCTTGCAACCTCTCAGCAGGGAAATGGCCATGCAAAGCCCTTATTTGATTTGTCATCCGAAGGCAGGTGCACAGACACTTGCACATAGGAATCACTTCTCAGAGGTAAGATCGGGTGTCAGATTCAGGGGTGCATGTATGCAGCCCAGGTTCCGAACTTACTTAGGGGTGCACCGATGCAGTGTAGTGGGGTGCACAAACGGTTTACGGGCTTCGCACACAGATTTGCAGAGTTACAATAAATCATACGCATGTCATCAGGGTGCCAGTAACAGTTGCAAGGGATGCCGCGCAGGGTTCCAGGGATACAAGCCTGCTTGCACGGGAGCTAATGCACTGTTTTGAGAGTTGCATGTAGCTTTTTCTGGCTGTTTTTGCTTTGCAAGGGGGCGTGTTGTGGGTGAACAGGCCGCGACTTCAATATATGGTTACTTTGCGCAAACAATTCCATGTATATGCAGAACACAAAAAAAACTCTGCACGCAGACTTGTGCAGAGTCTTTCTCAGCGTGCAGGCTTTGCAGGAACTAGCCGGTCAAGTGGCACAGGAGTAGAGCGCTTGCTTTGACATACGTGCAGAGCTTGCTAACGCAGGTTCGAATCCCGGCAAGGCCAAACTCAGCCTTTCGTCCTTCCGAGGTCAATAAATGAGCACCACACACCGTGGGTAATAATAAGCAGCGCTCAGATACCTGAGGGTTGGTAGCGCTATACAAATGCCAAATTATTATTATTTATCTCTGTGCACTATACCATGAATTGGGCGCTAAATAAGTCATTTACAACATATTCGATAGAAACCTAAACAGATATTTCAATAAAGGTTTCTGGGTCCTGGGAACGGCAGCCAATTACCTATAAAATGTATAGCTAAACACTTTGTTTACAGTTTTAACCCAATAATTCTCATATGGTTTCTTTTTTCATTACCATAGGGTTTTGTATTAGGATAACAATGTCTGAGTAAGAACTGCATTATTGAAATCTGCAAACGTATTCATTGGATTAATTTGTCTTAGCTTCTAAAATGACTTTCAAATCCTGTGAAAATCTCCTCCACAGCCAAATGTACTCCAGTGATGTTAAACCCAGTTCCAATATTGTCACACATCTTGGAACTGAAACTGGAATGTGCAACAGCATTTCCTATCACATCCCTACTTCTCTATTAAAGATGTTTCCAAAGTTTCTGTTACACAGTTTCATGCAATAGTAATCATTCACTGGTTTCAGGGAACATGTTGAAAGGTTATAATAGATGCACTTAAGTTGTGCTTCTAAAGGTCGTATCCTATTTTTAAAAAGATAGTCGAATTGTTTTGTTGACTGTGTGTGGAAATTATGAAACCCAAGAACATAGGCTCATTCACTCCTTCAATTCTATCATGGCCAAAAGTCCAACTTAACTTATTAGCATTTCTTTTTCTTGACAATATTAGTAGATTGTTAGTATTTACGTATTTTGACAAAGCTGAGCGTTTCTGTTGCCGTCCAGTTGGACATAAGTAAAAAAAATCATCGGCATAGGCCAACCAGTTCAAATGCAGGTAAGCAAGAAACAGCTGACATTAGAAACAGCTGACATTAGAAACAGCTGACATTAGAAACAGCTGACATTATTCCACAGACCTTTAACATCTGCAATATATAAGTTAAATAGAACTGGAACCAACACCCATCCATGGCGGAGACCAGACTCTGTTTTTATTGGCTGAGATAAAGTCACATCAGACGATAGTCTTACTTGGATGTTGGCCTCTGCATGAAGGAGCATGATTAATGCAAGCAATCCCTCTGGAATATGCCAGCTCCTCAGTTTGTGCCACAAAAGTTCTCTATGGACCTTATCGAATGCTTTAGGTAGGGCTATGCTTGCATTTAGACATAGACTTACTTCCCCATGGCAGAGATTGCAATAATGTTATGATCATATCATTTTGCAATGTACCCAGCATCTTCCTGAAGCCCACCTGAAATTTAGAGCGTATTTTTTTTCCCACTTCCTTTTAGGATTTTTCCTATCTCTCTTTTTGGCTTCGTTGCATCGCCACCAAAATATTGCCAACACCATTGCTGCAGAGAAGAGAGATAGAGTAAAAAGTGTCCAGAAAGCCGACTTTGTGGTTGGCATGCCCACTGGAAATGCTGTGGCATAATCCGCCAACGGATTAAATGTTAATTCTTGTTTCCTTAGGCCAATCTAATCCACTAACAGCTTGTTTAACTTATTTTCTCCCAATCAGTACTGTAACATGTCACGTGAGTGTGTCAATTTCAAAGCTGGGGTCAAGTAGTGATCTTTATTAGTCTTTTTTCCTTGCCTTTTGGCAATCTCGACAACGGGTCCATTACCCACCCTCTTATCAGTGCTAGCTGTAAGATCCATATTTATTTTCTGAACGTTAGATAAGATAAGGTTTAGGTAAGGTAGCTCAACGGGTTGAGCGCTCGCTGCTGTGATCTGAGTGTGATGAGTCCCGGCAAGGCCAACACAGCCTTTCACCCTTCCAAGGTTGATAAATGAGTACCAATTTCGGTTGGGTGATATTGTATGTAAATATATGCTCTGGAAAGCGCTTTGGAGTAAGGCGCTATATAAATAACACATCATTTTCATTACAAAGCTGAAATTTATGTTGGGCCTAAAGTCTTATTATGTAGACTGGGCAAGGGTTGATCCCATCCAACAGATAATTGGATGGGATCCCATGTATTCCCTCCCATCGGCTATAATCCTTGCGGGATTATAGCCGATGGGAGGGAATACATTAAATTTGGTTACTCATTTATTTCTATGGTGAGACCTCCTAGATCTTCCACAGGATGCCATATACCATATTAGCCACCAGGTCCCTCAATCCCCTTCCAATTTCAAGTTCGATAGTATCAGAAAGGATGAGGCAAGAGAGATTGATATTTGTAATGTTACACCATCACCTTCTTCCTTCACCTCCATGTTGGTAACTTCCTCTTCAATCTCCACTGTGTCAGAAACACACATTTCTAGACCCTCTCTATTGGATACCATTGCTGCACTGGAATGTCGGGGGAAAGTATTTTGTAAAGTAGCCTTTTCTAGACTAAGGGCCTCATTACACGGTATGCGGTAAGGGTTTACCGGCACCGGTATTTTACCGGTACCGGTAAATCCTTACCGCCTTAATACGAGGTCCCTTTGCGGGTTGGGGAATTTAACGCCTGCTTTTTGCAGGCGTTAAAAACCAAACCGCAAAGAGGCCCATGTAGCTAATTACGGTACCGCAATTTGTGGTACCGTAATTAGCGGCTTCCCCATTCCCATTATGCCCTATGGGGCAAAAATGGGAATGGGGAAGGGCAATGGTGGAAGGGGGAAATACTGCCCCGCCAACCTTGGAATGGGGTGGTTATTCCCCTTTCCACCAAGGCGGTACTGGTAAATTACCCGCATGAACCATGGCGGAGTTGAAGAATTACTAGACAGACCTTTACTTCTCAGATTATAGTCAATTCTACCTGCCTCCATCTTTGCTAGCTGAACAGGGATACATTTGCCAAATTGTGGCTGCATGTGGACTTGTGCAATGTTATGGAGATATTTCTCTCTCTGTAGCTGCCCCTGCGTGAGCATTTTAATGTCCCCAGACAGGGGTGTTTTCCCCTTTGGAGCTTGCTTAGCCATTGTGGGATGTTTTTACCCATGCATCCGAGCCCTACCTCAAAAACTGTGCAGTACTGGCATTGAAAACATCATGATGGCCAGAGCTTCCCAGAAAATGCCCAGGGAAGTGCATGAAGAATAGGCCACCACCCGTTTTGCCGATGTTATGGGCACAGAAGGGCACTGCCTAAAACCACCATTGGACTACCCACACAGTAGTCTGAAACCATTGGGAATGGCAATGCTGATTGCCAAAAGCAACCTAGAATTGTGGGGAATTCATTTTCTTAAATCCCAAAAATGGGTGCATTACCAGTACTCACCACTATCAGAAAGCCGGCGGTTTAAAACAACACCAGACTTTTTTCTTTTTTGTGTAAAACTGAATAAATGAACCCAAGGCAGGCCAAAGAAAGACTTACTGAGGGGTGGATACAATCTAAAGTTATATTCTGAAGTGACTTGAAGGTTTATAACAAGACTGGCTGAGTTGTGGATTTCAGCAGTTTAAGTAAATTTGGACTGAAAGACACTAAAAATCTAAATGTTTAAAAGAAATGAGTGACCTACTTTTGAGTGTCACATAGGTTGCAATTGTTTAAATGTCATAGTTTTAAACTTAGAATCAGCATTCTAGCTGCATATGTAAAAATGGTTAATTTTATTTGAATGCAGAAAACTGGGTAACTAAAAGTGACATTAGCTGGGGCCTGGCTTAAGGAACTGAATTCTGCCCACCAGCTACCCCCGACAGGAGATGAGACTTGCACAACAGCTGTGTTCCCAGGCCTAGCTGCCCTTTTGCTGCTCCCACCAAAAGGGATATGACACTTCCCTGATTGAATTACCTGGGCTCTGCAGGAAATTGAACAAAGCCCTGTCCTGACTCAGGCAAATGTTTTATTATGGGGGCCGTAAAAAGTGGCTTCCTCCTGGAAGGATAGGGGAGGAGCACTGCCTGTGATAGCAAACTGGCTTGGCAGAACTGGAAAAACCTGAAATTCAACCTTGTGCTGGGGGGAAACCACACACCTGTAGCCAGAATATGGTTTTATAAAAAGATGAATAACTCATAGTACGGACTTGTCATAATTATTTAAATGATACCATAATTCTTGTGATTTTTCTGCCCACATTTTAAGAGGTTTTTAGAACTGGTGGCATGATCTGGGGGCAAGCTAGCAGTTAAGAGGGTATTACTTAAAATGTATGCATGTTAAAAATCTGACACTTCATCAAGTAATGTCCATACTCCTTGCGCACATGTGTATAAATTTGGGGTAATGTCCGATATTACGAAACCAGTTAAAAAGTGCAAATGTTGCCATTTCTGAATGCAAGCTCCCAGGAAGAGCAGATTGAGATTATAGACAAAATCTCCCCTGTGGCCTACAAGATCCGCATCCCCAAAGGTGGTTTGGCAGAGGGGGAAGACAAGTGGGTCCACATTAACCAGTTGAAGTGTTGCCATCCCAGGCACACTCTGCAACAACTGGAGGAATCCTCTGGAATCCTAGAGGGTACTGTCTCAGATTAATTCAGTTCTAACTTAAAATATCCTACATATCGCCTATCAAATTCTGAGTTTCTCAATGTGGGTGTTTTCGTTTTTGAATGCAAAAGAAATGTGCATGTCCATATGTTTTGACTATACATTTATATGCCACCCCACTATATCAATGGTGGGGGAAAAATGTCTATGAATAGGTATTGCCACTCTTCCTTTGTCGTTCTAGGAGAAAGAAAACCTGGAAACGGGCCAAGGAGGACGATCCGGAGACCGGGAGAAGAGACGCAAGGGGCCCAGGGTACTGCCCAATACTCCCATCAGGACCGGCGAGGAGAACCGATCGATCAGTACCGGATGGAGGAAAAGATGCTGAACTGTGCCATCTATTGGAAGAAGATGAGGAAACATCCCAGGTCTTGCGAGTCCCATCAGTGAAACAGAATGGCCATCGCAAGAGGGGGGCTTGTGGGATGTTTTTACCCATGCATCCGAGCCCTACCTCAAAAACTGTGCAGTACTGGCATTGAAAACATCATGATGGCCAGAGCTTCCCAGAAAATGCCCAGGGAAGTGCATGAAGAATAGCCCACCACCCATTTTGCCGATGTTATGGGCACAGAAGGGCACTGCCTAAAACCACCATTGGACTACCCACAAAGTAGTCTGAAACCATTGGGAATGGCAATGCTGATTGCTAAAAGCAACCTAGAATTGTGGGGAATTCATTTTCTTAAATCCCAAAAATGGGTGCATTACCAGTAATCACCACTATCAGAAAGCCGGCGGTTTAAAACAACACCAGACTTTTTTTCTTTTTTGTGTAAAACTGAATAAATGAACCCAAGGCAGGCCAAAGAAAGACTTACTGAGAGGTGGATACAATCTAAAGTTATATTCTGAAGTGACTTGAAGGTTTATAACAAGACTGGCTGAGTTGTGGATTTCAGCAGTTTAAGTAAATTTGGACTGAAAGACACTAAAAACCTAAATGTTTAAAAGAAATGAGTGACCTACTTTTGAGTGTCACATAGGTTGCAATTGTTTAAATGTCATAGTTTTAAACTTAGAATCAGCATTCTAGCTGCATATGTAAAAATGGTTAATTTTATTTGAATGCAGAAAACTGGGTAACTAAAAGTGACATTAGCTGGGGCCTGGCTTAAGGAACTGAATTCTGCCCACCAGCTACCCCCGACAGGAGATGAGACTTGCACAACAGCTGTTTTCCCAGGCCTAGCTGCCCTTTTGCTGCTCCCACCAAAAGGGATATGACACTTCCCTGATTGAATTACCTGGGCTCTGCAGGAAATTGAACAAAGCCCTGTCCTGACTCAGGCAAATGTTTTATTATGGGGGCTATAAAAAGTGGCTTCCTCCTGGAAGGAAAGGGGAGGAGCACTGCCTGTGAGAGCAAGCTGGCTTGGCAGAACTGGAAAAACCAGAAATTCAACCTTGTGCTGGGGGGAAACCACACCCCTGTAGCCAGAATATGGTTTTAGAAAAAGATGAATAACTCATAGTACAGACTTGTCATAATTATTTAAATGATACCATAATTCTTGTGATTTTTCTGCCCACATTTTAAGAGGTTTTTAGAACCGGTGGCATGATCTGGGGGCAAGCTAGCAGTTAAGAGGGTATTACTTAAAATGTATGCATGTTAAAAATCTGACACTTCATCAAGTAATGTCCATACTCCTTGCGCAGATGTGTATAAATTTGGGGTAATGTCCGATATTACGAAACCAGTTAAAAAGTGCAAATGTTGCCATTTCTGAATGCAAGCTCCCAGGAAGAGCAGAATTGGACAGGGTATACCTCCTGTGATATGTGATGGGTGCATGTAATTTTAAACAACTGTGTACCTGTGCAAATATGTCTTTTGGGTCAAAATATAGATTGTATGTAATTTGACAGGGGTGGGTTCTCTGTACCATAAACAGACCTCATCATGATGACACTTCATTTCATTCCCCCAATCAAGGGGAAGAGGATGAAGTGGCCACTGACAAGTGGAGAGGGGTAGAGCCTAGTGATGCTGCACACACACCCATTTTCAAAACACATAAAAGCAGACAGTCAGGACAGATAGGGACATTCAATTCCATTTGCTGCGGAGCATGCTGCCGGACCATACCACATCCAGAGATCCAGATTTCAAATCCATCAATCTCCAGAGAGAGCAGAGCTGACCCAGACCACTGTTAGCAGAACCAGAGAGCTGACCCAGATCACTGTGAAGTGCCAAGACCAGACCAGAGTCCAGTCTAAAACCTGACCAGATCCGTGGCGAGGCCTATTCTATTTCAAAAATATATTGTGAGTACCCAGCAGAACTGTGCAGAACCAATCTCTTAGTTAAAATAATATAATTCAATCTATTTTAATTTAAGTAGAACTGCCTCCTAACTGTCACCTGTCATTTGTAAAGCTGTCACCTGTCATTTCTAGTTGCTAGCTGTCACTTGTCACTTTGAACTTTAAAATTTCAAATCTGAAAAACGACCTTTACCATATCGCTCATATCTCTGTGACCGTTTGTCTTAGAGACTTGCAGTAACTTTCCTCTGATAGCTTGGAATCTTGGCTTTTCAACTAACCTAGAACCGCATTCCTATTCCATACACTTTTGCCGCAATCGCGACAAAACGCACTCGCAAATTTGCCGCGATTTGCAAATTTCTCCACGTGTGAAAACAGCAGTTCTTAAAAATTCGTTCGCCTCTTAAGAACCATCCCTGAATCATTGCTAGAGTGAGCCTGGACTAATATTAACTTGATACCAGTCACCCTGAACCTCAAGAGGGAATTAAAAGCATTTTAGCATATTTTTCACTTCATTGCCAGCACATATAAAAGCATTTTGGGCCTGTGTTTCAAACTTCTGTAGTCTAAGCTTGCTGGGGTGAACTGAATTACATTTGATTGCATTTCTGAGAACTGTGTGCTTTCCTTCCATTTCCTTGCATTGCATAAAAGGGGGAGGGGATTGCCAGAGAAAAGTGATTACATTGTTTTGTTGAAATCATATTGAGTATTTTCTGTATTGCATTTTCATTCAACATTACATCCATCTGAACTTATATAAAGCATTCTCTACCACCTTATTCTTCTGTTCCTATTCACAAGTGTGCCAGTGCCAGACTATCCATTATTGATTACTGCTCAGATTAAGTGTCATATTCAATTATTAAATTATTATAAAGCATGATATATATATATATATTGTTTAAATTATCAAATAAACCTTTAAACTTGCAAAACAGAACTACTTCTTGGCTCAGTGGGGTCAGGGGGATTCCAAGAGAGGGGTGTTATATAGGGGTAGTCATCCAGAACGCATGAACTGGACATAAAAATATATCAATAAGGGTTTCCATTCAGTATCCCAGACTAGGCATTGACTTAGCTGTAGTGTTGAATTGAATCCTCTTACACCATGCACGCTGTGTAGTGAAGGGAAACATCTGTTAAGCTGTAGTTATAAGTCCTTTCATCTCCATGTGATGAGGGCAGGGCCAGCCTTAGGGGCAGCAGCGCCTTGGCCGAATTGGCGCCTCACCTTCCCCACGTACCCCTTTTCAACAGGGGGCAAGGCGGATGGGGGTGCGGGGCCAGGATGTGCCACTTTTTTTTACCAGGAGGTAATGATGTGAATAGGGTGCTGATGCACCCTATGTTATTAAATGTGTTCCTTCACCGCAGGCGCATTTAATAACAAAGGGGCGCCTGCCGTTCCTTCTGCCACTATGCCAGCTCGGTGGAGCCCTTAAAAGACTCCCTGGAGCTGGCGTGGTGGGGGGCTAATGTTGCCCTTTTGTTATTAAATGCGCCCGCTGCAGCGGGATACATTTGATAACAATAGGGTGCTGACAACAACACCGTATAGTTATTAAATACGCCCGCAGCGGTGGGCGCATTTAATAGCCAAAGGCCGCCTGCCATGCTTCTCTCACAACGCCAGCTCAGGAGAGCCCTTGAAAGACTCCCCCGGTTTTGCTTGATGGGGGCTAATGGTGCCTGGGGCGGCGTGGTGCCCCGGGCGCCTGCCCGGCCCGCCCTCCCCTAAGGCCAGGTCTGGATGAGTGCAGGTCTCAGCCTTGCTGCCTTCCTTATGTGCTCTTCCTCTAAGACTATGCCGCTCACATGCTCTCTATTTGGTGTTCTTAGCCCTCAGTGCTAGTCAGTCATCGGTAAGACCCGATGGAGGCTTCTATGAGGAACAGACCAGACACCGGCCTTGTGGTTGCCTCCTGCACACTGGCAGTCCCTCTGTGGGAAATGGAGGCCCTGCTCATAAAACTCTGCCAGCCCCCATCGGGGCGAGGGTCATGTGCTCCGCAGTCAGGACAGTGTGGCGCTGCTCAGCCCTTGATGATCACTCAGTCCCTCTGTGACCGGATACCGCACGATCAGTGGTGAGAACCACTGGGAGGCAAGAAGACATTTACCAGAGCTGTCCAGTGTAACTCACTAAGCACCACAGACAGGGCAGCCCAGCGTCTCTTGTGCTCTGTCTGCCCATTAGTCCCTGAGTGACTAGACTCACATTGGATGCCACTGGGAGGAATGCAGACGTGCTCCTTTGTAATCAGTATGGGGCACTGCAGGACCCCTTGAACTCCATGAGACCTCCTAGATCTTCCACAGGATGCCATCTGCCATATTACCCACGAGGTCCCTCAATCCCCTTTCAATTATTCAGAGCTAATTATATCCCGACTGGGACTGGACTGCCCCCTCACACCTCGGACCCTACCTTGGGCAACAGGGAATTACTTTGTGGGGTCCATATCTGGGTGGGCAGGGGAGCTACGAAGAACCAAACTGCATCGTTCCCCCACTAAGCCACACTCGCACTGAATTTTGAAAAATCTGTGGTAAGTCTGTGAGAAAGGCGCCTGTTGGTGGTTTCAGTTCTTGATTATGGCAGATGACTAAGATGAGCATGCTCACTCTTAGGACCTGATTCACAGAAGTGTTTTGCAATGGCGGACTCCCATGGGGAAACGCTCTGTGAATCAGGCCCTTAGTCTTTCAAATCAATGGAAAGCAATGGAATGTGAATGGAAAAGAGACAAGGCAGATCTGCTTAAAATATCTGCACTAAGGCTAAGACACAGATGCTCCAAGATTAGCATCGGCTTTTAGGAAAACAGATGGTAGATAACTCTGACTTCAGCCTATCAAGCAAAGCACCCAAGTAGAGCAAGCAGCATGCAGAGTTTCCTGAAATTCCTGTTGAGAAAATTCTGTGAAGGGTGGCTGAGCTGGCAGGCAGAGCTGAACCACAGGGGGGAATATTATTCCAGACTAGTTTTGGTAAGAAGAAGCAACCTTTCTAACATATTCACCATTGCTTTCTATGCTTAAAATTGGCATTTTGCCAATGTTTCCAAAGCATGTGTTTTGCCTGCTTCTACAGTTTAAGCCAAAGTGAAGCTGCTTTTAAGCCCCTTTAAGCCTTTTTCAAGAACATCATTTTTCTTTCCATGGTTTTGAACAGCTAATAGGGAACATGATGAATTTTTGTTAGGTTACTTGCCGACTCTTCTTTGGAGTGTGGGAGTGTGGGAAAACACAGAGTTTGGTAAGTGGCAACGATGGTCAATCATAATTCAGAAGCCCCTGCTCCTACTTGTAGTTCCACCAGCAGGACAAAATGGCCCATTTATGCCCTAGTGGATTGAATAGAGGGATCCCATGGGTGATCTAAACCGTTTTAACCTGCATTTGTAATTCATGACTTTAGATTGAATTGAGTTAATTGGCCTTATAAGACATGGGATGTACGTTCTATGTATTTGTTATATTGACAGTAGTTTGCATAACATAGCCTGTCTACGGGCTCACGAATCCTGACAGCACCACTGTGAGACTATGCTTACATTGTCTACTATGCTTATTTTAGATGGCTGTACATATTCCTGATTGGGTAAAGGCGTTAGATTCCTTGAAAGGCATATGAGAAGAGGAATATGCTAGTACTATAGGCAACTACATTAATTCTAACGAACATATACAATCACACTGCGCCAAGCACTCTGAATGTGCGTGCAAAGTTGCATGGATTTTTATATTCCATTCAAAATTCAGCCTGACACTTGGGTTTTTCCTCTGAGGCTGAAAAAGTTAATCCCATACAATGTGAGAATTAAAGCACATTTACAAAGGTAAGCCAATATAAATTAAATGGTTGTACGTGATTTCATCGCCGCACTTTTCATCGCAGGGTTTTTTGCCGCGATTTTTTTTCTCGAAAAAAACATCAATTTTTTGGGGGGGGTAGCTCCCCAAAACCCCCCTTTCTTTTTTTCTTTTTTTTCTTTTTTTTACATCCCGAACACCCAAACGCATTTTTTAAAAAATTTACCTACCCCAAAAATACAATGTTTTTATTTTTAGGAAAAAAAAATCGCAGCAAAAAACCCCGCGATGAAAAGTGCGGCGATGAAATGACGGTATACCAAATTAAACAGGCAAAGGATGCTAAAGTTACACAAAAAAGAGGCGGGGGGTTTGCAACAACCACAATGCATATAATCAAATGACCAGGTATTAGTATACATATTTGTTTAATTTTTGTTGAATTTTTTATTTAATTGTAATACAATTTTTACAAAAATAAAATTCAATCGTCAGCAAAACAATTTTTCTCTTTCAGAAAGGAAAGTCTTCAAGTGTCCTTAAATGGTTTATCATTCAGCTGCGCGATAGCTTCCATAACTGTTCTTAGGACTCTTTCATGGCCAGTTTATGTTCCTGAATTTGAGTTCCTGAAATTGAGTCCAATTTCTTTGAAGAAGAGGACCACGGCCACTGCCCATTCAGTTTTCTCTCCACCCATCAAACGGGCCCACCATTCATCTTCATCCACTATGGTAGAGGTTCCCAAGAATTTCAATAGATACGTTTCTCTTGCTTCTTTGGTACCTTTGCATGTCAGCAAAAGATGACGGATTGATTCCAGCTGGTGAGTGTCGCAGAAATGACACTGGTCTGTTTTGGAGAGACCTCTTCTAAACTGAATCTCGTTGGTCTTTAGCAAGTTCAGTCCGATTCTTAGAAAGGTGTGGCACAGGCGTTTGTCGGGGAATTTTTTCAGGTATCCTCTGATGTCGTTGATTTTTTTAGGGACATTAGGGAAGTTCTGGTTTAGCGTGTATGACGTTGCCTTGTCTTGTGTTCGGATCCAGTCCAATTCGGTCTGTTTTTTCACCACCTTGGGTTGGGTTTAGAATGTGTGTCCCTCGTCAGGGCCACCTCTTCAAGAAGGTTTGTACAGCCGTCAGCCCATGTTGCTAGCATTTTGTTCTTGCCACTGCCTAGTTCTTTGCTCAGTATCTCAAAAACAGGTGCTGTGGGTTCCATTATAACTTTTCCAAAGAGCATCATGGTGTTCCTCAAGACAGACCCCTCCAGGGATAGTAAGCATAATTCTTGTCTAATTAGACAGATTGGGACAGACAGCGGAAGGCCCAGCACTTTCTTCCAAAATAGGCCTTCTAATCTATCCCAAAGCTGGCTTGGGATTTTTGGCATAGCTTCCGTTCTGTAAAATATGCACTGGACAACCTTGGCCTTGAAAAAAGACAGAACCGGGATCGTAGAATATTTCCCAAACTTTCTGTTGATCGTCCTTGCTTGGGCTGTCACGGTTCTTGTTTTGGATAGTAAAGATTCTTGCATTGGAAGTTCTATACTGCTGTTGCTTATCGTCACTCCCAAATATTTGAAGCTATTACAACTTCGATTCTTCGATTCTTTCATTCTCCACGTTCCATTTCTCTTTATTGGCTGTTCTAGATGATGATTCAAATGCCATGTTAGTTTTGTTCTTGTTTAGTTCAAGATCGTTCGCTTTTAAGTAATTAAGCAGGCTGCCAAGTAGTCTTTGTAGCCCCACTGCTGTCTGGTCTAACAGGATGATGTAATTTGCGTACAAGAGTCTCTGGATCATCTCACCCCCTAGTAACATGGGGAAGCATCTTGTGGTAATGAACCCCTCTTCCAGGTCTGCTATGTACGCATTAGAGAGGGCCGAAGCTAGCGGGCAGCCCTGCTTTACTCCTCGAGCAGTGCAGATTTCCTTCGATAGAGCCCCCTTGCAATTCAGGCGGACTCTCATGGTGGTGTCCTCTTATAATGCCTTGATTGGAGCCAAGATTTATCCGGGAAATTCTTACGCCATAGTTTAATCCACAGCCGTTCTCTATTGACTCGATCAAATGCCTGCAAGAGGTCAACGAAGGCCATGAATATACGTGGGGCTCCTGGTTGTACTTTTGCTTTAAGGGAGCTTAACAAGAGGATGTTTACAGTAGTGCCGATGTTTCGCACGAAGCCCGTCTGGAACCGGTCTGTATAAGTAGAGTCTTTTAGCCAGTTGTAGAGGCCATCCAAAGCGCATGATCCAAACACCTTACCAATAACGTCCAAGAGTCTATGGGGCGGTAGTTCCTTGGATCTTCTTTGTCTGCTTGTTGCTTGAATTACAGTTGTGGAAAATCTGCCCAATGAGAGGCGCCCAAGTTTCCACATTGGTCTTCAAGCTGCTGTTAGAAATGCCAAGTTTCCACATTGGTCTTCAAGCTGCTGTTAGAAAGGTCTTTTTCAGTCGCTGCTGGATTCCAATACGTGTTCATGATTAGAATGATTTGAAAGGTCTTTCCCCTTGCTCCCGTGTTTATTTGCCACCCTAATCTGGTAGCCTGGGTGAAGGGAGATAAGTGGACATTCCAATCCACTTCCTGATCTTACGACTGTCAGAAGGCCGGCCCTCGTCCGTCCAGCAATTCCCTTCTGCGCAGGGGTAAAGGTTAGAGCATAGCTATCCAGGTGGGGCTTCGAGACCAGCCATGTCTCCTGTAAACACAGGATATCGAATTTTCCCAGACTCACGTCTGAAATGACCATCTAGTGGAAAAACCCATGTGTGTTCCAAAAGCCCATGATCAGGTGGTGTGGCTTGTCACTCAACATGGGTTTTCTGTCCACTAATTGCTGGATCTTGCTTGCGTATTTTTGCATTTTAGATACCCATGTCTGTTTCTGCTCAGTAGCTGACGTTCCTTCCTCTAGGTCTCTCTCAGCTCTGGTGTTTCTTTGGGGGCTTTGGGCCACTGTAATCCTTATTTTTCTCCAGGACCTTTAGGCCATCTTTCCGTTTTACTCGAAGGTTTTACTCCCCCAGATTTCATTTTTCTTCATGAAGTAAGCCCCCTTCCAACTCCTTTCTATCTGACTTTAATTTGTCCTTCCTACGGTGGTCCTGATGTTCTTGGCATTATGAGATTTTAGTACTACGACAAGGTCTGTCGTCCTCTCTGGTGGACCTGGATTGTCCGCATGTCGCCCTCTCATTGATTGAGAACAATCTCCTTTTAGATCGGCTTGGTAGCCCCTTCTCTCTCGGCTGATCACTCTCCTGTATTTTTATCAGGTCATAGCCCAGGAGCCTTAGGTTGTGTCTCTCTTTCTTTAAGATATTCGTAACCATTGCAGATAGGATATGTAGAAAAGCCCGGTCTTTCCGCCTTTCTCGCAGGGTTCAATGATTTTTATATCTTCTGAGGTCAGTTGCCGTAACTTCGGTACTTGGTCGAAGATGTCCAGCGTTGAGTTCCAACTTAACCTGAACCGTCCGGTTTTTCTCTTGTTCTCTCCATTTGGAAGATGTTGCAGTTGCTCTTAATGCGTTTGTTCGCCGAACACCTTGTCTGATCCTCCCTTGTGTCACGCCTTACTTGATGTCTGCTCCATTCTCTCTCTTTCTTATGACAATTGGAATCCAGAGGGTTCACAGGCTTGGACTTGTCCTCAATCTTTCTCAGCGTGAGTCGTCTGTGTCTATTACCATTTCCACGTTTATCTGGGGAAGGGATGTGCTCTTTTCTCTTCTTTAAGGTCTTTGGGGAACGAGGCTCTAAGGCCTTTTGTTTTTCTATCACCAAGATTCTGTATGAGTCCTCACTATACTCGTCTTCTCGGTTGGACTTAAAGTTTTCAACTATTGCTCCAGCTCTTCTCTTAATATTGTTTTTACAGACATTATTCATTGTCTGCGGTATATCTGATTCGGAGTCTTCGACCGTGTAAGTACTTAAAGTTATTAGAACCTCCATGGAGTTGAATTCCTCCTCCGCTTTCTCTTCCTCCGAGAATTTCCTTATCTCGACGTGGTTTTGTTTGGTGATGTTCTCTCGTTGCTATTATGATCCTTAATTTTTCGCTTTGTTACTGCGATGCGTCTATCCAACACTGGAGAGGTCAGTGTTTTTAGAACCACACTCTTCTCTTCTCCCTTTTCGGGGTTCTGCCTATCTTTAACTACAGGCTTATCAGAGAGTTTGGGTTTCTTGGTGAAGAAGCTCTCAAGTTCTTTATGTTTTATATTTGGTGTTTTGTCTTGGGGTTTGGTGCTCGATGCATTATAGGGGATCACCAGTGTTATCTCTAGGCAGTCCATATTAATACAACCATTATCCAGTGTGCTCATGTTTTTTTCCACCAACTTCTTTCTCACTGCTCTTATTTGGGTGAGAGACTCTTATCTGGGTTCCTTGTGTTTTTCTCTCCAGAACCATTGCACATGATGTGCCTTGCTCTCTTGTGTTATCTTGTCTCACATCTCTGGACAGTATGTGTTTTTCTAGATATAGGAGTTTGGTATGCATTAAGGCCATGACTGCGGTTGGTCTTTACTGAATCGTTCAGGGCTTCATAAAGTTTACCAAATGGGGCAAGAGCTATCGTTGACATGATTCCCATTAAATCCACTTTCTTATGTGGAGTGTCCCTAAAACTCCCTTGCAAACTGTCTCGTCCTCTTCCGTTCCTGCTCGGAGAAGGGCAGACATCAGATGCACTTGATGTTTGTTTTTTTTGGCACTAATCGTAGCTTCCATGCCGGATGGCGGGCTCATGAAGGCAGGGCGCTGGTTGAAGGGTCGATAAGTGGGCACTTCTCCATTGGACTTTTCAAATGTAGACCCATGATCGAACTCCCCACCCTCACCCTCCATTGGGGGTGTCCCTTTTTGATGGCCAACGTTCTGGTCAAGGCCCGTTGCCTCCAGTCCCATTGCTGGTGTAAGTGGCTCGGGGAGAGGAACAGGGGGGAGGCGTTTCCCAAAGTGCCATCTCACCAGGGGGACCCCAAGATTGGGACTTTCACCTAAAGACTAGAACTTTTCAACCCAAGTAGAAGCTATACTGTAATTGGACTTTTGAATTGTGGTTACAACTGTTTGCTCTATCCCAGTAAATATCCCTAATAAAGTGTTGTTTACATGTATATCTGTGTCTTGGCCTCATGTTGGTCCTGCTCGGCTACATGACAGGCCCTGAACATTAGATCGCCCTTCCACTCAACATAGGCTAGAATCCAGCCTCTTACAGTTCGCAGCACTTCTGAAAAGCCAACTCTTTAGTATTCAATGATCAATCTCCTGCTGGCTCCTCTGTGGTGATGACACTGCCAAGAGGTGACTCACCTCGCATTGTGACCATCATGTGACCAATGCACGGAGGAAGTTGCATTGGCTCCCTGTGGCTCAAAGGATACGCTTTAAGGCTTCCTGCCTAGTCTATACGTGCCTTGCCCACATGCACCCCGGGTGCTTACAAGACCGCCTGAAGAAAATGCTTTTTAGGCGTATCCTTCGTTCAAACGATAACTATCTGTTACATCAACCACGTTTCAGACTAAAATCATACAGGGATTGCAGTTTTAATGCATGGGGGCCTAAGATGTGGAATGACCTTTCTAATGCACTCAGGAAATTGACATCATAGCTACAATTTAGAACGGCCATGAAAACCAGCCTATTTAAGGGCATTGGTACTGGCATTTTGACTCATTAATAATACTATGATTTTGTCTTGTCTGTTCTATGTATCTATGTCAGTGCTTTGAGGCCTGTGGGCGATTTAGCGCTTTATAAAAATTCAATGGAATAGAATAGAATTGTGCACTCACTCGCACACTCATTCACTCGAACATTCACTCACTCACAGTTACTTTCTCACTCACATACACTGTCACTTGTGCACTCACTCACACGCAGTACCTATAGCCACGCATCAGAGAGACTTATTGTAAAAGGTTTTAAAAAGGCACTCATAGGCAGTGCCACTTTCGAGTTTAAAAAAGTTGAGGACATGCAAGCGAACGTTGATAGCAACGTTGAGGAACCTTTTGAGGGTACTCTAAGCATTGCATTGTTGGTCCAGACGTGAGTTCATGTTTCTGCTTCTAAGAATACATGGCTGCAAGCTGTTAGTTCAGTACAGCTGAATGCGAACCAGGCTTTCTTTTGAAATACTGTAGCACCCCACCCCCTCTGCTGACTGTACAGTAATGACATGGTATTGACCAGTAGCCCATAAATATCCCTTTCACTTAACTAAACATGGCCGAGCTCACCTGGAAATGAGAACTCGTGATAGCAGCTATTACCTCCTCGTCGCTCCTCCTTGTCAACATAATCACTCTATGAAGGCGGTACGCCTATCGACAGATCTCCTTTTGAAAAATCCATCTTTTGTTCCAGTCTTTTAGCCCCTCTTGGGTATAAACCACCTAACGTGTCCCATCACCATCGTATCCATACCAAAGGAACCAGGACCGTCTTACCAGTGGGGAGTGAGAAGAGTGTGTCAGTACTGTGATGAGGAAGAGTAGGACTAGGAGTAATGAAGATTACCAGTAAGAAATCACAGCATTCGCACACCTGCTTGAATGCAAGTGGTCTCAGCACAGACCACAAGTACATCCATTAGGAAATCCCATAAATGTGCAAAAGAAGAAGAAAGAAACTCAAGCTTGGAAGAATAATCGGCATTGACCCTACAAATTCTCTGTGAGCCACGCAATGTTTAATTATGGAGTTCAGGGACAGTTCGAACCATGGGGCCAAAGTCGCATCACAGTTCTCTGAGCAGCAATGCAGTGGAAAGTTGTGGTGCACCCATGATACCTTATTGGGCATGCCACTCACGTGCTCCTTCACCAGAAGGTTACCACTGCACAGCACACCAAGCTGCAATGTGTAACAATACACAGCTGTGTCCAGGCATTTTCGGTAAACTTTAGAACGGGTTGTAAAATTATACATACATCAATGTAAATTATTAATGTCTGGCAAAGCTGCACAACAGGTTTAATGTGTAACTGATGACTAATTCGGGGGTGCGCACAGCCGTGCATCATACAGAGTGAAAGGGGATCATTGGAGATGTCAACAGTTTGTAATTAACACAATCACGTGGGATTCCATCTTTTATGATGGTGAGTTACAAGTGTTCTACTATTGCATGAACAGGTAGCCATTCGTGATGGGTATGTTGCACAGTCATTAGTAATATGGTGGTGACTTAACTCGTGCACCCTATCAGAGACTGGTGCTGCATCCCTGGCTCGCAATAACCTGTTCGGAAAATATAGGAGTGTTCGCAAATGACATTTTATAGAGTCAAAAATGTACCGTGGGAAAGGGGGAGCCGCTTACATTGATTATCAGAATGGCACCAGGACTTCTGTGTACATATTCACTGTTTGCGGGGTCCTTTCCCATGTACACTGAAGGCATGCAGTATTTATTTGCCTACTGTCAGCTCATGTTAAAACCATCAGCGGCCACATTGTATTTGAAGGTGTCGGCACACCATGCAAAAGTAGCAATCTTTACGGTGTCGAGTTGAAAGACAACAGCTACATCTAGTGGACACGGGAGCGTGAAAGTATTCTGCTTCTGGCATGTGTTCTCCATGGCACAATCCCATATGGGCGGCTATTTAATGAAACCCACTGTGATATTTTCTTTATTTATTTGTTACATCTGTGAAGCGCACAAGGCGGCCCTGGGGCATCGTGGCGCTGTTACATTACGGCTTGCTTACTTACATGAAAAGTGACAGTAGACAGGAAAAAAAAAAATAATACAGAACAGTGCATAGTTTACAGATTTGATGCTGTACCATAGCATAAGTGTGCCATGTCTTCAAAGCAACTTCTCTGAAGATGACTGACATTTCGAGAGGCACCCATCACCCAGGCCTTGCACACTAAAGGATGGGCTACAACACTTGAAACACATCTTTGGAACGCTCTCTCTTGTGCTATTCGTAGGTGAATTCCTGAATTGGAGGGATGTTCAAATTCCCCATGAATGTGGGAGTGAGACAGAGGGCTGCAAGGAACAGCAAACTGATCAAAAGGGTTTGTGGGGGGTAACAAAAAACCTAAGGACATTTTCAATATAATCAGTTAAAATGGTGCATTTTACAACATACATTTTGTGAAAAAGATTAGTAAAAAGCTATACAATGTACAACAGGCTTGCAATGACATGAAAAAAATTCATTTAGATACCAGGTCACCAACAGTTCACACAGGAGAACATTACGACGCAATATCATGACGCCAAATTATATGAACATATTCTGCCAGTGTACGAACACACACTCCTACTGGCTGTGTCAATTTATAACAGTATTCCACGCAGGAAGAGACATGTTGTCTTTGCCAATATAGGCAGTGAGGCAACAGCAAAAAAAATATTCATGCCAGCTGTGTCAATTTATACCTGTATTCTTATATACATCTAAGTATTTCTACGTAAGAACACTGCATGCACTATTTATTTATTTATTTATTTATTTATTTATTTATTTATTTATTTATGACGTTTCTAAAGCGCTCACACAGCGCGAAGGCATCAAGGCGCTGTTACAGGAAGTTTTTTTTTTCTTCTTCTTAGTTGTGTATTTATTACGCACTTAAATACCCAGAGGTTTCTAAGCGTGGACCCGGGATCGAACCTGTGTTGCTTCGTGTCGATGTTGCAGCTGAGCTAGAATCCCAGCCCATAACATCAGTAATGCAACTCTAAGAAAAGATGTCCATGCTGGCTGTACCAATATAGGGCAGTATCCGAGGTAAGGAGACTGGAGTTGGTTTAGCCCATAATGCCAATAACAATTCAATGTCACGGTAAGAAATGTCCACGTTTGGTGTACCGATACAGCCCAGTAGCTCCAGGTAGGAAGACTCACACTGCCTTTTGTCGTTATGTCACTAATAATACCACACCTCTGTTAGACATATCAATTTATGAAGTACTCTATCAGGTACTCGTAGCATAATTGCAGCCTTACTATCCGTCCTGTCACTGCAGCACTAAAACATTTTAATTGGCCCACGTTACAATTAGAGATTATGCAAGAGCATCCGGACAAACCCATATTCACTCTTGCACCTTTCTCCCATACTAGTGCACCTTGATTATAATGTATCTATGAATAACCTGCCCACAGGGCACACAATAAAATAAGCACATGTCTTAGAAGTAAAAGGCCACAGGTTAATTGTGCAAAGCAAAACGTACAATTAGTTTTACCTAGCATATCATATGCCACCCCAGAGCAGATTCTCTCTCTCTCTGTTCTCTTTACCTGTCTATCATGCCCTCTCTTTCTATCGCTCTCCAGCTATCACGTTGTCTTTGACTATCTCTCAGAGTAAGTCATACTGCAGAGTGCATCTTCTTTGTTAGAGCAAACCCAGTTGTTGCTGACAGTAGTACCACCAGAGAAAAACACATATCTTGAAGGGTTGTGCATATTCTTTATGGTTAAAAGTAGAATGGGAGCAAGCAGCAACAGAGGCATCACCTGATGTTATGTTATGTTATGTTAACTAAATTTATTAAGCGCACGTACGCCCAAGGCGCTGGAGGCGTGAATCAGAGAAGATTTACCAGAATCTAAAATAAGAGAGTTTTCAAAGACCGACGAAAGGTAAGGTGGTCAGCAGTCTCACGGAAGTCAACGGGAAGGTCATTACAGGCCTAAGTGGCAACCACGGATAAGGCAAACCCACCCATACGTGACAGCCTAAACTGAGGGACTACGACACAGAGAGCGGACTGGGAACGAAGACAGCGAGTGGGGACGTAGTGTACAAATTAGGCCTGAAAGTATTCTGCTCCAAGGCCATAAAAAGCAGGTGCACAATGCACATGGACTTGAACAAAATGCAGCTTTTAACAGGAAGCCAATGGAGCTGTCTCAACAGCGGGGACATATGGGCTCCAAAAGCAGGACGGAGAATGGACCGGACAGCAGCGTTTTGTAGAAGCTGAAGCCAAAGGATCAAATAGCGGGGCTGTGCTAGGTAGAGGGTGTTACAATAATCCAACACACTCAAAACTAGCGCAGCCACCACCGTGGCCTGGCCCCTTGCAGGAATAAAAGGGAGAACTTTGCGAAGAATGCAGAGCTTGGAGTGGCCAGTCTTACAAACAGCCGCATCCTGCTCTTCCATGGCAAGAGAGGAGGAGATTTTAACCCCCAGATTCTTAACAGAACAAACCGGCATAGGGAGAGGGCCAAGAGACGAGGGCCAGAAATCCACAGTCCAAAAAAGGAGACGAGAGGTGGTACCAACAACCAACACCTCAGTCTTATTGCCGTTTAATTTTAGACAATTTGTGGCCATCCAGGCCTCCAACTCCTCAAGACACTTACTAAGCCGGATCGCAGTATAAGATTCAGACAAGTCCAGGCGAACCAGGATGTGTGTATCGTACGCGTAAGAATAGTAGCGAAAGCCATGGGACAAGATAAGAAGAAACAGAGGCCTAATATAAATATTAAGCGGTAAGGCAGATTCTTGCGGAACACCACAGAAAAGTGGAACAGGACTAGAGCGGAACGGGGGAAGAGAGAGCGACTGGGAACGATCATCCAAGAAGGCCGTGAACCAGTCAAGCACCTGGCCAGATGGCAAGCAGCAGAAAGACGGGAGATCAGGATGGGATGGTTGACTGTGTCGAACGCAGCTGAAAGATCTTGTAATGAGATTGTTCCGACACCCTCCCTGATCCACCAGGCGGGCCAGGTCGTCCAGAACCGAGTTGAAGACTGATTCTGTACCCCTTTCTGGTCGAAACCCAGAGCGAAATGAATCCAAGTACCGGGAAGATTCCAATAAAGTAGACAGCAGAGGGGAGACCAAAGCTTAGGTAGAAGAGAAAGAGGAGGGCTTTTTTAGCAGAGGAATCACCAAGGCGTGCTTAAGTGCAGGCAGGATCACCCCATTCGTGAATGAAGCATTTACTGCTACGGTAATTTGAGAGCTCAATGCCCCCAAGGCGTCCTTAAGGAGAGCCTGGGGGAGAGCATCCGCAAGGGAGGCTGATTTCAGGCGCTGAATGGCCTCAGATATATCAAGGTGTGAAAAAGTAGGAAAAGTGGATTAAGCCCCATTAGCTGGGGGGGAGGGGTCACCTCATCAACAGTCATCTGTGGCTCCCCACCATTGATGTTATCACGGATGGTAGACATGTTGGTCACAAAAAAGGAAGACAAGGAATCGCAGAAATCTTGAGAGGGCGGCACCTAGGCATGCACTTTCGCAGGAGTGGACAGAGATTGCACCAGTTCAAAAAGGGCCTTTGGTTGGTTAAGAACTCCCTCCACTTTGTGGCCAAAGAAAACTTTTTTTGCGTTTAACACTGCTTTATGATAGGCAGTGAGAATGTGGCCAAAAACAGATTTGGATTCACAAGAATAGCTAACCCGCCCCTTTCTCTCTGCCTGTCTACAGCGCAGTTTACCACCCATTCAAGAGAAGTAGCATCATGCCAGGGTGCTGCATATCCAAAGATCTTTTATGCCAGTAGGAGGGAAGGGAGGGGAGTAGGATAGGCAGGAGTGTCTGGACTCTGGAAGAAGCCTTCCACCATCTTGTTTCTCACTGTCGCTCTTTCCATTTCCTGTCTCCTCCTCTTGCTCTGGAGCAAAGCGCTTTGGGTGCAAGATCAACAGGACATTGTCCACACCAGCCAGGACAAATCACCTGAAGACATGTGCCTTGAAAAGAAGTAGTCTTGCACACTTTTAGCAGAATTCCCTCAGTTCCTCAGCCATTTAAGGCCAAGTCAATGTTTTGAACATTCTCACCTGGACATCCTTTGGAATAGTTCTAGTGTCCAAAGCCCTCTGTTGGAGGTGAAGAAAAATCCATCCAAGACAGAAATAAGATTTGTCCCCTAACCACTCCCAGGGAACATTGGGAGTGACCAATACTTTGGACCAGCACCAAGCATTCTGCAGCTCATCATTTGTGCCAGAAGAGCAGACCCTGAACTGGAGTATCCTGTCCTTAAGTCCTTAGCAAAGGTCTCAAAACAACCAGAGGGCCAGACCAGCCGAAGCTCCCTGGTCTATCACACCTAACTGGTTTCTCTATGTTCCCTACATCCTGCACAATAGGGAAGGCACTGGTGTCTGCATTCCTCCAACCAGCCGAACTATTGCACTGCTTCTAGACCAGCTCGACACTGCATCGTGTCCGAGTGAAGGACGGCACTTTTTGGGCCTGAATCGACTGCCAATACCAGAAACTGAACCAAATCTCTAGAGGGTCACTCGCCAACTTTAATCAGGGGTTAAAACCATGGCTTGGCCCAGCCAGCACTCTCTCCCTACTTCATTCCTTGTCCCCACCTGTCCCCTACCCCTGCAGTTATATGGTCCGACCATTGTTTGGTACCTTTTTTGATTCCCCAGGCGGTTCCACTAGCTAATGGTGCGACCCACAAAAACAACAAAATTAAAAGAGACACGGGTTGCCATATCATGGTGCACCCCTATACTTGCCTACCACGGCTCTGTGAAAACAGGTTATGCAGTGGAGTCACGACTCTCTAATGGAAGGACACCTAGGGATGGCAAACACCAAAGACCTGGTGAAAAGACACTACTGGTAGCCAATAATCTACAAGGATGTTCAGCTGTATGTTCAGAACTGTGAAACATGTCTCAGTAATATACTAGACCATCAAAACAAGCAGTCCTACTACATCCCCTTACCAATACCCACACCCCCATGGCAGACCATTTCCATGGACTTTATAGTGGACCTACCACCTGATCAAGGAAATACTGCCATTCTAGTTGTCATAGTTTCTCTTACCAAGCTTCTTCACTTTAGTCTGTGAAAAGGTGTTGCCACAAGAATCTTAGCTAGGACTCAGAACGTTGCTAAAATTCAGTATCTCCTCTCCCTACAACTTCCTTCATGATTTTATGGAGCTGGCAAATCCCTTATGGCTTGTATTTTCTTATTATCCATCAAGACTCCATCTGGGGATATAATGAATACCAAAAATTCAACGGAAATCACACTTCTCTATTTTTGCACAGAAGTGGTGCTCCCAGAGCCATTGTATTACAGCCTTGACATGCTGGATTTGTTGTTCCTTGGACAGTGAATAGATTAATATATCGTCAATATACACTACGGAAAAGACATCGAGATATCCATGCAGGACTTTGTCCAGGAAGTGCAGGAAGGCAGAAGGTGCATTGCAGAGACCAAATGTCATGACTTGATATTCATACAGTCTGAATTTTGTTCTAAACAAAGTCTTCTACTCGTCCCCTGCACACACCCGCACCAGATAATATGCACCCCATAGGTTAAATTTTGTGTAAATCGTGGCTCCCCCTGCCTGGTCTAATACCACTGGGATCAATCCGTTCTTAATTGTTATGCGGTTTACAGCACGGTAGTCAATGCCAGTACGAAGGTCTTCTTATGTACAAAAAACAATGGTGAAGAGGCAGGAGAAGTTAAATGCTGTATAAAACCATTTTGTAGGTGGGCGTCTATGTATTCCTTCAGGTACTCGTTTTCTGCCTTCGTCTGTGCATAGATCCAACTACACTGCAGCGCTGCCCCAGGCTCCAAGTCAATTCAGCAATCAAAGGAACAATGAGGTGGTAAGGTCTCAAGCCACTGCCTTACTGAAAAGTCTTGGTATTCCTCATACTCAGAGTGCAGAGCTATGGTTCAGTTGCTGACAATCTGTGCAGGTTCTAGGTGTGGTTTTGTTATGGTCTCTTCCTGGTTCCCTTTGCCATTTTCGGCACAATGTGTGGGTGAGAAGTGTACCATACCTTGGATCCAGCCAATCACTGGGTTATGGCTATGGAGCCAGGGCAAGCCGAAGATCAACTGGAATTGAGGGACAGCTATTACATCAAACTGATGGTTTCTGTGTGACCTTGGGCATCCTAATGTGGGGGGAAACCCATCAACGGGGTGTATTTTGTGAATAATTTGTGGTATTCTTTCTGGTGCAATGGCAGACCCTATCTATGAAATTGCCAGTGGCCATGGAATCAAGCATTGGTGTTACTGGGATCTTCCTATGGAGGTGATGTAACCGCACGTCAAGGTGATATGTGGAGTTACTGGTTGCATCATACTTGCTGAATGATTTACCAGGGTGTTATTGGTCTGTGGGCTTGGCACATCCACCCCAGCTGCTGATGAGCATTGATGTTTCCCCCTGATGGAACTCGCTTGGGTTTATTTGTACATTCCCTTACAGAATGCCAGGCCTTGCCACAGTACAGGCACAACGTCTCCCGCCGTCTTTTCTCTTTCTCTTCTTTAGTTAGTGGCCCCCTTATTGTCCCAATCTGCATTGGTTCACTGTCTGTCATTTTCTCTGGCCCTTTTGATGGCCATTGGTAGTCAAGCATGAGGGGATCGGCCTGTATTCCCAGTGCCTCCTGTCTTGCTTTTGTTCGCTCTGGCGATGATCCAAACATAGAGCCAGGTCTATCATGGGTGGACAGGCGGTCGAGTGCGGATCTATCTGTGTTATGAGGTCCTGTGGCTCCTTACGAAGACCTTGGTAAAACAGGGCAGTCTCTTTTCATGTGGACACTCTGAATTCACCACCAAATGGTTAAACAAGGTGACATAGGTAACCAAGGCTTTGTTTCCCTGGTGTAACATGAGTAGCTCACGGTCTCTTATATGGGAAGCCTTCTAACGGTTAAAGATCTTTCAACATTTTTCAAGAATCCTCCCCAATCGTACAAAATAGCATCATCCTTTTTGACTATTGAGGCTGTCCAAGCTGTGGCATCCCCCCCAAGATAATAGATAACAAAGGTCACCCTGGCTGTGCGGGCCAAAACATGGCTGCTTTGGTCAAAATTGGCACTGCATTATAAATGTGTCATATTTTTGTGGATCCCTATGATACCACTCAGAGAGCAATGGCATCAGAGATTCGGCTGTCACCTGTACATGAACAGGGTAGGGGTATTGGGTCCAGATTCGCATAATCCTGCCGAGCAGCGGTTAGTTCTGTTTTTAGGCCCTGCAAGTCCCTTAATACGTTTTCTATGATGGAGCGCATGCGACCCGGGTGTGGAACGATGCTTGGGTCTGCGCTTCTGTCAGGTCCCTGTTCTCTGCAGAGGTATCATCTACTCCTGCCTCTCCCCTCCCCCAGGGGTATCTGGGTGCCTGCGCTTTTAGTGACACAAGTTGGCCCCAACCCATGGGGAAAGAGGGTTAGTGTTACACTCACCTGATATACAGCAGCTGTGGTAACGGTTCGCCGGAAGTCCTTAAGCTAGTACTCACAGGTGAGTGATGTTTCTTCTTCTGTCGGTTTCCACAGATTGCAGCCCAGTTGAAATTCTGAGGGCTGGATGGTGTTTTCTCAGGTAAGACTAGTCTCGGAAAAAACATCCAGAGAATATCATTTAAATTTCTCGTATTAAGGATTTAATTAAACCTAATACATTACTTGTTATGTGAATTTAATCACAAATTTATTTTGCACTCAAAATTTTTTTTTTTTTTTTTTTTTTTTTTTTATTTAATTAAACATAGTAGCAGAACACTTTTGTTTAAAAACTCATCATAATTTCATAAAATTCATACTCTAGACTCATTCACACATTTATTTTCAGCCATACACCATACAGTAACTCATTCATACACAACATCAATAAGTACAAGTAAAAAACACATGTAAAACATCAAAATTCATTCACAATCCGATTATTTATACAAAAAAATTATTATATGTTGTAAGAAACAACAACAAACAAAATAGCCACAATAATTCTTGAGAGTGGTCAATGGTTCGGATAGGCAAAGAATAGAGGGTCTTCTCAAATAGCCTTATCCACACTTTCTCTACCGGTTTCGACGTGTTAACATTTTTTGTGTTACGTCTTCATCAGGAGATATTGATATATTCTTAAGACCATAATCCAGAGTAAATCTGTGATGTATTATCGCTGTAACTGAGATTTTTCAACCATCAGAGCGAGGATCCCGTTGATTTTGAAATAGTGTACTTAATACTTCCATCCCAACGGGTCAGATCGCAGTAGACCTATTGGTGGTGCTAGTAGTGCCTCTAGCTAGATATTTATTCAAAAGGAACTGCTGCAGTTACCAGGAGATTGAAACCTGAAGCTGGCAGCCCACGTAATGCTGAACCTATTCTCAGTTCAGGTCTCGCACGCTCACTTTCCCCGGCCTTCAATGCAAACCGTAGAATCGCATCTACTTGAAAAATCTCAGTTACAGCGATAATACATCACAGATTTACTCTGGATTATGGTTTTAAGAATATATCAATATCTCCTGATGAAGACGTAACACAAAAAATGTTAACACGTCGAAACCGGTAGAGAAAGTGTGGATAAGGCTATTTGAGAAGACCCTCTATTCTTTGCCTATCCGAACCATTGACCACTCTCAAGAATTATTGTGGCTATTTTGTTTGTTGTTGTTTCTTACAACATATAATAATTTTTTTGTATAAATAATCGGATTGTGAATGAATTTTGATGTTTTACATGTGTTTTTTACTTGTACTTATTGATGTTGTGTATGAATGAGTTACTGTATGGTGTATGGCTGAAAATAAATGTGTGAATGAGTCTAGAGTATGAATTTTATGAAATTATGATGAGTTTTTAAACAAAAGTGTTCTGCTACTATGTTTAATTAAATAAAAAAAAAAAAATAATAATAATTTTTGAGTGCAAAATAAATTTGTGATTAAATTCACATAACAAGTAATGTATTAGGTTTAATTAAATCCTTAATACGAGAAATTTAAATGATATTCTCTGGATGTTTTTTCCGAGACTAGTCTTTATCACTAATACCCTCTTCCAGAGAGTGGGGTTTCCTGTACCTTTCAGAGAAATATGTTTTCTCAGGTAAGACAGAATAATCTTGTTCTTGTTCTTGCAGGATTACAGGAAGATGCTGAAGACCAGGAGCTGGACACGGTGAGCGTGACGCTGCTGGTTGCAGAATAACACGAAGCGTGTTCTGCAGTCAGGGTGTGGTTTATATAGCCCAGGTAAAGTAGTACCAGGGAAAGTAGTTCCAGGCCTGCCACACCCAAAACACTAGACTGCATGGCTTGGTTCTTAGATCTAGACTGTGTGGGTGCTTCCATGTTGGATTTAAAGGCCCATGTGCATAAATGGGACAAAGTTCGAACAGTCCTTCCTTCCTACATATAAGCCTGGTGCCAAAGGTGCCAGGACTGGCTCCAGGAGCCCTTTTGCAGTGGTCTTAAGGCCCTCAGGGTTCTGGTGGGAGCCTGCTTGTGGCACAACTTGTGCCCACTCATAGTGGTCATGACAGTTAGGGTCCATGGATTGGATGGGTAAGGGGTTTTAGAGGAAGTCAGGACATTGTGCTTCCTAACGTTGTTCTTCCTAACATGCACATATACACTTCACATGCGCACACTCACACGAGAGCCTGCCAACTGGCTCTGTATTGGTTGGGGTCTGTAGTACTGATAAGTTTAGATAATGCACCCCCTAACACTCACAAACATGCACTCTGACCCAGTTTTCTTTCATGGGTGCTGTGACCTCTGAACATCCCAGTTGTTTCACTGGGTAACCAATAACTTTCCACTTGGTTCACTGGATACCTTTGGTGGCCTTCAGCGTCCGTTATCTAAGTATGTAGGAACATACATACAGAACAAACATGCATTTTACAATCTTGGAATGAGTGTACTTAGCTTTGTTGCTCTGTCTTTGCTTCCCAATTTGTATGCAAGTTCTGCAGTGTCTCTGTGAGCGGTGTCGTTGGCGCCAGGTCATCATTATGAGTCTGCATTTAATAGCACAATTAGGCACTGTGGGTTGTTCATGTGCGATTAATTGACTGTTAACTTGATGTTAATATTGACAGAACGTGATAATCAGGGTTTCGGTTATGATCGCTAGTTAAATAGCTAGTATCAAGGTCAGCATGAGTCTCTTCGTCATCTGTTCAATGGGTATTCCGCCATTCGGTTAGTAGGGTTCCCAAGTGATTAGACGGCAGCACTGCAGAACTTAGCCATTGTCTTGGGGGCCTGGACGAAGTTCAGGCAGGTCACAGCCTGCAGCAGTGATTGCCTTGATCGGAGGATCAGAGCCTCTCCGGATTGCATACGCTCAATCGGATGCCTTAAGCACGGAGGGCTTTCATTGTGCACGCATACGTGTTGGTGCGGGCATGGCCCAGTGTGTTCCCTGATGGCATGCTTACCTCGCGGAGGCTGCTGGGGAGTGTGGTTCTTCCTCCAAGTTCCTAATATACACATGTTTGGTGTGTCTGTTGTCTGTGGCTTCTTTTGCTTGCTGTTTTCTGTTGTCATTTGCCGCCTCCTACCCTGTCCCAATATAGAACGCCTGCATAAAGGGCACATGTTTCGAAACATGTTTCGGAACAGAAAAAAAAGCAATTAGTACCCCGGTCTAAAGGGCCGGGGTACTAATGGCAATAAGCCCCTCGACTGCGGGCCAATGTAACTACGGGCCCGGGGATATTACCTGGGGCGGTATTGGAGGCATATTACCACAATAACCTTCTGCTTTTTTTTAAAAAGGTTATACCACCCAAAGTACCCGAGAGGCCACAGCAGAACAGGATCCAAGACAAATCTGGGACTCGTCGATGACTCCTGAGACTAGAAGAGGATCTTCCTCATCACAGTGCCTTTGGTGACTTGGCAGGCAAAGTGGAAGAGTTTCTTGGTTTCACTCGCCGATTCCCTCTGAGGATGGAGCCCCCTTGGATGAAGGAGACACTGGGATGCTGAGTCCAAGAAGAAAAATGTAATCAAAATCTTTGTGAAGTGCAGCAGTTTTGCTCTTCGTGGTTCTCTCCTTTGGTTGACGATTTCTCTGACTGTAGAAGTCCTGTGATGATGAAACTTGCTATGGGCTCCTTAAAAGCTTGGCAGATGAGATTAAGACCCCTGGGACCCGCTCTATGACCTCTGGTGATGATGGGTGCAATGGTCACTTTTGGTATCCAGTTTCAAAATATGGTGTTTTTCCAATGTTAGGTTCTTCGGTGCTGTAGCCACAGCACAGGCCTCTGGGCAGCTTCTGCCAAACATGCACTCGGCCACTGGAGTGGACCGCGGACCCTCACCAAGTCTGGACCCTCTGGACATCTTTGTTAGCTTCTGATGGCAGGAAACCTACCGACATACCTTTCTCTGCACACAGCGACTCTGGACTCTCTATGGTGGGAAAAAGTGGTCAGTCATGATGGCAAGTATGTCCCTTGAAATGTTCTTAGGCAGTTTGGAACTTTAGCAGCATGAGGTGTCCAGAAGCACTATGCCAGGGGTCCTCTTCTTCTGGGTGGTAGACAACGACGGCTTCCAGTCACGAAACGCACCTCCGGACTCTGGCTGACATCAATGGACTTCTTCGACACAAGATGTCTGGGCACTCCACTCAAGGACTCACAAAGGCCCTTTCTCCAGACAGTAGGCACGAAGGACTGGCTTCCATGGCACTTCAGTTGAAGAGAAGCAGTTTGCACAAGGGTCCCTCATAGCTGGGGGAGAATCCGCAAAGAGAATGCAGCAGCAGACTTCTCCTTGAGGTGGGCTTCAAGGAACAGCTTCTTCTTGCTTCAGCTTCGACTTCAGCTTCTGAAAAACTTTAGTTTGAAGATCAGCTTCTGAAGAACTTCAGCTTCAAGATCAGCTTCTGAACAAATTGGTGAGAGGTCCCCAGATATACACATCTGTTCCCCGTTCCCTCTGGCTGAGCCAAGCTCATTGTGCCAATCACGCAGAAGGGCATTCATACATGCAGGCAGGCAATCAGGCCTTTCAGTGCACCCAGACGCCCATAACAAAAGATGTGGATTGGACACGTACCTAGCCTTTCAGCACACTTCACTGCATTCATGCTAGTTTCAGTCAGGGCTGTCTCATTCATTGTGTCACACACACACACAGAAACCAGACACACACAACACAGAATGTTCACATCAGACTATGTGTTACTACTGACTTCTGCAATTGTATTCGCTCTCCACCCTTGATTCTCCACTCTTTTTGACTGCTTACTCTCTTTTCTCTCCTCCTTTTCCTTCTCCCTTTTCCTATCTCCTCCCCTTACTTTCTTCTATGCACTTACTCTATCAGAATTGTCCCTGGACCTAATATGATAGCAACCTTGTCTGTTTCCTCCTCCCTCCCAATACTGTTTTTTTCCTCCCCACAACCCCTCCAGCACTATCTTAAATGTCGTCAGGCCTAGTATGATAGTCGCATGTTTTTTTCCTCCCCTCCCTTTCTGCACCCCTCTCCCTCACCTTTTGTTTTTCTCCGGCTCTACCAGAAATGTCGTCAGGCCTAGTACGGTAGTCGCCTGTCTGTTTCCATTTCCTTCCCACTCTCCCCCTCCCTTCCTTATCTATGTCTTAGCTCTTGCACTATCTGAAATGTCGTCAGGTCGAGTACGATAGTTAATTTCACATCCTTACTGTTCATAGCCTGTAAGAATGTGGTTGTATTTTCCCTTGTTCCCTCCCTTGCCTTAAAGCGCTTTGAAACACATTGTGTATAGGCGCTACATAAATAAACAATGATATCATATCATATCATATCATAGACTCCTTTCATACAGGTCACACCCCTAGGGTGTACCCACAACACACAGCCCCTGGGAAGGCTCCAGTCAGTCTGACAGGAGGCAGTCCCAGAGTCATATATGGTATTTCCACCCACCAGCCAGTCAGGAGGAAAGGGAACAGAGATATATATGGTGTTTCCATCCAACAGCCACTCAGGAGGAAGGAAACAGAGACAGGGCTTTCCTGGACTTTGGGGAACAAGGTAAAAGGCAAAAGAAACAAGAGGCTATAGGGGCCATCCTGCCTTCTTCAGGAATCCATTGATTGCTATGGCAGGGCCTGGGTGTACCAAAATGGAGGACACTCAGAGCCACTGCCAAGTCAGCATGTAGCTGCCACCAGCCCATACCCTACTGTGTGGCTAACATGCAGGTGCCAAATAACACACATAAAGGGTTGAAGAGTGTCCCCCCACCCATGGGTGCCATAAGACTATCACATGGGTGTTGTTCACCAAAAGAAAAACATGAAGAGCTGCACTGCCAGAGGTCCAGACTGGAACTCATTGGCAGAAAAAATAGAGAAACACACACACACACATAAGTGGTAGGACGAGGGCTAGTCTCTCTATAATGCATTTCCAGCATCACAGTGTGATTTAGTGCATAGATAGGAGGGTTGTGTGGGTGTAATTGAAAAGGAGTGAGGAAGTGTATGTATGTGTGCTAATGTATGTTAGTGATTTGGAATTAAATGGTAGGATATGGTAATGTTTATTTGTAAAGTGTCTGTATAAAAAAACAGTGTTTCAAAGCGCTCATGGAGGGTGGGAACAAGGGGAAAAACAACAGTTGTTCAGAGCCCTTGAAATTCTGAAACATTACTAGTCTGCACAGGAAGAGTATGTGTATATAATACAATTAACAGTGTGGATAACAGCAAATAGGACTGACAACGATTCTGCAGTGTTTCCAAGTGCATTATGACACAACCATGCAAGGAGTGAAGACAAAGGGGAACAGACCGGTGATCTTAAGGCATGGTGCATTCAAATCATGCACATGCACAGATGGTTACAGGGGAGGGGTAGGTGGAGGGCGGCAAGACCTGGAGAGTGTCCAAGTGCACCCAGTTGGTGGAGGCTATGGTAAGTGCATAGAGATGCCACTCTATTGGGTTATTGACCAAGTGCATTGAAGATGAGGCAAATTAGTCTGAAAGTTGTTGGGTTGGAATTAGGACCTCATGTGGATAAGGGGTATGAAATAGCAAAGAAGTGTAATTGTGGTATAGAAGTTGATGAGGGATGGATGTGTTGTTGGGCAGTAAGGAATGGGTGGTGTACTGAATAAAGAACAATGTTAAGATGGGAATAGAAAGAGTGGGAATGTTGCAATATAATGAGTAAGCGTGAAAAACAATATTGTTGAGTAGAAAAGAATACTCTAGGCTAATATATAATGAAATTACATTATTACAATTATAGAGATATAAATGTCATATTAATGTACTTACTTTGTAGTATGTGAAGAGTATTCTTTCTCCAGTAGCTGTCTTTGTCAATCTTCTTTTTCCTGTAATTGTAAAAGAAAGTTAGTGGGGTATATGTGGTAATGTTGAAGTATTTTTAGTAAGAGAGGTTGTTATTTATTAAGGTAGGAGGAGTTGTTGAGAAAAAGAGTTAATAAATTTGTGTTATGGGTGGTGTAATAAAGTATGTTAACTATGTTGTTAGAACAATTGGACTATGAATAGTGCTATTTGGGACATTATAAGGAATAGGGCAAACATGGGTGTGTAAATAATATACAGGTTATTTTTGCAGCACAGGAAGGTTTCTTGTAGGCCTGATATGTAATGGTCTTACTTGTGCAGCAATGTTTGGCTTCATGTAAATATGGATGAACATGTGCTGGTGATTTTAATGAGATAAGTGTTGTGTTTGTTGTGCAATGTATTTGTAATGTGTTGCACTGTTTTTAAAGAATAGGCAAACAGTGGCCTAGCGTGAATGCAATGGCAGATTGTAGTTGGAGCACTGTACGGTGTCTTATAGTAGTGGTTGGAAAAAAACAGTACTTTGTATGTAAGCACTGAATGCCTGTAGCACTGGCACCGTTATGGATGGTGCCGGTGCTACAGGCATTCCCGTTCCCATTGAGCCCTATGGGGCTGGAATGCGAATGGGGATATACCGGCACTGGCACCCGTGAAATGGCAATTACCGGGTCTGGCGGACCGGAATACCCCGGTAATTGCCCATTCGCAGGTGCCAGATTTCCATGCTGGTATGGAGGTAGCCTTGCTGATTTTACCGGCAAGGCTAACTCCAACTTCGTAATGAGGCCCTTTCAAACAGTTTTTGTGAAATGTGAAATTTGTAGCAAAATATTTGTTAGTAGTTGTAGTAAATAAAAACGAAAAAGGTTAGAAGCCATTTTTGTTAAAATAATTAAGTTTCGTAGAAACCCCCCAACATTTCTTTTAGAAAAAGATTCTTTTAAGAGCCACCATTTTTTAACCAAAAGCTAGTTAATTGATTTTAACTCAGTCCCTGGCTCTGAATATGTCCTAGTTGTATTCACGCAAGTGTCTAGTAAATCTTTATTGTTAGCTATTAATTCCAGATTTAACATTAGTCAAGAATCTGATAGGTTTGCATTTATTATTTTACTGGCCAATATTAGCAGATTAAAAATACTGTACTTCTATGGTGCATGCTGCACCCATTGCCTATGTTTATGTATTAACAACAACACTGCAATATAACGTTGTGTTTCAATGGGTACATTTTTTAATTAATTAAGCAGTTCATGAGAGGTCTCCCAATTACCCCTAATATGTTGCTATCACCATTGTAAACATAGCCCTTGTAGGAACTTTTCATCAGAATTAATTTGAGATGGAATGTCATCAGTGATGTCATCAATGACATTTGTGATGTCAGCTTTCATGTCCTGGGTATTAGTCTTAGCAGTGCACGGTGGTGGTGCAAGTTATGGTTGCTCAGCTTAACATAACTGACACATTAATTTCAGGGGTTTTGCGGTTTTACTTGTAACCATAACCTACCTTTAACAAAGTTTTTTCAATGAATTTCATAGGTTTTTATTAGTGCAACTTAACCATAGCATCCATGTAACAACTTATTTTCACTGAATATATATACGCATACATATATAGGATTAGCATTTACTTCTTAAACATTTTCAAGTTGTCTTTAAATTCACAAAAAAGGAGTTCCACGAGACGACCAGTGAAGTCAACTCCTTCAGCTGCTCAGTGCCATTCACATAGTCTCTAGTTTGGGGCAGTCCACACCGGTTGCCCTCCACCCAGTCAAATAAATGAACGTCAATGGCCCCTGGGATATGATTTGATATGCAGATTTAATGATAAATACCATCTTCTCAGCATTAAAAAACAATAACCTCCATGCCGTGCCCTTCGCGCTAATGAGAATCATCTACTATCCTGTCGATCATTAAAAACCCTTCTCTTTTAGGATGTTGCTATGCTCGATTTTCCCCTCGTTCATAGCGTGACAGTTTGGAACTTCTAGCACCAGGATGCCCTTGGGCGAATGATGCGCTTTACAAATAAACTATAAAAATTACCTGCAAGTATCAATGACTTTCTGCCATCTTTTTCTGTCCATCCTACAATACCTGTGGCATTGTGAAAGAACATTTAACTTGCCCTCCCTGTCATCTCTCTTTAAAGTGCTGAGGTAAACTGTTAATGCATGTGGATGGTAAATAACTGCCTGTGCTTCTGGGTGGGAGAAAGAGAGGGATCTTAACAATTCCAGGCTATATAAAGTCTTCCTTCTTCAGACGCCAAACAAACCTGGCTGATGCTTTTTCACTGTGTGCTGCTCCAGGGGAGATTGCCTGCACATGTGGTCTACATTCATGAGGGAACTGGAATGAACACGCCCACACATCAGAAGCTTGACACTACATCATCTGGGGAGCGAGAGGGCGCTCATGCTCTGGGTCTTTTAGGGCCCTTGTCCTTCTATTGACTGATGTTGTGCTCTGGATCTGCTCTCAGGGTTGTTCAACTCGAGGCCTCGAGGGACGGAATATTTACAGGTTTTCAGGCTATTCCTCAGTAATACTTAACTCCTCTAATTGCACGTAGTGTATGCCCAGCCGTGAACTGCTGACAAATTATACAGTTCACCATAAAAAATGCAACGTGTTCTGCCAAGTTCAGTATGAACCAGTCTTGAGTATGAACCAGTCTTCAGCAATCGTTGCTGCTAGATTCTCCTTTGTCATGTGCGCTGGATAGTGTAACTGTTCCAGTGCTATTTTTAATAAGGCTATAGGCATCACCGGTTTACCAGTGCTGTCTTGTCACCACAAGGTCTCTGAGGGGTTTAAAGAACACCCACGCCGCTTCCATAGGTTCTTTGCTTCCTGTGGTGCCTCCCCTTTGAGCTCCACTAACTGAGTTCTTGCCATATTGCTATAGCCTTCAGGCTCGTTTCCTTCAACAATCATTCTCTCATGCACATCAGTTATTTCCGCTCTCATGATTATTTTGTCTTTAGTCACCACACGCTTGGCTTCAGTGTCTGCTGCTTGATTTCCACGTGAGATAAAATCTGTCCCTTTTGAGTGGGCAGCGCATTTCACGACCACTATGCCCACTGGGAGTTGTAGTGCCTTAATGAGCCTGTCCAATAAGACTGCGTGTTGCACTGGTGTGCCGTCTGCTCGGAGGTAGCCCCTCCTTTTCCAGCGTGCTAGGCCTGCATGTACTGTTGACGTCACATAGGCGGAGTCACTGTACACCGTCACTTCCTGGTCTGCGTGACTCTCGAGTGCGAGTATCAACGCCAATAATTGTGCAGCTTGTGCTGCATAGTGTGAGGGTAATCGTGCACTAATGAGTACTCGAAATTCCCCATTTGCCATGTGTTTCATTACAGTGACGCATGTATATCTCTGTCAATCATTGTGATCGATCCTCAAAGAACGATCATTGAATAAGATTTCATCTTCAGCTAATGCATTTTCTTTTACTCTTGGGATCTCATATAATTCTTCCTAGTTCGCGCAATCATTTATTGGCTCTCCTTCAGTGACTGGCTCTGCTATGAACATAGCTGGGTTCACTATTTTGCATCAAACTATTTAAATCGTTGGATTGATATGACCACTTCATAGGTACAAGCTGTCTGAGATGTCAATGTGCCTTTTGGTTTCTCTGAATGGCAAATAGTGCGTGCTGGACGAATGACGTCAATGGGCATCCATCACAATGGTTGTAGCCTTTTCTATGGTGAACGCTGCGGAAGCTAAACTTTGTTCGCATGGGAAGTGACCCACATCACTGGGCCTAAATTCCCACTGTAGTATGGAAGGGGCTTGTAGCCCAACATGGTTTTCTGTGTGAGTACTGCTGTCATAACACTGCCATTCGTGTGTGAAAACAGGTAGAATTCCTCTGCATAAATGGCAATCCCTAAAACTGGTGCCGTACAAATGGCCTTTTTTAGATCAACAAATCCTTCTTCCATGATCTCGGTCCACACAATTGTTTCTTTCATTGCCTGTGCTTTCTTCAAGGCTTGTAACAAGGGTCTGGTATAGGAACTCTAGTCAAAGACCCATGCCGTGACATAGTTGCATAATCCGATAAAACTCTGCATTTGTTTTATCGTGTATGCTTTGGCTGTCTTTGAAATGGCTCCAGCTCTTTCCTGTGTAACCTTTTTCCCCTCATGTGAGATTAGCTGGCCTATATACAGCACTTCTTGTTGACAATATTGTAAATTCTCCTTGTCAATGTTATATCCTTTCTCAGCCAGTATAGTCAATAGATAAATAGAATTGTGTCTGCACTTTTCCTCTGTCGTGCTGCAAATTAGAATGTCATCCACGTATTGCAAGACAACACTCTCTAATGCGATATTGCCTAAGTCCATCTGCAGGACTCTGCTGAAAATCGAAGGAGACTCACAGTACCCTTGAGACAGCCTTGTGCTTTTCAGACGAATTTGTCTGAACGTAAACAATGTAAAATCTTGTGAGTCTTTGTGTAATGGGATTGAGAAAAATACATTTTTCAAGTCAATCACTGTGAAATACCTTGCTTCAACGGGTATATTAAATAGGATCGTGGTCGGGTTAGGGACTAGAGGGAACTCGGCCTTGACTATCTGGTTTATCAGGCGTAGATCTTGCACTTGCACCAGGACCCCTATTTCCCCTTTTTCACTGGGTAAATTGAAGTATTGCATGACGACTCTGATGTCACTAAGATGCCCTGCTCCATCATGGCAGAAATTGTCTTAAAAATCCCTACGTCTGCTTCCCTAGACATGGGATCCTGTCGTGCTTTTGGTAAAATTGCTCCTGGTTTCAATTGAAGCTTTACTTCTCTGATTACTTTCAGTAAGCCTACGTCATAGGGGCCTGTAGTCTATACTGAGACAGGCACCCTTGCAATATCGTCATCAAAATATTCAGGACGTTTTTGTGCCAGCATCATTCTCTGAGGCACTTCTCTTTTGATCAATTTCACAAATAGATGAGATTAACATCAAACGTCATCTCATCTTGACTTGTTTGTTCTTCAAACAGATCGTCATCAGTGATATCATTCAATCTGTAACCTTCCCCAATGGCGATTACTACACACCATTGTCTGCCTTCATCATCACAACCGTCAAGCAGAGCCATCTCTCCTCGCACTATCGCGGTTTGTATTTTCCAGGGAAAAACTTGTCCCTTTTCCTCATGCATAGGTATTCTTGGTCTGAACAAAAACTCATCTGGGGTTCTTATGGTTTTATCTGTAAGGCCTGGTAGCCATGACATTGATATGCACACTCCATAAGCGACTATTTCTGGTTCCAATGGAATAGCTCTCAAAGCCATTTGACATACATTCAAATAATGCATTCCTGAAGTTGAACATACTATGCCCTTCTCCGTGAACGAGATTGTCATGTTTACCTTTGTCATTAGGTCTCATTCCAATATATTCACCAGGGTTTCCCTTGAATATAGCAGTGGCAGGTTCAGGTCATATTCTCCTATGGAAACTGGAAGTTCTTTTGTAAAAGGAACACGACTTGTTGCTCCTGCGAAGCCCTGAGTATTTATGGCATCGCAGACAAAGAAAACCTGCCTTCACGTATACACGAGCGTGTCGCACCTGTGTCAACTAAGAAAGAATATTCTTAATCCCCCATGCAGACATCTACCGTTGGTTCATCGTGAGGGTCGGTGTCACGGATAGGATAGAACACATCAGGTCTCCCAGTAAGCTGTCCTAGTCCATATATGATCTTGTCCCATTCTGAGTGAACGGATTTGCCCCGTCACTTGTGGCATTTCTCATTCCTGAATTCAGTATCTGTTCTGTACCTGGTGTTTGTGACAGTTGCATTGGCACCTGTTGAGACTGTCCCTGTGGGAAATTTGTCACATTCTGGGCTTGCAAACTTTGCTGTACTCCTGGTGCTTGCTGCTGCACCGTGTGATTCTGCGCAACTCCATTTCCACCCTGCTGTGAGAGAGCAGATGGATTCACCATCCCTCCTCTTGTGAGTTGGTACTTTTGCACCATGCCTTGACTTCTGCATGTGCGTGCTAGATGCCTGTCATTCCACACGTCCAAATTGTTGGCGGTGGTCTGATTATTTGCCCATTTTGCATACCCTGGTTTCCATTTTGCATATTTTGAAAACCTCCTTGATTGCTTTGAAAACCTCCCTGATTACTCTGCCATCCTCTTCCTCAAAAGCCTCTTCCCCTTGGGAAAAGCCTGTTAATATTTTGATCAAATTGCCTTTGATTACTGACCTGCTGTCTGTGTTAGTTATCATTGCCCCCTCAATGGCATACTTTGATAATTTTTTCAGCACCAATTTAGCCTCTTCACCTTTCCGTGCAGCATCATTTTTGCGATTCTTCTCTTGCAGCAGTCTACAAAAGTACGTGATGGTCAACTGTATGTCAGACCATGGCTTAGCCTCAATCCCTACCAATTTCCTGAGCTGCTTCTCTACCTGTTCTGGCAGCCCTTGGCATAATATATGGTAAAACACGGGTATAGATTTCCCCCAAGATTCACGAGTTTCCAGCACCCAGGCGTCTTGGAAAGTCTGAATTTAAAGCAAAGGATCCTCTGACTCCTTCATCTTGCATGTCATTATATCTCCCATATCAAAAGTGTCCGGGTATAGCACTCAAAGCGCTTTCCCAACCGCCGTTCTGTAATTTTTAAACAACGCTCCGTCATGCGTGGTATTAACTGTAGTCACTCCAGGGTAACCTGCCTGTGTCCACACATCGTCAACTCTATCACCAAGTATGGTGATTAAAAGACCCTTCATATCCACTATAGCTAACGTGTTCCCTCCTGTCATTTTTTCCTACTCATGTATCCTTCTTCCGGCCTCCTGATGTCAACATTGGGAGCTTATTTTTCAGGTTTTCTCTGTCCATGTGAGGCCAGGGTATATAGTGTGGCCTTGTTCCTCCTTTTTCTAGTAAAGAGAACTGTGACACATGACACTCCTTTTCCTCTCTCATCATTTTTCTGTCTACCGCAGGGGTAATATTCCTGCATTGCTGTCTACCTGGCAATGTCCTTAGTCTGCTCACATAGGGTGGTGGAGACACCCCCCTCTGACTGTATGATACTCCTTCATGGCAATCTGATTGTGTGGCTGACACTGATGTCTTAGGGGCAGACCCACTAGGATCTAACCATCTTATTGCCTTTCCCCTATAGAAGCATTTTTTGCGTCTTCTCTCATCTTCTCTTTCTTGCCACCCTTTTCTTTCTGCGTCCAATATTGTCTGTGCCCAACTCATACAACTTCTCTCATCCTGCTCATTTCTGCCTATCTAATGACAGCTCTCTATTTCTGCTACTTCAGGAGGTGTCCTCAGTATCGTACAACTGAGTGCTCTCCAGACGCTCATCTTCTCCTTTCCTTTGTGGTACCTTTTCTAGCCCCACCTCATTATATATTCTATCGATCGTCTCTCCGACACCTCTGGTGGCGAAGTCATCTTCGATATTTTCCCTGGACATGCCTGGTACTGAATCATACTCAGGGAAGAATTCTTCTATATCTTCCCATCCTACTACTGGATCGGGTTTTTTAACCTCTCTTTCCAGATATTTTAAGATCATATTCTCTCTGTCTTCGCTTACGTTCTATGTCGTCAGCATCCTCTCTGACCCTATCTTCTTCTTGTTTCCTCGCATCGCTTTGTTCATTTGCCCTTCTCATTTCCTCATCCCTTTGTCTTTTTTTCTCTTCTGCCGTATCTTTTGTTCTTCTTCTTCTATTCTCCTTTGTTCTATTCTAGCTCGATCATCAGCTGCTCTCTGCTTATGATTACATTTTCTTTGCTCTTCAGCCTTTTCCTGTTTTCTGACCTGTTCATCACAATATAACTGCTCTTGTTTCTTTCTATCCTTTTCCTTAGCCCCTTCGTCTCTTGATCGGTTTTCCTTTTCCTTCCTTTCTAATTCGTCCCATTCTCCTTTTTGTCTCATATCCTCAATGACTTTACCATCGAGTTTCAATAAAATCTGACCTTCTATCCATTTGTTCTGTGCAAATGACATCTCATCAGTCCTATCCTCATCTCCTTTCCATCTCTTCCCCTCTCTTCCGATATCTAGAGATGTACTTGCTTGTGTTTGGTCTCCTTTTTCCTTTTCGCACCTCTCCTTGTCCTTTGGGATTTTGGAGGTAATATCTCTGTCTCTGTCTTTCTCTGGGCTTTCGTCAATACTTTGCGTAGGTGACTCATATGCTGGGTTGCTATATCCCGTGGCTGCTTTAAGTTCCCTCAACGGGTTTAATCCTTTGCCTTTACTAGCTTAGCTTTTTGTTTCAGTCGGGGCGGGTGGCGCAGAAGGCTCCTTATCCCACTCTGTGCATATATTCAGTATCCAATCTAACAGTGGCTCCTCCTCCTTTTCTTGTTGGTACATCTTCCAAAGTTCTAAACTAGCTAGGCGTTTGTCTAACTTTTTGCCAGTATACGTGGCATGCAAATATGTCATCATGTGCTACAGGACCGTTTTAGATAGCGATCTGCCTTGGGGCCATGGCATAAAAATTATGTTTGCGGTTCGTTTAACCCATTCTGCACTGTACTGTTTAAGCTTAGGTGCATGCTTTGGCAGCTGTTTGCACATGTGTGCCATTGGGTAATGTCTTGCATGCTTAACCTGTTTATCTTCTCCTCTATATAACACTTTATTATGCTTTATGTTTCACAACAAGATCAACAATATGAGCGTGCACCAATCGTCGCAAGCGCCAATCCCATTTTTGCAACAATAATTTCACTTTTACTTTTGTTAACTACAGCCATCAATTCATGCCATGCAACATATTATCCCAATCGTGCAATTTTCATGCTATATTTAAAAGGTTTTTACCTTCTGACGTCATAGATAAAAAACGTAAAACAGACAAGACAGACTCCGGCCGGCTATACAAATCTCATGCCATCTGCTTCCTCAGATGCATTCTGCCCCTTATTGTATTCCGACATGGAATTTAAGCCCATTTCTTTCAGATCATCTTTAATCGATCTGGTCGTCTACATCATCCTATCAATTCAGGACCTTAAATGAAGGCTTCTTCAAGCGCTCTTTAAAACCTAGAGAAATGGGTGCATACTCTTTACCTTGGTCACTCCTGGTATCTCTCTCTATTGCTCGGCCACCCTTGAGTCAATATTTTCCCCTTATATATACATTATACTTTTACTCTGACGGTATTTCTGTCCAACCTCCCTCCGTTACCTTCTCTTTATTTGTTTTAAGGCATGCACATTTTTGCCAAAGCATTCAGTCTTTTTCACTCACTGTTTGCATGTTTTTCCTCTCTGGATGCTTGAGATCACCGCCTTTGTTACAGTCTTTCCGTGCTGCTCGTCCGATCACCTGCTCGTTGAAGTGGGAAGGGGTTCTTGGGAGAAAGCAAAGGTTCCTTCAAACCTAACCTGCAGGGTTTTTAATTAAACTAGCCTCTATCTACGGGGAGCTTCTCGTTCTATCAGCCAGATGGCAAAGGACTTGTGATATTGCCGAGGACCCGAAGTTACTTATATCGACAGTCAATGGTTGTCTTATCTAATCTTAACCATCTAATCTCTGCTACCAAGTGAACTGGATGGACCCCAGCCGGCCCATAAGACTGGGGCTCTCGAAACAACCCTTTAAGATGAGAAGCAGCACCCTTGAGATGGATGGGGATGCAGATTCGTACTCTTGCACCAAATAATAATGACAACACAATAGTTTGGCAAAGGGAGTCCTTTTAATGACAAGTACAGAAAATGCGGAGTTCAATGAACATCAGCAATCGCTCGATCTTCCTTCTCGCTTCAACTCCAATTAATTTCAGAAAAAACACAACATTTATACCAAATCTTAAAAACCTAACATGCAACTTGATTGGATATAGGAAGGTAACTTTAACATAGGTACTATATCTGCATATGGTAACGGGGAGAGGGGATTGGATAATCAATGTCAGGTGGGGCAACTAAGCCCTTCCTTCAAACTAGTCATTGTAAACATCACTAAAAGTACGACGTCTCATTGGTTCTACTAACTATAGGACCCTAGATTACATGGTCCACTATGATTGGGTTGGCATTGATCCCACTCATATTTTTCCACTTGCTCTTAGCAGCATGCAGAATAATCAGCCAGGTACAGGGAGTAATTCTGCACCCAGCTTCCTTCAAATTATGTTACGATCATCCACCACCTCAGTGGTCGTGTGTCAATTACTGCTTTGTAGTTTGGCCTGGATTCTGCTTCTTGGTGTGAGAAAGTTAAGGAGTATGTGTACAGCAAGGCTCCAAGCGTAGGTGTGAAGGTCTCATCCCTTCCTGCCTGCCTTGTCACGTGATTCAGACACCATGAAATTGGCCTCTTCTTCATGCATTTTCGTGTATTTTATTTAATTCTGCCAGTTTTCTACCATCTGTGGCTTATCTCGACTGTTCTGAACAGGATACTCTGTTATTTTTTTCTTAATTGTATCCATTGCTGCCCTATACCCGCCTGATACGACCTTGGCTTCATGGCATGGTTACCTTCAGCTGGTTTCTCTCCGTCTTAATTCTCGATTTGTTTGCTGCAACACACTCCTCTTGAGACCTTTAGTAACCTCAGTTCAATTCTGCTCATGTGCGTAGTGGATTTTCACTCCTCTATAAAGTGCTTTTGAGGTAAATATATGTATAGTTGGCACTTGCCGCAATCTAATTTATTACTAATCATAAACTTCACGATTTCTTTGCTCTGTGCGGTTTCTTGCATCTGTACACGTTTAAACTAACTTAATATCTTCATCATGCATATGGCATAAGTTTCTTCATCTTGAAATGAACAGTTTCACCTTAAGGCTCAAGATGTCACTTATCCATGGTATTTCGTCTATTTGTCAGTATACTCAGGTCATTATAGCTTCTATATGTGTGTCAGTCTGATTTCTTATGACGTCACCATTCATCTTCCTTTAGTATCTTCTTGGCTTCTTCAGGTATTTCGTTCTGACAAACGTCCTTGTGTCTTGTCTGTCGATATGGTCTTTTCAATAGGTACCCTACTGTCCATGTTTTCTTAGGTGTCGGTACTTCAATAGGTACTGTTATTCTGATAGGCACTGGGCAGAGCCCAACTGCGGCTCTCTGCTGGTTCATCTGTTCTCCATACGTTACATATTTTGGCGTGAACGTTCCTGGCACTTAGAAGGGGGTGGCTGGATTGCGGATGATACCTGGCACTTCCTCTTCAAGGCTCTCTACACTTCTTGTCATTGTTGCAGTGGAGGCTGGAACATCATCTTGCCTCCACCTCTGAAGTTTGTTGTAGGTGACTTTTTAAATGAATATGCAACTTAAGTTTTAATCCTTTCATGGCATCTTTTATATGGGAAGTTCATGTCCTTGCTACTTCCTGAGTAGTCCCCAATTCTAGTATTCTATGCAGCGGTAGTCCTGGTTCCTTCAATATCTGCTTTTTTACCTGGATGGAGAACCATTTTTTGATTATTTGTCCTCCAATTTCTCCCATTTCGTTTGTGCAAGCAAAAAAATGGCTTCTATGATTCCTTCAGACTCTGTCGCGCCTGTCTTAGCTAAATCCTCTTATAGTCTACATTGACTGTTGGGGTGAAATAGTTTGTCAGGGCCAGTATCTGTATATGAACCATTACATGGTGGGACTACTTGCATCGAATAGAATCATATCAAAAAGGTAGCAGGTGCTCCGCTCCAGAAAGAACATGGCATGATAACCTGTTCTGAGATGGGAGTTTGCAGCACAAACTGCTACCTTTTTTGAAATATTTGGAAGGAATTAGGGGTTGGTCGCCCAGAGTTACCTGGGGGCAACCAGACGTGGACCCCCTGCACACTGTGCTCAGAGAGGCACAGCTTCACCTCACTGATAAGGCCCAACAAGGCTGAAACACGTTTATGGGGTTGCTGTTGGTACTCTTGTTCAGAGAGGAATTGCCATAGCATTTTGGTGCTGGAGTGCCCATGTGGGCGGGACAAAGACTGATATGCAAATGGATATTTCCCATCTGTGAAGGGTACAGTGAGCAAAAAGCGTGTGCTGCAAACTCTCATCTCAGAGCAGGTTATCATGCCATGTTCTTTCTGGAGAGGAGCACCTGCTACCTTTTTTAGAAAAGAATCATAAACTGCTTTGTGGTGGCATCTCTTACTCCTGCGGCAGAGCAGAATATATCATGTTTTTCCGCACCCGCCTAGAAAAGCTGGCACCCCCGATATAAAAAATGCTGTCATGTAGTGTTGCGACCTGTTGACTTAAGTCGACACTTCTGTCTGGAGGCCACAGGTCAGTTGATGAGGAAAGTTCATCTTCATCTGTACCAGCCTCAGCACGCCTATGTCTGGCCATCCTCCTCCACGTGTGGTATGCACGCATTGCATGAGCACTCTACGTGGGTAGAGCCTCTGACACTTGCGTCGTTTCCTCTTCTTAGATTGATGTGGCTTATAGTTCATCCCCTACTGCCGTGACATTGCCATTGCCATGATGTCTAGCATCCACCTACCTGATCTCATTTTCAGATCCTGGCGGCTCAGGCTGCAACTCTTGGTTGATCATAGGTGCATCATCTGGAGTGGTTCCTCCTGCAACAGCTTCCAGATCGTAGTAGAGTTACTACGTGTGAGCGTGGCTGCAACTGTATTCAGTGTATCTCTTTGAGGCTCTGGTCGGCCAGTCTGTGATCATTGACACTTCTGATGGATAGCAGATTGAGTGCAGCAAGGTGCGCGGGCTCGTCCGACACAGACCCAGCCATGCTGCCAGTAGCGACGCGCCGACTTGACCCTTACTCCGTATCAATCGGCATACCACCTTGTTTCAATTGTTGTGAGCAAGGGGAGGCCCTGCTCATAAAATAATATGCACACTCAGTTAGGGATTTATCAACTGGCCCACATCGAAACTTACATGCCCTTTGATTTCTCCCACAATGTCACGTCCGCCTTGTGTTACATCACATAATGGTTGGATGTCACAACACCGTACACAGTGCTCTATCTCTCTCCCAACCTCGGCTCCTTATCAGAACGCGTTGCTATAGGAACCGTCCACCTATGTGAAGTGGAGTATTTGCCTTTATTTTTTGCTTGTTTCATTATCACTACGCCCCACTTCCCTAGATGGGCGCTAACAAGTCACTAGGGAACATTAAGTCAGGCACAAAGGTTCCTGTTAATAAGGCGCCAGTCCTGTCCCCCACGGACGCTAAAGCTTAATTAAAAGACTATTTCAAACAGAGAAATGGGTGAAGAAAAGGGGTGAGGGAGAAGGTGGTGGAGAAGTCCCATGAGGTGAGAGGCGCTGCGGAGGTTATTGGATGAGACTGCGGAGTAAGGGCAATCCTATTTCATTTACCACGTGATGTGTTTACTTTGGCAACAATTGCCATGCACTTTATATTGTATTGCTTGGCAGGAAGATGGTCACCTTGATAAGATGCCTGTAGATGTACCCACTGTATGTTGAGGAGGGCAGATCCAGCGGGAAATAGGGTGTGAGTAGTGCTGATTAGACCCGTCTACTTGTTCCTGGTCCAAAAGTAGCAGGACGACGGCAGCATATTTCAAATTGCATGACTCTCATCGTAAACCAGCAATTTCACTTAAATGAAAAAATCTTCGCACGGAACGATCTTGAAGTCTTAACTAATCTAAATAAATATTAGACATCTTGGCTGGTAAAAGTTCGCATGACTGCCAAACAAATTATTCTTTATTAATGGAAATCTTCAGTAAATTGAAAGTTAACATTGAAGAGTCTATAAATAGTTGCGACACATGGCACCCATGGAGTAGTTCACATATTATGAATAAAATACTTGGAGATCATAAGCTAATAAAATTGAAAAAGGGAACCTTAATTTAAGGCTACCAGCCTTCACTTTGGATGGTGTGTATTTGGCGACATCTGGGCAAGCAGCTTCCCCTTTATGGTGTACCTCACCCGTACATGCGACCGTGTGCTAAGGTATCTGAATGCAGTGTTAACTGCATACCCGTCATTAGTGAGACTGCATACATGCAGGGACATTGCATAGCCTTCCCGTGTACCTCAAATGCATGATGATCCTAAAGACATTGGAATCATCATGTATGTGCCTTTCCGCTAAGTGAATAGCTACATCATTCCAAACACGGGTCAGTCCCAGGGAATAGCTATTTGTGAGACCATAATTAGCCTCACAAATGGCTATTGTACGTGGGTGCAGTGTTGTGCAGATGCAGCAGGGAGGTTGAGAGCTGAATCGTGTACAAAACAAAAACTCACGTTTCTGTGGAGGCTGCATACATGCTTTGTTCAAACGTACTGAGATGAATTTCCCAAAGATACTTGTGTATACTTGGCTTACTCCTGACGAATATCCTAGCATGCAAATGGATGTACAAGGTAGAAACATGTTGACCAAAGCAGATGTTGATTAAAAAATGTATTGTCTCTGTTATGTGTGTGATCTACACCATTGTAGGATGCTCAAACAGGAAACAGGAAACAGGAAACAGGAAACAGGAAACTGTTGCAAAGTGATCAAAACTATTGTAGATATTGTTTATCTTTACAACAAAGTGAAACACTACAACATCTGGTGGTCGAATGTAGCGCTTTAAATGGAGTGCGAGCGAGATGTTTTAATAACGTGTTTTTTCGATCCACACAGATCTGGAGAGTGATAAAATATGGCAAATGCTGTTTTCAAATATGCATGTGAGGGTACAGATAGCGCTAGTTCAATTTTTATGAATAATATTACCACGTGTAAAGGAAATGTAAATAGTACTATGTGTTACGACTAGAGGATAGATTAGTCGGGGCGATATGTGTGTTTTATCTAATATTTTACTGTTGTTGTTTGGCCGGTTTGGCCACTTTTGTGTTGATGGTATATGACTCTGGGTTATCGTGTTAAGTAATTAACTACTGAGTGGTTGCGACTGAATTTTAAAATGTATTGATTTGAAGAATCTGTACCCTAACTAAGAAGGTTTAATTGTATGATTGTTTTACGATGTAATATAGTAAATTTTGATTGTATGTATTTTTGTAACAATGATTTGAAAAGTTGCGTGCAACTAAATCAAATAAAAAAAAGAAAAATTGTATGAGGCTCTGTCCTTTATTTTCACAGTCATAGGTTGTACCAATTTCACTTTAGTTTCTGTGTTCAGTCTTTACTCATGTCCCTTGAAAGGAGTGATACTAACAGATAAGCAATAAGCATGTGTCCTGATGATCTTCACCATTATGTGTTTCATAAGGTTTATCCAGTAACCTTCTCTTCTTCCAATAGCTTCATACACTGTTCTTTAAATCATTGCCAGGCTTTTGGGAAGTTAGATCAAGCCATAAAAACCTCGCCTTCTGTGTCTCCCATTCTGAGTCACTTCCATGTGTTCCATAATGGTAACCCACCTCCCCAGTTTCAGGATTAGTAGGGATGTCTTTTTCTTCTGGATTTCAGCATCAGCAGGTTTTCTTTCAACCAATTACCAACCTCAAATAGTCACCCTTTGAGTGTAGAGACTCCAGTATCGGGGTCTCACATAAGAGTCATACGAAGCATAGAAATCCCAATGGACAGGCTGGCTTCATCTAACACTGCCTAGATAGTTTACATGAGCACTGAAATATAGTAATGGCAGCACCAGTCAAGGTCAAGAGTTAAACCCTTCTCCAACTGCGGGAATATGGCCTGTAAATAGGAGTGAATTCACTAAGGATAAAAAATAACCCAGGCACCACAGCAACATCCCAGTGAGAAGGTCTTTGGAGCAAACTAATTCAGCATGATGGGAAAAAACGGTCTGAGTTTATTTTATTTATTTATTTATGTGTACATTTATATAGCAGCGCACAAAGCCTATGGGCGCCTAGGTGCTGTTTGCAGGGAATAAAGAGGAAACATAGAGGGGACAGGTAGGGGAGAGCTTCATTCAATAGGCATCGAAGGGAGATGGACAGAAAAGGGGGGGTTACACAGGTGTGGAAACATCTGGTACACAGCACATGGAAGTAATATGCATGCTTGAAACTGATAGTACGCCTAGAGGTTAAATTGTGCATGCAGTCTTGATTTTGATAGGTATTATAAGGCCTAACCTCAGAAGAGATCAGTCGTTTTTAAGATAGCCTTCGCTCACTTGAGGATTTCAAAAAAGGGATCTCACCTAACAGCCAGGGCCAACATGACAAATTAATTGACAAAAGGCAATCTTTATTTATTTGCATTTAAATGTGTCTTCTCCCCTGGTTCGCCCAGCATAGGAGACATGCTTCTAGGAAACATATTTTTTGGAAACAATATGAACATTGCCTCACTTTGATCACCTTCTTAATTTAAAAAAATGTTAGATATTCATGCTAATATTTTATCCTGAAAGGTAGTGGCTAACACTCGGTAAGATATTCCGAGTGCACTCCTAGAAGATATTCCATCAACCCCATCCTCTAGGATACTTGATTTTCAACTGCTTTCACCTGGGGATATCCTTCCTTTAAACCGCATCCTACCTATCACTATGAAGACACACTCCCAGCCATTTTAGCAAACCTTTTTCCTGAATAAACTGTTTACTAAGCAACCACATGTATTAACATAGGACTGAACAAAGGTGTGGTCACTATTCTTTTGAAGATAGTGTTCACCTCAGCACTTCTAAAGAAGACCATTCTTAGACCCGCCTATTTTGATCAATTTTCGCCAAGTCGGTGGTGTCCCCTAGCTCTCAAAATGTGTGAGCAAATGGTTACAGTATCATACCAGGATGTAAAAATTCCGAGGACGAAAATGCCGAATTTTGAAGGCTGCATTTGGCTGCATATATAGGTGGGGGTTGAGTTATGGTTGTAATAAATGTGGGGTGGGTATGCAGCAGTCTGGGGGAGGTCCCACCTCGCATATATATATGCAGCAACATGGATTTTTATTTTTTTCTCGTCTTTTTTCGGCCTCTGAATTATTTTCTCAACATTATAACATACAGCTCAATTTAACAATTTGTAGAAGCCGACTCCCTGTTTGACGCGTGTCAATCCAGGTTTGTTTGTAAACACTGGACTAAAACCTCATTGCTTACTGTAGCAAATGACCTCCTTGCTTATGTCACAATGTTCTAATGACTTGGTTAGTAATGTTGGATCGGTCCGCGGCATTTGATACATTGGATCATGGTACCTTGATCTCTCACTTGACAAATTGAATGACCATTTCGCACCGTGCTTTCCCAGGTTTTTGCTCCTTCCTTTATGTAAGCTGGCAGTGAAGTGGTGAGTCCCTCAGTCCCCGACATTTCTGCCAACCTGAGTCTTATGTTCCATTAATACGCAGCTGATGTTCACAGATCCCATTGTCGGGGTCTTGACCAGCTGTTGGAACAAAGTAGAATCCTGTATGTTGGGAAACGGCCACAACTTAATCCTAATAAACTGGCATCATTCTTTTGGACTCAAACAACATAACCTGTTCTAAGCTAGCCCCCCCCCTACTTCTCTTTTCGGTCTGCATGCCAACTTTGCAACACAGATAACAGAATATTGCTGGCAGGCAGATCTAGATGTCAGTGTTCACATTAAATTACTAACAAAGTAGCCATTTAATAAACTTTGCCTGCTCCAACGAATTTTAACTTATGTGGATACAAATATCTTTCCAGTCTTGTGGGCTCTCCAATATCTGGAGAGTAAGATGAGCTTATATAAACCGGTTCCAGCTGTGCGTTATGAGAATGAATGTCTACTTTTCATCTTTAAATCTAATTGTAAAACAAACAGCGATCATAGATACTTTGTTGCTGCTCTGCCCCCATTTATGGACGGTGCTTGTTCTCTCTGTAAAATGGGCAACTCTCTGGCCTTTGGCAAGACCCCTACGTGTGACTTTTCTGTTGAAGATCTTGAAATCCCCTCTAGTTCCCTAGGTTTCATGGCAACTCTTTATACTGCTCGCGCCTTTGTGCAGTTAGGGCTGTGTCTCGTGGGCATTACAAATCCACTTAGAAATTCGAATTCGGAATAACATTCATTTCTAGTGCATCAAAACTGGCCTCACTCTGCATCACAGAGGATTTCTGCATAGGTAGAGTAAGCAACATGCATATACAATATTTATTTCTATGCCATCTGTGGTCTCAGAGCATGTGATCAGGTTCAAAGTCCGAAAACAGGTGAAGTAGAACAATGTATTACTTAGCGAAAAGATAGACCGTAAGGGCATGCCTGAATTTCATGAGGTTGTTTCAAGATGCAGGGAGAACAGGAAAGAGTTCTCTAACTTGGCACCAAGGCAGGAGAACGCTTGAGCTCCTTTAGTGTTTTTTCTGGTCAGTTGTGCAGCTACATAGAGTATGTTCCTGGATTGGATGGTGGTGCATATCTAGCGATGAGGAATTCAGGGAACTGACCATGAATTGTTCTGTGCAGGATACAGGCTGCACTGAAGTGAACTATGTTTGTGATCAACAGACAGCCAATGGTGAGATGAATGAGGATGGAGCTGGTGGAATGTGCCCCGTTTGGTCAAAATGAAGGCAGCGCCAAATCATTGTGTTTTGCATGGGTTATGGTCAGAAGATGCACACTACAGAGATGGTTGTAATCAGAGAGCTATGGTGAAGCCTGCAAAACATTACTGATTGAAATGTTAAACAAAAACGTTAGATACAAGTGTGTATCGGGTTGAACAATTCAAGGTGGTTGAAGCGGTAGGTGTTGTTTTTAGTCTTCAAAGTATATAATTTACAAAACGTAGCCTTACTATTCCACAGGTGACTGTGTGTACACAAAGGATAAAGTATATATTGTATATGTAGTAATCCAAGAACAATGAGGTACAAAGAACTATTATTGTAATTATTGTTGTCATTTGAAAGGGAAATATTGATGGACAGTATGGAAAGAATAGTCATGATACATGGTGATGCTGAAACAAAGAACAGGAGAATGCTAGATCTTTGGAGAAGAAGTGGACCTTGATGACTGTATAATCTTGGGAGAAAGACAAAGGAATATGAAATGAGGGAGTCGGCATGCCAAATTAGCCTCCTTCATCTGACTGAGAGTAGTAGAAACCTGAGTCTAAAATGACTGGGCAAGGGTTGCCTCCAATTGTGTTGGTGGTCTCAGTGGAATTTCACAGGATGAAACGATGGAAAGTAATGCAGGAACAGTAGTAGATCTCATGCGGGGTTTACTTGAGTGCATCAGCTACGTGCATTGATTTTATTTCAGTATCTAAGGGAGAAGCGATGGCGACAGGGGGTAGGACAGGAAGTCACAGGACACTATAGTAGTGTGCTGAGGGATATTCCTCTGTTATGGTGGCCTTATGAAGAGATAGTAACTCTGGGAAACTGAACAAGTGAAAGAGATGAGCAAATCCTCTAATGCAAAAATGCCGAGTAAAGGATGTATTTAACAAGATGGAAGCTCTTGAATGAGGGAGGGTGAAGAGGACGATGTATGAGGGTAAGCTCTCAGAATATGGAGAGAGAGGGGTGAATATAGCAGTATATCTTTGTGTAAGAAGAAGGATCTTCTTGACTTAGGAACAGATGAAAGCATTTAAGTGTCATTTCTTACCAGTTGAGTCTGCCTACACCTCTTATACATAGGAACCACATTCCCAGTATTAAAATATTGTTGAAGCAGGTTGTTTGACTCATGAAGAGGGATGTGAATTGATTTCAATATTAGCAGTAACATAAGGCTTTTGTTGCCACAACGCTGATGGCATAAGGCCATTTATAGCTCTTCCATGAAGGAAGCCAAGTTGGCACAAACTCTTGAAGGCCTCCAGCCTCATGCTTCTGAATTCCTCTTCAGAACAACAAACCCGCCAGAACTAGCCCTTAGGGAGCCATGGGCAATGACATGAGAAACTCTAGGGAGCTCTTAGTATCATAAAGATTCCTGATCGATATTTGTTTTTGCTAAATCCAATGCTTTTTTTCTGCCATCTCCAGTTGGTTTTATTCTGAATAGCCTAGAACCTTCCTTTACGGAAGTGACTTCACCATGTATTATATCCTAAACACTGACTGGCCGTGGAGGCTAAAATTAAAAGCATGGAAATTGCAAAACTAACCAGTGGTGAATGGAAGGTTTTGCTTAAACCCTCATAACCACACGTTCTCAACCTGCAATGCCAGTACACAACAGTAGTGACCGTATGCAGATTGAACTTTGTCCCACCACCAATGATGTAAAGAAATAGCTGGGGGCAATGGTGGTTCCATGCTTAAGGTATATTACCTAGAATTTCAGGTGGGACTGCTGCTTTCGGGTGGGATCTATGTTCCTGGCCCGTATTTACTGGCACGGTGGGTGGAAAAACAATGGCTTGGAGGGGTACACAGAGTAAATCCACTAGTTGCAATGTATTCACAATCTTCCATCCATCAGTTTTTTTGTGCATGCTGTAAAGTCAACTTCAAACAGCATAGGTATCACCCATAGTCACAATTGTATTAGCATTGTAACAATATGATATGAAATATGATATGATATTTTATTTATATCCCACCCATACATAAGTGTTTCAGAGGGCAACCAAGCAAAGGGAGGGGAACAAGGGAGAACAAAAAAATAAAAACAATGATCTTACTAGGCCCAGTGACATTAAGAGCACGCAAATGCATGGAGAAGGGAAAAAGGGGGAAAGTGCATGGAAGGGGGAGACGTGGAAAGTGCAGAACAGAGGAGAGAAAAGAATAAATAATAAGTGAAATAAATAAATAAATAAATAAATAAATAAATAAATACAAGCAATGAAAAGGTGGTAGTGCAGCCAGCAAGGCAAGTGCATGATTAGTCAGATAGGGGATATCTGATAAGTGCAGAAGAAAAGTGGGGGACTGTATGGGTACAGATACAGATCCCAGTGCAATGGGTGGCCTGGAGGCAGTCCAAGGGGAGCAATAAAAAAAAATGATAGAAGCTCTATAGGCATGTAAGTGACTATTATGATGTTATATTACTCTAATTATTTTAGGAAAATGCCTGGTGTTTCAGAGCTACTCTCAAAATGTCATATAGTGCTAGCCAATAGTTATATTGATCTGCCTATAATGATAAAATGATCTTCACTGTATGGCAGAGTTAATTCTTTTCCCTGAAATTTGATACAAGTAGCATCATATTCTCAAAGATGAATTATCATGCACATAAATGAGGTCGATAAATACACGCTAGCTGGCCCTTGTCAAGACTTCTGCAATTTAACATAATTGATACATTGCATTTTACTTTATTATCTTTATATCTTAAAGACATCAGCTCTTGGATGGTATGCAACTGGCTGAAGCCGAACTCCTCCAAAACAGAAATCCTGCTTTTAGGCGACCGGCAACACCTTTGGAGTAAATGTTTCTGGTCATCCACCCTGGAAAATCACCCCTCTTCGAACAAATATGTCAAATACCTTTAAATCATAATTGATTAAAAACTCTCCCTCTTTCATCAAGGGAGCTTCGTTGTAAAATCCTGTTTTGTCTAACTTATCCTCGTCCATCGCATATTCCCCTTCCTATCCTTTCCTGACAGAGTCACTCCTGTCAAGACTTTAATCTCCACCCACTTAGACTGGTAACAGCCACGATCTCAGCTTCCAATCCAACCAGCTCGCTTGACTCCAGAGAGTGCAAAATGCTGCAATCAGACTTCTACTCCACCCCCATTTGAGAGACCACATCGAAACAGCACTAACATACATACATTGACTCCCTGCTATTAAAATAATTCAATTCAAGTCTACATACATAACCAACAAACCTCTCCATGGCCAAGACCCAGATTTGGACTCCTCCAAATATACCCTCTAAACCCTCAGAAGGACTCGTTGTTCCACCAATGCTGGGACCCTCCGTGCCCGAAAATCAAGAACACTAGAGTGGGAGAGCCTTCTCTTAGTGCAAAAATCTGTAACTCTCTTCCCGATGCTCTCTGCCTGGCCCCAAAAATCCTCTGATCCTCACATCTGTCATTTCCCCCATGTAATTCCACCCTCAACCTCCACCTTTCGTGGCTCCCATCTTGCACTCCTTCTTTGGGCCATCAATGCAATGTGGCACGTAACAGGAATAATAAATAAATAAATAAATAAATAAATAAATAAAATATGTAATACAGCAGACGGATATTTCTTATCATAATTTCTTTAAAAATCCAGGACATTTGAAAGAATGTTCATGATATAATCAATGTTTTCAAAAATCAAATTGACACTGATTTACCAGGAATTTGTGTGTTTACAGTATGGATTCCCCTACCATCTGGCTTAATAAAGTGTATAAATCTGGACAAGGATATTTTGCATTCATAAGCATATATACTTAAGGGACACTAAGGATTTTTTGAGCAGAATAGAGGGTATCCCATGGGAAACTTCCTACTTGTTAACAACTCTAGATGTGGTCTCTCTCTACACTTCAATTCGACACGAAGATGGCCTCAAAGCTTGCGAGCATTTTTTGTACACCAGGTCTATGAACTATATGCAACATGGCACCATGATATTGGAGATGATTAGATTTTGCTTAACCAATAATTGTTTTTTGTTTAACAAGGAGTATTTTATCCAACTTCAAGGGACTGCCATGGGCACCACGTTTGCTCCCTCATATGCTAATCTAACTATGGGGTGGTGGGAGAAGTTTGTTGTCTGGCATTCAGGCAACACTTTTTACACTGACAAAATAATCTTATGGCTGCGATATATTGATGATCTGTTTGTGATCTGGGATGGCAATGATCAAGAATGGTTAGACTTTGTGAGGATGCTAAACATTAACAATCTAAACCTCCAATTTACTGAGAACCATAGCAAGACAGAGGTAGTTTTCTTGGATATTGCAATTAAAGTAGCTAACGGAGAAATAACTAGCAGCCTACACAGAAAACCAACCAGCTCAAACATACCACTACACGCAAAGAGTAGCCATCCCACAGCCCTAAAATGGAGCATTCCGTATGGCGAATTTATACGTATACGTAGAAATTGCTCAAACATCAACACCTTTGACAGTGAATGCGCTTGGATGGCCCAGAGATTTAAAAATCGTGGCTACCCAATCAAAATATTGGAAAGAGCTTTTTTAAAAGTTAGAGACATGGATCGTTCCCTCTTACTGACTTCTAACTCTGTGCAAACGAAAAATACAGAGAATACAGATACACGTTTAATTTTGACCTTTGGTAACGGGGCGCGTAAAATTCGTCAAGTATTACAAAAGCACTGGCATGTTCTAATATTAGATGAACACTTGGGCGAGATTCTGACACCCAAAGTAAATATTACATTTCGTAGGTCACCCTCAATGAAAGACACCCTGGTGCCTAGTTTCATGAGCCCTCTGATTAATCAAACAGGAGCCAGTTGGATGAACATCAAGAAACCGGGCTTCCAAAAATGTTCCAAATGTAAAGCATGCACCTACGCAGTCAATACCAGCTGTTATTTACATCCTATTCTAGGGAAGAACATTAAGATTGTGTCCAGAATAACTTGTGAAACCGAATACGTGGTATATGTGTTGAATTGCCCATGTAACAAATGGTATGTTGGTAGCACCAAAGGACAACTCAAGTTAAGGGTACTACAACATATCAGGGCAATTAAACATGCCGATCCAACTTACCCTATGGCTCTACATTTTAAGCACCAACATGGGGGCCAACTAGAGGGTTTTACTTTTTTCGGCATACACACAATTACTAAACCGCTCAGGGGAGGTAACCGCGAGTTAGCATTACGACAGCTGGAAACCAGGTGCATTTTGGACCTAGAGACTAAGAAACCCAGGGGTCACAATTTAGATGAGGAACTGTATACCTTCCTGGGAACATGAATCTTAAGTTTATAATGTCTCTAAACCTGCTCTTACCATTCGGTACATGTCCCATAGTGGACTCCTGATGCTACTAGTAAAAATGGAACTATTACATGTTTATTTACGAAATATTGGGTTGGTACTTTGCTTTCATAGCTGTGATGCAGTTTTTTAACATTGGTTTTTAATAGGTAACCACATAGGTTTTTATTATTAGAGGTTGCCATAACACAGAGATTTTTTTAACTTGACTGTACCTGTTTTGTGGCGTCATATCGATGATAATCCTATGCGGACTCCATAATAGAAGGGTTTTACCTATACTCTATTGTCGATACATCTTTACCTCTATAAAATCCTTGGTGCAGACATATAGATTTATATGAAAGAGACACATTCTTTACCTTTTATACGACCAACATGGTTCTCTATTTAGCATTATGAATTTGGATGTTTTATGCACTATGCACTTTATGATCCACAGACCCCAGCAATTGTTTGCACGCACTTTGCACTTTATAAAAAGGAACCTTTTGCGGAATGATGAACAGAGCAGATGTCCATGCACATACCTCAGAATGTGAAAAAATCTAAATTTATAGAGATTCGCTTTATTTGACATATATTGGATAATGTATCCATTTAGTAAAACATAAAGCTGAGAGGCTTATATAAATAAGAGAGGTATGTGCATGGACGGAGAGCACTATGCACTTTATTTTATTGCTGCTATGCATGTAATTTCGCTGCTGGAATGCTATTTTTGCACAGACATCCAAATGTTTTATACTTGGCAATTTTGCACATATCATTACCGTCTATATGCACCTAGTCCGAGGTCTATTTGAGTACGCTAGACTCTAGTTTGCATAGGTTACCATTGCTAATTTACGATCATGTAGCTAGGAGTCACATCTGACCAATTCCGCCTTTTTGATGCATTGACAAACGCATTCTTAGACATATAAATTATGTCTAAAAACTATGGCATATTGCTGAAATTGAAAAATGAATGATTGATTTGTGAAAATAATGCAATATTTTTATATCACATACTGTGTGTCTACTATGCGCTTACAAATGATGAAAGTAATTCATGTGGCACATATTGGAGGACAAAGTTAGAACTCCTTCATGAGTAATCACATACTGTTGAATCGTTCCAATATGGCTGCCTTACAAAACATGATGAACGAACAGTCCATAGCAGGAGGACACTCTCTATGTGAAATCAGAGAGTCAGCCGGGGGATAAATTGCAGTCCATTCTCTGTGTTGTTGGTAAACCCACGTGATCAAGCGGTCTGTGTACCGCGAAACGCGTCGTTCTTTGTTTTCCTTCCTGATGTACTCACACCAATAAAGAAAATGTGTTGCCAGGAGTGCTGAGGAGTTTCTTTCCACTTTCTTTTGCTGCAAGGATACTGGTTCTTGATTGCAGCTGCTCTCTGGAGTGCATTCCACCTGCTGTCTTTTTCAAAAGGCATTCTTTTCATATATATATATATATATATATATATATATATATATATATATATATATATGCTACTCAAAATCACTAAATTATATTTTGACAGAACCATGCAAAGGTAGAATTATGCATTTCAAAACTAAATAGGGTTAATCAGTTGTTCGGTAGCAGTCCCGGATGAGTCTGTTTATTTGTACTAACAATAAATTAGAAGTTGGTGTGGATGTTGTTTTCAAACCAAATACAAAGTATTTTAATGCTGTACATATATGTGTGTTCCAGCTACACTTGAATGTACTTACCCTGCAAATTTCACATTAGGGAGTTAAAGAATAATGAGCACAAGGGACAGCAAAGGGATAGAAGGTCGTTTGGCCATGTGACTATCCTCCTACACTATGAATCAGCAATGTAAATAAGCAAAGAAACACCAAGGCCTGAACGTTTCTTAAAAATATATCAAGACAATGAGATTATAGCAAACACCCCTATGTCGGTGGGCGTACAGTACTGGTGATGATCTGCCAGCCTGCTCCTAGGTAGGCCTGAGAAGGGCACAGGCCATGGAGAAGACTCACGATATGATAGGTTATTTATAAAGCACTTGATACTCAGAGGTCTCCAATTGTGGACCCGCGGATCGAACCTGTGCTGCTCCGTGTCGTCTTGCTTCCAAGGCGAGCATGTTGCCTCTGAGCTATCCTCCCGAGACATGGCCAGTACCCGCACTGTACACATGCCGACAAGGGGGTGATAGCTATTCTCACCCCAGCCTTTCATCTGTGCCGACCTTTTGGTGGCCTTTTAATATGGGTGGAGAATAAGATGAAAGCTAAGCGTATTAATATAAATCCTAAGAGAAAAATGTTCTTACGGTTGAAATAAGTTAGGGTCCGTATGCTGATAACTCGAGATTGCCTGATGGTCATTACACCGAAGGGATCTTGGCTAGTACTACCGAATTGTTGGTTGAGTGGGTGAGTGATCTCGACCGAGACATGATCTTGTTTTGGGGGGACTCAAATGCATATTGTGAAGATTTGTTGGAGGCTGAGGGAAAGGACCATATCAGTCCTAAGTGTAGTCTGTCCATACATAGAGGTAGTTCGAGGGGCAAATGATGGTCCCCCTTTCCGATTTGAATGGGCAATGTTCATGCTTAATGGTCGTACCACGTGGTGATGAACCTGGAGCGATGATGTGTAGAGCGAATATCGCTTATTTTCACTGATGCAGTAAATTGCTAAAGGTTGCAAACAAATTAGAGATACTAAATAATGATCACAGCGACCATGCCTCATTGTGCCTGCAAGTATTTGTGGAACGTGGGACCATTGTAAATATCTGCCGAGGAGAAGGCAGTATAAACCATGGAGGGAATAGAATTAGCCAGATTGCAGGGAATCTTAATACATTAAGCAGTGTTTTTTTGCCGATATTGAAATGAATGGGTTTTATCATTGGACAATGGGACGGCGAATGAAATCGAGGCCCATATTGTCCAACTTACAAGTAAATTTGCATACTGTAGTGAACCTAAATTATGCGAAATGAAGAGAACAATCTGAAACCATTTGATATAGAAGTTCGAAAGGCGAAAAGAGCAGTCCGAAAAGAAATTAGAAGTCTAAGATAATTATATGGAGATTGCTGAGAGACTGGAAAAGCCACTTGGAACATAAAGAACAGGTACAATAACTGGGTCAAATGGAGACGAGCTTCAATAAGAAACATGCTGTGGAAGGTAATGATAAAGGTATTAGCTACTGGTGATACTAAGTGGTTCCGAGTGGTCCTGAATGTATACAGGCACACAGGGAAGGAATGACTTAAACCCTATAATAAAAGTAAATGCGAGAAATATTTTATTAACAATTACTATTATGATAGTGTTGCACAGTTACCAGATGCAGCTGATAAATAATGGTGGCAACTTGAAGTTATCATTGGATGAAGATAGTATTGAGACTGTCATTAAGAAACTAAGGAGGTTGCAATATCCCAGACCTAATTGCTTGGCCAATATTGTATTAAAAAAGGACACTGAAATGTGGTCTAAATTATTGTGCACCTTATTTCGTAAGGGATGCTCCGAGGGGGCAGCATGCCATATTAACCCCAGTGTTTAAAAAGGGATTGAGGGGGACCCTTCAAACGATCATCTTCTCTCCATGATGGATTTTACAGGCAAGGCATTAGCGACATTGGTGTTGAGAGAGTTGCAGGCCTGGGTTGTGCCTCCCTCCTAGACATATTCCAGACTGGTTTTTGGGGGAGGTCTATGCAGTTGTCCATAATATTATGCTAGAAGTAGGAGGGATCCCCTTTGTACCTATTATACGTAAATCTGAAAGTGGCCTTTGACTTTGTGGACCGTAGTAGGCTATGGCAGAAACTCATTAACTACAGAATTCCAGGGTGGCTGCTACAGGTTCTGCGTTAGCTACATGAGCCTACTTACATTCATATGATGTTGGATAGTGTAGGTGCCAGCACTGACCCTTAATTGACCTATAGACGAGCCAAGCAGGGTTGCGTGCTGGCCCCTTTACTCTTCAACCTCTATATGGTTGATCGACCATTAAGATTACATAGGGTAAGGAACTGTTCTCCCTAAGATTGGTAATAGTCTAGGGGTGGCATGGTATCACAAGTATGACACTGACACATTAGGTACAATTTGTACAATCTTTATTGAAGTTTCTGGGGTTGGAAAAACTCCTACTTTGCCTTATAACTAAGATGGGAGTATTCTTCACCATCAAATGATAAACAAAACAGTCCAAGTGGAGTCTGTCTAATCAAAATGGCCTATGCTAACAAAACCTAATGCCTGCCCTATCTCTTGTAAAAAAAAAAGTGTATGAAGGAGAAATGTATACAAGGAAAAATCAGTGTTCAAAATAATAAATGTGGCTGAATCAGCTCTCCTCCCCATGTTACACCGCACAGAGTAAGGCGGTCCTTGTAGGCAGGGTGACATATTCTGGCTCGAGTTTTCAACCCACAAACCAGTTCCAAAACGTAGATAGTTAAAGTCTCTCTTTACACTTTCAAATAATGTTTCAACAAAAAATTCACATAGGCCCCCCCTCTATCGGGATCAGACCTCTTCAAAACACAGTTCACGTGGCACCCCCTCTGTGAGGCTCAGATCTTTCACAACAAAGGTCAGATAGGTCCCCATCATCCGGGCTCAGACCTCTACAGAACAAAATTCAACAAAACTTGCAAGGGTGGTTCCCTTGCCCACCGCTTTCGGATGTCGAAGACTTTCAAATGTTCGTGGGTTTCTTTACAGACCCAAGCTGGACTACTTTGACTAAAATTTCAAGGTTCAACTTTCACTCTCCCCTTCTCTAAGAGTTAATTTGCAGTTCATTCGCTTTATCATTACAACCAATTTACCTTTCACTGAGAGTTTAGAGTGAGCTACTTCCTTACGCCGGACCATTGTGTTACTCAGTATTGCTGATTTCACGCTGTCCTTACTTAAAAAGTTAATTCACAGGTCTGCCTTTCTTCATGTCTCATCCACACGTGTGCAGCCTTCACTTGCGAAATAATGTCACCACTTCAAACTTTCTTTAACAAACACCTGTCTCTCAGGTTGCTTGCCAACTCACCGGCTGTGTGCATTTCTTTAGTGGTTTTATGATTTCCCGTTGACAAGGTTTGGCCTTGCTCCCCAACTCTGCCATTCACCCGGATGTGTCTCTGGGGTCTTTGAAACACAATGCGGCCTTCTGATGTGGGATCTGGCCTTCTACACATGTCTTTCACTGCCTGTCGGAGGCCACGACCTCCAGAAGGGGACTCTTGGGGTTTTTGGCCTGCTGCTCTCGTCCATTGGTCGTCGCTCTGCTCTAATAGGTTTGCTTTTGTCCCGGAAGTTCTGCTCGAACTCGTGTTCCGCCTTGCTCAGTGTGTGTCTCTAGGTTCTGCCTTTTATGCGTGTGAGGAGAGCTAATTGGTATCAGGTTTATGTACTTAAATTTAAGTGCCTGACTGCCTGTCCTGATTAGCGGTACATGTTAAGTATGATGTATGAGAGTTAGTCCTGTTACTCTCAGTCACCCTCTTCCACGGCCCAGTGTTTGTGTAAAAAGGGGGGGAGAGTTGGGACTTCGAAGAATCCTAACAAATAGGATGGGTTAGATGAACAAAAAAGGGGGAATGCCACATCTAACCATCGGCTGCCTCAACACCACTCCCCAAGGACCCTTGCCCAGGTGATGCTCCTGCACTGGCCCACCCCCAGGCACTGGATCCAAAAGTGATGGCTGTGTCCTGGCCACCTGGATGACACATCCCTGAGGACTAGCGGGTGATACACCCTTTGGTTTCTCACAATACCCACATAACGTGTTTATCCTACACTGATGACTTTGCGATCACGGGTCATACTTATGTTGCCCTGCGTAGATCCACAAACAAATTGTGTCTGTATTTGAAAGAGAATAGTCTGACACTTACAGGGTAATTCATAGATTTCATCACAGAGGCAGTGCACGCAAGCAGCGCAGAGAGGGAGCTTGCGGCAGCGTGTGCCAGCCGTGTGCGCTAAACAGCATTCTGGTGCACCGCGCATTCCTGGAATTCCCAAGCCATAATGAGCGCTGGCACAGAGAACATCCCGCAGCACCAGTTACATCCCCAAGAACGCCCCCTGCGCAAGGAAAAGCCATTGAAATCCCCAATGCAGTGCAAAGGGCCGCGCTAACCCTGGACCAGTTTACAGGGCCGCTACACTGCAATCGCGCGATTGGGGAACGTGTATTACTGGGGTGCGCTGAAATTATCACATGCGATAGGGCTTGGGTGAGCGGGGTACGTGTATTTCTGGGGGTGTGCAGAAAGTGTCCCATGCGATAGGCCTTGTGGGAGCGGGTACGTGTATTTTGGGGGGTGTGCGGGAAGTGTCACACACAATAGGCCTTGTGCGACCGGGGTACGTGTATTTTGGGGGGTGTGCGGGAAGTATCACACGCACTAGGCCCTGTGCGAGCAGGGTATGTGGTATTTTGGGGGGTGTGCGGACAGTGTCACATGCGATAGGCATTGTGCGAGCGGGAAATGTGTTGTTTGGGGGTGTGCGGGAATTATCACATGCGATAGGGCTTGTGCGAGTGGGGTACGTGTATTTTGGGGGTGCACATGAAGTTTCACATGCGATATGGCTTGTGCGAGCGGGGTATGTGTATTTTGGGGATGTGCGGGAAGTTACACATGCGATAGGCCTTGTGCGAGCGGGGTACATGTATTCTGTGGGGTGCGCGGGGAGTTTCACACACGATTCCGCTTGCAGAGCAGGGTAGGTGCATTCTGTGGGGTGCACGGGGAGTTTCACACGTGATTTCGCAGTCTGAGCGGGGTACGTGTATTCTGTGGGGTGCGCGGGGAGTTTCACATGCGATTTTGCTGTCTGAGCGGGATACGTGTATTCTGTGGGGTGCGCGAGGAGTTTCACATGCGATTTCACTGTCTGAGCGGGGTATGTGTATTCTGTGGGGTGCGCTGGGAGTTTCACACGGGATTTCGCTGTCTGAGTGGGGTACATGTATTCTGTGGGGTGTGCGGGGAGTTTCACACGCGATTTCGCTGTCTGAGTGGAGTACGTGTATTCTGTGGAGTGCGTGGGGAGTTACACACGCGATAGGCCTTGGGCGAGCGGGGTACGTGTAATTCTGGGGTGCGCGGGAAGTGTCACACGCGATAGGCCTTGGGCGAGCAGGGTACTTGTATTTTGGGGTGTGTGCAGGAATTTTCACACGCAATAGGCCTTGTGCAAGCGAGGTACGTGTATTTTTTTGGGGGTGTGCGGGAAGTGTCACACGCGATAGTCCTTGTGCGAGCGGGGTATGTGTATTTCTGGGGGTGTGCGGGAAGGGTCCCACGCGATAGGCCTTGTGCGAGCGAGGTACGTGTATTTTGGGGGGGTGTGCAGGGAGTTTCACAAACGATTTTGCTGTCTGAGCGGGGTATGTGTATTCTGTGGGGTGCGTGGGGAGTTTCACACGTGATTTCACTGTCTGAGTGGGGTACGTGTATCCTGAGGGGTGCTGTGGGATGTTTTTACCCATGCATCCGAGTCCTACCACAAAAACTGTGCAGTACTGGCATTGAAAACATCATGATGGCCAGAGCTTCCCAGAAAATGCCCAGGGAAATGCATGAAGAATAGGCTGCCACCCATTTTTGCCGATGTTATGGGCACAGAAGGGCACTGCCTAAAACCACCATTGGACTACCCACACAGTAGCCTGAAACCATTGGGAATGGCAATGCTGATTGCCAAAAGCAACCTAGAACTGTGGGGAATTCATTTTCTTAAATCCCAAAAATGGTTGCATTACCAGTACTCACCACTATCAGAAAGCTGGCGTTTTAAAACCACCAGACTTTTGTGTAAAACTGAATAAATGAACCCAAAGCAGGCCAAAGAAAGACTTACTGAGAGGTTGATACAATGTAAAGTTATATTCTGAAGTGACTTGAATGTTCATAACAAGACTGGCTGAGCTCTGCAGGTCTGCAGCAGCCTAACTGAAACTGGATTTAAAACTACCAAAAATCGAAAATGTTTAAATTAACTGAGTGACCTACTTTTGAGTGTCACATAGTTTGTCACTGTTGAAATGTCATAGTTTTGAACTTAGAATCAGCATTCTAGCTGCATGTGTAAAAATTGGAAGTTTGATTTGGACAGGAAAACTGGCAGCCAAAGAGACATTTAGCTGAGGCCTGGCTTAAAAAGAGAGGGAATTTTGCCCACCAGCTACCCCCGACAGGAGTTGAGACTTGCACAACAGCTGTGTTCCCAGGCCTAGCTGCCTTTTGCTGTTCCCACCAAAAGGAATATGACACTTCTCTGATTGAATTACCTGGGCTCTGCAGGAAATTGAACAAAGCCCTGTCCTGACTCAGGCAAATGTTTTATTATGGGGGTCGTAAAAGTGGCTTTCTCCTGGAAGGAAAGGGGAGGAGCACTGCCTGTGAGAGCAAGCTGGCTTGGCAGAACTGGAAAAACCAGAAATTCAACCTTGTGCTGGGGGAAACCACACCCCTTTGGGGCCAGAACATAAATCTAAAAAGTTGGATCATTCATAGAGCGGACTTGTGAAAATTTTATAAGTGATATCATTATTCTTGTGATGTTTCTGTGCACATTTGAAGACGTGTTAGGACCCGGTGGTATGTTCAGGGGGGTTTTTAGCGGAAAAGAGGATATTACTCTAAATGTATGTATGTTAAAAATCTGACACTCCACCACCTAATGCCCACATGCTTTGCGAACATTTGTGTAAATGCGGGGACAAATCCAATATTGGTAACCCGACCAAAAAGTGAAATATGTTGCCATTTTTGAACCCAAGCTCCTAGAAACGACAGAATTGGAACAGGGGCTACCATCAGTAAATGCATGATGTGTGTATGCAATGCCAAACAACTGTCTATCGGGGAAGTATGTATTTGGATCAGATATAGATTGTGTGTAAAGTTGACAGGGGTGGGTTCTCTGTATCATAAACAGACCTCATCATGATGACACTTCATTTCATTCCCCCAATCAAGGGGAAGAGGAGGAAGTGGCGAATGACAAGTGGAGAGGAGTAGGGCCTAGAAAGCTAGCCTCTCCACCCACTTTCAAAACACATAAAAGCAGACAGTCAGGACAGATAGAGACATTCTATTCCATCTGCTGCGGGACGCTCTGCCGGGAAAATCCATACTTTACCTCCATCAACCTCCAGGGAGCCAACATAGAGACTTCAATCTATCCACCTTCAGAGACCAAGACTTTACTTCAGAATTTGAAGCAGAGAGGTCAACTACAAGCTAAATCCCTCTTTAGCAGGCCTCAAATCATTGCAACTATTCACAGCCAGGCGAGCTGTTTGAATTCTTTGCAAGAACTCTTGCCATTTGCCAGAAAGCAGTGTTGTATCCAGAGAGAGACCAGCTGAACCGGAGACCGCTGTATCCGGACCCACAGACCTGATCAGAACCAGAGACTGCTGTTAGCAGAACCAGAGAGCTGACCCAGATCACTGTGAAGTGCCGAGACCAGAACGGAGTGCAGTCCAATACCTGACCAGATCCGTGGCGAGGCCTATTTCTAAATATATTGTGAGTACCTAGCAGAACTGTGCAGAACCAATCTCTTAGTAAAATAATATAATTCAATCTATTTTAATCTAACCAGAACTGCCTCCTAACTGTCACCTGTCATTTGCAAAGCTGTCACCTGTCATGTTCTATCTGCAAGCTGTAACCTGTCGCTTTGAACTTTTAAAATTTCAAATCCGAAAAACTACCTTTATTTAATCGTCCGTATCTCTGGAACCGTGTGGGCTAGGATCTTGGTTTAACTTTCCTCTGAACGCTTAGAATCTCAACTTTTCAACAAGCCTAGAACCGACTTCCTACTCCTCATACTTTCGCCGTAATCGCGATTCTCGCACTCGCGAATTTTACCGCGATTTGCAATTTGGTTAAAAATCCAGCCACGTGTGAAAACAGCAGCTTCATTGCTTTCCTTTGCCAAAAATTTGTTTAACCTGCTAGTTACTAATAGATCCTTGCTAAAGTGAGCCTGAACTCATCCCAAGTATATTTCACTCACCCTGAACCTCCTAAAGGGAATTAAAACCATTTTAGCATATTTTTCCCTTCATTGCCAGCACATATAATAGCAGTTTGGGCCTGTGTTTCAAACTTCTGTAGTCTAAGCTTGCTGGGGTGAACTGAATTACATTTGATTGCATTTCTGAGAACTGTGTGCTTTCCTTCCATTTCCTTGCATTGCATAAAGGGGGGAGTGGATTGCCAGAGAAAAGTGATTACGTTGTTTTGTTGAAATCATATTGAGTATTTCTGTACTGCAATTTCATTCCACCTTGCATCCATTTGAAACCATAAAGGTATTGTTGCTATTTTATCCATCCTATAACCACTCATCATTGATTATAAAGAAGTGTGCTAGTGCCGGACTATCCATTTTTGATTACTGCTCAGATTAAGTGTGATATTCAATTATTAATTTATTATAAAGTGTGATATATATGTCTATTGTTTAAATTATCAAATAAACCGCTTAAACTTGCAAAACAGAACTACTTCGTGGCTCAGTGGGGTCAGGGGGATTCCAAGAGAGGGGTGTTATATAGGGGTAGTCATCCAGGACGCATGAACTGGACGTAAAGATATATCAATAAGGGTTTCCATTCAGTATCCCAGACTAGGCATTGAATTAGCTGTAGTGTTGAATTGAATCCTCTTACAAATTGGGGGCTCGAGTCGGACGTTTGGGTTGGATCTATCACTTGTGCAGATTAATACAGCGTGCCAGCTGACCACATACACATATCTGGTCGGATCACCACGCTGTGCTACGCTGTAAAGCACTCCTCAAAGGAACGCTCTAAGGAAAAGGTCTGTTTTGCAAAAATAAAAGTATACTTCTGTAAGTCAGGACAGAGACCGATCTCTAGAATGACGACCTTGGTAGATATGAAAATAGCCAGAGAACACTTCTTACATAAGCTATTTGTGAGAGGTGAGTGGACTCATCAGGACCAAATGGTCTGGTTGCAGGCAATCGCGCAACAGGTCACTGAAACAGGGTCAGATACATGGGGAGATCAGGGTCCCCTACATGTGGCCCTGAGTGAACTATACATGGCCCCGAAAGCCAAGGATGAGCACCACAAGATTGCCAGGGTAGCGGCATATTTATATTTACATATGGGAGCCATGCAGGACAAATGTGCTGAAGGCCAAGAGCTGGCGAGTAGGCAACTGCTGGCATTACAGAAGGCCCAATCTGATCTGGACTCTTCTGAGCAGAGGCTGCTCAGGAGCCAGGAGTCAGAAAATGACAGCAGATGGTACATCACTAAAATAAAGGAGTATATGGATGTGCTGCAACAGGAAAAGGCGGACCAGGATACCAGATTTCTGGCCTTGTAGAAGGAGTACAAAGAAGGTTTGGACTCCCTACTGCAGAGCCAGAAAAAGCTGGAGCAACAGTTAGACTTCAATAGGGCATGTGCTGAGCAGGTAGTCACCCTTCAAATCCACCTAGATAGGGAGAAGGCAGAGAGCAATAAACTGATTTTGAAAGACCTGGATACCCAGGCAGAGTTTGACCAGGAGCGCCAGAAAACTGGTGCCTTCCAAAGGCAAAGGGACGACCTGGCGGCACAGATGCAGGCTCTTAGTCAGGAAAGGGATACCTTAGGTCAGGAAGTCTGCCACTTAAAAAGGAAAATGGAAGAAAATCACCTGGCCCTCCAGGGACTGGGTGACCTCCAAAAAGAACACCAGAACTTGTTAGAGCACACCAGGAAGGTGGAGGATGCTCTGGCAAGAAAGGAGCACGCCAATAGGGACACAGCTCAGGAGGTAACCCTCCTGCAGCAAAGACTGGCCCAGTGCTCCAGGACCAATCAGGAAACGCAGAGAGAGAATGAGGCTCTCTGCCAGCACAATGATAGGCTCCAACAACAGGTAGCGATGCACGAGAGACTGATAGAGTCTAGTAAGGCCTTAACCGAGGAAATGAAGGCGCAGGCTCTTGCATTGCAACAGGGAGCAGGGGCGGATAGAGACCAGGTTCGCTGGGAAAGGGAAACTCCTGAGCATAACCTCAGGAGCCCTAGTACCAGAGGCATTTATCTCTCTCAGTCCCTGGACTCTGCCACCCCCCTGCCCCCTGGCGCACATGAGCACTGGGCCACAGGTATGGAAGAATACTATCCAGCCAGAAGCATGGGGCTCATAGGCCAGTACCTCCCAGGAATGGATGGGCGGGCATCCGGGTATGGGCACCCAAGCACAGTGCAATTTAGTGGGGAACCCCAGGAGAATAGGCCCATTAAGGGCGTCCTGAAAACTTCTGCCCAGTTAGGTCAGTGGGGGGGTACCCATCAAATTCTGGCAGCAAGGAGGAATCTGAAGACTCCTCTGAACGGCGCAGGAAACAGGAGACCAGGTCCCCACATTCTGCCAGCCATTCCCAGGCTAGCAGAATCCGGGAAAACCTGGAAGATCAGACAGGAACCTCTGGGAGCAGTGCCTCTGAGTCAGAGGATGAATGGACCAGGGTTACCCGAACCAAAAAGGCCAATAAGGCAAAAAGGGCCTTGCTTAAGGACCCATTGAAACAGATTAAGGCAATAAGGAGTGTCATCACGCCTTATCATAAGAACGCCAAGTACTCTGTTTGGAAACACTTGGAGCTTTACGAGCAAATGATGGAGACTTTCCATTTGAAGGACAGCCAAAGCTGTATTCAATATGTAAAGTGGACCTTCTCACCAGAATACTCCAGTTTCTTTGCGGGGCTGGAGGACCAAAATCATTTAAGATGGTCCACCTATAAGGCGGCCATCTTGAAACATTTTTCTGTTCACAAAAATCCTCAAGAGGCTTGCAAGGCGGCCTACAATTTGCAATGTGGGGAGGATCAGGCCCCACAAGAATTCGTGCAAGAACTGAAACGTGCCTTTGCGCAGACCACCAGAAGGGTGCGCACAGACAGCAGAGAATTTGTTAATACTTTTTTCCATGCCTTGCCCAAATACATAATGACCCAGCTTGTGAGAGATTTTCATGAGAAAAGATCTTTAGAATGGGTCATTGAACAAGCCACCCGCATCTACGAGGTGCAGAAACCGGTGGAAAACAAAAACCAGCCCAAAAACCACAAAACCAACAGCACCCCTGCTGCTGCCAAGGTGGCAAAGGTAAAGGTTGCCCCCGTTTTGGATTTGGAGATGGGGGGCCTAAAAACCAACCTGCACCTAATAATGCTAGGCCCAGAAGGTCCTCGGGCCAGTCACAGACAGGGAGCCAAGGAGGCAGCCCCACAAATGCGGTCCCTCGCTCTCCTGATTATATAAGTCCCTGTTACAAGGGAAATCGACCCATCCTGGGTTATGTGTGGACTCCTCCAGCCCAAGGGGGGGGATCCAGCCAAGCACCTAACCCAGGGAACCGGAGGGCAGGAATTCTCCAAATCCTGGGCAGAACTTTTTCCCCAGGTATCCACCCAACTTCCAACCCCAAAATCATCCATCCTTCTTTCCCCAATTCCCTGAGCCCAGATAACCTAATCCAGGAGAGGGGAGGCCAAGGGTGGAGGGGTACCCAAATCTTCCCAATCCGGGATATTACCAGAGAAGGGATAGCTACCCTTCCCGGGATCAGCCCAGGGGAGAAAACAGGCCCCCGTATCAGCCTGAGCGGGTTTCCCATTTAGAGCGCCAGGTTCAGAACATGGCACAGGAGCTGGGTCGCGTGCTAAGGGCTCAGCAGAACCCTCAGATGGGCATGCCGGCACAGAATGCACCAAACTCTGGGCCTGGTGCTCCAGAGCAATGACGGGGGCAGCACCCCGACAACCCACCGGTTCCCAGGGAGGAGGCACAAGGGGAAGGGGGGTGTAAAGCCTTGGAGGAAGCTTCCTTCCCAACTTGTAAACAGCCCCTGGAAAACCAGGAACCGGAAACAAAATCTCCTGCCCCTGAAAGCCTGCCTCCCAAGGAGCAGAGGGGGGAGAAACAAAGGACCCAAACAGACCCGTTTTGTGGAAGAAATACAGATCTTCCAATTTGAAGGAGAGGGATCCCCAGAGGATCCTGGGAAAAGGATCTTCTCCTTCAGAGATGGGGGAACTCCTCCCAAAGAAAAATGGGTCCCAAGGGATTCCAATCCAGACTGGGGAGATATGGAGACTGAGCTACCGCCGGCCATCATCTCATCCCAGAACCCACAATACCAAAATCCCCTGGTTCAAACCCATCCTGGTGACTGCCTCCAAAAAGGGGGGGGCGGCCCAGAGCCGGAACCAGGAGAACCCACAATGGCTCTGATCTCCAGTTGCCAACTTTTTCTTTCAGATTCCCAAGACTCTCCACATAATTCTGCCCAAATCTCTTCTCTAGCAATGTCCAAAACCAGAAAGTTAGCCCACCAGTTGTCCAAAAATGTGCATTATCTGTGCCCCCTTGAGGAGAAGGAGGGAAGATATTATGCCCCGGTACAAGTACAGGGGCAGGGTACGATTTAGGCGCTGGTGGACACGGGATCTCAAGCTACCCTTCTGTCCAGAAGGGCCTTTGATGAACTGAATGCAGGAAGGGGAGGGAATTACCAAATTCCTCTCACCTCACTTCCTGGACAACTCCAGAACTTTGACGGGAAGGAAATTCCCGTCGAGGGGACGGCAGATTTGGACATTAAAATTGGGCGACACAAGTTGAAACACCCGGTCATAGTTGTGACTCCAGAGGGCACCCCTTGTTTACTAGGGAATGACCTCCTGAGAAGGTTGTCACCCCTAATAGATTGCGTAAACAAGGTCCTCTGGACCCAGACTAGCCGACCCATAAAATTAAATCAGAGTGTCAACCATGTTAGTTTAAACGGCACATGCCACATGGTTGAACAAAATTCTGAACAAGTAGAATTCCACTTCCAGAAGAACCAAATTCCAGACGTGACAGTAATAGCAGTAGGACAACAGACTGGTGATGGGGGGTCCTTTCTATTTCTGAAAATCAACCTTCCTTCCAGTCTAAAGTGGTATTCCACGCTGGAAGGAAACACTCTGAAATTCTATACTAATCCACAATCAGAAACTCCCACTCCTATAGTCCAGAAAGATGTGAAATCAGCTCAGAGCCTGGCTGATATTCAGCAAATTGGAGAGCAGTTGTTCATCCCTGTTCAGTTAAATGATGGGAAGGACTCTGTTCTCGCCCGAGTGTGTGTGAGCAACGGTAAGAGCTTCATCAGCGAAGCCATGTTCCGCCAACTCCCAAAATATCCAGCCATTCCCACATTCAAACTGATAGACAAATGGGAAATGGACCTGGAAGCGCCTAATTCCAAACATCTCCTGCCAAGCAGGTGTATGCTCAAAATCTCCATTGGCAACAAGAGCATAGTCCATAATTGTTGGGTCGTGCGAGACGTCACTGCCGCCTTTTACTTAGGCAGTGACATTCTCAATCGCTTTGCCATTAGTTTGGACCTAATAAACTTCAAAGCTTGGTCCCGATTAGCGGATAATCCCATGAGCTTTGATGATCCAGAAAAAGCATTTAGGTCAGCTCAATTGCTACATTATGCAGTTGAAATTCAGATTAAAGAGGAAGTCACCATCCCAGAAAGGACCCGACAATTCTCCCTGGAAGTGAAAGTTAAAAGAGGACAACATTTGAAAAACCCTGATGCATACATACATCTAAATGCTTCTCTCCAACAGCAAGGGTTGGGGGTAAACCCAACTCCATTAGTCAACATAGAACATGGCACCATTCTAATAGAGGTGGATAACAGCGACTTAAAGAGTATTACTCTAGCCGCAGACACCATTATTGGAATGGCGGTTGATGAACGACATTTTTCCATCGATTTAGGAAATGAACTGTTAGGACCAATCCCCAAGGACTGTTTTGACAGTGACAGTGAGGACAATACAACACCAGACAGGATTTTTACCCGCCATGCGGGGAACTTCCTGGTGTACACTTCTTGCCCTTATGGTAAGGAAGATGTGACTTGTGACTTCAGGAGGGATGAGGTGATTTTCCAGGTCCATGAGGGCTGCCTTTCCCACCTGAAGCCTCCAGTCCAAATCAGCAATCTGACCAGGGACGTCTCCACCCAGCTGGAGGAGGCCGCTGAGATAGCCAAACCAGAAGTCTTTCCAGGCTTCAGGCAGATGGTGGAAGAGAGAGTCAACCTAGCTGATGCCTGTGTGACTCTGGAACAGAAGCAAAAGTTGAAACAAGTCTTCTTGGATTCCCAAGATCTCTTTGCAGTAGACTCATATGACTGTGGTCGCACCGACATCCACACAACAACAATCCCCACGGACCCCTGGCATGACTCCAGTGTTTGTGAAGCAATATCGCTTGCCTCTCACATCAATGGTGTCCCTTACTGAAATAATTAAGAACCTTGAGTCCAGGGGAATAATCCGTCCCGTTCACAGCACCTTCAATAATCCGGTGCTGGGAATATTAAAGCCAAACGGCCAGTGGAGACTCTGCGCTGACCTTAGGGATCTCAACAAACGGGTCCATACTTCCCGATGGCCTCTTCCCTACATTGACCAAGGGCTGGCCCAGATTCAGGGGTCACAGGTATTCACTGCAATAGACCTGACCAATGGATACTGGACCGTGCCGGTCAGTAGGGAGGACCAAAACAAGCTGGCTTTTACCTTTGGGGGCCAGCAGTATACATGGACCCGGACTCCCTTCGGATACCTCAACTCCGGCAATGAATTCAACATTTTCCTACATAAGGCCATGCCCGACCTGGGTGCGAGGGGTAACCTAGCTTATGTAGATGATGTCCTCATCAAAATTTCATCTGTGGAGGAACACATAGCGGAGATCCGTTATGTTCTGACCCAGTTGAGGGCCGCCGGAGCAAAACTTTCCTTTCAGAAAGCACAGTGGTGTAGAACCCGTGTTAATTTCTTGGGGCATGAGATTACTCCTCAGGGTCTCTGTCCCCAGGAAAAGAAAGTGGAAGCACTTCAGAAACTGAAAGACCCCGCAACTCTGTGGGAACTAAGGAGCCTCCTTGGACTGACTAATTACAGCAGAAAGTTCATTGAGGGCTACGCAGAGATCACCAGATCCCTGATTCATCTCCTGAAGGGGGGGGTCAAGTGGGAATGGGGTCCAGAACAAGCCGAGGCGGTAAAACAATTCAAGAGAAGCCTCTCACAAGCACCTTGCCTAGCTTACCCTGTCAGAAACAAGGAGTTCTTCCTGGAGACGGGGTTCTCTAATACGTGCTTGACGGCGGTATTATACCAAAAGCATGACAAGGTCAATAAAGTAATCTCCTATGCGAGCAAAACTTTATCCTCTGTGGAGGAAAAATTCAATGATTGTGAGAAGGCACTCCTGGCAACGGTGTGGGCATTGAAGAATTACCGCCCGTTTATCCAGGGGGAACACATCATAGTGGAGACTCCACACCAGCCTCTGCAATATCTCCAAAGTGACAGAATCCGGGCCGGAAATGTGAGTAATTCCCGAATTACTTCCTGGATTCTGTCAATGCAAGGCTTTCCTGTGGAGGTCCGATATGGCCAAAACAAGAAGAGTCCCCTCGCGCAAGGTCTGGCTGACTTGCATGATTGTGCCAGAGAAAACTGTCTCGAGGACTTAAGTCTAAAAATCAAGGACAACACGGAGGCATACCTTAATTCCCCACACAAAGTCTTTGAAGAGGACAAGTGTGAGGGAATGCCCACTGTCTATGTGGATGGATGCTCTTACCATGTTGACAACAACGGGGAGAAAGAACTGGTGGCCGGCGTAGGGAATGTATGGGTGAATGAGTCCCCAGAACCCTCCGCTGGATACAAAATTGGTCCCCGAAGTAGTCAGGTGGCAGAATTGATGGCTGTGCATCAGGCCATCCTCACTGCTGTCCAGCATCAACTCCACGAACTGGTCATAATCACAGATTCTGATTATGTACCGAACGGGTTCGTGGAGCACCTGGTTAATTGGAAAACCAGAGGCATGTTATGTGCTAACAACAAACCCTTGAAACATGGGAAGTTGATCCAAAACATTGATGATCTGGTCACCTCGAATGAGATGACCCTCTATTGGAAAAAGATCAAGGGTCATTCCAAAGTAGAGGGACCAGACAAAACTGGAAATGACTTAGCTGATCAGCTGGCCAAAACCGGGGCCATCCAAGGGGATCTAATTGAGATTGAGTCCCTGTTGGGGGAAATCCAGGTCACTGCTATCACTAGGTCCCAGACAAATGCTCACAGTGATCTTTCAATTGCACAATGGAGTAAGGAGACCCCTGATGCTGATTTGATTACAGCTCAGAAGGGGGATCCAATTATTGGTAAGTTTTACCAACACCCTGAGGACCCTGAGAACTTTCCCCTGACGGATACCGATTACATTGGGAAAGAGGACCTAAGAGTGTTGATGAAATGTCCAAAAATGTTCTGAATCCAAGACGGTTTGCTGGTAAGGAAATCCAAAGCTGGCCACGATCAGTGGGTGGTTCCTACCTCATTCCGAAGCCTGATGTTAAGTCACGCCCATGATGCGGCCACCGCCGGTCATAGGGGGTTTCACACAACACTGGAAATCTTAAGAGAGGTTGCATACTGGCCACACATGGGCCAGGACCTCAACCAATACTTGAAGGGTTGTCTTGTGTGTGCACAATTTCAGCCAACATCCCTCGCACACCGGGCGCCTCTCCAAAAGAGGGGGATGACACTGCCATGGTCAGATTTACAAATCGACTTCGTAGGCCCTGTGATTCGCTCGTCTAGAGGAAATAAGTACATGTTGACTGTGACATGCTTGTTTACCAAGTGGGTGGAATGTCTCCCAGCCCCAAATTGCAAGGCAGAAACAGCAGCTGCCCTGATGATTAACCACATCTTTTCCCGTTTTGGTCTACCTCAAAGGATTGAGTCAGACAGAGGTAGCCACTTCACCAGTGAAGTAATGACAAAGATGTGGGAGATACTGGGGGTCAAGAGAAAGCTACACATTGCTTACAGGCCAGCTTCTTCTGGAGCAGTGGAGAGATACAACCGAACCATTGTGAGCATATTAAAGAACTTTGTGGCAGATTCTTGGCCAAGTTGGGATATCCGATTACCTCTGGTCCTAATGGCCATCAGATCTACCCCTTCATCTGCAACCAAAATGTCACCATTTGAGTTGATGACTGGACGCAAGATGGTGCTTCCTCAGCATTTGCTCTACAGAACCCAAGAGCAAACGTTGATAAATGCCTCCACAACTCATGAGTATGTGGAGAATTTAAGGAAACACCTTCAGCATGCTTTTGCCTATGCTCAGCGGAATCTAGAAAGATCAGCTGAGTATGAAGACCCACTATGACCTGAAAACATCCAGGAAGGAATATCAGGTGGGGGACCGGGTCTATACAATTTCCAAAGGAACCAGGCCAAGCAGCGAAAATTTTTGCCTACATGGAAGGGATCCTATGAGATTATAGACAAGATCTCCCCTGTGGCCTACAAGATCCGCATCCCCAAAGGCGGTTTGTCAGAGGGGGAAGACAAGTGGGTACATATAAATCAGCTAACGTGTTGCCATCCCAGGCACACTCTGCAGCAACTGGAGGAGTCCTCGGTAATCCCAGAGGGTACCGCTCCAGAGTAATTCAATTACAATAGATCCTACCTATAGCCTATCAAATTCTGTGTTTCTCAAGTTTATGTGTTCCTGTCTCTTAATTTAAAAAAAATGTGCATGTTCATATCTGTTGAGTTCTAAAATATATATGCCACCCCACTATATCAATGGTGGGGGAGAAATGTCCATGAATAGGTATTGCCGCTCTTCCTTTGTCGTCCTAGGATAAAGAAAACCTTGAGACTGGCCAGGGAGGACAATCCGGAGACCGGGAGCAGAGACGCAAGGGCCCGGGGTACCGCCCAATCTTCCCATCAGGACCGGCGAGGAGAACCGATCGATCAGTACCGGATGGAGGAAAAGATGCAGAACTGTGCCATCTACCGGAAGAAGATGAGGGAAACATCCCAGATCTTGCGAGTTCCATCAGTGAAACAGAATGGCCATCGCAAGAGGGGGGCTTGTGGGATGTTTTTACCCATGCATCCGAGCCCTACCACAAAAACTGTGCAGTACTGGCATTGAAAACATCATGATGGCCAGAGCTTCCCAGAAAATGCCCAGGGAAATGCATGAAGAATAGGCTGCCACCCATTTTTGCCGATGTTATGGGCACAGAAGGGCACTGCCTAAAACCACCATTGGACTACCCACACAGTAGCCTGAAACCATTGGGAATGGCAATGCTGATTGCCAAAAGCAACCTAGAACTGTGGGGAATTCATTTTCTTAAATCCCAAAAATGGTTGCATTACCAGTACTCACCACTATCAGAAAGCAACGTTTTAAAACCACCAGACTTTTGTGTAAAACTGAATAAATGAACCCAAAGCAGGCCAAAGAAAGACTTACTGAGAGGTGGATACAATGTAAAGTTATATTCTGAAGTGACTTGAATGTTCATAACAAGACTGGCTGAACTCTGCAGGTCTGCAGCAGCCTAACTGAAACTGGATTTAAAACTACCAAAAATCGAAAATGTTTAAATTAACTGAGTGACCTACTTTTGAGTGTCACATAGTTTGTCACTGTTGAAATGTCATAGTTTTGAACTTAGAATCAGCATTCTAGCTGCATGTGTAAAAATTGGAAGTTCGATTTGGACAGGAAAACTGGCAGCCAAAGAGACATTTAGCTGAGGCCTGGCTTAAAAAGAGAGGGAATTTTGCCCACCAGCTACCCCCGACAGGAGTTGAGACTTGCACAACAGCTGTGTTCCCAGGCCTAGCTGCCTTTTGCTGTTCCCACCAAAAGGGATATGACACTTCTCTGATTGAAGTACCTGGGCTCTGCAGGAAATTGAACAAAGCCCTGTCCTGACTCAGGCAAATGTTTTATTATGGGGGTCGTAAAAGTGGCTTCCTCCTGGAAGGAAAGGGGAGGAGCACTGCCTGTGAGAGCAAGCTGGCTTGGCAGAACTGGAAAAACCAGAAATTCAACCTTGTGCTGGGGGAAACCACACCCCTTTGGTGCCAGAACATAAATCTAAAAAGATGGATCATTCATAGAGCGGACTTGTGAAAATTTTATAAGTGATATCATTATTCTTGTGATTTTTCTGAGCACATTTGAAGACGTGTTAGGACCCGGTGGTATATTCAGGGGGTTTTTTAGCGGAAAAGAGGATATTACTCTAAATGTATGTATGTTAAAAATCTGACACTCCACCACCTAATGCCCACATGCTTTGCGAACATTTGTGTAAATGCGGGGACAAATCCAATATTGGTAACCCGACCAAAAAGTGAAATATGTTGCCAGTTTTGAACCCAAGCTCCTAGAAACGACAGAATTGGAACAGGGGCTACCATCAGTAAATGTATGATGTGTGTATGCAATGCCAAACAACTGTCTATCGGGGAAGTATGTATTTGGATCAAATATAGATTGTGTGTAAAGTTGACAGGGGTGGGTTCTCTGTATCATAAACAGACCTCATCATGATGACACTTCATTTCATTCCCCCAATCAAGGGGAAGAGGAGGAAGTGGCCAATGAAAAGTGGAGAGTGGTAGGGCCTAGAAAGCTAGCCTCTCCACCCACTTTCAAAACACATAAAAGCAGACAGTCAGGACAGATAGAGACATTCTATTCCATCTGCTGCGGGACGCTCTGCCGGGAAAATCCATACTTTACCTCCATCAACCTCCAGGGAGCCAACATAGAGACTTCAATCTATCCACCTTCAGAGACCAAGACTTTACTTCAGAATTTGTAGCAGAGAGGTCAACTACAAGCTAAATCCCTCTTTAGCAGGCCTCAAATCATTGCAATTATTCACAGCCAGGCGAGTTGTTTGAATTCTTTGCAAGAACTCTTGCCATTTGCCAGAAAGCAGTGTTGTATCCAGAGAGAGACCAGCTGAACCGGAGACCGCTGTATCCGGACCCACAGACCTGATCAGAACCAGAGACCGCTGTTAGCAGAACCAGAGAGCTGACCCAGATCACTGTGAAGTGCAGAGACCAGACCGGAGTGCAGTCCAAAACCTGACCAGTTCCGTGGCGAGGCCTATTTCTAAATATGTTGTGAGTACCTAGCAGAACTGTGCAGAACCAATCCCTTAGTAAAATAATATAATTCAATCTATTTTAATCTAACCAGAACTGCCTCCTAACTGTCACCTGTCATTTGCAAAGCTGTCACCTGTCATTTTCTATCTGCAAGCGGTAACCTGTCGCTTTGAACTTTTAAAATTTCAAATCCGAAAAACTACCTTTATTTAATCGTCCGTATCTCTCAACCGTGTGGGCTAGGAACTTGGTTTAACTTTCCTCTGAAAGCTTAGAATCTCAACTTTTCAACAACCGACTTCCTACTCCTCATACTTTTGCCGTAATCACGATTCTCGCACTCGCGAATTTTACAGCGATTTGCAATTTAGTTAAAAATCCAGCCACGTGTGAAAACAGCAGCTTCATTGCTTTCCTTTGCCAAAAATTTGTTTAACCTGCTAGTTACTCCTAGATACTTGCTAAAGTGAGCCTGAACTCATCCCAAGTATGTTTCACTCACCCTGAACCTCCTAAAGGGAATTAAAATCATTTTAGCATATTTTTCACTTCATTGCCAGCACATATAAAAGCATTTTGGGCCTGTGTTTCAAATATCTGTAGTCTAAGCTTGCTGGGGTGAACTGAATTACATTTGATTGCATTTCTGAGAACTGTGTGCTTTCCTTCCATTTCCTTGCATTGCATAAAGGGGGGAGTGGATTGCTAGAGAAAAGTGATTACGTTGTTTTGTTGAAATCATATTGAGTATTTCTGTACTGCAATTTCATTCCACCTTGCATCCATTTGAAACCATAAAGGTATTGTTGCTATCTTATCCATCCTATAACCACTCATCATTGATTATAAAGAAGTGTGCTAGTGCCGGACTATCCATTATTGATTACTGCTCAGATTAAGTGTGATATTCAATTATTAATTTATTATAAAGTGTGATATATATATCTATTGTTTAAATGATCAAATAAACCGCTTAAACTTGCAAAACAGAACTACTTCGTGGCTCAGTGGGGTCAGGGGGATTCCAAGAGAGGGGTGTTATATAGGGGTAGTCATCCAGAATGCATGAACTGGACGTAAAGATATATCAATAAGGGTTTCCATTCAGTATCCCAGACTAGGCATTGACTTAGCTGTAGTGTTGAATTGAATCCTCTTACAGTGCGCTGGGAGTTTCACACATAAATTGGCAGTGTGGGTCCTCCCAGGTGTGCCCTCTACCCCCACACCAGCCCCTGCAGGCTGCCCACACCACAGGGGACTACCCTGCACCCCTGGTCATGTCCCGTAGGCAGCCCATCCACCATGGGCATGCCCCGCAGGAAAGCCATCCACCCTGGGCATGCCCCCCAGCCAGCCCACATGTCACCATGCACTAGTGAGCACCAACTCATGTCCCCCTGCACTCCCACTCACCCAGCATTGATGGGCACCTGCCAGCAGGCCCCGACTCATGTCCCTCTGTGCCCCCACCCACCCTACATTGAAGGGCACCTGCCAGCAGGCCCGACTCATATCCCCCTGACCTCCCACCCACCCAGCATTGATGGGCACCTGCCAGCAGGCCCCGAATCATGTCCCCCTGCACCCCCACCCACCCAGCATTGACGGGCACCTGCCAGCAGGCCCCGACTCATGTCCCCCTGAACTCCCACCCACCTAGCATTGACGGGCACCTGCCAGCAGGCCCCGACTCATGACCCCCCCAACATGTCATAAAGATGCACATTCATGGGACTCATTTCCACCAAAATCCCACTGCACGCCACCCCAGTCTTGAGACCCAATCAAGTTTCCCATCCACCCCACACTGAAAGGCCTATTTCATGACACAAACCAAAGGTCAACTATGTACATCAACACATGTCCGTCACACACACACACTGGGTGCCAGTGATTGTGTAAACCCACATTGTGACATGCAGTAAACCAATGAGCGAATACCACACATGGAAGTAATAAATCAAAATTTATTTTGCACAAAATGAAGGTAATGGAATGAAAACATGACAAATATTTTAAACAAGAAAAGAAATGCATGTCCAAAAATGATAAAAATAATTGAAGTCTCAATCCAAAGTAATCCAAAAGAAAGTTTGTCCAAACTCCCCGTCCACCAAAGCAAATCCAAAGGAAACGTAAATCATAAAATCCATTGATCCATGGTGATTAAACAATTTTTTTTTTGATAAATCCACAGTTCAAATATGTACAATGATTCAATCCAGGGTCCATGAGCCCAACAAATGAAATGAAACCTATAAAAAAACTATCTAAGAAATAACTATATACAAAAGGGTGGGGCATTGTCCAAGCACCCCAAAATAAAGCAAAACGAAAATGAAACCTAACACTACAAACTATATTCAATGGCGGCAGGCTAGTCCGAAGGCTCACTTTTTGATTTCCCTGGCCAGGGCATCATCGAACTCCTTGTCTATGTCCATGGGCCGAGGTTTCGCAGGGACGATACCATGTTCAACTCCAACTCCCTGCGAATTGCCTCGAGGCATTCGGCCCGCCTCAGCGTCCTGCGCATGGAGTTCTCTGCCCTGACCATTGTGAGCCGTGCCTCTTCTGCCCGCTGCCGCTCTGCATCTATCCGCTGGCCCAACCGCTGCCACACGGAAGACACTCCCAATCCAGGGTCCTCTTGTCCTCTGGCCGATGCCTGCCCCTCTGATGTTGTTGGCCCTGAGCCATCATCGCTCCCACCTTCAGTCTACTGCTGCTGTGCATGTGCCCTGCCCGTTGTTGCCTGCACGTCATCCTCCCGCTGGGGTCCAGTTGTTGGGGTGGCCGCCCCTGCTGGACCTCCGACTCCCGACTGTGGCAGGGATGTGTCCTCCACCATCCTGGCTGCTGGGTCAGGGCCAGCTCCACAGGGAACCCGGGTGACACTTGGGCAGGAAGATGGCATGGAGGACGACTGGCTCATAGGGGGTTCAGTTGAGGAGGGGGTCAGTAGAAACTCCAGCACACGGAGGAACCCAGCACCGGTGATGCCTCCTACCTGGTCGACGCAGTCTTCGAGGCATTCGAAATGATGTGCATTGTCCTCACGAGAACCCTGCACGTCACCCCGAATGTCACGAACGCACAACGCCACCCCAGCCAGGATAGGCTGAACATGGTCCCGGATTGCCACATCCGCAGGGAGAGAAAGGCCAGTTGTTGTGCGGCTATCCCCTTCCTGAAAATGGGTCTGGACGAAGGCATCCCTGCTGGCGCCGGATGATGCAGTCACAGGATCGGGGGCATGATATATATATACACACACACAGGCACCACCGCGGCGGCCTGTGCTGCCTCCTGTCCCTGCCCCTGGACTGCACCACTGGCACCAGTGGAATGCCCCCTCCCGGCCCGTGCGTGTGACTTCCACGGCCTCCTCCTCAACCAAACCCCCCACCTCCCTGGATGACTCTGTGCCATCTTCCTCCATAGGCCCCTGTGGGGTCTCAGCTGACCCTTCTGCTGCCGAGGAGTCCACCTCCGACCTCCGCCTCTTGGACCAATCCCCGGTAGCTGTAGCCGTGGAGGCGGCACCAGACTCCTCACTCCCCGAAGAGATGTCAACCTGGGAGGGGAGCTGGGCCTTGCGTCTCCGGCTGGCGGTGGGATGCCTGCCGCTGTGCTCCACAGCACCGTCTTCGCCCTCTTCATCAATTGATGCTGCAGACAGGGAGAGACAGAACACAGGCATCAGGGCAATGTACAATTGTCTGATACACACATGACAGTTGCAGATGAGTGGCAGTCGCAGACTTCAGACATGGCATCACACACCCCAACACCCATGTCATTTCAACTCACACACATGAGCAAAACAACAGGAATTTTGTACCAGGCAGCACCATCCACACACAAACAATGGCATGAGTATCCGAAACTGAGCCTGACGTCACATGCAACACGGGGAGTGCAGAACACATGCACAGATACCACCAGACATACATGCATCTGTACATCTCCACCACCTGTCACAGTGATAACATTGCCATCCATGTCACATCTGGCAATCAGCCTCCTACATGTCAGTGTCACATGCATCCATGGTGTATCACAGTTGCACGCTTGTCATATACACACACATGCACATGTACATAGTGAAGATACATGCAGGTGGAACCAGCCTCCATGTGTGACACCACAACCATACCACAGTACATACACAGAAATTCACAAATGTGTGCACCCACACCTGCATTTGGCCAGCATGCTTACCAACACATACACCATCGATATGTCTCACACATGAGAGGACACACATGTGGCAGGTTCACGTCTCTCTACATACACATCCATACATGGCCCTACAAAGACATATGTGCAACCTGCACACTCCTGCCACACCTCAACACGCACAGTGTCCAATCAGTACGCATGTACACTTATCGCTCGACTCCAGACGGGTGTGCCTCTCAAGGAACTGGACGTGGAGCGCTGGTCATATACGTTCCAGGACCTCATTTGGTTCTTGGTTAGGCGGACCCGGCACCCCTCAGCATCTGTTGCCTTCAAGAGGCGCCAGGCCTTGTTGAGGGTCCTGGACCTGAAGTCTTCCCAGCGCTTCCGGACGTGTTTGATGTTGCGGGCTGCCACCTCCTCCATGTTGATGGCAGCCACGATGTCCATCCAGATCCTCTTCTGTCCTTCATAGTCACGCGCAAACTTCCAAAGAGGGCATCATACTGCCCCAGGACTTGCTCCACCAGGATACCAACTTCAATGGCACTGAAGCTGGTAGCCCTCTGCCTCCCTGCCGCGGGGGTTGCCACTGGTGCCAGATGGTGTTGTGTCCGTCATGGCAACCCCCGAGGCAGGTGTGGGTGGGCAACTGGGTCCTTGGGCGGGGCTGTGGAGCGGTGGTATCCCAGTCGGGAGTTTTCTGTTCCAGCAGGGGTGGTCACAGCAACTGGACCCCTGCAGATGGCTGATGTGCAGGCACCAAAGAGCAGGGCAGGTGTTTTGCTGGCAGGCAGGCAGCAGCAGATGGCAGGTGGGAGCGTGCTCGGGGCTCTGGGGGGAAGGAAAATGGCCTTTTGGGCAGGAGCGTGGTCTTCCGTGTGTTGTCGCGTGGCCAGCTTGGTACGGAGTGATTTGGCACGTGAAAAAACTGCACGTCAGCTTGTAATTCGAGGAAAGGCCCTTAGCGGGTAAGCGCGTCTGTGACATAATGTGCACCAGTGTTTCCCTCAACACGAGTCCACAGTGAATCAGCACGTGAAAAAAACCACACTTCCGTGTGTGAATGCGTGCAATCCGAGGAAAGGGCCTAAGCACGTAAGTGACGTGATGCGCGCAGGCATCACCCTCAGCATGGGTAAATGGTGAGCGTGGCCAGCAGTTCCCTGTACGTGCCTTTCATGGAGACCAACGTGTGCATTGCTACTTCGTATTGTTTCGCGCACCATCACACCTTCACAGCGGATCAAGGACGTATCTCTTCTTTTGGCGGGGGTATTGGCTAGGCATGTTTTTCATAATCACGCTAGTCTGACGGTGAGTCGCGCACGCTATTTATCCCACTGCGGGTGCCACTGTGTAACGCGTACCTGTTTTCGAGGTCATAGTAGCCTGCGTGTCCCATGCGTATGTGTTTTTCGTGTTCCTGGATGCCTCCGCATACTACAGGAGGTTAATTCCACGCACGTAGGCTGCAGGGGCTGCGTGCATGTTTTTAATGCAGTTTTGGGGTGCCTGAGCGTTGCGTGACCCGTCACTTAATCACCGGAGTCACATACAGCCTTGCAGGTGCAGTGGTGCTGTTAACATCTTGCATCCCACCCCCTTCACCCCAATTGCCCAAAACAATTGTTGTGTCCACCTCCCATTGGCACTTCTCCATCTGTGCCAGCACTACTCCATCTGTGCCATGTTTGGGAGGCCACCAAAGGTGAGGGGTGCCTCAGCTGGGTGTACTCCTCGTGGCGGGCATGGTCGGGGTGTGGCCTGGGTGACCAGTGAGTAGGGGGACTCCAGGCGTCCAGGGTAGCCGCAGAGGGGGAAGAGGCAGGGGTGCGCCACTTCGGCAAGATGTTGTGCCATGTTTTGGTGCAGTCATGCCACCACCCCCTGTGGTTCCGGGAGATGCAGCTGCTGCATCTGGCACTGGCACCCATGTGACCCGGCAGTCCGTTTCATCGACTGCCACAGGCCCAAGAGTAGTGGTAGCTGCAGGTGCAGCTGTGGACACCACCACCCAGGCTCAGGGTCTGCCAGCGCAGGCTGCGTTGGCACTTGAAGAGTCCATGGAAGATTTCCAGCAGGTCAGGAGGAACACCGTGTCCCTGAGGCAGTAATGTCATCTGCTGCCCCAACCAGCCGGGTGTTGGCAAGTGCAGGGGCAGATGCAGCCAACAACACCCCGGTTGTGAGTCTACCAATCAAGAAAGTCGCGGTCAATGTCCCCGCCACGGTGGATGTTGCTGCGCAGGGTTCATTCCAGGGCACCCAGCAGCCACTGACGCAAGTCAGGCCTTCGGTCGTCCTTCTACCTGCCACTCCCTTGGGTCAATCCACCGGTGCCACTGGCCATACTGATCAGGGAGGCATTTGCCAGCCAGGGTCCGTGCCACTATCCAAGAGGAGGAAGGTTACACTTGCTGCACAGGCTGGGACCCCACACACCGCCACAACCTCCTGCACGTCGAGGAAGAAGCCTTTCTGTGCGCAGGAACTGGACTTCCTCATGGACTACGTGTGGGACCACAACCGTGACATGCTAGTGGGGCCTAATTGTCAAACTACGGCTGCCCATCGTGATACCCACTGGAAGCAAGTTGTGGAACATGTGAGTGCATTCGGCCATGAGGTGCGCATGGCGCAAGAGTGCAAAAGGCATTGGAATTACTTCAAACGCAGCGCTAAGGCAAAGCGTGCTTCAAATTACAACATGACTCTGGTGACTGGCAGTGGGCGGGCACCTGAGGAGGAAGACCTCACTCCGCACGAGTCACTCGTTGCCGAGTTCATACCACCTGAATTGGTCGAAGGAGTGGGAGAGATGCAAGACTTTGATGCCCGGTCCAGTGAGCGTTGCTGCGTGTTTGCCGAGGCCATGTGTGTTTTACTTCTGTGATGTGCTGTGCATGACTGCCACTACATGTCATGTGTACATGGTTCAGATGTGCAAGTCATGCAATGCTTCACTGATGCATGGCTGCTCTGCATGATGGTGGACATGTGGAGCAGACGGGAAATGTCATCCACACTTGCCCCCTACTCACATACTGGTCATCTCGATGCCCCTCGGGTCCATGTACCAGCTCACTGGCCCGTCTGCATGTAGCCTGGGGTGTCCTTCCTCTCTGCACTGGGACTATGTCATGGCATGACTGATGTGCATGTGCCCTCTGCCTGCATGCAGGTACTCCACGTGGACCCTCTGTTTGAGCTTTGCACTGGTGTGCATAATTTTGCCGTAATGCAATGGCCAGTTCATGCATCCTGTGTACATGCTAACTTCCACCAGCCAACCTGCAAGACACATGCAGTGGGGTACATCCTTTGTCCTTGATGCAGGGTGTCTCACTTGGACTGTGCAGATGGCAGATGCTCCGCAGGGACATGAGTGCCCATTCATGCTCCATGTGCATTCCATGCAGGCCCCTATGTGTCCTTGAGTGAATGATCAGTGTAGTACGTGTCCAGGGTGACCTACATTTCATGGCATTTCATCAGCCTTCCCATGCCCACTGTGGCTCAGACCTGCGTCCCGCACATGTTTAGGGTGTGGCAGTCTGTGTGGCTGACAGGCCAAACCCTGTTTATGGCCCACTGACTCTGTCCAACTGGTGTAGTGTCTACTGCACACATGGGTGTACTACTGACGCTTCATCATGTGTCCTGCTTACTGTCCCATCATCATCTGCTGTGTTTTCAGTTGACTCAGATGATGCAATTGATGCTAGTCAACACTGTCTGCCAATACACAGGCCTCTGATCATCCTTTTGATACCATGCAAGGCATCCCTGCATTTCCACTTTAGGGGAGGGGTGGTTTGCTTGTAGCTATGCAACCCATTGTATGCACATTGCACGTGATGCCTGAACTTCACCTTGCACTGCCTTCACGTTTTCTGATACACATCATGAAGTACTTGTACATGTAGATAGTGAGTAACGTACACATGTTCTGCACTGCATCAACCCACTTCTGAGCCGTATGACACTGTTCTACATGCTTAATCACTGAAGCAGTGTCAAGTTGACCCGGCATGCATGACAGGTTCTCTTTTGTGTGTGACATGTCTGCTTCATGTGTTGGCTGTCTGTGTGATGTCCTTGTGTGTGTGTTGTGTGCTTCTAACATGTGTGGTGATTTTTCTTCTCTCTACTTTTCAGATGATGACGCAATGGAGCCAGAGGATGGTGTTTTCATGCCAGGCACAGGTTTGTTATCACTACAGCAACCCGGCACAAGTGGGGGTCGTGGGATGGTAGACCACGAGAACACACATGTGCTACAGACCATCTTGTCTTTGGCTGGCAATGAGTCCAGCCCAGATGACCACTCTGACGTCCATGTCGAGTTGGATTTGCATCAGGTCCATACGTCAGGGGTAAGTGATTCTGATGTGGACACTCCTCTGTCCGCGACATCTGCACTGAGGGGTCAGACAGTGGTGGGACCTCCGCCTGTGGTGAATCGGGACGCAGGGCCACCCTCCACACCAGTCGCTAATGGGCCTGGGCCATCACGTCGACGGGGGCATGTAGTCGTGCAGCCGCGGGCGGTGCCAACACAACAAGGACGGACGATCATTGAGTCCCACAGGTGTCAAGCCCAGCAACGCGGTGGACGTGCACCACCGAGGTATACTGAGTGGGAGCAAGACATGACTGCCAATTCAGAACGCCAGGGGGCAGCAATGGAAAACATTGCTGTGAGCATAGAGCGTGTGGCCCAATCCGTGCTCCCCCCCTGCTAGGCAGGTGCTTCTTCAGCAGAGGGCGGCAAACATGGAGGCCCTCAGGGCTGAGTATGAGTCCCTCAGATCCACTCTGGGTGTCCTCTTGATGTCCCAGAGGGCACGGTCAGAGGAGAGGTTTGAGCAGCTTGGGTGTACCATCTTGGCTGAGCTACGTACTTGCGGGGAGGTGCATCAGTTGTCCAGCCAGGCCTTGCAGGAAGAACTCTGTGTTACACGTGTTACCTTGCAAGAGGTGGACGTAGGTGTCATCGCCGCACAGAACCAGGCTCACCCATCCGGCAGACTTGCTGCCGACGAGGGACAAGCTGCGGCTAGGCATGGTCAGGCTCCTGTGCCACGTCCTCCTTTTCAGGATGAGCCAGACTCGGACGATGAGGTATCTCCCAGACAGGTCGGGCTGCTGTGCAGGCGTTGAGCCCATGGAGGTTTTTATTTCCTCAACATCATTGCATGTGGTGTTGTGCTGCACCCTGTACCTCCCTCCTCCTGGGTGCCTCCCCCCGGGTCATATGTGGCCATTTTTGATTTTTCTTTTTAGTTTAGTTAGTTAACATTCGATTTGATAGTTAGTTTAATTAGGTAATGTAGGTTTTTTATAGTTAGTAATTAATTAATATAGTTTAAAATTGCTTGTCTATTGTGCTTTCTTGTGACGGTGTGGTGCTTTGTGGCTTTTGAAAGCATCCACTGTCTGTTCCAGCTGGGCCCTTCAAGCTTGTCTCGTGTATGTGTTTTCAGCTTGGGGTCCTGACTCACATAGGCCACTCCTGCTTCCCTTATCCATGCGCTTGCCAGGATGGTTCGGTGTTACAGTCTATTTCACAAGGCATTTGGACTGTCATATCTGCGGCCTGTCTGCTGCAGTAGTACTTGTGTTAAAACCCCTTGTAGGGATTGTAGGGGTCTTACTGACGGCATTTCAGCATTAGAAATGGGTGGTTTCAGGAATCCGGTGTCCATTAATTGCTATACATTGTGTTGTATGTTTATTTTCTTTACTGTACATGTGGTTGATGCACTTCATGCTGTAGAGAGTGTCCGCCACCCTTTGCCTGTCAAAGTCACACTGATGGTGGGATGGAATCCGATGTACGTCTCTGACATGGTCCAGTCACAACCAGCATGAAGAGACACACACAGGGGACTTTCCTGCATTAATTTTGTGTTTTGTGCCCTTTCTGCAGGAGAATGAGCCCCCAGACCACCTTTGCCGGCAGACATGGGCCAGTGCACGTCTGGCAGCTGGCCACGTTTGGTGGTGCAGACATGCTCATACATCCAACAGAAGCAGACGTGTTTCCAGGAACTCCATGCAAGGTGAGCAGCACAAGGGGCACACACCACAGCCAACCTTCCACCAGGCCTGTTGCACATGCATGTTAAGTAGTGCCACTGACAGTGAGCTTGCACAGTTATTGGTGTTGAAGCGCACAGTACAGTGAACATGAGTTGGTGGACACATGGCAAGTTGCTTTCCAAGTTGTCAGGGGCACATGCAGGGGCTGTCGCACATATCCTCCAGTCCACCATGCTCCATTGAAGCAGATGTATAAGCCCATTAGTGTTCAAAGCCTAAAAAAATAGAGCTTTGCACAGGGACACCCAGCGAGGGACAGACTGGTGTGCAGTGCATATCATTTCCATGTTCAAATTGACACATGCACTACCTCTTTTATTTGGGGGATGCCAGAACACTACTTGTACTTAAGTCGTACCTCGCTATATGCATGTAACTGCTTACCCAGGGACCATTGCATGATGTGTGAATCTTGATACATTGGTCTTCCATTTGCCACGCGCCCATGTGCGCCTGACTTACTGCATTGACAGTGTATGAACCATCACGGGGGGAGTCTTACGTATGGGTACAAAGCAGCAGAAAAGAGTGTTTGTTTGTGGAGGAGTTACTTGCCTTGGGGCATGTATGGTGGTGTGTGTGTGTGTGTTATGGACACACACAGATTAGTAACTCTTACTATCTTTGCAGCATTGAACTGCTCCTGTTACCGGACCTGAGAGTGTGCAGGCAGCAGGCCAGCACCCACCCCAGAGATAAGTCTCTCTTTGACTTCCATTTGAGGCACTTGGTACAATGTGCATGATGTACATGGTTTCTCTGATTGAGTATGTGTTATTGTGAATAGTAGATTTTTGCCTTTACCCTACTTTCCCTTGACAATCCAACTCCCCTCTCCTGCCCCTCTTTCCGGTTATCCAGAATACCAATGCCTGTCCAGTCAAAATATCCCTGACCCTCCTTCCCCACTGTGGTGTCCGAGGCCTGTGTACGTTTGACCTTGTTGGCGCCCAGACCACGGAGGGAGTGGTTGGTTCGTGCCACTCCTGCGCCTGGACACCGGATCAGTGACACTACCCATCAGTTTGTGCTGCATCATTGTATATTATGTACCAAACCTGGTACACATCATGTTGTAGCATTGTTTAAGGGTGCTAATTTGGTTGTTCCATCATTGCGCTTGTACATGTGCTTTGAAATTTACTGTTACTTCAAGGCATCTACTGGAAACTCTTCAAGTGTTTTTTGCTGCCTAAAGGCTTTTTGCCTGGCTTGTGTGTTTGGCTCCTTCGAGTTCTCTTTGATTTGGTATTTTTGCCAGTCAAGGTGGCCTCTGAGGGTGCTAGACACTATTTACACGCAAGGTGGAAGATGTAGACAAAGGGGTAGGGTGATCCTGTGGCCAGGTAGACTTCAAGGAAGAAGGCTACACTCCCCATCACAGTTGTTCAGTAAGTCATGGTGGTATGTGAATGAGGGAGGGTGTTGGTTGTCGTACAGTTGTCTTGGCCTGCAGAGTGATGGGCCCCCTGACATTGTTATTGTGGTGTCCTATGTACATGATGTGTTCTGCTGGTCAATGCCTGTTCCTGCGTTGTGTTTACCTTTCAGGTTTGAGGGGATTGGTGTGGTTTGACATGCTGGGTGTGCACATGGGCAATGTTCACATGTGATGTGTAGAGGACACTGATGGTCACTTGATTGGACATGTATGTATTGAGTGCATGTCCCTACTGACACACACAGTCGCACTATGATCCACCACATGTACATCCACCCTTCCATGTCCAAATGTGCACACAGTTTGCCTTCTGGGGACCACTGTGTCCCTGCAGCACATGATCTATGACCATTTGTGGATCCTGCATCAATTGTTTATTTATTTATTTATTTTGTCCTTTCATGTGATGCTCAAGGTGTGTCTCTGACACAATGGCTGGTCAGTATGCTGTGTGCTGAGCAGTGTGTTGGAGGAGATGCACACAGCACATGTATTCAGGAGTAGGGATTTTGCCTTGGCAAATACAGGCATTGATTGATATGGTCATGCTACTACTGTTGGAATGCATTTGGGTATGACTTGTTTTGTGTGGGACGTTGTTGGTCAGTCATTTCATCAGATTCCATGACAGGCGTCATTGTGTGAAGCCAATTTACATTTATCACATGTCACTTTGTATATTATTGGTAATGTGTTGGCATTTTGCTATTGCTTGTCATGTCATGGTGTTTCAAACAAGGGTGATGTCGTTTAGGAGGGTTTGGATGATATACCAGGGATTGTGATGGCCTGTTCTGCAGGGGTGTGTGATACACACCTTGCATGTGTTCCTTTTGGTCACACACGATTGTTCATGTTTTAGTAGCTAGGGATGCACACAATGTAGCACTTCCATGGCAACATTCTCAGGGTGGTAAGGTTGTGACAATTGACTGTCTCTTTGTCATCATCGATTGTCACCTGGTATGTGCCAGGCCTGTGTGCACGCCACAGGGGTGGGAGTTTAGGTGAAAAATGTAGCCACAAGCTGGTTCAGGGCTGCCTCGCCATGTGCCCTATCCCCTCACATGGGCAGCGCCTCTGCCTGTGGTTGGGGATGTGGGGGCACCACCATGTCCACCGGTACACCCTGCCATGTAGCAACATTGTGCAGGACACATGCTGCCACAATTATCCTGCACACTACTGGCGGTGCATAGAGTAGGTGCCCACCAGAGCGGTCAAGGGAGCGGAAGCGTGACTTTAGCACTCCGAATGTGCGCTCCACTATGCCCCTGGTTGCAATATGGGCAGCATTGTATCTTACCTGGGGTGGTGTAGTGGCGTTCCGGATTGGCATCATCATGTGGTTGCTCAGAGGGTAGGCACTGTCCCCTGAAGAGGTGATAATGGTTGTGATTATTGGGGTTTGTGTATTTGTCTGTGTGTGACATGCATGCATGTGCACAGGCATTTGTACTCACCTAGGAGCCATGTGTCGCCATGCTGCCCAGCTTCCAGGGCCCGGCTCAGGATGGACATTCTGTATATGAAACTGTCATGGGTGGAGCCTGGGTAGTTTGCATAGACAGAGGTGATGATTCCCTTTGCATCGCATACCACCTGCACGTTGATGGAATGCCAGTGCTTGCTCAGTGGCCCTAGGTGGACGTAGGGCCACATGGGTGCAATCGATGGCACTGAGCACTTTGGGGAAGTGTTCCACCGTGTAAAAGTCCTGGGCTACGGCCTGCCTTTCTGTGGGTGTTCTGGGCATGTATATGTGCCTGCGGACTGAGGAGCGCGCAGTCATGATTGCCAACACCTGGTGTAGGCAGCGTGACTGCGTGGCTTGTGAGACCCCCCCCACTTTGGCAGTAGTCTGCTGAAATTACCCAGTGGCCAAAACTGCAGGACATTGAGCCCCTTCTCCAAGGGGCTCAATGCTTGGGAGCAGAGGGCGGGGGATGTAAGGTCATCTTCCCACTCCCTGACCAGGTCTAGGATGATACGAGGTGGAAACCTATTCCTGCCATAGACCTTGTCGTCAGGCATCCCGAAAAGGCTAGTCCGGGGGGAAAAATGCGGGCCCTGGGTATTCTCCTCCTCCTGCGGTGTCCCACGATCAGTGCTGCGACAAATGGGGCATTCATCGTAGCTGTATGTTTGTTGTTTGCGCACACTTTTATACTGTGCGCGGGGACGCTTAGGCCTGCCTTCCTGTGGCAGACGTGTTGACCCCTTGTGCGTCTTTTAGCATGCGCTTGTTTCCCGTATTCGAATTCATGAATACGAGTTGTTCGCGTGCTTGTGGGCATTCCGTGTATTTCCCTGCAGTACTTCCCCAGTTACGCCTTCTTTTTCACGCGTTGTTCCCCATTGCGCATGTTACGCCCCATGTCCCGCTCCCTTTTTGGTGTGTGCGCTGACGTTGTGCGCTTTCCCTGTGCGCATCACGCATGGCGTTCCGGTTGGTGCAATGACGTGTGCGCCCGTGTGCGCCACGCACAGATTTGGCGCACAACCAGTGGAAAACACGCGCAGGCCCTTCCTTGAATCGCACACGTGCGTGTGCGCTTGCTTGTTCACGCTTGCGCCAGCTTGCGCTGAGATTTTCGGCACACATTTGTTCCATGGATCGGCCCCTTACTTAATGTGGGGAAAACTAAATGTATGTGTTTTGGTCCTAAGAACAGAAGAATGACTCTGATTATAGAGCTTGGGGGTACGATTGAACTGGTCCATAACTTTAAGCACATGGGTATCCAAGAAGGTTTTAAGAAAACGTTTGAAAATGTAATTGCTCATAAAACACACTGCACTACTAAAAAAGAATTCTAATAGAATGGCTGGATACAGTTTGTAAGGTGCACTTCACCCATATAAGCAATGTTTCTGCCCAGCCATCCTTTATGGGCTTGCGTCCTTAGTTATTGAAGAGTATCGCTGGCTAAAGGTAATTTAAGGAAATGTTGGGGGCATATATTGAACCTCCCACAGGCTGTTCCCATTGACATAATCAGGTTGGAACAAGGGTTGAGATCACTTAGTCCTTGTATTAAAGAAAATGTGGGGCTTATTTATTAAAGCTGTAAAAGATCTCAAGTGCCCCCTATTAAACTTATTGAGAACTCAGCTAAGATGTCCAATAGAAGGCACGCTGAATGCTGATCGCACTATTGCTTTAAATGTATTCGGAACAAAAGAATGGACTTTGAATTGGGAGGATGAGTATTGTCAACTAAAAAAAGGACTTTGAGCAAAAATGCGACCTGGAGGATTGCCCACTAAATTATGAACATCTTGGATCATTAAACATCTATTACTCCAACGGTCAAGTACACTGCATTTATCTCAGGCCTCAAAGATATCTCATTATTTGCCCCTCCCAGGAGATTAGGCTTATTATGCTATTAAGGCTAACCCAATTACCTACTCTGACCACAATTGGTCCGAAATTGCAAATTCCTTGTGAAGCTAGAATCTGTCAAATATGTTGTGAACCTTTGGCATTACAAACTGCTCAGCACGCGCTGACATCTTACAGTAAAATTGTCCCTTTATGTATAAAGAATCTTGGAAAATGTGAGTACAATATTGAATCCATCTGTAGTAGTGAGTTTTGGCAGGTACGTTTAAATAGTCGAAGCATTTCCCTTGCTTTGTACAGAGTTTGATCTATCATTGATGGGCGACCAAATGTTTAATAGTGCTTTTTTAGGACTTTTAAAAGAATGTTATGGGGTGGAGTTACACATGTTGGATCTGACAGGATTTCTATGTATGTGATTTTTCATGTATTTTTCTTTATGTGGAAAGTGCCTTTGGAACTGCAGCACATGATGATTAAATAAAAAGTACTGTAAGCACATCATGCACACAGATGCAGGCCATAAAGAAGACTTAGATTGAATTGAAGGATCAGCCTCCCTTTGACCTTATTGCAGAGGCATCATTATATTTATAGCACAGAATCCACGAATTCCAACGCCTTGAGAAAGCCTGGGATCTGTCTTCACATCACAGAGCTGGAGAGGTGAATTGGACAGAAAAGCAGATAGAGTCTAAACCTATGGCTGAAGCTTGATCCAAGTTGGTTTCTACCAATTGTAGTTTCACCAGAAACACAGCAGTTTATCCATTTCAATAAAGGTTGCAGAATGCTTTCTGGTACTTGGACATTTTATCACCGGCCTTGTTACTATATTTTGGTGTGCAGGAATATTGCACATGTGTTTTTCAAATACTGTGCAGAGACCACTGTTTATGTTTGTTTGGAACATGGCTCCTTGCTTTGTACCTTTAGATTGAATTAGATTTCCCTACAGAGGAGAGAAGAAAAGGTCAGTCAAAAGGTGCGCTAAGCAGGGAATCAGAGGTAGAAGTAACGTTGGAATCTTGGGAAGCAACAGGACCCTTGGTTACCCCACCCCCCATTACCCATAAATCCTGGATCCCAATTGGCTTCCATGAATCCAACATTCCGCCAGGGTGCTAATTTTCATTATGAACCTATCACATGTGTACGCAAATATCCTGTTATTGGCCAGAGATCACAGAAATGTCTCAAGATATTAGATGAATGGGCAGAGAACATCTATGTCCCGATGATCTACTAACATGTCTAAGATATTTTCACTGAGCAATAAGTTACCATTACACTCACATACTAATGGCCTCATTACGAGTTCGGCGGTGCAGTAAAAAAGTTGTGGTAATTCCGCTACCACCACCATTTGGGGGATAACGGAATTACTGCCATTTTTACCACAACACTGAATTCGGATTTTGGAGGAAGAGTGGCGGATTTATCTCCAGCATCATGCTGGAGATAAATCCGCCACTTTTCTTTGAAAAATCAGCAGAATTACTGCAGTAGATTTACCGCTCATGGTAATTCCACCAATATCCCCATGGAGTCCTATGGACTCCAAAAATGGGGATTTAAACTGTTCTACCACCACTTGTAATTCCGTGGTAACCCCAAAGGACCAAGTGGCGGTTACTGATTTTTACGAGTGTGAGCTTCTGCACACTTTCCATTCCAGGAATGTATAGACAAAGTCTCGGCTGATGGGCATTCAGAAAATCTTGCTCAAGTACTCTCTTGAAGAGCTGTGGGGGACTCAGTTGCTGACCACCCTAACCCTGCTGAAACATCTGCTATTAGCTCTCTGCTGTGGCAATCCACACAGTGGAAATCACCATGCATTGTCTGCATAGGTGTGGATAAAAGCACAGACACCCTAGAGGGTTGCAGTACCTTTAAATGCTCGGACGCATCTCTGGCATAGCCCTGTGCAGACACGTCATAATGGGAGAAAGAGCTTCACCGATTGGACGCACTACCAATCTGGTTCCTTTCTGAGTGGAATAACTCCTGTTATTGTACCAATGAAACAAATCCAATTGCCATTTGTGCTATTTCAATATTACATCCCTTCCTATCAATCATTGTTAAAGAGTATTTAGGTGGTTAATGGCCATGCTGCAGCTGACAGATCACATGATTGAAAGCAGACATGGAGAATGTCTGATTTCAATTTCATAAGTACCACTGAGATGCGAAATGACCTCTAACTTTGTGTCAATAAAGATTTTGATCAATATAGCATATACATAATGTACACAAAAGAAAACCAGAAGGCTCTACTCACACCTCCTCTTGAGTTAAGAGACCAACCACCTAATTTGTCTTGCGCTTCAGCCTAACTAAATGTGATGATAACTCAAGAACTAATATATGCAAACAATGCTCTTTTTCTTCTATATAATAAGAAGGAAGTACGGATTGGGATTGGACATGTTTTGAATTGTTTCTTGGTGCAATAGTGCCACACATTTATCAACTTCAGAAGGATGAAAGCGGGAGGCCTCCCTGGCTGCATTCAAACCTATGGTCTGTGTGTGTGTGGCACATCAACTTCCGGGGCACCAGTGGTCCAGGGATGAATATCGGTTTCTAAACCATCAATCAGCCCCACACAGCTAGTACACCAGAAGGGATCCAAACAGATTGGAAACCCAAGCACATTTTAATCCTCCTTGTCCAATTTTTGGTGTACTCTAGCCAACCCCCACCATATTAAGATGAATAAAAATAAAAAACAAAAAATAAAAGTTGCAGCCTAGATCCCATTAATTTTCCCATAGACAAACATGGGCAGTTTTTGCCAGGCTGCAAAGGCCAAACCGCTGGACGGATTTGGACCAGGTCCAAAACAACCTGGACACAAAGAGTTTACTGGAGGCCTTATTGTGATTTGGGGTTATTCCGTGCAGTCATTTTTAAATATTTGACGGGGAAGGTGGTGCCCCTTTCTCCAAAATAGATAACTATATCTAGGGTAAATTGCCAAGACCAGAGTTTTTAGAAAAGAAACAGCCACCTTCTTTGCTTTTGCTCGGTGCGGGTGATAGCCGTGGATTTAGCCGAGGTTATCGGAAAATTAAACACAAGAAAAAAGCCATTTGCAAGTAAAAAACATGCATCTGCCATAATTTTAGAGGTGGGGGTTGGCTAGTGTACACCAAGTGAAATGTGGGAGTTGGAGGGTATCTAGGGACTGAGTTTACAACCCAAAGCTTTAATGTAGCCTCAGATATATCCATGAATAGTCGACATCTCAGCACAAACTGTGTCACAGAAACAGCGTGTGTTGTGGGCGGAATGGGAGAGGACAGGGGAGGTGAGGCCAACTGGGGATCAGGGGGAGAGGGCATTGATGAGGGGTGCACTTGGTGAGGATCTGCGGGATCAAGAAACCATTGTTTTCAGCTGTTTTTCCGATATTCGTAGAAATAAAACTACAGATAGCCGATCTGACTACAGATTAAAAAATACATTTATACATCTACAGTGTGTCTGGGGTGAAAAACCACTGGAGAGTACCCAGTACCGGGACTGACACTGCTTAGCTTCAAAACAAAGTATCAGCCCGCACCCTGAGGCCATGATTTGCGCAGTTCCATGCATCAGGGTTTGTGTCAGCAGTACAAAGTCACTTTTCAGCAGTGCAAATTCACTTTGAACCGTGCAAATATTCCATGAATCGGGGCCCTAGTGTTTACACTTGTTACGGCCAAAGGTCTGCCTGAAATGTAATTATACATTGCTAAAGTTGTTTCCACAATGGGGTCTGCCTATGTGTGTGAACTTTCATAAATTGATGGAAGGTCCCGGCAGGTGCATCAAGGGTCTCGCATCTGTACACATTTCGGTGGTCTACAGCCAATTGTCAACAACGCCTTCCTCAGGAAGAGCCTAGATTCTAGGGACATAGATTTGTGCATCAATGTCATCTTATAAAATGCCCTTCAAATACCCTCTGCTCATAGTGTGACACCCTAGAGCCACTGTATTGACAAGAAGTGGGGGTGTTCCATAATTCACATCCCAGATAAGTGCGAGCACCATGTCTGCGGAGCTGGTCCCGCACTGCCGCTAAGTATGTCTAGTCTAGGTACCTAGTTAAGGAAACAAGTTGTTGGCATCGTTTGGGACAATAGAAATTAAAAATCTCATAGAAACAATGCAAAAAGAATGCCCTACCTTGCTGTCTTGACAGAGGTATGTGTCTTGTACTGAAAGTAATTAGGATCTGGGAAAAGGTGTAACTGGTTGTAGTAAAGGGCTCTAGGTCCCACAGGTAATATAAGTTACATCAACATTTCTACCTAAATGCTTAACGGCCAATGTCTTTATTTTAAATAATGCTCACTAAGGGGCATGCACTGACCTTCTGGGGAGCAAACTGTGTGTCTGTCTGTGCGGGGACTGGTTAACAGCGATTCTTGATGTCGAAGCCCAAACTGAGTCTAATATTACAGATTTTTAAGGTCTGAAGATGAAAACATGAATGATTGTGGTGCTGTGCTATAGTTGCAGAGAGCAATCAAAAGTTACATCGAGATATCTGAGAGCGAGGCTTGGCAATGAATTGTTGTTACAAGTCCTCGTCGGATAGAGAGGGCACACACTAAACTTATTCAGAGCATCAAGTGCGTCTGTCTGTCTGTGTCTGTCTGTTGATGCGATTCTAGGCACAGAAGCCATGGCCGATGCGGAGGCTGTAGTTATGGCAACATCTGCAACAGCTGTGATTGGTCTGAGTAGACGCCAGAGTGCTGATGTCACCCGCAATGCCGTGATTGTAGGCACAGAAGCCAGGGCTAATGCAGAGACCATAGTTATGTCAACCCCTAAACTCCCTGTGATTTTGCCTATGTAGACGTCAGCATGCTGACGTCACCCACAATGCTGTGATAACGGTAGCTGGGTCGTCAGACAAAGTGAAAACAAGTCATTCATTGGTACCCAGCAAGTACCAAGCTGGCATTGTTACCTCAGTGATCTTGATTACTGAGATGTTAGTGAAAGTGCTCGTCACTGGAAGAGGTTATCAAGGTGACCAATGCCTCGCGGATCCTGAAGAGATCAGTTCAGGCACATTGCTACCGCATGGAGAGATTTCATGCACAATGATGGTATAGCGAGAAAGATAAAATATGCACCTTAATATGTACGTTTGCTCTGTCCTGATGGATGACCTAAAATCTCAAAGTCCTCCTAGGATTATGGCAAATCCCTGCTGTTGGGTCAGAGAGAACATAGAAGTGTAGCCATCACATGGGTTGGCTCCTTATGTAATGCTTAATGGAATCAAAGGCAGAGGATGGAATTCTTCATTGAGATCGTTGTTATGGGAATCCAGTCTATGTATCCTGCATGCTTCCTTGGCTAATAGGCTACTAACAATGTTTGGTGTATCTTTCACTACGGCTAGTATAAACCAAAAGATATCATTTGGTGAGTATTGAAGCTCTATATAATTGTTCACCATAGGTGCTGAAACTTTTCTACAATGAAACTTGGATCTGTGTTCAGAGATCTGGGTGTGACTCGGCCTCATAGTTTTGTCCTATATATCTCAAACCACAAGGACATTTGATGCAGTATACTGCATGTTTAGTCTTACAATTCGTTAAATTACAAAGTGTCCATGTTCTCTGCCTATGGTAAATGTGCAAATTTTCTTAGTGAATTAGCACACTGTTAAGGATTTCAATCAGGCACACACACAGGTCTCGCCTAGCATGTAGTGCGCAATGACATACTTATTTTGTTTGTGTCAATATTCTGCATGATATACCACTCATATAATACCCTTCTCATAATACCCACCAGGTCACACTGGATCAGGAATCAGGCTATAGTTTGTTAAGGTAAATATTTATTTATTTAATATTCAAAACAGACATACATTTCAATATATATATATATAGATATGGGGCAGCTATCACCAAGCAGTGACAATACAATTCAAGAATAAGTAAAGCAATTGAATTCACTTATAATGATCAATAGTAAACACAGGAATCAGGAACAGTTTTGGTTTGTGAACAGATAGCGTTTAGGTTAATATGACCCATGCAAAGTACTGAAGGTACAAATAAGCTATCCTACACAGATGTCAATAATCAGCAGGTATCCAGGAATGAAAGACAATGTCTAGAGTTTAAATGCAATCTTCACTCCCCAAACAAGAGAGAAAACCGTTTTTGGAAATGGACACTTTTAAAATGACAAGTGAAAATGGCTTTGTGAAACAATGCAAACGGGTAAAAAATGCTTAAATGGATGAAATTCTTAGGAAAGCAACACTAAACAGGTCCTAACATACATGAGCTACCAGCTAAACAACAGTACACACTTTAGAGCAGATTGGGGTTTGAAGAAACACTTTGAAATGAAGAAACAACTTTGAATGGGAAAAAGACAATTGTAAACGTTTGAAAACTGCAAATTCGCAGAAAAATTTCACTTTACGATTTTGGATAAGAATGGGTCAAATACACTGTTCTGATGTTTGTTGATGTAGCTAAGGGTCCTAGGTATCAGTGAGAGATGAAATTGTGTTTCTACCTTTAAAGTTAAAGAGGTTATAGAGGTTTTAGTCAGAGGCGTTTTAGCAAAATAAGCGCGAAAAATGAAAACAGCAATTCGGTTTTAAAAATGACAGATTGGTTTCCTTACATTATATTAATGACTATGAAAAAGAGAATGCCACACATGAATCTTCACACTTACGTGGGCAGGGTAACCCTTCACTTGGTGGATACTCGATTCCAGTCTGGGAATTACTTTAGTTACTCAAAATCACTAATGACTTAGGGTCTGGTAAAACAAATAAGGAAAATCAGCGCAAGAATACTAGGGTTCTGAATTTAAAGATGGGATGGGTTGAGATAGGATAAGACAATGCAAATATACTATGGGTCACTGTTCTTCCTATTAATACTTACATTCCCTTGTAATACAAATTGGACCATCACGGTTCTGGTCATGGATCGGGTCAGGTCTACCGGCAGCAGGGCACTTCTGGTCAATTTTGGACTGTACCTCAGACTGGATTTTGGATGGGCACTTCTGGTCACTGGACACGGCAGACTGCAGGATGCAAGTTTCAGCGGGCAAGCCTTAATGGTAGCAAGCCAAGCTGAATCAGAATTATTCTTTCAAGTTTTGGGATGGTTGATGGGCCTAGCTAAAAAGAGTTCAGAAATGCTAAGGCCTGGTTCTGCAAAGAAATCTGGAGTCAGCTGCAAGATGAAGAGTTCTGGACAAGATGAAGAAGTCAGGAACAAGACGCTGCGCGGACATCTGGATGTGTTCTGGAAGCAGTGTGTGTATGTGTAGTGAAGCTCCTATATTTATCCTACCAAATGACATGACCAAGTTTATGGTGTGAGCACAATTTCAAAACACACCCCCTGGCTGTGAGCGGCCACAGGCACTTGCTTTGTCCTGGTTGGCAGTCAGACCAGAGCTGTCATCTTTATGATGTGATTTAGGAACCCCCACATTGATTTTAACCAAAACTTAACTTTTGCACAAATGTGCATTTCTAAAATTATGTCTCCTAATAAAATTGGGCATACACATTTCATATTTGATGGGCTATATTCCCCTTCAATCCCCATTTCTGTGAGAGCTTTCTTTCTCATTCTATAGAATTTTATCAATTTTAATCATAACAGTCTGGACTAATAATTTCAAATTCAGTACATCTCTGGGCGATTATCACTGGAGCGTGAATATGCAATCTTAGTCTTGCAAAAATAATAATTTTGCTACAATGAGGGTTTCCCTGTAACTTTGGTTCCTTAGGTGATACAGATTTCATCAATGTCTTCAAAGCAAAAGCCTAAAATTAGGTTACCATCTACCAATTTTGACTTATCCTTCTTCCGGTAGCATAGTTAAAGAGTTTTAAACTTAACCACAAATAAGGATTTAAACATCAAAGTTCTCCTTTGTAACTTCCCCTTCCCAGGCAGCAGCTGTCACAGTCCTTTGATCAGGGCGGTGTGTCCTCTTCCTGGAGAGGGAAGCTCCCCTGTAGAGATCAGTTGTGAAGCTTGCCATTGTTCTTGGCTCAGCCCCGGACGAATGTCTAATGAGGTCTCATTGTGTTCCTTGTTGTCAATATGTAGGAACCGTTAAGGCTTTCTGTATCAGGGTAGTGTCAAACTGAAATGTCAAACTTTCCCAGGCTGGTCACGTCCCAATCAGAATTAAGCAGTTACTTAACTCCAATACTGGGTTGCTTTTAAAATCCACAATAAAGTATTTTCTTTAACACATATAAAAATAAGCACAGGAAAAAGAAACACAATTAAACTTGGTTTGACAGCTAATTTTCTTATGTGGCTGTCAGTCAGTGAGGACTGGATTCCTCTGACTGCCTGGAGCATCTATCATTTCAGCACATTTTTCCTTTCAATAATTCCCTGGGAAAATGAACATTTTAGCTCCAAAACAGCACTTTGAAGGTTGCCATTGGCTAGGAAGCTGTATTTAAGGGCATTTTCGGATTTTAGCCCACTTTTGTGGCCTTGCTTCATGTGACAGGTAACAGCAGCCCCTGCCATTCTCCTGCAGGGAGTTCTGTTTTGACATCAACTTTGCCTGTGTGTGGCAGGGTATGCAGCCTTTTGTGATTTATGAACCATGTGCAGTTTTGCAGATTTGGTGCGCACAGGGTTAGTGCCTCCATTATTGACAGTTTCTTTCCCCCATTGGCAAAGGATGTAGTAGGATGCTTTGGCATGGGTTGAAATATCCCACAAAACTACACAGTTGTCACAAGGGAAATGTCCCGTGATGGTGCGTAAGTCTGAAAAGCCAGTTCTGGGAGCCTCCTTAATGAATTGTAAGTCGACCAACTGGTCCCGCAGGTTCTATGCTCTGCAGACGGCAAAGGGTAAGAGGGGTTCCCCCGGTAGATTCATGTGTGCCAGTGGCCAATATTTAGTGATCAATCTATTTAGAGCAACATGGCCTGAGGGGAGAGGCCATTTCTGTGCTTTTATTTTTTTTAAAACATCTTTTTATTAAGGTCTCAACAGTTATATCGGCACTCAGTCAACATATCATACGGTTTTCTTTACAGCAATATCATCATCACATGTTAAGCAGTACACAGTTTACATATCTGTTTCGCTGTCCGAAAGCATGTCACATAGGTGCGTCCTGAAGGGGCCCCAGATGTCCTTTGGTCGGCTTGTGCTAGGTTGGGTGAGCACGTATTGTTCCTCGCATTCATTGATATATGTGAGTTCATGTAAAAAAGTGTTCATGGTAGGGGGTTTAAGGCTTTTTCATACTTGAAATATACATTTCTTGGCAATAACACATGATACATTAAACAGTCTTCTAACTTTTTCCGAACATTTACCAATATCCCCGAACAAATATTTTTGGGGAGACAAATGCGGGGGCATCTGTGTGACAACAGTCAGCATGGCAGCCACCATCTCCCAGAACCGTGCCTCTGCCGGGCACTCCCAATGCATATGATATGATCCCGCTTGCGGAATCCCGCATTTGGGGCAATTGCCTGAGTCGTCTGGTGTGAATTTAGCAACTTTAGCAGGGGTGTATAGTGCAATCTATTAAGGATTTTGAATTGTATTTGGCGCAGTCCTGCATTGAGGGATACCTTTTTCGTGAGTGCACAATATCTGCCCCATTTGTCATCAGGTATTTGCATTTTCATATTTGTTACCCATTTCTCTTTCACCCGGTTGGTCGTGGAAGTGTGGGTCTGTAGTGTCTTATACAATTTGGAGATTCCCAGTCCGGCCTGTGTTGTGACCAGTTGTATGCAAGGGTGGGAGGGGGGTTCATCAGGAAAGGACGGCCAGCGTGCTTGATATGCAGATCTCATTCGATAGTACTGTAGTGTTCGGAGCGGGCCTCCTCCCATGCCTCTCTTGAATACAGCAAGGGTTACGAACTTCCCCTCTATATACATGTCTCCCACCTTCATCTCTTTGGCGGGGTCCCAGGCCTCCTGTATACTGGTGTCAAATGTAGGGGGAATGTTTGGATAATTCCATAGGGGAGTCTCGGGTTGTATGGGATTTCTAGTTTCAATCTTTTAAATATCGCCCCACCCAGGCTCTCACGATGCTGCTCACGGGGTCAAATTCACATGAATCTTCATGTCTTGTATCATAAATGACTGATCTAACATCTCTGGGTGTAGTGGTGTAATCCTCTATCCAGGTGTGAGGCGAGTTGTCTGCATCATCATACCAGTGTCTTGCGAACTGCGCCTGCGCCACTAAGTAATAGAGCTCAAGGCTGGCGCCGCTATTCCCCCCGTTTCATGTGGTTCTGTCATCTTTCCCCAACATATCTTGGCCACCCACCCGTTCCAGAGAAATGACACCGCCATGGACCGAAGCCTAGAGAAAAATTATTTTCCCAGCTGTATGGGAATAGTTACAAATAGGTATAGCAGTTTTGGGAGCACAATCATTTTAAGGATTGCAATTCTGCCGTGTAATGAAATTGGGAGGTGCCTCCAGACCTGTAGTTTGGTATTGATCGTTTTCAGCACCTGGTCGTGGTTATCCGTATACAGGGTCTGTCTATTGCCTGAAACCAACACTCCCAGGTATCTAATGTTTCGTTCTGACCACTTGAGACCGCATGTTAGAGCAGGGCTTTTCGTGGAGGGGGTGAGCTGAAAGATTTCTGATTTGGAGTTGTTTATTGTGTATCCGGAATACTGTGCAAATTCGTTAATGTCAGCCATGATGGGGTCGATGTTTTTATCTGGTTCGCCGACATATAGCAGTGTATCATATGCATATAATGATATTATTTTGGTGGCTCCTTTCAGTGTGATACCCCTGTTTTTATGTCTCAACCGAATTGCAGCTGCCATGGGTTCTATTGTTAAGGCAAAGAGAATGGGGGAGAAAGGACAACCCTGCCTAATGCCCCTGTCTAGTTCGTACAGCTCAGATATGGTTCTATTTGTGCATACTTTCGCTCCTGGGGCAGTGTTTAGCAGTCTAACATATTTGATGAAATAGGGGCCCACCCCAAACGCTTTGAGAACCAAGAAGAGGTACTCCCAGGAGACTGAGTCAAACGCCTTCTCGGCGTCAAGAGACACCGCCACAGCTTGCTTGTTTGTGTCTATTTCTGCCATTATGCTGAATAACCTGCGCAGATTTAAGGCAGTGGACCTTCGGGGAATGAACCCACTTTGGTCTGCATGTACCAGCGTTGGCGTTATGGGTAGCATTCGGTTTGCCAGCACCTTCGCAAAGATCTTAGCATCCACATTTATCAGGGATAAGGGCATATAGGATGCCATATCTTGTGGCGGGCGTCGCGGTTTAGGCAATACCGTAATTATAGCCTCTTGCATTGTCGGGGGCAGTATTTGCTTTCCCGGGCCTCTTCCCACAGTTCTAACATTACGGGGACTAGTTCTTCCTGAAACTCTTTATAAAAAGTCAGCACCCAGACCATCTGTGCCCGGTGCTTTGCCCGATGCGAGCTCCTTGATTGCCTCAGTGAGCTCCTCTGCTGTAACAGGCTGCTCTAATACCAGTTTACTTTCCTCTGGGAGTTTAGGGAGGTCTAGCGTAGCGAGGTAGTTTCTAATCTCAGTGGGGGATTTCCTATCTCTATTCGCATAAAGGGTTTTGTAATATTTAACAAATTCATCGTTAATTCCTTGCTCGCTTGTAATTATTTCATTTTGTGTCGTTTGCATCGTGGTGATCGGGGTTGATTGTTTTTCCTGTTTTACCAAGTTGGCCAGCCTTTTCCCTGCTTTATTACCCTCACCATATCTGCACGCCCAGGCTGGGGCTGCTATGTATTGTATTTCCCGTACTGCCAGACTGTCGAAATCTCTAAGAAGTTTGTGTATTTTGGCTAGAGTGTCCCCGCTATGTGTGCGACTGTAAGTTTCTTCTAGTTTGTTCAATTCCTTCTCCACCCCCTCCAGTTCTGTACGTATTCCTTTCAGTAGGCCAGTGGTTTTGGATATCAAGGCCCCTCTTGCCCAGACTTTAAAGGCTTCCCACACTGATGAAATTTGGTCTACCGACCCAATGTTATCTGTGAAGAAGTTGGCAATTTCAAAGTGCAGGCGTTCGACAACATTCAGGTCCTTAAGTATATCTCTAGGCATTCTCCATCTCCACATTGGTCTAGGGGCATCTTTCATAATAATCTGCAGTGTGACCGGGGAGTGGTCCGATGGCGTGCATGCAAGGATTTCGCAATTTTGTAGTGCAGGTGCAATGTCTGAGGGCACAAACCAATAATCTATACGTGACTCACTATCATGCACAGAAGAGTAGAATGTATACCGTTTACTGGTTGGGTGGAGTACTCTCCAGCCATCAATTAGGGACAGTCGCGAGAGGATTTGTTTCAGAGTCAATGCGACTCTAGAAGATGTCCTGTTCCCTTTGGAAGATCTATCCAGGGCCTGGTCTAGTGCGATGTTAAAGTCTCCCCCCATACAACATTAGTCGCGTTGTGTTTAGTAAGGATCCCAAGCATGTGTAAGTAGAAGTCATGGTCATCTAAGTTGGGGCCATAGGTGTTCACTAAGGTTATTTGTTTCCCCGCTATTTCCCCCCAGACCAGTACATACCTACCCATTGGGTCCGCCAAGTAGCCCTTGGTAAGAAAGCCCAGCGAGTGATGTATGAGGGTGCAAACCCCTCTGGACTGCGAGGAATAATTTGTGTAGTATCGCAGTTTGCCCCATTTGGCCAGAATTTTCTCATTAACCAAGTTCTGTGCGTGTGTTTCTTGCAACATTAGAAAGAGTGGCCCGTGCCTGGTGACATAGCTGCCCACCTTCCTGGCCTTCATTGGATTGTTTAGGCCTCGGACATTCCATGACATTAGTCTTATCTTTAACCCATCACCCCTTCTTTATGTGAACATATTGTAGTATACTGTAGCAATCTTGATTGTGCAATTAGGCACCAGTGCCCGTGAGACCGTAGTTCAGTTAACCCACAACTTCCAACAGAGCTTGCTGTTCCCCAAGACTCAAACTCGTCTAGGTGGTTGCAATAATACAAAACATCCCCGCTTTCCCTAACCCCCCTCCACCCACATCATCTGCCCCAACTTGACGATGGACCCTAGCAACTGTTAGGAACATTCCTTAGGGTGCTTCGTTGCATCACGAGGCTACCCGACTGGCCCACTTCATATTACTTGGAGCCCTCATGGAGGCCTCATGGGGGTCAGACATTTCGGAAACCCAGAAGGATACTTGCGTGAGATGGGTTACTCAGCTAGGTTTCAGTCTGCATCTGTAGGTGGATGTCTCCCGTTCTGGTCTGGTCCGCGATCCTTAGGGGGCAGCGGAATGGTGGCCTCCACGTAGGCCAGTGCTGCGGCAGGAGTCACGAAGAAGTGTGCCCTTCCTCCATATTGGATTCGTAACTTGGCTGGGAATATTAGTGCAAATGGGACTTGTCACGCTGTTAAATCTTTTTTAACTGGCTCATATGACCGACGACTTGCCTGGACTCCGGTGGCAAAATCCAGGTAAATGTGTATACGGCTTTCTTCGTATTGCAGTGTCTCAAGTTCCCTTGCCATCCGGAGGATCGTGTCTCTGTCTCTATAATTGAGCATTCTTGCCATTATTTTGTGCGGGGCGGTGCCCCAGGTTTCGGCACCGGAGCCAGTGTGCGGTGAGCACGTTCAATTAGGAAGTGTTCTGAGAAGGAGGTTTTGAGGAGTATTTCAACACGTATTTCCATTTTGTCTTTGCCGAATGGCTCTGGAGCTCCAACGATGCGCACGTTGTTTCTTCTCGAGCATGATTCCAAATCCTCACACTTGTTCTGTACCCTATTCATGTTCTCTCTGAGCTGGGCAATGTCTTGGTCATGGCGCGCGACCGTGTCCTCCGTAGTTCCAATCCTGTTCTCTGCCTCCGTTAGTCTCAGATCCTGTTTATCAACTCTGGTTTGTAATGTTCCAATGGTCGTTATGATTTCATCCAGCTTCACATTCAGGGAGAGGAAACCATTTTGGACTATGTTGGTCAGGTATTCAACCCTGTCTCCGTACTCCGCACCTGGCTCAGGGTTAGCCGTTCATGTTGATTCAAGCTTGCTGCCTCCCGCCTGACTGCTTGTGTATGAATCCATTGGCTCTTTCTTCTTAGCTCCCGCTCCCTCCGCCATTTTGTCTTGCTTCCTCGTGTGCCCCATGACCCTGACGTCGTCTGGCATTCAGCCCCAGGCAGTTCCGGGGAACGGTGGTTGCCGCCGTGGGTTGGCCTGGGTTCCTGGGGCCCCACTAATTGTCTCAATGGTTGTTGAAAACTTATGATACCAGCGACTGTTCGGGTTGGCACCAATTATCCTGGACTTCACTGACCTGTGGGCTCAGGTGTTCCAGCAGCTCCCAATATTGCAAGGCCCCATGTCTCGGTGGCCCGAACTCAGCCCGGTACATACCTCGTGGTGCTCCACATACAATGGGACCGCTCGGCCGTTGGTGTAGGCACTGGTTGAATATGCGGCTCCGCTGCCTCCCACCACCCCAGCAACATGCCCGCTTCACAGGCCAGCCAGCTGCCCAGAGTCAAAATTTGTAGGGATACCTGCACCTCTTACCACGTTGCCTCACTCCCACAGGGATCCAAGCTGCCCAGCTGTCTCTCGGCCTTCAGTACAGCTTCTGCAGGCAAGCGGGGCTGTAAGGGGGCTGCAGGAGGTCAGCACGGTCAGAGGAACGCACTGTGCGGGCGATATCTGTTTAGTCCGTTTCTCCGTGTATGGATCCGGCGTATATATGAAAGGGATGGGGAGCAGGCCGTCCAGGTCGGGTTGCTCCGCTTTGGCTCCAGCCGTTGTTTTTATGTGGGCCTCGCTCTCTATGATCCTCACGGCCAGAGCGTCAGCGGCTCACAGCAGTAATCCTCTGGTTCCGAGGATCGGAGCGCGCCACAGCTCCGCCCCGCAGAAACCGCCGAGCCACATATCTCCACAGCCAGGGCTTCGTTCACTCCTGGATTTTCTGTGCAGATGCTGCTACACTTGTCACACGTTCCGGCGTGTTCGGTTCCCCGCAGCGGGCTCTGAAATAGGATTTATTTAATCAACGGATGTTTCTCGGACCGGAGTGCTCTGATCAGGCAGCCATGTCTGTTCGTGCGCAACAGCGCCCCCCCTTTTCTGTGCTTTGAAGCTAAGCAGGGTTGGTTCCAGTTACTGTATGGATGGGAGACAGTCCACATTCCCAGAGGCTGTGTGTTTTCTTAGTTTTAAATATCTCATAACACACTCAGAAAACACACATCATCCGCATTATTTATTTTTAAACCGTGATACTGTCAGTCATTGAAAGACAATTTTTTTACCTTTTGTATTGTATGGTATTGGTCATTTATATAATGCCCTTTCACCCATTCGTATAGCCTCAATGCGCTTGTGGTTGGAAAGCCCTTGGTGACCACTGTCGATGTGCAGGAGGATCTAAGCGTTTAAATTAAAGATGCTTGTGTGCATGTTTGCTGGGTTAGGACTTAAGTGGGCTGGCTAGTCTCTGGTAAGCAGCCCAGAGGTCAGGCATGTGGGTGGGTGCTGTTGGTGGTTTAGAATAGAGTTCTAGTGCTGAAGATTCAATGTGTGCCCAGCTAGACCAAATTTATTTTCATTGGTTGTTGATGTTTACTAATGGCAGAGGTGTTGAGGTACATCTGGGGTTTCAGTATGCACAGCTATATGTGCTGCTAGACCTGTATAACATAGCCATAGTTGCATTCTACGATGCATGGATGAGTGGCCATGCTTGTGGTGTGGGGCCACAGATGTGGTGTAAGGTATACGTACCCTAGGCTTGTCTGGAGCTCAACTGCAGAGTTCTTTTTCTTGATCCAGTGCAATTGGCTGGTCTTGCTATTCGTGGTCTCCCGGGAACGGAAGTCTGAGCAGTCGGAGAGGGCCCAGAGGGATGATGTGGTGGGGTGTGAGGGAGGACAATAGTTTGCTATGGTGTGCCTCTGCGAATTCTGCCGGCAACCATAGGTACTGGTGGGTAGAACTGTTGTGTTTGGGAAGGAAGAGTTTGTCATGCTGTGCCGCTGTGAACGCTGCCGGCATCCGTCGGGTATTGGTGGATAGGAGTGTTGCTGTGTTCGGATCAGTGTTTCTGTGTGCCTATCGAGAGTGTGGTGTTGGGGGGTTTCAAGAGGCGGGAGATAAAAGCCTGATTTTGAGGACATTTTTGAATGCTATTGACTTTTTGTTGTGCCAATGAACCAGGTCAGCAGACTTGATAAGTGATAGAGAAGATTATTTTTCCCACAGGTAAATCTTCTTGATTAGTCACCTGGGTAGGAGCCCTGGAAAGAATTATGACCCTTTGAAAATAAAAAGCTATCCTTACCATTTTATTTCGACAATTTTCATCCCTTTTTATTGTTTTGTCCCAAAGGGTAACAACTCCCCAATAAAAGGTCCTGTTATCTGTCCTGTTAATTGATTTCTGTGTACTTTAGAACATTCCCCAACCTGCCAGGCATGCGGACAACAATGCAGGGCTCATAATCCTGGTGGAGTACTCTGACTCTTGTGAGTTTTCCCTCTATTCTTTCTTTGCTCTATTTAGCTCAGTGTAGACTCATGCTGACTTTTTTCATTGTCTGACACCCATTATAGGACTCCTTCACCACGCGCACCAGACTCACACACTGGAGCTTTACCCCCTCCAATCTGCTTTTCATCTGATCAAGAACACAGGGCTCATACAACAACCAGGTTGCCTCCCAAAATCCAAGTGGGTCTTCGACTACTCTCGCTTTCCTCTTTCCCTGAACGCATGAGATCACCGCGTCTGAAGCGCTTCTCCATAAAACCCGCTGGCCGGTCACATGACATTGCACTTCTTTCATCTGGCCCTGAAGGCAATCAAAGAAGGGAGTCACATGTTTGGGCCAGTTTGAGACACCCCATATTTCTCATACAAAGCAGCGAGAAACCGTTAACAACCCAGTGACTTACAGGTCACCAGGTACACCATAACCTGCTATCAATCACTCTGCCATCACCCCCTACACAGACTCATAATGCAGTGATGGTAAACACCATGTTGGCTTTTCTACATTTTGCATATATCTCATAACTGGCACAACCTGGGGCATGGATACTATTTTCATAACAGAATCATGGATTAGCCAAATTTCCTACAACAGAAGTCTGCAACCTTTGACTCGTCAGTTGTTTTAGCCTACGGCTCCCATGTTCCCTAACTATCGACTATGCTAGCTAAGACTGGTGGAGGTTGTAGTTCAAAACATCTGGAGATACAATGGTTGCAGTCTCCTGTCCTCCAACATACTCAACATCCTCGTCCCACCACAATACAGCCTCCAATACATAAATAGAGTGGATAAAGATGGTGGTGGCCTTGTGCTCAACCAGAAGACGACATGGCCATGCATCTTGCAGGATACCATGCTCTCACTTCCATGGAGTGACCTGTATGTTACTATCAGTTGAACCCTAAAGAATTCACTACTTTAATCCTATCTACTGACCCCCAACCCCACCCGGGCTTCCTGCATAACATTACTAGCCTGATAACATCAGCTCCAATCTACAACTCAAACAACTGTTCCTTAGTACCTTCAACCCACCCAGAACCATTGACTCGACCTGCATCGACACACTTAACATCTCACAGCATTTTACTGGCCCTACCCAAATCTCTGGCAGCATGCTTGAGTGGACTTGTTCTCCTCCCCATACATGGAATGCCTGACCCACATTAAAATGCATTAATCAGATCATGCTTCAATCGACATCTGCCTTACTGAGCAAATCCAGGGCAACCCAGGGCAGCAGTCACCTATACCAGTGACATTTGCTCCTTTAAAGACTTCCCTATAGATGACTTGGAGGCTAGACTCTGCTTCTACAAATGCCCATCACAAACATCAATTCCCTACTCAACACTTTTAAACATCCTATGACTATTCCCCTCGACCTCCGTGTACATCTGAAAGAGCATCAGGTCAGAAGTAAACCACTCACCCCTTGGAACTCCCAGGAGCTCAGAAGACAGCAAATGTACCATATGATTAGCAGAGCAGTCTTATAATCCATTAAAGTCTTCTTTATTGACAACATGTGAAAGGTCTGGACACAAATTGACTGCAACACCAGGCTCACTTCAGCCCCTCTACCAATTCCCCAGGGTAAAGTACTGGAAAGGTCACAATTCCGACTCCTCTCAAGAAGCAAACTAACAAGCATTCAATTGCCCCTCAAACACATCACTTACAAGGGCAATGCCCTTCCAGCCTCTGTCATCAAGTCCATCTAGGGCCAATCATTTGACATCTTCTCCAAATTACCATAACATCACTCTCACAGGGGGCTATTAGCTCATCACTAAAACCTAAGCTAATCATCCAGGTCTTCAAAAAAGAGAAGCTAGTCCTAGATGAACTTGCAAACTACAGGGAGGCTCAATGAAAATGCCATGTCCCTACAACTAAATGAACAAATAGACCAGCCCAGGATGTGGCAGGATTAACAATCTGGCTTTACACACATTTGTAGCATTGAGATATCACCCCTACAGGTTGTCGTTGATGCATTACATATCATGGACTTATCATGGACAAATGGAATACATGGCTCCTGGTCTGACTCCACTCCAGTCGTTTGCAGGGTTCCATAGGTTCCATCCTGTTTCCGGCTCCTCTATAACAACACGCTGAAGGAAAAGGTCAGCTATAGTTAAGCCATCACATAGCTAAAACCATGTCTGCTGCATCTGTCTGCATGAGATGTGCTAAGCTAAAACTCGATACCACCAGATCTGCGACTGTGATCCCCAGCAAACCAGCAAAAAAGAACCTAATCAAATCACGGCTATCCAACAGGAAATTTGAAGGTTTCAAGTCGAATCTATCCCTGCTTGTCAAATTTCTAGACGTTATCATCAATCGTAACCTATCATGCAAACATTACATTGCCAAGACACCAATAACCTGGAAACCGCTACCACTACTGTCCACAGGGAAACATGTCCTGCCACCCCCTAACTTCAGGACTGCCGTCCAATCACTGGTACCATCCCAGCTATATAAACAGAATCCACTTCTGGCAGCTATACCAGCTTCAGTCCATGCACCACCCAAAGAGGTACAACACATGTACCTGGGATTATAAATGCCTGATCATCTTCATAACTGCTTGCATCTGATTCAAGGCAATATCGATCCGAGCGTCACTCTACCTAGCTAAAAGCTAGTCATCACAATTTCAGGAGCCACAATTTTGCAAGACGTGAAATCAAAATATATTGGAAAGTAAATGTTAAGATGCAAGTCTTCTCATGCCAGACACCTGTACTGTGGAACGCTATCCACCACACATCCGCTTGGTCTCAACACTATTTCTATTTTATTTTATTTGTATCTATTTTATTTTATTTTTACTGTTTAATCGACGTGGACCTAGCCTGAGAGCAGCAGAGTGCTGCACAGAGTGTGAGTAGCCAGAATTTGTGCCCGCATGCACCCCCTTGCTCCTACTCTTGATCTCCTCCCCCTGAAGGGCGACTCTGCCCTCATGCTCCTACCCTTGATCTCCTCCACCTGAATGGTGACTCTGCCCGCATGCACTCCCTTGCTCCTACCCTCTATCTCCTCCCCTTAGGAGCGACTCTGCCCTCATGCACCCCCTTGCTCCTACCCTTGATCTCCTCCCCTTAGGAGCGACTCTGCCCCCATGCACCCCCTTGCTCCTACCCTTGATCTCCTCCACCTGAATGGTGACTCTGCCCGCATGCACCCCCTTGCTCCTACCCTCTATCTCCTCCCCTTAGGAGCGACTCTGCCCGCATGCACCCCCGTGCACCTACCCTTGATCTCCTCCCCCTGAAGGGCGACTCTGCCCTCATGCTCCTACCCTTGATCTCCTTCCCCTGAAGGGCGACTCTGCCCTCATGCTCCTACCATTGATCTCCTCCACCTGAAGGGCGACCCTGCCCGCATGCACCCACTTGCCCCTACCCTCTATCTCCTCCCCTTAGGAGCGACTCTGCCCGCATGCACCCCCTTGCACCTACCCTTGATCTCCTCCCCCTGAAGGGCGACTCTGCCCTCATGCTCCTACCCTTGATCTCCTTCCCCTGAAGGGCGACTCTGCCCTCATGCTCCTACCCTTGATCTCCTCCTCCTGAAGGGCGACCCTGCCTGCATGCACCTTGCTCCTACCCTTGATCTCCTCCACCTGAATGGTGACTCTGCCCGCATGCACCCCCTTGCTCCTACCCTCTATCTCCTCCCCTTAGCAGCGACTCTGCCCGCATGCACCCCCTTGATCTCCTGTATGTTCATTCAGCCCCAGTTTTTTTTCAACAAGTTTTTTACCGAAAATGTTTACCTTAAAAAACTCATCACATTTTATGCATATATTTGTGGGGTTCCCCCCAAGCCTCCCTCCACTATTATGTATTCCCTATTCGCCACCTCTGCTCCTTATCTGCCCTTACCCCCTCCCCAAATATATTTAGCAAAAAACTCAATGAAAAAAAAGAATTGCTGATAAATGAGCATGGCACCCTCCTCCCATCCTGCATTGTGCTCATTCCTTATTTTACTGTTTACCCTGACCATATTGTCTACATTACCAGTCTGTGCTGCCCGCCTCCAGTATCATTGCCACTACCCTTTCTGAGGCCCCCTTCTGGGATTCCTCTCCTTTCTGATTGCGTTGCATTGCACAGTGTTTCTAATCGAATGGCTCACCCACCTGTCCATTAAATATAACAAAGTCAATACAAAAAGCTAATAAAACAAAATGGTATTCTGTTAATGTACTGTTTGGAAAGGCACCCCACTTTCTCTTCAAAATAAGTTCTAACCCAGAATCCGTTGAAAATAACGGGCTATGCATCATTTGTTTGGGCTATTAATTGGTGCTGAAAGTGCTGTTAATAATCAAAAACTATTGTCACAGGAAGTAAAGAAAGGAGTGGGATGGCATGTGACGAGGGACACAACGCCTCTGGGTGTTGTTTGGTATTTACCCACCCAGTCACTGCCCCTGACCATGCAATTCCTTGCAGTCAATTCACCTACTACTGGCCCCTCCCACCCAGATCCCACTGAGATGTCGTTGAGCCACTGCTGTAAAACAGTAGCTTCAGACTTTATTCTGTGAATGGCCTGGCGGCATTGTTTCAAAGCAGTCCCCTGAGATGCAATGGCATGAATGCAGCGGAGAATGGCTACTGATGTAATAAAAATATCTTTACCAAATGTGCCTTCACCACTTGATTTACAAGCAGTCTTTGTGTCCTTCCAGCTGAAGTTTTATTTAAAAAAGCATACGAATTCCTGTGCATGTGATTATACAATGTAAAATATAAAAACGCCTAAACTTGATACAACGAGGGTCTTTACTATAGGAATAAAAAAGTAAAAATAGACCCTCACCTGCCAATAGTTTACACTTCAGCCTGGTAGGTGATTGCATACCTGTTGGGAAGAGCACAGCAGAAGCAAAGATTTCACATGCATTCTGCATTCTGTAAAATACAGAATGCATGCGAAATGACTTATTTAATCCCAGTGGAAACCATTGTTTATTTTCATTCTGTCTTTGGTGCCAATGCTTGGAACCTTGAAGCACATTTTTGAATGGATACACAGGCCAAACGCAGACGAATGTTCACAGGGACTGGGACATAATGTTTAGGAATGCCACATGAATACTGAGAAATACTGCCAACAATCTCAGGAAAAACATGCTACTGATGCGAGAGATTATCCAGAAGGGTCTAAAACCGACCAACCTCACCAGAACACACTGAATCTCAGTCAAAAGACAAACGGCCTGACTCTGCTCCTTATTGTGAAACCCGTTCACCTGGCTTGTGGACATAGGCCGTCATTACGACTTTAACGGTAGCCATGCCGCTATTTGCGGCATGGCTGCCGCCAAAATCGTGTCCGGAATGGGGAATTACCGGGCCACACCGAGTTCGGAGGGCCCGGTAATTCCTCCCTTCAGGAAAGTGGGCCCGGACATCCCCATTCTGATTTCAGCCCCCATAGGGCTGAATGGGAATGGGAGAGGGAGCAAACAACGGGCCGATTACGAGCGGCCCATTGTTTGCTCCTTCTTCCCCTCGCGGGACCCGCTCTGCACGTCTGGTTTTACCTCGTAATCAGGCGGTACGGGGTTGACGGCGCCGGCACTTTACCGGCGCCATTAACCCCTTACTGCCTGGCTTATAATGAGGCCCATACTCTGTTACTATGCCAATGCAATGGTACTTGGTTTAACTTGCCATTGGAAGCTTGCTCAGCCTTGCTGGGTGTGGCCCCAGTGTCATTTCAGATTCATTACACTGCCGGCCAAGAGAAGAGAACTGCAATGATGTCTTGCCAACTGTGCCAGCATTTTAACTAAATGTGTTCTTTTTGAAATACAATGTTTGAAATCCAAATAGCAGACCGTGTTATTGTTGCAGCAACTTAAAATGCAATTTTTTAACACCTAAATGTTTAGAAATATTATCTTACCCATTCATTAAAATTATAAAGGTGTTTGCGATATCAATGTCACTAACGTGCTTCATTACTAATTAAATGCTTTATCCACTGTTTTAAAGGTGCCCCTTTTAACTGTGGACATGTCATGTTCCAACATGCACACCGAGCAAGGACACATCACCCATTGATTGTCAGTCATATGCAGGAAGGTATCTTTTGAAGAATGGTAAATTGTTTCACATAGTCTTGTCATGTCTGCATGTCATTGTATCGATGCACATTCGTCTACTGCAATCAATCCAAACCCATGTGTGCTTGTGCTTCTGCTTTCAGAGTTTGCATTGTGCAGCCGCTTAATAGGATCCTACATGACATAGGAATCGTCCATTCTTATTCAACGCATGTGCCATTGGTTTCCCCATCCACTTTTATCGCATACCTCGGTTTCTGGGGTATCCATTGTCTAGCTAGTGAATGGGATTAGAAGCAAGCAGTCACTTTGTTTTCTTTTTTTAGTTTTGGCTATTGGGGGGTGCTGAAATCATTGCCTATGTTAGGGAGAATTCTCATTCTATGGCGAATTTCCCTTACCTATAGAGTCCCCCAGCAGCTTTGCTGGATTTGAAGGGTTTGTTTTCATCCCCTGCTAAGAGTGTGACTCTTTCTTCCCACTCCTAGGCATATTTGCTATATGTGTTCTAGGCTATTTTTTTGTGTTTAATGTCTATGTGGTTTATCTCACCCCCATAGGAACCATCTTTATTCACATGTGCTACACAGCACCCACGGTGCAGTGACACAGGGCTGTCGTAGCGACCCCCAAATATAGACTCCATACCCTGCAACTGACTACTGTCTCCCAGGGCATGTAAAGTCCGCATTGACTTTACTAATCAATCTTTATGTACAAAACCAGTACAACCCATCTTACTATGGAGGTACTGGAAAGGGTTAATAGTTTTTCCCTTAGGTTCATTTTCTAGAGGGTACCGTACAGTCCCTCTCTCAAGAGTTTCTGGCTGGTGGCAGTTGTTACTACCAAAAATATTTGACCGCGAATATTTCCCTATGGCATTTTCCCATTGTTCGAGGCTACCACATTTATTGACAGCCTCTAACATACCGCCGGTTTATTTTTATATTAACTTTACTCTGGTAGGTTTTAATTGCCAGAACTTTTATATAAATTATTTCTCGTGTCTTTCTCTAAACTCCTAACCCAGGACGGTGATCCTTTGTTCGTCCTTTTGGAGGGCTTCTGGCAAGAAGCCCTCCTTTCGGCGCCACTGAGTCTGGGGTGGATCCATTGTGTGGGAGGGGGGGTAGGACCCCTGGACAGAGTTGCCTCAGCATCCCATGTCGCACTCTGCCCTGATAGGCTGGAGGGTCTCCCGCCAGGATGACCACTCCACTGTGTGAGTGACAGCTAGGCTGTATGAATGGGGATCTTTTTGCATAAAAGCAGGGACGTCGCCACTGGAACTGAGAAGCCGAAGAGGAGAGGAGCCAAAGACATCTGCAACAACTGAACCACCAGTGAAGCCCTGCTGCAGCGTCTCACCACTTTTCTCCACACGACGAGAGAAGATATTCATCTGCAAGAGCCTTCTTCCCTTGAGTTGGTGGGGCCAACCAGTTTGCCCATCGCCTTCCTGGACCTGCCTTGGTCGAATCGCCAGTACCCTGTACTCGGAGACCGATAGCCAGGCACCCCTCCACCCGAACCGCGATTTAAAGGAGTGTACCTTTTATTTCGTTTGGCATCACCGCGGCTGGTTTCATCCCTGTGTAGTGCAGTGACTCGAACCTTGCTCCATGACGAGAGCCTCTCTTCCTCTGCTGGATCTCCCTAACTGCACGAACTACCAGGAAAAACCACCACCGCAAAAGCCTCTACTTCATTTTAAGGTACTTTGTTCTGCCAGGCCGCCCTTTTTCATTGGTAGCACTAAAGGTGTTTTAAATCCTTTACCTACCTGTTGGGTTGGCTGCCCCTATCTTCTAACGACTTAACTGCAGCTAAAAGAACATTTTGCTCCTGGGCCCTTTGCCCTGTACCACTGACTCTGGCACTTGCCTATTTACTCTGGCTGAATTTGTGAGAACTGCCTTCTCTAGATTGCTTCTCAACTAGTACTGTGTTGGTGCACCCACTTCTTATAAACACCTTCTTCTTCCCACTTTTTAAACTTGTGAAGTGCCATTTTGCTCGGTTTTCATTTAAGTATTATACAAACTAAAGTGCTGCCTTGCCTAAACTTGTTCACAAACTTATGGGAAGTGTTGTCAGGGTGTGTAAGAAGATATTTCTGTATAACTTGTGTTTTCCCTCCCTTGTAAGAAATTGATAGAGTGCCATTTGTGTTTGGTTTTCACTGTGCGGTTTTGCTCAGTTTTCACTCTTGCTCAAACTTGTCTACAATTTAACTAGGGAGTTGTGTATACTTTTCTTGACTGATTTTAACTTGCTTTTATAACTGTGATTAATGTGTTGAACTGGAAGTGTGTAATAAATATATATATTCTCAGTGTTTCCTTGTACCCTAGTATTGTAGCCCTATTGTGTAAACCCTGAATACTGCTCATCTCCCTCTTGAGATAAGACTGACTGCTCACCCACAACTACCAACTAAATCTTTGTGGTACAGACTGATACCAAAGAGGATTTATTGCTCATACCTGTAGTCTTAATCTTCTGTAGTGCTCCCTAAGGGAACTGCACAGGATTCTGCCTAACAGCCTACAAGCCAAAATAATGGTGATGTAAAGTGAATAGAGGGGGGAGATGACATGAGAGGCGGAACCCACAACCTGTGGGTGTTGTTTGATGATTTGCCCACCCATTGACCACCACAGGCCAATCTAATCCCTATGGCCATTATCACACACTACCTGCACCTTCCCACCCATCACAGCAGTAACATCAGACTTTATTCTGTTAAGGGTTTGGCTGTGTAACGATGTTGGTTGTTGCATCCTGGAGAGCTGTTAGTCTTGGGTTGACAACGCTAGGCATAAAATAGCACTGCCCTATGAGGCCATCATAATGTATTCATTAAGCAATAGGCCCTGAGCAGGGGGGGCATTACCACTTCATGTTACGGGCCCCAGCGAAACACCACTTACCTCATTCCCAGGCAGTGGAGGATGGCGGCCTTCAGCTACGAGGCTGCCCGGAGCGGGGGAATTAACGCTGCTAATGCCCCCATTCCGAGCCTCCTCATCGGCTGAGAGGCTGCCACCCCCCACCCCAACCAGGTAAAAGCACGCTTTCCAGATGATTTCCATACCCATATAGATTGCTGCATGTCTCTGATCTGTAGGTGAAACACCTGTTACTCCTCAATGTATACTGCTATGATATTGCAGGTAAAATGGTAATTTTCTTCCTTTTTTCAAACCCTCATAACATAGATGGCGAGTGTTACTGCATCAATAAATATACTACTAGTGAAATAATAATGTGTTTACCAAGAGTGTGTCGGGGGGAAATTCTCCCGGGGTCGGCTGGGCCGTCCGCAGACCTCCGGGCAGGGAGGCCCCAACTCCTCCTGCGTATCCCAAAAATGAGTATGAGGCACACGCAAGAAGCAAGGTGATTCTGCTGTTTATTAAACAAAACGGCAGGGATGGGTCAAGGATCGCACGCGTCCGTCCTGACACTCTTTCTCCATTCGTGGGGCTCGCAAGCCCTTTTTACCTTAGTATGACGCGCTACTTGCGTCACCTGGGATAGTTAGCAAAAAACCTATCGCCACTCTGGATTGGTTCCTCGAGTGGTAGGGTTAGTATAGCATACGTATATAGAGCGCTGTTAGTGGTTGAGGGTCAGTCAGGTGGTATACTTGGGTTGTCCCTTCTATTAGATACATGAAAATTGTTACATGAAGACCCCTGAGGATTGGCTAGTGTTAATGGCGTCAGTGATAAGTGCCCCATGTTCTGATTGGTCCACTCGCGAGCCCCCCCAGCCTGGGACCATCGTTGTTCCCAGCTCGCAGTGCACCTGTCATTTGCAACAATGTATAACTATGGGTATGTGCAGACAATGCGAGGATTTGTTCATATGCTGGAGGGCAGACTACTCCCACCGCCGTAGATGTCCATTGAGTCGCTTCATTGTTGCTGTCTGTGTCTCAAAACGTGGGATCCAGGCGCCTCCTTCCTCCTGGGTCTGGCACCCTGTCAGGTTCGGCTTGGTCACGTGAGGAGAGACCGTGGTTGAGGCAGAATTCTGCACATTTAATATTGCATTTTCTACTGTGTGTCTGGCTTAGTTTGCAGGTGTGACCTTGGCTTCGGCTTGTGGCATGCGAGTTTGCAACATTGTGCCCTTGACTGTCTGTTCTCGCCGGGCTCATTCTGCAGGGTCAGCAATTGTACTCTTGCTCGTTCAATGTTCATGGAGGCTCTTGCTTGCGGCCTACTTGGGCCTGGTGCATAGGTGGGGATGTTTGATGCACGGCGCTTTAGGTTATGGTATCATTTTGCCTTATCCTTAGTATCGTGTCTTCGTTATATTTCTCATTGCAATGCATGGGTTAGGAGAAGCGTCAGCAAGCATTTTAGATGAGTTCGTTGTGCGTCTTGCGTTTCTGCATTTTGAAAAACCTATGTGAAAAATAATAAAGATGCGCGTCAGTGGGTGTGTCCGTCACCTACGTCATAGCACTGGATATGTTCTTGGTGTGGATTGGTGTGGGACTGTCCAGTGTGCATGTTTGCACGGGTGTGCTGACCGTTGGCTAGGTCGTCATGGCATCTCTAACGATGTGTTTATTTACTGTTGAATGGTTCAGTCGAGTTCATCCATGCTGCAGGTGTCGGCATGGGCAGGGCAGGCTGGTGGGCACATCTGTATGTTCCTGTACCAGGGTGTTTGGTCGTCTGGTAGATAGGCAAACTCCTCTCGTGGCGGGTGTCTGGGCCGCGATCCTCTAGGCCAGGGGCGTGAGGGGATTGGTGGGAGTGTTTTGTTCCATTCTCCCACTTCAAGTGTCTTCAGCCACTTGAGTCACAAGCAGTATGTGTATTCTTACATTTGAAGTCCTGTTAACAGCAAGCATTGTCAAAGCCAATAGTGTGTGTATGTTTCTGGGCCTTTGCCATGCACAGCTACCATATGCTCAGTTGCTCACACAACTTTCTTGTTGTGGATAGTACTTTCCCATGAACGCACAAAAAACAAAACTGTTGGCTTTGCAATGCTTGTTTTTCGAAGTAAGTTTGCCTGGGTACTAACAAGGCTTCTGATTACCATACAGTGCTTCCTTGTCCCTCTTCATTTAATGTTTTCTTTACTCATTGTCAGAAATGCCTTTCTCGGTTGCTTTCGAATTTTGCAAAGAGGCTTAAACTCCTCAGCTCATATGCCGCATGCTTGCATGCTGGTAGTTACTCAGGCCCAGACCCAGAGGAACATGGAAGTCCTGCTAAGAGTTCATCCGAGATCCGGTGGTATCCTCTGGGTGGAATCGTGCAAAGCCTGGCAGATGCCAGTGGCTCGATATTGGCTCTAAATTCTTAGGTAGTTCATGGTGTTCAGGCTTTTAACTTGGCCAAGCCCCCAGTGCAATGTTGGGCTAAGCTTGTAGTTCTAACGGCGCGTTGTTGGCAAGCCGCCACATTACGAGTTCTACTCGCGGGGGCCGCTCTGCACCCCTGGTCAGACCAGACGTGCAGAGCGGCACACGTGAGCAGAACAGGATAGTAGCAACGGTACCGTTATGAACTGTACCATTGCCACCATCCTCCCCATTCCCATTGAGCCCTATGGGGCCTCAAATGGGAATGAGGACGTACTGGCGCCGGGTCCCGCAAAAGTGAAATTACTGGGCCTGCAGAGGTGGGAATGGCCCGGTAATTCCCCTTTCGCGGGACCTGGAGCCGGACCCGAGTTTGGGGGTAGCCATGCCCTTAATAAGGGCATGGCTACCTCCAAACTTGGTGCTGGCTGATGGACGCTCATTCGATTTTCACAGTTGAATGAAGCTTGGGACTGGTTGGAAGCGACACACTCGAACAGGTCTGAGAGTGCCAAGGAAAGTGGAGACAGACGACCGAGTGTGTCAAGTCATAATGATTTGGTAGCGCCTATCCCTACCTCCACTGGCAAAACCCTGGTGGGGCAAGACGAGCCTTGAAGCTGGAGGGGGATGGTGTAGTCGGTCTCCCATGACTAGCTGGGGGAAGTGGTCTGTCCTCTCAACCCCAGTTGGGTGTTAGTGATGCAGAAGTGGGGGTGGAGTGGTGGTCCATGGGGTGACACTGTCTGCGGGGACCGTACCATGGTGATTGGGGTGGGGAATTTGGGGCGGGATCAGACCAGGGAAGTGTGTTAACTAACACAATGGGCCTTATTACGATACGAGATAGGCGGCTGCAGAATGCACGGTGCCGGTAAAGGACCGGCACCGTTCATTCCGGGCCGCCTCATTACGAGGTCTGCAGCAGGTCCCACTAGGACGTCTGGTCAGACCAGACGTCCTTAGCGGCACCCGTGAGCAGACCAGGATGCTAACAACAGACCCATCATTAGGGGCCCGTTGTTAGCATCCTCCCCATTCCCATTGAGCCCTATAGGGGCTCTATAGGGGCTCAATGGGAATGGGGATGTACCAGGTCTGGGTCCCGAGAATGGGAATTACCGGGCCCGCTAAAGTCGGCATGGCTACCTCCAAACTCGTAATGAGGCCCAATGTGTCCTTGCTGCCATTAGATGGGATTACAGAGGGATAGGGGTGGGGGAACAGTTTGGCTCTTTATATGGGTGGGTGGGGGAGTTGCACTGGGGACATGTTTGTGGGTTTGTCTTGCTCTCCTCGATAGTTATCACCAGTTCACAGTTGATGTTGGGCGATGGATACACCATGTTCATAAGTTGAATGGGGTGTGGGGCAGAGGTTGGAGTTGGGGGTGGTTATTGTTGTAAGTGATTTCAATCCGGCACTTCACCTAAGTCAATGCCTAGCGTGTAATGCACAACTGAAATCCTTATTTATTTGTGCCTAAAAGTTCTTTTATTCTGAATGATGAACCACTTATATCACGCCCCTCTCTTTGAACCCCCCGGTCACACTGAACCAGGAATCAGGCCGGTTTGCAAAATTAAAATATTTATTTATATAGTTCACAATATGATCACACTATGTTTAATGGGTATACAATAATCACCAATGAGGTGATGTAATACTAAGCAATCTCTTTAATCTCAAGGAGTAATAATGATCAAAAACAATGCAGCACAGAAATAATACTTTTGTGTGTGTTCAAATCAAATAGCAAAGTGGTTACTATTTCCCCCTGCACACCCCTCAACCCCCCAATATGCAATATAAAGAGATAGAAGGAGATAGAGCAGGTATTCACGAATGCAGAATTCAACAAAAGGTCAATCCCAATTTCCCCCCAGCAAACACAAGAGAGAAACAGAATTGATTGGCAAACTGTCAATATGGTTTTAAAGTTATCTCGGAATGGATTGGGTAAAACACGAATATCGGCTAAATTGCTGAAATTGTTTAAATTCTAATGGGAGTCGCTTTATATAGTTACAGACAAACTCTAGCAATGATTTGACACTAATAGGCAATGTCAAAACTTAAAATTGAGGTCGGGTTCAATCAAAAGCTGTTTTACACGTTATAGAAATGTACCTAAAACAAAATTTGTGGCAAACCTTTCCGTGCGCGGTAATCGCGATTGCGGGGAAACTATATGGATTGGAGATGCGGTTTTTGGTTCTATAGAAAGCTGTGGATGTTAGCTACAGGCAGAAGTTTGTTCCTATCTTACAAATCGAGAAAGTTATGAACGTTTTGGTGGAGGTTGTTTTTCTGAGATAGGCGCAAAAATGGGAAACGGAAATGCACTTTAACAAGACAAATGGAATTTCTTTACACTAGATTATGACTAGAGAAAGAGAGAATGCCACACATGAATCTCCATCTATCCTGACCAGGGACCCTTCATGTGGTGGATAATCCATTTCTTTCTGGGATTCACAACCCTAGTGATTTATGAAATTAAATACAAATGAGAGACTTTACGCAAGAAAGTTCTGACAATTCAAAAGTATTCCTAACAAGATCAGGTTCAGAAAACAATATAGGATGGATTTAGGTAGGGATTACTATGGACAGTACATATGCTAGTGACACAGTCCTCCTATTCTATGGCTACTCACTATATATGTTTGAACAGAACTGTCAGGAATTCTGGTCCATCAAGATTTCTGGACAGGAATTCTTCTGGGCACACCGGACTGGGAAGCAAGGCACTCTGGTCTGCACGCTACAGCATGACTGGACTGGATCTGCAATGGCTCTCTGGTCACAGCACAGCACGGCACAACTGGATTGTGTCTTTTGATTCTGGTAATAATTATTTTAGCAGGAAAGCAGTTACAGCACAGCCCCGCTGTTCCTTTTGTTCCCGTTGGATTTTGTGGGATTCTTTCTGGTTTTTGAAATTCGAATGGGCCTTTCTGCTTGCCAAGTTTCTGGAGTCTGGAGCAAGGAATATGGATGGTTCTGTTTCAGTGTGCTTCGCCAGGATCAGGATAGTGGGTGAATCTGTGTGTCTTTCTAAGTCATCAACTTTCTCTATTTATACATATGATAAGGAGGTGTGTATGCTGGATTATCCTAAGCATGCCCCCTTTCCAGGCTATTGGCTAGGGTCTCCTCTCTCCCTTGATTGGAGGAGAAAACAGTATGTCACCATGATGATGTGGGTTTTATGAGTCAGAGAACCCTCTCCTTGGCTTTTGAACATAAAATCTAATTTTTGTACAATACATATTTACAAGTGTGCAATCTTTCTAACAAAAACATATATAGATTACATATTTTGTGAAGCAGATCCTCTTCCAAGCCCCGTCGCTGTAGAATCTTGGGTCTGCTTTTCACAGAATTTCGCCCTTTTTGTCCTGAGCACATGGTCCAATTCTGGAGCAAATTTCCACAAATGTGCACATGGTATATGGACATAAGCGTGTGAAGTTTCATGCTTTTAACATAAATACATTTGCTGCAAAACCATAATTTCCACGGTTACTTCCCAGAACATAGCACAGAGTTCTAGCACCTCTTAAAATGTGCAGCCAAAAATTAAATTCACATTTCTGGGGTTTACATATTTGTCATAATCTTACACAGTAAATTATCAGTCTTTTTAAAATGTGCTTTTTGTCCTTGTGAATCAACAACTGGTTGTCTGTTCCCGCCTCCTTCCTCTTCTTGCAGCTCAAGAGCAATCTCCTCCCATTTCCTTCTGCCAGAGGCCATTTACAATCCTTCCTGATTAGCATCTCCCTGAGCTGGAGAAAGTCCATTGTCTCCTTCCCACAGCAGCCGAAATCTCCTCCCACCCCTTAATCATCACATGGGTGTAAGTTCCGGGTGGAGAGATAGGCCTGGCCTTTGTGGGGGGAAGTTGTTATACTGGTTTGACTTGGAGTCAGTCTTAAATTCAAATGTCATTTTGTTGCAATTCATTCTTGGTTTAAAATAAACTTTCAATTTTTAAACAAGTAGCTAGAACACTTATTCCAGCTTCTAAACCATGAGATTTAAAGAGTGACAACCTAGGTTACTCTCAATGACAGGTCACTTCAATTTCAGACATTAGATTACAGTTGTACAAGTTTAAATCCTTATGATGCAATCCACTGACAGCTGTCATACAGGCGGCCGCTGGTAATGCACCCAGATTTTGACAGATTTCACAGGCAGGCACAATCTTGCTGTGAATGTTTTGATGACAGGTTCCGCTTTTCATGACATTTTATGTTCATAATGATTTCTTGAATGAAGTGACTATTAACACCCAGCAAGAATATTGGATGTTTTATGGTGTTTTGGACCGGCATTCTGCAGTTTCAGCAACCAAGGAAAAAGATTTCAATTTCAAGATTCTGGATTCCTTTCAGCAAAACACTGCTTTTCATGCAGTCTCCATTTTTATTTGTTGGGCCACCCAGTGACATGTTTCAGGAGTGCGCTCTCTGTTCCGCCACTGACAACATGCATAGATTTGGCAGCCATCTTTTCGTGTTGCAAAAGGCGATTTCCATGGGTTTTGGCGCGCATAGGGGTTTTGCGGCCATTTTGATAATTCTGGCACCATCAGCACACAGTGATGCCACAGGGCAGAGCATAAGTGGGTTAATACATCCCACATTGTTGTTTGGTCTATGTTATTCACAGCACGGACGTATACTGGTGAAGAATTGGGCTCTATTTTGGACCAAACCGCTCAGCATATTTGATGACTTTAGTGCTTGCCTGAATCAGTGGAATGTGTGATGCCCATTATCAGAAGATAGTTTGCAGGTGTTGGAATGTTAACAGTCTTTGTGATAAAATCAAGCCCACCCTTGTGTTCCTTCAAGAAACACACCTCATGGTTACATAATGTGGTTTCTTTAAACGCTCCAACTACACTGTTCAGGTTCATGCAGGTTCACGAGGGGCTCCAAAGGGGTGATGGTGGTGATCTGGAAACAAGTCCCCGTTATGATCTCGGAAGAATATCCTGATAACGGGGTTACTTGGGGAGACGACTCTGGGGCTCCTCAATGTGTATGCCCTACCGCCACTAAAGATTGAGCTCCTACATGAGTTACAGGGACTATTCGTGAAATATCAAGTAGATTGTTGGCTTGTGGGGCACGACTTTAATGTAGTGACAGACTATAACTGGATCACACTAGTGGGGTGTTCTATAGCCGTTCGGAGCCCCACTATTTTGTGCTTGGTTTGGGCCTGTCTGATGTGTGGTTTATGGCACATTCGCAGAAACAAGGGTACTCCTTCTATTCGGGTATCAACTTTCCATTTGTCCTCCACTCAGAAATGCATTAGGTTAGTGATGCCGAGCAGCTGCCAAGAGGCATCTCTGATTACTCCTCGTTGATGGTATCCATGGATTCGGAGGGTAGGCCAAGCCATCCCTCCTGGATACTGAATGCATATTTCCTGGGCTTCCCCGAGGGGGTTAGTAGGCTACATGAAAAAACAACAAAGTATTTTTACCTCAATGTAGCCACGTGCGGAGTCCCGAACTGCTCTGGGAGGGATCTAAGGCATTTATTCGAGGGAAGGTTATTTTGGTGCTTGTCGCTAGGGAAAAAGAGAGGATGACTAAAATTACAGAGGTGGAATTCCAGATATTGCAATAGGAACAAGAATTCCTGGCAGACCAGTCCCAATACAAGCAGCAATTGCTGCTTCAGGCCCTGCCATTCCTATATTACCCTTTCAACGGATATCACAATACAGGCCTATCTGGCGTACCGGACCAGGGTGTATAAGACGGGGGCAGGGCAGGTAAGCTGCTGGTATGGCTGTAGCTGTGAGTCTCGCAGACTATACATATAGGTAAAATGACGAATGTAGGTGGTCAGGAGGTGTGAACACACAGTGCCTCAACATATTTGGAGATGTTGGAAGACATTCCTCTCCCACACATCACAGAGGTGCAGAAGGAGGTTTTGGATGCTGAGATCTCAAAGGAGAAAGTGGTGGCTGCAATATCGTCACTACAGTTGGGTAAGACTCTGGGACACAGTGGCTTCCCAGTAGAGATGCAGGAAAGGCTGTGTGAGAACATTTTGGGGCCGATGCAAGCTTTGTTTCAGAATAGTAAGGATGAGGGAATACTGTCCCCTGACCTACAGCAAGCAACAATCATATTGATACCAAAGAAAGACAAGCCACCATATAAATGCTCCTCATACCGGCCCATCTCGCTACTCAATATGGAGACTAAGGTAATGGCCACAATCATGGCTACAAGGCTAAATACTGTCTTACAAGCACTGATCAATCATGATCAGAATGGGATTCTGCTAGAAGGGTGACCCACATGAATATCCATAGGCTCCAAGTGGCTCTTGAGATGGCCGATCACATGCCGGAGCCATTGGCAGTGGTGGCTATTGACTTTCAGAAAGCCTTTGACTTTGGTGTGGGAGTTTATTTGGGCCATGCTGGCGGGCATGGGTTTTGGACCGGTCTTTTTACAGTGGATGAAATTACTATACGTAAGCCGCCTTGCGAATATCCGGTCAGCAGGGTGACTCCTGGAAGGTTTCCTTTGGATAGGGGAACAAGACAAGGATGTCCGCTCTCCCCAGCGCTGGTCATCTTGGCCATGGTGCCTTTGGAAATTTGGCTTAGAGGTGACCCTCTTATGAAGGGTTTTGGGTGGCCAACGGGTCACAAAGATCACGTATAATTATATGCAGATGACCTCCTGTTATATGTGGGGAAACCCAGAGGTCGATCCCAAGGATCATGGAAATACTATGGATACACGGGGGGCAGAGTGGCCTCAAGGTCAATTGGGATAAGTCTATCTCTTCCCAGCACAAGGGGGCCCTGAGTCTATCCCGGACAGTTGTGTGTTCAAAGTCGCAGTCAGTTCATTTAAATATCTGCGCATACATATTTTCCATGACCCATCCATCTTCCTTGCATGCAATTTGACACCCATATCCGACAGATTTACTGCGAATGTTAAACTCTATTCGGGTCTTCCCCTGTCACTATTGGGCAGAGCAGCAACGTACACATTGATGACTCTACCCAGAGACTTGTATGTTCTCTCCAATACCCCCGTAAGATCTCGGAACATTGAAAGTGCTTTGAGCAAGTGGCTATGGCGGGGGCCAAAGTGGGTGGTTCTCCATTAATCTCATAAAAAGTAGTACGAGTTGGGGAAAGAACGAGAAGAGAAGCCGGCTGGGTGGGAGTAGCGATACTGCAAGCTCCGTTATGGAATAATAGGGATCGGCCAGAACTAGGTAAGCCGGGTTTTGCACCTCTTTGGTCTGGTAAAAATATATGGGTGCTGGGAGACATGTTTTTAGAGGGACGCCTACAGTCCTTTTCAGAGATGCAACAAGTAGCAGTACTAACAAAATAACACGCCTGTCGCTATATTCAATTCAGGCCCAGAGCAGTCGCTATTACAAGCCAATGTATATACTGAACTATTGCTCAAGGCGGCGATCTCCACTTTATACCAAAGTCTCTGTAGTTTCAATGCACAGCCCTTGAACGAACTCTTTGAAAAAGGGTCCGGTGATATAAGTCTCATTGCAGCAGAGGACTGGCAGGAGGCCATTGTGTTCCCCAGACAGATAGAAATCCCATCCCATTTTAGACCCATCCAACTAAAAATGTTATATAGAATATACTACACTTGAGAAATGTTGTTTCAATGGAACTGTGCCACCGATTCCAGTTGTCTGCAGTGCCACGTTGGTCAGGGAACATGTTATCACACTGCCTGGGAGTGTTCGAAGATTCAGAACTTCTGGAGCAGGTTTATCAATAAGATCTCCAGGATGGTGTCCGAACCGGTACCTGTGGTACCAGCATTGTTGTTGCTGAGTATTTGGGGAGACATGGATAACTCTCGATATGAGAAGCTGTTCATGGCAAATGCACTGATTGTGGCCAAGAGGAGCATTGTCATGCCGTGGGGGGCGAGGGAACTACCCCCATTCTCTAATTGGGTGATGGACATGGACAATTGCAGAGCGATTGAAGACCGGGTATATAGGTCTTGGGGTTGACCCTCTAAGTTTGGAAAGATATGGGATAGATGGGATATATGGGAGATCGCAGACTGATGGCAACATGTGTCCGGGAGGGCGCTGGTATCTTGTACTTCCTTATGCTGTTTTGAGCCATTTGGGCCTTTATGCCTACACGTCATTTATCCTGTGCTGTGATTTTTGTGTTTTGATTGTATGTTTTGTTGTTACTTTAAAATTAATAAAAATAAATATTAAAAAAAGAACTGCCAATAGATTCCCTCCTTCTCATCAGGGCCTCTGGAAGCACTTCTCAACCCTTACCCCATCACCGAGCACTTAGTACAGTTAGACCAAATAAAGTAGGAAACTGATAAAAGCTGTGCCATGCCCAACTCCTCACACACATTGCCAACCAGTAGCCCCACCACCTTGCCTTAATACTCTGCCTTCTATGCAACAAAAGAGGAGGAACCCCGAACCCATAAGCTATATACAACAGTCAATATCTATACCTCAACGTTTGCCACACCAGCAAAGCTGTGATGAGGCAGCTATATGTGTAGGGCATGGTGGATTGAGTTGTATGGTATTTGACACACAATGCATATTAAAACAAGGGGGTCTACAAGGGTTAAACTGTAAAGTGTTTAGAAGTTAAGAAGGCTTCCCTCCCTCAACCTGGGCTTTTAGCGGTTTGTATTGTTTAGTGTTGTGTAAAGTTCATTATTGAACTGAATACGAATAAATAAATAAACAAATAAATGATAAATCATTGTTTGATATGTGAGGGTAGTCAATTTATTACCAAAGCAAAAATGTATTATTTCAAATCGGATATGTATTTATGGAACTTAATTTTACATTTTGGATTTTTGGGTTGTAAAGGCTTGTGCTGTTCGTTAAATGATTGACCGCATTTAGCCTCCATTCTTTGTATTGTCAGTGTTCTGTGCCATAGCACAATAAAGTTGGGTATATTGAATTATGGTTCATGATAAGAATTGTTTCTCCACTTTAATCCCAGGAATGGGAATTGTCAACCATTATGTCTCCTATGGATGACCCTATGTATGCTCTCCTCCAAGAAGAGTAAGAAATATTAACATGCACATGGCAGCAAATTGAAAACACAACATAAGAATTCCCAAAGAACAAGGGAGCTTTTGTTTTAAAAGCTGCCACACACTAAACAGAGGTTTAAATATAATGCACAATTGTATTCCATATCCCTCTGTCAGACTTGGCAGGGGTACAAGTGGGATAAAGTTCAGGCTCTGGTGGAATAACTATTTTTACCCTGCAAGTGGGGCAAGCATTCCTTGCCAACGAAATGAGTTCTGCATGTGGTCAACAGAGAACCTGTGGGTGGATCCCGCCAAACCCCCTTTAAAACCAGCTACACATAGTTTAGTTTAGTTTCTTTATTTGTACCGCGCATCGAACCCTCGGGTAACTGGGCAATTAACATGTATACCTTTGTCTGGGAATGAAAACATTCAAACCCCCCACTCTGCATTCATCACGCATGAGTGCTACTTCCCGACACGTATCAAATGTGGCTGGGTGAGTTCAACTAACAATGTGCCCATTTGGGTTTAAAGGGGCCATGCAGTGAATGATGCCACAAAAGGTCGCACACCCCAACCGGACATGAAGGAGACTTTCTGGAATCATCAGTATTGGGGATTGCTGGTGACATAAGATTGATGAAGAGCTCTCGAAATGGAAGAAATCCTTTTCACTAGATGGCCCTTTTAAAATACCAGACGAGTTGCCGCTCCCTACACTCTCACATCCAAACTCCTGACTGTTTAGAGCAGGGTCGTCCAACTTCAGGCCTCGAGGGCTGGGATCCAGACGGGTTTTCAGGATATCCCTCATTATTATTCATGAGGAAAAATGTGCATACATTTAGAATCAGTGTATGCAAATGTATCTCATGAATATTAATGAGGGGTATCCTGAAAACCTGACAGGTTTCCGGTCCTCTAGGCCTGGAGTTGGACAACCCGGAGAGGGTTATTCTGAAACACCCCCAAACCTTATTGCCATACACGAGAATGGTACACAGGAGGGCAGATCTTCTACTCACACAGGAGCTGGGGAAACATACTATAACAAAAGAAATGTTCCTGGTGGACCAGGTTAATACTTCATAAACCAACCATGAGTACAATACATGCAACACAGTTAGTAGCTAGTTATCCAAGTCATGAAATATACTCATATCATTACTAATCAATGTATTGTTCTCCATAACTACAAATCCCGTCACCCAGAGACATTAATCAATCAGGTCTCATACTTTACACATTCATTACAACATTATTCGCATAGTATGTCTGACAGCATATATTAGCTGGTGCTAGAGAACCAATCATACCTAATGGTGCTCAGAGTGTCAAAGTGAAATATTGCAAAAAACAATAGTGTCGGTGAGCTTCAAAACCAGGGTTGACGCTATAGAAAGTGTCACAGGGACATGAATGTGGCATGAGAAGCGTCTCGGGGAGTCAGATGGAATCGCCTTCCTCAGGACCAAGAAGCGCTCTGGTAAGAAAAAGAGGAACACGAAAAATGGACAATGCATTTCCTATGAAGGTACACCTCTTTTTCAGAAAAAGAGATTGTTTGGACATATTCAAAAGGCTGGCTGAAGCTGAAGCGAATATCTTCCTTCACCCAAATGAGTAGCGAGGCAGCATGAGAGCTATACATAACGTCATTTGGGGCTATCCAGGGGTAGCAGATGTTACTCCTCACTGCCATTTTTGTAGCCCTGATGCTGCTCTTGAGAACCCTAGCTCAAGTCTTAGATGTAGCATCACTTCATAGACATCATTTGGGGGTAGCCAGGGGTAGCAGCAGCCACTCCTCACTTCCCCTTTGGTAGTCCTGGTGCTGCTCTTGAGATCCCAAGCTCAAGTCTTAGATGTAGCATCACTTCATAGACATCATTTGGGGGTAACCAGAGTAGCAGCTGCCACTCCTCACTTTCACTTTGGTAGCCCTGCTGCTGCTATTGAGATCCCTAGCTCTAGTCTTAGATGCAGCGTCACTTCATAGATGTCATTTGGGGTATCCAGGGGTAGCAGATGTTACTCCTCACTGCCCCTTTCGTACCCTTGGTGCTGTTATTGAGATGCCTAGCCTAAAATGCAGCATCACTTCATAGACATAATTTGGGGGAATCCAGTGGTAGCAGCTCCTACTCCTCACTGCCCCTTTGGTAGCCCTGTTGCTGCTCTTGAGATCCCCAGCTATAGTCTTAAATGTAGCATTGCTTCATAGACGTCATTTGGGGGTATCCAGGGGTAGCAGATGTTACTCCTCACTCCCATTTTGGTAGCCTTGGTGCTGCTCTTGAGATCCCAAGCTCATGTCTTATATGCAGCATCACTTCATAGAAATCATTTGGAGATAGCCAGGGGTAGCAGATGTTACTCCTCGTTGCCCTCTCGGTAGCCCTGGTGCTGCTCTTGATATCCCTAGCTCTAGTCTTAGATGCAGCATCACTTCATAGATGTCATATGGGGGTATCCAGGGGTAGCAGCTGTCACTACTCACTTCCCCTTTGGTAGCCCTGGTGCTTCTCTTGATATCCCTAGCTCTAGTCTTAGATGCAGCATCACTTCATAGATGTCATATGGGGGTATCCAGGGGTAGCAGCTGTCACTCCTCACTTCCCCTTTGGTAGTCCTGGTGCTGCTCTTGATATCCCTAGCTCTAATCTTAGATGCAGCATCACTTCATAGATGTCATATGGGGGTATCCAGAGGTAGCAGCTGTCACTCCTCACTTCCCCTTCGGTAGTCCTGGTGCTGCTCTTGATATCCCTAGCTCTAATCTTAGATGCAGCATCACTTCATAGACGTCATATGGGGGTATCCATGGGTAGCAGCTGTCACTCCTCATTTCCCCTTTGGTAGTCCTGGTGCTGCTCCTGAGATCCCAAGCTGGAGTCTTAGATGCAGTATCACCCCATAGACGTCATTTGGTGGTATCCAGGGGTAGCAGCTGCCACTCCTCACTTCCCCTTTGGTAGTCCTGGTGCTGGTCTTGAGATCCCTAGCTGTAGTCTTAGATGCAGTATCACCTCATAGACGTCATATGGGGGTATCCAGGGGTAGCAGATGTTACTCCTCACTGCCCTTTCGGTAGCCCTGGTGCTGCTCTTGATATCCCTAGCTCTAGTCTTAGATGCAGCATCACTTTATAGACGTCATGTGGGGGTATCCATGGGTAGCAGCTGTCATTCCTCACTTCCCCTTTGGTAGTCCTGATGCTGCTCTTGAGATCCCAAGTTCGAGTCTTAGATGCAGCATTACTTCATAGACATCATTTGGGTGTATCCAGGGGTAGCAGATGTTACTCCTCACTGCCCCTTTGGTAGCCCTGGTGCTGCTCTTGATATCCCTAGCTCTAGTCTTAGATGCAGCATCACTTCATAGATGTCATATGGGGGTATCCAGGGGTAGCAGCTGTCACTCCTCACTTCCCCTTTGGTAGCCCTGGTGCTGCTCTTGATATCCCTATCTCTAATCTTAGATGCAGCATCACTTCATAGACGTCATATGGGGGTATCCATGGGTAGCAGCTGTCACTCTTCATTTCCCCTTTGGTAGTCCTGGTGCTGCTCCTGAGATCCCAAGCTGGAGTCTTAGATGCAGTATCACCCCATAGACGTCATTTGGTGGTATCCAGGGGTAGCAGCTGCCACTCCTCACTTCCCCTTTGGTAGTCCTGGTGCTGGTCTTGAGATCCCTAGCTGTAGTCTTAGATGCAGTATCACCTCATAGACGTCATATGGGGGTATCCAGGGGTAGCAGATGTTACTCCTCACTGCCCCTTTGGTAGCCCTGGTGCTTCTCTTTATATCCCTAGCTCTAGTCTTAGATGCAGCATCACTTCATAGATGTCATATGGGGGTATCCAGGGGTAGCAGCTGTCACTCCTCACTTCCCCTTTGGTAGTCCTGGTGCTGCTCTTGATATCCTTAGCTCTAATCTTAGATGCAGCATCACTTCATAGATGTCATATGGGGGTATCCAGAGGTAGCAGCTGTCACTCCTCACTTCCCCTTTGGTAGTCCTGCTGCTGCTCCTGAGATCCCAAGCTGGAGTCTTAGATGCAGTATCACCCCATAGACGTCATTTGGTGGTATCCAGGGGTAGCAGCTGTCACTCCTCACTTCCCCTTTGGTAGTCCTGGTGCTGGTCTTGAGATCCCTAGCTCTAGTCTTAGATGCAGCATCACTTCATAGATGTCATATGGGGGTATCCAGGGGTAGCAGCTGTCACTCCTCACTTCCCCTTTGGTAGTCCTGGTGCTGCTCTTGATATCCCTAGCTCTAATCTTAGATGCAGCATCACTTCATAGATGTCATATGGGGGTATCCAGAGGTAGCAGCTGTCACTCCTCACTTCCCCTTTGGTAGTCCTGGTGCTGCTCCTGAGATCCCAAGCTGGAGTCTTAGATGCAGCATCACTTCATAGACGTCATTTGGTGGTATCCAGGGGTAGCAGCTGTCACTCCTCACTTCCCCTTTGGTAGCCCTGGTGCTGCTCTTGATATCCAAAGCTCTAATCTTAGATGCAGCATCACTTCATAGATGTCATATGGGGGTATCCATGGGTAGCAGCTGTCACTCCTCATTTCCCCTTTGGTAGTCCTGGTGCTGCTCCTGAGATCCCAAGCTGGAGTCTTAGATGCAGTATCACCCCATAGACGTCATTTGGTGGTATCCAGGGGTAGCAGCTGCCACTCCTCACTTTCACTTTGGTAGTCCTCGTGCTGGTCTTGAGATCCCTAGCTGTAGTCTTAGATGCAGTATCACCTCATAGACGTCATTTGGTGATATCCAGGGGTAGCAGCTGCCACTCCTCACTTTCACTTTGGTAGTCCTCGTGCTGGTCTTGAGATCCCTAGCTCGAGTCTTAGATACATGCACAAATATGAAAGAAAGCGAGTACAGCTTCAGAAATGCTGGGACTGCATTGCCTTCTGTTAGAAATCTTTCACCAATCTCACTAGGAAGTGTTCCTCTTTCATTGAAAGCACCATGTGTGGTGCAAATGGCTATGGGGCCTGAGTGCCTCCAGTACTAATGATCAAATGTCAATATTGAACTGGGGTAGTTAGGCTTTCATGGTTTGAGGTCCGCACTGCAAACTCTGCAAGTGCAGAGAATACAGGATTGTGTTTATGTTCATTAGACATCTCAGAAATCCAAGTACTGTCATATACAGATATGCAAATATAGACATGTATTCTGTTCTGCCTCATTCCCTCCTTAAAGAGGGAAACAAGTTGCATCATTTGTTTATGGCAGATTGTTTCAAATAGACAAAGATATTATTTGCACCTATAGCTTCACTCTCCCAACAATATAATCAACTGTATTAAAAGTGAAATTTATATCTAGTAGTATAGCCAACATCTATCTCTATATAACAAACACCCAAAGTAATCAATGTGGATTGTTTACTGTGTATCCACAGGTTGTGGCCCAATCATATTAAGACACTGTCCTAGGTGTGGCATAGTTGATGCCTAAAATAATGTTACAATTGCTGGTGATGTCATCAGGGTTGAAGGTCACGTGTCATCTCCGGAAAGATCATTATTTCCAGAGATCATATAATATAATTACCTGTGATGTCATTGGTGCTTGATGACACCTTTGCTACCCTGGCATGTTGCTGATTGACATTCCTGCATCAGTGGACAATATAGATAGTTAACCCTCCAAGAGGCCAAAGATTAAATTAGCAACAGCTCTGCAACTGTCTCTTTAGCAAGAATGATGCAGACCAGTCTTTTTTTTTGTATGGATGTTTTTATTGATGTGCTGATCTAGGGTCATTATCAAGTTTATGTTTTATTTATTTAAAGATGTGAGGAGCGGGAGGGAAAAACAAGAACAATGAGGGTGTTCATAGGATAGCAGAATTTGGAGTACAAAGATCAAGCTGCCGACTCCCCTCTCTACATCCACCACAGGCTGTTCAATCCTGAAATTACCACTCTCGCCTGAGCATGCTCACATCCTTACACATTCCCACTTACACCGATGAAATCCTCACAGTCTCACCCCTTAAAAAGCTTACCAGACCTGCCCAAATGATTTTCCTTAAAATAGTCAATACCTCCCTTAATAAGGGTATAATACCTGAAGTGCTAAAAACAGAACGTATAAATGACCCACTCCTGAAAAACTATCTGGCAGATACCAGGCTGTCCAGATGGCCTCCCTCAGGTCCAAATTACACTCTATCACTTGTGGAGTCCCTCAAGGCTCCATTCTCTCACTGGTCATCCTTGCCCTCTATAGACTATTACAACATCGCGATACACCTTTGTGCTGAGGATACACACTTGTATATGAAGGTCAAAGGCCCACACGATAAAGCTCCCCCTAACTCATGCTTTCAAACCCTTTAAACATGGATAACAAGTGCCTAATTAAAGCTTAACCATACCATGACCAAATTCATACTCCAGGAACCCACTCAAGGTGGATGGATGAAATGTGCCTGGACAGGTTCAACCCTCAATTCAACCACCAGGGAAAATCCCTAGGCTTCACTGTGGATAGCAATCTATTATTCCAACAGCACATTAGGGAAATACCTTGGTAGTGAATATCTCTAACCCACAAGAGGAAGCATTTCTTTCCCTAGGACTTCCAAACGGCAGTGCAGGCCCTAATGCTCTAGCATATCGACAGGGGTAACAACCATGTTGCAGTATTCCCGGCTGCTCCCAAGGCACCCCCCAAAGCGGGGCGTAATGCTAGGGCTTGTCTTATCCCCGGCTCTAGAAAATCTGACCACATCACTGCCGCTTTTTGCAAATTACACTAGTTCTTCATCTTATCAAGGGTCTGGTTAAAAACTGCCTTCCTCAGCTTCAAGGCATCCACCACCGGTATGCCTGCCTACCTGTATAGCTAATCGCAAAACATGGAGCAGTACATGGTCATCTCTCAGTAAGACGATCTTCAGACTGGAAACTTGATTGGCTTGCACAGAGAAAACTAGGACACAGTCATTCTCATGCTATGCTTCGGTTCTCTGGAATCGCTCGAAGTCACCTTCAGTTAAAGAAATAACTAAATACTTGACTCTTGCAACGACACCTTGGTGTGACCTATAATAGACCTAGATTGCAGTAATCCAATGCACTCCACCATACTTATTTTGTACTGTGCTAACTATTACTAATATTGTATTGATGACTTGTTAAATTCTTCCTACCGATGTTTTGCTCAATAACATCCCATGCATAGGTTTGCACTATAAAAATATATAACAATAAGAGTAATAAGTGGAGAGGGTATCATGATGGCTCATCAGCATTTACATTACAAAGAAAGTATGGTTTACACTTAGATTGATAAAGTTGTACCACTGGTGTTGTTTACAGATCTGCACCATGGGTATACCTTTAGTTGGCGGTGGTTGCAAGGGATGTTCATCTGTTGGAATTAAAAAAGTATCTCCTCCCAAAACCTCCAATTGAATGTTATGAGGGACGGAGGAGTATGTCATCTTTAGCTAATTCCCCTCCCACAGTCCAACATCGCCCAGGTGCAAAATGTTATACACTGAGGCAACCAACCGCCGACATCCCAAACTAGTGCAGCAAATGATGAACACGATGTGAGCTAAAGATGGCGAGAATGACAAGACAGATTATAATTTTAATGATAAATGTTCTTTTATAACTCGCTTAATATCGAAGACCAGTTTCTAAGCGCGAGACCAGGATTCAGACCTGTGTTGATATGCGTTGTCTTGCTTCCAAGACAAGCATGTTGCTCCTGAGCTATCCCTCCGGCCCTAAATGATAAGACCATACACACACATCTGCTACAAATGAAGTACACATGCACTCAACACGAAGAACATGCACTAAGTCAAATATGTATTTATACATGAAGAATGTTTACATTTGCAACCACAAAGACATGAAGAACATAATATAAGCAATAAATAAGCTGAATGCAACACATATGACACACGAATATAGCTCACTAAAATAGAAACGCAGCAGTAATGAGCAACCATCTTTTCTAAAATGGAAGCTGCATCCCGCATCTAAAGTGAACGAAAGGCCTAAGGTTTCACAAGAATTCAAAATGCTAAATAACAAGATGAAGATCCGTGCAGAGCTCAGACAGTACCTCAAAGTCCCAGCTAAGGTTACAAAGAACCAAAGGAGGGTCTGCATGCTCCAGATAAGGCTCCAGAAAAGGATTCCCAAGATGCAAGAAGTTTCAAAAATTGAAAAGCGAACAATGCCCAGTGAAAACGAAGCGCATGTGTTTACAAAGTACAGGAAGTTCAAATGTAAGTTGGTCACCTACATTTTAAGTACTCACGATAATAAATTGGCATTTCTATTTTGAAAATGTGCAGAATGCGCAAAGAATATTGAGCAAACCATTCATATTTTAATTTCATAATATCAAAAAATTGTCTCATGTTTTGATTCACCGGATAACACAAGTACAGGAAGTTCAAATACAACAATACAAAACAACTTAAACCCTCCTGAGGAACCATTTTCTTAAATGGGGAAACGCGTGTCGGGGGGATTGTGAAAAAGAAAGAATGTTCAAGAAGATAATGAATGTTTATTGTTGAATTCGACAAAATGAATGTTGACAAGGAATGTCTACCAGTTAATTATGATAAATGATTGTTGAAAACTAAAGAAAAAAAAATTGAATTAAAACAAATATTGGAGCACAAGATCAATACGACTAGTTCTTTATATTCATTATGTTTCAGTCATTGGGCAGTCTCAATGAACAAGTCTCAATCTGTGTAGCTCCAGAATTTTGAACATTGAGATAAAAATTAAGAATACTCGCCACCAGTTGTTATAGGCTGCATTTATTATTTTTTGCAAGAAATATACTCCCAAATTAATGAAAGTCTGGAAAAGTACAACCACCCATTTGTGAACTAGATATACGTTCTATGAAGAGTAAGCTCAAGCGAGTGCCTAGTGCTAGAGAAAATGAAGAGATTTGAAAAATAATACAAAATGCGTTCCTCTCACACGTGACCCATAATTCAAGAACACTGTCTATTCTTTAGTACAGAAACAGATAAGACTCCTGATTTACCCCTCGCACATATTCGCAGACATTGGGAACTGTACATCGTTAACTACAAAGCTGATCACCCTGACTCAAGGCTTCGGAGATGAGTGATGGTATTCTTCTTGATTTAAAAAAACAGCTTGTGGACCTCTACTCCCCTAATCCCCTACTCCCAACTTGGCCCATGTTTTCATGATCTGTCAGTTGTTCATGGTTGGTCAGCAAGATACCAACCAAAGAAAACCCCCCAGTGCCAGGCCAGCCAGTATATACTAAGCTAACCAATCATTTGCTGTAAAGGTGCTGTCTTAGTTTTGTTATCAATTTAGAGAGTGTCCCAGGAGGAACCAGTAGATAAGTGTTACCCAATGAGAAGGTTAACCCTTATAGAAAAGTATATGTAGTTTATCCCCTGACCAATTTCATCATTGCATAGGTTTCGTATTCTGATATCACCATTATGACCTATTTTTAGTTTAAAATACAAGGATTTGTATGACGGGCTCTGAGAGTCGCAAGATTCAATGCTTGTATGCTGTCCCTGCTTTATGTTGGATTGGTAATAAAGCAGGCTTTTGCCTTTCACGTTGACTATTTCTGTTATGGAGTTTGGGATTTTCCAGTCTCTCATTTCTGCTTAACCTGCGGTTTTCCAGACCATCTTAAGCTATGGTAGCCAAGCTGTTGGTTGTCCAGAGTACTCAAAATGTCAACGTTTCCCTGTTGTGGCCCAAAGTATGCAAGGGGACCTGTGGAGACGGGTATCACAAACAGAGAAAGGTCAACATGAGCCCCCTTGGATAAATTCCAGTCCTATCTGCCTGATTGGGGGAGACTCGACACCGAAGGCCCTCGGCTGATCCATCGGTCTGAAAAAAAGGAAACAGAGGAGGGAATTGTTCATATATGGGTGGAGTTGTGGTAAAATAAAGGTTTGATGATGATGGATAGCCTGTGACAAGGTTACAGAAGACTTCACAATGCACCTCATTAAGAGATATGAATTGTGATGAATACATCCTGAACAAGGTCACAGAAGATTGCGTAGTGCACATCGTTACGAGGTAATATTAATACAAGATTTCCTCAACAGGAGTTGGGAAGTCGGCAGCATTGTATTTGTAGTGTATTCATTTGTTTAATGATTGCTCGAGCCAGCCTTAGGTTGTAAGGTGGTTTAGAGTTTGTGAAACTGGATTTGTGTTTATTGGTGTATATTGTGGAGGAAGTGAAGTTGTGATGTGGACCATAGGGTGCGGTCTGGAGCGTGGGTGGTGTTTGTGGTGTTGCCCTGGTTTTTTTATTGTGAAGTAGAAATGTGGTGTTGGGGAGAAACCTAGAAGCATTGGGAGTAAAGGGAAACATTATTGGGGAAGAGTGTGAAGAAGGGGTGCACAGAGAGTAAGTTGGAATTTAAATAGTGGTTTGGTACGTATTGATGGACTAAATTGTGACACGCCATCATGGGAGATACTCCCCTTATTCATTTATGTAAAGCATTACCCTGGTACAAGGACAAGATAGTAAAATACCACGCTCAATGAGTTCAGGACACTGCAGACAAGATGTTTATACCTTGGTCACAGGAGGGCACACTTTGGAGATCTGTACTGCAACACATAACAAAATATTTACATGCGGCATGCAAAGGGAAGCAGTTAGAAAAAGGACTAACCATTCTGGAACTGTGGAAAATGTATCGAGATGAGATGGAGGAACCACCTGTTGAAGAGTGGATGAATAATGAGCATGAGGAGGTGGGCACAGCACCCACAGCTCCGGCTGAACCCCAGAGTTGCGATCCATCTCCTGAAACACAGGGACTATAAACATTACAAGAATTAAAAGCAGCACAGGATGCACTAACCCAATGTATGTGCCCTGCGCGTACAGTAGTGAAGCTGTTATAAATGGAGTAAAATAAATAAAAATCAGTGTCCACACGCGATGAATATGATGAGCGTTGTGAGCTACAGGCAAAACTGACAGAGGATGAGGAGGAGGTCCAGAGACAGAGAGACAGGCAGGGCAATAGTGTGGAGACAGTGATTGCCCCCAACAAATGGGTGGGATGAAAAATAATGCTTAAATTAGATGGCAAGGCTATGGTCAATTTTAAAGAAAGAGAAAGGGAAGTCAGAAAAAGACAGGAGAAGGAAGAGGAAGAGTAAAGGGAATAGGTAAAAAGAGAAAGAGAATTGGAAAGAGGGTGTGCTCTAGCACCTTGAAGTGTCTTTGTCTCAGACCAAATAACCAGACAGACTCAAAGAAGAGGGTAAAAGGCTGCTTTTATCTCAATGAAGAAATGCAGGTTTAATCGTCATTCATCAAATTGATTCATGCAGGATCACAATGTCTTCTTGGTTATATTTAGTTTATATAATGCTAGATGCATCATCTATGATGTCATCCTATGTGGCATATTACAAAAACCTATCGATGGGGTGGGGTTGGATCAGGGGAGCATGTCTACATATAGAATGCATGAGTATGAATCTCCCATTGGCAGTCCCTTGTCTGTAAGACACGCCCTGAGCCATGGGCGTAATTTTAGGGGGGGACAGAAAATGGCAGCAGAATAATACTTGCAACATTCTATGTAAAAGTGCATGGCAGGCTTTTCTGATTGGTTGGCAAACCAAATCCAATCTTAGACATTTCGGCTCGCTAGCAGCATATACATAGAAAAGAAAAACACGTGCTTGGAGATATGTCAGCTCTCCCCTTATTTTCCAACTATCCTCTCTCATCAGTAGGCCTCATGCCAGTGTCTTCTGTTTGAAGGGAGAGGGGAGGGGAAAACAGGGCAGCAATGCTCTGAGTAAGTGCCACCAGGGCAGCGTGGCTCTGGGTAGTGCAAGGATAACAAGGGACTGTAGGGTTTCAGTTACAGACCCTAACTGCGTGGTAGGCGTGGAGGCATTGCAAAGGTGATTGATCAAGAAAGAGCCTGGATTCAGTGAGACAGAGGGTAGCCAAGCAACCAGTTAGTACAGCGGACATATAGGTCAGCAGGGGAGGGAGAGAGAGATAAAGCAGAGCAGAAGAGGGACATTTTGAGCTGTTTCCGGAGCTTCAGGTGGTCTGGCTCAAGTCTGGGAGGGTCAGGGAGGCCATTTCAGAGGGAGGCACCTACAGGGGAGAAGGATCTAGCCCTCCACTCTCTTCCTGGAGAAGCATCTAACCCTTAGGGCTCGAGAAGGAAGGTATTTTGGAAGATAGCCTTGGATGTAGTGCAGATCTCAGCCCCAGAAAGCCTTGTGGACAATGAAAAGGGTCTTGAACTTCATCCTTGAAACCACCAAGATCCAGTTGAGCGATTTCATGACTGGAGAGATACAGTCCCTGGGCTTGAGGCCAAGGATAAGTCTTGCAGTCCTGTTCTGGATTAGTTGCAGAGGGCGGAGAGTAGAGGTAGGCAGATTGAGAAAGCGGCTGTTGCAGTAGTCCAGCCTAGAGAGAACCAGAGCTCTGGAGACAGCAAGCTCCTGGGGGAAAGTGAGAAATGGGAGAGTCCCTTTGAGGAGGTGCAGCTGGTAGTGCGACTTCTTGGCGATGTCCGAGATATGAGGAGAGAAAGAGAGAGTGGAGTTGAAGATGACACCAGGAATAAGTGAGAGAGGAGAGTAGGCTGAGTGGAGCCTGAAGGAAAGTGCAGTATCATCCTCATAACACTGTAAGGTTGAGATCAGGTGGGTCAAAGGGGCCAAGTAGAGGTTGAAAAACCATGGTGAGAGGATAGAGCCCTGGAGAATGCTACATGTAGAGAGAGGTGGCGGAGTGAAAGGGACCAAGTTGGACCTGGGAGGGGCAGTCCAAGAGGAAGGAGATCAGTCACTCCAGGGCCTGATCCATGATGCCCAGGTTCTCACAGAATCAATTGATCAGGATGGCGTGGTTGACCGTGTCGAAAGCAGAGGAAAGTTCCAGGATGATGAGGACAGAAGGAATGCTGGAATCAAGCTTAGAGATCAGATCTTCTCAGGTGTTCAGAGACCAATTTCCGTGCCTCTGGCAGCTCTTAAGCCAGACTGATGGTCATGGAGACAACTAACAGATTCAGTTTGGGAGAGGGGAAAGTTCCAGTGGCAAAAGAATGATTACATAAATCGGCCAAGGCTGGATCAAGGGTGTCAATGTGGTCCTTAATGGTTCTGGAGGAGCAGGCGAGCACCTGTTTCGACGACACTTCCATAGATGGGACTTGTCTAGAAACCTTGTCAGGTGTTAGAGAGAAAGAGGAGAAAGGAGGAGAAGAGGGAGAGATGGCCAAAGGGGGCCGAGAGAGGAAGAGGGAGAGGAAGAGGAGATAGTGGACAAAATGTCTTGAGTTTTAGCGGAGAAGCGAGAGGCCAAAGCTATACAGTGGGCCTGTTGAGGAAACAGGAGAGGTAGAAACCGCAACAGGATTGGCCCGTTCATTTCAGATTTTAAAGAGTTTGGCTGTGTTGTTAGAGGCCGCAGAGACGCAGGCTTGAATGTGTGCTCTCTTCTTGATGAGTCTTATTGCTTCGACTGGCATTTTGGTGCAACCAGCCAGGTATGTTTTAATGTGGCCTGGCATGCTTTGCTGTAATGTTATTATGTGTCTACACTGGTCTACAATGTGCAGCCAGTTGGGCATGTTTTCATTGTGGCATGGTATTTTTAATAGCAAAGCATTAATGTTCATGTGCACAGTTGGTGACTTGCATGTATTGGATTGCTGTTACACTACACAACAATAGCAAACACTGTGGGTTTTAGCCAATTGTTCTCAGAAAGTGTGCTGTATATTGCATTAAAACACATATTTATATCTATCTCCTAGTGCAGTGTGTGGCATACCCCTTCAGCAACACGTTTGTGCATATTGTGCAAGCGTGGTATTCTAGGATGGCCCAGAGTGTGTCTCTACTTGTGATTTGTTTCTGAGTTGGGAGGCGGCCCTCAGCATGGCTTGCAGGGGGGCCCCCAGATCTTGTGTTACGCCACTGCCTTGCGTTATGGTGTGTTTACAGTTATTGACCAGCGAGTCACTTCATTCTTCTTTGTGTTCATGATTACTGTATCATTGGGTACATGTTTCTCTTAGTACTCCAGTTACATCATCATCCTTATTTTCAGATAGTTTCAGCATCGGTTCTTATATATTCTTTATGATATTCTTTTGCTGTCGTCAGACTTTGTTTTAACGTACGCCCATTCTGTTCATGGCTGCATTTCAACAGCTCAGCAGAGGACATGCTTCTTGGTAGCTTTCCTCCACTATATCAGCTTGTGGGTACACTCTAAATGTTTGCCTAAGTGCATATCGTCTCTCATATACGTGATGTGGTACAGGAATATTGCATGGATTCCTGCATGGGTTCCCAATTGTGGCTCTTCATCTGTCATTCCAATGGGATGGTGCAAAGGGGCGAAGACTAGGGAGAAGGTGTCCAACTGATCCTCTACCAAGGTATGAAGAAGAAAAAGAAAAAGAATAGAAATGAGAGGCAGACATATAAAACGAGAGAAAACGAGAAGAAGAAAGGGAAAGGGAGCAACACAGAGAATCTGAAAGGGAAATAGAAAGGAAATAAGTGGAAGAAAGGGACAGAGAGTAAAAATCATTAATAGAAAGAAGCAAGGAAAGAAGCCAAAATGAAAGAGATGAGATTACCAGGGGATATATGCCCCAAGACACAGAGAGAGAGAGACAAGAGACAAGAATTGAGAGAAAGAGAAAGGAGTTGGAAAAGACGCAGCAAGGAAGTGGAGGAGATACACAAAAAGCATACTCTTCCAGATGAAGATGTGGGAGAATCCATGAGAATAAGGATTGGCAATTTCTACTGAAGCAGAAGGGATGGAGCAAGTAGCATAGTAGAGACAAGAGGAGGGTCTCCACAATGTAAGGGAAGGAACGTATTGGAAGAGGTAATGAGAGGGACATATATAATGAGTGCCCTTAGTAGACTATGGGCTTCATTATGACCCTGGCGCTAAGGGGTTAACGGTGCTGGTAAGGGTGCCGGTGCTGTTAACCCCTTACCGCTGCATTACGAGGTCCTTTAGCAGGTCCTGCTAAGGGCGACTGGTTTTACCAGGTGCCCCTTAGTGGGAGCCGCTAAAGGACCAGCATGCTAACAACGGGCCCGTTATTAACGTTATTAACATTATTAACGGGCCCGTTGTTAGCATGGTCCCCATTGAGCCCTATGGGGGCTCGAAATGGAATGGGGATGTACTGGGTCCGGGTTCCTTGAATGAGGAATTACCGGGTCCTCCAAGGTTGGAATGTTCCCGGTAATTCCCCATTCAGGGAACCCGGACCTGGTATGCGGTAAGGGGCTAGCCATGGCTACCTCCAAACTCATAATGAGGCCCTATATTTTGAAGACAGGGAGGATGATGAAGGAGATGAAAGTGACGATACAATGTGTATAGATTAGGAGGAAGATGAAGAAGAAGAGGTCGCGCAAGACCCCTCTACAAGAGCGGGAATAAGTAAAGAGACAGTGTGGTAATATTTGGAAGAACCAGAAAGGAGGAAGCCAGAACCTGTAGAATATACCAGAGGTCCAAAAATGAGATCAAGCAGCTTGGAAGAGAGAACCACATATGAAAATAGGTTGAGAACCACATATGTGGATAGGTTGAGCGAAATACAGTTAGCATGACGGATGCAGTTATAAAGGTGAAGGGATTGGCTGCCCTCAGGCAAGGGGCAGGATTGAAGAACGACTTGGGATCGTTAGTGCACACTAATGATTCAAGGTAGATTTTCCATTATTGGATTTCACGGTTTCTAGAATTTTTCAGGTGCGGGGGAAAAAACTAATGATTCAAGGTAAATTTTCCATTATTGGATTTCACGGTTTCTAGAATTTTTCAGGTGCGGGGGAAAAAAATGGTCTTGGCAAAAAAACAGTATTGCAAAAACAAGAAGTGTAAGAGGATCCAGTGTGGGAGCCCTCCCGTCCCCTGCACACTTTGTAATGTTGTCAAAAAGACATTCAAATGTTCAAGTTAGAGTTACACATTAAAGCACATTCAATTACGACTAGTGACATTCTCAATTTTGAAAAAAGTAGAGGTATTTAATAAAGGAAAAAACAAGAATGTTTATCTCATTAAAGTAGATTATTAGTATTTCAGCATTAAATGCAAAGAAAAGAAAAGCATCCATCAATTCAATGTTCTTGGCTGACGCATTTTGAGGTAATTTCCTCTTCTTCTTGAGCCTAATTGAACTAGGACACATTTAGGACAAATGTGGGAAAAAAAGGAAATACAAGGAGAGAAAAAAAGGGTAAATCCCATGAGTATGTCTTACATGGTTGCGTAAAGTAAACATTATAGAGCAGATGATGGGGGATAGCACCCTGTGGTGGTGGATAAATACAAAACGGTACATAATGTTTGGGTAGTTATAAAGATGAGCTGCTATACATTCTATGGGCGGTAATACCAGTGTTCAGTATACCGCTGTTATTAGACACTCAAATGTCTTAAGGGAACCCGGTAAGCAACAATATGTCGAGCATGAATTCACTAAATTGTTTAAACTAGGACAACAATAATCCATTGTATGCAGAAATGATCAATGCTCAATATGAGCAAAAACGCACTCGTGTAGCTATCAGACGGTTGCCCAATTGTGGAAAAGATTTGTGGCAGAAAGTGCCTTGCACAGCGTGTCCGAGAACTTCTCTATTTTCATGAGGGTTTGGTCGCTGTGAGCGAATTCTAAGGAACGGGAAAGCAAATATGCTCTGTGTAATCTAGATCTGGCAAGAGACGGTATTGAGATGACTAATCTAAATTAGTGAAAAAGGGGCAGGATTGACACAGTTCCCATTGCTGGAGAAGGGGGGAGAACAGCCACAATATGTTCCATGGCCAGAGATGGACAAAAACGATTAATTCTGTAAGCTGCCAACACTGACATCAGGAGTGGACAAGTGGTTTTATGAACTAGAAAGAATGTTAGCAGGAATTACGCTAGCGGTGGGTGACATAAAAGCTTGCTTGCTGCCCTGATAGGGCAGAGGGCATATGATATTTGGAAATGAGTGGGCTATCAGGGAGTGACGGCCTAGAACACCATTCATGATGGAACACCTTTTAACAACTGTAGGGCTGATGTATGGAGAACACTTAAGGTTCAGTAGCTTTAGAGAAAATGACAGCTAGAGCAGTATTAACCAGTGTAAAAGTGGGGACTACACAGGAAGCACAGCAGGTACAACCAATAACTAACAGGAATTTTGCAGGAAGGGAGGAGTATAATTATTTCCTGCAAGGAAGAAGGGGTGTGCCCAGAGGTAGCGTGGTCAGATTTCAGGCTCCAATGGGAGGAGGATTTAATTGAGGACAACATAGGTTTGGTGGGCAGATACAACAATGTTGGACATGTGGAAAAATGGGGTAATTTCCTGTCTAAGTGTGTGGAAGCAGAGGAGGAATAAAACAGAATTGGCCAGATCAAAGAGAGGGGGCAGCATATTCCCCACCTCATAGCGAAGATCATATGCAATATCAGGCACAAGCACCACAAATGGAAGCTACACAGCAAGGAAGGCCAATGCAAGCACAGCAAGACTCTATGCAGTCACAGCAGATACTGACACAAACACACGCACCTTTACAGCAGAATAAAATGGCACCATGGAATGCAAACATTTTTCCACAGGCATCCACACCCAGGATCGGGGGTGTTAAAATAATGGGAGGGAATCCTTTCACTAGCACAGGACTGGACTTATACCCACAACAGAACAGCCCACAGAAAGACTTGATGTGTTCCATCCTATCAGTTACACCAGACCCACAAGAGGAACCGAGATTCGGGGTAACCATAGGTGACACAACATGTTCCTTCCTTGTAGATATGGGGAAACTCGATCTTGTGTTAGAGATGGAAAATACCCAATGTCAGGCATTGCCATGAATGCAAAAGGTTTTTCTGGGGTGACAAGTGTGGTTCCTTTCACTGATGATTTAACTATTACTATGCCATTATTGTATTCCTGTAAAATGCCAGTCAACATACTGCGTAGAGTTTTGATAAGTAAACTGAAAATGACAAAATCATTTACTGACCAGGGGAAAATATTTCCTAATCCAGAGATTCATTATGTAACTGCACAAAAACAATAATTCATAACGTCATTTTATGGTTAGAAAATGAAAAGGGGCATGCCATTAGACCCAGAATTATTCCTTTACGGGGTACACATACTGTTAGCATGGCTTCCATGAATGCAGGGCATTCTATTGTGATTACCCCAAGAGGTTTTTTTCAGACCAGAAGTACCCATGAATGAGGAAGAAGGGCAAGTGATAACAGTGGAGTTAGAAGCAGCAAGTACAACAGAGGAAAGGCAAAGTGGTTTTACATGGGGTTGATGATGAGGGAATACATTGGAGGACAGTGATAGCTGAGTGTAGCTAGATTCACTACTCTGCATCTGACAATTTTGATTTGCGGGTTTGATATAATTACCTCATACTGGGAGGCACTATGTGTGTTCAATGTGCTTTTAGGCTTTTCAAGAATAGCAAACAGGGGATGCTTGACATATTATGTTACTGCACAGCCCATTGTGATGCTAGCAGATTTCTCAATAGCAAAGGGTGCTGCCACCAATGCGTGTTCACATGGATAATGACCTCTCATCACTGGATCTAATAACCCTACTGTAAATTAGCTGACCTATATATATAGGACTTCTTCCTGACAATATTGCATTTTTTTGTCACCTTGTACCCTTTCTCTGCCAATATTGTCATTAGCTTTATTGAGTCTCTCCTGCACTCCTCCTCTGTCTTGCTGCACACCAGAATGTTGTCTACATATTGTATCACTGTGCTGTCAACGTGTACATTTCCTAAATCCATCTGTACACTCAATTAAAACTAAAGGTGACCTGAGATGAACGAGTATGGTTTAGTTTCATCCCGCGATAGGTAAACAAGATCAAATCTTGGGATGCCACATGAAGGGCGATTGAAAAGAAGGTGTTCTTTAAATCACCACTGTAAAATATTTATCTTTGGACAGAATGTGTCACAATATTGTGTCTGGGTTCAGAACCAATGGTAATTCTACTCCAACAATATTGTCCAGGGACGTAAATCCTTTATAAATCTCCATGACCCCCTTGTTGCCTTTGTCACTGGGTACACAGCCTTGTTACATGGGGATTCTGATGGCACCACTATCCTTTGTCAAATTAGACAGCTGTGTCATAAATACCCTCATCTGTTTCTTTTGATATTAGGTATTGTCTCACTGTGGTAAAATAGCTCCTTGCTTCAATTTAATTTTGACTGCGCCTCATCCTTTTAATAGACCCACATCATATGGACTACTGGTCCATTATTTGCTTGGTACTTGTGCCAAATCTTCCTGGAGAAAAGATGATTTCTTTTTTACCAATGACATTCTTTGCGGTTATTCTCTGTTTTAAGTTTTTAGCTGATAAGTAAGACTTATATGAAACATTACTTCATCATCTTAGTCATCGCCTGTAAACAAGTCTTCATCTGTCAGATAAGTCAGTCTATGTTCTTCAGCCAGACTCATAGAAGAGCCCGTAAAAGGAGACAATGTGCATGATTGCACCAAGTACACTGAATAGTATGATGAGATACTACATGTTAAGAGGGGGGTCAATTCTCTTTAATGACGGTTCCTCGGCGATAGATCAGAACATGAGAGAACAAAATCGTGGGGCGGCAGTAGTGAGAGCAAAATTGGATGACATCTTCGTGATAGTGATAAGTGGAAGATTGCCACTGTATTTCTTGGCACAAGCAGCAGAAATTGTAGCACTCATTTTCACACTTGAAACAAATGGAGACAAGGCAGTAACAGTATATTTTACCGTCTGATGCCACATGTGCTGTGAATTTCCTTGTATGTGAGGTCTTCTCAAACTGGGGAGTGTGCAAAGTCCTCAGATCGGACAATGGACCACATTTTGTAAATCGAGCACATCACAATTCGGTTGGGTATTAAGCAGAAATGCTGTTATTCTTATCACCCACAAGCAAACAGTCATTGTGAATGCCTCAATGGGCTCCTAAAGGAGTGTACTGCCAAATTAAAAGTGATGCTGAAAACAGGGTGGCACCATTGCCTAACTTCATGCCTTTTTGCATTTTGTAATCAGCCTGGCACAGACCATCACTTGACTCCACATGAGCTGGTGACGGGACGCTGTATGTGTGTACCTCTTGCTCCTCCCAGTGGAGCACAAACTGATGTACATAGTGGTTGTAATGTGTTTGGAACTGAAATGCATGATTATTTGACTGCTATGACAGAAAGTGTTCCATTTACGTCTCGACAGCTTTGAGCGCAGCAGGGGAGGGAGAAGATTGATGAAGACAGCAAACAAATTGATACTACAAATTTTCTGAAACCTTTAGTTTTATACACAGGGGACAAGGTCCTCTGCAGAAACTTCACGTGCCACTGGAACAAACCACAGTTTATGGCCCATTTTGTCGTGGAAGGAGTGACACATTTGGCTTTGAAGGTACGCGGTAGATGGGTGTGGCTGCATCTTAGTGACATCAAACCCTACAAAGGAGAGATTGCCCCTGCCTGAATATGAATATGAAGAAGAGAAAAACAAGTGAAGACATGTTCAGTGTTTAGGAGAAATCAATAGTTGCAAGAGTAATAGACTTTGGGTCTCTGTGTGTATATAGAAACTATTTGTAACGCTCACCTGGTTCCCTCGGAGGCGCGGGTCTTGACTGGGCGATGCAACCGTCTTCAGTGTCAGGCGTAGGATACGTTTGGCTCCCGGATTCGGCCCCTTTCTCACCGAAAGTTTAACCTGAAGGGTGAGGTGTCTGCAAGTGGAAAATCAAGGTATTAGTGCCTGGAAGATTGGGAGAAGTCCCAAGCCCCTCTCTCCCTCTCTCCCCGTGGTACTCGGTCGATGGTTGTGCTCACCTTAAATAGGTGAATGCTAGGCTCTCCATCCTGCGTCTCATGCAGGGGCGCTGGGTCCAGTTACTTCACTGGATATGAGTTCAGCCTCTTAATTGCAGAGGGTAAGTTGAGAGCGATGCCGCCGTGTGCTGCACGAGCGTGACTTGTAAGTATAAAAGTTCCCTTTAGATTGCTCTCTTCAAATGTCTTATCTCCTTAATGTCTGTCTTTTCCCTTTCAGATGCTGTCGGTGCCGAAGAAGATGCTTCCCACAGGTTCGTGGCAGAGAGCGTAACAAGATGATGGGGCATACGAAGGCACGTAAGTAGAAAGGCTGCTCTATGGCTGTAGATTGCACCTTAATGTCTCTTTTGTCTTTACAGGTGCCGGAATGCAGCGCGAGCAGAGTTGGAGCGGGCGTAACACAAGTAAGCAGTTCTGTAACTAAGCGTTACTAACCAATGTTCTTTGTCTTTGCAGGCCCGATGCCGTACGAGATATGCAGAAAAAAAACGCCTTGAATGCTGCCGATGGATCGGGTAAGTTGAACCGCCAACTTTGCCTTTGCCTAACCTGTGCCTTTTGTTTTGCAGGAGCTGCTGAAGACTGAAGATTGGTTCCCAGCAGGTAATTTTCGTATTCACAGGATCCGGAACTGAAGATTCACTGGAGCTGACACGGTGAGCGTCCTGCTGCAGATGCAGAATAACGCGAAGCACCTTGCATCAATCGGGCGTGGTTTAAATAGTCCATAGGAGTGCTTAGGTGTCTTCTTCCACAGCCTCGCCCAGACAAAAGAGTTCCTGCTTCCAGAAGAGGTCCAGCATCAATGATCCAGGGAGTGGTGCCTGCCCCACCCAGAAGGAAAAGTAGTCCCTGCCAGAAGAGAGTGAAACATCATCTTGCTGGTAAGTGAGCAGCATGGTCTGCTGCAGGTAGGTCCACCCAAGCACTCTCACACTTGTTATGAGCCCGGCGCTTTCTGTGCCGGGACGGGTCCATGCTATGAGCCTGGCACCACTCATGCCAGGACAAGGTCCAAAAGGTCCCTATTGGGACTTGCTGGTGCCGATAGTATATGTTATGAGCCTGCTTCCAAGGATGTTGGGCAGGTCCTGTCTCCTTGGAAGCAGTGGTCATGACACTATTTAGCTAGAGAAAGAGGGGAAGCATAATACCAGCATAACGCAAACGAGAACCATAAATGTTTCTGATGACAATTATATTTTATATTGTTTTGTCTTATTTTATGTGAGCTTATCCCTTTCTAGGTGATGTGCTATACGTCATACTGTCTTGCTTTTTAACATCAAAGGTCTCTTATTTTTTAACAGAGTATTCTTACAATAGTAACACAGTTCTATTTTTGAATATTCATTTATTTCTGAAAAGAAATCAACAAGGACTTTTGTTATAAATAGAAACAATTGGGTTATTTAATCATATTAGATATTTGCTTTTAGCTCTTAGAAGGAATAATACTCCTAGCTATTTGCAGAAAGTAGATACACAAGCAATAATGCTCATAGCAACCTTTTCAAATTGTGCAGTCTTTATTTTGTTATACTTATGGCTTTGCGAGAGCTAGTCCTATACAAAACAAATAAACCAGTATATGGAAATATATCTACAATTACCATGACAAATGAAGCGTCAATAAATGAATTTCCAGTCAGAAGCACAAAAGTGAAAAGTTTGAAGAGAAGCATGACAGATGGTTTTGGGCACATGAATAAATATATAGTGGATTCTTCTCATGTTGCCAATAATTTATGGTATCAGCACATGAGCTAAGTAGGGAGGGAGATGTCTAAAGAGAGCTGTTATGTGTACTCCCTTGTCCCCAATGCCATGTGCACCTCCAGAACATGTATGGTCAAAGAAGTACCTGAAAATGATGCACATTACCTAACACACTTAGCACTGTGCACAGCAAGGGGGAAATTTGAAGGAAGATGGACCACTTTATGATGGATGAGGCAAAGATGAAAAATATGATGATTCAGTATATATTGGTCTGCCCAAATAAAGGAGTAGAATAGGAGATCACAAATTGTTACAATTCCCAAATGTTGTAAGGAGAGAGACACCTGGATTGCCAGTATGCTGGGATAAAGCCCAGTTATTAATATACAGACAGTTATTTACTGCAGTAGGATGGGTGAAGGAATGATGTGGTGCAAAGCACAAGCACTCCTGTTTGGACCAGTAGAGGTGGTACAGACTGCAAATGATATACGTCTCAAGGAATAGACTGAATATTTAAAATTACTCACATGGGTAGAAGACACAGAAGCCCTTACCCATGATACCCATAACAAATTCCACAATTATGCTTCAAGAATACTGGTCTGATGAAAGTGGGAGAAAACAAAGGAGGCAATCACATTTTGTAGGTGCCACAAATGAATGGGGGCACTGTGGTATTAATGGATTACTATTAGGTTCAGAAGCTTACATGCAAATTCTCCCGAATTAGGCAGGTCTGTGTTCCATATTAACAATAGGGACAACAGCCCTTGTAGTGCCTCAAAGTGACATACGAGTTGGCAGTTTTCCCCAAATGAAAACAAATCTGAGAGACAAAACATCTTTTCCCCTACAACGTAGGAAGAGAGAAAACATTTTTCAGCTGAATCAAGGTTTCAATGACGTACCAGTTGTTTAATAGAGCAACAGCATTCTTTCTGTGTCTCTTTCGTCCCCAGTTGCAGGCAAATATGAATGCAAAGTGGTTACAAATAACAAGATGGGAGTTGTTGCAAACAATTAATTCAACTGCAAAATGGTTCAATGCCATAAAAGAAGAGATGAGGCCCATCGGACTCATGACTCTCCAAAAAAGGTATGTCCTTGATCTGATAACGGCCATACAGGGGGGCGTGTGTGCATAAATCATGCCTTCTTGCTGCACATACAAGACCATCCAGAGATGAAGAAAATGGGACTCTCTCAGAGTCCATAGCCATGTTAACAGAACTGCACACGGAAATGTTGATGGAGGAGGTAGATGTAACTGAGAATGATGATTGGTTAACTGACCTGTTCTCATGGATACCCACCTGGTTGGCTAATGCATTTGTGCTATTATTAGACATAGTAATATTCTTCCTGGTGGCATTTTGTGTTTTGCGAGATTTGCAATAAGTGGTTGCAAAAAGACCACAAATGGAGCAGTTCGAATGGAAGTAATAATACACATAGACACACACATACATGAATAAACACAAACCCCACAATCTACCTCATGCCCACATGAAAGAATTACATTAGATGATGGGTATTCTGCAACTTCAATTGGGAGTGCTGATATATGAACTCGAGTGTGGACGAACACATAAGATGTGTAGGTGACTTCAGGGGGGTGACTAAAATATGGACACCCAAAGTACCTTATGCAGAGGAGGGCAAGAACAAGGGTGTGGTCAAGCACTCCACCAGAGGGGGAAAAGTTGAGGGACAGATGCATATTTAATCTATAGCTAATGCCCCTCCCCTGGCCCAATACTGCCAAGGTGAGAAAGGTTGTCCACTGAGGCAACCATACCACCCGTATCCCAAGCAGGTGCAGCAAATGATGAACACAATTTGAGCTAAAGATGGGGAGAATGGGCACCCAGATGATAGAACCATACACACACATCCACTAGACATGAATCACATGTGTACTCAACACGAAGAAAAGACACTAGGTCAAATATGCATTTATACATGAAGAATATTAACATTTGTAGATATTAAGCCATGACGAATGTAATTGAAGCAATAAATAAGCTGAATGCAGCAAGAACAACACACAAGTGTAGCTCAATAACATAACAACTCTGCAGTAATGAGCAGCCATCTTTTCTAAAAATGGAAGCTGCATCTAAAGTAAACAAAAGGTCTCAAGTTTTCATAAGAATTCAAAATGATAAATAACAAAATGAAGAACCATGGGGAGCTCAGACAGAAGTTCAAAGCCACAACCAATTTTACGAAGAACCAAGGGAGGGTCTGCATGAGTCACATAAGACACCAGATAAGGATTCCCAGGATACAAGAAGTATACAGTGTGATCATAAAACAAGCAATCAAAATGTCCTCTTTTTTAGGGGCTTGTTGGGTGAGGACTTAAAAACAAGTATAAACAACCAGGGCCCACAACAAACTACCTGCTAATGTCGTAATTGGCTGTGAAATTAGCTTCGTACCTATAACAGAAAGGAGGTGGAACATTGTCTTTTCTAACATATATATAGACAATGGGGTCGGAAAATATCAAAAAATATATCAGTTTTTATTTTTTAACACGTGATAAAAAAAGGGACATGAAAAGTAATGTCCATACAAATAACACATATATATAGAACAATACAAACAAGTAGACAATCTGGTATTTTATGCCATCAAGAAGAAAAACTTATCCTATATCTACAATGTGATGTTAGTAACTAGTGAGTGAATTATTTCACATTTGTTAACACCAAGCGGCTTTAGAAAAGTGTCAGCGACTTTGGAAAAGTGTCGACAGTAGCAAAATCTGTTTCCAGCCCTTATACATTAACTGCTGATGCCCCACAGTTCAAGGTCGAAAGTAGATGTGTGTATTATCTGCTTGACACATTACTTTTCATGTCCCTTTTTTTATCATGTGTTAAAAAATTAAAACTGATATATTTTTTGATATTTTCCGACCCCATTGTCTATAAATATGTTTGAAAAGACAATGTTCCACCTCCTTTCTGTTATAGGTACGAAGCTAATTTTACAGCCAATTACGACATTAGCAGGTAGTTTGTTGTGGGCCCTGGTTGTTTTTACAAGAAGTATACTCTTGAATTAATTAAAGTCTGGAAAAGTACAACCGTCCAATGTGAGCCAGATGTAGGGTAGTGATAAGTTAAAATGTCTATGTAGAGTAAGATCAAGCAAGGCCCTAGTGGTAGAGACAACTATAACCTATGTATTAAGAGTAGGTTAAATACGCATAAATGCAAGGTGAAATAATTCAAAACACAGTCCTCTCATGTGTGACCCATAATTCAAGAACACTATCTATTCATAAGGAGAGACACAGATAAGACACCTGCTTTACCCGTCACACCTATTCCCTGCACGGGGCACCATACAAGGTTAACAACAAAGCTTATCACCCTGGCTTACAGTCTCGGATGTGAGGGATGGTATTCTACTGGAATTAAACGAGCAGCTTGTGGACCTCTCTTCCCCTACTGCTAATGTGGCTCATGTTTTCATGACATGTCAGTTGCTCAAGGTTGGTCATCAAGATACTAACCAACGAAAAAACCCCAATGCCAGGTCACCCAGTACTTATTAAGCTAACCAATCATTTGTGGTAAATGGGCTGTCTTATTTTTGTTATCAATTCAGAGGTCGTCCCAGAGGAACCAGTAGATAAGTGTTACCCAATTAGAAGTTTAAGCCCTATATAAATGAATATGTAGTTTATTCCCTAATCAATCCCCTCACCTCATAGGCTTTGTATTCTGATATCATCATTATGAAGTGTTTTTGGTTTAAAATGAAGAGCTCTGAGAGTCACGAGATTCAATGATTGTATGCTGTCCCTACTTTTTGTTGGATTGTTAGTAAAGCAGGTTTTGCCATTCATGTTAACTATTTCCATTATTGAGTGCAGGATTTTCCGGCCTCTCATTTCTGCTCAACCTGAGGTTTTCCAGACCATCTTAACAAATGGCTGGAAGGCAAAGTGAATCCACTTTTCAAATGGCCCCTCGCAAGGCAAACCACTGTCCCATGCCAACCCCTGGTTTACGGTACGGAGAACCTCCAAAACCTGAGAGTCAAGAAACGCCAGGCTGAAACCGCCTGGAAGAAACACCAAAATGATGCCCTCATGACCCTATTTAAAATCCCAAGCTAAGTCTACTTCATACAATGACCGAATTGCTAACGCAAATACGAATACAGGAGAGTTATTCATCATTCTTAAGGAACTGGAAGCCCATGCACCGACCCAACAAGAATCACCAAAGACATAAAATGGTGCTCAAACATACAAGAGGCCTTGTTCCAGAAAAAGACCACACTACAAGACAAAATAAAAAAATGAAATTAAAGCTGACACCCAGCTTTTCCTCTCATTTTCTTCCTTCACTCCTGACCTCCAACTTAATCTCTTTTCTTTTCTTACTGCCATTAAAAACTGGATGTCTTCCCACTTTCTCTCTCTCAATACAGACAAGACTGAAGCATTATTCTTCCCCTCCAACACTCTTCCTCCTCCTTCTCCCCCTCCTTTTATTCATTTCCCCCCTCTAATCCTCCTCTCTCTGCCCATGCTCGTAATCTAGGCATTTACTTTGACTCCTCCCTTTCCTTCACCCACCATATTTCTCTTACTTCCCGCACATGTCGCTACCACCTTTTCAATATTCGCAAAGTCTGCTTCTCTCTCACCTTCCATGCCACTAAACTTTTAATCTCCTCCCTCATCTTCTCTCGTCTTTTCTATTGCTCTTCTCTCCTTTTTGGACTCCCTGCTTCCCATCTTGCCTCCCTCAAATCCCTCTACCACTCTGCCATTCCTATCCTATGTCTTCTCTCTCCTCACGACTCCATCCCCTCCTCGCGCTCTCATCTTGGCTGACTTTCCTTTCATTCTCAACTCAATTTCCCCTTCCTCTGTCTTGTCTTTAAATCTCTTCACGATCTTGCTCCCCCATATCTGTCCTCATTCTACACTACCTCTCAGCTCCTTGCCCTCCTCCACTGGAACTCCCATCCTCTCTCTATCCGTTCCATCACCACCTATTCCTCCTTTCGTGTCTCCTTGAAATCTCTTCTTCTCCACTCCCCTCCCTGACACTCTTATCCCCTCCTTCCACCTTCCCCTCTCCTCCCTTTTACCCTCCCCGTCTTCTCTCTCTCTCTCTCCCTGCTCCATTCCTCTTAAGTCCCCTCTCCTTCTCTCTCATCCTCAGCCTATTCCTCTTCCTGTTTCCCACTTCCTTCCCCTTCTCCACCCCCTCCTCCCTCGTTTATCTTCAATGGCAAATTGTTCTACTCATGTATTAGTGGTTTGATTCATATTTTGTAATAGCTTCTACTGTTTTTATTGTATCCTTGTTATAATGTAAAGCGCTTTGGCGTAAAGCTCTATATAAACACAATAAACATAAACATAAAATTACCACCAAGCAATCCACCACCAAAGTCCCACCTCCTATACCACCCCCAGCCGACCAAGCTCAAGTCACCCCATTCAACTTTCAACAAGTCTCAGAAAGGGAAGTAGCCTCCATCCTTGCCACCCTCAAATCATCCAGGTGCAAAGGGGACATCTGCCCAGCACCTGTAATCGAAGACTGCGCAGAAGCCCTCACTCCCTTCATCACCAGTTTCATCAATCCCTCCTTACTCACTAGCACAGTCACAACTATGGAATCTTGGAGCCTCCTCTCCTAAAAAATCCATCGCTAGACCCAACCACAGCCGCCAACTGTTGCTCCATCATGACAGTCCCTTATATGCTTAAGATACTAGATAGGGACGCATACTTACAAATCCGTCACATTCTAGAATATAACCAAATCCTAAGTCTGCGCCATTCAGGCTTCAGACACGGTCACAGGATGGAATCAGCCCTTCTTGACTTGAAAAATCAATTGGACTCCCCCAAAAACGAAGGAAGGCCAGCCCTGCTACTCCACCTTGACCTCTCTGCTACATTTGACCATAACATTCTCTTCAGTCATCAAAGCTCAGCAGCCAACTTCTCAGCAGAATCTACCACCTGGATAGCCTCTTTCCTAGCTGATAGATCAATCAGAGTCTTTTCAGAAGTCGCATCTGCCCGCCCTCCCCCATCTCGAGCGGAGTGCCCCAAGCATCCTGTGTCTCACTGACACTTTACTATATTTTTACCAAACCCAACTTCGCCCGACTAGACTCCATCGGAATTTCCTACATTAATAATGATATACATATTCTGCTCCCCCTCACTGGCAACTACCTCAAAGATTCCAACACTCTGAACACAGCCTACTCCCTCATCCAAACCTGGATGGCAACCAATGACTTTTGCCTAATTAATGAAAAAACTGAGATCTTGCTGGTAGGGCACCCTTAAGATCAAAAAACTTCAGTCCCCAATATCTAAACTTTAACATTGACAATCTGGAGATAACGGTCTCCACCTCGGCGAAGACTCTAGGCATCTACCTAGATTCTACTCTCACTCTGATACGCCAAGTAAATGCCATTGCGACATCAGCTGCGTACACCTCAAAGCTTATTAATACTGCTAGACCATTCCAATCCCGAGCCAACTGCCTCACAATCGCAAGAGCCATCATCGGAGCAAGATTGGATTACTGCAATGCCCTATTTGAGGGCACTTCTGCATATCACATTCACAAACCATAACTATAGGTGAATCAAAATAATGCCATTTGAGCGGCTCTCAACATTCCCAAAAAGAGCACATCACTGAAGCGAGAAGAAATGCCTATTGGCTCCCGATCAAGGAAAGGATAATTTTCAAAACACTCACAATCACGCACCAATGCCTTTCCAACACTACTCCCCCTACCTGTAAAAGCTTTGTGAAAGCTCAGTCTATCGGACCTACCAGGAGGGCTTATGCAAAAAGGCTTGTCGTGCCCGAATCAAAGCGAGCTAAAAGTGGTGGCGCCAGCTTCCCCACTGTTGCTGCCCGTCTTTGGAATGCATCCGTCGGGTATAGTTGGAAAAGCCAGGTTTTGAGTGCATTTTTGAATGCCAGGTGATGGGCAATATTGCAAATGTGCAGGGTTAGGGAGTTCCAGATGATCAGTGCTTTCGCCAAAATGCATTCTGGTATTTGTAGTTTCCCAGTCAAGATGGGGGAATAATGCCACAATTGTACACTTTGTGCCTACCATATTGTATTTATTTGAGTGACACTATAGTTTGTGTTTTTATTTGGTCAAAATATTTCTTTTTTTCTACATTTCTTTTTGAAATCACTTTGCCTTCTGTAACAGAAGTAATGTCTTTATGAAGGCAGAGTGACTACAAAAAGAAACTTTATTTTTTAAGTCTGAGGTCTCCGTCCACCCCATCACATGGAAGACCCCAGGCTAGAGGCCTCCATGTCATGGGTGGGAGAGCCCTATGACTTCAAAAAGAAATTGTTTATTTTAGAAGTCACTGTGCCTTCGTAAAAAAAAATGATTTCCGTTATGGTTCGGTCTTTGCCGGAAATAATTTCTTTTGAAGTCAAAGTATTTCAAAAGGGAACAATTTCTTTTTGAAGTAATAGGGCTCCCCTCAACCCCATGACATGTGTGTGTGTGAGTGTATTGTAAAAGGGTGTACTCTTAAATGTGTAGGTGGCTGCCTGTATGAGTTGTGGGATGTTTTTATCCATGCATCCGAGCCCTACCTCAAAACTGTGCAGTACTGACATGGAAAACATCATGATGGCCAGAGCTTCCCAGAAAATGCACAGGGAAATGCATGAAGAATAGGCTGCCACTCATTTTTGCCGATGTTATGGGCACAGAAGGGCACTGCCTAAAACCACCATTGGACTACCCACACAGTAGTCTGAAACCATTGGGAATGGCAATGCTGATTGCCAAAAGCAACCTAGAATTGTGGGGAATTCATTTTCTTAGATCCCAAAAATGGTTGCAGTACCAGTACTCACCACTATCCGAAAGCCGGCGTTTTAAAACAACACCAGACTTTTTTTTTTAGTGTAAAACTGAATAGATGAACCCAAAGCAGGCCAAAGAAAGACTTACTGAGAGGTGGATCCAATGTAAAGTTATATTCTGAAGTGCCTTGAAGGTTTATAACAAGACTGGCTGAGCTGTGGATTTCAGCAGTTTAAGTAAATTTGGACTGAAAGACACTAAAAACCTAAATGTTTAAAAGAAATGAGTGACCTACTTTTGAGTGTCACATACAAACGGATACAACTACTCCAGCCAACCCTTACCATCCCCCACCACCCTTACAGCCACAACTAGGTCCCACGAGGCTGTGGAACAGACAAGATACCACCAATCACCACACAACCGGGTGTATGGACACTAGCAGCGGCGCTAGTCATGTGGAGGGGGGAGGAGCATGCAAGGTTTATTAAGGGAGCGGGCGGAGGGGACAGCTAGATCCTCAAACGGCCTCGAATGGAAAATCGGGCACGTACCTCCTGAGGCTCAGGGTGTACAAGCATCCCGTCGGGTAAGATTACACGAGCCCAACCGGTTCAGTCCAGGATAGAGATGACTAACGAATACCATTAACAATTTCCTTCTCTGCATACACCTCTCAAACTCCAAACCAAACACAACCACAAACCTCTTGCGCAGCAAACCGCACGAACTACACTACACTGCAACAACAAAACAAAAAAACACATAGACTCGCACACCAGCACACGACGACTACCGGCCGCATACACCCCAGGCCCAGCCGACGGAACCACCGGGCTGAGGCTGCCAACAGCACATCACTGCAATCTTGCACTTTTCCAGCCTCCACCCACTAACCCACCACCCCCCCCCTCTTTCAGAGCCGCCAGAGCGCCAGAGGACCACTCCGGTGGTGATAGTGCGCGGTACAAATGACCTTTAACATTAACATTAACATTAACATAGGTTGCAATTGTTTAAATGTCATAGTTTTAAACTTAGAATCAGCATTCTAGCTGCATATGTAAAAATGGTTAATTTTATTTGAATGCAGAAGACTGGGTAACTAAAAGTGACATTAGCTGGGGCCTGGCTTAAGGAACTGAATTCTGCCCACCAGCTACCCCCGACAGGAGATGAGACTTGCACAACAGCGTTGTTCCCAGGCCTAGCTGCCCTTTTGCTGCTCCCACCAAAAGGGATATGACACTTCTCTGATTGAATTACCTGGGCTCTGCAGGAAATTGAACTAAGCCCTGTCCTCACTCAGGCAAATGTTTTATTACGGGGGCCATAAAAGTGGCTTCCTCCTGGAAGTAAAGGGGAGGAGCACTGCCTGTGAGAGCAAGCTGGCTTGGCAGAACTGGAAAAACCAGAAATTCAACCTTGTGCTGGGGGGAAACCACACCCCTGTAGCCAGAATATGGTTTTAGGAAAAGATGAATAACTCATAGTACGGACTTGTCATAATTATTTAAATGATACCATAATTCTTGTGATTTTTCTGCCCACATTTTGAGAGGTTTTTAGAACCGGTGGTATGATCTGGGGGCAAGCTAGCAGTTAAGAGGGTATTACTTAAAATGTATGCATGTTAAAAATCTGACACTTCATCAATTAATGTCCATACTCCTTGCGCACATGTGTGTAAATTTGGGGTAATGTCCGATATTGCGAAACCAGTTAAAAAGTGCAAATGTCGCCATTTCGGAATGCAAGCTCCCAGGAAGAGCAGATTTGGACAGGGTATACCTCCTGTGATATGTGATGGGTGCATGTAATTTTAAACAAATGTGTACCTGTGCAAATATGTCTTTTGGGTCAAAATACAGATTGTGTGCAAAGTTGACAGGGGTGGGTTCTCTGTACCATAAACAGACCTCATCATGATGACACTTCATTTCATTCCCCCAATCAAGGGGAATAGGATGAAGTGGCCAATGACAAGTGGAGAGGGTTAGGGCCTAGGAAGCTAGCCTTTCCACCCATTTTCAAAACACATAAAAGCAGACAGTGAGGACAGATAGGGACCTTCAAATCCATTTGCTGCGGGACGCTCTGCCGGGAAAATCCATACTTTACCTCCGTCAACCTTCAGAGAGCCAACATAGAGACTTCAATCTATCCACATTCAGAGATCCAGACTTCAAATCTATCAATATCCAGAACCAGAACCAGAGAGCTGACCCAGATCACTGTGAAGTGCCGAGACCAGACAGGAGTCCAGTCTAAAACCTGACCAGATCCGCGGCGAGGCCCATTTATTTCAAAAATATATTGTGAGTACCTAGCCGAACTGTGTAGAACCAATCTCTTAGTTAAAATAATATAATTCAATCTATTTTAATCTAACTAGAACTGTCTCCTAGAAGTTGTACCTTGTCATTTTGCAAAACTGTCACTTGTCACTTTGAATTTCAAATTTCAAATCTGAAAAACAACCTTTACCATATCGCTCATATCTCCATGACCGTTTGTCCTAGAGACTTGCAGTAACTTTCCTCTGAAAGCTAGGAATCTTGGCTTTTCAACGAACCTAGAACCGCATTCCTACCACCTACACTTTTGCCGCAATCGCGAAAAACACACTCTCGAATTTACCGCGATTTGCAAATTTCTCCACGTGTGAAAACAGAAGTTTTCTTGCTTTCCTTGCTAAAAATTCGTTTGCCTCTTAAGAACCATCCCTGAATCATTGCTAGAGTGAGCCTGGACTAATATTAACTTGACACCACTCACCCTGAACCTCTAGAGGGAATTAAAAGCATGTTAGCATATTTTTCACTTCATTGCCAGCACATGTAAAAGCATTTTGGGCCTGTGTTTCAAACTTCTGTAGTCTAAGCTTGCTGGGTTGAACTGAATTACATTTGATTGCATTTCTGAGAACTGTGTGCTTTCCTTCCATTTCCTTGCATTGCATAAAGAGGGGAGGGGATTGCCAGAGAAAGGTGATTACATTGTTTTGTTGAAATCATATTGAGTATTTTCTGTATTGCATTTTTCATTCAACATTACATCCATCTTAACTTATATAAAGTATTCTCTACCACCTTATTCTTCTGTTCCGATTCACAAGTGTGCTAGTGCCAGGCTATCCATTATTGATTACTGCTCAGATTAAGTGTTATATCCAATTATTAAATTATTATAAAGTGTGATATATATCTATTGTTTAAATTATCAAATGAACCTTTTAAACTTGCAAAACAGAACTACTTCTTGGCTCAGTGGGGTCAGGGGGATTCCAAGAGAGGGGTGTTATATAGGGGTAGTCATCCAGAACGCATGAACTGGACATAAAGATATATCAATAAGGGTTTCCATTCAGTATCCCAGACTAGGCATTTACTTAGCTGTAGTGTTGAATTGAATCCTCTTACAGAGTGTATGGTGAAAGGGTGCACACAAATGTATGGGTGACTGGGTGTGCGTGTGTGCATGTACGGTGAAAGGGTGCACATTTAAATGTATGGATGGCTGCCTGGGTGTTCCTGTATGGTGAAAGAGTGCCCACTTAAATGTATGGATGGCTGGGTGTGCGTGCGTGTATATGGTAAATGGTATGTGTGCTTGTGTTCAGGGGCGCAACAAAACCTACATTTCAGGGCGCTGATCCTTCAAATGTTGGGAGAGGCGCTAACTTCATGAGCGGTGGGGGATGGGCACATTTATTTGTGTGTGGGCATCCAAATTCTTTACGCATTTGAATGAGACTATTCTAGTACAGCTTCAATGTTAAAAGCAGATAACTCTCTCATTTAAGTGTGAAAGCACCCACTTATAAACTGCTGTGAGAATGAATGGCCTCCTGTTCCCTTTCTACCCTTCCAATCACTTCCCTGTCATGAAAGTACTAAACCCACATAACAATTTGAATTGTCTAAAATATGTGGCATTGAATGCAGGTACTAAGAGTGAAATGCTTTACATTAGTAATTGCTGGGCCCTTGTTAACAGCGAAAACGTGGTGCTGTTTAACATCTGTGTTCTGTTCTGTCCAGCAACTGCTCTGAAGATCAGCCAGGTTGAGTCAACATAGGCCAACATTTCTGGGGTGAGTGCTGTAGCCCAGTCAACTCAATATTGTTAAGCCCCTATTTGTTTTTAATTCCTTAATTGCTTATTGGCAGTCTTCATTACTTCTAGCCCTATTCTTTCTTGTCCCTGTACTTGTGTATGAGGCAGTACTTGTGTATGAGGCACTTTGCCTCATACACAAGTACTGGGATGAGGTAGAGGTACATGGAGGTAATGCCTAACTTAGCTACCTGTATCTTCATTACTCCTAATCCCACTCTTCCTCATTCCAGTATTTATTGAGGCCAGGAGCCTCAATTGTAAGCTCTGGGACCAGGAAGAGGGAAGTGAAGGTAATTCTGGGCCAAGGAGCTGATTTTGGAGGTTGGGGTAGGGCATGGGAGGGAGAGGGTATGTGTGGGGGGCAGTATTGTGCGATAAATCATAATGGTTGTCCATGCCCAGGCTAAGCAGGCATGATATGTGGTATTAGTGGCTTGAGAGGCATTTTGGTACAGCCAGTCTAGTTATTCCTCAGTTTTCTATGACTTTTTTTAACTGCGCATTTCTGATAAAGCAGTCCTGCTAAGTGTAATTAACTGACTAGACTAGCATTTGGGTGCTGTCAATCTAGCCGTTTCTTAGTGCAGCATTGTATATTTTTTTGGGCATCTGTGATACAATGATATTATAGAAGTCTGTTATAATACGCCTGCATACAAGTATTTCCAGGCGCGACAAGCAAGGGAGGGAAGATAGAGGGAGGACAAGACAAATGATCTTACTAGGCTTTGTGTCATTCAAGCAGTGTGGCTCTGGGTAGTGCATGGAGGACAAGGGACTGTAGGATTACAGTTACAGCACCTAAGTGCATGGTAGGCCAAAGGCAGTGCAAGGGTGACTGATCAAGAAAGCGCCGGGACTCAGTGAGACTCTGAGTGTTGACAAGCAACCAGTCAGTACAGCAGACAGGTAGGTCAGGTAGGTCAGCAGGGGAGGGAGAGAGCGAAAGCAGAGGAGATGAGGAAAGTTTTGAGCTGCTTCCAGAACATCAGGTGGTCCGCTAAAGTTTGAGAGGGGCTGGGAGGCCATTCCAGAGACACCATGTGTCAATGGTTCAGTGTGTCCACTTCAAAGGCTGTTGGGTTGTGCACCTAATTTTCAGCAAGGAACAGCCATAGGTACATTGTCTTGAGACGGACAAAGTGGGACCCGACGTGGAAAGGTAGTTGAAAAGATTGGAGAGACAATTTTCAGCTAACAGGACGTCAAATGACAACGTTTTGAGCGTATGGAGTTGGTGGTGCTTATCGACCAGTTCCTCATGAGGCCTAATGAAGGCGATGGCACAAGTGCCACATATTCATCCTCAAGGACATGGGTACATTTTGGGCAGATTGAACAGTCCTGCTAGATTGTATGCCAGTGAGGGCCCCTGCCTCTCAGTTTCATCAGACTATGGCATAGGGTCTAATCTGTGGTCATCATACACTACAGGCGCACAGTCCTAACTAGATTTAGGTGTTCCCAGAAAGATGGCCTGTGTAACATACAGTGTACGGATGAATAAATGTATACCATTCAAGGATGGTGTTGGGTAATAGTATTACCTCAGGTTTGGTTTGCCCTCACTTTCTGGAATGACTCAAACAATATACCAAACTTGGTTGATCTTCACATAGGTAACATGCATGAATAATGCCAGTGCTCATATAAAATGAGAACAATAGATAAGGCTACACTGTTCCAAGATGGCACCCTGCTCTGAGAGAGCTGGAACTTTGCCTCACACCACCAACGAGGAGGGAGGTGGTTGAATTAACTGTTGAAAAATAACACCTAGGTTAATTCAACCGGATGCTGAGTAAGAGGACAATTGTCTGACAGTACATTCTAAAAATGCTAATAAAACGTTCAACCAGAAATTACTCACCAGTTGAGTGTTGAATGCTGTTTTGCAAGCTACGATTAACGGCACACAATCTGAGCGGGTGAGAATGAGTCTGGAGTCCATTGCAACATGACTCGTTTGACCTCCCTGGCAGGAAGACCTCTCCTCAATTCCAATGCACATGACTGGTGTGCCAGTCAAATATAAGCTAATGGGGCCTCAGGCATTGGTGGATGTTTTTGAGGGACATAAGCTATGAGATGACAGTGGCAGTGAGGTAAGAGATATATGTTTGGGTTGTGCTCTGACACCGGAGATAAATGTCCAAATACATGGGATTATGCAATACTACAACAGGGTACATTGACGTGACTAATCCGGTGTCTATCGTCTCAATATGTGTGTTTTATTAGACTGCTGAAGTGAAATAAAAGAATCCTGAGCAGGTAACCTGGAAAGACTAATGTCAAGTAAATGATAGATATATTTGCGTTATTTGAGGTGGAGTGTGCATGCAATGATAGGTGGGTATGGTTATGGCCACATGCATAAATCAAGACAGGTAAGACCTTCCTGCCCCATGTAAGCCACCACAGCACACCCTGAAGAATATCAAAAATTCAGTAGTGAGCTGAAACATGTTCGGAATGGTGAACACATATGGGCATGAAGTGTACTCATGAGTGGGGGTACTTATGCAACCATGGTGGTATAGCTTAAGTTCCCTGTGGTCCATGTTCCATTAGTAAATAGCCAGAGGAAAGCCTTACAAAGCCACTGATGTTCAATTGTTTCTTGAGTTGTGCAGGAAGAGTGATCTGGAATCGACAGAGCAGCACCCTAAAGATAGATACGTTCATAACTTGTGGGGTTGCGGGGCGAGCACCAATTTAGTTTAATAGAGTGGAATAGATTAGTGCTCACCGTGGATCAGTCAGATGAAGAAATGTGTAACTTATAACATATATGATTAGACTGGCGAGTGATTGGATACTTGATAACCTGTCTTTCTGAACCCAGCTAGCCTTGGGACAACAAGAGGGAAGAGTGAGTTCATTTCTGACACACTCTGTGAGTAGTTCATGAGGAGAGAGAGTCAACTGATGCATTTTGGGAATCTTTTAGGACCTTTTAAAGAAGAAATAACCATGGGTGAGTTACGTCCTATTTATTTTGACTACTCTACAGATGACCTGAGAATTGGACATAGAACATCTTGTCATTTCTCATGCATAGAGAGGTCAGGAATATTACGGCCTTCACCTAAAGACATTAACAGTTGAACAGCTACTCTTTCAAAAAGCTAGTCAGAAAAAGGCAAACTCAAAATGTGTCAGTAACTTGAGAGGTGAACAGGGTAACTCAAGTCAAAAATGAGAGTTAGAACAACCCTTGAACTGAGTAGAAGCAATCACGGAAATCAGGCAGGAGCTGAAGATGTACTGTGCATATTTTAGGATGGGTATGTTCAAAGTAAATGACTTACCAATAGCCTCCTGACAGGGGTCTAATGGAGAACATACATCTTTCCGTTGCGTAATCAGGGAGATACAATGTGCCTCAGTCAGAAGGCACATTGGGGTTAAACACATGCATGCCTGTGTATTGTCTGCTGATGTAATTGGAATCGGGATCAGATGGTGGGTTTTGCTTTAATATATGAGAAGATTTTTGAAGATGTGAAGGGAGAGAATCTGGAAATAGAATCACAGAGAGTCCTGATATGGTGCTCTAGGCCTGGTGAACTTGAGGAGCTAGACAGCAAAGACGACCTGCAGGAGCATGTAGCCTGCAGCACAGGCATAGTAAACCACAGAAGCTGTTAAGGTGGGCAGTAAATAGAAAAGTGTGTGCATGTGTGTGTCTGTGCATGTGTGTCTGTGCGTGTGTGTGCATGAATGTGTGTGCTGCGTGTGTGTGTGTGTGTGTGTTTGTATCGCAGTTCTGAGAAGTTTTCAAGTACCGTCACCTGCCTTGAGGCAAGATGTCCACATAGTGAGGAGGACCGCTGGGTGGGTCTGGCTATTCACAGTGTCAGATGTCGTGCACAAAAAAGGCAGTCCAAAATATGTCAGACCCAGATGAAGTCCAGTAATGCAAGCACTTAGCTTGCCATCCATTCCAATGAGGACAAGTTACCCCAGGCTAAATGTACCTTAAACTCTCCAAAACTTCTCACCAATAGCAACAGAGTGCACATTTTGCATTCTGCATGTGTGCATGAGTATGTATGCATACCCATATATGTAAGTATGTATGCATGTGTGTTTTTACATACAGACATGTATGTATGGGATTCTTAAAATGCAGACCTAGCTGGGAAACAAGAGGGTGGTGTATACAGAGGATGAAAACAGGGAGATACAAGGCGGGTGCATGGGTAGAGGAGGAAATGGGATATACAAAGGGAAAGAAATCCAGATCAGTGAAGCAAAGCGAATGAAGGAAGTGTTGAAAATATCTCAGTCAGTTCCATTGATGGCTAGGACATTCCAAAACCAAATGCCTTAGCGTCTCCATCACATTCAATACCCTACAGAATCTGCAAGATACATTATCAATTTCTATTCCTTTGTATTTCAGCAGAATTTCTTTCATTCATTTTAGATTCTGTCTAAATCTAAGAAATTCTCACCGTACTAGACGGCTAGGTTAGACATATAGAAATGGGACAAGAACTCCTAGCTTTTTGTCAACTTCTGATAAATGAGCTAATGAGGAATAATTATGCATATACAGCCGGTCAAATAGCACAGCGAGTAGAGCGCTTGCTTTGGTATCCATGCATAGCCTGCTGACGCAGGTTCGAATCCCGGCAGGGCCAAACTCAGCATTTAATCCTTCTGAGGTCGATAAATGAGCACCACGCACCGTGGTTGATAATAAGCAGCGTTCGGATACCTGAGGGTTTGTTGCGCTATATAAATGCTAAATTATTATTATTTCTTCCAAGGTCTTCATGCAGTCCCAATTTTCCAAACTACATTTCGTTCTATCAGCTCTATACATGAGATCCGCTCTACTTGATCCAATGTTACTCAACAGCTTATGACACATGGTACTAAAAGCATTCATGGAGCTTGCCACTCCCACAGTGGTTTACTATTTAACATTTCCTACAGGTCACTACATAAGGTCTTAGGGATTGAATTAAGAATCTTTCCAAATAGCTATAGATAGTTCCATATCCCTCCACTTATTAGCCATTGTATGCCCAGTTCACATCGAATAGCCGAAACTGGAAAGGATTTAGGCAGTTTTAAAACTCTCCTCCAAATCAAGTCCTCAAAACCCGGCAAGAGATCCCTTATCGAGAGATCGAAAAGCTCAATGCTCTGGATTAATTTTGGCACAATCTTGCCTTCATAATATTTCAAGGCAGTTAAAATGGAAAGCTTGCCAAATTTCCCATCAACTTTACAAATTTGGTTTGCCAGTCCCATGGCATTAACAAGCGGTCCTTAGCTTAAGCTTTAGCAGATTTGTTAAAGATGGGAAACGCCAAACATATAAAATGGCTCACGGTTTCCAATGTTTCTTTTCCGCTACACCATACATGCTCATTCAGCTTTCTTAGTGCAGTGAATCACCTTCGCTTTTGGTGTATTTATAGATAAGCTGTTTCACAACGCATAGCACCCAAACGCATCACTCACTCTTTGCCACCCTAGCGGGGTCAAATCAAACATCAAGTAATTATCTACGGTGTTGAGCCACATTAGCCTTTGGTTGTTAAATTTGGGTGAAGCCAAGGCCACCATGTCTAGCGACTCTCCAATATCAGCCACGTAGAGGTTGAAAAGGCAGGGGGCAAGAATGCACCCCTGCCTTACTCCCATATACGTTGGTATTTTTGGAGTCAGGGATCCTTGACTGGCCATTCTGACCTCAATGTTGGAGTGAGAATACAAGGCAATTATTAATCACAGCAATCCCATTAGGATACCCCATCTGGCTAACTTGCGCCAAGAGGAGGTTTTAGTCAACTTTATCAAATGCTGCTTTAAGGTCAATTGTTACAACATAAAGGGAGGCAAATTCTTTGCTCCAAGCAAGCACACCTAAGTATAAAACCATTCAGATTAGTACTATGGTTTTGTCTAAATCCAGTCTGCCACTAGTAGTGTTTTGGTTTGACTGCTTTAGAGATGATGCAGGCTGTCTTGAACCTGATGAATGCTTGAAGAAATGCCAGTGCAGCTCTTGGAGGATGGGGGTTTGTGTGGCTGAGATTTCTTAGCTCTGTGACTACAGTGTGCTGCATAGTTTTCAGAGAAGCCAAGACTGCATCTGCAATGACAACTTCTGCGAGTAGGGCACTTGCCACCGAAAACTCAGGACTGAAACTGGAATAACCAGGACGGAACTGCATAGTGTTAACAAGGAATACAAGGAACTGCAACTCTGGACTGGAATAACAAGGGCAGGACTGCAGACAGATAACAAGGAAACTCAGGACTGGAATCTAGGAGGTTTTAGCCTGGTGGCACATAGCAAGGAACGGCAACAAGAGAATTGGTGGTAGAGAGCAAGGAGCTGCAGGCAGGGAACAGAGTATTCCAGCCAGAGGAGCAGGGGAAGTGCAGGCAGTGTGTACAGGGTTGCAGAGTAGGGCGAACAAAGCAGCAGACCGAGAGCACAGAGCTGCAGGCAGAGAAACAAGGTTGCTGGGCAAGGAGAAAAGGGGTGTAAGGCTGCAGGCAGGGAGCAAGGGCACAGGAACTTGAGAATGTTCTGGAAACAGCAGCAACAGGACAGAGTGGAAATATATGGTACAAAGCACAAGGGCCTGGCAGCAAACTCAATGCAAGAGCCCTGTGATCCTGCAGACAGCTACTTAAATACTGACACACCATGTGCTGAGGCAGGCTCATTAGCAGCACCTGGGCACAGCACCTGAAGGAAATCTGTGTCCTCTTTCTCTGGACTAGCACTGTTCTCTAAGGCCTATGTGTATTGTAGTTCTAAGAATAATGCGTATGAATAGCCAGGTAATGAGAACTGCCAAAAGATGCATTATGGGATATGTAGTTTGTGAAACGAAATAGGGAAGTGCCAAAGTATTGCAAAGGGAAAGTAAAGACAGAACTAAGAATATGTATTGTCCAAAGCTGATTATGTTGATGAATTTCAAGTCCCAATTAGTCCTCAATGGGTGCCATTTGGTGTTCCTCTGGTACGGACCTGACAATAATGGTTGACCGGACACCCGTTAATCACTAGAATGGCTGCCTTTCACATTAGCTTAAAAAATAAGAAAATAGTTTGGGGCTTCATTTACAATACCATGCTTGCATTTAATGGTATTTCTGCAGTTTAAGACCAGGGCTTATTGTCTTAGGTAAACACAGGTGTTCTGCTTAGATGGATGCATTGATGTAAATGGTATGCTTAGTGGGGTCTGGCGATTTCTGCTACCCTGAGAGCTTAACTAATGTGTGTTGTACATTATAGGTCATTCTTAGTTGTCACTCATGATTGGTGGATGGCTGCTGGAATAAGCCAATTCTAAGGGGATTGTGTTTTTCGAAAAGGCTGCTGGCACCTCTTTGTATGCCACATTAATGCAGTGTCAGCATATCTGCATGTCACGACAGTCTTTTCCGTAACCACAGTTGTTGTTTTACAACATGTGAGAAACACTTTTACGCAATGTAATTTGGTAACGGAAATTACTTCAGGAAGATGTTTACCTTGCAGTTCTGACAAACTCATCATGATGGCTCTCACTGGTGATAGCAATCCCTCGATGTCTTCACTTAGAACAGTGGTCTTCAAACTTTTTTGGCCTGGGCCCCCCCCGAGCAAAGTATGGGCAGGCCGGGCCCCCCCAAAAGTGGCAGATGGACAGTATGTAGAAATCGCTATGAACTTTTGCGCGCCGTCACCATACCCTACTCCCAGTACAGACCCTGGGCTCTCCCCACCCTACTCCCACCACTATCCCAGTGCTGCTGCCCATCCTGCTCCCACCACAGTCCCATAACACAAGCATACACACATCCATACACATTTAAATAAAAAATAAATCGCCATAAACATACCTCGCTTGGTTGCTAAAATGCCCCGCTCCAGGTTGCTCTGCTTGTATGTGCGAGGAGGCGCAGGCGCACCCCCTCGCACATACATACATACATACATGCAGTGTCCCAGCCAGCATTTCCAATGAGCTATGCAAGGCTGGCGAAGCAAAACACCCCCAGGGTTGCATGGATCAGTGATCATGTGCGGCTGGGGAAATGATATGATATGATATGGCATTGGTAACGCGCCTATACACAAGTGTTTCAAAGCGCAAACAGAGTTTCCCTTTGACAGTTCAGCCAGCCCAGGAGCACTCCCTCAGCTGGAAAAAGCAGCTGAGGGAGTGCTCAGTGTTTCACTGGGCTGGCTCTTCGGCTCCTCCGTAATGGGTGAGGTGGCCGGTGGGTGGACGCCCCCTCACCCATTATGGATGAGCCGGAAGGCTTGGACTGGCCTATAGAGCAATAGGGCGATGACGTACCGAAAATGCAGAATGCTAGTGTAGGCCAGTAAAAATGTGCCACTTTTTTGGCCAATGTGGGCCATTTTGAGGAGTTACTTCACTATGCAGCTAGTAGTTTTGATCATTGTTGCTGAATAAATATTCTTTAAATATCACCATTTGTTTACATTTGAACAAAAAACAACCCCTTGGGTACTGTTCAAACAGTCTGTGACTAAACACTGAATATCCATTTGCAACTGCTTGACATTTTTTCATTGGTGCCTAATACCGTTTTATGGCCCAGTCTGACCATGTGAGCTGGCCCTTCCCAGTTCCTCCAATCTAAAAAAAAAAAAAAAAAAAAAAACAATTTTTTTTTTTTTTTCTTTTTTTTTACATTTCATGCTGGGCTCTGGCGCCCCCCCTGGGATGCGGCCGCGCCCCCCTGGGGGGGGCGCGCCCCACAGTTTGAAGACCTCTGACTTAGAACCTGGGAAAATACACGCATTTCAAATACTCTGTTCTCATTGCCTTTCCATAGCAGAAAAGGAGCATCACCTGCTTGGCAAACATGTCCTTTGTGTGCATGGTTACCTGGTTATCTGAAGTCTCGCAACTTGGGCAATGACCACAAACCGCTTGCTATGAGCGCGGTGCGCGGGGGCACGGAGGAACTTGTGTAGCCTTCCCGGGAATGTTAGCAAAGGATGAAAACACTTTGTAAAGCACCGCTGAAGCATTTAGTGGAAATAGTATCTGATTCATACGTGATATTTTGGAAATTAACTGCGCATTTCTGATAAAGCAGTCCTGCTAAGTGTAATTAACTGACTAGACTAGCATTTGGGTGCTGTCAATCTAGCCGTTTCTTAGTGCAGCATTGTATATTTTTTTGGGCATCTGTGATACAATGATATTATAGAAGTCTGTTATAATACGCCTGCATACAAGTATTTCCAGGCGCGACAAGCAAGGGAGGGAAGATAGAGGGAGGACAAGACAAATGATCTTACTAGGCTTTGTGTCATTCAAGCAGTGTGGCTCTGGGTAGTGCATGGAGGACAAGGGACTGTAGGATTACAGTTACAGCACCTAAGTGCATGATAGGCCAAAGGCAGTGCAAGGGTGACTGATCAAGAAAGCGCCGGGACTCAGTGAGACTCTGAGTGTTGACAAGCAACCAGTCAGTACAGCAGACAGGTAGGTCAGGTAGGTCAGCAGGGGAGGGAGAGAGCGAAAGCAGAGGAGATGAGGAAAGTTTTGAGCTGCTTCCAGAACATCAGGTGGTCCGCTAAAGTTTGAGAGGGGCTGGGAGGCCATTCCAGAGACACCATGTGTCAATGGTTCAGTGTGTCCACTTCAAAGGCTGTTGGGTTGTGCACCTAATTTTCAGCAAGGAACAGCCATAGGTACATTGTCTTGAGACGGACAAAGTGGGACCCGACGTGGAAAGGTAGTTGAAAAGATTGGAGAGACAATTTTCAGCTAACAGGACGTCAAATGACAACGTTTTGAGCGTATGGAGTTGGTGGTGCTTATCGACCAGTTCCTCATGAGGCCTAATGAAGGCGATGGCACAAGTGCCACATATTCATCCTCAAGGACATGGGTACATTTTGGGCAGATTGAACAGTCCTGCTAGATTGTATGCCAGTGAGGGCCCCTGCCTCTCAGTTTCATCAGACTATGGCATAGGGTCTAATCTGTGGTCATCATACACTACAGGCGCACAGTCCTAACTAGATTTAGGTGTTCCCAGAAAGATGGCCTGTGTAACATACAGTGTACGGATGAATAAATGTATACCATTCAAGGATGGTGTTGGGTAATAGTATTACCTCAGGTTTGGTTTGCCCTCACTTTCTGGAATGACTCAAACAATATACCAAACTTGGTTGATCTTCACATAGGTAACATGCATGAATAATGCCAGTGCTCATATAAAATGAGAACAATAGATAAGGCTACACTGTTCCAAGATGGCACCCTGCTCTGAGAGAGCTGGAACTTTGCCTCACACCACCAACGAGGAGGGAGGTGGTTGAATTAACTGTTGAAAAATAACACCTAGGTTAATTCAACCGGATGCTGAGTAAGAGGACAATTGTCTGACAGTACATTCTAAAAATGCTAATAAAACGTTCAACCAGAAATTACTCACCAGTTGAGTGTTGAATGCTGTTTTGCAAGCTACGATTAACGGCACACAATCTGAGCGGGTGAGAATGAGTCTGGAGTCCATTGCAACATGACTCGTTTGACCTCCCTGGCAGGAAGACCTCTCCTCAATTCCAATGCACATGACTGGTGTGCCAGTCAAATATAAGCTAATGGGGCCTCAGGCATTGGTGGATGTTTTTGAGGGACATAAGCTATGAGATGACAGTGGCAGTGAGGTAAGAGATATATGTTTGGGTTGTGCTCTGACACCGGAGATAAATGTCCAAATACATGGGATTATGCAATACTACAACAGGGTACATTGACGTGACTAATCCGGTGTCTATCGTCTCAATATGTGTGTTTTATTAGACTGCTGAAGTGAAATAAAAGAATCCTGAGCAGGTAACCTGGAAAGACTAATGTCAAGTAAATGATAGATATATTTGCGTTATTTGAGGTGGAGTGTGCATGCAATGATAGGTGGGTATGGTTATGGCCACATGCATAAATCAAGACAGGTAAGACCTTCCTGCCCCATGTAAGCCACCACAGCACACCCTGAAGAATATCAAAAATTCAGTAGTGAGCTGAAACATGTTCGGAATGGTGAACACATATGGGCATGAAGTGTACTCATGAGTGGGGGTACTTATGCAACCATGGTGGTATAGCTTAAGTTCCCTGTGGTCCATGTTCCATTAGTAAATAGCCAGAGGAAAGCCTTACAAAGCCACTGATGTTCAATTGTTTCTTGAGTTGTGCAGGAAGAGTGATCTGGAATCGACAGAGCAGCACCCTAAAGATAGATACGTTCATAACTTGTGGGGTTGCGGGGCGAGCACCAATTTAGTTTAATAGAGTGGAATAGATTAGTGCTCACCGTGGATCAGTCAGATGAAGAAATGTGTAACTTATAACATATATGATTAGACTGGCGAGTGATTGGATACTTGATAACCTGTCTTTCTGAACCCAGCTAGCCTTGGGACAACAAGAGGGAAGAGTGAGTTCATTTCTGACACACTCTGTGAGTAGTTCATGAGGAGAGAGAGTCAACTGATGCATTTTGGGAATCTTTTAGGACCTTTTAAAGAAGAAATAACCATGGGTGAGTTACGTCCTATTTATTTTGACTACTCTACAGATGACCTGAGAATTGGACATAGAACATCTTGTCATTTCTCATGCATAGAGAGGTCAGGAATATTACGGCCTTCACCTAAAGACATTAACTGTTGAACAGCTACTCTTTCAAAAAGCTAGTCAGAAAAAGGCAAACTCAAAATGTGTCAGTAACTTGAGAGGTGAACAGGGTAACTCAAGTCAAAAATGAGAGTTAGAACAACCCTTGAACTGAGTAGAAGCAATCACGGAAATCAGGCAGGAGCTGAAGATGTACTGTGCATATTTTAGGATGGGTATGTTCAAAGTAAATGACTTACCAATAGCCTCCTGACAGGGGTCTAATGGAGAACATACATCTTTCCGTTGCGTAATCAGGGAGATACAATGTGCCTCAGTCAGAAGGCACATTGGGGTTAAACACATGCATGCCTGTGTATTGTCTGCTGATGTAATTGGAATCGGGATCAGATGGTGGGTTTTGCTTTAATATATGAGAAGATTTTTGAAGATGTGAAGGGAGAGAATCTGGAAATAGAATCACAGAGAGTCCTGATATGGTGCTCTAGGCCTGGTGAACTTGAGGAGCTAGACAGCAAAGACGACCTGCAGGAGCATGTAGCCTGCAGCACAGGCATAGTAAACCACAGAAGCTGTTAAGGTGGGCAGTAAATAGAAAAGTGTGTGCATGTGTGTGTCTGTGCATGTGTGTCTGTGCGTGTGTGTGCATGAATGTGTGTGCTGCGTGTGTGTGTGTGTGTTTGTATCGCAGTTCTGAGAAGTTTTCAAGTACCGTCACCTGCCTTGAGGCAAGATGTCCACATAGTGAGGAGGACCGCTGGGTGGGTCTGGTTATTCACAGTGTCAGATGTCGTGCACAAAAAAGGCAGTCCAAAATATGTCAGACCCAGATGAAGTCCAGTAATGCAAGCACTTAGCTTGCCATCCATTCCAATGAGGACAAGTTACCCCAGGCTAAATGTACCTTAAACTCTCCAAAACTTCTCACCAATAGCAACAGAGTGCACATTTTGCATTCTGCATGTGTGCATGAGTATGTATGCATACCCATATATGTAAGTATGTATGCATGTGTGTTTTTACATACAGACATGTATGTATGGGATTCTTAAAATGCAGACCTAGCTGGGAAACAAGAGGGTGGTGTATACAGAGGATGAAAACAGGGAGATACAAGGCGGGTGCATGGGTAGAGGAGGAATTGGGATATACAAAGGGAAAGAAATCCAGATCAGTGAAGCAAAGCGAATGAAGGAAGTGTTGAAAATATCTCAGTCAGTTCCATTGATGGCTAGGACATTCCAAAACCAAATGCCTTAGCGTCTCCATCACATTCAATACCCTACAGAATCTGCAAGATACATTATCAATTTCTATTCCTTTGTATTTCAGCAGAATTTCTTTCATTCATTTTAGATTCTGTCTAAATCTAAGAAATTCTCACCGTACTAGACGGCTAGGTTAGACATATAGAAATGGGACAAGAACTCCTAGCTTTTTGTCAACTTCTGATAAATGAGCTAATGAGGAATAATTATGCATATACAGCCGGTCAAATAGCACAGCGAGTAGAGCGCTTGCTTTGGTATCCATGCATAGCCTGCTGACGCAGGTTCGAATCCCGGCAGGGCCAAACTCAGCATTTAATCCTTCTGAGGTCGATAAATGAGCACCACGCACCGTGGTTGATAATAAGCAGCGTTCGGATACCTGAGGGTTTGTTGCGCTATATAAATGCTAAATTATTATTATTTCTTCCAAGGTCTTCATGCAGTCCCAATTTTCCAAACTACATTTCGTTCTATCAGCTCTATACATGAGATCCGCTCTACTTGATCCAATGTTACTCAACAGCTTATGACACATGGTACTAAAAGCATTCATGGAGCTTGCCACTCCCACAGTGGTTTACTATTTAACATTTCCTACAGGTCACTACATAAGGTCTTAGGGATTGAATTAAGAATCTTTCCAAATAGCTATAGATAGTTCCATATCCCTCCACTTATTAGCCATTGTATGCCCAGTTCACATCGAATAGCCGAAACTGGAAAGGATTTAGGCAGTTTTAAAACTCTCCTCCAAATCAAGTCCTCAAAACCCGGCAAGAGATCCCTTATCGAGAGATCGAAAAGCTCAATGCTCTGGATTAATTTTGGCACAATCTTGCCTTCATAATATTTCAAGGCAGTTAAAATGGAAAGCTTGCCAAATTTCCCATCAACTTTACAAATTTGGTTTGCCAGTCCCATGGCATTAACAAGCGGTCCTTAGCTTAAGCTTTAGCAGATTTGTTAAAGATGGGAAACGCCAAACATATAAAATGGCTCACGGTTTCCAATGTTTCTTTTCCGCTACACCATACATGCTCATTCAGCTTTCTTAGTGCAGTGAATCACCTTCGCTTTTGGTGTATTTATAGATAAGCTGTTTCACAACGCATAGCACCCAAACGCATCACTCACTCTTTGCCACCCTAGCGGGGTCAAATCAAACATCAAGTAATTATCTACGGTGTTGAGCCACATTAGCCTTTGGTTGTTAAATTTGGGTGAAGCCAAGGCCACCATGTCTAGCGACTCTCCAATATCAGCCACGTAGAGGTTGAAAAGGCAGGGGGCAAGAATGCACCCCTGCCTTACTCCCATATACGTTGGTATTTTTGGAGTCAGGGATCCTTGACTGGCCATTCTGACCTCAATGTTGGAGTGAGAATACAAGGCAATTATTAATCACAGCAATCCCATTAGGATACCCCATCTGGCTAACTTGCGCCAAGAGGAGGTTTTAGTCAACTTTATCAAATGCTGCTTTAAGGTCAATTGTTACAACATAAAGGGAGGCAAATTCTTTGCTCCAAGCAAGCACACCTAAGTATAAAACCATTCAGATTAGTACTATGGTTTTGTCTAAATCCAGTCTGCCACTAGTAGTGTTTTGGTTTGACTGCTTTAGAGATGATGCAGGCTGTCTTGAACCTGATGAATGCTTGAAGAAATGCCAGTGCAGCTCTTGGAGGATGGGGGTTTGTGTGGCTGAGATTTCTTAGCTCTGTGACTACAGTGTGCTGCATAGTTTTCAGAGAAGCCAAGACTGCATCTGCAATGACAACTTCTGCGAGTAGGGCACTTGCCACCGAAAACTCAGGACTGAAACTGGAATAACCAGGACGGAACTGCATAGTGTTAACAAGGAATACAAGGAACTGCAACTCTGGACTGGAATAACAAGGGCAGGACTGCAGACAGATAACAAGGAAACTCAGGACTGGAATCTAGGAGGTTTTAGCCTGGTGGCACATAGCAAGGAACGGCAACAAGAGAATTGGTGGTAGAGAGCAAGGAGCTGCAGGCAGGGAACAGAGTATTCCAGCCAGAGGAGCAGGGGAAGTGCAGGCAGTGTGTACAGGGTTGCAGAGTAGGGCGAACAAAGCAGCAGACCGAGAGCACAGAGCTGCAGGCAGAGAAACAAGGTTGCTGGGCAAGGAGAAAAGGGGTGTAAGGCTGCAGGCAGGGAGCAAGGGCACAGGAACTTGAGAATGTTCTGGAAACAGCAGCAACAGGACAGAGTGGAAATATATGGTACAAAGCACAAGGGCCTGGCAGCAAACTCAATGCAAGAGCCCTGTGATCCTGCAGACAGCTACTTAAATACTGACACACCATGTGCTGAGGCAGGCTCATTAGCAGCACCTGGGCACAGCACCTGAAGGAAATCTGTGTCCTCTTTCTCTGGACTAGCACTGTTCTCTAAGGCCTATGTGTATTGTAGTTCTAAGAATAATGCGTATGAATAGCCAGGTAATGAGAACTGCCAAAAGATGCATTATGGGATATGTAGTTTGTGAAACGAAATAGGGAAGTGCCAAAGTATTGCAAAGGGAAAGTAAAGACAGAACTAAGAATATGTATTGTCCAAAGCTGATTATGTTGATGAATTTCAAGTCCCAATTAGTCCTCAATGGGTGCCATTTGGTGTTCCTCTGGTACGGACCTGACAATAATGGTTGACCGGACACCCGTTAATCACTAGAATGGCTGCCTTTCACATTAGCTTAAAAAATAAGAAAATAGTTTGGGGCTTCATTTACAATACCATGCTTGCATTTAATGGTATTTCTGCAGTTTAAGACCAGGGCTTATTGTCTTAGGTAAACACAGGTGTTCTGCTTAGATGGATGCATTGATGTAAATGGTATGCTTAGTGGGGTCTGGCGATTTCTGCTACCCTGAGAGCTTAACTAATGTGTGTTGTACATTATAGGTCATTCTTAGTTGTCACTCATGATTGGTGGATGGCTGCTGGAATAAGCCAATTCTAAGGGGATTGTGTTTTTCGAAAAGGCTGCTGGCACCTCTTTGTATGCCACATTAATGCAGTGTCAGCATATCTGCATGTCACGACAGTCTTTTCCGTAACCACAGTTGTTGTTTTACAACATGTGAGAAACACTTTTACGCAATGTAATTTGGTAACGGAAATTACTTCAGGAAGATGTTTACCTTGCAGTTCTGACAAACTCATCATGATGGCTCTCACTGGTGATAGCAATCCCTCGATGTCTTCACTTAGAACAGTGGTCTTCAAACTTTTTTGGCCTGGGCCCCCCCCGAGCAAAGTATGGGCAGGCCGGGCCCCCCCAAAAGTGGCAGATGGACAGTATGTAGAAATCGCTATGAACTTTTGCGCGCCGTCACCATACCCTACTCCCAGTACAGACCCTGGGCTCTCCCCACCCTACTCCCACCACTATCCCAGTGCTGCTGCCCATCCTGCTCCCACCACAGTCCCATAACACAAGCATACACACATCCATACACATTTAAATAAAAAATAAATCGCCATAAACATACCTCGCTTGGTTGCTAAAATGCCCCGCTCCAGGTTGCTCTGCTTGTATGTGCGAGGAGGCGCAGGCGCACCCCCTCGCACATACATACATACATACATGCAGTGTCCCAGCCAGCATTTCCAATGAGCTATGCAAGGCTGGCGAAGCAAAACACCCCCAGGGTTGCATGGATCAGTGATCATGTGCGGCTGGGGAAATGATATGATATGATATGGCATTGGTAACGCGCCTATACACAAGTGTTTCAAAGCGCAAACAGAGTTTCCCTTTGACAGTTCAGCCAGCCCAGGAGCACTCCCTCAGCTGGAAAAAGCAGCTGAGGGAGTGCTCAGTGTTTCACTGGGCTGGCTCTTCGGCTCCTCCGTAATGGGTGAGGTGGCCGGTGGGTGGACGCCCCCTCACCCATTATGGATGAGCCGGAAGGCTTGGACTGGCCTATAGAGCAATAGGGCGATGACGTACCGAAAATGCAGAATGCTAGTGTAGGCCAGTAAAAATGTGCCACTTTTTTGGCCAATGTGGGCCATTTTGAGGAGTTACTTCACTATGCAGCTAGTAGTTTTGATCATTGTTGCTGAATAAATATTCTTTAAATATCACCATTTGTTTACATTTGAACAAAAAACAACCCCTTGGGTACTGTTCAAACAGTCTGTGACTAAACACTGAATATCCATTTGCAACTGCTTGACATTTTTTCATTGGTGCCTAATACCGTTTTATGGCCCAGTCTGACCATGTGAGCTGGCCCTTCCCAGTTCCTCCAATCTAAAAAAAAAAAAAAAAAAAAAAACAATTTTTTTTTTTTTTTTTTTTTTTACATTTCATGCTGGGCTCTGGCGCCCCCCCTGGGATGCGGCCGCGCCCCCCTGGGGGGGGCGCGCCCCACAGTTTGAAGACCTCTGACTTAGAACCTGGGAAAATACACGCATTTCAAATACTCTGTTCTCATTGCCTTTCCATAGCAGAAAAGGAGCATCACCTGCTTGGCAAACATGTCCTTTGTGTGCATGGTTACCTGGTTATCTGAAGTCTCGCAACTTGGGCAATGACCACAAACCGCTTGCTATGAGCGCGGTGCGCGGGGGCACGGAGGAACTTGTGTAGCCTTCCCGGGAATGTTAGCAAAGGATGAAAACACTTTGTAAAGCACCGCTGAAGCATTTAGTGGAAATAGTATCTGATTCATACGTGATATTTTGGAAATTAACTGCGCATTTCTGATAAAGCAGTCCTGCTAAGTGTAATTAACTGACTAGACTAGCATTTGGGTGCTGTCAATCTAGCCGTTTCTTAGTGCAGCATTGTATATTTTTTTGGGCATCTGTGATACAATGATATTATAGAAGTCTCTTATAATACGCCTGCATACAAGTATTTCCAGGCGCGACAAGCAAGGGAGGGAAGATAGAGGGAGGACAAGACAAATGATCTTACTAGGCTTTGTGTCATTCAAGCAGTGTGGCTCTGGGTAGTGCATGGAGGACAAGGGACTGTAGGATTACAGTTACAGCACCTAAGTGCATGATAGGCCAAAGGCAGTGCAAGGGTGACTGATCAAGAAAGCGCCGGGACTCAGTGAGACTCTGAGTGTTGACAAGCAACCAGTCAGTACAGCAGACAGGTAGGTCAGGTAGGTCAGCAGGGGAGGGAGAGAGCGAAAGCAGAGGAGATGAGGAAAGTTTTGAGCTGCTTCCAGAACATCAGGTGGTCCGCTAAAGTTTGAGAGGGGCTGGGAGGCCATTCCAGAGACACCATGTGTCAATGGTTCAGTGTGTCCACTTCAAAGGCTGTTGGGTTGTGCACCTAATTTTCAGCAAGGAACAGCCATAGGTACATTGTCTTGAGACGGACAAAGTGGGACCCGACGTGGAAAGGTAGTTGAAAAGATTGGAGAGACAATTTTCAGCTAACAGGACGTCAAATGACAACGTTTTGAGCGTATGGAGTTGGTGGTGCTTATCGACCAGTTCCTCATGAGGCCTAATGAAGGCGATGGCACAAGTGCCACATATTCATCCTCAAGGACATGGGTACATTTTGGGCAGATTGAACAGTCCTGCTAGATTGTATGCCAGTGAGGGCCCCTGCCTCTCAGTTTCATCAGACTATGGCATAGGGTCTAATCTGTGGTCATCATACACTACAGGCGCACAGTCCTAACTAGATTTAGGTGTTCCCAGAAAGATGGCCTGTGTAACATACAGTGTACGGATGAATAAATGTATACCATTCAAGGATGGTGTTGGGTAATAGTATTACCTCAGGTTTGGTTTGCCCTCACTTTCTGGAATGACTCAAACAATATACCAAACTTGGTTGATCTTCACATAGGTAACATGCATGAATAATGCCAGTGCTCATATAAAATGAGAACAATAGATAAGGCTACACTGTTCCAAGATGGCACCCTGCTCTGAGAGAGCTGGAACTTTGCCTCACACCACCAACGAGGAGGGAGGTGGTTGAATTAACTGTTGAAAAATAACACCTAGGTTAATTCAACCGGATGCTGAGTAAGAGGACAATTGTCTGACAGTACATTCTAAAAATGCTAATAAAACGTTCAACCAGAAATTACTCACCAGTTGAGTGTTGAATGCTGTTTTGCAAGCTACGATTAACGGCACACAATCTGAGCGGGTGAGAATGAGTCTGGAGTCCATTGCAACATGACTCGTTTGACCTCCCTGGCAGGAAGACCTCTCCTCAATTCCAATGCACATGACTGGTGTGCCAGTCAAATATAAGCTAATGGGGCCTCAGGCATTGGTGGATGTTTTTGAGGGACATAAGCTATGAGATGACAGTGGCAGTGAGGTAAGAGATATATGTTTGGGTTGTGCTCTGACACCGGAGATAAATGTCCAAATACATGGGATTATGCAATACTACAACAGGGTACATTGACGTGACTAATCCGGTGTCTATCGTCTCAATATGTGTGTTTTATTAGACTGCTGAAGTGAAATAAAAGAATCCTGAGCAGGTAACCTGGAAAGACTAATGTCAAGTAAATGATAGATATATTTGCGTTATTTGAGGTGGAGTGTGCATGCAATGATAGGTGGGTATGGTTATGGCCACATGCATAAATCAAGACAGGTAAGACCTTCCTGCCCCATGTAAGCCACCACAGCACACCCTGAAGAATATCAAAAATTCAGTAGTGAGCTGAAACATGTTCGGAATGGTGAACACATATGGGCATGAAGTGTACTCATGAGTGGGGGTACTTATGCAACCATGGTGGTATAGCTTAAGTTCCCTGTGGTCCATGTTCCATTAGTAAATAGCCAGAGGAAAGCCTTACAAAGCCACTGATGTTCAATTGTTTCTTGAGTTGTGCAGGAAGAGTGATCTGGAATCGACAGAGCAGCACCCTAAAGATAGATACGTTCATAACTTGTGGGGTTGCGGGGCGAGCACCAATTTAGTTTAATAGAGTGGAATAGATTAGTGCTCACCGTGGATCAGTCAGATGAAGAAATGTGTAACTTATAACATATATGATTAGACTGGCGAGTGATTGGATACTTGATAACCTGTCTTTCTGAACCCAGCTAGCCTTGGGACAACAAGAGGGAAGAGTGAGTTCATTTCTGACACATTCTGTGAGTAGTTCATGAGGAGAGAGAGTCAACTGATGCATTTTGGGAATCTTTTAGGACCTTTTAAAGAAGAAATAACCATGGGTGAGTTACGTCCTATTTATTTTGACTACTCTACAGATGACCTGAGAATTGGACATAGAACATCTGGTCATTTCTCATGCATAGAGAGGTCAGGAATATTACGGCCTTCACCTAAAGACATTAACTGTTGAACAGCTACTCTTTCAAAAAGCTGGTCAGGAAAAGGCAAACTCAAAATGTGCCAGTAACTTGAGAGGTGAACAGGGTAACTCAAGTCAAAAATGAGAGTTAGAAGAACCCTTGAACTGAGTAGAAGCAATCACGGAAATCAGGCAGGAGCTGAAGATGTACTGTGCATATTTTAGGATGGGTATGTTCAAAGTAAATGACTTACCAATAGCCTCCTGACAGGGGTCTAATGGAGAACATACATCTTTCCGTTGCGTAATCAGGGAGATACAATGTGCCTCAGTCACAGGCACATTGGGGTTAAACACATGCATGCCTGTGTATTGTCTGCTGATGTAATTGGAATCGGGATCAGATGGTGGGTTTTGCTTTAATATATGAGAAGATTTTTGAAGATGTGAAGGGAGAGAATCTGGAAATAGAATCACAGAGAGTCCTGATATGGTGCTCTAGGCCTGGTGAACTTGAGGAGCTAGACAGCAAAGACGACCTGCAGGAGCATGTAGCCTGCAGCACAGGCATAGTAAACCGCAGAAGCTGTTAAGGTGGGCAGTAAATAGAAAAGTGTGTGCATGTGTGTGTCTGTGCATGTGTGTCTGTGCGTGTGTGTGCGTGTGTGCGCGTGTGTGTGTGTGTGTGTGTGTGTGTGTGTGTGTCTGTGCGTGTGTGTGCGTGCGTGTGTGTGTGTGTGTGTGTGTGTGTGTGCGTGTGTGTGTGTGTGTGTGTGTGTGTCGCAGTTCTGAGAAGTTGTCAAGTACCGTCACCTGCCTTGAGGCAAGATGTCCACATAGTGAGGAGGACCGCTGGGTGGGTCTGGCTATTCACAGTGTCAGATGTCGTGCACAAAAAAGGCAGTCCAAAATATGTCAGACCCAGATGAAGTCCAGTAATGCAAGCACTTAGCTTGCCATCCATTCCAATGAGGACAAGTTACCCCAGGCTAAATGTACCTTAAACTCTCCAAAACTTCTCACCAATAGCAACAGAGTGCACATTTTGCATTCTGCATGTGTGCATGAGTATGTATGCATACCCATATATGTAAGTATGTATGCATGTGTGTTTTTACATACAGCCATGTATGTATGGGATTCTTAAAATGCAGACCTAGCTGGGAAACAAGAGGGTGGTGTATACAGAGGATGAAAACAGGGAGATACAAGGCGGGTGCATGGGTAGAGGAGGAAATGGGATGTACAAAGGGAAAGAAATCCAGATCAGTGAAGCAAAGCGAATGAAGGAAGTGTTGAAAAAATCTCAGTCAGTTCCATTGATGGCTAGGACATTCCAAAACCAAATGCCTTAGCGTCTCCATCACATTCAATACCCTACAGAATCTGCAAGATACATTATCAATTTCTATTCCTTTGTATTTCAGCAGAATTTCTTTCATTCATTTTAGATTCTGTCTAAATCTAAGAAATTCTCACCGTACTAGACGGCTAGGTTAGACATATAGAAATGGGACAAGAACTCCTAGCTTTTTGTGAACTTCTGATAAATGAGCTAATGAGGAATAATTATGCATATACAGCCAGTCAAATAGCACAGCGAGTAGAGCGCTTGCTTTGGTATCCATGCATAGCCTGCTGACGCAGGTTCGAATCCCGGCAGGGCCAAACTCAGCATTTAATCCTTCTGAGTTCGATAAATGAGCACCACGCACCGTGGTTGATAATAAGCAGCGTTCGGATACCTGAGGGTTTGTTGCGCTATATAAATGCTAAATTATTATTATTTCTTCCAAGGTGTTAATGCAGTCCAAATTTTCCAAACTACATTTCGTTCTGTCAGCTCTATACATGAGATCCGCTCTACTTGATCCAATGTTACTCAACAGCTTATGACACATGGTACTAAAAGCATTCATGGAGCTTGCCACTCCCACAGGTTGTTTACTATTTAACATTTCCTACAGGTCACTACATAAGGTGTTAGGGATTGAATTAAGAATCTTTCCAAATAGCTATAGATAGTTCCATATCCCTCCACTTATTAGCGATTGTATGCCCAGTTCACATCGAATAGCCGAAACTGGAAAGGATTTAGGCAGTTTTAAAACTCTCCTCCAAATCAAGTCCTCAAAACCCGGCAAGAGATCCCTTATCGAGAGATCAAAAAGCTCAATGCTCTGGATTAATTTTGGCACAATCTTGCCTTCATAATATTTCAAAGCAGTTAAAATGGAAAGCTTGCCAAATTTCCCATCAACTTTACAAATTTGGTTTGCCAGTCCCATGGCATTAACAAGCGGTCCTTAGCTTAAGCTTTAGCAGATGTGCTAAAGATGGGAAACGCCAAACATATAAAATGGCTCACGGTTTCCAATGTTTCTTTTCCGCTACACCATACATGCTCATTCAGCTTTCTTAGTGCAGTGAATCACCTTCGCTTTTGGTGTATTTATAGATAAGCTGTTTCACAACGCATAGCACCCAAACGCATCACTCACTCTTTGCCACCCTAGCGGGGTCAAATCAAACATCAAGTAATTATCTACGGTGTTGAGCCACGTTAGCCTTTGGTTGTTAAATTTGGGTGAAGCCAAGGCCACCATGTCTAGCGACTCTCCAATATCAGCCACGTAGAGGTTGAAAAGGCAGGGGGCAAGAATGCACCCCTGCCTTACTCCCATATACGTTGGTATTTTTGGGAGTCAGGGATCCTTGATGGGCCATTCTGACCTCAATGTTGGAGTGAGAATACAAGGCAATTATTAATCACAAGCAATCCCATTAGGATACCCCATCTGGCTAACTTGTGCCAAGAGGAGGTTTTAGTCAACTTTATCAAATGCTGCTTTAAGGTCAATTGTTACAACATAAAGGGAGGCAAATTATTTGCTCCAAGCAAGCACATCTAAGTATAAAACCATTCAGATTAGTACTATGGTTTTGTCTAAATCCAGTCTGCCACTGGTAGTGTTTTGGTCTGACTGCTTAGGAGATGATGCAGGCTGTCTTGAACCTGATGAATGCTTGAAGAAATGCCAGTGCAGCTCTTGGAGGATGGGGGTTTGTGTGGCTGAGATTTCTTAGCTCTGTGACTACAGTGTGCTGCATAGTTTTCAGAGAAGCCAAGACTGCATCTGCAATGACAACTTCTGCGAGTAGGGCACTTGCCACCGAAAACTCAGGACTGAAACTGGAATAACCAGGACGGAACTGCATAGTGTTAACAATGAATACAAGGAACTGCAACTCTGGACTGGAATAACAAGGGCAGGACTGCAGACAGATAACAAGGAAACTCAGGACTGGAATCTAGGAGGTTTTAGCCTGGTGGCACATAGCAAGGAACGGCAACAAGAGAATTGGTGGTAGAGAGCAAGGAGCTGCAGGCAGGGAACAGAGTATTCCAGCCAGAGGAGCAGGGGAAGTGCAGGCAGTGTGTACAGGGTTGCAGAGCAGGGCAAACAAAGCAGCAGACCGAGAGCACAGAGCTGCAGGCAGAGAAACAAGGTTGCTGGGCAGGGAGAAAAGGGGTGTAAGGCTGCAGGCAGGGAGCAAGGGCACAGGAACTTGAGAATGTTCTGGAAACAGCAGCAACAGGACAGAGTGGAAATCTATGGTACAAAGCACAAGGGTCTGGCAGCAAACTCAATGCAAGAGCCCTGTGATCCTGCAGACAGCTACTTAAATACTGACACACCATGTGCTGAGGCAGGCTCATTAGCAGCACCTGGGCACAGCACCTGAAGGAAATCTGCGTCCGCTTTCTCTGGACTAGCACTGTTCTCTAAGGCCTATGTGTATTGTAGCTCTAAGAATAATGCGTATGAATAGCCAGGTAATGAGAACTGCCAAAAGATGCATTATGGGATATGTAGTTTGTGAAACGAAATAGGGAAGTGCCAAAGTATTGCAAAGGGAAAGTAAAGACAGAACTAAGAATATGTATTGTCCAAAGCTGATTATGTTGATGAATTTCAAGTCCCAATTAGTCCTCAATGGGTGCCATTTGGTGTTCCTCTGGTACGGACCTGACAATAATGGTTGACCGGACACCCGTTAATCACTAGAATGGTTGCCTTTCACATTAGCTTAAAAAATAAGAAAATAGTTTGGGGCTTCATTTACAATACCATGCTTGCATTTAATGGTATTTCTGCAGTTTAAGACCAGGGCTTATTGTCTTAGGTAAACACAGGTGTTCTGCTTAGATGGATGCATTGATGTAAATGGTATGCTTAGTGGGGTCTGGCGATTTCTGCTACCCTGAGAGCTTAACTAATGTGTGTTGTACATTATAGGTCATTCTTAGTTGTCACTCATGATTGGTGGATGGCTGCTGGAATAAGCCAATTCTAAGGGGATTGTGGTTTTCGAAAAGGCTGCTGGCACCTCTTCGTATGCCACATTTATGCAGTGTCAGCATATCTGCATGTCACGACAGTCTTTTCCGTAACCACAGTTGTTGTTTTACAACATGTGAGAAACACTTTTACGCAATGTAATTTGGTAACGGAAATTACTTCAGGAAGATATTTACCTTGCAGTTCTGACAAACTCATCATGATGGCTCTCACTGGTGATAGCAATCCCTCGATGGCTTCACTTAGAACCTGGGAAAATACACGCATTTCAAATACTCTGTTCTCATTGCCTTTCCATAGCAGAAAAGGAGCATCACCTGCTTGGCAAACATGTCCTTTGTGTGCATGGTTACCTGGTTATCTGAAGTCTCGCCACTTGGGCAATGACCACAAACCGCTTGCTATGAGCGCGGTGCACGGGGGCACGGAGGAACTTGTGTAGCCTTCCCGGGAATGTTAGCAAAGGATGAAAACACTTTGTAAAGCGCCGCTGAAGCATTTAGTGGAAATAGTATCTGATTCATACGTGATATTTTGGAAATGAATAATAAAATAATAGATGATATGTGATTTTACCAACCACAGTTACAGAGTGGTACTTTTCATCACACCCAACACACCGGAAACCACCAATTTATTTTTTGTTTTTTTAATGTGGTCCTTTTTTCCACCCTTCAACCCCATCCCGACTCCTTTTAAACCCTTACACCACTACCCTTTATATATCTATTTAATCTTTTCGGTGCTTTTCTCTGATGTTGTCCGCTCTGTTATCTACCACTCTGTTTTGTTTGCTATAAAATGACTGACTACCGAATATTTGTGGTCATGTCGCTTCTCATGTGGTGGAAAATGGAGTGTAAAGGGATCTATACAGTCGTGACTAAAATGAGGACCATATTGGACTGGGTGCCTTCCTACTGAGTAGATCTGACTGTGGATTCTGATGCCAGTCCGCCGGTCTCTTCTTCGCATCTCTGCCCTTTCTCCTGTGTTCATGGCTGGCTCTAGGGTGATAAAATGGGCGGCCACTCTGCTCTCGCATGGTGTGATCTGGTGCAGATCAGTGCATAACGGCCTTGACGGCTCTGCATTGACTCAGCAATGCCCCCTGGATCACAAGCTGTGCAGGTTCAGTAACTGTAGACCACACCCCAGGTTGGTTCTCCCCCAGCTCGTGACCTAGATGATATAATCTATGTTGACCCCAGCAGCTGTTCTGTCCCTGCACAGGCCACGGAAGGGTTAGAAAACCACTGACACCCCCACATCAGCCTTTGAGACTGACAGGCTAGCAGGTGGGGTTAAGGATGTTTCTTGGGGATGCCTCAAAAGACCACTCTACACTGCACATTAACAGTTCAGTCACTAAATCCATAAGTGGGGCAAGTCCCCCCCATTGCACGTTAGTTCATGTTGCGCCACTAAAGCATGTAGGGCACTGCCCCACCTGCTGCAATGAACCAGATGGCACTGGAAATGGGTCTAAATCTGTGGCAAAAATCAAGTATATTGCAAAACAATAACAAAAACCTACCTCTGATTTTGTATGTAAAACACATGTTTTTTATCTGAGATTGGAACTTTACAGAAAGTGCTTGTGTTTCTTCTTTTATGTTAAAGAAACTTATCTAAGGCAGAAGAGGTGAAAATGCATTGTACGATGGGGTGCTTGTGAGATAGCTCAGCGGGTTGAGTGTTCGCTGCTGTCATCTGCAGGTCACATGTTCGAATCCCAGCAAAGCTAACTCATCATTCCGAGGTCGATAAATAAGTACCCATTTCAGTTGGGTGATATTGTATGTAAATATGTGCTCTGTAAAGCGCTTTGTATTAAGGAGCTATATAACACATCGTTATCATCATCAGACATGCCCTCTCTTGATAGGATAGCTCAGGGGCAACGTGCTCGCATTGAGCAACACAGGTCTGATCTCTGGATATTAAGCTCATTATAAAAAAGCAATTACAATTTAAACAGGACTTGTGTACTGTGTGTACACAATGAATTAATGTACCCTTACTAGTGATAAATGCTCTATGCAAATGCTTGGTTGGACAGATACAGAGTTTAGGCCTGTCCACAGGTATTTCCAAGGTATGGTCTCCTAAGTAGCAGATCCTTTTTGGCAACATATATGAGTTCACATAAACACAGGCACATTTTCAGTAATTGTTATAGAGTTCACTCAATGAAGTGTTACAAACTTCTTCTAATAAAACAGGGAAAAAGGTTTTGGTTAAAAGAAATATTCTGAATGGTTTAATCACGTGACGAACCTCTTCCCATTAACATTTTGATTGTGTAGGTTTTTGTTATTTTTGGGCGCAGGTTTTAAAAAGCTGGCAAACGAGGCAGCCATCAGAAGCCGGGTTCCAGGTGGTCCCTCTGTGAAGTTAACTTTTCAGGGCTGTGCCTAATTTCTCCAGTGCGGCGGAACACCTATTTCCAGTCTGTTGTGAACGCTGTTGTTCGTTAGTCTGTCTCAGGGAGCTTGGACATCAGACTGCCGTTTCGAACAATGTCGAACGGAGAGGTGATGGCGCATGGACGTGCACCACTGGGAGCGTGCAAAGGCCATAACCAAATAATAACCGCCTTAAGAAAGTTAGCCAAGCGGGTTGGCGCTGGCCTCCATCAATGGGCTTTTCTCTTTTAGCGCTTTTGACCACTGATGGAGGGGGAACACCCAGAAAGGGAAATTCTTGATGTTCAACAGATCATGTAGAATTGTGGAAATGGCAGTGGACATGTGCCATGTGCTGTGCAAGGAGCGTTCCAATCCTTGACATCCCTGCTGGAGCTGTCAGCAACAGTGCCAATCAAGGCTGCACTGCATCCCTGCTGGAGCTGTCAGCAACAGTGCCAATCAAGGCTGCACTGCATCCCTGCTGGAGCTGTCAGCAACAGTGCCAATCAAGGCTGCGCCGCTGGCAAAAGGGGACCTGAAAACTTAGTCAAGAATGAAGTGTATTCCCAGCTCACTAGAATGGAAACACGCTGCTGCCTTCGTCTCATCGCTAGCATGGTTGTTGACATGTATGTGCTGCGTTGGGAACAAAACGATGCCGTGCAACATAGGTTCGAACCCTGGCCAGGCACGTAGACTTAGAAGATAGAGTTCGACATTAAGCTCGATATAAAAAATCAGCAATATTTTTATAATAATTATTTAAGCAATAAGCCCTGAGCATAGCAGGTATTATGATTTCAGGCCCGAGTGAAGGCCCCAGGGCATTACCTGAAGTGGTAAGGCCCCACCTGCGAGGGGCTTATTGCTATTAGTACCCAGGCCAGTAAGACCGGGGCAGTAAATGCATGTTTTTTCTCCGTTGCGAAATGCGGCTAAAGTCAAAAGATGCCCGTCAATGTAGTCCGTTCTCTCTTTCCACGGCGGCCATTGGAAATAGCAAAACAAACGTTTTAAAAAAATGGCTGTCATGAATGTGCCATAGATCGGGAGCGGGCGTCGCCGGGGACAGACGTGGAGCCCCTCTTCCCTTACCACGGTGGCCTGATCGCACGTGTGGAGCGATGCAGCAATGAAGCAATGGCAAACTCTAAGTGAGAGCCAAAGAGCGGAACAAGCAGTGGGGATGACAGGCAGGAGAAGGGAAGGCAGCGGGTGGGTGCAAGCAGTGGGGATGCTGGGCAGGGGGAGGGAAGGAAGCGGGTGGGTGCAAGCAGTGGGGATGCCGGGCAGGAGAAGGGAAGGCAGCGGGGGGGTGCAAGCAGTGGGGATGCCGGGCAGGGGGAGGGAAGGCAGCAGGTGGGTGCAAGCAGTGGGGATGCCTGGCAGGGGGAGGGAAGGCAGCGGGTGGGTGCAAGCAGTGAGGATGCCGGGCAGGGTGAGGGAAGGCAGCGGGTGTGTGCAAGCAGTGGGGATGCTGGGCAGGGGAAGGGTAGGCAGCGGGTGGGTGCAAGCAATGGGGATGCCGGGCAGGGGGAGGCAAGGCACGGGTGGGTGCAAGCAGTGGGGATGCCGTGCAGGGTGAGGGAAGGCAGGTGGGTGCAAGCAGTGGGGATGCCGGGCAGGGGGAGGGAAGGCAGCAGGTGGGTGCAAGCAGTGGGGATGCCGGGCAGGGTGAGGGAAGGCAGCGGGTGGATGCAAGCAGTGGGGATGCCGGGCAGGGTGAGGGAAGGCAGCGGGTGGATATAAGCAGTGGGGATGCCGTGCAGGGTGAGGGAAGGCAGGTGGGTGCAAGCAGTGGGGATGCCGGGCAGGGTGAGGGAAGGCAGCGGGTGGATGCAAGCAGTGGGGATGCCGGGCAGGGTGAGGGAAGGCAGCGGGTGGATGCAAGCAGTGGGAATGCCGGGCAGGGTGAGGGAAGGCAGTGGGTGGATGCAAGCAGTGGGGATGCCGTGCAGGGTGAGGGAAGGCAGCGGGTGGATGCAAGCAGTGGGGATGCCGTGCAGGGTGAGGGAAGGCAGGTGGGTGCAAGCAGTGGGGATGCCGTGCAGGGTGAGGGAAGGCAGCGGGTGGATGCAAGCAGTGGGGATGCCGTGCAGGGTGAGGGAAGGCAGGTGGATGCAAGCAGTGGGGATGCCGGGCAGGGTGAGGGAAGGCAGCGGGTGGATGAAAGCAGTGGGGATGCCGGGCAGGGGGAGGGAAGGCAGCGGGTGGGTGCAAGCAGTGGGGATGCCGGGCAGGGTGAGGGAAGGCAGGTGGGTGCAAGCAGTGGTTAGCTTCCTTGAGAACCTGGCTTGGGCCATGAGATTCAGTCCACATTCTGAGGAACCTGATTGGCTCCCACACCCCCTCAGCAGCTAATATTGGACACGACTCTCACCATGTTGAGAGGCTTCAGCAGAATATGGAAATGCTAGAACTCCAATTATCAAGATAGTGAGACATTTCTCTTCTGCAATTGTAAGTTCCTTGCCTTGTTTTGCAGACGCATCTTCGGCTGTCTCGACTGGATTATTTTATTATTATTATTATTACTGGATTATTTTATTATTATTATATTGTTTTAATAATAGAAACAGTTAAAAAAGAGCTTCGAATTGCCAAAGAGAAATTGCTCACAGAATCAGTGATTGAAGATTTCAAAAGCAAACTTGTCAACAAAGAAATACAAAACCTTTGACATTTTACTGTAAATAATAAAATTGGAAATTAAAAAAAAGACATTTAACAATATAAGGAGGAAAAAACATATCCCTATTTGAGAACAGATTATTACCAAGAACAACACAGGATATACAGCAGCCTGGGTCAATCTAGATTCCAGAAACAGAAGGAATAAATATGTGACATTCTCAGAAACCTCAGAAACCTCAGGGAAGGATCCTCCTCTACCTCTGCTGCCGCAGACGCGCAGCCCTAGCAGTTTTTTCACGGGCGCGGCAAAAGACGAGTCAAACATTGGAAGCGTTTTGCCCAAGTGGAATACGGCATCAGAACAAGACCGCGGAGCAGGCAGGAACAGGGTTGGTGACACAAATCTTTAACCTAACTGATCATACCCTTTCTGCAGATGAAATAAGTGCCTTAAACAAAGGCTTCAGTTTCGGGCCATGCAGGTTAACTCTCAACTCGAATTGGAGAAGTTATTCAGAGTGTTGAGATTGATATTTTTTTTTTAGAGACAAAGAAGAAATTGAAAACTTGAGAAAAGCATCACCAGTCTAAAACCTCTGTCGACATTCTGCCCCCATCAGGACTCTAACTTTTGAAAGCAAAATATTACAGGAAACAGAGATCCTTTTGCAGAACAAAAATGAGTACTGAAATAATTTATCAGGTAAAGAAAGGCAAGTCATTAGATTTCTGGACAATCATCTGGACTTGATAATTAAGCCGGCAGACAATGGGGGCGGAACGTCCTACTATCATCGTGAAGTCTTTAGACAACTGAGCAATATGGAATTCTACAGAAAACTTGACAGGGATCCCACACCCCGCCTACAGGAAAAGATGAAAAGCTTCCCTCTCCCTGCACTAAGGGAAGGTTGGGTAGATAAAGATGTGAAAATGTTCCTAAATAAACACCACCTGACCACACTGCTGTTCTATGTGATTCCCAAACTACCTAAAAACAGTACCGCACCACTGGGGCGTCCAATTGTATGGGCCCTAAACTCGAACTTTGGGTTCACTATTCATGTATGCGGATTTCTTCCTCAGACCTTTTGTGAAAGAAATACATTCCTACATTCAAGACACCACTTCTATCATTAATATTTTATCCAACACATTAAATCTGACAGATGACCTACTCATGACTTTTGACGTAGGAGCCCTTTACACCAACATCCCTCAGGCAGCCAGTATTGAAGTGATGAAGTCATACTTGGACAAACGCACTTCCACTATAGAAAAAGTGGCCACCGTCTTCATCCTCGAATGCATCAGTATAGCTTTAATTGAGAAGTTTTTTCTGTTTGAAAAAGACTTGTACCAAGAAACACATGGAACAAATATAGGTGCAACTGTTGCACCCAATATTTGTAAAAGCAGTAAACCCATTTGAGCAACAGCATTAAGAGACGCCATGAAAAGAGCTAAGATCAGACCAGAGAGACTTGCCTCACCAAACAACATAGAGTCCCCAAGAAAGATAAAATCACATGTTTCACGACGTGTAGTCCCATTGGTAAATGACTCCAAAGAGCCATTCTAAAGAACTGGCACATCCTCATGACATATGATTTTCACCCTAATAAACTTCGATTAGTTTTTAAGAGAACTACAAATATAAACAAATCATTGATACACACCTATGAACGCACCCCAGAAAAGGGTCCACATTTACATCGATGAGGGGGATGCCCCCAGTCTCAGGACACCATCGATCTGGTAATTGTTCAGTTTGTTCTGTGGCCAAAAATATGACCAGTATCCAACTATATCATAACCTATGGGAGTTAAATGAATTTAAAACACGCAAAACTATTGGGCCATTTGTGGCAGTAGGTGTCCCTGTGACTGGAGTTATATGGGCAAAACAAAGAGAGAGATCAGACAAAGAATCTGCAAACACTGCTCATGAATGAAAAATAAAGTTCCCGATAAACCCATGGTGGAACATTTCACTCAGAAAAGTCATGCACACACAGAATTTGTCTGATTTAATGTGTCTGGTTTATAATACAAACAGTGATTGCGCACCCAAGAGGTGTGGATAGAGACAAACACTGCAGACAAATTGAGCAGAAATGGATCCAGAGATTAGACACAGTATGCCACGGTTTAAACATGAGCATTGAGTGGTCACTGTTTTTGTGACCCAATAGATCCAGGGTGTTGCACTTTTACTGCCCCCCATATTCTGAAATTAGGAATATCAATATCCTTTGAGTTTCATACATTTTCTGATCATATTTTGATCTCTCTTTGTGCACCTATCTGAACATGTTCAAGCTACACCATAGTTGAACAGCAGCAGCGTAGTTGTGCCACAGCAGGTCAGTAGCACATATATGATATATGCAGCTGCACAATAGGAGTGTGCATGTAGGGTGAATCATGGCATTCAGGACAACACCCCTAACCCCCACGTTTTCAAAAATCAGTGCCTATGTGATAGCACACTAATTCGACAACCAATGTGATCTGTGTGGGACACAATGTCAATGTTTGCATTTGGGCAAGCAACATCTATGCCCCATACACTCCCGGTGACACTAGCATAAGTACATGCCTCAAACTAACATAAACACTCCAACCTTTTCCAAGATGGCCACAAGTGACAAAAGTAATTTTCCGAGCTGAGTTGTAAAGCGTCATCTATAGGCGCTCTGCTGGAGCTCAGTACTTTCGCATTAAGCCACTGACATGGACGTGATCGATCTGGCATATGGAGTCACCAGAGCGTTCCATTTGTGGGGTATGCAAACTTTCTCCCCACAAGTTTTTGCACTCATAGCCACCTCCCAGTGACAGTTATCCGAGGCCGGTTGTGAACGTTTGAACACAGACGTGGAATACACCCACTGGTTGAAGGCAAATAACCTTTTTGAAAAAAGCTGTTTAGGAAGCAAATTACTGCCATATAGGTACACAAAGTAAATTGCTCTATCATGTGTTTCCACAGATTTGAGCCGGTTGAGTGAGTACTCGCTCTTCTATCAATTTGCTTTGAAGTATTCACCACACCTACAGGAGAGGTTTGTAACAATATTCCACTACCAAAGTAGTGTGAACAAACATTATTCCAACTAAATAGTATGCCTGTGTTGTATCATGTGCAGTTGTGTGAGCCAAAGAAATAATAGATGTGAGGAGCCACAAAAGATTGAATCACCTGAAAAACTTTGTTTATCTCAGCCCTTGCACCCAAAATCAGCAACTTATGATCAGTTATAAGCATGGAAACGGAAAGGGTCACACAAGAGAGTGTACCAAGTCCTAGCCTTTTTCATGCCTTTTTTATATTTTTTTGGTTGTTTTTATAACACACTGGAACGTTTGAACAGAAGAGGGGTTATTGGATTGAAACCCATTATGAATCTCTATACGTCCTGATGAAGGCCTGCTTAACTCTTGGAAGAACAGTGTTGGATGCCCATATCTTCACATGACGGACAGAAACACAGTGTGTCGACCATACTGCTCTTGGCCTAAACTACTGGGTCACCATCCTTTATGTAATATCAAAATATTTTCATAATGTGAAAGACAGTGCAACAGGCAGTCCCGCTCTCGTGAATATATAGCTGAACTGCAAAACAGGAGTATGATGACCATACAGAACAGATTCAGTGACAAATGATTAACAGAAGTTGGGACTGTATTGTAGTCTTTGTTGCTGTCCTAATTGGGTATATATCGACAAGTAAGAATTCTGTATGCACCTGTTTTGGGCACTTGATACTAACTCCCTGTCACTAAGTGCACAATGAGTTATGTTGTGCTCTAAGTCGCAAGAATGGTGATTGCTACGAGTATTGTATTTGAATTCAAAGTATTTTTTTAATTGGCACTAATGCTGGTTCCATGTAATAATGTCCCATATAATAATTTTTTTGGCTGCCCCTATGCCCATATATATGGTCGCCCATATAATATCGCTACAACCTTTTCCCGGCGATATTATGTACGGTGACCATATATATGGGGATAATATTACCTGATACCCTAATGCTTAGACTGATGCGGTGAAAATGAGCTTTGCATCTATATTGCCATGTTTCAAATAATATGCTGTAGAGGGGGGTAGTTGGTACTCACCATGGTGTCTTTTCGATACTCTCTCCCTCTCCTTGCGAACCCCCCTTCAAAAGAAAAAAAGGGAGGAACCATTTGTACTATACTTCTATATATAGTGACAGTCTGGCACACTTCTGCTATGTTATGTTATGGTACTATGCATTGAATGTTACCATAACACACTTTGATGCCTCCTCAGCACTCCATGCCACAACCTCACAGGAATGAGGGGTAAGGAGGACATTGTTAGGTTACAAGCCAACCACGTGAACACCAGTGCACTCAAAGATCAGCACAAAGCATGTAGGTTAGAAAAAGCAAATTTGACATGTTTGTCTTTTTCTGAAAAATGAGAAATAGCACTGTGTGAGTGTCTGACGAGCTAGGCTTGACTGTCGTGGCTTAGAAGTGTGCAGGTCTTTACCCTTTCTATAGTTCCAGAGGGCCATTATGGGCATGTTGAAACCATGCCCAAGCAAATATGCAGAGTAAGCCATTCTACTTAAGCCTGTAGACCCAAGTCAGCCAGGATCGTCTTCTTATTGTTATTATTAGGGGTTTCCAGAACATTGTTCTGTCATAGACTTGCTGATGCACACCCCTTCTTATTATCTAGCAAATCCCTTACAATTGTCCCCACTTTCCTGTGTCATAGAATCTATAAACAGGACAGCCTGAAGTAACTATGGACTATTTTAAATGAGGGTTGGTCTTGCACCATGGCACAGCTTCGAGCAAAGACCTGTATTGGGACTTGCATGCCGGCTTCATATATGGAAAAAGCTAGTTTGTTTTGTTAAAGAGTCAATTTCTTAGAATAATTTTCTGTTGCCATCCTCCCTGGGAGGGAACACACAATGTGCAAAATACAGGCACAAATAACAACTAGCCTTGAGTATTTTGCTTTAATTACCCATCTTACAGGCTGACAAAAAGAAGATCTGACTGTATTCTGCCTCCATCATTCTTTTATAGATTTTAAAGTATTTCATCAGTTCTGTTCTAATATGAACCTTATAATTCAATTGATCACATTTCTACAAACAAAGTGTACTGGTCCTTATTTTTGGATATAAACACTTCCTGAAACACATGATAATTTCCTGTCACAATGACCTCATTTATGCTAACCAGTATTACTTTGCTATTTTCCAAATTTCACTAAACCACTAGATATATATATGTTTTAAAAAAACAGATGTTGCAGCCAATGTCGGCTTGAGTTCCTATCTAGAGCGAAGCCTTTGTGCCTCTCTGGTTCCTTTCTCAGATGGCCAAGGGTCTGCACCAGGGGTGCCTGTATTGTGGCTGCAGCAATATATGTACAATTCCGAGAAATAAAGTTGGTACCCTTTAGTGCGCTCCTTGGGAAGAATTACTCAATCACTTGGTTATGTTAATTCCAATTTGTTTATTCAGTATAGGTTCTGGATACTCCATACACTTAAAGTTTCAATAAACAAACTTTGTCTCCCAAATTGTCTCCCAACACATGTTTCCCCATGACTTTAGCCACGGTTCCTCAGGGGAGATTCTAAAGTGAAAAAAGAACCCAAGTTCATACATTCTATGTATATAAACAGAGACTTAAGTGCATTAAACCTCTAGTTTAATAACCACTTCTATCTGAGAAGAGGACATACACTCACCCTTGTCATGTTTCTCATAATTCTGATTCAGTATTGATTGGTATTCAATTTTCTCTCTCATCGGCTCTCTATTTGTCTTCCTTTTGTTCTTTTTCCCTTTTTTCTTTTTTTCTTTTTTTCTTTTTTTTCTTTTTTTCCTTTAAGAAAAATGCACAAAGCTCATATGCTTTGGTTCACATTCTAATACTGGCTATTAATGTGTTATATTTCTGAACAGCAAAGCAGTATTTGCTGTCCTATACAGTGTGCTGTGTCCTTCCTAGCCTATATAGAATGGCATTTTAGTATTGGTCCATTATTACTAGTATAAATTCTGCATTTGCATTGGTATTCAGTTTGATTGAATTTTTTTTTTTTTCTTGTTCTTGTTACTTTTTCTGCTTTCTGAATTGCATGGTTAAGAGAGTCTTCTTTATATCCTCTCTGTATAAAGTTTTCTTTTAGATCTGTTAGATGTTTTTGGTACCTGGTATCCAAGCTGCAATTGCGTTTTATTCTAAGTATTTCTCCATATGGGATGTTCTTTATGGTGTGTTTTGGATGGTTGCTTTGTGCATGTAGCTTGTTGTTGACTGCTGTGGGTTTGATATACAAGTCTGTTAGTATCTTGTCACCATCTGTGTACAGTTGTAGATCTAAAAATTCTATTTCTTCTGAGCTGATTTTTTCTGTGAATTTGATATTATGATTATTGTCATTAAGATAGGCAATATATTTCAGGCGGCTTGCTTTGTTTCCATGCCAAATCACAAGGATATCGTCTATGTAACGACCCCAGTAGACAATTTTATTTTCTATGAATGCCTCATGTTGCCAGGCATGGATTAGTTCAAAATGGCCCATAAATAAATTCGCATATGATGGGGCAAATTTCGCCCCCATGGCAGTTCCTTGTTCCTGCTTATATAGGACTTGATTAAACAAAAAAATGTTGTTTGATAGAACTAGATATATATCACAACCTTAAAACTGGAAAAAGCAGGTTTTGGAAATGACGAATGCTCCAGACAACTGCCAATGTCACAGATGAAGCTATCTAGTTTCTTATTTGCTAATCCCCCTTCCTTATGTCTTTCTGACTCTGTGAAAGTTTTGTTTTGTGAGCAGCACAGTGGAAAACCAACTATTCTGTATTTGATACTGCTAAAATGTGCACCTGTCTCGCCCAAGCCCCAGCCTGCTCTCAATCAACCTTGGTTAGGGCTTCTCATGTATTTGTCCGAGTTTTTCCCAACTCTGTATTTCGTCATTTGTTCAACACTTTTGAATTCACGCAAGACTTAAGGCATGCATTTAGTTTTATGTATATTGGGGCCTCCATTTTCGAAAAAATTGCTACCTTTTTACTATTGTTATGGGCCTTATTCTGATATGTTTTTCTAATGTCTATTCAGTGTGGGTAATATTTCTTATGTCAGGGAGCTATCTTCTATATATTGCATGTTGTATGCAATGTAAACATTCCTTTGTTTTTATGTTGTCCTAAATAAATGTGTGCATGTCACCTATGTTCTAATGTACCTGCCCATAATAAGGGCAGCCTAGCTGCCTCAATGGACAATGCTTCTGACTTTTACACTGTTAGACAGGAAGGGCGGGCACATGCCCTGAATGACATTTTTACCTGTCTATCACTAATAAAGGGGAGGATCTACTCCTCTTCAGTTCCCATGTAGAGAAACTGACGGGAGGAAGCACAGCTGATAGTGCATGTAAACAGTCATGAGAAGGAACAGATACAATAAAAGGATTCCTGAGAATGGAAGGCATCCAACTGGAAGGGTGTTAGGATGCTTTCATGAGACTATTTGTTTAGCAACACTCGCTCCAGTTTGTGGTGTGTCACTAAGATCTTCAGTGTGTGCACCCTGCTCGACTGTGGTTACCATGTACTGTTTGGCCCCTGCCGGTCATTCTGGACAAAGGACTAGCTCACGGTTGTTCTCCATCACTTCCACTGCCATGCGTTCTCATGCCTGCCCCGTACCCTGAACGTGCAGGAGCGGTTACATAAGGGTCATGTGACCACTACTTCAGGAAGTGCCTCTAGGGCATCCTAAGCCATAAGCGTCCCATTCAAATGGTTTTGTCTATGCACACTCTGTCTGTCCATATTGTACTCTTAGTTACTAGCTATGGCTTAGTGTCAGCTTATGCTTAGTACTCTTAGTTTTTGTCTTGTTATTTATTATGCTACATTGTATACCAGTTCACTGTTCTACTCGCTCTTCCTCTCATCACTCTTCATGTACCTGTGATTCTATGAATTTACTCTATCATCCTTTGTCTCATACTTATTATTTTCCTTTATACATTGGGCTTTGGAATGTACGCTCAGCTTGCCAAAAATCATATTCTATTCTTGGTCCTTTTTTTTATAAACTTCCAGTTTCTATGTCTTACTGAGACATGGATTTCTTCCAACAATACTACCACTCCTACTTCTTTCCTTACCTCATCTAGTAATTGTCCACATAGCCCATCTGATATCTCTTCTTCTTCTTCTAGAATTTCTCCTTCACTCTCTTCCTTTTCTCCTGTATCTAACTCTGATAATTCATTATTCCTGGCTAGGGCTTACCCCAAAGCATCCCCCTTGGATCTGATTACCTCTGCTATAATTTCCTCTGTATATGCTCCTTTAAATCCCTTTCTTACTGTTTTGCTTACCCTGTCTCTGACATCTGCCACCTTCCCATCTTCTTTTAAACATGCTCTTATTATTCATATTCCTAAGAAATCCAGACTAGATCCTTCTCTTTTTCAAATTTCCATCCTATTTCTTTGCTCCCCTTTTTATCTAAACTTCTCAAACACGTAGTCTATGCTCAGATTTCCTCTTTTCTTCATCTTCACTCTCTTTGTCCTCCATTACAATATGGGTTTCATCCTGCTCACTCCATTGGGTCTGTGCTACTTCATGTATCAAAGTCCCTACTCTCTTCTAAACACACCCAACTCTCTTCTATTCTTGTCCTACTTGTTCTCAGCTGCCTTCGATATTGCCGATCACTCTATCTGTCTTTCTACTTGAACAACTCTTGGACTATCTGGTTCTGTTCTTAAGTGGTTTAATTCTTATCTGACTGATCGCACAAACTCTGGTTCCTGGGCTGGTCATTTCTCTAAGGTGTTCCTCAGGGCTCTGTCTAAGAGCCTCTTCTTTTCTCTTTATACACGATAAGGTTGTCTGCTCTTATCTCTTAATTTAATTTGTCTTGCTACATTTATGCTGATGATTCCCAAATCATTTTCTCTTTTTCTGTTTTCTCTTCCGCTCTTCATAATACTGTTTTTTCCTTCTTGCTTGTGATCAAGTCTTATATGGCTTCTAGATTCATCAACCTTAATCCACCTAAGACAGTGGTTCCTTTATTTCCTTCTACTTCACCTTTGCCTGTTCCTCCACCTTCCTGTCTTATTTTCCTCCATCTCTCCTTTCTTTCTCTTCTTCCCCTTGGAATCTTGGCTTTTTCATTGACCCATCTCTTTCTTTTTCTCTTCATATTTCTAAAAGTGTTCGTATTACATGCTTTCATTTCTATAATCTCCAACATGCTCAGTCTTTTCTTTTGTTTCAGGCAACCACACTCATGATCTAGTCTCTGTTTTTTTATCATCTTAATTATTGCTCAGTTCTTTTCTTTGGTCCCCCTAAGACTTATCTCACTCCTTTACATTCTGTGTTTGATTTCCTCTATGTGTCTTCTTTTTCAGTTACCTCTGCGTTCTTCTGTGACTTCCTCTCTGCGTTGCGCTTCCATGCTTTCTTTTGATATTTATTTTACTTTAAATTTCCGTTGCCTGGTTTACAAAGTTCTAGATGGTCTGACTTCCTCCTATCTTTTCTCTTTGGTCTATCTTTATTCTCCTTCTTGCTCTTTACATTTATTACATTGTTTTTTTATAACGCGTCTAGTACCATACCTGAGTTCAGTTTCTAAGTGCGCATTCGGAATTCGAACCTCTTGCTTCCAAGACCAGCGCATTGCCCCCGTGCTAACCTCTGTTCACATTCTGAATCTGTATTTCTTCTTTCTGCCCTTATGCCACCATGTACGTCTTCTCATTTCCATTCTTTTTCACACCTTGCCCCTAAAAACTGGAATGCTCTCCCGTTCTCTATTCGTACCTCTAACCTATAACATTTTTCATTCTCAACTAAAAGCTAACCTCCTTCTTTTATTTATTTATTTATTTAGATTTATATAGCGCACAAATAGCCCAGGGGCATCGAGGCGCTGTTACATGCAAAGGCTTAGTTATAGTGGTCATCAGAGACCCTTTTTACAGGTTAGTTATATACATACATAATACATTTTGTATGACAGTACATGTAGAACATGGCGAGTGAGCATTCTCTTTCTACTGCTTAATTTGATTGTTCTCATCATTGCCAATTATTGTACCTTTTTCTTTTAACTTTTGTAAAGCGCCTTTTCGAAAGCGCTGAACATTAATAAATATAATTACAAATACAATCCTGGATAGTCTTTAGGCCTGTTAAGAACTTAATGTGATTGGTTATAGTACTGTGTTAGGCAGACCTCCTCTTAGACTCAGGGCAGGCTCTTCTGGGAGTTTATGAAAATGAAAAATAAGCAAACCTCTCTTCAGAAATCCAAGAAATTCAAATTTCATTAGAAAACTGCAATTGGGAAGGAAGAATTTGAAATAGAAAACAAAAAACATAGAGAAGCAGAGTTAAGTGTAAATGCAGGCAGGGAGGATATGGAAATCCAAACACAGGTTGGCGTGTGTGGGGGAGGGAGTTAGCTGGCACCCAACTAAAAGCAGAAGGAAGGTGTAAATCATAAATGCATTTGGATTTGGGAACAACATATAGATCATAAAAGGTAAATATTAAATGACATGCTCTTGCATCTTAAAATGTGACCATAACACAGTGTAGCATATAAAACCCAAGAGAGCATGCAATTTCCACGCAATGGCAGAGCATAGCGAAGAATCGACTAGCACAGCTACATAGCAAAAACATGCCATAGTTTAGGACAGGGGGCTGAAACATTCAGGGGTTCAGATATTTGGACTACAGCTCCCATCAGCACTGGCCAGCATAGTGAATGGAATTTGAAGTCCAAACAATCAGTACCGCCAAAGGTTGCGACCCCTGACTTAGCATAGCAAACAAATAATGAAGTAACCCAGCGCACAAACACACATAAACAACCTGCTCCAGACTCACAGCTTTTAGATTTGAAGTCTGCTCCTCTGGGGCACTGACATATTCTAAATGAGCTACTTTATGTACAGTAGGTATTAAGAATCTGAGAAGCATTCACAGGGGGTATTCAGAATCTACCAGGCTGATTCAGCCAAGGCTTTGCCACCTATCGGAACTCGCACAGGGATAATGAAATGATTGCCCATTTTTCTTAAAAGACACGTCCCCTGTGGCAGAATAGTATTGTCCCTGTCCTAATGGGACTGGCAGGGTCCACTAGTGTTCCATAAAAACTTACTGTATGCGAGTTGGTCCATACTGGTGAACTGACATCGAGTCAGTTCTAAGCAGTAGCTACATGCCGTTCGAAGGCAGTGTTCAAGTGATGCAATTCAGTCAACCCACCAGGGTCAGTTAGACAGTTGAGCTTGAGGCGAAGATGCAGATGTTTTTTTGCATTTTTCAAGATGTGGTGTTTGGGAGTATTCTGCAATGGCGAGCTGGTTGTTCGAGCCAGACAGGTGATTTACTCTGCTTGGTATGAAGTGGTGTCAAACTAGTTTGATGAATGCAGCGACCCTGGTTCGAAGAGGGTTTGAAGAGATGCCAAAGCAAGCGCCGCAGGTCCTAGTTGTTCGAAGGCCTTTGAACATCGTTGAATCAGGTGTGATGGTGGTTGGACACTGTAAAATGCAGTAGACCAGCTGCCTTGCTTCTTCTGGTGCTGGGAAACTGAATCCAGGGACTGAATCCAAGATTGTGCTCTTCACACCCAACTAGAGGGAGGCTAGCTATCACCTGAAGTTGTCCTTCACCTCCAGTGACGGGACTCGGTACCAGTGATGCTGGCAGAGTGATAGGTCTTGGTCCAACTGCCTCCACCTTGAATGTTCCCCTGGGCTGGGTCAGGAGCAGACTTTAGAAAGGACTGCTCTCCCAATGGGGTCCAAATTATTTCTTTATAGAGTCCTTTAAGGTCCAAAATGAATCAAAGAAGGAGTGGGTGAACCTTCCTTATGTAGGCAAAGGCCACCCAGTATAGGGTAAAAAACAAGCCTGCTTTAAGGTTCTAATCCATGTTAGGTTAACAGCTGAATTTTGAAAGTTGAAAGTGTGTTCTTGTGCAAGAAGTGGAGGAGACAGGAAGAAAAGGGAAGCCCACAGATGCAGGAACCCTTCTTACTAAATCAATAATTTTTTTTTTTTTAATTACATATGTTTTGATTTAATATTTTCTTTAGTAAAAACAAGTAAATGAAGCATTTTGTAACTTTTATTTCTACCTTTGAAATGTCTCTATTTCCATTGAATGCATCACTTCCCATGTAAAATGAGTTATGTGTACATCCATCATCCATCCTCCTTATCCCAGCAATCCACCATCTTCCATCTCGAGGTCCACTCCCGAAACGGCAGCCTGTTCAACTACAATGCAAGGCGCAGCCGCCTTCTATAGGGAGATGGCATAATGTCTATGTAGCTCGAGTGGATCATCCCAAACCTATTCACAAGGATTCATTTAATGCATTTGGAGTCACCTACCTTCGTGGACCAGTTGATTAGTTCCTGGATAATGGTCCACTGGAAGTGCCGCTTGGGGTTTGATACGCTGTTGTCATGCAGTCACACTGTCTATTGGTTCTACTATAACATTAGATAAATTCACATTGGTAGAAGCCCTCTTCTCATACCTCCTGTGCAGGCTGCACAAATACTAACAATCTCTGTCTGATATAGCCCTACGCTCCCAAAGGTCTCAGAGCACTGAAATAACAGAAATCATTATTAGCCTACAGAGTGGTACTCGATTTATCGACCTCGGAAGAATGAAAGGTTGAGTTCACCTTGCTAGGATCCGAACCTGCCCCAGAGGCTGTGCATGTGATATCAGGGGGGAGCACTTACCGCACTGTGCTATCTGACCAGACAGACCGGCAGTTGCTTAGAAGGCTTTGGCATACATAGCAGAAAACCCCACTTCCAGTCTTAGTACACAAGCTAAGCAGGATCCACCCACAACCTCTCTTAAGAGAACTTTTGTTGAATGTCCAGGCTTTTGGCACCAGTGCAGGTACAGACTTGCATAGCATGCAGCATTTATGATGTCACATCAGCTTGAAAAAACTCAGAAAACGCTCTCAGGACCTGGCCCACAAAGGTAAACTAAAACGTTACTAGATCACCAATATGTTGTTGTTGTTGTAGCTGCATCTTAAGCCTTCCTTTGCTGCCGGTCAACCGGCTTTTCTTGGCAAAGATCAGGCCTACATATTTGTTTACCAGGGCCTCCTCTCCAGGCTGCATGAACATGTCCATTGCCTTTTGGCAAAGTGTACAGCCTTTGTTTGTGATAAGATTAACTCTAACCTGTGCTCCATAAACTATTCATACATCAGCCTTTTCTCATGGCCCTTTGGTGTGAGGTCGATCAGAACTGTGTCGTCAGCATACAGCAAATGGGACCACATGGTATACTATGGGCCATTCAGTGTTGGTATTTCTAAATTATCACTTGTTAGTTTAGTGTCAACAACAAAAAGAGGCCAAACTACTTTTATTGCCACTTAAGAATCTGTTAAACTGCTTCCGCATTGTACTGAATCTGTGTTATTTCTATATGCAAACCCACTGCCAGGAAACCCAATTTTACTCAGTGTCAAATGAAGAGGATTCCTGAACACAAACTACCTTGGTATTGTTATGAGGGGCTATTAGCAGAGGGATCCCATACAGAGACACACCTGGTCTCCATACCTTTCCAGCCATCCACTTGACTATATAACATCCGGCATTCCCCTATGAGTAGTCACATCATTGTCCAGAACCACTCAGTCCAGAGAGGGCACACTTGAGACGAGCATTTGCAAGCCATCAGTGTTGGCTTTTCTGTAGGCATTCATCCACATGTTCTAGGCACTGCTGCTATAATGGTGTTACTTGGCTATAGGATGGCCACAGCAGGCAAATGGTCCTGGGGCGTGCACACAGAATGGAGGTTCTGTTACAAATGGATATCAAATGCCTATGCAAGCGCCAAAGATGTTGGCTTTGTCAAGGAAGATTTTTATTTGTTTAGTTTTATTGGTATCAACGCAGTACAACTTATGCAGGAAGCCTGCAAACACTTTTCCATGACTGATACCAACCAGATTTTAAGGTTTTCTCCCCCCTCCCAGCATGTATTAAACAAATCCCTCCCGCCTTCCCTATCCCCAACAATGGTCCGGCTCCATCAGGGTAGTCTCTCTTTCAAACCCTCCGGGGTCCCCATTTCCATCTCTATAAATATTGCCTGAGGTTTGAGGGCCAGGGAAAGGGCACCTCGTTCCTTCCCCACCATGGGTCCATTCCAAATTCTCCACCTATCTGCTCAAGTTCTCCTTCTCTTTACTGTCCTTTCACCATTCACCTCAACCCGCCAGTCCAAGCCTTTGTTGCCCACTCCTTCTTACTTGGGAGACTGTCTCTTTTCCAACCACCTGCCAGGCATGTCCTCGCTGCAGCATATGTGGCAGTTTTCCCCATTCTCCCTCCATTATTTCAATTCCGAACAGCACCAGCAGTGGGCCCGTCCTCCTCTCTACCCCATCCAGATCCCTTATCCACCCCAACACTTCCTTCCAGTATTGTTGAGCCTTTACACAATCCCACCACACATGCCAATAATCTGCTATGCAACCACATTTCCTCCAGCAATGGGGGTCTTCCCCAGGGTACATTTTCCCCACCTCACCGGGTCCCACTGCCACCTGTAGAGCAGATTAAGCCATGTAGCTTATAATGGCAGGTGGCTGATGTTCGGTGCATATTTAGGCAGAGTCTTTTCCATGAATCCGGATCTATCTCCCTTCCCATGTCCTTTTCCCATCTCACTCTGTATGTGGATACATCGTCCCGCCTGGCATCCAATAGCGCCCGAGACAACCTCGAGATGAGACCCTTAGGGCCCTTCGTCGTATCTAGTATTCGTTCCGTGGGCGTCAGTTCCCTCTGTAGTTCTTTCTTCCGTCTTTCAGATTTTAGAGCCTCCTTCAGTCGTAGATATTTAAAGGCAGACATACTGCTCAATCCCAAAGCGGTTTTCAGTTCTGAAATTCCCACAAACTCATCCTTCTTAAGAACCTGACCCACTCTCTCTAAGCCTGCTTCAAACCAGTCCTGGAAGTTACCATGTTCTGGTATAGCATCCCGTATGGGTGGAGCCCTGTAAGGATATTTGGCGTGTTACAGCACAGAGTACAGACTACTGCACAGGTAGCATTTTGTTTTGATGCAGCACCACCACATGGGTGTGGTGCATTGCTATATGTGTTGCCAGAGTAACATGGACATATAAGTAAAGATAGGCTATTCAGTCAAAAACGATTTTTACATATAAGATGCAAATCTATTTTTACAGTTAAAAGCACACATGTGCACATTCAAAATGCACACTATTTTTCACCTGAAATGCCTATGTTGCAAGAGGCACATTTGAAAATTAATAACTAACCTTATTAATAACTAACCTGACTAATAAAACTTCATTTAACATAACCCACTAATAAAAATGTGTCTCCACTGCAGAATTAGGCCTACTCTGAAAGTGAAATTTTAAACGCACATTCATTTTTTTTCTCTGCTGCTCTGTCCACATAACTACAGGAAGCAAAGAGCTTGAAGGAACAGGAAATCAGTTTGTCACAATTGCCACTGTAGAAGTGAGCCATTGTGTAGTGAGGGAGGAGATGACATGATTGATTCTGATTGGAGCAGCGTCATAGCAAGTATCATGCTAGAGGCTGTGATTAGAACTTTGCTGGAGAAGCTTGAGTGGGGGGGGAGAACAATCGAGATCTTGCAGAGCTGGGAGAAGGATCTGTTTCCTGGCTGGGGCATTAATGCTGCAAAAGCTGAGAGTGCCAGGCAATAACCCCGGTTTGCGAACGGCAGACGCTTGTTCTCACTGGGGTTGATTTTCAAGGGAGCCAAATTCAGAAAGAGAATAGCCGGAGAAAACTCATGCTGAACAGACAAGGTAATTACAGAAGCGAGTGGGAGCTGTGCGAAAGTGTGCGAAACTGTTCAGTCAGTGTATTCGAGGGAGTCTCAGTCTCTTATCAGCATATTTAATGTTACCAATTGAATATATTCTCGCAGCTCTCTGTTCATTTTATCACAAATAATGTTGTACCATTTCATTTATTTCTGTAAAAAAAGCTAAACTGTGTTTAAAAGAAATTTCTATAATACAAAAATATTTGAAAGCAGATAGCTAGTGTGTATTATTTCTCTCTTTCATTTTGCATGGGAAAAGGTTTAAACTTGGGTAGATTTTTAAACAGTGCAATTGTCATTTTAAAACAGATGTGTGCATGATTCTATTCAATATGGACAGTTATGAGTGACTGTTTGTAGCATAGCCTGTTGGAGGTACATGAGTCAACGGGAAGAGAGACTCTCTGGACATAGTTCCCTACCGTATATAAGGTAGTGTAAATTACCACAATAGCCCATGGTGGCACAGAACACTAACACTGAAAATGTGGTATTCCTAAAATGTAGGCCTGAGGTCTCTCTAGTGATCAAGAACAATCTAGATAAAAACAAGGGATGTTGGATATTGGGGCCACAAATAAACCAACCACTATACCAACCAACCACGCGAACAACCGCGCATATCATCTAAATAGGTCTGAATTCTGAAATAATGCAATGTATTATTGTCATGTGTGACCCAATATGAATACAGAGAGTGATTATTGCTAAAGGTATTTTGGCGGTAAGAAAATACCGCAAAGCCACAAATATCCACAAAATACCCAACATATTTATGGTGCGTTGCAGGCCGGGAAAGTGATCATAGAGTACCTACTGGGCGTGGCAAGCGTGTCTCACACTGCCATTTGCACATTAAAGGGAACCCATTTTATAATAGCAGTGTGCCACTAAAAACGATTTTCAGAATGTCACAAAGGGAAACCACATTTTCAGACCTAGTGCAATATTTAGAGGCAAAGTTGTTTGCACATGGGACGTGGTCGTCGAACAGCACCTTAGAATGGCGTGACCGCATTCAGGGTGAGGTGCAGAAAGAAAAACTAGACAATATTTTTGCAGAATGCAGCATAATTCAGGTCTGCCTTACATTATTGAATGCAGCCGATAAAAGCGCAGAGAAAGACTTTTTAATACGGCTATGCGGCAAAATATGGTTTATTTTGAAGAAGTCCCTGCGAATGCAGGAAAATGATACCCAGCTAATTAACAGGTTAAAGACTGAATTAGATGGGGCAAGTAAAAATCAGGAAATGTTAAGAGCAGAATTGGATGTATGCCAAAAAGACATGCAGTTAAAATGCAGGGATTTTGATTCTCAATTGTGCAAAAGCAAGAAACAGTTTGAAGACAGTGAGCAAGAATTGGTACATTTAAAAGCTTTAGTGGACCACATTAGGCAAGATAAAGATGAAGTTATTTCTGAAATGCAGATTTTACAAAAAGAACATTGTGAAAAAGAATGTGATCTCCAGAGTGCAGAACAAGAAATGATTAAAATGACTCAAGAAAGAGACAAGAGAAATAGAGAGTTCAATGAATGCAAATGCAAATGTGCGACATGCAGGAGGTGATTAATAAGATGAGTGATGAAAACAACTATTTGCAAAATGAAGCAAACAGACTCCTTAAAAAGTGTAAGGACTTAGAACAGCAAATGTGCATTCCCAAGTCCCAGGAGAGGCGGCAGGGTACCACATTCAATGGAGTGGAGGTGAATTCTAATTCTGCCCAAAGAGCTAGTGCTCCAGTGACTGGGCCGGTGACTGAACTTGGTTGCAGCGCCCTTGGGGGATTTGATACTCCCATTGGGGGCAGCCACCAATCTCATACACCTGAAAACAGGATTGAATCACAAAGTAGTGCAATTCCATGCATTGCAACAAGTAGCCCCATAATAATAATGAAATCCATTAAAGCCCTGATCAAAACATTTAAAAAGGGAGGTGAATGCTGCATTGAGGATCATTTAGAAGCGGTGCATGACATTTTTAAAGCACTCCAGATACCTAAGGAACAGTACAGACAATATTTTCATTTAACTTTAGATGCCCCGACGGCCAGCATCATAAGGGGATTAAATGAACAGCAGAATATGACCTGGGTGGAGTTTGAAAAAGAAATTAGGCGTCATTTTTCTCCTTTTCAGTCATTGCAGGAGGCAAAGAAAGTCACTTGCACAATCACTGCTGGACCTAATACATCCCCTCGCTAATTTTTAAAAGACTTAAAAAGAGCATTTTCTCACTTTGATGTATCTTTTGACCCAAATTCAAATGAGTTTAAAACTGCATACTTCTATGGGCTACAGATAGACATCATATCCCAATTGGTCCGTAAATTTGACCGTGAATGGATTGTACATCAAAGCACAAAACTATATGAGGTACTCTATTGTCAGGGTAGAGAAAGTGATAAAATGAAAGATACTAGACCTAAATCTAAAGAACCCTCAGCCACAGTAATGGAAATCAGGTCAGCCAAAATGTCCCTTGAGTCTGCTCAAAGACAAGGTAAAAATAATGTGACACCTGAACAAAGGGGTAATCAACAAAGAGCGCCATTCCCTGTACCAATGTTCCAATCACATGATCCTAGTAATAGGGAGAGCTACATCAGCCCTAGGTATTTAGGGGACAGACCCCGGGTAGGATATCGGCCTGATATACGAACAATAACCAGAGACAAAATCAAGATCAAAGAAATGATGGTCCCTACCAGACATTGGGGACACAGAGCGGATTTGATCCCAACACCATGATATATGGTAATCAGGATAGACCCCGATATGTGGATCGATTTACTGATTATGGAAATCATCATAGGGGCCAGTACCCACAATCTGAGAGACAGGATATGAGGCAAAACATGAACTACAATCCACGTCAGTACAATGATTCCCCACCAGGGGACTATAATCAAAGGATGGGTGCACCCCGCTCCCCTCCACAAATGAATCAAGAGTTCAGAAACCATCCCAACCGATATCAATCACCTGAGAGGTATCAGAATAGATCCAATCAGGGGGAAAACAACCAATATCGACCTAGGCCACAGAAAGAGGATTCTAGAGAGATGGAAAGGTTCCAGTGCCTTGAGGCCCAAGTGAAAATGATAGCTGAGCAAATAGGAAAGCTCTATACAGCGCAAAAACATCCTTCCAAAGAGGGGGCTGATGGCCATAGCAATGACCGGGGGGCTTCCGAAAAGTGACTAAGTACTCATGATAACTGCAGTGCCAAAATGACAGATTGCTCTGATATAATTTTGCATAACGACTCTGAGATGCCTAATGAATTAAAAATGAAAGTGCCAGTAAATGAACATGTGACAGAAAGTGCAAATACTTCTAAAAAAGAGGTACGGTTTAACCTAGAGCTAAATAAAACAGTAAAGATTTGCACAAATGAAAAAGAAACATTAGGAATTCCAAAAGAACAAAGGGACAGATTTAAGAAAAATGACTCATGCATGAGGAATACCAGGGAACAGGGAGTAAGTGGGGATGCTATAGCTCCTTCCCTGGGCAAGCAAAACAATGACCAAACACAGGCAGAAAAAGGAAATACTCAAAAGGAGGGTACAAGTCAATCACCTAAAGAATTCTTTGAGCCACATATTTTTGAAGAGGCTGAAAGGGCTGGTACCACAATAAATGATCACAAATGCACAGAATTAAAAAATGACAAATTGCTGAATGATGTTGTTACACATGTTCAGTTGGAAGGTTGTAATGTGGTTTCTGATGTTACCCAGATGGATGGGCGAACAGTGGCCACGCTCCAAAAAACCTCTGATCATGGAGAAATGAATAAAGTCTCTCGCGCAGAAATGGGTAAAAAGGAGGGAAAAATGTCTTTCCATTTACCAATGTGCTTAGCCAAAAGTGAAAAAGGCCTGAGAAAGGTGGGCCCTGAAATCAGTAAGAATTCACACTTCTTATGTGTATTAGAGGAAGTTGAGGACAGATATTATGCACCCATCACTGTAGAAGAAAAATGCCACACCTTTGCTATGATTGACACTGGCGTACAGGCCACAATTATGTCCAAGGAGCTGGTAAAGAGTATCAATGAAGGGAGACCCCCACAGAGTCAGATCACAGTGAAGGAAAATCAAGGTCCAGTGCGTAACTTTAATGGGGAGGAGGTGCCCATCATAGGTGTAACTGAGGTTGACATAAAAATAGGAAAGCACAGAATGAAACAAGAAGTATTGATCACATCTATTTGTGAAATTCCATTTCTGATGGGGACAGATTGCCTGAAAAGATTGTCTCCTCTCATAGATGGGGTGAATGGTGCTGTGGTCCTTAACCAAAAAACCATTGAGGCCTAAGAAACTAAAATCACAAAACAGCAACATAAATGAATGTCACACTGTTGCCAAAACAAATGATGCTGTGGAGGTATATCTCCAGAATAGTTGCATACCTAGTGTCACTGTTATATTAATGTGTCAAGACAAAATGCAGAGCGACAATGGAAAACTACCTGTACAAATATACTTGGACCCAAGGAAAAATTGGCAGACTGCCATAGATGAGCACACATTACGTTTTTATTTAAAAGAGAAAACATGCAAACAGAATATTGCTCCTAAAACAGATTCAGAAAAACACATTACCACTCTGGCAGAAATACACATGGAAAATGAGCAACCATGGGTTCATGTTGGTATAAATGACTATTTTAAAACAATAAAAGCCACTTTAGCTCTTGGACATGAAAGGAGTTTCATTAATGAGAAATTGTTGCAAAAAATAATGGAGAGGGAAGAAATCCCGAAATTTAGGATTAAAAACCAATATGTTTCTGGGTTGGACAGTCCAGACTTTGAAAACCAAATTGCAGGCAGATGCATGCTTAAAATTAGCATTGGGCAGAAAACAATTTACCATAATGTATGGATAGTGAGTGGAGCACAAAATGAATTTTACATGGGCAATGACATCATGCACAGAATGTGTATGGTGTTAGATTTCCTTAATCAAAAAATATGGTCACGCCTAGGTGGTCCGGCACCTGAATTTGAAGACAAATGAAGGGCTTATCATTGTGCACAACTGGTTCCTTATGCAATCGAATTACAAATGAGGAAAGATACTATTATTCCTGCATTTACAAAACAGTTTGCAATAACACTGAAATGCAAAAATGGACAGAAGATGAAAGACTCTGATGCATTTGTATGCCTGAATGAATCCATAAAAAAGCAAGGCCTGGATTATGAATACATTCCATTGGTAGATATTGGTGAAGGATCTGTAAAAATGATGGTAAATAATAAAGGTTGTCAGGATATTAATTTAGAGGAAAACTCCCCATTAGGAATGGCCATACAAAAATCACATTATACGGCAGATTTAAATAACATGGTGATTGGAAATATCCCTGAAAAGTATGTAGATGCCAAGGGTGAGTTGCCAGAACACCTGGACTCTCAGCCCAAAGGAATATTTAAAATTCATTCTGTGTATCCTTATGATTCAAATGAGACAGCGTGCTGCCATCAAGAGGATTGCATAATATTTAATTTAAATGAAAATGAAACAGAAAATCAGCCCATTGAAGTGGAAGATGATATGCCAAAATATTTAAAAGTGGCAGCTTTACAAAAAGACACAGCCACACAGTTAGAGGAAAGCGCCGAGATTCCCTTACCAGAAGATTTTCCAGAATTTTCCAAAATGGTAGAAGAGCAGATTTCCTTAGCGGATGCGTGTGACAGCAATGAGGATAGGAACAATCTGAGGGAGATATTTATGGAGTTTAAGGATGTATTTGCAAAAGATGTTTATGATTGTGGTTTAACTGATTTACATGTGGCCACACTACCAGAAGGGTGTAGCAGAAGTCCAGTGTTTGTACGCCAGTATAGACTACCGCTGGCATGTTTAGAATCATTGGCAGAGATTATTAAAAATTTGGAATCGCAGGGAATCATCAGGCCCATTCATAGCACATCCAATACACCTATTTTAGGTGTGTTAAGGCCAAATGGTCAATGGCGGCTATGTGCAGACTTGAGAGAGTTAAATAAAAGAGTACCAGTATCTAGATGGCCACTGCCATTCATTGATCAGGGCCTAGCTCAGGTACATGGTTCAAAAGTATTTACCACATTAGATCTCACCTCTGGATATTGGTGCGTGCCAATGGCAGAGGAGATACAGAATTTATTTTCCTTTACATTTGACAGGACTCAATATGCCTGGCTTAGAGCTCCGTTCGGGTACATCAATAGTGGGAGTGAATCTGGCATATTTTTGAGAAAGGCCATGCCGGATGCAGCAGAAAGAGGAACAATAGTTTACGTGGACGATGTCCTGATAAAAAGTGAGGGCCACAAAACCATTGCCTATGCAAGTAAGGCATTTTCCCAAGTTGAAATGAAATTGAAAAGGCCCTATTAACCACTGTGTGGGCGCTACAACATTTCCGCCCCATTGTTCAGGGAGAAAAGGTGATTATTGAAACAAATCATCAACCTTTGCAATTTTTAGAGAGTAAAAGAATTAGATCAGGTAATCTAGCGCAGTCCAGAATCACTTCATGGACGCTGGCATTACAAGGTTTTCCTGTAGAAGTGAGATATGGACAAAATTAAAAGAACCCAATTGCTCAAGGGTTAGCTGACTTACATGACTGCGCAGCTGAACAAATACCAAATGAAATGGAAGTGGAAACTAGTTTGCAGGAATTTGAACAATCACCACACAAAGCTTTTGATGAAAAAACATGCAAGGATTTGCCAACTGTATATGTGGATGGTTGTGCTTTTCACATTGAAAATGACAGTAATAAACAATTAGTGGCAGGAATAGGAAATGTCTGGTTGAAATGTGAAGGCGTCCCCAGTATAGGGATGAGGATTGGAGCTAGGAGCAGTCAGGTGGCGGAATTGGCAGCCGTTTATAAAGCAATTGCTACTGCAGTTGATAAAAAGTTCAGTGAAATTGTCCTGGTGACTGATTCTGACTATGCACGGAATAGCTTTGTGGAGTATTTGCCTGGTTGGAAAGCAAGAGGCATGGTTACATACAACAAAAAGCCACTTAAACATGGAAAAATGATACAAGCCATAGACAAATTGGTGTCAGAGAATAATGTAACAATATACTGGAGAAAAATTTGTGGGCATTTAAAAACACCAGGAGAGGATAAGGAGGGAAATGATAAGGCAGACCACCTGGCTAAGATTGGGGCTGTGATGGGAGAATTGCTACCTATTGATTATTTAATGGGTGAAATACAAATTGATGCAGTAACACGGTCTAAAGCACCAAAGGAGGTAGATCAACCAGTGGTACAGTGGAGTCATGACACACCAGACCAAGATTTGATTGAGGCACAAAAGAATGATCGAATTTTGGGAATCTATTATAATCATTTGATAGATCCTGAACAAAATACTTTAACAGAAAATGATTGTATGGGAAAAGAAGAGTTGAGGGTGCTATTAAAGAACAAAACACGAATTAGATTACAGGATGGACTCATGATTAGAGAGTCCATAACAGGACAAATACAGTGGGTGGTACCCCTTTCATTCAGAGGGCTAATGCTACACCATGCACATGATGCCATAACTGCAGGCCATAGAGGTTCACAAAAAACATTAGAAAAAAATGCTACCTGTGCAGTAGTGCTGTACTCTGTGCTGTAACACGCCAAATATCCTTACAGCCCATATGTGGCTCAGTGGGGAGGGCCAGGTCGTGACTCCCTCCATCTCCTTTCTATCCCTCCATGAGATCAGTAATGGGCCTAATATTCTGTGCGAGTAGATTCCCGTCTGCATTGACTTCTTAGGTGTCCATAGCCACTCTCCCAGGGTGAGCGGGCAGAATCTGTGGTTTTCTATCCCTACCCACTGTTCATCCTTTTCCCCACATAAGTGGGGGATCGGGGTCCTAAACTGGGCCGCCCTATAGTACGTTCTCATCTCATCCCACCCTTTTCGTTCTGCTCAATTAATAATTTGTAGGCCACCCTCTGCCGTCCCCCCTGCCACAGAAATCAAAGTATTTTTTTCTTTAATTCCCCAAAGTGCATCCCTGGTATTTCTATCATGAGTGCTTGATATAAATATAATATTCTAGGGAGAATCACCATTTTAAGCCCATTTAGTCACCCCAGCCAAGACATTGTAGTTTTTCCCATTTCTCCATTTCACCTGTTAATCTATGCAAGAGTGGCGGGAAATTTCATTCATAAAAAAGCAGTTGCTCTGGTGTGCCCTCACCTAGGGGGAGGAGAGTTGACTTGTCAATGATTATCTTGAAGCCTGACACCTTTCCGTAGTCCCTTATAACCCGGAGTGCTCTTTGTAGAGAGCTTCTTGTGTCCGAGAGGTACATGAGGATGTCATCTGCATACATGCTAATTTTGTGCACCTGTTGCCCCACCTCGATTCCTACTATCCCGCCGTCTCATCTTATCTTCTCTCCCAAGGGTTGCATGGCCAGGGCGAACAAGAGAGGGGAGCGGGGGCAGCCCTGCCTGGTGCCCTTCGTCAGAGAAAACTCTTGTGATGTGACACCGTTGACCATTACCCTGGCTGTCGGGTCTGTGTACATCGCCCTGATTGCTCTGCACATCCGCTCTCCGACCCCAATTTTCCGCAACACTCCAAAGAGAAAGGCCCATACCACCCTGTCAAATGCCTTTCCCGCGTCTATACTGAGGAGTGCTTATTCTCCTGGGTGCTGCCCCACGTGCTCAATTAATTCTATGGTCTTCCTAATCGCGTCCGGCCTCTGCCTTCTAGCTATGAACCCCATTTGATCATGATGTATTAGGTGTGGTAGTTTCTCTTCGAATCTCGTTGCCAGAATGCCGGTGAAAATCTTTTCGTCCACATTCAGGAGGGAGATCGGGTGATAAGAAGAACTCTGGGATGGGTCCCGCCCCTCTATAGGGATGACAGAGATCAGGACTTTACTAAATGAGGTCGGAGCTTTCCTCATCTCCAAGATGTAATTATATAATTTAACCATGTGTCGCGACAGGGTGCCTGAATATTTCTTGTAGAACCCTGTCGTATGCCCATCATCCCCCGGGGATTTCCCATTTAGGAGGTGGGATATCGCATTTTGCACCTCCTCCTCCGTAATAGGACTGCTTAGATTTTCTATCTATGGGGTTGTGAGTCTGTTCATATTCACATTACTTAGATACCTCCCTACCTCCTCCAACCCCTCTCCTGCCTTGGTGGAATAAAACTTTTCATAGTATCGTGCAAAACCCTCTGCTATAGTTTTCGGTGTGTGTCTTTCTCCCTCCCCCGGTACAGTTCCCTCCAGTTTTGTGACCCACCTCTCTCCTCTCTGGGCACGGAGTCTAGCCGCTAGGAGTGCATCGGCCTTGTCCCCCTTCTCATAGTATTTCTGTTTCAAATACCTCAATTTCCATAGTGTTGCACTCATATCCAGAGCCCTCAGCTCCGTCCTTTTAGCCAGCACCTTCTCCCTAAATTCCTCCTTGTCACCTTTCCCGGCATGCACCTCCTTTTCCCCTTCAGCTATTTCCTTATGGAGTTTCTCCTCCACCAGGCCCCTCTCCCTCTTTTTTCTCGCTCCCTCTCTAATCAGCATGCCCCGCCAGGTAGCCTTTCCCGCATCCCAGACCGTATCCACACTCATTTCCCCCATGTCATTTCGGTCAAAATATTCCATTATTCGCTCAGCAAGAGATTCAGAGAAAAGGGGGTTGTTCCAGAGCGAGTCATTGCATTGCCACATGCTCCTTGGCCTGTATAATCTGGCTAATTTGAGGGTACACCACACCATTTTGTGATCAGACCAACCCACAGGCTTGATTGCACTTTCAGTCAGTCTCGAGATCTGTTCCTTATTGAGAAGGATATAGTCAATTCTCGTGTAAGTTTTGTGTGGGTGAGAATAGAACGTATAACCCTCTTCCCTTGGATGTTTCGGCCGCCACACGTCAACCAGTGCATATTCTTCCATCGCCCATCCCAGAGGGCCCCATTTATCTTCTCTTCTGTCCACACTTCCCTCTTTAGATGTCCTGTCCCATGTTTCATTTGCCCAGGTGTTGGTGTTGAAGTCTCCACCAATCATATATAGGTCTGCATCCTGCTCATGTATTATATCAAGCACCTCCCTTGTGAATCTTTCCTACCCCTGATTGGGGGCATATATAGCTGCTAGTAGCACTCTCGCCCTGTCAGCATTCCCTCTACTATAAGCAGTCTACCCTCCAGCAGGTTGGTGGCACCACACTTCTGAATCCGACAGTTCTTGTGGAGGAGTATTCCCACCCCTCCCTTTTTCACGGGACCTGAGGCCCAGTACACCTTTCCCACTCCTCCTCCTCTCAGCTCCCGCTCTTCCCCTTGCAATAGCCTTGACTCTGCCAGGAAGAGGATGTCCAGGGAGGCTTTCTTACACTCTCTAATGACCAGTGACTGCTTGGTAGGGGAGTTCAGCCCTTTTACATTTAGGGTTCCCACCCTCAGGCCCCGCTCGACTCCATTATCCTCCACACCAAACTTCTTCTTCTTCATCTACCATCTCACTGCAGAGGATTGGGGTCGCCTCTAAGCTCTGACCTTTTCCCCTTGAGGGGCGTGCCCCAGGTTTTGCAAATCATCCCTTTTGGTGCCGGTTATCCCCTTCAACTCAATGTTGAACCATTTAACTGTTCCAAAACCAACGTGGAGGCATAAACTGTAAAGTATAAGACGCCCCTTCTCCCACTAGGAGCCACTATGGGGAGGTTGGAATGGCCTCTCATCAGCAGGTAATTGACACTTACTAGAGCATTCGCCCACCTTTTGTTGGTGAGTGCATCGCCGCTCGCTCACCACATTCTCATGTCTCAGTTCCCAGTCTTCTCTGGCGACCCGGGGTCTTTCCTCGGCGAGGGGCCGTTGAGCCTCATAAATTTCCACCACATCTGCCCTCTCCTTCTTCTCTGTGGCCCTTGCGCTGATCTAGCACAGACCTCCTCCGAGGTCGGATCCTGCGGGCTGTGCAGCCCCCACACCTGGTTGCTCCGTGTCCGACGTGAGGTGCTTCAGGGCCTGCTCCGCCTCTTCTATCGACGTTAACCTGTATTCGACTCCTTCCACTTCAAAATCCAGTGCAAATGGTTAACCCCATCTGTAGCGGATCTTTCTTTCTCGTAGCCAGGTCGTGAGTGGCCTGCAGCCTCTCCTCCTTGCCAGAGTAAAGTTGGAGAGGTCCTGGTAAATGGAGACCTTGGAGCCCTCAAATTCCATTTCCTGTGCTGCTTTGCTCTGTTTAAGACTTCTTGTCTTTCTCTGTAGCTTAAGAACCTGACCACAATGGAGCGGGGGCCATTCCAATATGGTTTTCCGCCCTGTGGGCCCTCTCCAACTGCACTGTCATGGCCCCTTCTGCTGCAAAGAGCTGGTGAATCAGCGCCTCTACCTTTTCTTCCACTCGTCTAGGTGTCTCTCTTTCCGTCTCCTTCAGGCCCAGTATTCTGACGTTGTTTCTCCTCTCCCTATTTTCTAGATCGTCGATTTTGACCCTCATCTCTTCTTCACGAAGGTCCAGCTCCGTCATTCTAGCACCTAGACGCATCTCCACCATATCGGCGTTAAGTTGGTTTTGCTCCAATGCTTCTACCTTGCCTTCGACTACGGTTACTCTGCCCGCGAGGTCCGTTAGTTAGGCTTGGATGTCTCCCCTCAGCACTTTGATCTCAGTTAAGATGTGGTCTATATCCTCCTTGTTCGAGAAGTGAGAGAAGTCTCTTCCTGTAGCCATTGCAGTCCGAGACCCTGGGCTCTTGCCCTGCTATTTTGGGCACCGACTTTTTGGTTCTCACCCCTGCACCTACTTTGCTATTATGCTTTCCTGTCTTCTCTGTACTTTTTCCTCTGTAGACACTCTACTAGTTCCTCGGTTCCGGAGTCATGCCAGGTTATGTTACTCATGCTCCCCTCTCTTTAATTCCTCTCTTGCTCCAGTGTGTTGTGTTGTTCCTCACTGGCTCTGGGCGATACTGCGTCGCTAGGGTGGTGGGTCTCCCCCGGGCGGCGGCTTCAGGGGTGCTAGTGCACTGCCATCCCCTTGTTCTGCTTAGGGTTGCCCATGCTCACCCCGTTTCCGGCCACGGGGATAAAGCGTTGATTTGGTCTGTTGCCCACTGACTGTTTCCTTATAGCATTAGCGCGTCCAGATGACTCTCAGTCCGTGCTTTAAGTCCGCTCCACTTAACCCCACACGGCTCCTAGGCCCAGTCGCCCTGCAGCCCTCCGGTGCCCTCACATCATTTGCGCGTAAAGGGCAGGGGGGCTGGTGCGTACCTTCTTGTTTGCGTTGAAGTCTGTCTCTTTTCAGGGACTCCCTTGTCTTCCACCACGAGGCCTCTTTCTTGCTGGTGTTAGGGTCACTCGTTGCCTGATCAATACCCAGCTCCCTCCTGGATGTGGGTGGAATAGTTTTCACGCTTGAGCCATGAGGGGCCCCACACTCTTTCCGATGCTCTGTGGGCCGTTTCTTGGCGCTCAGGACACCTGGGGGAATTTCTCTGTTTTCTTTTCGTCCTTTCCATGCCGCTCTGTCGTCCAGTCCTTCAGCAGCGGCACCCTGACTGCTGCTGGCTGTCCCCACACTGTGTGCTCCAGGCAGCGGTTGGACAGCCCCAATTGGTCGCTGTCACTGCCCCTTCGGCAAACTACGGGTGCCGCGTGAGTCCATGGAACCTTCCCTCCGGGCCCTTCTCCAGACGGGCTGTCTACACACTTACTGCCAGGGAGAGACCGCCACCCCTCTCGGGGCAGTCAGTGTCTGGGCCATGACCCCCTTCGCAGGAGTGCGATTCTCCCCCTCGCTTCAGCTGGGCACACACGGCAGGTGGACCCTACCACTGTGCCGTGCTCTCCCCTTAGGGTCACGTTCCCGTTGTAATCAGTCCCCTCCTCACCTCGGTACCGGTGCGGTCCTGAGCTTTTCTCCGCTCTGCTGCTCCTGGGGCCTCCTCCTCAGCTCCTTCTACCCCACAGCTAGGCACGGCCATCCTCTCTATGCTTTTCCCACCTGCTGCGTCCAGATGAGGCACTTGTCCTGTTCCCCTGAGGTCTCCAGGCAGGTGATTCCATCCGCAGCTCAGACCGGGGACCTCCTTCTTCTCTACCCGAGGGAGCCTTGCTGCTCCTCGCTTGGTCTCGCCTTGAGGCTGCTTGTGCTCTCTGGGGTTGCCGTCACTCCAGGAGCAGTTGCCACCTCCGACTACAGGGAGCCCCCTTCCTCGTGGCCACGCTTTCTGTGGGTGGCTGGTATTCCCCTCACTCCTGCCGGTGCCCTCGCCTGTCGCGGTTCAAGCGGATGTCCCTGCTCTTAAATCCTGGGGTTGCAAATGCTCAATCTCCTCACTTAAATGCTGGAGGTATCGGGAGCCGCAGTTCAAGCAGCCATCTTGTCCCGCGCCCCCAAGTGGTCTCCATCAATGAAGATTTTTAAAAGGAATTCAGAGCAAAGAACCGATGCAAGGACACACATATGGCTTGTAAATGAAGGGGCTGTATGCACAGTTTCAGAGCACAGACTTAGACACCAAGAGGATATATGGCTGTTTTTTGGGTGGGGAGAAGCAGGAAGTGGGTAGGAGTAGATTTAGTTTTGGGCATGGTCATGGCTTATGATCCACCAGGTCGAAGGCGGGTGACAGGTCGAGCAGGAGGAGCAGAACAGTTTGGCCCTTGTCCACAGTTTTTACAATATCAGATTTAAAATCCAGCAGTGCTGTTTCTGTCCCATATTTTGAGCAAAATCCTGATTGTCCCAGACCCAGTAGTTTATGTTGCTCAACAAATTCACAGTACTGAATGTAGGCAGTTTTGTCATGAGCAGAACATGGTAAGTTGGTTATGGGTCAAAAATTGTAGGCTAACGCTGGTTCCAAGTCATCTTTTCATAGAAAAGGATTGATCCAAGCTTCCAGCAAGGATGTGGGAACCGGGGCTTTGGTGAAGGATATGTTAATTATTTTTGTCACCCATGGAAGCAGTGGGGAAAGACAGTCTTTGACTAGTGATGTGGGGAAGATGTTGCCTTTATAGGAGACTGATTTGAGAGCTTGCACAATGTGTTGAACTTCTAGCTCTGATAGCTCATTGAAGGAGAACGGTGTCACAGAGTCAGAAGGTTTTTCCATGGCATTCATTGCTTGCGGTTCGGTAGCTTGCTCCCCCAGTGATGAGACTAATTTGGCAATAGCAGTTTGGTGGCATGCCACTTTCCCAGAGAATTCATTTTGAATGTTTTGGCACCTTTCATCATTCACCATGAAGCAAGTTTTTGTGTTTTTCCCTCTAGTTCGTGAAGAAGGGAGAAAAGCGATGTGAGCTAGGTTTGACGGTGGTTATTCAATCATTGAAGTTCGTTTGCTTGGTTGTTGTTAGATTACCCTTTTTATATTTTATGATGGCTGTTTTTCTGCTATTGTGGAGGTACAGGAGTTCTTTCTCCAGCTACGTTTGGTTGTGCGTTGGTCTTTCCCGAGGTCAAAAATCTCAATATTGAACCAGTAATTGTGCTTTGATACTTATTTAGGTTTGATGGAGCGTAGAGGCACCATGGTATCAAGAGCATTGTTAGTGATTGTTCTAAATTGCCTAGTAAGGTTTTCCAGAGTTGTGTTATTGGATAGTCTGATCAGAGGGCCTGTCCTTCCGTCTGCTTTGTGGATGCGAACCAGTGCAAACTGGTCACACGCACCAGCGCTCACGGACCTGATGAGGGTCTACAATACCCTTAAGATACTGGGTATTGTTATTTCTGGTGCTTCGCTCTCACGGCAAACGCAAGACAAGCACAGAAATACCCAGAAGATCGAGGCTAACAGGTAGTAAATTACCTGCAACACACCTAGTAGGCCCAATACAGTTTGCAAGCAAATTTAGAAGTAGTTTTAGAAAACTAAAGCTGCGATCAATTTAGGGAATCTACAAAGCTAAATTAGGCGAGGAAGCAAGAAAATATTAGCCCAATGAAATTTTATTGCAGCACATAGAGGGGATCTTTTTATACTGATATGAACCGGTGCAAACAGGGCACATGCGACGGCACTCACACGCCTTCTGAGGGTCTCAAATACCCTTAGGATGCTGGGTATTGTAGTTTATTGTTCTTGTGTTAATTAGTAAATTATCTGCAACGCACCTAGTAGGCCCAATACAGGTTCCCAAGCAATTTTAGAAGTCATTTTAGAATAATAGTATACCATATATTCTACTCTGCACCCACTAAAGAGGGTCCTAAATGGTCTGGATAACGGGAATAGATGTGATGTGTCAGAGATGGGTGATCTAAGATACAGGTTCACTGATGTGCAGGGCTAGCAGGTTTCAGAAGAGAAACATGGAGAATAGTGAGTAAAACAGTGCTTGCGAAGCTGTAACCTAACAACCAGATGAGGAAATAGTTTCAAGATTGTGAAGGGCCAGCAACTTGCGGTTTCAACGTTCGATGTCACTGGAGAATCTGGATGTTCTTGGTCGAGAGCCAATCAATCGTGAGTGGGATAAGCTGGAGCAGTCTGACGTTAGCAGTCGAACAAGCATTTGTGTGTTTCAGGCACCAGTGGAAAGGTGTCTTCTGCCCATTTACAGTCGGACATGGCAGACTGTCTGTCAATAGGAGGTAGGCGTGCTTGTGGATATATGCCAGCGATCCCTGTAAGATAATTCTGCAATAAAAAAAGGGGTTTGATCTGATTGCTTTGGGTTTGGAGATTAATCAGCATGTAGATATTGCTGAATCATATGGTTGGTACGTTCCTGTACACACTTTTCTATGCATTTACCAATCCATGGCCACAAAACATATTGCTGTACCACCTGTTTGTTTTGGTCTCACTATAATGTCCACCCTTTTTTGAACCAGGGCTCCATTGCCATGGTTCTTGGCAGTTTACTGGCAGAAGATGGTAAAGGCTGTCCTGTAGGAAAAGGTACCTTCTGGCTTTTGCTGTAAATCAGGATGCTGTTACATTAGTTACACAACCTCTTAGATGGATACCTTCTATTGTTGTTTCAACCCTGCTTAGGCCCCAATAGTGGCAGGATGGACTGGCTTCTTAATGGCAACAGCTAAACAAAAGCACCGACGTTGGCATCCTTCCACAACAAGGCACCGACTTTCACCTGTGAAGAGCCAAAGGGGTATCACAGGGTAAAATTAAATCTGGCACACCAAGGAATCAGAGAAGTGTATTCTATTCCGGAATGTCTTATTGTCTATTAATACCTGGTGAGGGACAATCAGATTGTTACAAATGATCTGATTGGACCTCACCGGGTCCTTACCTGCCCGACACGGCTCTAGTCACAGTCGCGCCACTCTGGGTCCCTTCCATGACTGGCCGCCATGGAAAGGGAGAAGTACATGTAGCCCCTTCTCTCCTTTTTATTGCGACTATTTTCTTTTTTTACTTTTTCTTCTATCTTTTTAATGGGCGCCAAGGAAAGGGAGCAGGGACTACCTGTAGTCCCTGCTCCCGTGCCATGGTGGCCATCTTCTATGTTTACCTTTTTAAAAAATCTTTTAAATGGCCCCCATGGAAAGTGAGAACAGACTTGGTTTCCCATTCCATGGCAGGCATTTTTTTCTCTTTCTTTGTTTTTCAGTTGCGAAACACCAGACCGTCTCACAACTGAAAAAAGATGCTATTAGTACCCCGGTCTTAAAGGCCATAGTACTAATAGAAATAAGCCCCTTGCTGTGGGGGTATTACCACTTCAGGCCTTTAACTATGTGCCTCAGGGCATTACCTGAAGCGGTAATGCAAAGCCCACCCCTTCCCCCCTTCCCCCGCTCGGGGTTTATTGCTTAATTAAAATTCCACAAGAAGGTAAAGCACAATCAAGAGTTTGACACCACAAGTAAATTCATCTCTTAGACTGTTTCGAGGTACCTGCCAGGTTTGAGCTTAGGTGAATGATACTCCACGGGACACAGTAAGATGTTGTCTCCTTTCGGGAACAATACAATTAGTACAGTGCCGCTAGAGGCATCTGCCTCCGCAGAAGGCTTCCTTGAGGTGATCAAATGCGTCCTGTGCTGTAGAACCTTAGTAGAATGAGACAGACTTGCATGTCAACCGGTTCAATGATTAAGCAATTGAAGGTGCCTCCTTCATGAGGCGCTATTATAAAAAAATAACATAACCAAGAATGAATTGGTGGGTCATCCAGATCTAAGGCTGCTTATATCTTGTGCTGATTCATTTTCACCCAGCTGAGAGTGAGCAACTATGGCAAGAATTCAACTTCTTTGGCATTACATTGGCATTTCTCCACTTTGGCATAGATTTGTGCTTTCCAAAGGTGACTAGAAACCTCATGTGCATGCTTGGGATGCTCTGACTGCCTGCAGGAGTTCATCAGAAGGTCATTGCGGTGCAGAGCAAGAACAACTCCTGTGAAGTGCTGGAAACTGGCTAATGCATTGCAGACTCTTTAAGGGCTGGCCATAAGTCTTCATTCCTCTTCATTTGTCTCTCTTCCAGTTGCACACCCGTTTGCGCACGTGGTTGTAGGCGCACCATACATTTTGTGCGGTGCAGCAGGAGGAGTTCCGAACTTAGCCACTCAGATCAGGAATGCTGGGACGTGGATGACTGTTGTGAATCGTAATCAGGTTTAGCTTTCTGTGGTTGATGCAGAGCTGATATCCCTGGATTTCTGTTTCACCCAAAAAGTTGAAGCCCTGCAAATGAGGTAGTGGACTCAAGAAACGCTTCCTTGAGAGACTAATCCTCATAATGCTTTAGGATATCTTCATCTTGTGACTTACAAGGAATAGATGCATTCATGAGGGTTTTTAATCAGGAGCAACATTCACGGGACAGAAGTCAGAAGGATCTGGATGAAGCTTATCAGCATGAACGAGTCAGAAGAGATTCTTGACAGCTTGATATTCAAGAGGACACCGTCCACTGCAACCACTGTTACAGTGGGTACTGGAGCTATAACAAGAGCCCTGTCCTCAAACCGGTCGTCAAGCACGCTCACCGGCAGTCTCGAGACTGGCAGGTCAGGTCCAGGGTGGATCATTTGATTTTGTGATTAAGTCAAGACAACCAAACAATTCCAAGGATGACTTGAAGCTTTGGGATAGAGATGACCTTGACATTAATGGAGTCCTGGTGAACAGGAATTCAGAAGCAAAAAGCAACGGTAAAGTGATTGATATCTGCTAAGGTAAATGCTGATCCATCCCTGGAGTTCTGGATGAGGTTTTGAGAACTTAGGAATCGCGTGTTTTTGGCATCAGCCTTCACAGAGGTAGACGTTCCCTGGAACTCGTCCAGTACATAGAAATGCAGAGATATGAAGGACAAGCAGTCTGCTCAAGAGGAGCAGAGGAGAGTTCTGGATGTGCCAGAGAATAGCTTCATTCTCCATGTTAGCGTTGGCAATTTCCAAGTCAAAATCAGAGCAATTGCAGGCAAAATGTCTCTCGATTCTACAGTACATGTAGACGTGTTGAAATTGTGCCTTGTTTTTTACTTCTAGTGGTAAAAGGACCCTAAATTGTCTACTCTCCAAGGACCGCAGTCTTTGTTGGAAATGGGGAATCAATGACCATTATGCAGAAGGACTGATCTGCATCGGTTTTCATCCATTTGCATTTTCGATCCTTTCGACCCGGAATCCTTTGAACAGTTCATAGAGGTTCTGTAGTATTGGGGCAGGGTCCAACTGTACGATACGAGGATCCTGGAACTCATTCCAATGGCCAGTGTGGAAGGCAGTCATCGGAAATCTCAATGGATAACAATGGAGTTCTGACACTAGTTTCAGGAAGTGTGCAATGGAAAGAGTATTGCATGCATTGTATCAAGGTCAATATCCCAATAGCTTTATACTGAGACGAGGAATGATGTGTAAATATCTTTTGAAATAAGGCACTGAACAGTGTGTAATCTTGAGAGATGGGATCATCAAAACGCAACAGAGCTCTGGTAACACAGTGGGATCAGACCTCATCAGTGGGTTCATTTATGTGATGGTGACTTGGGATGCTATAGTGCATTAAAATCTCTCAGGTGGTCTGTTGGCCAGCCAGTTACCCCAGCACCGCTCTTCCCAGTACTTACTTTTGCATCCCTAAAGACACAGAGTTGCCTGGCAGTGCACCGTGATTGGCCCCTGCAGTCCTCATGGCTAGGACATCCTTCTCACACTGTCGCCGGGGCCAGCATCAGGCCGCAAGTGGTCGAATCTGGGCCATTTGGCCAACCCAACCATCACGCCAAGCAACAGGCAGGGCACTTTGTCACAGAACTCTCCTTTTACAACAAATGCCTGGGACACAGTATTCACTGTTTCAACAACTGTATGCTCTGGTGCAAACCAAAAGAGCGTAAGGTGAGTGCATAAGCTATGATTGTTTATCAAATAATTTCTGATACTGTACTAAAGTATCAAATCTGTTAGTTCAATACGTATTTCCCAATGGCCCATAGTGATTATTCATTTTATTTCAGCACTGACTTTGAAGCAGGGCGTAGTAGCTTTGCGGCCGCATGCCTCAAGAACACTTAAATTCTGCTCAGAAACAAAGATCTGAAATATCCATTTGGGACGCAGGCTGTCTAAGGAAGTCATCAGAAAAGGATCTAGGTAATAAGATACCCAGATACCTTTGGGTTAGCCACGCTATATAAATAAATAAATAAAAAAATAAATAAATAAATAAATAAATAAATAAATAAGCAGATTAACTCAACCTGCAGTCGCCATTGCAATGATGCCCAAAGCAGGGTGAAAAATCACATTAAGAGCTGGTGCCAGGCTCTATGCACGTTTTTCCTTCTCAATCTCCTTCGAGGCAAAAGGAGGAGAAGGTCCTTGCTCAAACTCATGTTTCGGTAGAAGTGGGTGCTCTGCGGGTCCACAAGAACCGGTGGTGTGAGCTGTTACCCTTAGTCTCTTCCCTATCTCACCTCTACAGTTGTGGCCAACCTTGTTATGACTAGCCAAATTAGCAGTGACAAGGTAGGGACAGCCGTACCACCGCGGAAGACCACGTCAAGGCTTCCTACCACCCTCCTCGGGCACTGTCTCGGCAAAAAGGACCTTATTCCTCCGACTGCCAAGACTATAGCCTCCAAGCAAACACTTCAATTTTCCATGAAACAAATGATATTCTGATGGCAAACTTGAACTGATGACTTGAAACCCAGTGGCGTAAGGATGGCATAGCACCTATTCACTAATTCGATATTAAGAACGACCCTGGCTAATCTTCATACTGCAAATTCCCACAGACACAGATATTACTGTATTGTATAAAACCATGCCAGCAACTAAATCTGAACATGTGTGTCTGCAATGCCGTAGAGTACATCACACCCCTTCACAATAAATGAACCGCTCTGTTGTCGCATCCTCTAGTCGTGCAAAGTTCACGCTTCATTGGGCACATCTAACACTCTGACGTGTAGCCTGCAACCGCACAGCCGATTACGAAGGCTTCTCAAGTCACTTCTTATTTCGCTGTTCCTACATCATCTCGAGCTCTTACGGCTGGCAGCAACGCTCAGTGGCATACAGAAGAATTATCCAAGCAGTCCTGGGTCATAATGTTTGAGGTTGCCTAATTAGCTGAGTTTTGCCAAAGACTTTGGCATGGCTTCTGGTTCCTGCACCCGACATCCGCACGTGGAGACTGAAGTCAGCATCCATTTTGCAAAATGTTCTAATTATAATATCATCCATTTACCAATCAAACCACGTCAAGAAAAATAAATACCCCATCACGTTGCTGTTAAGCGCAGTTCCACTTGCCCTACAAAAGCACCATGAAATGCCAGGGGACGGGCCGATCCCTCTCGTTTAAACATACACACTTAGTCACATAATCCCTAGTCAGTCACAAAGCCTTGGTCAAGTTATAAATCTAGCTTACTTAGAAATGGCTGCCCTTTAATGTTCCTCACCACTGAACGAGCCTCTTTCAAGCACCATGATATAGCTCGACCCAATAAACCGAGTCACTCGGAGAAGGTGCAGCTTTGAACCCCTGCACTTTTATTACAGGGCCCGCAGTAGGGGACGTGTAGTTATGGTTAAACCCATAGGAATAACACTTTTTCAGAGGCTTAGAACTTTTGCTACCCCTGGTGGAATCCTCACCAAACTTTGCAAATAAAAATATGTGGCCGGCTCTGAATTTTTTCACCAAGTTGAGTGAGGTTTCTTCAGGGGGGTGGCAAAGTTATAAAGAGGGTCCAAAAATATATTTTTTTTCTATAGACTGAATAGGGAAAAACTTTGCGCATGGCAACAGCCCGAACGGCTGGATGGATTTTCACCAAATGTACGGCAGGAGTGGGAGCTTGGGTTAGAAACTGTGGTTTTGTGTGTTTGGTGGAAATCTGACTAGTACTTTTGTTGCAAATGACTGAAATGTACATCCCAAAAAATGAGTGATATCTGGATCCACTTCGCGGACCCATTTCCCTATTCGCTCCATGGACCGAAGTCTCATTGGCCTGCGGCACGCTGTGATGTCGGCAAACATTGGACGCAGCCGGCGGTTGGCTGGATGGAAACGTGCTGCGGGTCAATGTTTTTGGGAAATGCTGCCATGATGTAGTGAAAGGATATTGTTGTGGTGTGTGTGGGAAGGCTCTAAGGCATTGAGCATGGCTGGGAGTCTTGTACGTAGCAGTGCACGCACTAAAATTAATCATATGTGGCTCCGCTCCAGCGTCCCACTTCCATGTTTGCTGCGCAGTGAAAAGTTTGATTGCACTGCAGTATACAGTGAAGGGACTGATGTGAGATATCTCATTAGAAGAAGACAGTGATTTGCCAGCAGTAATTGTGCATACTCTTCCAATGCGCGGTTACGTCAACAGACAACAATGTTGTGTGGTCATTGCAGGCAGTGTTCGTAATGGCATGCCAGCTGCAGCAGCGATGTCTTGTTTTGATGAGTGGTGGTAGGCACATTTGCAGAAGGGGAGTACGTTGCAGGACACATGCAGATTTAAACATAGCGCGTACTATGGTGTGCTGTGTGAAGGAAGTCTGTAGCCCCTTCGAAGCTTGGCTGCAGCCCTAGCACATAAAAGTGTGTCCACTGGTTAAAAGTAGGTGGCCCATTGTTGCTTTGTGTGTGTGGTTTGGCTGCAGTTCACACAATGTTGGTTGCATGGGTGATTGGTAGAGCAGCCTACAGTTTTCAGTGTATGGGTGGAGATGCAGCAGTGACCACTCATGCAGTGAGCCCACTGGGTGCAATAATGGAATAGTGTACATATGGAAGAGGCCACGGTGCACCTGGTTCTTATATGTGCTTGCGTAGTGTGTATTGCAGAGATTAGTAAGTGTTGCAGTGCACTACGCACCATCGGTTCTATGCATGTAGTAGAGGGTTGAGAGCAGGTCCAATGTTGTGAAGAGTGTCTTGTTTGATTGGTATGCTTATAATTCTTTGTGTTTTGAAGTGGGCAGCGGTGCCAAACACAGAGATATGTTTCTGCATTATGGTAAGTGGAATACGTGTTTCTGCCTCCCTGCTTTATGATGTGGTGGTTGGGTGGAAGTGCTGGTACGTTTGTTGCCTTTGTGATGTCTGGTATATGCCTACTTGTTCTCTTGCATGGCTCTTTTATAAATGTTTGCCTGTATGGCTCTGTTACTCTGTGGCCGGTGTGGCCTAGGACTAGACTGTTGGGTGCATGGCCCAAGACCGTAGGCCATGCACACAACAGGCTAGGCCTTCATCACAGCCACCACAACATAATGCAGCGGGTGCAGTTCTCACTCTGAATGCATTTGAAGTTGGTGAGTAGCACACAATGGTTGTGGAGGACATTATACACTTGATAGAACAGCAGAAGTGAGGTGCTATGTGTACATTAACATACAGTGTTTATAATTGACCCTGTTGCACAATAGGGAGCCACATGTCACCATGTGCATTTGGTTTGGTTAGGCCCTAGTAAGACCCTTGCTTGAGGAAGTGTTGTAACACATTGCGCCATGCAAGGAAGTCTTAAGCATCACTAATTTGCAATATGGAGAATGTATACAGCTACTCACATACCGTTCAGCACAGGCAACACAACGTCATGGTGCCATGCATGCAAAGATGTGGCCAGGGGGAAAGGTGCCAGGCTCATTTGCAGATGGGGAATGCATTACACCTGACATGAGGAGTACAATGTGGGGTGCACTAGGGAGTGCTGTGTGTGGCGAGGCCTTAGAATCTTGGATGCATGGTTGGAAGCCCTGCACAAAGAGCTATGTGGGTTCCTTGTAAGTACTCCTCAAATTGTTGCCTTTCGTGTGTGGTTTGTGAGTTGTGCATGCATTGTTGATTCCATGGTGTGCTCGTTGTTCACACATGATACATTTAGCAGTGCATGGCAGGAGCCTATGGAGTGAACAGTTCTGCAGTGTGTCCACTGAGTGCTGTGTTGAGAAAGTGTGTGTGTGGTAGTGCATAGGGTTGAACTGCAAAGTGCATGTGCTTGTGTAGTGTGCATTGCGCACATTACCAACTACTGTACTGCACTTTGAAGTACTGTATCTTTGGAGTTGGTGGAGTGCTGGAGGAAAGAAAAATACTGCTACCTGCAGGTGGTGCACTGGGTACCGCTGTGGGTGAATGTGGATGCTGAAAGCGTGGATCGGTTTGGAGAGCTGTTACCTGGATGTGGTTTGACATGACACCAGACCTGTACTGTGAGTGTGTAAAGGTACACAGTGTAGTGCAGAAATTATAGTGATCGATGCAGAGGTCTTGGATGTGAATGCTAAATGTGTGTGTGCCTATTGAATACTACGTAATGCAGGAGTAATGTATATTATAGTGGAAATGGGGAGCCTCAGCTTTACTGGGGTGTGGCCCTCACTGTAGGTGGGAAGGCGCACATGCTACAATCTGCCCTTCTGACCATGGTGCCTTTGCAAATGTAACTGTGAGGATTATCCAATGAGTTGCGGAGGTTGTAGTTGACAGAAAGGGGCAGTGATAGATTTCTCCAAACCTCGATGCAGTGCAGTTGACTGAGATGGACAGACGCAGAGTTCTCATTGTGAGTGATACTTTTGTGCAAGATCTGCACAGGTATGATGGGAAAGAGGCTTTGATTCTAACTTTCAGTTGGAAGGAGTGGAGGCCTATTGGGGCACAGTGTATGAGAGTGGTTTCGGTGCCATGGTTCTCCTTTGTACATGTGTGGCCTCTGTCGGGTCAGTGAATGTCGTGGTTGTGCATTATAGAGCACCACATTTGGGGTACATGTCGTGCTCACGTTTGCTCCGTCACCTCAAGAAGTTGCTGTCAGCAGTGATGCAGATTTTTCCCACTGCCAAGGTGATTTTCTCATCCATACCACCAAGAGGTGCTTGGTATCATGCTGGTGTAATTTGCCCACAGCCAGAGGTCGGGAGGTGCTTCATAAACAGAAGCATGTGTGACTGTGCAGTGCTGGGATGTTCTGCACCAACTATGACAGCATTAAGGAGCAAGATTTTCAGTGGTTCTAAGCAAATGGTATTTTGTTTACCTCCATTGGCAATGCAGTATTGTTTGCCACTCTGCAAGAAGCGTTGCAGACAATCCTGTAGAACTGCAATAGAGGTGTTGATGTTCAGTACGTACAAATGTGATTAGGAGAAGGAAACAGAAAGTCATTGAAAAGATACAAACAAAAAAGAAATTGTATGGAAGCACGTACATAACAAAAACAGGACAAAAACAAAACATTTGACAGTTCAACACACCCAAACCCCTACCCTGTTTTATACTCCAAACCCCCACACCCCTCCCTCACTAGCACCAAAACTCAGCGGATTAGCTGTTCTTGCACGCTTGCACGTGCCACATGCAGCCTTTTTTCTGGATGGGAACCATGGAAATGAAACTGTGGAGTGAAAGAGACAGCTCTATAAGCCTGGGGGATCTGGTGTGTACAGAAACACTGTGCCAGAAGGTCTCTTTGGACAAAGAAGTGCAGAAGGCTATGGTGGAAGGGTGCAAGGTAAGGGGCAGGCATCCTGGGTGTATGCATGAAATGTTTGTATTTGCTTGAAGTTAGTAAAGCAAGCTGTGCCGCGTTTGCGTGATATTTCTTGCAAATTGTGCAGTAAGTGGGGTATTGCGGAAAACAAAAAGCAACTTTGCAGTGTCTGACGTAAGTGGCAGGCATCCCCCTATTCTATATGCACTGTGAGTATGATATCACATGATGTGCAATTGTATGGTGTGGTATTCGTAATGCCCCTACACACACATCTAGCAAAGCACAACGAGGCAAGGAAGGGGAAAGAGAGGGGAGATAGAGACAACGACCCTACTAGGCCAGGTGTTACTTACATCGCCCAAGTGCAAGGTTGGAGGGAGGGGCAGGTACAGTATATGGGAAGAAGAACAAAGGAAAATAACTAAAAATATGGGCCAATTGTGCCAAGTGCACAGATAAGTGCACACAACAGGTGGTGGATGAACTGTGAGGCATACAGAAAACAGGCCATAAGTGTGGGGTGTGCTTGAAAGCCAGTGCAGCGGTTTGCCTGGTGGGGGGCGGTGACATGGGGCTAACATCACAGAGTCACTAGGTAACCAGTGCAGAATTAGTGTACATCAGACAGTTAGCTGGGGAGAGGAGCATAAACAGCAGGCGCTAAGAGAAAGGCTTTGAGGTGCTTCTGGAACCGAGGATGGCTCCCCTTAAGTGCCAGGGAGGCAGGGAGGCTGTTGCGGAGGGAGGCTCCAGGCGAAGAAGCACATCTACCACCAACTGTTTTTATGCAGAAGCGCCTGGCTCTGAGGGAGTTGGAAGCGCTCACGCACGCACATATATAAGAAGCTAGAGTTGGAGGTATTGAGGTCACAGGGCCCAGAAGGCCTTCTCCATAATGCAGAGTCTTCTCACTTTATTCCTCGCAGCCACTGGGAGCTATTGGCGCGATTTCATTGCAGGGGCGATACCAGCCCAAATCGCACACTCCTCTTCTGGAGGCGCTCCAGAGGGCCGACAGTAGAAGGGGCAGATTTTTGAAAAGCCTGTTTCAATAGTGCAGCCTAGACATAAGTACAGCTGTGCAGACAGTGATGTTTCGGAAAACTGCTTTTGCTTTGTGCGTTACATTCAGTGCTGCTATTGGTGGTATTTTTTTATGATTTATGTAGGAGGTGGGTTAGTGGGGAACACATTTCGTAGCATTGTCGGAAGGAAAGCAGAGAGTTCCTGTTTCGATATTACACTGTATGATGTGGGTAAATGAGAATGTTGCAGGCACATATCACTAAAGTGTCACTTCATGATAGGGGATGCAAAAAGAAACCAGTATGCTTTTGAAGAACTTAGTGGCCGCTCAGTGGCACATACCGTGCGCAGAGGCACTTCTAACAGAGTTGTAAACATACTGTGGGAGAAGTTAGCATACCTCCATTTTGTGGTGATGGGTGTTCATGTGGCTGAACGTGGATGCAAAAACCTTGCAATCTTTATTGAACTTTCTACTAGATGCGTTTTCCAATGACTGGACACTTGCAGGCTAATTTAGTAACAGTGCTTTTGAAGTGTTTTGTAGAACTAACATTGTTAGATGCTAAGGTCTTGGATGGCATTGGTGGATGTGTGGATGTGTGTGTGACTCTACCAATAGCCAACGAGGTAGTGGAGGAGAAAAAAATATTGTAAAGGGAGGAGGACTGCGAGAGTTCTTAGAACACTTTCAATGTGACAATGAAAAACAGGGACAGCGTCCTCAGAACACCCCCATTTTGTTTATTTGCAAACATTTCAGGACACCCCGAGTGTTCATAGTGCATAACACTAATTAGAGTATGGGACAATGGTCATGTAAGTTGTTCCAACGCAGAGGTTGAAAGGTGTCTCTTCAACAGAAGCGTGTATACTTTTTTGTCCGCTGGTGGGATGTTCTTCTGCAACAATGAACTCCTTAGTTGTGGAAATGCAGGGTCTTTCCAAGCACAAGGCATTTCATTATCCACCATTGCTAATGATGTTTTGTTGGCCCGTCTATGGGATGTGTTGAAAACTTTACTGTAGTAATGTGAGCACAAGAAAACACAAAAGCAAATGACAAGTGAAAGAAAGGGTGTGTCCGTAGAAGTATCTGTAATACAACATTAAACAATTCTGCTGTACAGAACTCATACAGTTACATGGAGCCCTTTTCTATGTGATTGGTGTATGCGTGTAGGACATTCTAACAGCAATTAATGCTGGCGTGCTACAAAGAAGTAAGAGGAAAGCGAGGAAGGAATGCTTCTGCTTCATTGTGGCACGGCATTCGCCATACTTGGGGAAATGCACGTGCCACAGACAACTGTTTGCAGCATGCTACCTATGGGAATTGGACAGTGGGGTTGCACAGTAAAGGATATTAGGCAGGTACTGGCAGAAGTCCAGTGGGAGTGCCCGCGAGATAATGAGTGGCAGCTCCCGATGTACAAATTCTGAGCCAGGCAAGCCACAGAGCAGTAGGCAGCCATACAGACTCCCATGAAACGTCCAGCCAGAGACTGTGACTCAGCTAAATACAGGGAACATCAGCAGGCCAATAGCATTTGTATAAGTAGATGCTGAAATGTATGATGCAAGGTGACTAAAATACAAAGGCAGTGCTATGTGTGAAGCGTTCATAAAAGCACACCATCGCAACCTTCACGTCTGGTGTGATCATTTACAGGCCACTACAGGAGGCTATCGCAACTGAGCGTGTGGGTTACAGGAAGGGCCATTAATATTTTCTCAATTACTGTGCGTACTCAGCCACAGCAGACTTGGTCCAGCCTCACTTACAGGGCAAAGTACTGTGGCCTGCTACTCTGTTTTGAAGCTACAAACAGATTGCGGAGGAACTCTGCAGTGTGGCCATTTGTAGGACTGCTGTGGAGAACTTACACCCAGAAAACAGGCCTTCATTCTTGAAAAACATACATACATGTGCAATGGCACATTGTGGTGTGTTTTCAAGTGTGTACTTTCCGAAAAAACACTCCGTACTTTTCTGCTGTCCCAGGGTCCAGATTGTGTCCGCGAAATAAGGGCCCACACGCAGCGTCGGTGCCGTCGCATGGTGCAGTCGCCACTGTGCACCTTTGGGACGGCTGTCAGCAGGACGTGTTTTGGCCGGAATACATTGTGCGCATGAGCATAAGTGTCCTATGAACACCGTTGCCACTTGTGTACTGAATAATAGTGAGACACACATGCGCCGACCATTTTGGGAGATGCTGGATGTTTATAGGGTATAGCAGGTGGGATGTTTATCTGTATAGCTACTTGTAGGATGTGGGTGGGCGCCTCAAGCTAATTACAGTTCCTTCGCATATCCTGCACAGTGGCGGTGTTACTAGAACACACAGGAACAGATAAACATGCGTCTACTTGCACAACAAGCAAACGTCAGCTCCCACACGTATTATGGATTGTGTTGGCCTGGTACGGATGCTTCCATTGTCATTGCAGATAGGCCAGGCAGGTGTGGTGTCCATACGACACCTACCTTTTACTTATTTGTGGTCATTTTTACGAGGACTGTGTGCTGCTGAGTCATACCAGCATTTAAAAAAACAAACAATACCACATATACACTCGGCAACAATTAAAATAGCAACATTCACTTGCACACATTTCTACACACCATTAGGAAAGGGAAGAGGTAGCAGAAGTGGATACTTATTGTGGAGATTTGGGGATTTCCACAAGTTGGTTGTGAGGGGAGCAAGAGATTGAGGTATCACCGTAACATATCCCATCACACGTATTTAGAGGGGATGGTGGGTTGTGACATGGGGAAGGGGAACACGTGCAGGTCTGCCAGTGCTGCTTTATTTTGTCCATAATATACCCTTGTATGCAATATTTTAAGGAAGCAGATTTGTCCACCAATTTTTCCATTTTGGCTTCCACGATGTCAGTTTCTCTATGCACAGAGTTTCTTTCCTTTCCTGTGCCCGTATGCTGTTGTGCAAGGGTTGCCGCTTGTACTGCCTTGCTTTCCTTTCCAATATGTTCTCTTACCGAAAAGAGAATGTGTTTGGTGTACATGCAGCAACATATAATACATCATTTCTGGTTCACACTACTGTGCATACCAATGGGGTTACTATAGAAATTCTTTAAAGGACATTTTCGTCCTACCACTCTATGGTGCTTAGCATTGCTGCGTTAGAGAAACACCAATTACAAGAAATCCCACTAATCAGCTTCCTTCCCTTGCCGGACAGAGTGAGTCAACTTAGATGTATATGTACTTAATTTTTTGCATTCTTAAACCCAAACAAAAGGGCACTTCACCATTTAATTATCAGAAAATACACATATTTTAATATTCTACCAATTTGACAATTCCAATATACAACGTTAAAAATGTTCCAAACATCAATTCAACAATCAATTTTGTGTGTACATCTTTCTTCATTGCGACTAACAGCATAGAACTATATGCTTGTTCAGGAAGGCTACAGATAAAAACACTCTGTTACTGTTTGAAAGCTTCCATCCCCAATCCCTGCGGCAAAACTTACCAGTGGGACAGTTTCTACGTATCAGAAGGAATTGCACCCATAAAGAAGCTTTTGAGATTCATAGCAAAGATTTAACAACTAGACTGAGGGCAAGAGGTTATCCTCCCTCCATAGTACGTAGATCCATGAAAAGAGCTAGAAACACTCCTAGAGATAGGTGCTTGACACCACAACCGCGAGTTATAGAGGAAAAGATCACTTGTGTCTCCACATTCTCTCCGATCAGCAACGATCTGCGGAGATGCATATTGAAGAACTGGAATATTATCAACACAGAAGATTTCTCAATTAGTAAACCTCGGTTTGCGTTTCGTCGTATGCCTAATTTGAGAGACAAACTTGTACATACATATAAACCAGTGGGCAAGGACAGGTCCACCAACCAATCGAGACTGTGGAATTTACCTCCGGTGGTAGGTCACTTCAGATGTGGTAACTGCTCTGTGTGTGAATTAACATCTAACATGAAACAGGTAGACCTCAAAGGGAGAATATGGGAATTGAAACACTTTACAAACTGTAACTCTAAGTGGGTAGTGTATGGCATCAAATGCCCATGTGGCCTGTTATATGTTGGCAAGACGAAGAGACCCATTCGTCAGAGAATCTGTGAACACAGATCCTGTGTGAAGAACCAGGTTCCCGATAAACCTTTAGTGGCCCATTTTAAAAGCGCCCACCATTCAGTACATGACATCCACTGGTTCATTATAGAAGTAATAAATGTGCAACCAAGAGGAGGTAACAGAGATCTAAAGCTAAGACAAACAGAACAGAAATGGATATACTCCCTAGACACTGTAAGAAACGGATTAAATATCTCCATTGAGTGGTCCCTTTTTATACATCACAAAAGGTGAACAAGATATATGAGTCGCAAGTTCTTTTACAATATGTACCCTGTGAAATATGTAACATTCTATAAGGGTCTCTGTGGGAATAAGTGATTAGTATATAACGGCGAGAGAGATGGATAACAGCCGGCATATATGCCCACGAGGGGAGATAGATAGAGAGATAATGCACACATTGAATAAATGAGGTATCCACTAAAAGGGAATTTAATGCTGTTACCTTTGATCATTTTTGGTCCAACTAGAACACGCTTCGGGCGGCCCCTGATATAGAGAACCCTATTGGGCAGTAACAGTACCCACACGGCACTTATGGGAATCAACCCGATCGGGCAGGAGACTTAAGATCTAGTAAAAGGTGAATATCCAGCTTGCTTAATGTGTAATACTGGTATATTGCGCATTTTTGCTTTATTTGATTATCAGCGACACTAAACCAAAAGAAAGTGGTATACCTTTAAGAGAAGGGTTGCGGATCACGTGATATCACGTAGATACGCGCGTAAAATCATGTGACATTACCACTACTTAAAATGGACCAAATGCGACAGTAAGCCCGCAGCTTTATCGAGCAGCAGACGTTCATCGCGGCACGCCCGGCTTCAGATACACTGTGCACGGGATAACAGCCGGCATAGATGTACCCATGAGGTAAGAGAGAGGGACAATGGACACATTGAGTAATGCGGTATCCATTAAAAGGGAATTTAACGCTGTTCCCCTTTGTGCTGGTTTATTTAGAACACGCTTTTGGCGGTTCCATGAAGGGTGACGAGAGAAAAAATCCCCCAATAGAAATAAAGGAAATTTCAAGACAGTGGACTTGATCACTCGGGTAAGCTTCACTCAATTTTAAATAAGAGAATGTTGAGGTGATCACCGATATTCCTGTGATAAGTAATGGTGGCTTCTTTCCTCCTGTTACAGAGCTAAGCTACAAACTAGTAGGGAGACCACCCTGGCTCGTGACATAGAGAACACCATTGGGCAGTAATAGTGCCCACACGGGACTTAGAGGAAGTAGCCCGATCGGAAAGAAATTGAAGATCCAGTAAAAGGTGAGCGTTCAGCTTGCTTAAATTAATAATTGGGTGATAGGTAAACATATAGGGACATTTGATAGGAATATTAAAACATATCCCACTCCCCCCTTTTCAGCAAAGGTTTTTTATGTCTGTGCTGAAAAGAGACGGTCAGCCCAAGGAAATTAAGCTTTAAAGGCTAAAATGCATGTTTGCAGACACATGAAATGGAGAGAACAAACCATATTGAATATGAGAGAAAGTGTAGTAGTGGATAATTTAGACCACTTGAGTATTAATGCATCCCTGCTGTCTATATTGGTAATAGAGATGAAGTTGTAATAGATGTATCTGATGTATTTTTTGCATAAAAATGTTTTACTTGTTTATGTTCTAAAGTGGAAATGTTTTATTTGTCTTTTAGAAAGATTGTACATTACGGCAAACCGTTAAGGGTGTGAAAACCAGAATATGAACAAAAACCTAAGTGCCCTGAAGACAGCACCAGCAGGATTTGCAATAGGGATTACTTGCCTTGCCTATTTTTAAAAGATATATTCCCATGCTGGTCCTAGAAACACATTTCTATAAAAGTGTTGGCACAGTCCGTTTGGCCCAGAGAAACTGGGAAGGGCTTAAATAAGAGCGGGGTCTTTTCTATAAAAGAGAATACACCCCAATAAGGCATAGAAAAGGTTTTTTTAAGCATATAGTTCTATGCTGTTAGTCGCAATGAAGAAAGATGTACACACAAAATTGATTGTTGAATTGATGTTTGGAACATTTTTAACGTTGTATATTGGAATTGTCAAATTGGTAGAATATTAAAATATGTGTATTTTCTGATAATTAAATGGTGAAGTGCCCTTTTGTTTGGGTTTAAGAATGCAAAAAATTAAGTACATATACATCTAAGTTGACTCACTCTGTCCGGCAAGGGAAGGAAGCTGATTAGTGGGATTTCTTGTAATTGGTGTTTCATTATCCTCACCCACTCAGCCCCTAAAAAGAGGATAGGCACAGCTCACGTAAAACTCAATGCGTTAGAGAAATACATGTCATGCTTCTGTACTATTTTATACTGCTGCACCAGTGCCATTATTAGACACATTCTACTGTCCTTAATACATTGTAGTGATGTTCAGGCCTTCTCACTTTCCAGTCGTTACACTGGTCGCTCCTTCTGTGTTCCCATTTACAGTAGCAGTGCGGTAAAATTGTTGAAGGCAGACGTCACTTCTGTTCTTGATGCATTCCATTATGGTGTACTCCCTATGCCTTTGTCCTGTTTGCTTCATAACTACACAATTTTCAAACCTACTCTTTTTTCCCTTTCAATTCTTCCACATCCTGCTGTTTGTATATGTTCTTTGCGTTTGGGGATTGCTGCCACCATGTAAAAGAGCACCTGTCTTCCTCAGCAGGTTGGATGCCGCCCCATCTCAGCAAACAGACGCACGGTCCGTGACTGCTGTCCGCATTAACATTTTGGCAGCACTTTCACTATGTTACAAAGTTCTTCTTTACAAACTAAGGGTATCCTGTTAAAAACCAATGAAATTCACTGACAAAAAACTTTGTTAAAGGGACGTTATGATTCAGTTGTGCTGCTACAACCCTATCATCTTTACTGGAAAAACTATGATAGAGGAACGTTATGGTTAAAGTGCCCTACTAAAAACCAATGAAATTCACTAACAAAAAACGTTGATAAAGGGACGTTATGGTTAAGTTGCACTACTAAAAAACCTATGAAATTCAATGGAAAAACGTTACATGGACGTTATGGTTACAGGTAAAACCGAAAACCCCCAGAAACCTCCTTTTTTGTCAAGATTTTTGCCAGAAAACGGAAAATCACCTTTGTTTATAAATGATTTTTCTCCCCCGAGTCCACCATGAAGATGGACTGTTTATTCCTTATCGCTGCCCCTACCAGTGGTTCCTCTTCTGCATGCAAGGTGGTGGATAGGACTGGACAGGCAAGTGCTCTCTGTGGGCTGTCCTAGTCGGGGTGAGTGTCTGTCCCCGGGCAGGAAAAGATGTTTTCCTTTAGCACATATGTTCCCTTGTAGGGTGCTGGTGCACTGTTTGCGGAGGTAGCAAAGGGATTTTGGTTTCATGGGGCCTGCTGAGTGGGGCGTTTGTGTTGTGCTGGCATTTTGTGGGTGCGGTGGCGTAGTACTCTATACCCGGCAGGTGGTGTTGGTGATCAATGTAGATGCTATGGGTGTCCCACATACGATCCCTGGGGCAGTCCGTAGGGTCTCGCAGGGTACGGATGGCGACTTTGGGGAGGGGCTTATTGAGGTGGTGCATAGTAAGGTTGGTTGTATTGATAGTTTCCACCCTGCCTACTGTGGCACTCTTATGAAAAGTGACCCCACCTTCCGGATGTCCAGCATTGCCATTGGTTTCCTCCCGTGGGGCCCGGCCCTCCGTATCTTCCTCCCGGGGGTCACCTGAACCTACCTCGTCCTCTTGCGGGCCTTCCTTGCCATTGGGGTCCCATATATGTCTGCTCTCCTTCCCACTGCCCTTGTCCGTTATCCGTCCACAATGCAGGCAATCTTGCCTGTGTAGCTATAGAGACGCGCCCCTCTTCACCCAACTCATCTGTGGGCAATGCGGCTGTTACTGCCGCAACCTTCACTAACTTTGTCTGCACAAGTTTCACTTCTTCAGCTAACCCCTTTTGAACAATTTGTTTTTCTTTCTCTTTTATCCCCCTACAATGGTGCACTATAATTCTTTGAATTTCCGGCCACCCCTTCGCTTCTATTCCTGGTATTTTGTCTAGGGTCTTCTGTACTTCTTTGGGTAACCCCCTTTAATGATAAAGTAGAATAGGGAGGTAGATTGGTCCAGATCCCTTCTTTTTAGCTAGTGCCATTCTTCCAAGTCTGTTCTTTAACCTTCCTTCCCAAGCATCCTCCATGGTAGGCATGACCCACTGTACCGGCTGTACCCCTCCTACAAGCCCTTCTTATGACTCATCAAATTCGCTCCATGATTCTCTGTCCCTCACAGAGGCCACAGTATCATATCCCATACTATCAATATCCCCCTCCTGTTCTACACGTACGGCGCGTATGGGTGCGCTGTCAATCTTGAAGAGTATTTCCCTCGATTTCCATTTGTCTTCCTGTATTAGTGGGGTACCCCATGGTGGTCGGTAGTCCCCCTTCTAATTCTTGTATTGGGTCACATACTGCTCTTAATCGTGCCAGTTGTGTATGGGTAGACGCCAATGCCACCTCAAGATCTTGTGCACCTACTCCTGCAGGGACGGGAGTGGCGGTCGATGGGACATAAGGAGGGGGTGGAGCTGTGCTCGGTGTGACTGGTGTATTTCCCCCAGGAACATACATAGGATTTTAACACCCTTCTGCTGGTTTTATGAGTAAAGTATCAATTTATTTGGGTTCTGTTTCCCCTGTTTCTTTGTCTCTCCCTTCTCCTCTCTCCACTATTGGAGCCTCTGACCCTCTTTCCTTCCTATTTGTGGTCAGGGCTTCCTTGAACATCCACCACAAATATAATACTTCACTTCTGTTTTGCAACTGTTCCCCCTTGTATTTAGCTGTCAGGAATGTGGAGAGGTGCTCTAACATTCCCCTATCAAAGGATCCACCCTCTGTTCAAGAGTGGGATAACCCATTCCCCTTTGTCTTTGTCATTCATTCACTGCCCATGATACTTTTTAATACTCTCACTGTATATGGGAAGCTGTTTACAAATATGGGAAAATGGTGTTTCTGCCCCATGGCTTGTTATTCCTGTTCCTTCTGATGCGTTTCCTTTTTCAAGGCCCGTAGAGCGAGAAAAATATCCTTCCCTACACTCACCCGTCCTTCCTCATGTTTCTTTTTCTTAGGTGGGTGCTCCCCTTCTATCACCCAAATCTCATAGGTGCTGGTGTACTACACAATTACAATACATGGACACATATGCATATGGACATATCAACATAAAACAGTTTTCACATCACCTGGATATAATACATAAAACAAACCAGATGTAACAGAACAACCTCCCCCCTCCCATTTTGAAGAGCCACCCTTACGTTACCACTCACTCCCTTGTTATTCACATCACGGTCGCCCCTCCTCAGCCTTCCTCCATACATATACATTAAAAAAAACACAGAAAATAACAAGCTAAAATAATTTCTACTTGTTCCCATGCCCTCTAATAATATGGGGCTCTGCCTCCTTATTTATTTCCCGCACAGGCCAAAACATCGACCTGTGGCGCCATCCTCCAACCCTATTCTAGGTCAGGCTCCCGTACTTCCTCTTTTATCTTTCCTTCACCTGTCTCTACTAAATAAAATACCAATGGCCATGAAAAATTGAAAGCGCTTTACTTCAATCAGTCATCCAATTCATTCATTCATTCATACACTGCGTGTTCCCCTCCATCACCTTGCTCTATATTCCCCTCAATGTCCACTACTTTGTGTTTCTTTGCAATTTATACTCACTTGCCTGTGTTCTTCCAGGGGCCTCCGTTCACGGTCTATCCACAACTTCTCGGCCTCTCCTTGGGACCGAACCCGACTCAGGCGAGCAGCAGGATATTCGCAAAGCTGGAACCCACAAGAACCTTCTCCTTCTGCATACGGGTTTTTTGCAGACTGGTCAGCCGTAGGTGCTGGTGGCCTTGCCAAGAAGCTCTGGATCTCGCCACAAGTATGAGGGAATCAAGCATATCACGTCTAAAGGGGTCACCAAATAAAGGCACCCAACTAGCTTGTGTCCCAATAAAAGGCAAACATAAGATAATCTCCCGTCAGGGGAATGGGACCAGGAGATGAGTTGCAAAGAGAACAAAATGTATAGAAATATAAAAATTGCCAGCAAAGAACTAGGCTGCCCAAGAGCGCTCTGCCAAAACCTTACACAGGCAGCACATTAAAAGGGCACACAGCATCACTGATGACGACATACATAATGTACACATTCTTGCATCAGATTGGTGAGGGGCCTATAGAACAGTTGATACTATAAGGGATACAAGATGCTTATTGCCCGCCGTTACTTAGCTGCTCTTGGCGCACTTGGGTCAGCTGGGATCATCTCTGCAGTGTGAAGGTCGAGGTGAGGGTGCAACACATTTATCTAACTAAACTAAACAACAGGAACTGATAATGCAGAAATAATGGCACACATAAAATCTTGCATGAATGGGGTACTTAGGTCAAATGAGCTAATACATGGGCATTCCAACCTTTACACTTTAGATTGTCTTCGATATTGCAATACCCGCACCCAGGTGCCCACCCCAAAGGTTTGATCTACCATCTGTCTTTCTTGGGTCCTAGTGATATGGATGGATGTGTGTTGTTCGTGGGAAAATATACTGCTACACAGGATTAGGGCTGTGGTGGGGATTCTGGAGTGGTCGGACATTGAAGGGGTCAGATGGGTATCAGTATAAAAGGCACTGCAGGGTCGGAGCTGGTGGGCTCTGGCCTGGCAGGGTGGGGGTTGGGAGGGCACAGACAGTTTAGTGGCGATGAATGGGCACTTCAGCTTATGACTTGTCACTGTCTCACACTATCCGCAGAACACAATCGTTCGGAAACGATATTCTATTATTATAATACTGGCCTTCAGTGAGAACAGGGCTCGTGTGGAGCTGGCAGGGTGTGGGCTGGCTGTGTCTGGGAGAGCTGTATTTTTACAGAGAGATGGGTTTTCAGGCCTACTAAAAAAGATGGTGTTTGGCCTAGTTCAATATGGCTTCTTATTATGGAGCTGGGGGCTCTAGTGTATGTGTTATTTTCCATGGGACGTGGTGCAACAGCATGCCGTGGGGGGTGGCTGAGTATCCCCCCTTGGTTATTACATTTGTTATATACCTGGAGTGATGCATAGGGGGAGGGGCGGGGCAAGAATTGTCTCCTTCCCAACAATACCATAAGTAACTCAATAAAATAAATAAAAAATAAAAAATAAATACAATTCTGACATAACGGATTTCAACAAAAGATTTATTAAATAGAAGATATGTAATTAATGCCACACCAAGTGCTTTTGCCACTACACTAAACTAACATATTCCTAAAGGACCCAACATGCATATCTGACCTACCCCACCACAACCGAACAACCTCAAATTCTCATCTCTTTTACTCCTTCCTAAACAAGCAAACTTCAAATGACCATCTCTCCCACCAGCAACTTAACCTGACAAATCCCAAATGCCCATATTTCCTACCCAATCCAATAATTCAACAAACCCAGCATACGATGACCTAATTTCCTTTGGAATATGCCAGGGAGGAGTCCCATGACCATAGCTGATCATCTCTGCAAATTGTACACAATCAAAGAGTCAACAGGAGATATGGAGGACCTGGCACAGGATGGGTTTGCTTGACTCCTTACCCAAGGCCAGTGCCAACAGGGCAGATTTATGTTTAGGTGCTCAAGGGTGCAAGACATCAAGGTAAGGGCTTGACTTCTCTCCTACATTGCATCATGTATCCGGCGACTCTCTATCAAGCTAGAGGAAGTGAGGAAGTATGTTAGCTGTTACCGCCCCTTGCACTCCATCTTCACCACTGAACCTGCCCATTCTGCCTGAAGGACAAGGCACCACTCCTCTCGGATCACCTGGTCGTGGGCCATTGTTACCTTATCTTTGATACAATTCTCCCATAGAACTCAGAAGAATTAGATCGTTAGGCCTCATCTGCCTGACCCCCACCATCATACCTTGGCATGTCCTTTGCTATGTCTGCTTTCTCCGTGTCGACAAGAGCTCTAGGATGATAATTGTATGTATGTGCATTTTTCAATGTCCGTTCTATATGGTTTCATCAACCACAGTTACCTCAACCACCTTAAATTCAACTCCTGTTGTTCATACATTTTTTTTAATTGGTTGGTATCTGAGTGTAGGGAGTCCCAGGGGTGAGATCACGGAGGGAGAAAGACAGGAAGCGATAGGAAACATAAGGTTAGTGAAGGATAGTGAGTTTGAGGAGGGTGTTAGAACAAAAGGTAGGAGTGGCACACATTATAAGCAGTCAGGTTCAGGTGTCTAGTCCATGAATAGATCTAAAAATCAGCAGCAGGAATTTGTATAGGTGCCAGTTGTCCATAGAGTAACACCCAGTATGCAGGCTGCTGGGACAGGTGGGTGAGGATAAGGGGACCATTCGTCAAGATGACCGAGTTCTAGGTTGGCGATATTAGTTTTAGGTGTATGGTAGGGCAGGTCTTCCATACTTTTAACATGTTGATCCTTACAGTGGTACCAATAGACATAATGGAATTTTGGTGCTTCATATTAATATAAGATGATTCCACATCTGTAATCCTGGGGAAATAATTGGGGAAAATTTTGTGAAGCAGAGGTAGGGCATTTTGGGCTAAGGGAGGAGATGAGATTACAGAGGATGTAGGTTATGATATGAAGATTAGTGGGTCAAGGAAGGATCATTTGCGGAGGCCCCTCATGGGAAGTATGGTGTCAGAAATGTTCATGTTGCAAAAGATGGAGAAAGAACGATCAGACAGGAAGCAAGCATCCAGGCAAGTGCAGTGTCCTTAATGTTAAGGGTCTGAAAGAGTAAGTGGTAGGCCAACCATGTTTGGGAAGAGTTCAAAAAGGATGTGGATGGATGAGAGGTTGAGGTGATGAGCAGAGGTGAGACAGTTGGAGACGTAGTGCAGGGGCATATATGTGGAGTGACAGCTGTGGCACCCATTCTAGAGATGGTTACTGGTGATCCTGTCGAGCACCACACACCTCTGAATTTTTGAGTTATTGAGAGAAGAGAGTCTGGTCGATAGTCTGTAGGACTGTTCAGATCCGTCTAAAGCTTTTTGATAATATGTAAAAGAGAGCCTTTCCTAAAGTAGGTACGGAATATTACTTTGCAGAGGGAGACATAGCAAAGGGATGTGAGATAGGAGAAGGTTAATGGGGATATTGTGTTGATGGTTAGATTGGCAAAGGGGTAAACTGGGTCACATGGTGGGGCGGTGAGGTGGGGCAGAAGGAGCGATGCAGAATAGTGAGTGCGATTGTGGTTTAGGAGGAAGAAGGAGGAGGGTAGTGACGGTATCAAAAAGCTTAAGGATGTTGGATGCGAAGTAGAGGGCAAGTCATTGGATGGAGGAAAAAGCTTGAGGGCTGGGTGGGATGTGGATTGCTTGAAGGGTATAGGTGGGTTCCAGCGGTGGGAGCGAAGAGTGGAAATTAAGTTGGTACATTGGTTGGACTTGGCAGTATCCAGAGCCTCAATAAGTGCAAGGTGGATCTTCCTACAAGAAATAAGAGGCAGACGGGTAGGGGATTTGTGCAGTGGTGGGTGAAGGGATGTTATGTGTCAGTCTTAAAATGGCAAATTGCATAGGCAATCCAAGGTTGGAGCAAGTGGTAGAGGGAGTAAAGGTGCAGACCCAGTTGTTTTGAAATGGATTATAAGAACCATGTAGAAAGTCTGTTCAATGAGAGAGGCATGAGGATCCCCTCTAGCAGGAATGCCTGTAGTTTCTTTGATACCCTTTGGGCATCTAGTAAATGGGAACAAGACAAACTTTCAGCAATTAATCATAAATCCAGACATTCAACCATATTCCTCAAATAATTGGATCATAACTGGGATGTTAGCAAGTAAAAACACATCATTGTCAAACAATGGTCCCACATGCTGCATGCTGTGGTTAGGCAAGCCCCTATTTACAAAGGATTATCTTAATCTACGTGTCAGGGGTTCAATCACCTGCACAAAAGAATAAGGGCAAGACCAGGCAACGCTACCTGGTGCCCATATCTGGTGCAACGCTACCTGGTGCCCATTCAAATAAATAAGAGATGCAATCATTGGTCTTTATCCGCGCCAACTGGTTGTTATACAATAGGTGTAGCCATTTCAGAAATTGACGGCCAAAGCCAAATTGCCTCAGTGTCAGGTGCGTGTTATCCCAGTCAATTGAATCAAAGGCTTTCTCTGCTAAAAAGCTGGCAACAGCACAGCTGCTGAAGTTGAAGGTCACCAAATCAAGCACTAGAAAAAGCCTCTGCAAATTCAGAATGTTGTTCCGAACAGGGATACCTCCGGCCTGATCTTTACCAATAAGCTTATCTATGACACCTGCAAGCCCCCCTGCTAGGATTTCACCAAGTATTTTTACATCTGTGTTTAGGAGAGATAGAGGCCCTTATGAACTACAGTGAGCCTCAGGATTGCCCATTTTCGGCAAAAGTATGATAATTGCTTCCTCCATATTGGATCGTAGCACGCCTCTTCCCTTGGCCTCCTATAGCCCTGCTAACGGATGAGCTGCCAACACATCTGAAAATGTATTATACAATGAAATGTATAGCCTGTCTAGTCCCAGTGTCATACTTCCTGCCAATTTTTAAGTGGTCCACAGTATGTCACGATGATCTAGTGATGCCTCTAGGTGGGCTCTATTTTCAGAAATCCAGGGGGGATCTGATTCAACTAAGACATCTAGCACTTGTTCTTCACTATTTTATCAGCCCCCTCATGTATCCTCCTGATATACTCAACATATTCATATATCCCAGGCCTGTCCAACGTCTAGACTAACACAGTACGTGTCTCGACCAGTTGCCGCCACCTAGACCCGTCTACGGCAGGTACCCAGTCTAGTTCCTTAATCTTGTCTACCAGTTTCTGAAATTCCCTATACAGCGTGTTCGTGACCGATGTGATCTAGCACCCTTATATAAGACATAAATGACACAAATATTGCACCTTTGGTAGTGAGTGAATGTGCATTGTCAGTATAGTAATAATGTATCTCAGTGTGCACCATGTGTACAAACATTGAATCAGTGAGGAGAGCTAGATTTAGTTTCCAGTTGGGTACAGTCTACCTATATTTAAATGGACTAACAAAAGTGAATGATTTGAAATAAACATTTTCTAAGTACTCTGTGTAATTGGAAACTATTTGTGAATACCATGTCAGTCCTGGAGAATGTACCATGCACTTGTTAACAGTAGGAATATCCGGTCTCCCTCAAGGGGAGATATCTCCATATATGCTTCAAATAGTATTTAACTTATTTAATGTTTTGGATGCTACACCTAATTTTCTGTTGCTGCCGCTGGAGCTATTTCACTTAGTATCTAAGGTTATATGTGATCTTACCGACGAAAAATTCAGAGTGGTACAAAAGATTCAGAGTGGTACATTTCAACGCGATCAAAATACAGAAAAATAACGATTTTCTTTTTTTTCATCATTTGGGGGGTCCTTCCCTCAAGTCCCCCATTGTTCTATCCTTATAATGCCACTTCAACCCCATCCCGACCCTTTTCAAGCCATTAGCCCACTACCCTATATTGATGTATTCAATATTTTTAGGATTTTTCGGTATTATGGTGAAATGTACCACTCTGTATTATTTTCGGTAAATTAGCTGGATACCGTATCTAAAATACAGTTAAGTCCCCCATCCCATAACATGAGACATTATGTATGCTCAAATAGTAGCTCAGGCATCAGATTAAAATACTTATCATCAACTATGTAGAGGGCTGCCATTTCAGCCCAAAAACGGTCCTGTGGACACTCGGTGCTATGTATGTTGCCACGCCGCCCTCCGAAGATGAAGAGGTGGAATAATACGATCGGCCCTTCCACCTGGTGCTCAGCTTTTCATGCTCTACTTTTGTTAAGTGAGTTTTGAAGTATTCTGTATCAGTATGTATGTATCATGTCAGCTGTGAGGCTACATGGAATGTGAGAATTCTAGGCTGCATGTAGAATGGGTGTGTGATGAGAGTTCTCTGAGTGACGGTTGGTCACTTCTGGAGAGATGCAGGAACCAGAAGGATGCTCAGGTACCTCTCTCCTCCATCTAACCTTACCTGTAATTAAGACATATTAAATAAGCATTCCTTTTCTACGGTTACATGTCCTTATACCGCAATATTATATACCTGATCACTTCCATATTGAAACATATACCTTGAAAACCATAATATATAATTTTTTTTGGGGGGGGTGTCCCCACGAACCCCCTGTTTCCGACACCTAAAAACCCATCCCGACCATTTCCCCAAACAATTAACCTGTTAACCCAACTTAAAATAATCGATATATGGGTTTTCAAGGTATATGTTTAGATATAAAAGTGATCCGGTGTATAATTTTCGACATAAAGACTGTATGCCCTATTCTACATTACCTGGCCTGGAATGGTTCCTGCTTTATGATTACTTACATAAGACCAGGGAGAACGCTGCGGGTCTCTTGCAGCAATGCGATTTTGACTGGCTTCTCATGTAAATAAGCATCACCTCTATGATGCGTAACAACATTGATGATGCACCTCAAATGCCACGATAATAATTCAACTTTTCCTGACATTGGTTCTCCAAAGGCATCTATTGACCCATGTGTGTATGCCAAGCAACAAGGGAGGTCACCTGTACACAACACAACCCAACCCTGCCCACCTCCTATAAACCCATGCCCCAACTTAGAGTGTAACTATAACTGCACCTCTACCCTAGTAGATACTGAAGTTACATAATCTGTCCCACCTAATATAACCAACACTCAACAATACGTCCCCTTCAATGCTGTGGTTAGAGAAGCTTGAGAACACACCTGCTTGTTGCAAATATGCCCCTTACTCGCACCGGCAATGAGGGACCCTGTACCGAGACAGCAGTCGCTAAAGCTTTCGATCACAACTTCCACCCACTAGCACGCTTAGTAAGCAAACAATCCCATGCTTTTAGATTTGCAATTAAGTAAGGAGTTGCTGTGGCACAGTGGAATAATGTCTGTCTACACCAGGTCAAGTCCTTTTGTCGTTACTCATTGCCCAAATCGCTAGCATTGGGCAGTGTTTCTATGTGGGCTGGAGCCTTTTCAGGATCATTGAAGAAGTAACATTTGCCATTGATGTGTCAACTTAGCCTAGCTGTTGGCAGCAATGCATATTTCAGTTATCCCAGAATTTTCTTGACTCCCTCAAATGACTGTCACAGCTTCTGTGTGGCTACACTCTAGTCTGGGTAGAGGGACAGACTAGTAACATTATGAAAAATCTCACCTTTATCACATGCTGCGGAGAGCAACTGGACTGTAATCCCGTGACGTAGTAGCTTGATGAGTATCAGCCGGGGTTGAACGCCAGGTATAAATCGTGGTGGAATTGTGTGTGCTCTATCCACTTTATACTCTTGCGAGATTCTACCTACGGGAATACTGCATGGAGGAAGCTTTCCATAAATCTCTCCATGCCACCGGTCTTAGTGTTTTCTGTTAGGCCTAGTAGACGGATATTATTATGGCGTGTGCAATCTTCCAGGTACGTCAGTGTTTGCTACATCTTGGTGATGAGGGACTTTAGCATGGTGAGGTCACTGGTGTTCACATTCAATTCTGCTGTTAAGATTCTGTGCTTATTTTGCGTCATGTCTGCGTGTAGCTTGTCTATATCCAGTTGTATAACTGCTATATGGTGTGCAAGCCGACCATCTGAGCAATTAGTTATTGATTGCACTCCAGAATAAGGCATTTAAGGTCATTCTTAGAGGGATAACCAGTCTAACCTGAGGTTGCTCAATCTGCGTGGAGGCCTTTCCAGCTTGTACTGAAGAGCCCTTGACTGTTAACCCTGCTGTTAGCTTTTTAGGGCTGCCTTGCCAGATTGTTTTTTCTTTTTCTTCATTTACACTATAAGGAACACACCGTCTTATATCCCCTATTATTCTGAACTGTGCAATAGGTATTGCAATGAGGTGCTCTGCAGCACCTGTATTTGTATTTTAAATGGGTCACTGTGACAGTGCCTGACTTCAAAATGGCCACCGGTTAGTCCACCACAATGTATCATAAGTGGTCCATGGATTACTTCATCAAGGCTTGTTCCCCTGCCCATGGCACAGTCACCCAGGCAGCCGTGGGATAATGGGGTCACCACAAGCAGCAGCAAGGTAATCAGCCACCTGTGCAGCAAAATCGCCCTTCCAATGTCAGTGCCGACATTCCTTGGTCTACGCCATTAATCACTAGCCAATTATGGTATACTATGCTGCTCCACAGCACCTGCCTTTAATTTGCACATAATATTGCGTTATGGTACTTGTGGTCTTGCATTTATAATTATGTTTTACAATTGTCAGTACAAGGAATCACAGAAAAGAAATATGTGTCATTTTCTAAGATATTTTCGTAAGAGGAATCATGGAGTCAAAGTGGAGAAAATCCATATTTTCAAGCATAAGGGTGGTCTAATAAATTTGCCAACTCCATGGGTTCGGATATAGTGGGGTTTAAATTAATCACAGGAAGACAGAAATACGGTGGAAGCACAATTCACAGCCAGACTACCATCCCTGTTATACTGCTTCACATAACAATTATGTTAAAAAACGGATCTGCAGGCTTGCAATCAGATGGGCTGGAATGGCTGCCTGATTCCAAAATGGCCACTTCAGATGGGACCAAGGCCAGGCACAATGGTTGTTCAAATGCAGAGATCTTCCTCGGCTGGATTCATACTCTAATAGAGAGTGAACAGGGATTGTCTGTGATGACTGCAGGCTTCTGGCTTCATGGTGTGCTGCATCAAATCTATGCTGAAGATACTCATTCAGCTGGAAAATCGTTTAGGTATACTTGAGGGCAGTGGTCGAAGTGGGCGGGTGCATTCGGGAGCGGTGCTCTTCTACTTCTTTTATTTAAGTTTTACTGTTCCTATACTTTTATTTTGAAAACAACTGTTCCGGAACGGTTTCGTTTAAAAAACAAAAGTGTGGGAGTAAGTTAAAACGTTCACTTTCAGTGCACTGCACTGAGCGTTCCCCTAAAGAGCAGGAGAATGTTTTTTGGGGTTTGTATTGTGCGTGGGAGGGTGCGTGGCGATGGTGTTTGTGGGGAGCGGTGCAGGCCAGTAGGGAACATAATTCCACTACTTCGTTTTTTGCACTTCGACCACTGCTTGAGGGCCAGAGGCATATTTTAACTCCCATGGAAAACATTTCCAACATCTGAATGTCAATAGGATTTTGCGGAATTTCCGCGTTAGAAGAGAGAGAGGCAGCATTCCACTCTTTCACCGGCACCCACCACTCTATGTAAATCATGCCCAACAGGGGGCACAACTCACATGGATGGGAGCCCAGCAAGTATGGACAAATACCAGCCAGCTTGAATGTAGTGACCAAAGCACCTGTATTGGCTGCATTTCAACCAATTGAAAAGCATCTTACATTCTGGCCTCATGATTTGATGAAATCTTCAAGCACATTGGGTGGGATTTAAATGCACTTGTGGGATTCTGCTTCTCGGATTGGGTGGATTTGCCCAATGAACGAAGGGCCTAGGGCTCCTGCCACCGATTTATGTACTGCAGATGCAGAGGGTTGATAGCTATGCCGGCAGGATAGCTCAGCTGCAACGTGAAGCAACACAGGTTTGATCCCCAGGTCCGTCCTTAGAAACCTCTGGTTATTTAAGCGCATTATAAATATGCAACTAAGAGAAGAAAAAAAACAATTCCACAACTAAAAAACAAACAATTCCTGGAACAGCGCCTCGATGCCCGCGGTCTGTGTGAGTGCTTTAAAATGCAAATTAAATAAATAAACAAAATAGCTAACTCTGCCACCTGCTACCGGGCAGTATTTTCAACCATCTATGAAAACAGCACTGATTGCATAGTACATCCATCCTGTTGCACTACTCTCCGTCTATCGTATGTATTTTCGTGCAGCGTAAAATGATTCTGAAAACAGCACTATACAGATTAGTGCAGTACCCCACACTCTCACTCTATGCATTCTGATGTTGATAATACATATCTATATTTAATAACCGACCAGCAGTTTGCTGAGATCACGGGCCTTACTTATTGGAAAATGCCTGAGTTCCGAGTGGCATGTTGGCTGCTCTGGCTCTCTCCATGACTTTGCCTCCAGGACTACATCTTTTCTGCCATGCACGCAGCTGCCAGTGAAATGGAATATGGGTGATAATGGAAGGTTGTTATCTTCGTTGTTGTTTTTTTGTGTGTGTAAAACAATAAGAGGATTTGCACATATTTTTTGTACCAACAAAAAGCTCTTAGCACGCTGGGATGCAAATCACCATAGAGCCTTATTAGGCAGTACTGGATGGTAACCCCCTGTGGCCCACTTTAAACTCAGGGCAAGGCTTTCATCGTCCATAATGGCCGCCCGTCCATAATGGCCGCCAAAAATGCCATTGTAATCTAAATAAAGGTACTATCGAGGGAATGAGGCAACAATAGGCCAAAAAAACCTGAAAAACCTCAATTAGTGGACTAGCTAGAGGTGTTGCTAGGTCTGGCAAAGATCTGGGGCTATGCTCATTTCGAGACTGTCGGAACTCGGGGCTAGCTAGCCGTTTGGTTCAAGCCTCTGAGCTTCTATCTGGGGCTACAACCAAAAGAGCCGGGCCTATAGCCCCATCAGCCCCACCGTCAGCAACGCCTCTGGGACTAACCTAGAGTCCTTACTGCTGGCAATTGATGAAATGGCATGTGTGGGTAAAGAGAACTTGAGTGACTTACTTTCACTGAATAGGCGCATTAAAGGGGCCAGCCACTGATGGACGTTACGAAAGCCCTACAAGACATCCTGAAACAAAGGGACTTTCTGGAATACTTATTCTTAGTGATTGCGGACTGGCAAGCTTGGGTACATGGTTGAGCTTTCTTTGGCTGTCCCCTTTAAATAAGTAGCTTCCAGGGCCTTTCAGACAATGAGTGCTAACAGGGATCTGCAAGCCCGGCTTTTGAAACCTCACTGGTTTTGATGGTAACCAAGCAGAGCTCTGCCAGCTCGTGTGCTGTTAGCTCAGGCATTAAACCTCAATCACGTTGTAATTGCAGTAATTGGTTTGAGACCGGCCATTTCTGCTCTGGAGCCATTTCTTATTTTCACACATTGTCTGGTAGCTGGCACATGGGCGGACTGCGTGGGTAGGCTGTCCATCACGGTCTTTCCTGACGCTGTGCCCAGATCCTGGGGCTATTCAAGAGCCGGGCGTGGGAGATGGGCCATGGAAGCCACAACTCTATGATCCTGAATGAATTTTACATTTTGAAGGCGGATCTGAGACTTTTATGGAACCTCATGTAAAATTAGAAAAATAAACGCTTAGTCAAGAAGCCAATGTGCCGTTCCTGTCTCTGCCACTCAACTGTACACTGTTGCTTGCAACCATGTGTAACACTCGGCCACCAATTGATTTGACCAGCTAGAATGATGATCAATTAAATATATGTATACGTGATTTTTGGATTTTTTTATCTGGCGAATATTCAGTGAAGCTTTTTTACAATTGGCCATAACTCAGTCAATTACAATGAGGTCACTTTTTGTCATGTCATTGCACGGCCACGATTCTTTGTCACTTACAGCACTACATCTGCAATACCTGGAAATGAAGAACGAATGAACAATGAGGCCATTGTATCTACTTTTAATTCCCCTTTTAACTTACGTGTAGGTCATAATTCGAATTGTTGTTATGCTGTTGTGCTATGAAGTTATGAATCCATAGCATAACAGCATACCGTTTGGTGTCACCGCTGGGATTCATAGTAACTTGGTACATTGTTTCAAAGTAAGTAGTATTCTATTGGAGATTTTTAGCCCTAGATGAATTTCTGTTCAGTCACCTGTAACAGCCCACTTAGTTCCTGAAGAGAGGATTGGGTTGTGGTTGGATTGTTTGAAGGTCTATATTTGCAGTCATAAGGCATCCAGTGAGCATAGGAATAAATGTGTCTACATGGGTGATGCCTCAGATCAGGATGTGATGTGACCTCCCAGCGACATCCCAGTATGATATGATTGGTTATTTGTAACGCGCTTAATACCCAGAGGGTTCTAAGCGCAGACCCGGGGATCGAACCTGTGTTGCTCCGTGTCATCTTGCTTCCAAGGCAGCCATAAGGCATCCGGTGAGCAAACAATGAACTGTGTCTCCTAAATATCAGGGTGTGATGGCTAAACCCATCTGTCTGAAAGGGTGGGTGGAGTGACCCAGCCCGGGTGGCGGTCCCAGTGAGAAAGGCAGATAAGATCTGTGGTTAGAATTTAGGAGGACGTGAAAGGCTGTGGATTTAAAGTAGGGATAAGACTGTAATAGACACTAAGGGCATATGCAAAACTTGTGCCTTCTTATCGTGGTGGCTCTGGGTCCCCAGACTACCAGAGCATGGAGGGTGCACCTTCTCCTTCCATGCAAACTGTTGTGATGCACTTCTGGTGTTTGTGCTGTTATTGGAAAGGAAGGAGATGTGTTGTGATGTACTTGTTATGCGTGCATGCTGGCATGGAATGCTGGTGTGAGCCAGCAGAATGTCTGGTGATGAATGCAGTGCCAAGGTTCTACCCTGGGTCAAGTGAGCCTGGGTGATGGGACCCAGTGGTTCCCACTGTAACAGCTTAATGTGACCTGTAATAAAGTTTATGTGAATAAGCTAAAGGAGACTTCAGAAGGTACTCTGTGACACAAAGATTGTGAATCTTAGCATGGAACTTACTCACCCTTTCAGAACCAACTGAGGGAGTTTATAGCTACGAGCATCTGAGAATGCTTTGTGGGGAGCTAAGAGGTTGTTTTTAAAGTTGAGAAATGGCGTGGTTGCTGTTTCCTAACTTTAAAAAAACTTCAGCACAAAATGGCCACCATGGAAGTAAGGAGAAGGGGACTACATATAATTCCTTCTCCTTTTCATTAGCAGCCATTGCGGTGGCGAGGAAAGGCCAGGACAGTGAGTGCTCCTGGAGAAAAGGGAGCCACAGGTAACTGGGGCAGGGGCTAGGGGTGGCTTGAGAGGAGTAGTCGGTGGATGTGGAACTGGGGAGGAGCAGGCTAAGGGCGTATGTGGTACTAAGGGATTACCTACCCAGCAAAGCAGATGGCAGCCTCCCGGTTCTGGAGAGGCCTGGAACTTGGGCAATAACCTGAGAGACAGCCCACCTTCAAAACTTCCTGATTGGTTGGGTGGCCTACCAGTTGGTAATACAAAATACCAATAGTCGAGTGATTATCAGAAGACACCTATTGCTCTGCTGGGCCAACTCATGCCTGGAAGTGAATACTGGGCCGCAATTAAATGTCTATCTATGTGCAACTTTCAAGAGGTGTGTACATGCTTTGATGCAAAGTGGCCCAATGGTGACTTTCAGACAAGATGCAGCCTCGGCTAAGCAATACTAACTGGATGGGCCAACTCTACAGTCTGTGCCTGTTGCTGTGTTTAGGAGCACAACTATGTTGAGGGGCGTAGTCTCTGGCAGCACCCAAGTGTGAGGTTACACGCAGGCCTGACCCTGTAATCTAGTGATTTACCACACATGGTGTGCTTGTGTGAGCAAGTACACTTGCCCAGAAGTGTAGGGAGGCTGCTGGAAAAGAGACACATGTCCTCTGTTGGTACACCATTGTGTGTGAAGGCACAACGCCTCCATAGTTTGTGATTAGGAGCTTGCCTGCTTTCGGGTGTCTGAAGACTCTAGGAAAGGTATGCTTGTGCATGTTAGTGCGATGAGTGTTGATGGTGTTGTGCTGATAGGCCGTGTTCTGGCTGGGTTTGTTGCGTATGTTTCATTGGTGAAAGAAAGCAAGATGTGTTCTGTAGGTGCTTGAAAGCTGTCCAAGCATGGAAGGTGTGGTGTTTCTGTGCATGATTGTAGAGTGTTGGGTGTATACATAGTGAGCAAGCCCCACAGAAGAATGCGGGGTGCAGAGTCTGAACAATTGTTTAATTAATTTCAGTTGAATCTAAAAAGTGGGCGTCCCTGAGTATCATCATTAAACTTGCAACTGATAGCAGGTAGCTGATGATGCTTTTGTACATGCGGCCGCTGACTGGCCTTCCTGGGATGCCAACCTTTGGTACTGCAATAGTTCAAACACGATCACGTGAGGATGTGGGCTACAACTCACAAGAACCTTTAGGAACCCTCACAGGCTTCCCTCCTTAGCCTTAGCAGCACTCTTAAAGGATACCCAGAATAGGCTTCCTAACCTAGGCACGGCCGACGCAATAGCTGAGGTGAACTACTCTATGTTTGAGCAGGCAGTCAACTTAGTGGCTCCAAAAAACCACGGCAAGTTGTTAAGAGAGAGCTCACGGCATGGTATTCTGAAGAAATTCAAGATCTGAAATTGGCTAAATGTAAAGTGTTTGAAAATCACGAATTTAGTAAGATATGATATGATTGGCTAGTTATAACAAGCTTAATACCCAGAGGTTTCTAAGTACGGACCCGGTGATCAAACCTGTGTTGCTCCGTGTCATCTTGCTTCCAAGGCGAGCATGTTGCCCCTCATCGATCCCTCCGAGACAGTTTATTAGAAAGATCTAAGTACATGATGGCATCTAAGAAAGGCCATCTAAGAGGCTAAAAAAACTGGCCTAAGAACAGGGGATAAAAAGTGCTGAATCTGACTCCAAGGAACATTTCAAAGTCCAGAGAGAACTGAAGACCCCCGGTTCACCTAAGTCGGCCATCACTAAAGATGCAAAATGGTCCTCTGCACTTCAGACTGCCATGAGCGATAAAATCATGCAAGTTCAATGACACATCAAAACAAAACAAGAATCCAAGAATAAGACGCCACTAGTAGAGTATACTAAGGAGGGAAATACCCCACGGTCAGGAGTCACATTGTTTGAGTTATCTCCCTTAACAGAGTCTGAGGCTTGTGTTTTGCTTACGGAATTATACCGACCTTCTATAAAGGCGATGTGTGCCTAGAAAAAGTGGTTAAAGCCTGCGCTAAACAGGTAGGCCCAATGTGTAGTGGATTTGTCTGAGGTAAGGAACGTAAATAGCTCAAGAGTGCCACTGAACAGTAGACCGATGACAGAAAAAACCTTCCTCCCAAGAGCGCGGCTAATGTCACAATTCAATATCAAGAACTCCAATGGTACAAACCCCCAGCACCTCCCTTGGTACCCCACTCTTACCTGCTGTGTAATGTGAGACAGCGATGAACCTACTTGACAGTGGACCACGTTAGAAGAAGGGATGATCAGAGTCCAGATTACTTGATCCAAGTGTTGACAGTCCCAACAATCTAACCCGAACGGCACAAGGGCGCGTCTACAAATCCCCCAATAATCCAAATAAAAGCGTCCCAGGTAGTTCACCAAGAAGTGTGGTACACTAGTAACCAGAGGAGAATCACAGCAGAGCGTCCAAGGTATTCCACCACTTACTTTGTGTACACTTGGTCAGTAAAGAAAACAGCAGAGCATCCCAAGTAATCCACCAGTTCGTTATGCACACCCTTGGCTATTGGAAAAGTGCAGCAAAGCGTCCAAAATCCTCCATCGGTTAGATAGTGAAGACGTGAAGGGGAAAAGAGCTGATGCCGTGAGAGAAAAAGGAATAGGATAACAAGGTAAAAAATAGTGGGCAATACTGGAGTATCCTGCAAGAGAAAAGCCAGGACCAATTGCCTTGAAAAGGTTCCGGGCAGAACAAGACAATCGAAAACAACATTGCTAGGTAAGGAGTATCCAAAAAGCGGCGTTAATAGGCAGTCCATAGATCAGGGAGCCAGGAAGCAATGACGGTAGGGAAAATTGGCATCATGGAGTAGAACAAGGAGTTGACAAAAACCAGTCCATTTGGCAAACCAAAAGTCCAGATACCAGAAAAACAGGAGAAGTATGTGCGTCTTAACTTGTAAGCAAGAAGCCAGTTAAGGAGCACTGGAGGAGCGTCCCAAAGCAGTTCAAATAGCCGCAGTTTGGGAAATACGGGAGGCACGTAACGTGTGGGTCACGTGATTGCTTCCATCCCTGAAATGCTGGGAATTGTAGTTTCTTCCCCGATCTCGTTGCTGCAATAAGCGATGCAGCAATTTCCAAGATTGCCTGGACAGGCATCTGGTTCTCATTGTAAGAGACCAGGTCAACAAAATGTTTAAACTCGTCCTTTAAAGAATGTGCGTAGTATAAAACAAGCCTTGATCTCGCCCTAAATGAAGAAGCCATCTCTAGACCTAATTTTCTGCCTAACTACAGGCCAATTACGAACGTGCCTTTTCTACTTAAAATGCTGGATAAAGCGGCATTTCTGCAGGTTCCAAATGTCTTGGATAGTCACCAGATTCCGGGGCTGAGGCAATCAGGTTTTCGTAAAGCCCACATTACTGAAACCGCCTTATTGGACATTAAGGCAAACATGCTGGACGTTATTGATAAAGGAAGTACAGCTCTCTTGATGCTGGTTGATCTTTCGGCTGCCTTTGACCCGGTTGATCATTTTAAATTGATAACCAGGCTCATTCAATCCGCTTGCTTCTCTGACTCTCTGGCAAGATGAAGACAATCCTTTCTGTCGGACGCACTGCAAGACATGTCTCCGATTCCCACAAGGCGGATGACTTCGTAGTGCCTTGTGGAGTTCCTCAGGGCTCTTGTCTTTCGCCCATGCTTTTTAACATCTTCATCATGTCACTCTTTGATCTTTTCTATGCCAACAAAGTGCTGTATACCAACTATGCTGACAAGACTCAGTGTCTCATCCCACTTTCTGGTGACTACAGCAGAGACACAGAGGCCATCAACTCTGCCTACTCCATTATACAATCTTGGATGTTGGAAGTTCCTTTCTCATAAATGGCAGGCATGTTAAACACTACAACAAAAACAGCCAAGACTCATGTTTTGTTTTTCAATTAAATAAATTAAAGAGCCAGTGGAAAGGGGCATACCCATCATTACCAAAGGATAAAGAAGGAGGAACTGTTTCTGGCTGTGGTCACTTCCAGCCTGGATGTCACATCTCCCACTTAATGGCCACCTGCAATAACATTTCCTGCTGAAGGTGTGTAAGCCCAGTGTTCTCCAGACCTGCTGGCTCTGAAAGCAGGGACTTCAAGGAAAGTCATCCTTGGCTGGAGCATGACTGATATGTGTGAAAATGGGGGCACCCACTTCAAAGAGCAAGCTTCCAACACAAAGGAGACTGATAAACGTACAAGATGATCCAGTGAAAACAAATGGCTGGAAGCAGAAATTGCCATTTGTCCCACAGGAAGATTCTAAATTAAGTTAAAAGGACAATTTTCATTTAGGCCTTTTTCTCAGCAACTATAATATGGATTCATTTATTTTTTGTAACATTTTTATGTAATTTCTAGGCGATTTTGGGGATATAAAATGCATCTACCTGTGACTCTGGGAACTGTAATGGCCAGTTAAACTAGGTTTCTGGCTGATCTGGACATGTTCCAAATGTGAGAGTTGGTGAGTGGGTGGAAAATAAAATAGGGGATATGCTCAATAACTTACATCTTCATAACCATTGTGCTTTTTATGGAAATGGCAGAAATGTGCCACATGGCCATGCTACATTGTACGGAATTGGTGGTCGGCTTATCTAATTCTCCATGATTAGCTAAATCAGAAAATATGTTCTGTATGGCAGTTGCTACTAGAATTATGAAGTTGTGATACATAACGAGTTTTTGCGAAAAAGTTGAAAAGAGAACAAAGGATGATGACAAATGGGAAAAGACATAATATGTTGCTCCAGATCCCTAAACCAATCCTGACTTGGAAGCTTGGTTTGGGTGGAGAGAGAAGGGTAACTAACTGTCCAATCCTAGTGGCAGAAGTTATTGCAGGGTACCTCCCCAAGATTGTAAAATTGGTGATGTCATTGCTGCTATATAAGGGGGACTGCACTAGGACAGAGGACACACAAAGAGGACACAGAAAAAAGAGAAAGACAGGAGCACAGAGAGAAGAAACAGACCATGAGAAAGGCTGTTGAATCCTACCATCTCACAGCTGTAAGGAAACACCAGAGAGGTTGCTGAAAGTGCATCTTGGTAGAGCTGTCTAGTTCTAGGAAGGCCTCAAAGCTGACTGGGTCCCGTGGTGGAGAGCAGCAGACCCTCTTTGAGATTGGTGTGACCAGATCCCTGCCCTATCTTTCCAGAGGGTCCTGAGACACAGCGGGCCTTCCTGGACTGTAAACAGAGGCTTGCTATGTAAGTGGAAATAAGCCCTGGAAAACTAAAAGGTGTGGGGAGTCTGCTTGCCTTGAGTCCTGTCCCTTTATAGTGGGAGCGGGGGACTGTAGATCCTTAGCCTATGTAATCACACATATTAATTTAATTAATTCCCCATTTGGCAGAACACTACGGGGTGAATTTTGTTAAAATTCAAATTAACAAAGCTCACTTCCCAGTGTGCGCGGAAAAATATACTCTATAATTTAATTGGGTAATCCTTGTTGTCCAGCTGACCCCGACTTCTTTAAGGAAGAGGGGTGTCTTTGTGCTTAAATCGGTCCAACCTTTTTAAGAAACTTCCCCAAAATAGACTTTTCATTAAATGGGGTCTGAAGTCCAAAATTTCCCAAAGCATTCAAATTTTTCTGTCTGACTTCCCAACCTAGACCAAAGCAAGGAGGGTGTCTGAAAAACAAAGCGATAAATCATCCTGTGTTTATTTTAATCCAAAAGTGTGGACGAAATTATAATTACCATACATATTTTTACCAATCTTGAAGTCCTACTGCTAGCCTTTTAAACCTGCAGGCAAATCAAAATCGTATAACGGTACATAAATGCCTTCATTATTGAACAGTGTAATTATTTTGTGAAGTGAAATTTACAGAAAGTGAATAATTGCGATTGTGTCTTTTTAATTCACTTTTGTGATTTATTTATGCTGAGAGAAGTTGATTGTGTTGTGCCACGGATAAAGTGGTGTTCTCAATATTTTTGTGCTAATTTCTATTACTGTTAATTTAAATAAATACCAATTTATTTCCCTTCCATGGCTTGGTTCTTGGCTCATTAGCTCAGGAGAGAGGGATCCAAGGGACATGATATGTGACTGAGATAGGGCTAAAAAAGAATCTGTTAAACAGTTTGTTGAATAACCACTTGAGTGGGGAGGGAAGAACCTCGCTGTGTTGTTGTGGCTTCTCAATAAACTGTTACAATCCCGTTTGGTGCAGGGCATCAACAAAGATGAAATGAGGTGCCTACAAACTGTCCAAAACAATGCGGTGAGTGTAGTGGAGGGCTTGAGTGGAAAGAAGCATGTCTCAGGAGCCTGTTGCTCGCTGCACTGGCTTCTTGTGACCAGCAGGATATCCTTTTGCGTACTGTGTCCGACATACAAGTGCCTATTTGGGACTAGCCCAGGATATTTATCTCACCGGCTTACCTGGCTGCTGGCTTGCAGGTCATTGAGGTCGAACAACTCTGGCCTCCTTCAGATTCCCAAGGCTAAACTCAAGATGGTGTCCCGAGGGTCTTTCAGCTATTTTATCTATTTGCATTTTTAAAGCGCTCACACAGCCGGCCCGAGGTGCTGTTACAGGAATATTTTTTTTTTTTGCGTAGTTGTTTTTTTTGTCTTAGTTGCATATTTATAACACGCTTAAATAACCAGAGGTTTCTAAGCGCACCCGGGGATCGAACCTGTCTTGCTTTGTGTCATCTTGCTTGCTGCTGAGCTATCCTCCCGAGACGAGCTATGCTGTCTCAAAGAGCTGAAATGAGTTTCCACTTGATCTGAGGCTATGTCAGTCCCTCCCCAATTTTAAACAAATGCTGAAGACACTTCTATTCACCTGCATTTTTTTTTCTCTCCCAAGAGACTGAGAGGTGGCTGTTTTTATGTTTGTTTGTTATGTTTGCACTACTATGGCTGCCGGCCTGTCTTTTATGCGCAATATAAATAAATATAAATATGAATATGCAATTTACCATATACAAAATATAATGATTCTTCAAATGCAGGAAATTACTCACCCAAGGAATGTTTTCATCTAACAACTATATTATATGTGGTGAGGCATCATGATGGGAGCAAAATGCATGCCAACATTGGCCAATTTGATCATGTTTTGGATGTGATAGAGCAAGCTTGGAACCCAGAACCAGAAAAAGTAAAAAGAGAGCAAAGTATTATGGCTCATTTCAGCAATGTTATACTGACGATCTAGAATGGAACGCAAACAGCGCTTATTGAATTTAGCAATAATCTCACTTTCTCTGGGCTACACTGGCCAGTAACGGCTCAGGGACCAAGTTACAGACCCGAGCGAAGTGAGGGCTGAAACACTGAGTCACAATGGCATTACCAGGCCGGTGCAGCCCGCAGAACATGGGATTATTGCTATTAGCACCCCAAGGCAAACCCTTGAGGTGATAATAGCAATTATTAAAAAAACACCTGCGCCGCTTCATTCGCAGCAGTGGTCAAGGAGAGACCAGGAAGCCATGCAGCAGGGCTGAGGAGACCCCCAGAGGTAAGGGGTGTTGAATTGGGGGTGGGGTAGTGTGGAGGGACTGACTTGCGGGTGTGCGTCAAGGGAGGAGGGAAAACGGAAGTGCTGGGGGATGATGGGTGCGCAAAGCACTCAGTTCACTCTGAATTTGGGCTTACATCTGTTGAGGGACAGATTGTAGAGGGAGTCGAGATCCTAGGACCACCCCACTTCCCATCAAGTTTATGACAAGACAGAAGGCCATAAAACACTACAATTACCTATACTAATTCGGACGAATCCCAAATGCACTAATGATGAATAAATACACTGAAAGGTATCCGCTCAGTCAGCCATACGGACCAGGTGTGGTGCAAATCTATCCATACGTCAATGAAGAGACACAGGCCATGATCAGAAACACCTATATGGACAGCCTGGACTAAGCACCAATAAGCCATGTTGCTGATCTCATTAGAGACACCACGACATAGCAGCATTAGACATGAATCACACTTGCAATCTGCACTGCGTGACACAAACACTCGAATACATGTAGAACATGAGCACACAGTTCTATAGTTTTTTATTTTTTTATTTTAAACAATAAAACCAAACAAACAGTGCATGTTCAACAGTTTCATTACACTTTTTAAATTCCCAAACCACTACTCCCACTACCCCATCCCCCTTGCGAGTCTATCACCTTGAGTCATCAGATTCCACACCCTGTGGTTCGATCTCCTCCTCAACAGGTTCAGTCGGGTCTTCTAATGACCCAAACAATCCGGCTATCAGTGATTTCCAGGCCATCAGGGACTCATTCTCCTCCTCCCCCCCGTTGCTGCACGCCTCTTGCCATGCTATGGGTTCGGCTTCTGCCCATTTTTGCAAGTCTTTCCACCACACCTCTATCCTCGGCGCATGACTTCCATCCCATGGCAATCCTTCTCTTTGCAAGCTCATAAGCCAGGTCCCTTAGTTTGCTTACATGCCTGAGTTTCCGTGGTCTGGGGAACACCCCCAGCAGGCAGGCCTATACCGTGTCCACTACTATCTTGACCCCCCTTCCTTCAAGTTTCTCTTTTATACCCCTCCAGAACCTCTCTATGATTGGGCAAGACCAAAACATATGCACCATGCCTGCGTTCTCTTCGTCGCACTTAGGGCATGCTTGTCGACCTGCATTCTCGAACCTCGATATCCTCCAAGGCGTCATATAAGCCCTGTGTGTTATGTAAAGCTGTATCTGTTTTAGTCTTGCGTTTCTAGACACCTTCTTATGATACCTTTGCACCCGTTCCCACATCCCATACCCCATTTGGGCCCCAACCTCCGTTTCCCAGTCCAATCTCAGCTGCATGACCTCCTTCCCCAGTTTAGATATCAACATCTCGTACAGTCTGGAGACCTCATGGCACCCCCGCTATATCATATATAACGTCTATGGTGGCATCCAGTTCTTCCTCCAACACAGTTTTGGGCCACATCCTCTTAATCCTCTGTACCATTATGTGGTACGTGATGTACTGGCCTTCGTGCAATGCAGCCTCCTCCCGCAGCCCTTCAAAGGTAACACAAGAGCCCCCCTGCCAAATATCCCCCATCTTTGCCACCCCAGCCGGCTCCCAGTGGGTCCGGAGTATCAGTCGCAGCTGAGCGTCTGCCCCTGTCAATACTACCAATGGCATCTGCGGTGAGCATGGGGACGGGATCCCCATCAATTGGCATGCCCTACGCCACACCTTCCACCCCAGCAGCATCATTTTAGGGCGCCCTCCATCTCCGCCCTGGGTGCCCACATAACTTCTTTCAAATAAAAGGGTGCACAATCCCACCCAAACAGCCTAAATTCGGAGGTCTCTTCATCAGATAGCCATTTGGCAACATATTGCAACTGGCTCGCCACATAGTACGCCTCGTAATTGGGTAGCTTTATACCCCCTTTGTCATAGAAGTTCTGGAGCTTCCATAACGCCACTCTGTTTCGCGTGCCATGCCACAGAAAGTCCCTACACATGCTATTCAGTTTGGCAAAAAACCCTTTAGGAATCAGATACGGAATATTCCCGAAGTAATGTAGGAGCCTTGGCAGGACCACCATCTTTAGCATCGCTCCCTGCCCCATCATCGCCAAAGGCAGCTTCGCCCAAAACCGCATGTATTTCTCAATTTTTTGGATTGCCACCTCTGTATTACACCTATTCTCCTCCCCCACGTTGTGATATATATCTATCCCCAGGTACCGAAAAGTACTAACCGCCCACGGTACCTGTAAGACCGGTAACCTCTCTGCTGGAACCCCCGTATACTCCCCAACGGGAACAGACTAGACTTCTGGGGGTTCACCGCTATGCCTGACAGCACAGCGTATCTCCCAAGCACTTCCAAAATGCACTGGAGGTTCTCCTCCGGATATCGCACATACAGCAGCATGTCGTCTGCATATAGGGAGACCAAATGCCGCTCCCCGTTCATATTGCTGCCTCAAATAGATCGCCAGAGGCTCCAGGGCCAAAATGTAGAGCATAGGGGGCCACAAGCATCCTTGTGCAGTACCCCTATTAATCTGTCACCTCTCTGATATCACAGATCCCGTGGCCAGTGGTTCACTATACAAAATCTTCGCCCACCTTACATAGCCAGGCCCTAACCCATAGTGTTTCAGGGCCGCCAGCAACCACGGCCACTTGACGGAGTCGAAGGTCTTGATCGCATCCAGGGACACGATTGCCATTTCCTCCTCACTTCCACTGCCAAACTCAATGATCCTCTGAAGTCGCCTATGATTGTTGGTGATGTTTCTATGGGGGACATAGCCCGTTTGATCCGGATGTATTAACTTAGCAATGACCTTTTTCAGTCTATTCGCCAAGACCGCAGTTAATATCTTGCCGTCCTGATTCAACATTGACACAGGTCTGAAGGAACCACAGCTGCTCCCTGGTTTATTTGGTTTAGGGAGAGGTACTATAACAGCCTCTCTCAGTGACTCCGGCAGGCGGCCCGTCTCAAACGCCTCATTTATCATCTCTAGCAGCGGAGGGAGGACCTCTTCTATATATACCTTGTAAAATTTGCTTGGGAGCCCGTCTGTCCCCGGGGTCTTACTAGTAGGCAACTGCCTCACCACCTCCCCCAGTTCTTCCAAGGTAATCAAGTAGTCCAATTCCTCTCTTTCCTCCTCACTTATCTTGGGCAGCCCCATATCCTCAAGCCTTTATTCTATCATTGCCTGGCTACTATCCCTGTCTTCCCTGTATAACACTTTATAATAATCCACAAACGCTTGATTAACCCCCTCCTGGGTGTCCACTTGGCTACCATCGTCCCTCTCTATAGTTCTGATTGTGGCTCTGGGGGTCTCACTCTTATATAAACATGCCAAAAGTCTCCCCGGTTTGTCACCTCCCGCATGCTGTCTCTCTATGTACCTTTTATAGTTAAGGTTGCACAACCTCTCCCAGTAATCCGCACACTTTTGCTGCAGCTTAAGTATCAAATCTAGTTTCTCCGCTGTATCGTCGCCGGCTTTTAAGGCCTCTTCCAATTTTGCTTCCGTATCCCTCAGTTCGCTTGAAACCCCACCCTGTAGGCCCTTGGATTTCGCCATGGCCGCCCCCCTCATAACAACTTTAAAGGTCTCCCATAGTGTCCTCGCCGAGTCCACACTCCCAGTATTGGTTTCAAAATAATTTACCATCTCCTCCCGTAAATCTTCTCTAAAGAAGGGGTCTCTCAACGCCTCTGCTCGTAGGTGCCATGTCGGGATCCTCGCCCTCGGGGGGCAATATTGCCACGCAAGAATCAGGGGCGAGTGGTCCGAGAGGACCCTGGCCCTGTACTCTATGTGCGCAATCTCCGCTATCATTTCTGGTGATGCGAAGACATAGTCCAGCCTTGTTGATAACTGCTGTGGGACAGAATAATGCAAATATTGCCTTTCCCCAGGGTGCCACACTCTCCATGCATCTTCCAACCCAAAGTCATCAAACAGTGTCTGTAGCGCCCTGGCTGCAGGGGCCGGTCTATCCAATTTCCCGTCCGATCTATCCACCCTCGGGTTCAATACATAGTTGAAGTCCCCTCCCCAGATCACCGTGCTTCCCACACACACGCTCAGGTTCGCACTCAGTGTCCTAATGTACGCCGCCGTGTTCTGGTTCGGGGCGTACGTGTTAACAATACTTATCTCCCTATTCTCTACCAATCCCCTCAGCATAACCATCCTCCCGTCTGTCTCAGCCACCACTTGCAACCGCTGAAACGGGACATGTGGCGCCACCCATATAAGTACTCCTCTTGCATAGGCCGAGTACGAAGAGCCCACCAACACCCCCTTCCACTTTCCCGCAATCGTGTCCATCTTCTCACGTGTAAGGTGGGTTTCCTGTAGCAATGCAATATCCATATTCTGCCTGCAGAGATACAGCAGAACCTTGTTCCTTTTTAGATAGCTATTAAGCCCCCGCACATTCCATGTGAGTATTTTAAGATCCCCCATGGCCTGGTATGATCCCATTCCCCCCCCCAGGTGCAGTGTAAACTTGAGTTCCCTTCCAATCTATATAGGCTCGCATCCCCTTCTAAAACCCCGTTAACCAAAAACACACCGAACTTCCCACTCCCTCTCCCCCCCGCCTCCCAACCCTTCCCCAACACTCTCCCCCCCAACTATTGCCCAGCTCCATCCCTGGATCTCAGGCTCCCCCGCATCTAGCTCTTTCCAGCTTTCGCCTGTACTCGAAGCTCCGCAGGGTGAGGCCGCCCTAGGGCCAACCTACTATAACTACAACTACAATTCGGGGGCTAGGGTGCTACCGCCCTGCCGCTCCAATAGCACATCAAAGAACTACCCATTGCTATACAGTTTAAATATATGTACCCACCACTATATTCAAGTCCATCAAGTCTCTCACAATCCGCAATATGTTACTGAGTATCAGCCTCCTACAGCCAGGCCCCTCATTCTCAGCCTTCGCCTAGGATGTTCGCTCGCCGCCATAGCAAAATGCATACCGTGCCTGAGTCACTTTTCACGTCCATTTTGTGTCTCCTCCGTGTCTTGATCCGGGCAGCCCTGCAGATCCAAACACGTGGTCGCTTCTTCCGGAGTGTCAAAAAAGTGCATTTTGCCCTTATACACCACCTTCAATTTCGCAGGGTACAGCAGCATATATTTTATCCCAGCCGCCCACAGCCTCCTTTTGATGGTTACATAGCTGTACCGCTGCCTCTGGACTAGCATAGTGTAATCCGGATAGTGCTCGAGGCCCTCTCGATTGTTCCACCTTTCCGAAAATACTCCAATATTTTTTCCCGGTCTTTATAGTTCAGTATCTTGGCAATTATCGCTCGTGGAGGGCCCCCGGTCTCGGCTTCTGCATGAGGGCTCTATGTGCACGCTCGACCACAAATCCTTGCCAGAGTGTACCGGCCCCGATTCCTTGTAGGAGTAAGTTCTCGATATAATCAGTCGGGTCCTGGCCCTCCTCGCCTTCCGGCAGACCCACCACACAAATGTTGTTTCTCCTCGCTCTCCCTTCTGCTTCTTCTGCTCGAGACTCCAAGTTGGCCACCTGTTGCTTGAGGACATGGATCTCTTTTGTATTGTTGGCACTGGTGTCCGTATTAGATTTCACCGCGCCCTCCAAGCTGCTTGTGCGTTCCCCCAGTCCCCTGACATCCTGTCTCAGCAGGGAGACTTTGATGCCCACTGCTTCAATTTTGGCCTCCAGGGATGTGCGTAGGTCCATCATCGCAACCCCCCAGGATTCCTTCAGCTCTGTAATGGCTTCCAAAATCTGACGATTATCAGCAGCTGTCGTGCCCTCAGCCGGTGCCATCGGGCCTTTGGTTGAGGTGGCCGCAGGAGACAGTTGTGCTTTCGCAAAAATGTCCATTGTGGGTTGTTTGGTCTTATTCTTGCCCACGGCCCCTCGCGCTGCCATTTTTTGGTTACCGTTGGGTCTCCCTATCACGATTCAGCGACCAAGTGTCTCCCCAGCCGCAATTTCCACTCTTTGCCGACTGTCGCGGTGGTCTCAAGGCAGTCGCAACCTCCACCTCCTCTCGCCGCTGCTAGTTCAATGCCGAGCGAGCGCTTCTCGTGCTGGTCATGGTGCGGCCTGCATTTTCACACCTCTGCTGTCCTGGGCCCCTGCCATCGGGGCCAGCGCCCAAGCTTTCACGACTCAAGACCAACGGCCCCCGGGGGATTTTGTATTCCGCCTTCACCTCCCCATTGTCGTTCTTTCCCTGTGGCCGCCGCCTCTATTCATCCTCTTCGGGTACCCTGGTTTCGTTTCTTTTGTTGTCGGCCATCTTGTGTGACAATGGACCGAGCCGCCGCCGTCGTTCGTCGAGCAATTCCTCCAGACTCCCGCTTACGATTTTTCTCGATTTTTATACAATGAGCGAAGCATCCATTCCCATGCGTGTGTGATCGATTCTGGAACCAGTGGCGCACTTTTAAAGGTAGTTTGTACGGATCATCTGTCGGATCCTCCGGAGCTCCACGGGAAGCACGTCCTACTCCATGGCTGCTCAAGCCACGCCCCACCACAGTTCTATAGTTAGAGGACAGATACATATACATACTGTCATTGCTTTTATTATTTTTGTCATTAGCCAAATGCAGCAATTCAGAAACCACAAGGCATAAGTGATCCTGGGCAAAGCTTGCAGATGCTTAACGCGAATAACCTTATGGAACTGCAGGAGCACTTATAGGACCTGACTGAGCCAAGTGGAACTAACCTATGGAGAATAGTATAGCATGGACAATGTAGAAGCCGCATTATAAGGCTTGGGCAAATTACAGCAGACCTCAGATCACTAAGCGAGGGACGAGTTTAGCTGATTCAGGCTGGACAGAGAGCAAGACGTCTGAGACAGGAGTTGCAGCCAAGGTCAAGAGATACAGAGAGAAATTCCCATCCCCGGACAACAAAGGGACCAGCTGCAAAAAAGGGAATGAATCGCTGCCGAGCTCAATTTCATGGTCTATGGACACGTAATTCAGCTGAAGCAGACAATGTACAGTGATCAATGGTGAGAAAGGAGAGCTGATCCCAGGCAGCCAGACATGGACTGCAACAAGTATACAAGTGTTGCAATGAGCAGGACATGGTCTCATAGGCAAAGGTTGTGTACACAAGTTACAATACAGACACATATCGTTTGCATCACCTTGAAAAGGTGCACAGTGAGCTGAGAGCCATTTCGGGTCCCAGGCCTGGGGACGTCAGTTCCAGCCAATCACAGTTTAGTACCCTATGGGTGGGTAGCAACGGGCAACAACCAATGGTAAGTGCATAACTCTGTAACAATGTTAGTAAGTAAATTGGGGATGGAACAGGCTAGTCAACTGACACGTAAGAGCCAGTAGAATAACACCTTTAGGTACCCATATAGGTTAGTGAAGCCTCAGCACCCAATCCACGATCACAATAGGTTTCTGGAGAGAGGTCCATGTTATGATGAAGTGGGGATGTGTTATTGTGGTAAAACTAGGCTGCGAGCCAGAGGAAGCTGAGCTGTTCATGAATATTTCTGTGTTCCTGTGCTGATCCCTGTTGGTTTTATGCGTAATAACCCACAGTTTGAACTTGCCGTTGACCGAGTCCTTCATATATACTGGGGGAGGGAGTTAGTCCCTCCAAGTCCTAGAACCTCCAGCATTGCTCCGGCATACCTGGGAGTTCTCGCCAACAAGTTGAATATGTTATCTATAGCTAATGCCTTTTATCCAGCCCAATACTGCCAGGTGACAAACGTTATTCCCTGAGGCAACCATGCCACCCATATCCCAAGCAGGTGCAACAGATGATGAACTCTATGTGAGCTAAAAATGGCGAGACAGACGTTAGGACAATACACACATATCCACTAGAAATGAAGCATAAGTGCACTAAAAAATAAAACGCATTAGGTCAAATATGTCTTCATACCTGAAGAAAATGAACACTTGCAACCATAAAGATATGAAGATTATGGCATAAGCAATAAATAAACTGAATGCAACATGAATGACATGCAAGTATAATTTACTAATATAGAAATGCAGCAGTAATGGGCAGCCATATTTTCTAAAATGGAAGCTGCATCACGCTTCTTAAGGGAATGAAAGGCTTTAAGGCTTCACAAGAATTCAAAATGCCAAATAACAAAATTAAGATCCATGAAGAACTCAGACAGTAGCTCAACACCATAGACAAGGTTATGAAGAACTTAGGGAGGGTCTTCATGCTTCTGAGAAGGCACCAGATAAGAATTCCCAGGATACAAGCATTATGCTCCTGAATTAATTAAGGTCTTGAAAAGTATAACCGTCCATTGTGACTCAGATACAAGGTAATTATAAGTCAAGACATTCTATGAAGAGTAAGCTCTAGCAAGTCCCTAGTGGTAGAGAAAAATATAATGTTGAGATACTTAGACATCCTACACTTCCAGATGAAGGAGAGAGAGAAGCCATGTGAAGAAGGATTGGTAATTTGTACAGAAGCAGATGGGATGGGGCAAGTAGCATAGCAACGACAAGAGGAGGGTCTCCACAAGGTGAGGGAAGAAACCTATTGAAAGATGTAATGAGTGGAACTTATATAATGATTCCTCTGAAAAGACAAAATTTTGAAGACAGGGAGGACGATGATGGAGATGAAATCAATGATGCAATGCACAGGATCCCTCTACAAGTGTAAGAATAAGGAAAGAGGTAGCGTGGTCAGATTTGGAAGAACCAGAAAGGAGGAAGCCAGAACCTGTTGAATATCCCAGATGTTCAAAATTACGATGAAGCAACTTGGAAGAGAAAACCCCATATGTGAATAGGTTCAACCCTTTATCGGGGTGAAAGAAAGTTAGCATGACAGATACAGTTATAAAGACGAAGGGGGTGGCTGCACTCGGGAAAGATGCAGGATTGGCACAGTTCCCATTGTTGAAAAAGGTTGGAGGACAGCCGCAATATACTATATATGGTAAGCTGCCAATGCTGACATCAGGAGCGGGCAAGTGGATCTATGGATTAGAAAAGATGACAGCGGGAATTATGTTAGCAGTGGGTGACTCAAAATGCTTGCTCACTGCCATAATAGGGGAGATAACAGATGACATTTGGAAAGGAGGGGGATATCCTGGAGTGACTTCCCAGAACATCAATCATGATGGAGCACCTTTTAACAATTTTAGGGCTGATGGATGGAGAGGACTTAGCATTCAGTATCCTGATTCGTCACACATGAGAGCCATTATGGCAGGTAAAATGTGTGACGATGAAGACCTGATTGCTTATATGCAAGAGATTCAGGAAATATTGTGGCTAGACACGTGAAAGCCGTGGGACAAAACTACATCTATTTTATTTTATCACATATTGTATCAGGGGTTGATAAGATAAGATAATGGGAATGGAAGCGAAACCATGGGCAAAGATTCAGTTGACTAAAGTTCAGGTTAAAACAAGAGAAAGGTAGAAAGAACATTGGGGAAAGAAAATCTAGTTCAGAACAAACTATCAATGTTTTCAATGGAGATAGCAGTGTTAACCAGTGGAGAAGGAGTGACTACACAGGAAGCACAACAGGTACAACTAATAGTGGGAATTTTGGAGGAAGGTGAGAGTATAACTATTTCCCGCGATGAAGAGGGGGTGCACCCAGAGGCAGAGGGTTTGTATTTCAGGCTCAACTGGGAGGTTTGGAGGGCATACACAGCAATGCTGGATATGTGGACACATGGGGGCACATTTCCTGAGTGTGTAGAAGCAGGGGAGGAATACAATAGAATTTGCCAGAGTCAGGGATACAATATATCCCACACTTTATTGCATGTAACCACTTAAATATTATTCTCAAGATCACATACAGTATCAAACACAAGCACCACAAATACAACATACTTAGCAAGCAATATTGACCCATAGACAACAAGCACCAATGCAAGCCCCTATGCAGACACAGCAGATAGTGATGCAAACAAAAGCACCTGTACAACAGAATACAGTGGCAGCATGGAACGCAAACATAGTACGGCAGACCCGCGTACCCAGGATTGGGGTTATAACAGTAGTTCACCAGCACATGAATAGACATATATCCACACTAGAACAGCCCATAGAAAGACTTGATGAGTTCCACCCTATCATTTACGCCAGACCCACAAAAGGAGCTGAGAGTCAGGGTAACCATAGGTGGCAAAATATTTTATGTGGGTGTCTCGATCCTTTGTTGCGGAAGGGATATTCCCATTGTGAGGCATTGCCATGAATGCACAAAGTTTTACTGGAGTGACAACGATGGTTCCTTTTACTGACAACTTACCTATCACCATAAGATGACACGTCTTCTCTGTGCCACTATTATATTCCTGCAAGACATCAGTAAACATATTGGGAAGAGATTTGATGAGTAAATTGAACATGACAATATCATCCATCTACCAAGGAATCATTTGTTCCACCCCCAGGGAGTCATTATGTAATTGGACAAGAATTCATAATAGTTTTTTATGGCTAAAAAGCACAACAGAGGGTGCCATTACACCCGGAAGTATTCCTGTATGGGGTACACATACTGTTAGCATGGCTTCAAAGAATACAGAACAGACTATTATGATTACCCACAGAGTTTCTGTTTAGACCAGAAGTACCCATGGATGAGAAAAAAGGGCAAGTGTTCACAACAGAGGTAACATCGGAAATAGTGAGAGAAGACAGGGTGATTTTGCATCAGGTGGAGGATGAAGGAAGAACATGGAGGACACTGATAGCTCTTGAGGAGGGACACAGACTGACTGATTTGTCAGTTAAAGACTTGTTTACAGACAATGACACAGATAATGAAGTAATGTTTCACGTAATTCTTACTTATCAGCTAAAAATTGGAAACAGAGAAATACCTCAGAGAATGCAATTAGTTAAAAAGATACCGTCTTTTCTTCGGGAAGATTTGGCACAAGTACTGAGCAAATTGTGGACCAGTAGTCCATATGATGCTGGTCTATTAAAAGGAGTAGGAGCAGTCAAAATTAAATCAAAGCGAGGAGCTATTTTACTGCAGGTGAGACAATTCCCAATTTCAAAAGAAGCTGATGAAGGTATTTATGACACCATTGCCGCTCTAATGTGACAAGGGATATTGGTGCCATCTGAATACCCATGTAACAATGCTGTATAGCCAGTGATAAAGGCAACAGGGGGCCATGGAGATTTATTCTGTACTTACGCCTTCTGAACAATATTGTTGAAGCAGAATTCCCTTTGGTTCCAAACCCAGCCCCAATATTGTGAAATATTCCATCTAAAGCTAAATATTTTACAGTGATTTACTTAAATAATGCTGCCTTTCCATTCCCCCTTCATGAGGAGTCCCAAGATATGTCCTTGTTTACCTATTGTGGTATAAAATTAAAACATACTTTTTTGCCTTCGGGGTACTGTGAGTCACTGTTAGTTTTTAATCAAGTGTTACAGGTGGACTTAGGAAACGTACACCTTGACTGCATAGTGATAAAATATGTAGAGGAGAGAAGAGGTACAAGTTTTACAAAGAAAAAATGCAATATTTTCAGGAAGAAGTCCTATATACAGGTCAGATAATATCACAGGAGGATAGAAGAGTGACACCTGAAATATTGAGGGGGTGCAGAGACCCCTGGAGATAAGACAGTGTTGGCAGGCTGTCCTGCACCATTGGAAAACCTCAATCGAAGCTGCGATACAGGGGAAGGAGGAAGCAGATCACTGCCACTGAGGAATGTGTTCATAATCCTTGTAAACCAGTCTGACTGTACAGCAGCCGTGAGGATGGCTATGGGGAAGAGGAATTGTTCTACTTGCCCTAGGGGGCACTTAAGCGAATTGCCGCCACTGACATAGTAAGCAGAGCCTGGAAGGGAGGAAGAATAAAGGTAAAAACAGTGCCCACAATGTAGATCACCACTAACGAGGGTACAGGGACTTAAGAGAACTCCCTATTGTGCGGATTGGTGTAAGAGTACAGGGTGCATTGGGAACTTGACAGACAGAGCTGTGGTGAAGTAACCACCGTGCTGAAAGGAACTAGACTCGCTGGGAATACATAATGTGAAGTCGAGCTGAACCAATAAGGTTACCCACCTCTCTGAAAACCCCACCAGGTCCTTTGGTGGGGGTTTTCTCTCTATTGTTATTCCAAACCACCGTGGACGTGACACCAAATAAAGCTGGGACAGCAATGGACATCGGGTTATCTCCAATTCTCTCTCGTCTTGGTACATGCCTGCCACAGAGTTTTACTTCAATATGACATCACAATCAAATGATGCATTGCACAAACCTAGGCGGGATGGGACTGGATGAGATGTATGGTAGGGTACATGTTGTAAATGGGGTTAGTGGTGTCGGGGGGAAATTCTGCCGGGGTCGGCCGGGCCGTCCGCAGACCTCCGGGCAGGGAGGCCCCAACACCTCCCGTATATCCCAGGTGTGAGATAGAGTATGAGACGCACACAAGGAGCAAGGCGACTCTGCTGTTTATTTATGCAAAACGGCAGGGATGGGTCAAGGAGCGTACGCGTTCGTCCTGACACACACATAATCGTGGGGCTCGCAGGCCCTTTTTACTACATTATGACGCGCTACTTGCGTCACTTCAGAAAGTTAACAAAAAACCTATCGCCACTCTTAATTGGTTGCTCGAGTGGTAGGGTTAGTATAGTACACATATAGAGAATGATATTAGTGGTCAAGGTGTAGTCAGGTGGTATATCTGGGTTGTCCCTTCAATTAGATACATAAGAATTGTTACATGAAGACCCCTGAGGATTGGCTAATGTTACTGACGTCTGAGATAAGAGCCCCATGTTCTGATTGGTGCATCCGTGAGCTCCCCAGCCTGGGACCACCGTTGTTCCCAGCTCTCGGTGTACCTGTGTTTGCAACAATGTTTCAATATGGGTACATGCAGACAATGTGAGGATTTATTCATAGGTGGGAGCTGACCGTTCCCACTGTAGCAGGTGTCCATTGAGCCTTTCAAGTGTCCCGGCCTGTGTCTCGTAGTGAGGGACCCAGACGCCCTTTCTCTCCTGGGTTTTGGCATCTCGTCAGGTTCGGCTTGGTCACGTGAGGCGGGACCGTGTTTGAGGCAGAATTCTGCACAATTAATATTGTTTTTTCCACTGTGTGTCTGGTTTAATTTGTAGATATGATTTTAACTTTGGTACGCGGAGTGCGAGGTTGCAACATCGTGCCTTTGATGATTTGTTCTTGGATGTGGGTTTGCAACATTGCGACCTTGGCTGGTTGCTCCACCAGGCTCATTCTGCAGGATCAGCAACCTGACTTTTGCTTTGTTAATGTCCACGGAACTCTTGCTTGAGGCCTACTTGGGCCTGGTGCATAAGTGATCCATTTCGTGCATGGGTGCTTTAGATTATAGTGGCATATATTTCCATGACCAATATCGTGTTTCCATTATACCTCTCATGGTGGTAACGGGTTTCAAGGGAAGCGTGAGCAAGTGTTATAGATGAGTTCATGATGCGTCTTGCGTTTCTGCACTCTGAAAGCCTATGTAAAAATAATAAAGATGCACGTCCGTGAATATGCCTGTCGCCTACGTCAGAGCACTGAGTATGTTCTTCGTGTAGATTGGTGTGGAAATGTTAAGTGGGTATATTTATACAGATGTGCTTCCCGTTGTCTAGGTCGTCATGGCATCTCTAACGACGTGTGGTTTTTAGTCTAGCTGATCCGAGCCGCAGGTGTCGGCATGGCCAGTGCGGGCTGCTGGGCAGGCAGGTGGACACATCCGTATGTTCCTGTACCAGGGTACCTGGTCGTCTGGTAGATGGACAAATTCTTCTCGCGGCGGGTGTCTGGGCCGTGACCCTCTAGGCCAAGCGCGAGAGGTGAAGGACGGGAGCCTGGTCTTCCATTCTCCCACTTCAGTCCCCCCTCTGGTCGACTTGTCGACCACAAACATATCCTTCTCGTTATCTCCTCTTACCCTCCATATCTTAGTTATCCCGCCGAGATGTCCATAATGATTTACATGATCTTCAAATGACCAATACATGTATTCACAGGTTCCTCCAGGAGTACAGTATACCCATCTTCCTATGTAGCTCCTGGGGTTCCTTGGGTTCTCGATCTTCACTGATGGTGGGTCTAGATGATTGGTGATGATTTGGGTGCGCAACTTCTCCCTTTCTTGTATTATCACACCTGTATGCTGGCCGTTATCTGCTGGCATCAAGGGGTGCATTCCCACCATTTCCAGCAACTCGTCAGTCGTGCGCGCCTTCCGGGCCTTCCAAAATCTAATTATGATCAGGGCAGCTCCAGCCAAAATAGCACATCCCACTATTATTTTCAGTCCATCTGACAGCCAAGATGGCATCCATGACCATAATAGTGAAAACCAGCTCTTATCCTTGTTTACACCGTTACTTTCGTCCATCATTTTGGAGTGCATCTGGGCCAATTGTGAAACTGCTTCTGTCAGTGTACCATTGTCAGCATCGTTGGCAGGTATGAACGTGCAGCAAGATTGTCCTATCTTTGCACAAACTCCTCCTTCCATTGCTGTGAGGAGGTCCAATACATATCTGTTCTGGAGTGCTACCATCCTTACAGCTCGCAGCTCCTCTTTAATTGCGTTGAACCCATTTACTGTTGAATTGATGGTCATCATTAGTTCCCACCTTGTTATTTGGAGCCATTTTGCGTTTGCGTATGCCTGCAGTCCCGGATGTATTATTGAGGAGAAGAACATTGCTGCTCTGCTGAATAGTCTGTGTTCTGGCGGTATTGATGTTAGTTCCGTTTCCGACCTTCCCCACAGGTAATTTCCTGTCAATGGCTCTCCTTGTCTTTTTCTCCTATTTAGGACAGTATCATTGCTGTTGGTCCTGTTTCCTTGCTCCTTCTGGAGTGGTGCAGATCTCTTTCTTCTCTTATCCCCTTCATCCATTTTAGGAAATTTCGCCACATCGACATGCTTCTTAGGTACCACTAGTGATGGTACATTGACGTGTACCATTGTGCACACACCATTCCACAGGGGAGGCAGTGTATGATATGCCTTTTCTCCACAGGCCCAATAATGGTCCATTATTACTGCTGTTCCCGCTCCCCCCTCAGGTAACTCCATCACGCTTGCACAATTGGTGTTATATCCTACGTCCACCTCTCCTTTATGCTGGTAGCATACTTTGGGCGCAGTCAATGGTAGTATAGTTATCGGGTCTTCATCTTCTTCTACCCATGTGAGCATTGGTACATACTTGATCCACGTCGTCCAACATCGATGATTGTGTGTCTCGATAGTTGAGATAGTTTCTTTTGTTACCATGTTGCTGCCAATCACTCCTATCTCCCAGCTGTTGCCCAGGAACACCTTTCCTGTTATCGTCACTAGCGGCCTCTCCCAGCATCCTTGTTTACCCGGAACTTCAGTGGCGTACCAATCACATGGTAGATACTGCAGTGTTACCTTCTTTGTTTCTCCTTTTGCAGGGCCACTTGTTATGTACCTGAATGCTTCAGCATGTAAACTGGTCTTGTGATAACTCAGATAGGTCTTGAGGAAGTTGTTTTCATATGGGTATGAGTCTCGTGTTTTCCATGTCATGTGCACTACTGTTCCTTGAAATCTTCCTTTCGTTTGGAACAGGGCCAAATATATTATGCACTGTGCTGTTTTTTCATCTATTTCTGTGGCAACAAATGTTCGTGAAGCGCTCATGGCGTATGGTATTAATGAGCAAACGTAACAGCTGTCCTCAGTTGTCTGCTTACCAATGCGGGTCATGTGCTGGTACCATATGTTGTTTGTGACGTGTGCCGAATCTTGTACATAATTATCAATACCTTTATTGTCTGAGTATGTGCTGCGTTTAACTCTATTTTGCTTGGGTGCAAAATTACTATTACCACCTGACGTAACTCCTGTTGCAGCAGGGGACGGGGGTATATTAAGTTTGGGTGCAGCAATAAAATCAATAGCATAGCTGTACTGCCAGACAGAAGCAGCCAAGAACCCGGTGATCATAAAAATCCCTATTATTTTTATTACATATGCTAATTTCACCGGCATTTTGCTCTTACCTTGCTGCGGTCCTGGCAGCTTATTCTTGCGACGTTATAGTTGCCCGCCTGAAAATTCTCAAAAGTGCTGGTTATTAGATGTTAGTTTTGTTACCTTTAAGCTCTCCCTATCAAGTAGTCATTCAGTGCCCAGGCGAAGAGCTGCTCCCACGCTACTCTAAGTGATGGGTCTCTTAGGACTGGCAAGTATGGGTGGAGGTGGGGCATGTGATATTCTATGGCCAGGAGGAAGGCTGTGTAGTATACACGTACCCTTCTCCTTTTTAAGTATGTTGGCCTCTTTATTTCGTATACAAATTGGTGTGACAATTCTTCTGGGTAGTTATCGTCTGGCAGCACCATCTACACCTGCACACTGAATTTGTTAATTAGCTTTTCTTAACAATACAATATTACGCAGTTCCTGTATGTGCGAGAGAAAAAAGAGAACATTCACGTGTTTACATGTGTATTGGTGCAAGCAATGTCCTTCAGTTTTAGTTACCACTGTACTTAGCAGTCAATGGGGGGGGGTTTGCGCTCAGATGGCGGAAGTATTTTTACTCTTTGAGCGTGTGACCATGGGGTGGGCAGTATGGGGATCACCCCCTTCTTCGTCAGTTATTGTCTCCGAGGGAACAATTGGGTCGTCGTCTGTGGTGGAACTTTCTTCCGCTGTCGGCGATGTTGTTGCTGTTCTTCCAATGGATCTGTCGTTGGCGCTGGGGCGGGTCTGCAGTTTGTAGATCTTTACGTCATGTAGGTGGTTCCATGCACGCTTATCCTTTAGTTTTACTGCTCTTGTTGATACGTCCTCTACCAGATGGGGGCCAGTGAACCTCTTCTGGTTCCACTTTCTATTGAAATTGCGAAGTAGTACGTGGTCACCTTTGGCAAGTTTGCACGAGTTCTCCTTTCCCAATTCCGTACTTTCGTCTTTTTCTTGATTGCTGGTAGACCCGCCCCGTGTGCGCTCGAGCTGTTGAGACACAAACACGACACTAGTAATCAAAGAAGACACATATTGATACATTTCATCACCTAACACATTCGCTGAACTTTCGTTGTCGGTGAATGCCCTTGACGTTGGTGTTAGGGGAAGGCGCATTTGACGTCCAGTAACCACTTCGTGAGGGGTGAGGTGGTGGTCGGACCCTGGCCTGTTTCTGAGTTCAAACAATGCTAACGGAAGGCAATACAACCAACTTTTCTTTGTTGTTTGTTGTATTTTAGCAATTGCCTCCTTCAATAGGCCATTCAGGCGTTCACATACACCATTAGCCTGTGGGTGGTATGCACATGCAAATTTGTGTTTAATGTTCAGCAGGGATGTGATATGCTGGAACATTTCATTTGCGAAATGGGGGCCGTTGTCTGATCTTAACACCTCGCACACTCCCCACCTGGGGAAGACCTCCCTTACTATGAATTTGGCTGCTCTAAACGCATCAGGGTGTGAACAGGGCCCTGCTTCAATCCACCTAGAAAATGGGCATACTACTACAATCATATACCTATTGCCTTGACAGATGTTGATCATATCAACATAGTCAATGTGAAGGTGCCGAAAAGGTCCTTCTGGCCGGGGTATGGTACCTCTTATCACTTTTAGAGTATGACCGGCCGTAAACTGTTGACATGTTAGGCAATTGCTGATAAAATTTGACACATGAGAGGTTAACTCGGGACAAAACCAATCTTCTCTAATTCGTGCTGCAATTATTTCCTTGCCTGTATGGGCAGGGTGATGTAATTGGCTCAAGGCGGTATTTAACAGTGCCACTGGTATTACAACTTTCCCAGTGCCACCCTGGCGCCATAGTGCGTCGGTTGGTGACATTGTGCATCCTCTTTTCACCCATACTTCTTTTTCGGCCATTGGTGCAGCCGCTTGTAGCTCCATAATCTGTGTGGCTGGGAGATGGGTGTACCCTTCTCTTATTAACATCTCCCTCGCTATTCCCCTCCCTCTCCCTCTCTGTGAGTCGGTGGGGTTCCATATCTCACCAAAATATGCAGCATATTTCGCATGTGCGTCTGCTGCTGCATTTCCTTTTGAGACGTAGTCTTCTCCATTGGTGTGTGCGGTGCATTTTACTAGGGCTAGTTCTTGGGGATCGTTTATTACTTCAATTAGTTCAGCCAACAAGAGGGCATGTTGTACTGGAGTGCCATCAGCTCTCCTAAACCCTCTCCTTCTCCATTTTGATAGCCCTGAGTGGACAGTGGATGTAACATATGCACTGTCGGAATATATAGTTACTCTTTTATTAAAACTTTCCTTTAATGCCAATATGAGTGCAACGAGTTCCGCCGCTTGAGCAGAGTAATGCTGTGGTAATTGTACACACTTCATAGCCACACACACCGGCGCCTCCATCATTTTTACTACTGCTGCCCCAGTCCTTCGTATCCCATCTCCTTGATCAATAGTTGATGACCCATCAATAAACAAAAGCTCACCTCCCTCTAGTGCGTTTTCTTCAACTTTCCTAGTACATGAGTATAGTTCAGTTACTTGGGTGCAGTCGTGGGCGTAATCTCCCTCTTCAATTACTTCTGCTAGGAACCTTGCAGGGTTAACCGTGCTACATCTAACAATTGCTAGTTCAGCTTTAGACAAAATAATCTCATAACCTGATGCCCTCTGTGTCGTTAATGTGGACTTAGGTTTATTCAATATCGCAAATAGTGCATGTTCCACAAATAGTGTAGTTGGACACCCCATAGTTATTGCTGATGCTTTTTCTACTGCAAAAGCAGCTGCAGCGAGACCTTGTTCACAAGAGAAGTGGCCTAACATTATAGGGTCTAAGTGACCGCTGTAAAATGCTACTGGTTTATAGCCCATGCTAGTTTTTTGGGCCAACACTGCTTTCATCACTGCTGAGTCGCAATGTGAAAATATAAAGAAGCGCCGCTCATAGTCTGGGGATGCCAGTACTGGAGCAGTTGATATTGCGTCTTTTAATTCGTCAAATGCCTCCCTCATTTCCATAGTCCATCCCAACTTTTTCTCCCCTTTATTTGCTTCCTTCAAACCCTCAAGCAGGGGTCCTATGTATGAGCTGTAATCAAATACCCATGCTCAACAGTAGTTGCACAGCCCCAGAAATTGCTGCAGTTCTCTCACAGTCTGTGGCACGGGAGTGCTTGAGATGGCCTGTGCTCTTTGTGGTGCAATCCTTCTTCCATGTTGGGATATCAGTTGGCCAATGTAAAGTACCTGTTCCTGACAGTATTGTATCTTTTCCATGTCTACCTTGTACCCCTTTTCTGCCAGTATCGTCAACATTTTTAAGGAGTCCTCTCTACATTTACTTTCGTTTGTACTACAAATTATTATGTCATCCACATACTGTAACACTGTGCTTTCCACCTCAACGTTACCCAAATCCATCTGTATTACTCTATTGAAAATTGAGGGTGATTCACAATACCCCTGTGGTAATCTGGTATGTTTCCACTTTGTATTTCGGTAAGTAAAGCTTGTCAAATCTTGTGAGTCTGGGTGTAATGGTATTGAGAAAAAAGCATTTTTAAGGTCAATCACTGTAAATCGTGATGCTTCTGCCGGAATGCCACACAATATTGTGGCCGGGTTTGCTGTTACTGGATACTCTGCTTCTATTATGTTGTTCAAGGGTCTGAGGTCCTGTATGAAGCGCCAAGACCCCCCTTTAGCCTTGCGCACCGGGTACACAGCTGTGTTACATGGTGATTCTGAGGGGACCAATATGCCATTGTTTATAAGGGCCGTTATGGTTTCATATATGCCCTCATCTGCCTCTTTTGACAATGGGTACTGTTTCACTCTTGGTAGTATGGCACCCTTTTTCAATTTTATCCTTACACCCCCTATGCTTTTTATGCATCCTACGTCATAAGGGCTAATAGTCCATAATGATTTGGGCACCTTTGACATATCCTCCTTAAAAAATGGGACTGGGGTGCCTGCGGGTGCCTCAAGTGCCATTGCAATTTTCTGTGCTACTTGTCTGTGAGCCACTCTTAGCCATATTTCTACACTCATCATGAACACCATTTCATTTTCTTCCTTTTCTTCTGAGAACAGCTCTTCATCTGACACCTGGGTCAGCCTACATCCTTCTGCTAGTGCTATCACCGCCCTCCATGCTCTCCCTTCTTTATCTTGGGCGTGCACAGCAACATAATCAGCCGTTGCAATAATGCTCTCAATGTCCACTACAAACACCTTCCCTTCTAGTTCATTAGCTGGTGTTTCTGGTCGGAATAGATAGGCTGCTGGTCTCCTCCATATTTTCCCTTCTATCCCTGGCATCCATGCAAATGCCATGTCTGTGCCATATTGGAATATCTCGCCATCTACTGGCTCCGCCCTAATCGCTGTCTGTCCACAGTATGCTTGCAAAATCTGTCGTGCTGCGAGCATGTTAATCCCTGGAGTAGAGCAAATTATGCCATCCTCTGTAAAGGAGATCGTCATGTTCAACCTGTTCATTATGTCCCTCCCCAGTATATTTACTGGTGAGGCACTATAATACAAAAGTGGAACTGACAGATCATAATCTCCAATAGATAACGGAACGTTATCAGTGAATGGAACCAACCCTTTGGCCCCAGAAAATCCTTGGGTGTTCATGGCTTCGCCTGACATCTTAAATTTACCTTCCCTTATGCAAGACCGGGTTGCCCCGGTGTCAACAAGAAATGATAATTTTTTGTCACCTATCGTTACCTCTATGCGTGGTTCCTCCGCACTATTAGGTGTTACTGACAGGATGGGACACACCAAGGCCGTCTGTGGGCTGGCCTATTGGGGGTACAATGATTGGCCATTCCCTGTGTAAGGGTTGTGTCCCAACACCGTCACCCCACCCAATTGTGTTCGTTCATTTTGTGGTGGTGGTTGTATTAACGCTACTTGTTGTTGTGGCGGTGGCAGATACTGTGTTATTTGTTGTTGTGGCAGTGAATAGGTTTGTGGCTGTTGTGGTTGTTGTGGTTGGCCACTCCCTTGTTGTGACATCTGCTGCTGTTGTATGCCCTGCTGTTCTTGTGATGTCCTAGGTTGTGCTTGTTCATTCCATGCTGGTGTTCCTGGCCTGACCCTACATGTACGTGATATGTGCCCTAATAGTCCGCAGCTCCAACACACGGGTGGTTCCCTGTTTTGCCATGGGAAGCTCCCTGTGTTGTCTTGGTATACGGGTTGCCCTGTGGGGTAGTTATTTCTGAGTCCCCCAGCCTGTTGTTGGGTATTATATCCATATCCTCTCCCTCTCATAAACCCTCCTCTCCCTCTGTTATAACTATAATACCCAGTTCCTTGCATTGGGTACCCTCCTCCCATGTTTGGTGCGTGTAATTGCAGAGGCGGCACTTGCTCTATTACCCCTTGTGGAGGCGCTATTTGAGCGGGATCTTGTGCAGCCACTACTTGCGTTGGGCTTTGGGCCATTGGTGTGGGCATAGTTATTAGTGCCCCTTCCATTGTGTATTTAGTAAGTTTTTTCTGTACTAATTTGGCCTCTTCTGTTTTCCTATCCTCTTCCTTTTGTTTCATTTTTCCTTGCCATGTTCTGCAGTGATGTACTATAGTCAGTTGTATTTCTGGCCATGGTTTTGCTTCCATCCCCACTACTTTCTTTAGTTGTTTTTGAACTCCTTCTGGGAGCCCTTGTACTAGTATATGATAAAATATGGCTGGTGTTTTGTCCCATTGTTCTCTAGTTTCCATGCGCCACTTCTCTTGAATATCCTGGATATAATCAACAGGATCCTCATTTTCGCCCATCTTACGGGAAGTAATGGCTCCTATGTCTGATGTGTCTGGGTACTGTACTCTCAGTGCCTGCCATAGCGCATGTCTGCAGTTTGCAAATGGTGCCCCATCATGCGATGTGTTCGTTATTGTTACCCCATGGAATCCCGCTCTTTTCCAAATGTCATCCGCTCTATCCCCTAATATTGATATTAACAGGCCCTTCACGTCTCCTACTGCTAGTTTCTGTCCTGCGGTGTGTTTTTCCATTTCATATATCCACTTACCCGCACCTCCACTTAGTGATGGGAGCCTACATTTTATATTTTCCTTATCCGTATGTTTCCAAGGTACATACTGTGGTCTAGCCCCTCCTCTCTCTAGCAGTGGCATTAAATTCTGTCTTGCGTCACCCTTTACGCTCCATAATGTTGAGTCTTCACACCCCTCCTCTTCCCCCATTTCTTTTACTACTTCAAATTCTTCCTTACTACCTCTGCTCCTACCTCCCTCTTCTTCCTTTCCCCTTTTTCCATCATTTCCTGTGTTCAATATAGGTATGTTTATTTGTCTGTCTTGCCTGCGACTAGGGAGGTCCCTAAGCCGACATGCATAAGGTGTAAGTTCATTCATGAAGGGCGCGAGCTTTATTCTGTGCAGAGAGCGCGCGGTGGTTGAACATGTAGGGCGTGACGTGGGAGGGCGCGGTGGTGATGTGGGTGGCGTGGTTTCATTGGTTTGTGTTTCCCCTATTCTTTTCACTTCCTCCTTACTTCTCTCCAGCTCCTCCCATCTTCTACTCATCCAGGGCGAATCTATGTTTGTTCTAGTGAGGTATAGTTTATCTAAGCTTTCCCTTTCACTCTTCCTTCCATCCTTCTCCACTTCTCCTTCCTCCTCACTGCAAAAATCATTCATAAATGGCACCCCCCACTCTGCCTTTTTTCCTTTTATTGTTACTGTTTTTAAGTCTATTAGGTCTCTTTCTCCCTTTCCGTTGTTACCAACTGTTCCCCTTAGTGCTGATGTTGTTGCTACCTCTCTATTCTTATATACCTCCCCATCTTTCACTCTCCCAACCCCTCTCTTCAATTCCTCCTTCACTCCTCTCCTCCATTTCCCTACTATTTTCCTCCCTTTTCCTTTTCAATTCCTCCATTACTTCGTTGCTCATCTGTTCCAATATCCTTTCATCCTCTTTCTTCCTTTCCCATTTCACCCTTTCTCTTTCTACTATACTCTCTATTACCTTCCCCTCTTCATATTTCTTAGTTGCCTCTGATATTATCCTCCTCCTCCATATTTCCATTTCTTTCTCCTTTTCTTCTTCTTCCTTCTTCTTCTCTCTCAGCACTACTCTTGATATCCTATCTGCTGCTCCTTTTACCCTTTCAGCTTCTCTCTTTTGCTCCTCACTTCGTTCCCTTAATTTTTCCAATTCGTCCTTACCTTCTTTCCTTTTCCTCACTCTCTCTCTTTCCTCCCGCTCAAGTTGTTTAACCAGTTCATTCTGCTCATCCCTTAGTTCTGCTAATCTTCCCTCCAAAATCTCTTCCTTCTGCCGTAGTAGCTCCTCTCCCCTCATTTCACTCTCTCTGGCACTATCCTCGTTTGTTCTCTTTACCGCCTCCCTTTCTTCTCCAGTTAGTGAGCCTCGTAATTTCAACAATATCTGTGCAGCTACCCACTCATCGTTTCCTATCTCTACAGTCTGCTCTTCTCTAATCCTCTTGTCCCCCATTGGTATCTTCCCATGAGCCACATATGGTGGAGGGCTGTATGCCGGGTTTGAGTATCCTTCAGCCGCCCTTAACTGTCCTATTTCTCCTAATTCTCTTAAAGGGTACAACCCTCCTCCCTCTGTTTTCACACCCGGTGTTATGGCTATCTCATTGCTCGGTTCCTTTTTTATGTCGTCTGATTTATTAATCTTTTCTCCTCCCTGTCTTTCGATCCCCGTATTCTTTGTGCTTTCGCACTCCTTTTCCCCACCCGTTCCTTCTTTCTTAATCTCCTCTTCTTCCGGTGTTTCCCCCATAGTGAACATTCCATTTGGTCCTGGTCGAGACCCCTGGAACATCCTCCATAAGTTAAACACCTCCACATGGTTTGCTAACTTCTTCCCCTTGTATGTATTGTGCAGATGGTTTAGTAGTGAATGTTGGGCATATGGATCGAAACTGCCATTAGGCGGCCATGGTGTTAACATTTTATTGTCTGTCCCCTGGGTCCACTCTATGCTGTACTTAATTAACTTCTCCCTATGTGGTGGCAGTGTGGTGCATATGTGCTGTAGTGGGGTAGTGAGGGTGTTCCCCCACCCTCCCGACCCTCTCCCGTATGACATAATTTCACTCCCCGTGTTACCCTTCCCCTTACTTAGCAGTTTACAATATACAACCTTGTATTGCTTACCTCGCCCCGCAAGTGTGGGGACTTACGATAATCCTTTGACAAATTATGCAATAATAATAGATATGATGTTATATTATATTCCTTCCCCTACGGCCCCCTGCGGCCGAAGCGCACGCAGCCCCCTGCGGCTGCGTACCCCTTACGATGATCTTATACAGTCGTCCTGTTTCTCCGTTCTCCTCCCCCTTTTACACTTGCCGTGGCCGGCGTTCTCCGTGCGCAGCCACGCCCCTTTCCCCTTCTTCTTTCGATCCACTGGTTTATAGTTTATCTCCGTACCAGCTCCTTTATCATGCTTCTCTTCCCCACCACTCTAAAACCCAAAATTCCTTGTGCTCGCTATATCCTATTAAATCCCTACTGGTGACGTCACCGATTTCTTCGAGCTACTGGTATATTCTTGTTATGGTTTTTTAAGTTCAAAATACACTTACAATCTACCCCGCTAACCCTACAGCTGTCTTCCTGTCTCTCCTGGAACAAGGTAATCTCATCAATATTATAACCGGACTGCGCACGCTGCGTCGCCTCGCGTGTGATACGCCCCTCAACAGGAGGGCTTAACCAGTCAATTATCTTCCGTTTTGGGCAACTATGTGACTAGCTACCGGCCACAGGGAAACGTCATCTACCTATCGAGTTTCTTGCTCGAACAATAGGGAACCTCATCTACTCATTGATCAATAAATGTCAAGTCGTAGGAAACCACACACACCCATCCTCACACTTAATCGCAATTTAGACCATCAGTGTCTTACGAGCGGCTGCACGTGATGTTTTCGTGCCCCGCCCCCCTCTTTCGCGTAACGTTAGCTCACTTGTTACGAGCGGCTGCACGTGATGTTTTCGTGCCCCGCCCCCCTCTTTCGCGTAACGTTAGCCCACTGTTCTCGCACTCGTTTCGCTACCATTCATTCCATTTGCAACACTCAGTTAAACCTTCGCCGCACATCTCTACAATACCTCCCCCCTCCCTTATTTACTTCCTCCCCCTCCCTCACAATTTCGCATTGCTTGTGCGTGTCATGCTCACCAAGTTCTCTCGATGCAGGGCCGCTCGACTGCGTGCACCCTCCAAGCGGCTCGCCACCTCCCCTCGTCTGGACCACGTCTGGACACTCGCCGACCGCGGGCGGGATACTTCTCAACCGGCTCCCGAGGGCCAATATCTGGATTGCGCTGTCCGGTCTTCTCGCGGCTCCGCGATGGTCCTGTAGTCCTCAGAAGGGGGCAACGGCAGAGGGGGCCGCGCCGCCGGGCCTCCTCGCAACGGTAGTGCCTGGAAAACTAAAAATAAAAGTTGATCTTAAACAGATCTCAGCAGTGCCTCCAACTTGTCGGGGGGAAATTCTGCCGGGGTCGGCCGGGCCGTCCGCAGACCTCCGGGCAGGGAGGCCCCAACACCTCCCGTATATCCCAGGTGTGAGATAGAGTATGAGACGCACACAAGGAGCAAGGCGACTCTGCTGTTTATTTATGCAAAACGGCAGGGATGGGTCAAGGAGCGTACGCGTTCGTCCTGACACACACATAATCGTGGGGCTCGCAGGCCCTTTTTACTACATTATGACACGCTACTTGCGTCACTTCAGAAAGTTAACAAAAAACCTATCGCCACTCTTAATTGGTTGCTCGAGTGGTAGGGTTAGTATAGTACACATATAGAGAATGATATTAGTGGTCAAGGTGTAGTCAGGTGGTATATCTGGGTTGTCCCTTCAATTAGATACATAAGAATTGTTACATGAAGACCCCTGAGGATTGGCTAATGTTACTGACGTCTGAGATAAGAGCCCCATGTTCTGATTGGTGCATCCGTGAGCTCCCCAGCCTGGGACCACCGTTGTTCCCAGCTCTCGGTGTACCTGTGTTTGCAACAATGTTTCAATATGGGTACATGCAGACAATGTGAGGATTTATTCATAGGTGGGAGCTGACCGTTCCCACTGTAGCAGGTGTCCATTGAGCCTTTCAAGTGTCCCGGCCTGTGTCTCGTAGTGAGGGACCCAGACGCCCTTTCTCTCCTGGGTTTTGGCATCTCGTCAGGTTCGGCTTGGTCACGTGAGGCGGGACCGTGTTTGAGGCAGAATTCTGCACAATTAATATTGTTTTTTCCACTGTGTGTCTGGTTTAATTTGTAGATATGATTTTAACGTTGGTACGCGGAGTGCGAGGTTGCAACATCGTGCCTTTGATGATTTGTTCTTGGATGTGGGTTTGCAACATTGCGACCTTGGCTGGTTGCTCCACCAGGCTCATTCTGCAGGATCAGCAACCTGACTTTTGCTTTGTTAATGTCCACGGAACTCTTGCTTGAGGCCTACTTTGGCCTGGTGCATAAGTGATCCATTTCGTGCATGGGTGCTTTAGATTATAGTGGCATATATTTCCATGACCAATATCGTGTTTCCATTATACCTCTCATGGTGGTAACGGGTTTCAAGGGAAGCGTGAGCAAGCGTTATAGATGAGTTCATGATGCGTCTTGCGTTTCTGCACTCTGAAAGCCTATGTAAAAATAATAAAGATGCACGTCCGTGAATATGCCTGTCGCCTACGTCAGAGCACTGAGTATGTTCTTCGTGTAGATTGGTGTGGAAATGTTAAGTGGGTATATTTATACAGATGTGCTTCCCGTTGTCTAGGTCGTCATGGCATCTCTAACGACGTGTGGTTTTTAGTCTAGCTGATCCGAGCCGCAGGTGTCGGCATGGCCAGTGCGGGCTGCTGGGCAGGCAGGTGGACACATCCGTATGTTCCTGTACCAGGGTACCTGGTCGTCTGGTAGATGGCCAAATTCTTCTCGCGGCGGGTGTCTGGGCCGTGACCCTCTAGGCCAAGCGCGAGAGGTGAAGGACGGGAGCCTGGTCTTCCATTCTCCCACTTCAGTGGTCTACTTGGTCCGGTGATATCAGGTAAATCCACCTGGCACCGCCTACAAAAAAGGTACAGGGGAACCGGTCATCAGGGTGCGTTATGAGTGGTGGCTGTAGCACTGTTAATGTGAGCGTAAAAGGTGGACAGTGATTGGTCAGGGATGGATTTCTCAGCCTTGGCATTCTGGACTGTTAACTGCACATGAGCAACAATTGTAGGTGATAAGAACAGCCACAAGGTGCTGCGTGTCTCGGTAAAGTTACCATTCCCGGATTCCCTAGGCCTCAAGCCAGGACATTTAGCTTTCAACTTAACACTGCATTCTATCTTTTGTCCCAAAGAGATAGATGGGAACGAAGGTCTTTGTATGCCTATGTCTAGCTCTCATAAATATGAATTCTCTGCCAGCTGCAAGTCACGTGTGTGGGGACCGTGTTTTGAATTATTCTGCTCAGTAATTTATAAGTATTTTAGCCCTTTTTACTCTGGGTGTCAATACCTACTTGGCCTCTACAAAATTGTTCAAGCTACTTTCTTCTCGGTGTCAGGTGTCAGCTGGTGGGAACCTCACCTTTCTGTAACATTTGTTTCCTTGCTTCTTCAGATAGAGTTATGCTCTTCGCCTTAGATCTGCTTATTGTCTGTACTTTTCCAATCAATACTGGTTCAAAAAATATGCGCCTACATGTATTGGCTTCTACCATGATGTAATTTCTCTCTTTCATGATTAAGGCTTCCAGTTTTATGGGATTTATTTTTCTGTCTTTTCCCTCTTGATTTATTCATATTTATTTGTGGGCCTTTTTTCTGTATTTATCTACATTTATTTTTTAGTCATAAAAAAAGATAATTTGCAACCTCTATTTTTCTGCATTTATTCTAATAAAAGATGCATTTATTAAAGCACAAATGCAGCATATAGGAAAGAAATTGTTTATGGTCATTGCATCGAAAAAGATGCATTGAGATGACAATGCATCAAAAAAGATGCATCGAAAATAAAAGCACCAAAATTCTGTGTTTTACATTAAAAGTACATATCCATCGAAACTTTTCCATCGAATGGATATGTACTTTTAAATGTAAAAGATAGCATTTTGATGCATTTATTTTCTACATTAAAACATTGAATCTAACCCTTAATATAACCCTAGCCCCAACCCTAACCCTAAACCTAGCCCCAACCCTAACCCTTACCTAACCCTTAATCTAACCCTTAATCTAACCCGTAATCTAAACCTAGCCCCAAACCCTAACCCCTAACCCTAGCCCTAACCCTATCTATCGAAATTATCCATCGAAAATTATTCAATGAATATGCTTTTCGATGGAAAGGCAAATCAATGAATAATTTTTAATGGAAAGGTGTTAGATGGAAAGACCAGATACCGAAAGAAATGCTAGCTACATTTTTTCCATAATAACAAATGGTTGCTTCAACTTTTACATCCTCCATGCTGCCAATCTTCAATGTGATTGCCTGTGATGTATGAGTGACATCATAGAGAACAAGACATAAAGACCTGTTTTTCCCTTTTCTTCCATTTTTATCAATAAATACAGACAGAAAGCAGATTAATTTCCATCTGTATTCATGTGTAAAAATCAGTAAAAAAAGAAAACTGGACGCCTTATTCATGATTATAGCTCATCCAGGGGTTCCATCGCCTGCTGATTTATTGCTTTGATGATGTCATTCGGTTAGGGTCTGTAAGGTTGTCTCAGTGATTAACGTCTCTTGCATCGGCGATACAATGGTGGTGAGGGGGTAGATGCTATGAGCGAGGTACACCAGTCATGTCTATACCGTTGAAACGGGGGATGGTGGACACATTCATTTGCCTCTCTTCATCTCCATGGGTTCCTTTATCTGACTTGTTCTCTGATGATGCACAGGAACACAGCACACATCATAAGCACAGCAAAGTATGCAGACACATTCAGAAGCACATGTGTTTTACCTGTGAACAGCTTTCTCTCAATGCACATGTATGTGACTCAGGAAACACACTGTTGCCCTGGCAAGGCACCACAAACCAGGATCCCAGGAGGCAACAGGAACATCAAAAGACAAGGGAATAGACAGCTTCATAGCAAATAAGACAATGATGAGATGCAGTAAGGAAATGTCCTGAGCAATGAACATGCAGGACACATTATGTATCAGGATTACAAGGACATAATTCACCTTGGGTCAAACACAGTAATAGCCAGCACAGGGCATTTCACATAACTCCCACCCACATGTTGCTCCTGCATGTTAAATAGAAACACAGAAATGAACCTAGACCATTGTGAATGTGCACTCTTAGGAGAAGGCTAGGTGGGAGCCAATAAAGACACAGACATCTAGGGATGCGTTTCATGGCTGCTTTATTTCAAACACAAAATCATTCTGTTTCTCCAAATAAAACACAGCTTCCTTGCAAGGAATCTTAGTCTTTGGTTCTAGTCCTCTCGGACCACTGATCTAGGGGTTAGTTTTCATGAGCTGGCCATCCATTGAGGTCGGCAGCATGGTCACTAGTACTCTCCATCAACTCGTCCAAGCATTCTTTCATCTGCAGGTGGAAACCTCTGGACTCTTCAGGTGACCAGGTCAGATTTGGAGACCCTCAATGTAGGACCTCTTTGCCCTATCTAGATCTTTCTCAGTACCTCTTTGCGGCAACACTTGGGTTTAAGCTCTTCAGTTCAGGGCCTCACTCCTTAACCATGACCATCCTTCTTGGTTTCCACTCCCTATCTAGATATACCAGCTCCCCAATCCTATCTTCTTCTCCTGCCTGCTGGTATTTCTCCATCTCTCATCCACCAACTCCCCCTCCTTTCTGTTGCTCTTCCCTCCCTTCCTCCAATGACTCTCCAAACTCCTCCTCTTGATCTTTCCCAACATTCTTCAACAAGTGTACACCTTCAAATACCTCTCCCGTCTCCTCCTTCTGATATCTCCAAGCCTCCTTCAGCAATCCTCCACTCTCATCCAAATCTCTGCCTTCTCCGTTTCATGTCTCCCAACCTCCTCCAACAATCCTTCCCTCTGCTTCAACAACTCTCCACTCTCCTCCTTCTTATGTTTCCCAACCTCCACCAGAGCCCTCCCCTCTTCTAGCTCTTCGCCCTTCCTCCTCTGCCACTTTCTGCTGCTCTGGTCTCACCCTTCAGTCGTTGCACCTCTTCCTCCTTCTGTTCAGCAATGTTCATTCTAATATATCATGCTCTCAATAGCCAACTTTTCACCCATCCGCTAAATGCTGCTGGTACGACGTTCATTCATCGCCAGCTTTTTTTACTGAGTTTTTGCCACCTATTTTTGGCTGAAATTATGGATGGGGGATAAAGCGTTGTTGGGGGCAGGGAGATGTGAGGTATACGTAGTAAATAACTGGGAAGGGGAACTGGGGGGAACTCCCCCAAATGTTTTTTTTTTTTAATTCGTTTTTTCGGTAAGAAATGAGCGTAGTAAAACTCTGCAAAAAAAAAAAAACTGCCCATGGTTTTTCTTTACGTACCTTGCTCAGGAACCTGTGTTCAATATTTCTTGTACAACTTTGGCAAACAGTAAAAATTATACAATTTAAAGAATTCTGAAAATGATCAGAGTTGAAAGAAAACCACTTCTGTCTGGATCAATTTTATCAATCTTGTGATATTGTAACATAGGGCAGGTCATTCTTATGGTTTTATATGTAATACACATTAAAAAAAAAAAATCTTTGTTTCAAGAACTAAGAAATCGGATCTCATGGCACCATCATTGCAGACCTACACTTGCTCCCTGTGGATTAAAGGATCACTTTTTTTGTTTTTAATTAAAAGATTCATTTCAGTTGACATACAACTTTCCAAATCTATAAAACGTTTTTTTTTTTATCTTTACGTTCAGTATGTTCTTACTTTTGCGAATAGGTACTGAAATCTTTAAATAGTAGGGTAAAGTCAAGAGGAAAGGAAAGCAAGAGATAAAGCAAAAAAAGCAATACAATTATAGGGGTAGAGGTAGAAATAATACATAATACAGGGGAGATCAGGAATTAAACTAATTCTAACAAAAACTAAAGGATCAATTTCAAGATTCTGTGCTGTGCCTGCCTGGCTTTATGGGTAAAGGTCTAGAGTGCATTTGGGAGCTAGTACGTTACTGCATTCCCAATTGGAATCTAAGAATGAGCAGCACAAACGTGATCACTCAAACTATAGCTGATGACAGGTGCAAGATGCATTGAGCAAAACTATCAAGGTGCTAGTCTCATGGGGGACCTACCTGGCCTCCTTCTAAAATGCAATTTCAATCAAGCGTTCACTGTTGAAGCACTATTGACAGGAACCATGCAAAGATGGACCTCCCCCAAAATGATTCCAAATGTTCTGTTATAGAATATAGGATGTGCCTGAGCCCATCCAGCTGACCTATAAACTGCCTCCTCCACATTGCCTGTCGGAAGCGACGGCTAGGCTTCACGGCTTGATGGCCTTAGGTCTCTCCTCTAACTCCCTGAAGTCGTTCCTGTGTATCACTGTTTGCCTGGAGCTCTAGTACGCCCGCGGACTATGGCGGAGTGCTGGGCTTGGTTTGCTGGGCCTGGAGGTATGGACTAACATCGGACTCCAGCTAGGCCAACATTCCCGTTCCCAGCTGGAACTGATGAGAGTGCGGAGCGGAGAAGCAGAACACCTGTATATCCATACAGTGGCCCTCATTACGACCCTGGCGGAGATCGTGGTGCAATATGCACCATGGAGCACGGCGGAAAGCTGCCGATACCGCCATGGGGGTTGGCGGATTTACCGCCCCATTCCGACCTTGGCGGGGCGGTAAATCCCCATTCCCCATTTTACCCTTCCCCATTCCCATTTTTGCCCCATAGGGTATAATGGGAGTGGGGAAGGCGTTAATTACGCCACCGTAAAATACGGTGGCGTAATTAACAACAAGGTCCCGTAGCGCCATGGATTTCTCCGCCCGGAAAAACCAGGCGGAAACCGCTCCATGGCGCTACGGGAACTCGTAGTAGGGCGGAAGGGTCCGCCGCGAATACCGCTGGCGTAAACCCACTCCGCCAGGGTCGTAATGAGGGCCAGTGTGTTTAATGCTGAGTCCAATTACTGTCACTGCACAGCTTGCCCCCGGGAGAAGGACGTAGAGTAGGGTCCTCCTGCAGTGTGTGCATATGAACTGGAGCACTACGTGTCTAGGAATTGTTAGTGGTTGAGTTGTTTTTACTGTTTTTAAATTAGACCCATATGTTTAGATGGTGCTTGATATTAAGAAGCAATGTTAGTTATGTTCTGAGAGCCATCTTCTGGCCTTTGGGTTGTGATGTTTGTTGTTTGTTGTGTGTGTCCTTATGCCTTTGGGCCACTGGTGCGTGTTATAAATTAAATAAACTAAACTACACCAACACTTACCTATGACAATGGAGAACATGCAAGCAATGAAAAACACATTGGGCCTCATTACGATTTTAGCGGTAGCCATGCCGCTATTGGCGGCATGGCTGCTGCCAAAATTGGGTCCGGATCCGGGTTCCCAGAATGGGGAATTCCCAGGCCATTCCGAGTTTGGAGGGCCTGGTAATTCCTCCCTCCAGGAACCCAGGCCCGGACCTTCCCCATTCCCATTTCAGCCCCCATAGGGCTGAAATGGGAATGGGGGAAGGAGCAAACAACGGGGCCGATTATGAGCGGCCCGTTGTTTGCTCCCTCTTCCCCTCACGAGGGGTGACCAGACGTTACTTACCGGATCCCGCGAGGGGAGCTTGTAATGAGGCGGAACGGGTTTAACTGGTCCGCCCCCTTTAGCGGGTCCTGTTAACCCATTCCGCCTCATTTGTAATGAGGCCCATTGTGTGCATGAGGTGTACTCTGACATATGTGTGTATTAAAAAATGAAAATAGTAAAAATAAAAAAAATAAAACAGACAACTTGCGTGAATCTTGGAAGAACAGGGTATGACTAGAAAGAGTAATGCGGTTCCTATGTTTATGTTTATCAATTTATATTGCGCCAGAGCCATGCAGTTGAAGTATATCTAAGGTGTTGCGCATGCTTTCATTATGCAAGTCTATGAAAAAAGGGGTTAAACCAGGTTCACAAAGACTCTATGCTAGAGTTTGAGCATTGCTAACACCAGTGATTGGGGGGTAACATCATGTTTGAAGGGGGATGTGGATACTAATAGCTGGCATGGAAGGAGTATCAGGGTAGCGTAGTGTGTTCAGTCTAATGTGGTAGAGGCCATATGCACACACAGGTAATTACAACAGGACTGCAGCAGGGCGTTTGGGCCTGCCACAAAACCGTGGCGTTGATGGCTGGGACAAATTATCAATTATGTATTTTTTGCTGTGCTGCAAGCAAAACTGAAACAAGAGTACCCATGAGGGCTATGTGAACAGCCTCTTATAGTGCTTGGATGACTGTATGGGCCTCATTAGGAGCTTGGCAGGGCAGTACAAAAAAAGTGGCAGTAATGAGATTACATGGAGAAAAAGAGACCGAGGCAACAGTACGGAATGAAATGAGTGACTTTGCATTTCTGTTTTGCCTCAACTGAGATAATTAGCTTCTTTGGTGAAGTTTAACCAATTAAGCACAATTTTTTATGAGCTTTATTAACACAGCAATTGAAAAATTAAAAAATATACATATCTGTGAATTACGATTGAAGTTGGATTTTATTAACTGAACAACGATCACAAAAGAAATTGATTAACCCTTAGTGGGAATCAAGGGTGTGCGGCCCACACCGAAGGCACTGTTGCCTCGGTCTCTTTTTCTCCATGTTCATTTTCTGTGCCCAACACGGTGGCACATGACAGTGGGCTGCACCCCATTAACATATTTATTTACAAAATAACATTCCATTGGAAACGAAATACACTATCAAGAAAGTAAGCTGTGCACTCTCGCCCCTCTCTCTTAGTAATGAGATTACAACCACTTTGCAAAGTCAGTGCATAGTCATTTTTTCCCGCACAAAATGACTTTACTTTGCACTGCAAAAATACACTTTGGACAATTCCATGATTCAGGGTTTGTGTAGGCAAGTCACTGGATCAGGCCCTCATTGGCTCACTTATGTACGTAGTTATGGATACATCACATTTGTTTTCAGTAAAAGCAGGGAGATGAACATGCCTTTATTTGGAGAACTATGTGCCTTCTTACAGCTATTGCGATCGTTTAGCAAATTATCTGTCGAATTACTGCCAAATTCAGGTACAGTCACTGCCACTCTGTTCGGTGGTTTTTATCCCCAGATAATGATTGTTGGCAAGGTAGTGTTAATCCCCATTTTTTGGTGTCCATAAGAACCTATGGGTGTTTTTGTAGATTTAGGACCTCATTATGAGTTTGCTGGTAACCTGTTGGTAGTACCAGTGGGTCACCAGCAAACTCGCCTTACCGTTACCTGCGCCCAATATCCGTTGTTACTGGGATATTACAGGTGCCAGCAACAGTGGTGAGTTCTCATTCCATGGAGTGCCATAGGAGTCCATGAAATGGGTCTGCCCCAATCACCGGTGCCAGAAGTACTGGTGCTGATGATTGGGGCCATTCTTTGCCGGTATGGCCTGAACTCCCGACATGTCAGGCTTTCCGGTAGTTCACTGCTCCTGCCGGCAAACTCGCGGTGTGCCGGTCTGGTAAAAATGCCGGATCCAGTATTACCGCCATTTCATTTGGCTTTTTTAACCGGACCGGTGAACTCCTAATGAAGCCCTTGTGGTAAAAGGTAATTCCACGGCAGTAAATACACACATTTTGGGAAGTTAAGCGGACGATTTATAACCAGCTGACTGCTGGAGGTATATCCCCCACTTTGACCCCATCAGCCGACTTCAGTGGTAAGCTAAAACTGGTGCTATTTTCGCTACCGCCAAAGTAAGTGGTTGTAATTGAATTACCGCCAAAAATGTTCCACACCGGCCAACCCGTAATGCGACTCAACCTGTAAATGAACCCCGTACTAAATAGAAAGTGATTTTGACAATAAGGTAGCGCCACGATGCCCTTGGGCTGTTGTGCGCTTTAAAAATACGAATGAATAAATAAATTGTTCATATTTGTATTACACTGTGAAAAATCTGTGCGGGGAAGAGCAATACCCCATCTGGCTGTATTCGTGTCTATTCAGGTGAACTCCCCAAGTTCATTTCTCAGCGATGGTCCTCAATATCCACTAGTAACGTTTTTACCCTAGATGTTGGCAAATGGCATTATTGGCAATTTGTGGTGGGATTACAAAAGCCGTCGCCCCCGTCTGCCTCTGATCCCCGCCCCACGAGGCCAGCATGTTTTAATTTCACTAACTGCTTTGGGCAGCGCTGGGTACGGTCGCTGGCGGCTGCTGGCAGACGCTGAGTAGAGCCGAGTGTTGTGCACGTCTGCTAGCAATTTTCATTTTTTCCGAAAGAATGCCTTTTCCAGGTAATTGATCTGTGAATAAGCGAGTGGGGCGCAGCAGGCGGCCCGCGTTGGGTCCGCTTCTGGCGGGACCTGGCCTTCGCCTGCTCTTTAATTGCAGGCGGTAACAGTCTTTGAATTGCCCCCAAAGGCTCGCAGGATTGTGAAAATCAGAGGGCAGGCAGCAGGATAAGGAGCGCGCTCTGGCAATGCCAGCGGTTCCTGGCACGCCACAAAGAGCACTAACAAAACGCTACCAAGGGTCACATTTGCAGAAGACGCAGTTTGGGGGAGTTACCGCTTTCTAGGTAGTTCCCGCTACTGCTCTGTGACCTCCTTTTTGGGGAACCTGCAAATCAAGCAATCAAACAGCTGCACAAGGCGGTTTCCCACAATGACGAAATATTTATCATAAAATCAAGAGGTCTCGGCATTAAATTAAACAAAATCCCAAAATGGCCTCCGTTTTTCTGTAGGGATTTATATACTGAGAGTGACCATATATGATATGATATGATATGATATGATATGACATGATATGGCATTTATAACGCGCCTATACACAAGGGTTTCAAGGCGCGACGAGGCAAGGGGGGGTGGACAAAGGGAGGACAGGCAACGATCCTTCTAGGCCAGGTGGCATTCAGATCGCGCAAGTGCATGGGAAGGGTGAAGAGGGGAAAGTGCAGTACATGGGAAAGTGGAATAAATAAGATACATAAAACAAATAAAACAGCCAGCTAGTGGCAAGTGCAGGAAGTGCAGACATAAGTGCTGGTAGGGGGACTGAAGGGATACAGAAAACGGTCCCCAGGTGCAGGGGTTGCCAGGGAGGCAGTGCAGGTGGGCAATTGACGGGGCCTGGGCCAGAGATCAGAAAGGGTGGCCAGGTAACCAGAGCAGTTTCAGTCAGGAATTTAGCAGGAGAGGGGAGGAGAGAAAGCAGAAGCAAAGAGAAAGGTTTTGAGGTGTTTCCGGAACTGGAGATGGATCTCCTCGAGTTTAGAGAGGCAGGAAGGCTGTTCCAGAGGGAGGCCCCTGCCGAAGAGAGAGATCTACCACCAACTCGTTGCTTGGAGACCGACTGACCCTAAGGGAGTTGGAGGCGGAAGAGCTCGAGAAGGAAGATATTTAGGGAGAGAGAGTTGAAGGTACTGCGGCCCCAGGCCACAGAAGGCCTTATCCATTCCCTGTATGTGGTGGCTCGTAAAAAGAGTTAAATGCTCTGAGAAAAGATTGTTTGCCTGGAATCACACAGTGTATGTGGAAAAGCTGTGATTGATACTGAAGTCCACAGATCTAGTCCATAGATTAGTTGCTGATTGTTGACTGAGGCTGGGAGGCCCCATGTGAGGCTGTCCTTCCGTCCTCAGTGCCCGTCCACAAATTGCAATGCGTAGCCTTTTGAAGACATTACAAATTGTCTAGTGATTAAAATAGCCCATAATCAGCCTATGTTATCAGGTCAAAGCAATAGTGGGGGGAAAGTCCCCTTTAGAAGACCACAACTCCTTACAGCTGCCTGCAAGTTGGTGCTGCCCTAATGGACATCAAGGTGTTTCTAACCTATTTGGGCTGAATCCACTGTTCCCCCTCCCTAAGGAAGCGGTCCAGTGATCTCGACATGTCCATACTTAACACAACAGGAAATTACCAACAAATCTGCCTCTGGTTCGCTCAACGGATAAGCCACAGTAGATGGAATAACAGGAGCTCATAGACTCAGCATAACAGCGTTCCTGGACCTCAATTTCCCCATCGCTGGTAGGTGGCCAGATAAGAGCTTACCGACTCTGGAGGAGTTGATGTTTCAACTGGTACTCCCCTTTCCCTCCTTAGGTTTAACACTAGACTACCCCGCTGTTCAATAATAGCTCTGTCTGAGGTAGAGGGGGGAAGATAACACCTGTCACTGCATGCAGCCACCAGAACGATCTTGGCAGCATGCAGCAACCCTTTGTGTATCCATCAGCACGGTGCAACATGCAGATATCATTGCATAGAGCTAACTGACATCTCCCCACCTTGTGGTCAAAGCTCTGGCTGTTTGATGCACCACCCTACAAGTTCTCCTCGCCTAGAGGCCCGCTCACCCTTGTGGATCTCCAAGAAGGTCCCATTGCTAGGCTGCCCTTCCTCCCGCTGTGCGAGTGCACATATAGAGCAAACACACACACACACTTTGATGAATTGCCAACTGGCAAGGGTGTGAACGCCCTAGCTTTTTTTGATTTTTTTTAGTAATAAAATGAAGAGGGTAATTGTGTCTTTGCAGAGCAAGGACTGCATTTCAAATGTGCACCCCTGCTCAACAAACTGCATAACTCTGGAGATCCTGTCCTGGCTGCACAATAAACTGTACATATATGCCACACCTGAGATAGGGTATATTGGCCAGCATCTCCCAGAGTTAGCCCAGCTATATTAAGTTGATTTTGCACGTGTCAGGCCTGTAAGTCCAGGTCAGCTGTGGAAGATATATGCGTATTCCTCACAGACCAGACAAGTCCAGACCCTTTCTGCTGACAGTACTGTAGCCTTGGGGGATTGCTTCTATTTCTTCCTTTGTTAAGGCAGGTAACACCCTTTACCCTAGGACAGCCACTTCACAGGACACTGGCCTGGGAACAGAAATCAAGGAGCATATCTATTCACAGAGAGCCAGGCCTCACACCAGCAGGCTGTATTTCTAAATCCCTATGATCGTATTGAGAAGCAAAAGGGGGCGAAGATAGTGGAGCCAGAGAGGGATCTGTACAGTTTTGGGATGGTTGCCCCATCTTGATTCCCCCTGGCTCTCTTTCTCTTTCCTGTCCCATCCACTTCCTCTGGATCAAGGCACTTTGAGTGTGACATCATAAGGGCAAAGTCTATACAATACAAGAGCATGGTTTTGACCCCTAAGGCAGGCTAGTTTTAGTTCAATCAGCAAGGACTTTCGCCTTTAAAAGATTGGGACTCCCACCACTTCTTTGATTGACCATTGGAACAATCTTGAAGCATCTTTGTATCTTCACTTGAGAACATTTTATTGGGCCAAGCTGAGAATGCAGTCCTTTCTAAATTCCTCCAGTGGTGATGTGAAGGCAGGTGATCCAAAGACAGAGGCACACTCTGCCCCTAGCCATCCCCAGGGACCAATGGTGATGATCTGCTGCTGGAACAGGACCTGTCTCTATGCCAGCCACAGCAGTAACCTGAACCTCACCATATTGGGTGACCCCTCCAGTTGTGTGCCAGCCTCCACCGTGTTTGGGTGCCTGACCCCACTGTGTTGGAGGACCCCTGCTTTCTCCCTATCTTCACACAGCGGCAAGAAGTCTGGTTGGGCGCTGTTGAACAGATCTATATGATGACAGTGCTGCCCGCAATATCGACTACAAAAATGTTGACTTCCATTATCGCGCAACGCAGTGATCACATAGATCACTTGTTCCCTGGTCCATATTTAACACTTTACGATCTTACTGACCTATCTCAGTACTGGTTTACTCACAAGAGAAGCTTACAGATCCCAGATCACATGGTAACTTGATCTCTCAATTCATGGAGGTGAACATGTCTTATCTAGGTAGGTTGCCCAATGAGTCCTTACTAACCTTAAGAAGTTGGTATACCAGGTGCCTCAACTGCTCCCACCAGAGTTCCATCCTCAGAACAACTATTCCACTGGCTGACTGGCACACTTACCACACTTACCAACTACAGGGTCAACACTCTTTGTACACTCTTTGTCCAAGTGAAACAAAATGACTACTTGTTTGTAGGAGTCCAACGATGGGCAGTGGCAAGAAGGAGCTCATTCATAATGGGCAATGGGGCATCAACCCGCCCAGTTAGAAAAGCTGGTAAGCTAGCCCAGTGAACAAACTAAGTTCACTCTCAGCTTTAGCAAGCAGTTGAGAGAGATCGCTTACGCTGGCTTTAACTATCTTACGTGACATACCTTTGACAGTTTGTGTACCCCAGCATTTATGTCCAATGAGCCATGCATGGTTAGGGATGTATTGCTTCCTCAGCTTTGCATGGCCAATTGTGGATGCAGGCTGGGGTACTGCAGCTCGGAATGTGTGCATAGTAGGGTACTCTGGAGCTCCCACGTACAGCCAGAAGGCTTTAAGTTGTCAAACAGGGACCACACCAGCTCCTCTGCTCATGAATCAGGAAGCACTTCCTGCTACATGCTCCTGTGCATGCTGAGGAAGCCTGTTCTGAGGTCGAGCACATTCAGGGCTGTGGATAATGAAAAAAAGATGTGTATTTATGCAAGGCGGCATATGTATTGGAATGAGTATATGTTGTTTTGGTGCACACATGAATGAAAGAGTGTTTGTTGTGTGGGTGTGCGTGTGAATGAGAGTGCGTATGTTATGGATGCATGGGTGAAAGAGAGTGTATGAACAGTGTACGGGTGTATGAGTGAATGTGCATGTGTTGCGGAGGTGAATGTGTATGCATGCTGTACAAATGTGTGGGGGTGGGCCTTAAATCACCTTAACCCTAAACAGGCCCAACACTTAAGAAGCAAGTTTACAGTTGAACATAAAGCATGTTTATTGTACAATGCTCCAGGGAGCGGATAGATAGTTCTGCAGGAACAAACTGGATCAGTTGGCATCTTATATACATTTTGCAACAATTTAATACACTCCCATATACTTTATTACAATGCGCCCCCAAATATGAATGGACCAAACCTCTTCAAAGAAATCCCATATTTTCCCAATGGTTCAGTTTTCTTTGGCCAGTCTAATCTTGATTATTATCTTGAGATCATATTCAAAACACGCCTATTCTTGGGATTCATTTGATCCTTCTAATAACAAAGGCTGCTCCGGAGGGACTGCTGCTGGCCTCCCACCTTCCATCTGGAACCCTCCAATGCCTGGCCACATGTTGTGCAGCACAGGAAAGCCCTCTGGATCCCTGCATCACACGCACATTTCTCACTTTTATCATTGATTTATGGGCGCATTATTGCAGCGCTTTACTCTGTAACCGTGTGTGTGTGTGTGTGTTTGTGTACACATTGCTGAAGAATAGGGCCTTGGAAGGCTTTCTCTCTCATTTGCTCCTTTGTGTCAGCCATTCCAAGAAGCACACATTCAGCCTGGGGCTCTTTCCTTCCGTGACCTGTGATAGGCTGCAACTCTGTTCTTCACAGCCTATGGCAAGCCAGCAGGCTTGGCCGGCCCTTCCACAAGACCCACTTCTAAGGCCCCTGTCTGCTCCCTGTCTGCTACAGGTACATCATGGTCACCTGTGTTGTTGTGAGTGACCCCACCCCCCCTTTGGTCGCTTGTGTGGCTGTGAGTGCCTCCCCATGGTTGCTTGTGTTGCCGTGAGTGCACCCCATCCCCACTTGGTCACCTGTATTGCTGTGAGTGCCCCCCATGGTCGCCTGTGTTGCTGTGAGTGCCCACCACACCCCTATGGTCGCCCGTATTTCTGTGAGTGCCTCCCACCCCCCCAAAAGTCACCTGTGTTGCAGTGAATGCCCCACCCCCCAGGTCGTCTGTGTTGCTATGAGTGCCCCCACCCTCCCTGGGTCACCTGTGTTGCTGTGAGTGCCCCACACATCCCCATGGTCACCTGTGTTGCTGTGAGTGCCCCCCAACCCCCTATTACCCACCTTGGTCACCTGTGTTGCTGTGAGTGCCCCCCACCTTCCAACCTTGGTTGCCTGTGTTGCAGTGAATGCCCACCTCCACCCTTGGTCCCCTGTGTTGCTGTGAATGCCCACCACACCCCCCTTGGTCGTCTGTGTTGCTGTGAGTGCCCCCACCCCCCATGGTCACCTGTGTTTCTGTGAATGCCCCTCACATCCCCCCATGGTTGCCTGTGTTGCTGTAAGTGCCCCCCAGCACCATGGTCACCTGTGCTGCTATGAGTGCCCCCCCATGGTCGCCTGTGTTGGTGTGAGTGCCCCTCAGCACCATGGTCACCTGTGTTGCTATGAGTGCCCCCCCATGGTCGCCTGTGTTGCTGTGAGTGCCCCCAGCCCCCCATGGTCCCCTGTGTTGCCGTGGGTTCCCCCATCCCCCCTGGTTGCCTGTGTTGCTGTGAGTGCCCCACACCCACCATGGTCACCTGTGTTGCTATGAGTTTCCCGCCCCCGCAGCATGGTCACCTGTGTTGCTGTGTGCCCCCCACCCCCATGGTCTCTGGTGTTGCTGGGAGTGCCCCCCCATGGGCACCTGTGTGGCTGTGAGTGCCCCCACCCTCCCTCTCGTTGTCCTCCCCCTCCCCTTTTCCCTCTCCTCCAAGCCGTGCCCACCCAAAGTGACTTTCTGCGTGCTGCCACCGCTCTGCAACATACAGTTGGGCAACATGTTTGTGCTACCTAAACTGACTCTGCATTTGTATGCTGCTGCCACCTTGCAACATGGGGCAGGGCTATATGTTTGTGCCACCTAAAACTGACTCTGCACTTGTATGCTGCTGCCGCCCCACAACATTGGTTTGGGCAACATGTTTGAGCCACCTAAACTGTCTCTCTGCATGTGTATGCTACTGCCGCCCTGCAACATGGGGTTGTGCAACATGTTTGTGGCATCCAAGCTGACTTTGCATTTGTATGCTGCTGCCGCCCTGCAACATGGGGTTGGGCAACATGTTTGTGCCACCTAAACTGTCTCTCTGCATTTGTATGCTACTGCCGCCCTGCAACATGGGGTTGTGCAACATGTTTGTGGCATCCAAACTGACTTTGCATTTGTATGCTGCTGCCGCCTTGCAACATGGGGTTGAGCAACTTATCTGTGCCACCTAAACTGACTCTGCATTTGAATGCTGCTGCTGCCCTGCAACATGGGTTTGGGCAACCTGTATGTTTTTGCAAGCACATATGTAACTAAGTATGCCGCCCTGCAACATGGGGTCAGGCAACATGTATGTTTTGTATGTTTCTGCAAGCACTTATGTAACTAAGTATGCCTTCTGTAACAGCGCTGCGATGCCCAAGGGCTGTTGTGCGCATTATACATGCAAATAAATAGGTCATGACATCAGTACATGGTTAAACATTGGTATTAGAAACATAAATCATTGCTAGCAATAACTGGCCTAAGGCCTTTAACTTTAAGTGTGATTGCACATTGTCCATTTACGTATTTTAGCAAATAGAGGAAGGTCTGTACAGGATTTTCTTTGAACTACTTACTGATTGCGATCTCAATTACCCAGACTCCTAGCACCTCTAAAATACCTTCTAATGTATGCGGCCACATACAGCCTCTGATTATCTGGAAAAACACTTAACGCCGGATACCCTGACCTCAGGCCTCATGTTTATTACCACCAAACTAATGACTAACCCCTCTAAAAATGTTAATACAAAGGGTTGATAACTCATTCTTATTTTCCGTCAAGAATGTCCCTGGTATTTAGAATTCCTGTGCAACAGCTAACTGTGGTCAAAGCAGCCCATTGTGTGAATTGTATTTTTGTTACATTTATTGCATTTGCATTTAAATCTAAACGATTGTCACACTAAAAGTAACATATCCCAGCCATAATTAACTCAATTTGATTCAAATGGATTAGCAACACTCTCCCAGTTTACTGCCATCCCCGATCATTAATATAGTGTGCACAACTTGAATCCCTCGTAATAATGGTGACCCTCCTTAACCACCCCAACATTCCCCCATGTAGTTAATACTTTAACTAACAAATCATAATCATCTTCTACGGGAACATCTCTACAACCATCTCTCACCCCATTCTCAGCATTGACATACTCCATCGCTGAATCAACCCAACTTGCCCCCCCACCATTCCTGCAACCTACCTGCTGCACCATACTGTAAGTGACTTCAATCCAGTACTCCAACTAAGTCAATGCCTAGCCTGGGATGCCCAATGGAAGCCCTTATTTATATATTTTATGTCAAAGTTCTTTAAATCTGGATGATGAACCCTTATATGACGCCCCTCTCTTTGAATCTCCCCGACCTCACTGAACCAAGAAGTAGGTTTGTTTTGCAAATTAAATGGTTTATTTGAAGAATTGAACAATATATATATATACTTTTATGAATAGAGTAATATCTGAATAGCACACTTATGAATATGACACTGCTCAGCAATGGGTAATATTACAATATCAACAATCTCTTTAATCAGTTAGGAGTAGGAATGGAAGGATACGTTAGCAGAGAATACTTGGTATGGGTTCAAGGAAATGCAATGATGGGAAAAATGCAACACAGATATAAACTTGATATGGTTTCAATCAAAAGACAATATGATCACTCTTTCTCCTGTGACTACTCACTCCACCCACTATACAATATGAAGAGATGGAAATAAGGGCACACAGGTTTCAGGAATACAATCAATAATGCAGTTCAATCCCAGTTACCCCAGCAAGCTTAGATAAACCAGGTATGGTTTTAAAACAGGCAAAAATGCTTTTGAATGTGATTGCAATGAAAGGGAAAATATGCTAAAATGATTTTAATTCACTAAAGGAGATTCAGAATTAGTGAGAGCTACTTTGAATTGGTTCAGGTCAACACTATCAATGATTCATGAATGATTATCAGATTGAAAACGAATTTCAGCAGTTGAAGACAAGAAACAGCTATTTTGACAAGTGGTGAAATGGAACTAAACTGCAATTCACGGCAACTTTTCCGCGTGCGTGAAACGCGATTACGGAATAACTGTAATTAATTGGAATGTCCTTGGAAAGCTTAGGATCTTAGCTTCAATATGACAGTTAAATGTTGGTTCTAGGACGTGCGGTTCAAATGTTACAGAGGTTTTTGTGAAGGTAGATTTTTCCGAAATAAAGTCAAGATTTCAAAAATGACAGATCACGCTTTAAAGATTTAGCAACAAGGATAGGCTTAGACTAAGGAGCTATGAAGAAGCAAGACACTCAATGGGCAGCCACCAGAACAGGGCGCCTCCCCTCTGATCTCTGTCCGTCAAAACACTTGTCCTTCATTAGCAAATATCAGCGTGTCTGGGACAGGTAGGCTTTCGTTACCGTCTTTATACAGCTGACCCGCGACATCCTGGATCGGATTCTTGATGGTTATAAAAGAAGTTTCATCTACGTTTCATCCAAGTCTCATCAGTAGTGTGCAACTAATCTATGGGATTGTAAGGTGTTGCCCTTCAGAGCAACGTTTTCTAAAGCCATAAACTTTAAAGTATGCACAGTTCTAGACTAGATACTGACTCCTAGGCTTTAGAATGGAGTGGGCCTCGTCAAAGATCTGGTCAAGGGTTTGGCTTCACTCGCCACCAGACAGGTCTCAGGCACTCTGGGTTCTGCTCTCAGCACTGTACTGCGGTCTGGGTGACCTCTTGAAATGGACCTGACGGGTTCTGGATACAGCTCTGCTCTCTGTTTCTGGATCTGGGTTCTAGCACAGGGTTCTTGGCTAGAACAGCAAAGCAGCTCAGCTTAGGCTTTTGGATTTTGAGATGCCCCTTGGAAGTTTAGGGGTTAGAATCAGGTTGCAAAAGATTCTGTGGCCTGCTGAAAAGAGTTCAGTTTTAGGTTATGCATCTGCTTCAGGGTTCTAGAGTTTGGTTCTAGAGTCTGGATCTAGATCTGGAGTCTGGAGTCTGGAGTCTTCCTGCAGGGTGCTGCACCAAGAAATCAGTTGAGTAGTGGAAAAGTGTCTCTTATCTGTCCTCACAGTCCCTATGTTTGTATTTCCAAAGTGGGTGGGGAGGCTGATTCTACAATGCCCAACCCTCTAAGGATCTGATAGGTTAGAGGATTTCCTATCTCCTGATTGGAGAAAGGATCAGCGTGTCAGAATGAGTCAGAGTGATGCTGTGTTTATGGTCCAAAATAAATCTTCCCTTTTGCTTTTACATAGAAAATCTATTTTTCCCAAAAAACATATTTCCCAGATACACAAGTTGTTGAGAATACATAATTACATGACAGATTGCTTAAGGTACATTTCTGTTCAAGTCCCATGTTTCTATGAGCTTGGGTTCAGAAATGACAACATATTCGCGCTTTTGGAGGGTTTCTCAATATTAATTCTGCACCAAATTTGATACATGCATGGATATCCTCTCTGAGCATGTTACTGTAATTTCTTATGTTCATAGCAAAAACACTGCAGCTACAATATTAATAAATTCCGGGGTTTAGTCTCAGAACATTGCACGAAGTCCAGCTTAGTCTTAAACTGTGAGGGAATTTTTCATTTCAACAATCTCAAAGTTTCACATTTTTGTCAGCTCAGAACAATTTGTTATAAGCATTTTTATAAAACATACATTTGCTTTCAATTCAATTCACATCTCAGTCTGGTCCGTCTCCTAGAGCTGGGCTGACTCAAAGGTCACATGTTCTGTTTCCTGCCAGCAGTTTGTGTCAGTTACACCCCAAATTAGCGTTCCCTATTCAGTCCAATGCCGCCATTGTTTCTTCCTCCGGGCTGCAGAGAAAATCTCCTCCCCGCTTGATTAACATGCCAATGCAACATCCTCCTTCTGGTGGGAATGACAAGGTAGGAAGGGTTCTCAGGGGAAGCAAGCCTTTCAGAGTTTTAACTGCATCAGGTTACTTTCTGATCAATTGTAACATAGTTCCTTGTGAAAAAATAACATTTATAAACTTAAAATAAGCAACATATCTTTAAAGCAAGTCTTTTTCAACATGAAATCACTGTGTGGCACTCTACATGGCATTTTGATGGGATTCTCTTCTTTGGCATAGTTTGAGTTCAATTGTTCAACTTTACACAAAATGGTTTTAAACGCCGGCTTTCTGGTAGAGGTGAGCAACGGTATTACACCCATGTTGACAGCTGTCTTTCCATCAAGTATATTTAAAATAGGAATTTGTTCTGAGAACATATGATTCTTGCTGACATTGTGTTATTGTGGACTCTTGCAGTAAATGATGTGGAACACCCATCAAAGAGGTTGGATCTTTTAGGTGATTTGTGAGCCATGATTTTAGCAATTTTTGACAATCAAGAAAACAGATTTTCAAACAGCTCCCATTTCTTTTTGCACTCAGCATTGCTATTTTCAAGTGGTTTCAGGCTATTTTGTGGGTAGCCCAATGGTGGTTTTTGGCAGTGGTCTCCTGTGTTACCACTGACATAGGCAAAAGTAGATGGTGGCCTATTTTTCAGGTTTTCACTGCGCAATTTCTAGTGATTTCTAGCGAGCAGCATGCTTTCCGGCGGCCATTATGATGTTTCTGCTACTAGCAATGCACAGTGATGTTGCAGGGCTTGGATGAGTGGGTTGATAAATCCCACAATACAAGCATGTCTATTTGGTGGAGCAAACAAAACAGCTTTAGTTTCAGTACTTTTATGGGATGAAGTACTGGTAGCCCTTGCCTTGGACAGGGTTACAGTCATCATTGCAGCAACTGTTGGTACCTGGACAGAGCATCAACGTAGGATTAGTTGGCATGAGGATAAAAGTAATAGGTAAAAAAGAAAGATAGGCATCAGAATCTTCACACCAAAGCTCAACCACGGGGGTACCCAAGCATGAGAGAGTCAATCCCTGAGTCTTTGGTGATTCCAGCCTCAGTTTCCATGATCACTTTCACTTTATGCAGGGCAGCAATAGTTCTGGTGAGCACGCCTTTTTTGTTGCCATTGGGAGGCACAAAAATGCAGCTGGTACTCCTGATTTTGCAGCACACTCTGCCCTCCATTGCTGTCAAGTGGATGAACACGCACCTTTTTTGCATGAGCCTCAGTACCTGTAATTCTTCCATAATGGCACTAAACATGAACTCAGAAGTATTCACAAAGAGCACGAGTTCATACCTGGTCACCTGGAGCCATTTGGCATTTGCCGCTGCTTGGATGCCATGTGCCAGGAGGGAGGTAAAAAAAAGTCTTGGTATGGCTAAATAGCCGCTATCGATCAGGAATGTTTGCTAATGCCTGTGATGTAGCCGTTGAGAGATAGTTGGACTTTTTCCTTCGTTGTAATTTTCCAGGATTTTTGCCATTGAAAATAGTCTCCAAAATCTCTATATACGATGGTGAAGGGGTGCTTTAGCACCTTGAAGCATTTGTTGTGCTCGATAGAATTACCAAGAAAATACTTCAGACTTAATATCCAGACAGACTCAAAGGAGATGATAAAATATTGCTTTAATCTCAAGAAGTAAAGCAGGGTGAATAAACACTCATCAATTCGACTCATGCAGGATCACACTGTTTTATCAGTCATGCATAGTTTATATAATGCTAATTGTGTCACCTATGACATCATCCTACATGGCAGCTTCAAAAACCTACCGAGGGGTGGGATTGGATTAGGGGATCATCTTTACATATAGAAAATGTGCCTGTTAGTCCATCATTGGTGGTCTCTTTTCTGTGAGACACACCCCAAGCTACTTCTAATCACATGGTATAAGGTAATCGTCACAGTACAAAATGTAGCAGCGGACTAATTATTTGCAACATTGTATGAAACAGTGGATGGTCGGTTGTTCTAATTGGTTGGCACACCAAATCGAACCTTGGGCAATGGGCTTCTTAGCAGCATGTACCTAGAAAGGAAGCCCAGGTGGTTGGAGATATGTCAGCTCTTCCTTTGTTTCCCAATTAGGCCACCCTCTCTCATCGGTAGGCCTCATTCCAGTGTCTTCTGTTTGAAGGTTAACCTTGCCAGTATGCACAGTCTCTGGACATCCGAGGGAGTGTAGGTACACTGCTATCTTAGCTCCACGCCTAATGAATAGCCCTTGTTTGCATGCTCTTTATCACATGTTGCAAGACCATTAATTTGTCCATATCGATGGTGCTTTTAACCTTATTTGATTCAGCTTTGGCTGGGTGCAGTTCTCCTTGTGTCCTTTAGAGACTTGCTCACTCTATCCCATATTGACTTTATCCTTTTAATCATTGAATATTTGGCAACATTAAATGTAAGTGTTCCTCCTAATCTTTAGAAAATATGTCCTTGTGCATGGCCTGCTCGTAGACTCCCTTCATGCTTTTTCGTCATCTCTCGAAATAGCAACCTTGGTTCAAAGCCAATGTACTCCCATATTTCGCAAGGAAAACAGCGTCTGCATTGTCTCTCCACGTATAAGATCCTGGGCTCATATTTTTTAGGTAAATGGGTTGATTGACATGAGCCATCTTCCATCTTGTTCTGATGGTAGTCCTAAACATTGAATATATACCTCTCATAAGCAAGCTTCTATGTATTCTTTCTACTCTGTGTTTCAGCGTATTTACAGTTATTGACCATTCATAAATACTGCATCATGGAGTACATGGTTCTCTTACTGCTTCAGTTACATTGTCATTCTTAAGTATTTTCATATTGTTTCAGCATAGGGTCATATATCTTCTTTCCAACATTCATTTGCTGTTATAAGACTTTGTTTAACGTATATCCATGTTGCGCACCATTTTGTTCATGACTGCTTTTCGACAACTCGGCAAGGGGCATCCTTCTTGGTAGGTTTCCTCCACTTTTTCAACATGGGGTGTATCTTCTGAGTGGCTGCCTGAGTGCATATTGTTTTTCATACAATCAACGAGGTAGGGACATGTTGCATAAACGTGTACATGGGTTCCCAATTGTAACTCATCTTCTGTTATACTCTAATAGGGTGGAGGTCACAGGGTGTTGAGTAGGGAGAATACGTCCACTTGCTCCTCTACAAAAGGGATGCAAGGAGCACAGGGGACGAAGATGGCACAGATGTGATTTCGGGCATTGGATGTGCCAAAATTAGGTGCTCTTCAGGGATCAAAAGGATGGGCACCTGAAGGATAGGGGGACTGCACACACCTCGCCAGGCTGGAGGTAAATACCTGTATGCACTCTGTCCACAGATCCAAACGTTGTCGAGTGGGACAGCCGTACCTGCAGACCAAATCTGCAATGCATAGAGTGTTGCTGCAGTTACCATTTATGCCAACAGGCCCTGTGCCATCATCCTAAAAACATAGAGCAAAATGGGTAAGTGAATCTTAACAGGTTTTGCTGGCTCTTTGAGCCATGTCAGATACTGCAAATGAGTTCTCCATACTGTCCCACATTTTGTTTATTTGTGCCACCCCTTCTTCTGAGAATCCCCTCATTCCTCCAGCTCTGCAACTCGTCACCCCTTGCTCCCATCGATTTTTAGAAAAAATAGCTCCTTCCAAGATCAATTAGACTCTTTCAATACACAGTGCAGAACATACAATATTTGTGTGTTCTGCACGCTCGGCCATTAGAGAATCATCGTCACTTGGTATGATAGATGCTGTCATTGACTGCCCTTTAAACTGCACTCAAACCCTGCTCAGGGCTTACTGCTCTGGACATAGTGCATTTGCTACCTCTATCTCACTCGGGATAAACACCCTAGGAAAGCCAGAAGCATGGGGGATGAGTAAGCAGATATAGCAATATCCTATGGATCTAATTTACCTAAACATATACGGAACTACTCTTTTGAGACTGACTCGTTCCTTTCTTCCTCTGATTCTTCTCCGACTTCACCACCTCCCCGATGGCTTTTGGCAGTGGTGAGAAAGCTTGAAGATGGACCAAATGAAGGTCAAGATGGGCCCTTCATTGAAATCAATCAAGTGCTCTGAATATTGGTTTCTCTCTACGAGGGTTTGCAGAGAGAAACCAAATCCAATACTGTTTTGATGGAGTCATTACTATTTAAGTTTGACCATATTATCTTGCACATGGCAGAAAAAGAATTTCTATTTTCTCACAACTGTTATCAATAATAGATTGTTTGATCATTGATATCAAGCTGCAGTGGGGACTACTGAGCCTGTGTTGGGTGTAGACAATTTTACATATGATGATGAGACATCGGCTTCTGTGATTGATAGAGAGCCTTCAATTTCCATTGTGTCACACCCGATAAACCCTTTGACCCTCCAGGCTTGTATTTCTTTGTTTGGCCCACCAAGTCTGCTGGCTGTACTCATCGAGGCCTCGCCACTATACCATGTGCATTCCACATCACCTGCGGAAGTTATTTGTGTAGATGATGAAACAATCGTAGACGTTTCAACTTCTGCTTTAAATACAGTGGCTCTATCATCTCTAAAACCTCCAATTTGCCACAAAAAGTGTGGCACACAGGCCAAGAAGCAAAGAAACAATACATACAAACAGATAAACAAGCATGCTTTGCATTAATGTTTATGGTCTCTTTTTCTACAGCCGACAGTGAAGGCAGCTCTGGCAAATTCTTGGTGTAGTGCTGCTTCCTTGGCTGCGACTGGTTCAAGTGTCTGTAGTAACCCAATTGATTTGGAGGCATCTTTGGAAGAGGTAGCAGCGACAGAGCATCAGTTCCAGCTGCGGAAGAATCACAAACTCAGAGGTGGCAACAGCACATTTAATTGACTGTCCTTTGGTATCGGACTTAACTAAGACCTTGTTGCCTTTGTTTTAGCCTATATCTTATGGGGCCTTAACGGTGGTGCAAGCTACATTGCCTTCTCAGGGACAAGGATTGAACTTTATACCCATTTATTCTTGTCCAATGAGGGGCTCAGTACAGACCCCTCAACCTACGCCCCTTATAAGTCATCTATTGGCTACTAACAGAGGGTCCTCTTCTGTCAATTCGGGTGCCTTGTATGGTACTAGTACACAGCTGGATGGTATCACTGAGCGGTTTCCTACTGGCCCACTGGGCCCAAGTGTACTTGGCTCCTTGTACTTCCTGAAGTTCTCACTATTATCCACTCTTTCACAATCCTTATTGAAAGTGTTATTCCTGATACTTAACCGGTCGTGCTAAATCGCAGGAATATATTAATTCTCCTGAAAGAGATCCCTGCATTGGCACACATAGCTTCTAAGGATTTGGAAGGGATTGATTTCTAATATCATTGTAGAACGGATGGTGCAGTCTAAGATTGTGTATGATAGACTGTATTGAATTCAGCTAAAATACTCGATGGTGGTGCAGTGTTCGATGAACAAATAATTTCCTTGAAGAGAAAGATCTTGGCCTCTGAGGAAAGTCGAGATTGGTCTTGGCCCATGGCACATCGAATTCAGACAATCTCAAAGTCACCTCTCTCCTCCACTCCCATGGTTCGTGTTTCTTTTCACTTGTCTCCTTAAATACATGTGGACAAAACCATCTTTTTAATAATACTGTGTTGTACAAGTGCTTAAGAACCACACAATTATCATCCTTCAAGAAACTTGTTTAAGGTCCTCCCCTTCTTTGGATGGGAATGCTGTGTATTCCCAGAAAGCCTGGCATGGGGATTTGGGTTGCCCATACGAAGGCCTAGTGATTCTGGTAAGATTGTGCCCCGAGGTCGGGGGCAGTGGGTGGCCTATTTTGACGTTAGCTTAGGCATTATGGCAATACACCTTGAGATTCGGAGGAGAGGCTGTTTACATTTACTGATGCTCAACATGTATCGGAACTCTGGTCAGAGACACCTGGATGAAGAACTTGATCCTATAGTGTCATTCATTAATGAATGATCTAACAAATTCCCTGGGGGACACGTTTTATTGGTGGGAGACCTGAATTCTGATTGTATTCAACGTAACGCCCTGGCGGATATTGGGGATGGGACTAGCCAGCAACATTTAAAATTGGTGAATGGGAAAAGATGGCTCGATAGGCTAAAAGTTTATGGGCCTGTTCCCTATAGAACAGGCCCGATCTGAATGACAACTGGCCTAGTAGGATCATTGTCCGCCCCCTTTTTTCCCCTTCCATGCCTCATCACGCCTTGAAACACGTATAGGTGCGTCATAAATGCCATATCTTATCATATCATATCATTATCATATAATATAAATGGGACGATTGCCAGAGATATTCCCCCTCGGCCCACCTGGACAAATGGGGCCACCCATTCAATAATCGATTATGTTTTGTGGACAGCTGGCTTTTTGAGAAATGTTTGTAATAACAAGCACAGACATTAGACTAAGACTCACTAGTGAGGCAATAAGAGCAAACACAAAGAAATATGAAATAACAATCGGTGAACCAGTGGGGTCATCAACACCTCCAGTCGATTACTACCCACTGTTGATCCCTTATCAGCAACAAAGAAAACTTCAAGCCTTTGCAAAGATCCCTCAAAACAGGAGTAACAAGCAATTGGTGGAAAAAAGAAGAGAAATGAGAAAAGCCCTCTTCGAAGCAAAATCCAGCCCCTCATTGCAAACAGCTGAAGCAGCAGTGCTCGCAAAAAAGTCTTATAAAAACTGGGTAAAATCCCATCGGGCCATACTATACCAAGAAGACTCCGAACACATGCTAAGGACTTTAAATGGGAAGCAACCAAAAGCCTTCTGGACCCTGATCGATCCGAAAGGAAACAACTCCAAGGACGCTTTAGTCAACTCAATTTGGGAGGCGCATTGGATCTCTTTCTTCTCAAAGATGTTTGCCCCACTCAATGGCAACACGCACAAACTCCCACCGGTCCAAAAACAGCAGTGGGACATAGAATGTGACGAAACGGAAATCTGCGAAAAAATACGGAAGCTGAATAACTCTCGGGCTCCTGGACCGGATGGAATCTCAAATGTAGATCTCAAAAACAACATAGAATCATGGGGACCTCTCATCGCCTGAATATATCAACAATGTGCTGACACCCGCTCTATGCCGAAATCTTGGAAGACAGCAAATGTTGTCCCAATTTTCAAGAAAGGCGATAAAGGGAATCCATCAAATTACCGACCAATCACCTTACTGGACACCATCGGGAAATTATTCGGTGCCTTCCTTTTGGATAAATTCAAGACCTGGGCAGTTACCTCGGAAGCTCACGACGATTTCCAAACAGGCTTCATCAAAAATACTGGAACAACGGCCAATATAATGCTACTAAGCACACTCAAAGCGAAGGTTTTAGAGGGATGTCCAAAGATCCATCTGGCATTTATTGATCCCTCTCAGGCCTTTGACATGGTCAACACAGATAAACTTTGGACAAAACTGACAAAATGGAACTGTCTGTTACGCTCACCTGGCTCCCACAGAGGCGTTGATCCGAACTGGACAACTGCGGTCTCAACCAATGTGACGCGTAAGGCAGAGATGACGGACTGGACTGGCCCACCTAGCTTCGTTTCCTTGGCCCGTAGGAATATTCTTCTGCAAATGGAGAAAGGGAATTAACCACCCGTGGAGATGAGTGTAAATCCCCCCACCCCTGCTGTTCTCCCCACAAATCACCTTTGATGGCCCCTCTTATAGTCTTACCTGATGGTTTGAAAAGATGAGCTCTCCATCCTGCTTTGAGCGCAGGGGCGCGTTGATAACCAGTTGCTTCACTGGCCGAATGAATTGGTGAGTTCCAGAACAATATTGACTCCGAAACATATGTAGTTCGTAAGAGTTCAAATGCCTGACTTTCACTCTTGTCCGATTCCTTGCAGGTTGCAGCTTGGCCCTAGTGAAGAATTCCTCGTGGCAACCGGTAATATTCTGGTAAGGATTTGTATTTTCCAACACAGTTCGATAAAATAATGTCAATGGGCCTCATTACACGGTAGGCGGTAAGGGTTTACCGGTACCGTTAAGGGCACCGGTACCGGTAAACCCTTACCGCCTTACTACAAGTTCCCTTTGCGGGACCCGACCTTAACGGCTGGTCTTACCAGCCGTTAAAGTAGGGTGCCGCAAAGGGACCTTGGAGCTAATTACGGTACCGCAATTTGCTGTACCGTAATTAGCGCGTTCCCCATTCCCGTTATGCCCTATGGGGGCAAAAATGGGAATGGGGAAGTGCCTTGGTGAATTTGGAATTACCGCCCCCGCTCACCTTGGAGTAGGGCGGTAATTCCGCTATCCACCAAGGCGGACACGGTAAAATACCGGCGGCAACCATGGCGCTAATAGCGCCATGGTTACCGCCTACCGTGTAATGAGGCCCAATATGTAACTTGTTGCTTTCTCCCTTATTCAGGCGCTGAAAGAAAGTATGAAGTCTCGGGGAATAATACCTCCGGTGGTAAAATTAGGTAAGTCTATTGCGGTGAGGAAGGTTCCCCTTGATAGTCCCTTTGTTTCACCTTGCTGTCCTTTTGTTTCCCCTGAGGGGCCGAGGTTTGGCGAAGATGCAGTGGAAGCTGCGCCGACCCGTGAAGAGGAATAGTACCCCCGGTGGTAAAATCAGGTAAGTCTATGGGTGGGGGTAACTAATATTCCTCTGTGTATTCCCTTGGCTCACCTTGCTGTTCTTGTCTTCTCCTTAGGTGCCGGAATGCGGCGGGAACATGCAGGAGGATGCGGTGGAATGTGAAGATGTTGCGAAGGCCGGTGAGTTCAGCGTGGCGCTGCAGCAGGCGAGGCGACGCGCATAAAATAACTTCTTTCTTCCAGCTTGAAGGCACGATGGATCGGGAATTCAGGTAAGGATCAAAGGTATATCTGTTGTTCTAACCTTTTCTCCTTCTTTCTCCTTTTTCTAGAAGCTCCAAACTCAAGGCGGGCGTGGCAGAAGACTGGATGCAGACTTGCAGGCACGGTGAGCATTACGCTGCTGGATGCAGAATAACACGAAACGTGTGCTGCTCTTCGGGCGTGGTTTACATAGCCTACAAAGTAGTCCCAGGTAAGTATTCCTCCCCAGCCCCACCCGAGTAAAAAAATAGTCCCTAGGTAAAATAGTCCCTTCCAAGCCTCATTTGGCTTGGAGCTCTTGCTGCATGGTCTGCATCAGGTAAGCTTGCAGCATGGTCTGCATCGGGTAAGTTCTACTCTATGAGCCTAGCGCCAGGACCACACCCAAACAGCCCCTAGCAGGGATTTTTGGGCTTGCTCAAAATAACTTGATGCCTGCTTCCGGGGTTGCTGGACCTGGTCTGGGTCCCCGGGGGTAGGCATCATAACATTATCCTCCACCAATCCTCAATCCAATTATTGAGCTTTACTCCGGAACCTCTATGAGGGTCGGACTTAATGGATTAGGTCAGCTTTCAGAGGGGATAAATACCTACAGAGGTGTTAAGCAAGGATGCTCATTGGCCCCCGCACTATACAATGCATTCATTGGGGACTATCAAAACTGGGATCCCACAGTCAGATCATTTCTACCGAACATTGGAGAAGAGAAAGTAAGCAGACTATTTTATGCTGATGACATTCTAATATTGGACCAAACTGCTATAGGTCTCCAACGCAAACTCGACTCACTTTCAGAATACCTCCAGGCCAACGACCTGATCCTTAATTCAACAAAAACAAAAATAATGACATTCGAAACACGAAAAGAAAAATCGAAATGGTCTTTGGCAGGGGAAAGACTGGAAAAAATAAAATCATTCAGATACATGGGAGTCACGATCAATTTGAACCATTTCGAAACCCCAATGCAGGAAACCATGATTGCAAAAACTAAAATCATGCTCACACAAGCACGCATCATGGATAAAAAATTCGGAAAATTCTCTTTGAAACCAGCTCTGAATTTTTATGCAGCTTAAGCAGTACCTGCAATCATTTATGGTGCAGAAGCGATGCCCATGATACCCGAGAGAATCTGGACAAAACTAGAAGGCCTTTTTTGGAGGAAACTTTTGACGCTCCCCCAATGAACAACAATGGCGTTGATTCGAAGAGAAATCAACGTCCTATCATTAAGGGAAAGAGTCAAACTGAACGCCTTGATGCTACATAGGAAAATAAGGCTATCCTCCGAGAAGATCTTCAAGGTACTAAACAAAGAACTAAACAAAGGCTCCAACACCATTCTTTCTACATGGGAGCAAAGAAATTTGGAAACACTCGCTGAAATAGGAAGCTCTTGGGAAGAACTGGAGTGTAACCCAAACAAAGCATCCAAAAAATTCAAAGAAATGGACTGGATCAAAACATTGGTAGACGCCTCGAAATGCAAATCAGCCCTGGACCTACCAGCAAATCAACAAAAACAAAATGAGCCCATGAGCTACTTGTTAAAAGGTCCCAGCAAGCTAATCAGAAACACATACCTAAGGGCAAGGCTGAATCTTTTAAATACTAAAGAAATCCTATTCATCAGAGGCACCGTCACCAACAATCTTTGTAGATTTTGCAAAAAAACACAAACATTTGAAACTGTGAGGCACCTTTTACTGTCCTGCCCTGAACTGTCATCAAAAAGAATGACCTACATGGGACACCTCTTCAAAAACAGATGGTGCATGGAAGAAGAGTATTGGTGGAATATTCTGATGTCAGGGGGCAACACCAAAACAGTAACTGCGGTTGGACAGTTCTTTCAGAACATAAACTTGACAAGAGAAGAAATAACCTGAAATTAAGCAAAGACAATGAAACGGTCAAACATAGGAACAGGCTTAACATGTTTTTTCTTTCTTTGTAAAAACTGTGAAAAACCGTTCAATCAAATAAAACAAAAAAAAATTAAAAAAAAATTAGTCATCATTCTCTGTTATCAGTACATTTTTTAAGCCTTATATTGGGCAGTCCTGGGATTGATCACAATCATGATCCGACAGAAATTCCTGTAAAGAGTGGTGGTAACTGAATTTCATGGTCCCATGTCTTGGCCTTGAGTGTCAATGCCAATCTAAATAGAGGCCTTGGTTTGACATCCCGGGAGTGGAAGTTTAACACTTTCTCAATTGACACATTTGAATGCTTTGTGCAGGATATAATTGAGAACAGCTTATTGCGGAAAAGGGTAATAAGAACTAGGAAGCACCCTCACGTTTATAGTAACATGCAGGCTCTTAGGAAAAGAGAGATGAGATGCCTTGTTAGGCAGACTCAGAATAACAGAACATACATGCAGATTAAGAAAATTCGGCAATATTACCAAAACTGGTTGTGTGAAACCCGCCTCTTGAGATGTCAGGATGATGCCGAGAATATGTTGACAGCATTGAGCAATAAAAAATCCTAGGCTTTCTGGAAACGTATTAATGATACAGATTCCATGCAGACAGGCAGCCTGGTTATACTGTCTCCGAGGAGGATTGGTTATGTCACTTCCAGTCTCTATTTGCTGTTCCGGATTGGCCCTCTCCGAAATTGACCACCATTTCCGATCTTAGTAACAAGACATATAATATTGTTATCAACTATGAGTACGTCCTGGAGATGATTAACGAAAATAGTTCTTATCGAGCTCCGGGACCTAATAATCCTTCTTATTAGATAACCTGGGCAGATATTCTAACAAATTTATTTGCAAATGTGATACAGTTGGAGTATTTTCTGCCCTCTTGGTCTCAGATGCATGTTGTTCCCATCTATAAGAAGTGCGCCAGATTGGATCCTAGTAACTATAGGCCCATTGCAATTCTGGATGCTGATAGCAAGGGCTTTGCTGGTATCTTGCTTCAGCATCTAGAATCTTGGAATACTGGATTGGAAAGAGTTGAGGAATGGCAAATTGTCTTTAGAAAAAACATGGGCACCTCACTAAATGGTTTGCTGAATAAATGTTTACATCTTGCTTGGGGGAAGGGAAGCATTCCCATTTATTTTGCCTCTGTTGATCTGACACCTGCCTTTGAGGAGGTAGATCGCAACTTACTATGACATAAACTATACACATGTGGTATTTCCCATGGTCTGTTGAGGCTAATAATCAGCTTGTATGATCATTCTTACATACAGGTTTGTTTAAAGCATCAAGGTCTACTATCTCACCCTATTTCCACCTTAATGGGGTAAGGCAGGGCTGTGTCTTGGCCCCTTGTTTGTTTAACTTGTACTTAATAATCTCGAAAATTCACAAGCTGAGAACCCTATGGCTGGCCTATGCTGTTGATTTTTTGATCTTTGATTCAACTCCTATAGGTCTGCAATGCCTACTTCAGGGTTATCTAATTTTATTCAGATACATTCTTTATTCTGGGCTTCCTCATGAACGCTAAAAATAATAAAACTGTGATTCGGTCATGGTTGCGATCGCGAGCAATGGCACTCTTTAGTCAGTTGCGTAGAGTGGATTCCCGCTATGGTAGACTTTCCCTTCTGCCCTGTATTCGTTATTATGAAGGGAAAATAGTGCGGAAAATGTTATATGGAATTAAGGTTTAAGATTTGTCTACAGTTGAATATTGGAATGTCCTCGAAGCCTGTGTTTGAGGAAGGTCTTTTGTGTTCCGGGCTCATTTCCGCTCTTAGCAATTCGCTATGAGCTTGGTCATTTGTTTCTTAGGTTTCAATGGAATTTAGTTCCCACTAAAGAGATATTGGTACGGTATGGAGTGGGAAGAGAGAAGCATGTGTTTTGTAAATTCTGCCAAGACAAAGATCATCAGGAAACAATTAAACACGTGTTACTCTATTGAACAGCTGTTCAAGGACTTAGATGTAATGCTTTTAAAAAGTTCTAGCACTTGTTCTTTAGTGGAGGTAATAAATCTACATGGAATTATTGCATGTCTGGCTCAACTACCTCCATTGTGTTGGCTCTCACTACTTTTATTAGAGCCTTGAATATTTATATTGATTCTTACACATAATATGTGATATTGTTTTATTTGAAGTTTTTTAATGTTCTACATTGTTTTAAAATCTTCTTTTTCTTTTTTGCTTTTACAATATGAAATATTTTACTATGTATTCTTTCTTTCTGAATTTTAATGATGTTACAGGTAAAGAAATGTAATCAATAAAACATTAGAAAAAAAATAATAGAAACCTCACAGAATGGATTTAGCCTACATATATGTTGAGCACATTTTTTTTAGGTTTGTTCCCTAAGAATTCTATACCTAACAATATGGTATCAATTAAGCAATGCCACTATCATGGCGCTACTGCTCCTGAGGGACCTGCCACATGCTAAAATGCTGTGGGAATTTTGCCAGGTAATCTTTTTTCCATGTGCATCCTAGCATAGACACAAAAGGAAACAAAACGGATGCAAGCTACAAATTTCCTACTTGCAACCAACACGATCTGAGTTATCTTAAAACTGCCAGCTACCCAGAGCTACATTGTACACCCAGACCCCCTGATGCCATACACATTCTATGTGGCATTACCTCTGGAAGTATATAATGGAGCATAAGGAAGCATTTGTTAGACATGTAGTTCAACATATGTACTAGTACTTCGTTCTCCAGAAAATGCATGCTGGGTGAGGACTGATACCCTTGAGCTGCTTCTCAAGCCTTCTCCTCATCCAATCCTTATTTGTATCCCAGCAAAATGAACCTTACCAAGTGAATGTGTCTCTTCTCTTCTTGGATCATCAGGCCAAAATCTAGCCAATACCTAAATGAGTGTCTTTGAACTGTTTTGTATTTGAAGTAAGATTTCAATGTTCCCATAGTCCATGGTGATCTCAGTAAACCTGCATGCCCGGCAGTTACTTAAATAATCTTCATCTTAAAAGCATGTGCTGCAAACGCTCATCTCAGAACAGGTTATCATGCCATGTTCTTTCTGTGAAGGAGCGTCTGCTACCATTTTTGAAATATTTGCAAGGAACTTGGGGTTGGTCACCCTAAGTTACCTGGGGCAACCAGACGTGGACTCCCTGCTCACTGTGCTCAGAGAGACTCAGCTTCACCTCACTGATGAGGCCCAAAAAGGCTGAAACATGTGTATTGGGTTGCTGTTGGTACTCTTGTTCAGAGAGGAATTGCCATAGCATTTTGGTGCTGGACTGCCCATGTGGGCGGGACAAAGACTGATATGCAAATGGATATTTCCCATCTGTGAAAGGTACAGTGAGCAAAAAGCGTGTGCTGCAAACTCTCATCTCAGAACAGGTTATCATGCTATGTTCTTTCTGGAGAGGAGCGCCTGCTACCTTTTTTGAAATGTAGGCAACATATGTACTAGTGCTTCGTTCTCCAGAGAATGCATGCTGGGTGAGGACTGATACCCTTCAGCTGCTTCTCAATCCTTCTCCTCATCCAATCGTTATTTGTATCCCAGCAAAATGCCCCTTACCAAGTGAATGTGTCACTTCTCTTCTTGGATCATCAGGCCAAAATCTAGCCAATACCTAAACAGTACATGTTTGAACTGTTTTGTATTTGAAGTAAGACTTCAACGTTCCCATAGTCCATGGTGATCTCAATAAACCTGCCTACCCGGCAGTTACTTAAATAATCTTCGGCTTATGCTAGTGCCAAGCTAAACTCACACCAACATTAGGACATGCAAAACCTGACCTCTCAAGTTGATCAGCTTGAATTTGTTTCTATATTTGGGTTTATATAGTGCAGACCTTGCCTGGAACAAAGCACTGTAAATGTTATTTGGGATTAACAAAGGTCGTGGAAGGGGAGGTTACAGGTTATAGTTGCTTAGATATCCAAAACTACAGGGCATATATCTACGAGCAGCCGTCAGAACTTAGTTACATCTAGGTTTCCCCCTGAAGAGAAGGATATTGTGATGCTTCCTAAACTGCAGCATCATTGGGGCAGTAGTGATTGTGACCTGGCTGGTGTGCCTGTAGACTGGGGCAAATCAAGAAAAGGACTTTTCCTCTGGTTTTCTCTTTGCATGGCATTTTAGTTTCAAGCAATAAAACGGATTGGCTCTTAGACAAGCAAAACCGACCGGAACCTTTATATGTTTCATCTAGATAGGCTGGCCTTGTGGCAGTATTTGCCTTATATGTGATGTGGGCAGCTTTGGAGATTATCCTGGTTGATATGGACAACATGTGACATTCTTTTAGGATGGGGGAGATGTGGCCAAAATGTTTAGTTTTCGTTCAGAGGTTTGCAAAGGGGGACCAGGAGTTTGGCTGGGATGCTGGAGAGAAGTAAGTTCCCTCTGTCAAGGTGTGACAATGCCAGAGCCTGGTGTATGATATTGACATCCTCATGTGGGAGAAAGGAGTTTCTCTTCTGAAGGAGTATTACTTGATGCTAGGCAGTTTGTGCATTTTATTGAACCATATATAGAGGTTGCTCTGAATAACGAACCAGAGTGATTTGGCAGATGGGACAAACTGGGTGAACCCATCAAGGTGCATGTTATTAAGCCAGCCTTGAATAGCCACCTGTTTAAATGGATGGCCCAGTAGACCCAAAACCATTTGGTGGGGTTGGGTTTCAGGTAAGGGCTTGTCTTCCAAAATTGAATGTATAAGAGGCATTCCCTGAGAGGTGAAATGTGTTGTATGCAATTATAGATAATCATCATTGCCCTTTTATCGCTACCAATTGCTTATATGATAGCGAAGGAGGATTTGCCGTACTGCAGCCAGTAGCCCTATTATAGGATATCTCAGCATTAATTATACCAATCACATCCATCATAGTCTCCGTTGTGGCTCTTACAGTCTAAGCATTGGCTGCTGTGCAAATGGAGGCATATCCACTCGCATGAGGATCTGCAAATCTAACTCCCTGCCCTGAACTCTCTCAAGCCCACTCTGATGAGGGTAAAGGGAATTCTACCTAGCCCTCATTGACTCTCACTCTAACCATCCTCACCAGCTACAGGGCACCCTAAACTCACTCGTCACTCCTCCTAGGTCTATGACCATTCCCTCCACTCTCACAGCTAATGCCTAGTTGAATACTTTACTGCAAGCATTTCCAAAATTAGAGATTCTCTTCTGACCTTCCTCACACCCCCTCCTCCTACATTTTACATTCTGCCTACTCTACCATCATCCTCTGCCTCTCTCTCCCACTTTAGTCAACTAATACTGACAACGTGCTATCTATATCGATGAAGGCTATCGCGTCTTGTGCCCCATGAGACCCTCTTTCTCCTCAGCTAGTCAAGCCTATCACCCTTTAGTGGCCTCTCAACTTGCTGAACTCTTCAACCTGTCCTTCGACCCTGCTTGCTTACCATCTATTTTCAAAACATCCACGGTCGTCCCTCTCCTGAAAAAGCAAGGAGCTCATCCGACTCTACCGGCTACCTTTTGCCCTGTTTCTCTCCTTCCGCACTGCTCAAAATGGTTGTGCTCAACCGTCTTTCCAATTTCTCTGAAAACCACAACCTTTGTGACTCACTACAAGCAGGTTCCGCTCCTGCCACTCCACTCCATGGAAATTGCTCTCTTGACTATGTCCAACTTCATCATCTCTGCTAAGCACTCCAAACTATCCTCTATCCTAATTCTCCTTGACCTGGCTGCTGCCTTTCACACTGTTGATCACTCTGATCTCCTTAATACTCTCTTTCTTCTTGGAATTCACAATCGAGTCCTTGCATCGATTGAATCCTACCTTGCACCTCAACAATTCTCTGCCTCCTGGAGCGACAACAATTCTCAACTCACTCCTCTAACTGTTGGTGTTCCACAAGGCTCTGTCTTGGGCCCGCTCCTCTTTACGCTCTACACTCTGCTCTTGGGCACTAATCTCAGTCTTTGGGTTCTCGTACCAACTCTTCGTGGACAACACCATATCTTGTCCTCTTTTCCTGAACTCTCCTCCGATCTCTCTAACAAAATGTCCAACTGTCTCTCTGCCATTAAATATTGGATGGCTTTGAACTCTGTGATGTTAAACTCTACCAAAAAAGAGGTGTTCTTCCCTGCAAAAAGCTCTCTCTCTCTCTTCTCTTCCTCTGCCTATCCAGTTACCAACGGAAACACTCACCTACTCTTCTCCAGCTAGAAAACTTGGCGTCATCCAGAGGCGTTGCTAGGGGGGAGCTGCAGGGGCTATAGCCCCGGGTCTTTTGGTTGTAGCCCTGGATAGAAGCTCAGGAGCTACAACCAAAAGGCTAGCTAACCCAGAATCCCAACAGTCGTGATATTAAGGTAGCCCTGGATCTTTTCTGGACCTAGCAACACCCATGGCATCATGTATGATCCTTCTCACACCTTTTCTACTTTCATCTCCAAAACTGGAACAGCAGCTGCCCTCAACCTTTTAAATACCATGACAAATAGACACCTCCTTCCTTGCAACACCATTAAGTATCTCTTTAACAATCTTGTGTTTTACCCTATTCTTAGAGTCTGTCTGGGTATTTGGTCTGAGATCTTTATTGGTAATTCCATCTAGCACAAGAGACGCTTCAAGGTGCTAGAGCACATTTTGGTAGCTGTGCGGATGGTTCAGGTCTAATCGGCCTAGCTCCAGATCCAGACCTCCGGACAATCGACTGCTGCCGACATTAGCCAGCAGACAGCAGATTTTCCTGTGGAGAATGGCATGCAAAAATACGTGTAAGATCATATGGTTGACAGGTGCCCCTTCACGAAATTCCTGTCCGGTCCCCGCAGGTACCTCGTGGACGGAAGGCAAACTGGTCGGTTGAGAGAGTCAATGCCAAGGGACTCGAGCTGAGCCACGGATGTAAGTAGAACATTGAAAGGGGCATAAATAGGGGGAGGGACGGTTTTGTAAATAATACATATATATATAAAAGTAATAGGAATTTTGGGGGATTATAAAGAAGAGAAGTAGATACCTCAATTCCTGTTTCCAAGGGGACGGAAGGGTATGCACCAAAGAGACTCCAAATAGGGGTGTTAAGGATTCTTGAGGCAAGGTCAACAAGAAGAGTGCAAATCACACTCCAAGATGGAGTAAAAATGAGATGAGATACAATCACTAAAGGTAGTAAAGGAAGCCGTACGCAGGGAAAATGTTTAGAAGTGCACACGTGCGTGGGGTTATAAATATGTTAGTGTTAAGCTTTTGTTGTCTTTAAACTAATAGGTTTGAAACGATAGTAAAAAAATAAGGTGATTATTATATTTTTTTAATCAAAACATTGACGTCAATCAGGAGGATACAAATTTAAGGAAACTAATAAATAAATAAAAAAGAGACTCTTAAAATATCAATGATAAAACAATGAGATACTAAAAAAATTATAGAAAGTGTAAACGAAGGAACAACAAGTCCATCGTTGCAGAGAGTTTTAAAAGCGGATACAATATTTTGATTTTTGAATAATAAGCAGCGATTGATGGTGCCTGCTCAAATTCATCAGTGCGGAATATTTGATCAAATAAATTATAGAATAAAAGGTTGGCTAAGTATTGGGGACGAGAAGCTGAAAAAGAGAAAAGTAACTGGAGTAAGGAGACAGAAGACAAGGGAAAGCAAGTAAGGAGAGCTGTGGGAGAAGCGCAAGACCTAGACCACCCACCGTCCCCCCAAAAGATAAATCTATCCTCTGCAGGCAGCACACATCCGGATGAATCCCACGAAGTGAGAAGGGGACAGGCCCAGGGGTGGACTGGGAACCAATAGAGGCCCTGGAAATAATGTTCAAAGTGGCCCCCTACTACACATTTTCAGAAATCCAATGCTTTTCCTATGAGAACATTTGGAAATACCTACCCAAAAGAGGCCCAGGGTGGAGAAACCCACCGGGAAATTTCCAGAGTTCCCTATGGCCCAGTCCACTCCTGGACAGGCCAGGAGCGCAGCAGAAGCAGAGCTTCAAGGGCTAACAAGGGGTTTATAGTTCCAGACCCTGCATCAACTGTGAAGCGTTAAGAGCAAGGAATGAGGACAAGTGAATATGGGTGCAGACATAAAAGGCTGCTAGGTCCTACCCCGTGCCCCATCAGTTGCCAGGAAAGATAGACATATAGCAATGGCACGAGGCAGCGCAGGAAGGGCAGGCACCAGGGGCCCTGTTTCAGGGAAAATCATTCTGCAGTGCCCGTTCTTTGCATGTAAAGGGAATTGCCACCGTTGAAATAAATGCACCGTGCAGCACTCATCACTCCATGGAGTGGCGCCAGCATGCCACTGCTAAATGTGTCGGCAAGCCTGGAGATGCAGGGAGAAGTGGCCTATGGCGGATGTTGCAGAATCACATGATGTTACGATAGTGTGTTTGCAACGGGAGACTGCAATGCAGTGTTTACTCCCGACTCCTCCTGTGCAACTGAAGGGCAGCAGTGTTTGTTTATTTTAAGTTGCATCATGGTAGAGCGGAGAACAAGAAGGCTCCATATGTCTGGTGATAAAATAAAATAAAAAATCGTTTCCCAGCAGATACAGGCATATAAGGAACCGTTGCTCCACATATGCTGGGGAGAGAAGCATGTTGTTGGAGTGTACAAACAAAGAGTTTTCAGTTTTTAAAGTATACCGTAATTTTCCGGAAATGTCATTAAGGCATGAATTGCGTTTTGCCTTATTTGCAAGGATGTCAGAAGTATTGTTATAGAAAAAAAAATCTATTTAGCATTACAAGTGCTAAGAGGAATACATCTAAATGAGTAGCACCATTGTCTCGTGTGTGTGGCTGAGTGAGTTTTGGGGTTTGTGTTGTGACCTTAAAAAAAAAAAGGCTTAAGTTACAGTGATAGAAATGTGCACTTCACAGCTGAGGTTGCACGGGATTCCAGGGTGTATTTTGCATGCATTTTGAGGATGCATTTTGCATGCATTTATTTTACAAAGCAGTTTGAGAATGTGCTTCACACGTATTTCTTTTCCAGGGAGTTTCTAGTCGTCTAGGATACTGACGGCTAGGAAGGGTAATTGGGGCATCTAGATAAACATATTCTGGTGTTTAAAGGAAAGATGTTAACTGGGTCTGTTGGGTTCAGCCAAATGCACTTAAGGTGTACTTCGCTAGGAAGAGGTGATATCCAGTGCAATGCCTACAAGCTGTGCCTCACTAGGAAGAGGTGGTTTTAAGCAACAAGCTTACAAGGCGTGCCTCATCTGAAAGAGGTGGTACATGGAAAAGCTTTGTGGAATATTTGATTATAGTCCGGACTACTAACATATTAAAACATTAACTAGTTCAATATCAACTGCAATTAAGGATGTGTATATATATTTAATATGCTGTTGGTTTTGAGGATCCCCCATATTGTTTAGTTAGAGTTAAGGGTACTACCAGGAGTACCCTGTGAATCTGTCATTATCACTATTTTCTTTGTGTGTGCGTATGTGTACGGTGAGAGGATAAGGAGTGTTGGTTAAAGGTGTGAGTGTATGATTGACTTGTGCTGCTGGAGTGTTGGTTAATTGAGTGAGTGTATGATTGGGTTGTGTTGGTCAACTGTGTAAGGGTACATTGGCCTGGTGTGTAGTTGAGTTTTCACCTGGGTAGGACACATTGCAAGGTGAATGAGTGGGAATGTTGTTTTGGTGCAAGTTGTTTTTGCTAGTGCTGGAAAGTGAAGGATTACGTACCTCACTTGCTTGCCGTACTAGGTGTTATGCGGCACCACCGGTAGTATGTGTGTTAGATGAACATGGGCAGGATTCTTTTGGTTACGCCTCGGCTCTACACCAAAAGGGCATGATTCCTAGTTCTGTCTAAATTTTAACCTGTGGTTCCCCGCCCATGTTGCCACCAGCACCCGCTGGGTGTGTCTGCAGTACTGGATGATGGCCTAGGTTCAGTGCGTTTGGTTGTGTTTTCTAAGGTAGGAGATGTTGTGATGTGCGTATGTTGTTCTGTTCCTGCTGGACACCTGTGAATGCTGTGAGAATGTTGGTGCTATGAATGATTGGCAGTTCAGTAGAATGTTGGTGAGTGTTGCTGTGTGTGAATGTTCTGAGAGTGTCAGTTGGGCCTGAGCTGGGTGTGCTAGAGGATGGCCGGTGGGTGACTTGTACTATGTCGCTCTGTCATGTAAATACCTTAAGAGTAACATGAACTCTGCAACTCTATATATGTAAATACAGCCTACATGGTTTCTACAAGAAGTAGCTCACAGCTGGTCTGTGCCTAGACTCCATTCTTGCACACCAGCTCTTAACATCGAGATCGACTCCACCTCTACACAATGCAGGACATTGTCAAGATAGACAGCTAAAATAAGGAAGTATAATTCGGAGTGGGTTCAAGGCAGGACCAATAATACACTCATGCCGTGGCCTCAGGAGGGTTGGTTGTCAAAAACAGTATTGCAACAGATGACAATATATTTGCATGTCACATAGGAGTTACAGAAAAGGTTGGCTATTTGAGAGTTATGGAAAATGTATCAGAGCGAGAAAGAAGATCCAGCCGAGGAAGAGCAGATGCTTAATCAGCACAAAGGGGAGGATGTAATGCCTTGTTTCCCTCCTGGAAACAAGGCAGCGGGCACAGAGAAAAGGGGATTTTAAGCTGGAGTTGGAAGTAGCAGTGAGATAATCTGACATATGAGCCCCCCACTTATAACAGTCAGGACAATGTGGAAGAGAGCAAAAGCAGAGAATGCAAATATATATTGACACGCGATGACAGTAAATTGCGTAATGAGAGGAAGGATAGACAAGATAGACAGATGGAGATAGAGGAAGAAGCAATGAGACAAAGGGAAGAGAAGGACAAAGCTAAGGGAAAAACAATAGTACAGAATGAATGGATGGGAGGACAGAAATTACTCAAGTTGTATGATAAGGGCATTGATGGGGTTTGAGAAAGAGAAGAAAGGGAAGAGAAGAAAAAGAAAGAAAAGGAAGAAGAGAGAGCATATAAAGAAGAGAATGAAAGAGAATGTAAGCAAAGGAAAGAACAAAGACGGTATGAGGCAAAGAAGGAAAAGGAAAGGCTAGAAGAAAAGAAACAAGAGGGTGTCGAAGCCCAAAGAATGAAAGTACATAGGTTGCAAAGAAGGTGAGAGGAAAATGAATAAAGGGAGATGAGAAGAAGGGAAGAAGCAATGAACAGAAGTAGGTGATTAAAAGAAGATGATTTATGTCATAGAATCATAGTGCCGATTGAAGCACAAGAACGACTTGAGGAAGAGAGAGGGTCACAACAGCCTCGCAGCAGGGAGCCACAAGGGATACCAAGAATACCAACATGGGCTTATGTGCAAGATACAGAAGACGTAGGGAAAAGAACTGGGGATTTATATAGGTAAATAATGAGGGATGAATAAGGGTATAAAACCCAAGAGATCATAGAAGGATCTCTATCGAGGGAAACTGGAGGAAGGTCAGATGATGCCATAGCAGTCGAGCACAGAATGCTGTCTTTAAGTAGACTAGATCTTTTTGATGCGGAAAGGGATAATACTCATACAAGTGGGGGCATAATTATGTCAGATGAAGATAGGGAAGGAAATGAAAGAGCACGCAAGGAGTGCACATATGGATTTACAAAAGACCCGAGTGAAGAACAATGGGTAAAATCATCTGATCTAGAGGATCTCAAAGAGAGAACACCAGAATCAACACCATATACTGTGCGACCACAAGTACGATCGCACAGTACAGGGTTTGTATCCCCCCTTATGTAGGTAGATTAAGGACACTACAAGGAATGAGACAAATGGGCAAGACTAGCCCCGCATGGAAAACAAGAAGTGTAGGCAGGTATGATTACGGACCAGGCTTCTCACAATTCCCAAAATGATAGAAAGGGGGAGGACAACCACAATATATATAGTGGCCACAAATGGATAAAGATCATTTAAGATGCAAATGACCAAGTTTAAGTTCCAGTGCGGGAAAATTGGATTTATGAATTAGAGAGAATGACATCAAGAATGACGTTAGCCATAGGTGACATAAAAGGCTTGTTAGCAGAAATCCTAGAAGAGAGAGCTGACAGCATTTGGAAGTGAGCAGGTGTTACACCCAGAGGTCACCACTTACCTTCTGGGGCCTGGTGCCTGTACCTACTTTGGTGCTCCTCCTTCTGATCCCATTACATGACCGTTCTACGGTCTTCTGGGTCGGTGAGGAAGCAAGCCAGTCATGGTAGCCTCTCCATTAAACATCACGCTGTGCACTCAGTGTCTCTGGGACGTAGGTTACGTTCCCGTAATGTTGCCATGGAAAACAAAGGCAACGCTACAGAGCTCCAGAAAAGCTCGACACACCTCAGATATGGCACATTTTAACGCTCAGTTCAGGTCACTCCTTGTTGCTCCTGAACCCGCATACAGCCTGTTCCTGCTTATTCCTTGTGGTCCTCTTCCTTGAGAGGTCCTGTTCTTATTCTCCCTGTGTCCTGCTCCTTTCTTCGTCATCATTCTTCCTTCTTGCTGGATTCCTCCTGCTACCATTTCTTGCTTCCTGCCCTTCTGCTACCATTTCTTGCTGCCTGGCCTCCTGCTATCATTTCTTGTTGCCTGGCCTCCTGCTACCATGTCCTGCTGCCTGACCTCCTGCTACACTATTGTCCATTTCATTACAGTTTCTTGCTCTGGCCTTTTTGCCTCCTGTGTATTCTTTCTTGGCTCCATTGAATACACGCCAGAGTCCTTTTACCTTTCGTTCAGTGTTCATGCTGATTTCATACCAAGGAAATACTGGAAGCCGAGGCCATGGTTTGGGGAGCCAGTGCCCAGTCACTCCTGAGTACAAACATCTCTGGATGCTAGGGGGCTGGTTTCACCTACTGCACAGTCACTGTTACAAAACCTGACTTTACAATGCCCCAGACCAACGGACCAGACCCTACGCACCCAGCGGCCAAGTGATCAGGCATTTCACAGGTTTGACAGATTAAGAATCCAATCGATTGAGTCTGATATGGAACCCTACAAAAAATATGACACAAACTATAGGACCTGCACCTTCAGGTTACTACCTTGAGGCAAGAAAACACCATACTAAGGGCCACAGTAGCCCAGGACCTCACGTTTTCATCTCTGAACACATCGTGGCACATACATCCTCATTGAAGTATGATTGGGATACTTGTAAGTTGTCAGATTTCTGTAACCATTGCAAGATCCAATTTATGTTTCGACCAGCTCATTTCGCCCAAGACAAAGCCAGAATGGGATACATCCTAAGTAACGTGACTAGGAACGTATTGGCATGGGGAGCCCAGTATGTTTCAGCTTACAGTCCCATACTGAATTTCTTCCAGGACTTTGAAAAGAAGAGTACAAGGATGAACTGGTGCATAAACCTGACCCTGTGATCTACCATCTTTGATCGATGTAGTAGTCCAGATAGATCATCGCCTGGCGAACGTAAGGGCAAAAGGAGGCAGTATGCACAGAATCATTCCATGTATAATACACCAACATCCGTACCAACTGGTCCGGGTTGAGATGCCACAATTGGGACCAGAGCCTATGCAATTCGGCGCTAACCGGGGACCACTCTCTGATGAATAAAAACGTTGAAGATGTGCTCAGCGTTTGTGCTTGTAATGTGGAAAAGCAGGTAATTTCTTGGGTACTTGTCCAGCCAGTCCACCCAGGTCGGCGGAAAACTAACAGGCTTGTTGTCCGGAGGGAAGAAAACAACATGCCAATTTGGGGTACGCGTTCGTCCCACAAGCGTTTCAGGACCCATGTCAGCAACCCGTTTATTGGTGCTGGAAGTACAATTGTGCCTTTCTGTTTCACATACTTGTATTCCTGCCTTAGTATTGTTGGACTCAGGTGCTTCAGGCAACTATATGGATAGTTATTTTGCCCTTCAACACGCAATACCTTTGTCCAAGAAAGTTGTCCCAGCGAAGGTGGAACTCATCAATGGGATTACCCTGGCTTTGGGACCTATTAATCATCATTCGATTCCACTTAAGATCTCCATCAATCAGCATATTGAACACTTGTCATTCGACGTTATTCAGACACCCTCGTACCCTTTGGTTTTGGGACTTCGGAAACATCACAATCCCCTGATTAATTGGGCCACCCAGGCATTGACATTCGGTTACCTCCTTTGCACTACTCACGCTGTGCACACAATGTCAGTACCACATTTTTGCTGGTGACCAATGCCACCCCCAGAATACAAGTCTGTTCGGTACTGGGACTACCTCTCGAACACTCTGCCTTCAGGAAGGTGTTTTCCGAACCCGAGTATATTCCACTCTCTCTGCCTCATCCCTTCGATTGTCGAATCGATTTGGTACCAGACAAGCCAGTCCCGCATGGTCGCATTAACTCTCAGTGAATGTATTGAACTACAAATGTATCAGCAGGACAGTCTTCGATTAGGTTGCATAGTGCCTTCACATTCCCCGACAGGAGCTTGTCATTCTTTGTCCCTAAAAAGAAAGGTACATTGAGGCAATATGTGATTTACCGGGACTTGAACGAGATAACCATATGGGATTGGTATCCTTTGCCCCTGATCTGCGAAAACTTGGAACCCTCAAGAGTGCCAAAATAGTCACCAAGTTAGACCTCTGTGGGGCCTATCATCTGTTTAGGATTAGGCCAGGTGATGAGTGGAAAACCGCTTTCAAGACCTCCCAGGGTCATTATGAATACCGGATTTTGCCTTTAGGCCACTGTAATGCCCCTGCATTTTTTCAGTGGTTCATGGATAACATCTTCTCGGATTTGCTGGGTCTCTGTGTGTGGGTCTATTTGAACGACATTCTGACCTTTTCACCTTCCTTGAAGAACATTGCATCAATGTCTGCCAAGTCCTTCATCGCCTACAAGAAAACCATTTATATGGAAAACTGAGAAGTGTGCTTTTCACCAGTACCAGAAAGGGTTTTTGGAACATATTGTAAGCGACTCTGGCATTCAGATGGAGCCTACTAAGGTCCTGGCCATTAAGGATTGGCAGAGTCCCTTGGACAGGAAAGTTGTCCAATGCTTCCTCCATCTATTATCAGGATTTTATAGCTGATATTGCCTCATTATCCCTGGTCATTATCCAAGTGCTACATGTCAATCAGCCCTTTCTGTGGACAAGTTCAGCTGAAACCGCTTTCCACTCCCTTAAGAAAGCCTTCATGTCTGCTCCTGTTTTACACCATCCGGATGATATGTTGCTGTTTATCATTGAAGCTAATGGTTCCGACTCTGCCATTGGTGCTGTGTTGCTACAGGCTGATCCTTGTACCTTGCTGGAACACCCCGTGGCATTCTTCTCGCGCAAACATTCCCCCAGCGTAAACAATTATGCTGTGATAGAGAAGGAACTGTTGGCCATCAAGGGGTAATTTGAACAATGGCGACACCATATTCAGGGAGCCCGCATACCATGCACTGTGCGAACAGACCATCGCAATCTACAGAGTCTTCAGATATCGCAGTGCCAAAATATCCTTCAAGCCATTGGCCCTTCTTCATTTCACAGTATGAATGTCTCTTGACCTACATTCCTGGGACAGTGATCAAGAAAGCTGATGCCCTTTCATGTTTCTTAGCAATGGAGAAGTCTGCAGGCCTCTCCTCAGAACCCCTTCTCCCTGCAAAACATTTCATGGGAGCCCTGCAGTCTAACCGGGAAAACATCAACCAAGCAACCATGTCCAACACACTGGTCCTCGTCTTCTCAAACACCCCAAGAGCAGAATTATCAATTGACTGTTATTCTACAATCAACTGTTATACGTATCGTCCACTGAACAGTGTAAGGCTTTATTATACGGTCTGCATGATTCTTGTATAGCTGGACACAGGGGCATGAGGGCCACTTACCAACTGGTGTCCCGTAATTTCTGGTGGCCCAGAATATGGAAACAGATGACCTCCTATGTCTCATCTTGTCCTACTTGTGCTCAAGTTAAGACTTCTAGACAATGACCTTTAGGCTTACTATATACTCTCAAACAGCCACCCTATCCCTGGCATACGATTGCAATGGACTTCATTGTTGACCTACCTATGCCCAATGGAATGACTTGTGTCATGATGTCATTTATTGCTTCACCAAACTGGCTCATTTCAAACACCTTCACGCCCTACCTACTGCATCTCGAAAAGCCATGTCTTTTTTCCATCGTGTATGCTGTCTGCATAGATTACCAGATAAGAGATGTCGAGCACCAAAAGAAGAATAGGATTTATGGAATATACAGGTGTTCTTTATCCCCCACAGAGGCAATTAGGAGACAGGGTAGCACTGGAGGGTAGCATTATTGAAGGTAGCAATGGAGCCTCTCCACTACCCCAAACATTCGACTTGAGAGAGTCTAGCTGCTAAAACTGCAGAATAGTGGTTCCCACCAAATCTGGTATAGCATGTGGCATAGTTTATTGTAAATTGCATTGTTTGCCAGTAATTCACTGCATGGCGCACTTTGCGAACAGTAAAATTAGCAATTCCTAGACCCAATGGCCCATTTCAGCACCTACATATAAATAATGTAGATATGTTGCAGACATACAACGGCTACAGATATATGATGGATGTGGTACATCCTTTTTATAGATGAATCGAGGAAGGACCATGCACACACCCTGACGCCATGTGCGCTGCCAAGTTCCTTGTGCGTGAAGTGTTTCCAAGATAAGTTGTATGCTAGGTTCTGCACTCCGATAATGGACCAGATTTTGTAAATGAACTTTACGGACAAAGAGGTATCCTATTAGGCATTTAGCATAGATTTTCCTCATCTTATCAACCACAGGTGAATGACGTCTTTGAACGATTAAATGGATTACTAAAGGAAAGGATTCCAAAGAAAAAGATGACCTTAAAGAAGGGATGACTGCATTGCTTATCCCTTCCCTTATACGCCCTACGAAACCAACCTGGCTCAGATCACCATCTAACTCCTCATGAGTTGATGACTGGACGCCGCATGAGAACCCCCTTACTCCTCAAACTAGGTTAAAAACTGATGCCCAGAGTGTAGCGAAGACACTAGTTGACGAGATGCATGATTACCTAAAAACAATAATTGCATGTTTTTTTTCATGTCTCAACAGGTCAAGAATTGAAGGGAGGGGTCAATGAGAAGCGACAAAGACAACCAACACGTTGAAGCAGAAGATTTGTTAAAACAGCCTATCTATACCCAGGGGCTCAGGTGCTGGTACGAAAGTTTGTATCCACGTAGGAGTATGCCCCACTTTGAGGTGGAAGAAGTTACCCCTACAGCTGCCAAGTTAAAAGGAAGAAGAGCTTGGATGCATTTGCCCTACATCAAAATGAGAAAATCTGATCCCTGCTGCAACTACCAACGGTGAAGCAAGAGAGATATTCTGCGCATGCAGGCTCGTTCAATGGCCAAGAGAAAGACAAGTTAAATGAAGAGCACAGCACCACTTTAAAATAGAGACCAATATCTTTCAACATTCAATAAGGAGTAAATAGACTTGCAGTCATCCTGGAACATTTTAGATAGGCTCAAGAAACAATGTTATAACGAACCAGAGCTGCAAGAAGAGAAGCACATTTCATTGTATGTTATAATAACAATACACACATTCTTGTTTGCGGTTTTAACATATATATCACAGTCTTATCCAGCTTTCGTAAGAAGACACGTGAATATAGTAATGTTGTTTGCCAATCCTAAGAACAATGATACTATTTTCAGTATAATTATAGCAATTATCTTGCAGTTCCCGATCTAAAAGAGTGACCCATAAAGAATTACAGAGTTACATATTCAGAATTAAAACAAAAAGAGAAGGCTCCATAATATAAGAGGCTCATTGCCATTAAGAACATCGATGAGCTTTCATGGAATGATAATTGTGATATCATTCAGTGTTATGATTTATGTTTTTCTTCTGATTATTATGGAATTCAGGCATGTTATAAGAAACAATACAGACATGGTGGGGAACAATGAAATAGTTACTATTGTCCATGATGAAAGCACACCCAGTACCCTTTATAAACTTACTAGGCATTTACTTCGATTTAAAAGAGATATCGGGGAAGATCATGAAGATATAAACACATATCTTGATAATTAGGCTCATTTAAAAAATAACCTATTCTGAACGTACCTGTTCTGAATCGACCACCCCTCCACTTGCTTTACCGGGCAGCTTGCCAAGATACACTTTAGTCATAGCACTTTATTCTCGGTCTTCCCCTCACCCAGAAGCCCCATCAAAATATGCTACAATACACGCTCTTTTTATGTTGTGTTGCTTTCACTTCAGACATCTTACACTATTCCTTAAAAACCCTCCAAGACCTCTTCACCCCCCAGTTCACCTTGCCATGGTCTCTCATGAACCTTTTAAAGTGTTTGCTTGATTCATGCTGCATTGTTTTGTAGCAGCTGCAGAGAAAATATCTGATTCTGTGGCACCAGCATAGAGTGAGTTGTAATAATCTAACTTGGCTCCCACAATAGCTCTAGATATGATGGTACACTGAGCCTCAGATAGTAGATGCCTGATCTGTCAGAGAAATATGAATTGTAAGTTGGTAGAGCGCAATGTGTTACTTATGTGTGAAGACATAGGGAGAGTGGGGTCATGCCAAACTCCAAGGGTCTTTTGAAAAGTATCTAGTAGCAGCATCGAAGATGGCACATTCGGTGTAGAACAGCAGAAAGGCTTGAGCAGTTTGCTAAGAGAAAAGGAGTGTGCACTATTGGCCCAATTAATGTAATTATTTGCGTTAAAATTGAGGATTTGCACACCATTCTGAGCACGCTGTTTGTCGATTCATGGAATCGACTGCGCAGTACTTTTTCGTACTATGCAGGGACTTCGTGCAGGCTCAGCATGTCTCTGAGAGTGCTGGAATTGCTTGAGAGAGACACCACGTAGAGCATGGGCGAGGCCTGCGCAGAGGGCGGAGGAAGGAGTGGAAATCGGAAAATGAGCAAGAACAAGGAGGAAAGTGGGCATTACGAGGGACGGGGCGCAGGCAGTTCATAGCATGCTGACAAATGTGCACGGAAAAGGATATTCATGGATGTGCCCACGCAACCTCTCGCCTGCGAAATGCCTATGCAAAACCCTCAATATCTCTGCCACCCGAAGGCAGGCGTAAAGACACTTGCACATAGGAATTGCAGCGCAGAGGTGGGTTTGCATGTCGGATTTAGGGGTGTGTGCATGCAGACGGGATGACATCAGACTTAGGGATGCGCATGCTCAGCGTAGTGGGGTGCTGGGCCGGTTTACGGGGGTTCGCACAGAAGTTGACCAAAATATAACAACAGTTACGGGAAATGGTATGCATGTTCTCGGGGTGTCGGTTACAGTTACGGAGTGCTTCCTTGGTTGTGCGGGACCCCACACAGCTTTCACGGGATGTGTGTGATCGCACCTGGGGAGCCCACAAAGGTATGTCAATGAGTGGGTTTTGGCTTTGCGTGGGGGCGTATCGGGGGTGTTCCAGCCGTGACTTGCGTAAATGGTTACTTTGCGAAAACAATTCCATGAATATGCAGAGTGTGCATTTTTTATCTGCGTGCATGCTTGTACAGTGTTATTCTCGGCGCATGGACCTTGTACAATAAATGCGCACTTTTCCATGAATTGGGCCATATGGCAGTATCTTTAACTTTTTTCTGTGATTTATGGTTATCAACCTAATCATCATAATTTCCTAAGATGCTTTGCAAGGAGGTTTTTTACTACCTACATTTGAAAATATATAGGGTATCAGAACCAGTGCAACAGTAGGTCTGTCAGATATTAGCACCAGTAGGTGGTATTGGTCGAGCAATACTCTTATAGCCAGCATTGCATGGGCAAGCCTCAGGTAGTGGCAGCTTCATTCGGGGACGTTTTCACAGCAGGCCCCCTGGTCAGCAGGTCATTGATACAACATACTGGTCATATGACTGATGAGAAGTAACTAGCAAAGAGAATCCAAATGTATCATCCTGCCGCAACACATTGATGTGCTTGTTTTATTTGTACTCCTCCTAACGATATGTACCTTTAATTACAGAAAGACAGAAAATGACTATTTAATAAAGCAGGGCAAATTGACCGACATCCGACTGATGTTTACACACTCACAAACAAATTTGATTACGCAGAGACCGTATACCCCAATATTTGTAATATGATGTCATGCTGTGTGGCAAACTGCAAAGCCTATTGATGGGAGGGATTGGTTAACGAAACATATCTACTTACAGGATACATACGGGATAGTACTTCGTTGGCTGTGCCTTATCATAGGAGATGCTTCAAACTACCTCTAAATATGTATACTACTAATTATAGCGGCCAAAATTGCAGCAAATTGGTCTGTGCAACATTATATAGCAGGTTGCCCCATAGACTCACTGAGTGGATGGCATCCCCACCCAACCTTGAACTCTCGGTTCGGCTAGAAGCACGTAAGTGAAATGTATCCCAGCTGCTTCAGTCACATCAGATTACTCTCCACTTTCCCAATTAGTCCATCATCTCTCATCAGTCCAACCATAAGCCAAAGTTTCCTGTCTGTAGATGACCTCGTAGTATTCTCTCTGTTCTGGGACATTCAAGGGAGTATGAGCACATCACTATCTTCAACCGAGGCTTTATGGGTAACCCTTGTTTTCGACTTCTGCATCCCGTGTGAGGAGACCGCAAATATGTCAATTTCGACCTATCTTTTACTGCTATTTGATTCAATTATGCTGGGTGTTATTGTTCGTTCTGACCTTGCTCACTCCATCTTGTAGGAGCTTCCTCCATTCTTAATTGTCCAATACTTGGCTCTCGTAAATGTTTTCTTCTTCTTTAATCTAAGAGAAATATGCCTCATGTTCTTAGCTTATCCGTCTGGTTCTTTGCGCTTTGCAGCTATTCTTTGAAATAGCATCCTTGATCCTAAGCCAACCTAAACTCCTCATTATTCTGCAGACAAAGCTGTTTTCCAGCATCTCATAACTCTGCACCACTGGTCTGTTTCTGAGATATCTTCAATGAATCTTTACACAAGCCGACGTCCATCATCCTATATTTGACGTCCTTGCCACATTATATTTTCCTCTGTAGCAAGCTTCTATATGTCTCATCTACCTGCTGGTAATTCTGGCACCCAACCTGTAAAGAAATGGGACTCCATGGAATGGGGCATTCCAGCACTTACTGCCAGTTGTAATCTGCTGGTAATTATGGCAGACAAAGTGGCGGTAACGGTATTACTGTGTGGTGGGGTCCAGCTGGATTTACCACCGGGATACCACAAAATGTGTAATGGGGCCAATAGTTTTGCATTTTATTATTTGGGCCATTGGCAGCCAATGCAGGCTTTTCAGTGTTGGAGTAATATGGGTAAGAGGATTCAATTCAACACTACAGCTAAGTCAACGCCTAGTCTAGAATACTGAATGAAAACCCTTATTGATATACCTTTATGTCCAGTTCATGCGTTCTGGATGACTACCCCTATATAACACCCCTCTCTTGGAATCCTCCTGACCCCACTGAGCCAAGAAGTAGTTCTGTTTTGCAAGTTTAAAGGTTTATTTGATAACTTAAACAATATATATTATATCACGCTTTATAATAAATTAATAATTGAATAGCACACTTAATCTGATATGATAAAGATTAACAACGGAGAATCTGGCACCAACACGCTTCTCTATAATCAATAAGGAGTTGACATGAAATGGATAAGGTAGCACACAGGTGAATAGGAACAAAAGAAGAAGGTGGTACAGAATGCTTTATGTAAGCTCAGGTGGATGCAATCTTCAATGAATGCAGTACAGAAAATACTCAATATGACTTCAACCAAACAATGTAATCACTTTTCTCTGGCAATTCACTCCCCCCCTCTTTATGCAATGCAAGGAAATGGAAGGAAAACACACAGTTCTCAGAAATGCAATCAAATGTGATTCAGTTCACCCCAGCAAGCTTAGACTACAGAAGTTTGAAAACACAGGCAAAATGCTTTGATATGTGCTGGCAATTCAGTGAAAAGTATGCTAAAATGCTTTTGATTCCCTTTCAGAGGTTCAGGGTGAGTGATAGCTACTCTCTATGAATTCAGGATCACCTTAACAATGCTTTAGTAGTAACTAGCAGGTAAACGAAGTTTTTGGCAAGGAAAAGCAAAACTGCTGTCTTTTTACACGTGGAGAAATTTGCAAATCGCGGCAAAATTCGCGGATGCGCCGAGCGCTATTACAGAGGAACCGCAAGGACTATCACGATCGTTTTGGGGTCCTAGGAAAGCCTAGGATCTCAGCTTCCAAATGCAAGTCTCTAAGACAAACGGTCGCGGAGATATGAGCGATTTTGTGAAGGTCGTTTTTCAGATTTGAAATTTTAAAAGCTCAAAATGACAAGTGACAGATTTTGCAGCTAGAATGACAGGTGACAGATTTGGAGCTATCAGGCAGTTCTACTTAGGTTAAATAGATTGAATTAGATGAATTTAAACTAAGAGCTTTGGTTTGGTACAGTTTGGCGGTACTCACAAGAGATTTTAAACAGGAAGGCGGCTTTGTCACGATCTGGTCAACAGGTCTGGACTTCGGACGGTCTCTGGGCACAGCGTCTGGTCTCTGGAACTGCTCACAGCATCGGGGTCAGCACTCTGGATACAATGGCCTGGTCTCTGCTAGGCACCGGTTCTCTGGGTCGGGTCCTGCCTTCTCTTTGGATATTTCTGTCACCGGGTTCTTGCAAAAGTTCTTGGCAAAATTCAGACGGCGTCAGCCGGCTGTCTGAAGAGTTCAGTTGCAAAAAGATTTTTAGGCCTGCTGACAAATACTCTTGCTGGCAGTTACCTTTTTGGTTAAGGTTCTGAAGTCTCTGTTTATCTTGGAGTCTAAGTGTTGGCTCTTTGAAGTTTGATGGAGGTAAGTATGGATTTTACCGGCAGAGCTTCCAGCGGCAGATGGAATTGAAGGTCTCTACCTAAGTTTCAGTGGTCCATTTATATGTTCTGCAAGTGGGTGTGTGTGTTGGTCATAACTAAACTTGCCCCTCTCCCTTGTCATTGGTCAAATTTCCATTCCTCACTTGATTGGGGAAGGAACTGTGAGTCAGAGTGATGTCATTTTATGGCTTGCAGATAGGACACTCCCCTGTCAGATTGCACATATTCTATATTTGATAACAAAAGACATATTTCACAGTTACACAGTTGTTTGAAATTACATATACATGGTGTGGCTGAATTTAGCCATGTATCTGTCCAAATCTGCTGTTTCTAAGAGCTTGCATTCAGAAATGGCAGATAATTGACTTTTTAACTGATTTTTCAATTTCTGACATTGACCCAACTTTACATACATGTGCGCAGGGAGTATGGACATTAACATACCACCGGTTCTAAAAACCTCTTAAACTGTGGGCAGAAAAATCACAAGAATTATGGTATCATTTATAAAATTTTCACATGTCCGCACCATGAGTTATTCATCTTTTTCTAAACAATATTCTGGCTACAAAGGGGTGTGGTTTCCCAGGTCACATGGTGGAAATACTGGTTTATCCAGTTCTGCCAAGCCAGCTTGCTCTCACAGGCAGTGCCCCTCCCAGCTTCTGCCAAGAGGAAGCTACATTTTACGACCGCTGTAATAAAACCTTTGCCTGAGTCAAGACAGGCTTTGTTCAGAGCTCCTGTAGAGCACAGGTAATTCAATTATCAGATAGATGGCATATCCTTAGTGTGGCCAGCAAAAGGCAGATAGGCCTGGGAACACAGTTGTGACTCAAGTTTCACTCCTGATGGGGGTAGTTGCCAGGCAGAATCAAGTTCCTTAAGCCAGACTTTCAGCTAACTGTCATGTTTTTTGTTGCTTTTTAAATTAACTTGCAATTTTACACATGCAGCTAGAATGCTGATTCTAAGTGCAAAACTATGACATTTCAACAGTTACAAAGGCATGTGACACCAAACATAGGTCACTCATTTAATCTAAACATTTTCGATTTTAGTGTCTTTAAATCCAGTGCAACTTAAACTGCTGACTCCATAGCAGTTTTGTTATAAGCATTGTTTTGGGCTCTTCATTTCCCAGATTTTGTAAGCACACAAAACCTCATTCTGCCAAATGTCTGCTGGTGTTCAGTGAATATTTTGCACATGTTGCAATGTTTGAAAATAGGCATTTTGAGCCTGCCTTCAGAGAAACACAGGGTGGTTTTAAAACGCAGGCTTTTGGATAGTGGTGAGTACTGGTACTGCACCCATTTTTGGGATTTAAGAAAATGAATTCCCAACAGTTATGGGTTTGCTTTTGGCAATTAGCATTGCCATTCCCAATGGTTTCAGACTACTGTGCGGGTAGTCCAATGGTGGTTTTAAAGCGCTTTGAAGCTAACCGGCGCTACTGTTTTTCCTTTGGCAACCCATTTCCCTCATGGCAACCCGGCCTTTCATTCTCGCACTGGTGGGTGGCAAGTGAGGCAACCATTTTGGTGTGCGCACAAACTGCGCAGCTTTCCTGGATTTCGGCGCACATGTGGGTTTTCCGCCATCTTGAATTTTCTAAGCCCACAGCACCAAATGTTGTAGCATGATAGCTTAAACGTGGGTCAGGACACCCAACAAGCCCCCCCACGCGACTGCACTTTGAATTTGAGTCGATGGGGAGTCGCGTGCCCAAGGGTTTTGACCCACACACCGGTCTGTCCGCATAATCTTCTTCCTACTCTGTAGATGGCACAGTTCAGCATCTTCTTCTCCATCCGGTACTGATCGATCGGTCCTCCTCGCCGGTCCTGATGGGAGTATTGGGCGGTACGCTGGGCCCATTGGATCTTCGTTCCCGGTCTCCGGATCGCCCTCCTTGGCCCGTCTTCAGGTTTTCTTTCTCCTAGGACGACAAAGGAAGAGCGGCAATACCTACTCATAGACGTTTTTCCACCACTGTTGAGATAGTGGGGCAGCATATGCATTTCATCATCACGAAACATTACATTCTTATTTTGAAAAAAAAAACAGTATAACTAAGAGACAGTTTCATGCAAATCACAATATTTTAGAGACTAGATGTGGTATGTTTTATGATTGGAACAGAATTAGTCTGAGACAGTACCCGCTAGGATTCCAGAGGATTCCTCCAGTTGTTGCAGAGCGTGCCTGGGATGGCAACACTTCAACTGGTTTATGTGTATCCACTTGTCTTCCCCCGCTGCCAAAGGACCTTTGGGGATGTGGATTTTGTAGGCCACAGGGGAGATCTTGTCGATGATCTCCAAGGGTCCTTTCCATGTAGGCAAAAATTTGCGCTGCTTGGCCTGGTTCCTTTGGAAGTTGTATAGATAGACCCGGTCTCCCACCTGATATTCCTTCCTGGAAGTTTTCAGGTCATAATGGGTCTTCATGCTATCAGCTGATCTTTCTAGATTCCGCTGAGCATAAGCAAAAGCATGTTGGAGGTGTTTCCTTAAATTCTCTACATACTCATGAGTAGTGGAGGCATTTATCAGTGTCTGCTCTTGGGTCCTGTAGAGCAAATGCTGAGGAAGCACCATCTTGCGCCCAGTCATCAACTCAAATGGTGACATTTTGGTTGCAGATGAAGGGGTAGATCTGATAGCCATTAGGACCAGAGGTAATCGGATATCCCAACTTGGCCCAGAATCTGCCACAAACTTCTTTAATATGCTCACAATGGTTCGGTTATACCTCTCTACTGCCCCAGAAGAAGCTGGTCTATAAGCAATATGCAGCTTTCTCTTGACCCCCAGTATCTCCCACATCTTTGTCATTACTTCACTGGTGAAGTGGCTACCTCTGTCTGACTCAATCCTTTGAGGTAGACCAAAACGGGAAAAGATGTGGTTAATCATCAAGGCAGCTGCAGTTTCTGCCTTGCAATTTGGGGCTGGGAGACATTCCACCCACTTGGTAAACAAGCATGTTACAGTCAACATGTACTTATTCCCCCTAGCCGAGCGAATCACAGGGCCTACAAAGTCGATTTGTAAATCTGACCATGGCAGTGTCAGCCCCCGCTTTTGGAGAGGCGCACGGTGCGTGAGGGATGATGGCTGAAATTGTGCACACACAAGACACCCCTTCAAGTATTGGTCGAGGTCCTGCCCCATGTGTGGCCAGTATGCAACCTCTCTTAAGATTTCCAATGTTGTGTGAAACCCCCTATGACCGGCGGTGGCCGCATCATGGGCGTGACTTAACATCAGGCTTCGGAATGAGGTAGGAACCACCCACTGATCGTGGCCAGCTTTGGATTTCCTTACCAGCAACCCGTCTTGGATTCTGAACATTTTTGGACATTTCATCAACACTCTTAGGTCCTCTTTCCCAGTGTAATCGGTATCCGTCAGGGGAAAGTTCTCAGGGTCCTCAAGGTGCTGGTAAAATTTACCAATTATTGGATCCCCCTTCTGAGCGGTAATCAAATCAGCATCAGGGGTCTCCTTGCTCCATTGTGCAATTGAAAGGTCGTTGTGAGCATTTGTCTGGGACCTAGTGATAGCAGTGACCTGGATTTCCCCCAACAGGGACTCAATCTCAATTAGATCCCCTTGGATGGCCCCGGTTTTGGCCAGCTGATCAGCTAAGTCATTTCCAGTTTTGTCTGGTCCCTCTACTTTGGAATGACCCTTGATCTTTTTCCAATAGATGGTCATCTCATTCGATGTGACCAGATCATCAATGTTTTGGATCAACTTCCCATGTTTCAAGGGTTTGTTGTTAGCACATAACATGCCTCTGGTTTTCCAATTAACCAGGTGCTCCACGAACCCGTTCCGTACATAATCCGAATCTGTGATTATGACCAGTTCGTGGAGTTGATGCTGGATAGCAGTGAGGATGGCCTGATGCACAGCCATCAATTCTGCCACCTGACTACTTCGGGGACCAATTTTGTATCCAGGGGAGGGTTCTGGGGACTCATTCACCCATGCATTCCCTACGCCGGCCACCAGTTCTTTCTCCCCGTTGTTGTCAACATGGTAAGAGCATCCATCCACATACACAGTGGGCATTCCCTCACACTTGTCCTCTTCAAAGACTTTGTGTGGGGAATTAAGGTATGCCTCCGTGTTGTCCTTGATTTTTAGACTTTCGTCCTCGAGACAGTTTTCTCTGGCACAATCATGCAAGTCAGCCAGACCTTGCGCGAGTGGACTCTTCTTGTTTTGGCCATATCGGACCTCCACAGGAAAGCCTTGCATTGACAGAATCCAGGAAGTAATTCGGGAATTACTCACATTTCCGGCCCGGATTCTGTCACTTTGGAGATATTGCAGAGGCTGGTGTGGAGTCTCCACTATAATGTGTTCCCCCTGGATGAACGGGTGGTAATTCTTCAATGCCCACACTGTTGCCAGGAGTGCCTTCTCACAATCATTGAATTTTTCCTCCACAGAGGATAAAGTTTTGCTCGCATAGGAGATTACCTTATTGACCTTGTCATGCTTTTGGTATAATACTGCCGTCAAGCACGTATTAGAGAACCCCGTCTCCAGGAAGAACTCCTTGTTTCTGACAGGGTAAGCTAGGCAAGGCGCTTGTGAGAGGCTTCTTTTGAGTTGTTTTACTGCCTCGGCTTGTTCTGGACCCCATTCCCACTTGACCCCCCCCTTCAGGAGATGAATCAGGGGTCTGGTGATCTCTGCGTAGCCCTCAATGAACTTTCTGCTGTAATTAGTCAGTCCAAGGAGGCTCCTTAGTTCCCGCAGAGTTGTGGGGTCTTTCAGTTTCTGAAGTGCTTCCACTTTCTTTTCCTGGGGACAGAGACCCTGAGGAGTAATCTCATGCCCCAAGAAATTAACACGGGTTCTACACCACTGTGCTTTCTGAAAGGAAAGTTTTGCTCCGGCGGCCCTCAACTGCGTCAGAACATAACGGATCTCCGCTATGTGTTCCTCTACAGATGAACTTTTGATGAGGACATCATCTACATAAGCCAGGTTACCCCTTGCACCCAAGTTGGGCATGGCCTTATGTAGGAAAATATTGAACTCATTACCGGAGTTGAGGTATCCGAAGGGAGTCCGGGTCCATGTATACTGCTGGCCCCCAAAGGTAAAAGCCAGTTTGTATTGGTCCTCCCTACTGACAGGCACGGTCCAGTATCCATTGGTCAGGTCTATTGCAGTGAATACCTGTGACCCCTGGATCTGGGCCAGCCCTTGGTCAATGTAGGGAAGAGGCCATCGGGAAGTATGGACCCGTTTGTTGAGCTCCCTGAGGTCGGCGCAGAGTCTCCACTGGCCGTTTGGCTTCAATATTCCCAGCACCGGATTATTGAAGGTGCTGTGGACTGGACGGATTATTCCCCGGGACTCAAGGTTCTTAATTATTTCAGTAAGGGACTCCATTGATGCGAGAGGCAAGCGATATTGCTTCACAAACACTGGAGTCATGCCAGGGTCCGTGGGGATTGTTGTTGTGTGGATGTCAGTGCGACCACAGTCATATGAGTCTACAAAGAGATCTTGGAAATCCAAGAAAACTTGTTTCAACTTTTGCTTTTGTTCCAGAGTCACACAGGCATCAGCTAGGTTGACTCTCTCTTCCACCATCTGCCTGAAGCCTGGAAAGACTTCTGGTTTGGCTATCTCCGCGGCCTCCTCCAGCTGGGTGGAGAAGTCCCTGGTCAGAGTGCTGATTTGGACCGGAGGCTTCAGGTGGGAAAGGCAGCCCTCATGCACCTGGAAAATCACCTCATCCCTCCTGAAGTCACAAGTCACATCTTCCTTACCATAAGGGCAGGAAGTGTACACCAGGAAGTTCCCCCCATGCCGGGTAAAAATCCTGTCTGGTGTTGTATTGTCATCACTGTCACTGTCAACGCAGTCCTTGGGGATTGGCCCTAACAGTTCGTTACCTAAATCAATGGAAAAATGTCGGTCATCAACCGCCATTCCAATAATGGTGCCTGCGGCTAGAGTAATACTCTTTAAGTCGCTGTTATCCACCTCTATTGGAATGGTGTCATGTTCTATGTTGACTAATGGAGTTGGGTTTACCCCCAACCCTTGCTGTTGGAGAGAAGCATTTAGATGTATGTAAGCATCAGGGTTTTTCAACTCTTGTCCCCTTTTGACTTTCACTTCCAGGGAGAATTGTCGGGTCCTTTCTGGGATGGTGACTTCCTCTTTAACCTGAATTTCAACTGCATAAGGTAGCAATTGAGCTGACCTAAATGCTTTTTCTGGATCATCAAAGCCCATAGGATTATCCGCTAATCGGGACCAAGCTTTGAAGTTTATTAGGTCCAAACTAATGGCAAAGCGATTGAGAATGTCACTGCCTAAGTAAAAGGCGGCAGGGACGTCTCGCACGACCCAACAATTATGGACTATGCTCTTGTTGCCAATGGAGATTTTGAGCATACACCTGCTTGGCAGGAGATGTTTGAAATTAGGTGCTTCCAGGTCCATTTCCCATTTGTCTATCTGTTTGAAGGTGGGAATGGCTGGATCCTTTGGGAGTTGGCGAAACATGGCTTCGCTGATGAAGCTCTTACCGTTGTTCACACACACTCGAGCGAGAACAGAGTCCTTCCCATCATTTAACTGAACAGGGATGAACAACTGCTCTCCAATTTGCTGAATATCAGCCAGGCTCTGAGCTGATTTCACATCTTTCTGGACTATAGGAGTGGAGTTTCTGATTGTGGATTAGTATAGAATCTCAGAGTGTTTCCTTCCAGCGTGGAGTACCACTTTAGACTGGAAGGAAGGTTGATTTTCAGAAATAGAGAGGACCCCCCATCACCAGTCTGTTGTCCTACTGCTATTACTGTCACGTCTGGAATTTGGCTATTCTGGAAGTGAAATTCTACTTGGTCAGATTTTTGTTCATCCATGTGGCAGGTGCCGTTTAAACTTACATGGTTGACACTCTGTTTTAATTTTATTGGTCGGCTAGTCTGGGTCCAGAGGACCTTGTTTACACAATCTATTAGGGGTGACAACCTTCTCAGGAGGTCATTCCCTAGTAAACAAGGGGTGCCCTCTTGGGTCACAACTATGACCGGGTGTTTCAACTTGTGTCGCCCAATTTTAATGTCCAAATCTGCCGTCCCCTCGACGGGAATTTCCTTCCCGTCAAAGTTCTGGAGTTGCCCAGGAAGAGAGGTGAGAGGAATTTGGTAATTCTCTCCCCTTCCTGCATTCAGTTCGTCAAAGGCCCTTCTGGACAGAAGGGTAGCTTGAGATCCAGTGTCCACCAGTGCCAAAATTGTACCCTGCCCCTGTACTTGTACCGGGACATAATATCTTCCCTCCTTCTCCTCAAGGGGGCACAGATAATGTACATTTTTGGACAACTGGTGGGCTAATTTTCTGGTTTTGGACATCGCTAGCGAAGAGATTTGGGCAGAATTCTGTGGAGAGCCATGGGAATCTGAAAGAAAAATTTGGCAACTGGAGATCAGAGCCATTGTGGGTTCCCCTGGTTCCGGTTCTGGGCCGCCCCCCCCTTTTTGGAGGCAGTCACCAGGATGGGTTTGAACCAGGGGATTTTCTTGCTGTTGGACCTGGGATGAGATGGTGGGCGGCGGTAGCTCACTCTCCACATCTCCCCAGTCTGGATTTGCATCCCTAGGGACCCATTTTTCTTTGGGAGGAGTTCCCCCCTCTCTGAAGGAGAAGATCCTTTTCCCAGGATCCTCTGAGGATCCCTCTCCCTCAAATTGGAAGAGCTGTACCTCCTCCTCAAACTGAGTCTGTTTGGGTCTTTTGTTTCTCCTACCCCCCCTCTGCTCCTTAGGAGGCAGACTTTCAGGGGCAAGAGATTTTGTTTCCGGTTCCTGGGTTTCCAGGGGCTGTTTACAAGTGAGGAAGGAAGCTTCCTCCAAGGCTTTACACCCCCCTTCCCTTTGTGCCTCCTCCCTGGGAACCGGTGAGTTATCGGGGTGCTGCCCCCGTCATTGTTCTGGAGCACCAGGTCCAGAGTTGGGTGCGTTCTGTGCCGGCACGCCCATCTGAGGGTTCTGCTGAGCCCTCAGTATGTGACCCAGATCCCGCGCCATGTTTTGAACCTGGCGCTCTAACTGGGAAACCCGCTCAGGCTGATACGGGGCCCTGTTTTCTCCCCTGGGCTGATCCCGGGAAGGGTAGCTGTCCCTCCTTTGGTAATACCCCGGGTTGGGAAGATTTGGGTACCCCTCCACCCTTGGCCTCCCCTCTCCCGGATTCAGTGGTCTGGGCTCAGGGAATTGGGGAAAGAAGGATGGATGGTTTTGGGGCTGAAAGTCGGGTGGATACCTGGGGAAAAAGTTCTGCCCAGGGTTTGGTAAATTTCTGCCCTCCTGTGGGAAGTTTGGAGGGAAGTTCCCTGGGTTCGGTGCTCGGTTGGATCCCCCCCCTTGGGCTGGGGAAGTCCACACATAACCCAGGATGGGTCGATTTCCCTTGTAACGGGGACTTACATAATCAGGAGAGCGAGGGACCCCATTTGTGGGGCTGCCTCCTTGGTTCCCTATCTGTGACTGGCCCGAGGACCTTCTGGGCCTAGCATTATTAGGTGCAGGTAGGTTTTTAGGCCCCCCCATCTCCAAATCCAAAACGGGGGCGACCTTTACCTCTGCCACCTTGGCAGCAGCAGGGGTGCTGTTGGCTTTGGGGTTTTTCTGGGCATTACTTTTGCTATCTACCGGTTTCTGCACCTCATAGATCCGGGTAGCCTGTTCAATGACCCAGTCTAAAGATCTTTTCTCGTGAAAATCCCTCACAAGCTGGGTCATGATATATTTGGGCAAGGCATGGAAAAACGTATTAATGAATTCTCTGCTATCCGTGCGCACCCTTCTTGTGGTCTGTGCAAAAGCATGCTTTAACTCCTGCACACATTCTTGTGGGGCCTGATCCTCCCCACATTGCAAATTGTAGGCTGCCTTGCGAGCCTCTTGAGGATTTCTGTGAACAGAAAAATGTTTCAGGATGGCCGCCTTATAGGTGGACCATCTTAAATGATTTTGGTCCTCCAGCCCCGCAAAGAAACTGGAGTATTCTGGGGAGAAGGTCCACTTTACATATTGAATACAGCTTTGGCTGTCCTTCAAATGGAAAGTCTCCATCATTTGCTCAAACAGCTCTAAGTGCTCCCAAACAGAATACTTAGCGTTCTTATGGTAAGGCGTGATGACGCTCCTGATTGCCTTAATCTGTTTTAAGGGGTCCTTTAGCAAGGCCCTTTTTGCCTTATTGGCCTTTTTAGTTCGGGTAACCCTTGTCCATTCGTCCTCGGACTCAGAGGCACTGCTCCCGGAGGTTCCCGTCTGTTCTTCCAGGTTTTCCCGGATTCTGCGAGCCTGGGAATGGCTGGCAGAATGTGGGGACCTGGTCTCCTGTGTCCTGCGCAGTTCAGAGGAGTCTTCAGATTCCTCCTTGCTGCCAGGATTTGATGGGTACCCCCTCCACTGACCTAACTGGGCAGAGGTTTTCAGGATGCCCTTAATGGGCCTACTCTCCTGGGGTTCCCCACTGAACTGTACTGTACTTGGGTGCCCATACCCGGATGCCCACCCCTCCATTCCTGGGTGGTACTGGCCTATGAGCCCCATGCTTCTGGCTGGATAGTAATCTGCCATCCCTGTGGTCCTGTGCTCACGTGCGCCAGGGGACATGGGGGTGGCAGAGTCCAGGGACTGAGAGGTATGAGGGCCTCTGGTACTAGGGCTCCTGAGGTTATGCTCCGGAGTTTCCATTTCCCAGCGAACCTCATCTCTATCCGCCCCTGCTCCCTGTTGCAATGCAAGAGCCTGCATTTGTGCCTTCAGTTCCTCAGTTAAGGCATTACTGGACTCTATCAGTCTCTCCTGCATCGCTACCTGTTGCTGGAGCCTCTCATTGTGCTGGCAGAGAGTCTCATTTTCCCTCTGTGCTTCCTGGTTGGTCCTGGAGAACTGGGCCAGTCTTTGCTGCAGGAGGGTTACCTCCTGAGCTGTGTCCCTATTGGCCTGCTCCTTTCTTGCTAGAGCATCCTCCACCCTCCTGGTGTGCTCTAACAAGTTCTGGTGTTCTTTTTGGAGGTCACCCAGTCCCTGGTGGGCCAGGTGATTTTCTTCCATTTTCCTTTTTAAGTGGCAGACTTCCTGGCCTAAAGTGTCTCTTTCCTGACTAAGAGCCTGCATCTGCGCCGCCAGGTCGTCCCTTTGCCTTTGGAAGGCGCTGGCTTTCTGGCGCTCCTGATCAAACTCTGCCTGGGTATCCAGGTCTTTCAGGATCAGTTTATTGCTCTCCTCTTTCTCTCTGTCTAGTTGGATTTGCAGGGTGGCTACCTGCTCTGTGCATGCCCTGTTGAAATTGATCTGTTGCTCCAGCTTTTTCTGGCTCTGCAGTAGGGAGTTCAAACTGTCTTGGTGCTCCTTCTGCAAGGCCAGAAATCTGGTATCCTGGTCTGTCTTTTCCTGTTGTAGGATGCCCATATCCTCTTTTATTTTAATGATATATTGCCTACTATCATTTTCTGACTCCTGGCTCCTCTGCAGCCTCTGCTCAGAAGAGGCCAGATCAGATTGGACCTTCTCTAACGCCATCTGTTGCCTATTTGCCAGATTTTGGCTTTCAGCACATCTATCCTGCATGTCTCCCATATATAGGTACAGGTATGCCGCTATCCTAACAATCTTGTCGTGTTCATCTTTGGCCTTAGGGGCCATGTATAGTTCACTCAGGGCCACATGTAATGGACCCTGATCTCTATATATATCTGACCCTGTTTCAGTGACCTGTTGCGTGATGGCCTGCAACCAGACTGTTTGGTCCTGGTGAGTCCACTCACCTCTCACAAATAACTTATGTAAGAAGTGCTCTCTGGCTATTTTCATGTCTACTAAGGTCGTCATTCTAGAGATTGGTCTCTGTCCTGACTTACAGAAGTTAGTATTTTATTTTTGCAGAACAGAACTTTTCTTGGAGTGTCCCTTTAAGGAGTGCTTTACAGCGTAACACAGCGTGGTGATCCAACCGGATATGTGTATCTGGTCAGCTGGCACGCTGTATTAATCTGCACAAGTGGTATTCTAACCCAGACGTCCGGCACGAGCCCCCAATTTGTAAGAGGATTCAATTCAACACTACAGCTAAGTCAACGCCTAGTCTAGAATACTGAATGAAAACCCTTATTGATATACCTTTATGTCCAGTTCATGCGTTCTGGATGACTACCCCTATATAACACCCCTCTCTTGGAATCCTCCTGACCCCACTGAGCCAAGAAGTAGTTCTGTTTTGCAAGTTTAAAGGTTTATTTGATAACTTAAACAATATATATTATATCACGCTTTATAATAAATTAATAATTGAATAGCACACTTAATCTGATATGATAAAGATTAACAACGGAGAATCTGCACCAACACGCTTCTCTATAATCAATAAGGAGTTGACATGAAATGGATAAGGTAGCACACAGGTGAATAGGAACAAAAGAAGAAGGTGGTACAGAATGCTTTATGTAAGCTCAGGTGGATGCAATCTTCAATGAATGCAGTACAGAAAATACTCAATATGACTTCAACCAAACAATGTAATCACTTTTCTCTGGCTATTCACTCCCCCCCTCTTTATGCAATGCAAGGAAATGGGAGGAAAACACACAGTTCTCAGAAATGCAATCAAATGTGATTCAGTTCACCGCAGCAAGCTTAGACAACAGAAGTTTAAAACACAGGCAAAATGCTTTGATATGTGCTGGCAATTCAGTGAAAAGTATGCTAAAATGCTTTTAATTCCCTTTCAGAGGTTCAGGGTGAGTGATATCTAGTTAATATTAGCTCAGGCTCACTCTTGCAATGATTCAGGGATAGTTTTTATGAGGCAAACGATTTTCTGGCAAATGGAAGGCAAGCAGCAGCTGATTTTACATGTGGAGAAATTTGCAAATCGCGGTAAAATTCGCGGATGCGTGTTCCGCGATTGCGGTAAAACTATAGGGGGTAGGAATGCGGTTCTAGGTTCGTAGGAAAGGCACGATTCTAAGCTTTCAGATGAAAGTTATTGCAAGTCTCTAGCACAAACGGTTGCGGAGATATGAGTGATTAAATAACGGTCGTTTTTCAGATTTGAAATTTTAAAGTTCAAAAAGACACGTGCAGCTTGCAACTAGAAAATGACAAGTGACAGCTTTGCAAATGGCAGGTGACAGTTAGGAGACAGTTCTACTTAGATTAAAATAGGATTGAATTATATTATTTTAACTAAGAGATTGGTTCTGCACAGTTTTGCTATGTACTCACACTATATTCTTGAGTGAAATGGGCCTCGCCATGGATCTGGTCAGGTTTTAGACGGGACTCTGGTCTCTGCACTTCACAGTGATCTGGGTCTGCTCTCTCTCTGGATCTCTGGTCTGGGTCTCTAGTTCTGGATAGATTGAAGTCTCTAGTTTGGCTCTCTGGAGGTTTGATGGAGGTAAAGTATGGATTTTTCCGGCAGAGCTTCCAGCGGCAGATGGATTTGAAAGTCTCTACCTAAGTTTCAGTGGTCCATTTATATGTTCTGCAAGTGGGTGTGTGTGTTGGTCATAACTAAACTTGCCCCTCTCCCTTGTCATTGGTCAAATTTCCATTCCTCACTTGATTGGGGAAGGAACTGTGAGTCAGAGTGATGTCATTTTATGGCTTGCAGATAGGACACTCCCCTGTCAGATTGCACATATTCTATATTTGATAACAAAAGACATATTTCACAGTTACACAGTTGTTTGAAATTACATATACATGGTGTGGCTGAATTTAGCCATGTATCTGTCCAAATCTGCTGTTTCTAAGAGCTTGCATTCAGAAATGGCAGATAATTGACTTTTTAACTGATTTTTCAATTTCTGACATTGACCCAACTTTACATACATGTGCGCAGGGAGTATGGACATTAACATACCACCGGTTCTAAAAACCTCTTAAACTGTGGGCAGAAAAATCACAAGAATTATGGTATCATTTATAAAATTTTCACATGTCCGCACCATGAGTTATTCATCTTTTTCTAAACAATATTCTGGCTACAAAGGGGTGTGGTTTCCCAGGTCACATGGTGGAAATACTGGTTTATCCAGTTCTGCCAAGCCAGCTTGCTCTCACAGGCAGTGCCCCTCCCAGCTTCTGCCAAGAGGAAGCTACATTTTACGACCGCTGTAATAAAACCTTTGCCTGAGTCAAGACAGGCTTTGTTCAGAGCTCCTGTAGAGCACAGGTAATTCAATTATCAGATAGATGGCATATCCTTAGTGTGGCCAGCAAAAGGCAGATAGGCCTGGGAACACAGTTGTGACTCAAGTTTCACTCCTGATGGGGGTAGTTGCCAGGCAGAATCAAGTTCCTTAAGCCAGACTTTCAGCTAACTGTCATGTTTTTTGTTGCTTTTTAAATTAACTTGCAATTTTACACATGCAGCTAGAATGCTGATTCTAAGTGCAAAACTATGACATTTCAACAGTTACAAAGGCATGTGACACCAAACATAGGTCACTCATTTAATCTAAACATTTTCGATTTTAGTGTCTTTAAATCCAGTGCAACTTAAACTGCTGACTCCATAGCAGTTTTGTTATAAGCATTGTTTTGGGCTCTTCATTTCCCAGATTTTGTAAGCACACAAAACCTCATTCTGCCAAATGTCTGCTGGTGTTCAGTGAATATTTTGCACATGTTGCAATGTTTGAAAATAGGCATTTTGAGCCTGCCTTCAGAGAAACACAGGGTGGTTTTAAAACGCCGGCTTTTGGATAGTGGTGAGTACTGGTACTGCACCCATTTTTGGGATTTAAGAAAATGAATTCCCAACAGTTATGGGTTTGCTTTTGGCAATTAGCATTGCCATTCCCAATGGTTTCAGACTACTGTGCGGGTAGTCCAATGGTGGTTTTAAAGCGCTTTGAAGCTAACCGGCGCTACTGTTTTTCCTTTGGCAACGCATTTCCCTCATGGCAACCCGGCCTTTCATTCTCGCACTGGTGGGTGGCAAGTGAGGCAACCATTTTGGTGTGCGCACAAACTGCGCAGCTTTCCTGGATTTCGGCGCACATGTGGGTTTTCCGCCATCTTGAATTTTCTAAGCCCACAGCACCAAATGTTGTAGCATGATAGCTTAAACGTGGGTCAGGACACCCAACATATGAGATCTTCTAGGGATGTTAGCCAAACTCTGAGCGGCCACATTCTTTATCACTTGCAGCCATGCAACCTCATATGATGGTGCACAGGCAAGCAGTGCGTTGCCATAGTCAAGTTTGCTCCTGATGGTAGCCCTGGCTACAGTAGCAGTGCTGGATTCAGCGATAAATGGTCAGATCTGGTGAAGCAGGTGACAAAAGTAGCGACTATAGCTAACAGTGGCTGTGACCTGGGCAGCCATGTTCATCTCAGTGCTGAGCTAGATGCCAAGGCATTTGGCTTTCCTTAATATAGGAATGGAATAGGTATGGATAGACATGAAGTCATAGTTGCCTAATGATGCTGCGTGATGCAAGAAGAAGTAATTCTTTATTTTGATTACTCAAACATAGCCAGTCGTCTCTCATCCATACACTGATGACATTGAATTTGTTGTTTATATGATTGGTGTCCTTGACTATATCACCCAATAATATAAACACTAGCTGGGTATTATCGGTGTAGTTTTGAAACTGGACTTTGCTGTTGTGCAGAAGATCGGGATGAGGTTTTATATATAGATTAAAAATGAGGGGAGAAAGACATACTCCCTGGGGGACTCCCTGCGTGATTGATTGGAGATAAGATGAATATTGGCCCAACACCACTGTGGCAGACCTTCCTCTTAAGAAGGAGCTAATATAGTTGATGGTGAGTTGATCAGGATTAAGATCTTGTGGTGATTGCGACAGTGGGATGTCATGATCAAGCACGTCAAATGCTGCTGAATGACCTAAGAACATCAGGAGGCCAGCTTTGCCCTCGCCCATGTTCTCAAATATGCCAGACTGATTATCCGACATGGAGGTTTCTGTGCTGTGTGCTGGTCAAAACCCAACTGGTACCTCGTAGGTTGTGAGTAGTGACAAAATGCTGTAGCTGTAAATAAACAATTCTGTCCAGGATTTTAAGAAAGAAGCTGACGTTTGTAATAGGCCAATAGTTACCATGGTCAGAAGGCTTTAGAGAAGCTTTCTTTAGGATTGTGGCAATGCAGGTCTCTTTCACAGAATCCAGTATAAGACCAGTAGAAAAAGACTCATTTACAATACTAGCAATGGCTTGCGCTAACAATGGGGCACATTTGTTAATAACTTTGCCATGGCTCACATCGTTGACTCACTTTGTGTCTTTGAGCTCTTGGATAACTTTAGAGACTTCATCGAAGGACACAGAGGAAAAAGTGATCTGCAGAATTATGATGTTTGCGGCTCTCAGGGGCCCAGGAGAGAGCCCCAGGGAGTCAGAAGGAGCATCAGAAGGCCGTTTCTTATCCCTGATCTTGGTGACTTTTTGATCGAAGTGGGCCATGAGTTTATTTTACGAGACAGTCAAAGCAGGGGGGCTAGTAGTTATACAATGGCCTTTGTCAAGGGTGCGTAATAGGCTTCTTTGGTAGCATTTTTTGATGAGGAGATTTTGCTGAGATCAAGCTCCTTCTCACAGGAAAGAAGAGCTAATCTATATTGAGCTTGGTCCAGACTTACACCATTTACTTTCCGCTTTATATCTGGGGGATGTAAAGATTTCTAATGGTGAGACAGGCAGCTGCTGGATTATTTTGCTGAGCTCTGACAGTTTTAGGCTTACACAGAGAGACAGCTTCCAGGGCTGACTGTAATACGGTGTGGTACAGATGAACCTTTTGTTCCAGAGGTTTCCCGTAAAAGGAATCCTCTAACATTGGGTTGAGCATGGGGGCAATAGCTTGATAAGTGATTTTAATGAAGTTGCAACATAAAAAAATATACGAGGACCGACGCGTCTGACTGAGTAATCTATCACGTAACACTACGCAGGGATCGAACCCATGACATGAATACAAGAACTTTACCATTGACCAATTATGGATGATTATGCCTGATTTGATGAAGGCAAACCAGCTAAAACACATGTCATCAAGAAGGGTTGTTTGATATTTGAGAAAATGAAAAATTACAAGTTCTAATAACTTGGCGCAAGTCTTCAGGATTTTCCCTTTACCTGTTTACTACGGGGGTTTGTGACTTTCCCTCCACCCACTCCGGTGAGACGTGACAACTCTTTAATCAGTTCAACTATCAGCAAATATTTAAATCAACACAAGAATACTAGGGATTGATCAGTGTCGCCAGCCCAAGACCAGTCTTAGTGGAAGCCAATTCTACGTTTTTTTGAAAAATAAACACTTGTTCTTTTAATTGATTGGGTTTTTACTATTAAATCTGGATTATATAGGTTATGGCCATCTTACTGGGAATTTCACTAGGAGCTTGCTGGGGAAGGTGCCTTTCTGCCTTACTGCAGGCTTAAGGGAGCCCTTTTTTTCTTATTAGGTATGGGCTCAAATCACAACAGATGGAATCCGCACCCCTGTGGAGGGCTTGAAAAGAGTTACACATATCTATTTTATTTTTTTATTGTATTGTTCCTTTATAACACGCTTAATTCCAATGAGAGGGATCTAAGCGCGGGAATGGTATTCAAACCTGTGTTGCACTGCGTTGTCTTGCTGCCAAGACAAACACGTTACCCCTGATCTATCCATCCTCCCAGAATGTTTATCCGTTCCCTCACTGTCCCAGGACTCAGAAATAACAAAAGTGTACACTGGACCCAGTGGCAGTGTGCCACTGTGTACTAACCCTCTCACAAAAACACACATCACAAACTGAGACAAATCCTGGGAGTCTGTGTGATGGAACCAAGCCACCTACAACCAGGTCCAGTATAAGCAGTTCTGCATGTGCAAGACTTGCAATGTGATCTGTATTACCAATCATTCCTGGGAATGACTTGTGAAATTTGCCTCGGTGCCAAGAACGCTATTGAATACACGATCAAGCCAGTCTCATCAGCTTGCTCCAAACAACCCTTGGGTGTCAGCCTCCATTATTTTTCAACCCATTGGAGGACCTTGGACCTTGGTTTCCAAAAACCTGATATCTGCGAGCTTGCCCACTGTATCTTTGTACTTGTACTTAAGAGGTAAGCTCATTTTCATGACTTTCCAACCATAAGGGCGCTGGAACTTGAGTTGGTCTCAGCTCATTGATCCTCACATGGACCTGTGAACTCAAAGACCTGGGAATATTGAGCGTACTTTAAAGATAAAGGGATGAGGTCTGTCGGGTCATTTGTACAGTCTAAGCATGCTGAAGCTGTGCAGTGTTCAAAGTAGTCAGGTCAGTTCTACAGTGTAAAGAGCATTCAGTTCTAAGGGCAACAGGGGGGAAACAATGGCTTCTGTCGATCACTAATCAATCACTACTGTAATACCAGGAAACGTCCAAAATGACCGAGAATAAAAGCCTGAATTCGAAAATTCTGAACGCCCCAAAGGTTCGACCAAATCATGCATTCAGTGCTGGGGGCTGCAGGGATGTCCCCCGGACTCTTACTCACTATATGGTGAACGTGGATTGCGGGGTGTCCCTCGCAGCCGGCCACAAAAAAAAACAAAACAAGGAAAGGACCCTGCGGCGCAGGTTCCCGATCACAGAAGTGAAAAGGAACAGGTATTGCAGGGACAGAGCGAGTCGACGGCCGCTGCAAGGTAAGTAGGGGGTTGTGTCGGGAGACGGGGTGTGGGTCGGGGCGGGGGCCAAATCGGGAATGTTCAGGGGAGAAAAGACCGAAGGTTATTTCAGAAAAATAATCTTCAGTCTTTTCTCCCTTGAACATTTCCATATCAACACCGATCGTAATACCTTTGTCCATGTTGCTGGATATTCCTTTTGCATCACTTGTCTGAGCCTTCATGTGCCTCTCAAAATAAGCCGGATGGCGACCCCTTTCCTATTCCCTTGTTGAATAACTCTGGTTTCCGGTACTGGAAGGTGTAACCATGGGGAATGTGGAACTCTTTAATATGACCAGGTAATACCAGGACATGAAATGCCATTGAGGTATGGAGACAATGTTGACATCGGGAAACATGAATGGCACAGGAAAACGGGTCATGGCTACCTATTCAGCATCTTCCAGCGACGTGGCAACCGAAACTCAAAAAGGACATGCAGACATCAGCAACCACATAAGAAATAAAGTATCAAAGAGACGGCAGGCAATTGCTGAAGCAGTAACACGCTCGCGCCCATTCACATACATGTCTCAGGACCAGCTTCAGATATCTATTTAGTTACTGAACAGGGTTTTGTTGAGGTGGCACCCTCGCCTCACTCTGCAAAATAGTTTGCTAAGGTTATTGTTTACACAATGCCACTTTCACACTTATTAATCCTTCCAGAAGGAGTCAATGTCTATTTCAGCATCTACCTGGGGCAGTGTTCCTGTCATGTATGTCATATTATGATTGCTTTTTCTTCCCAGAGATTGCAGATATAGTTTGAGTGAAGCTCAGGGTCCACTGAGTCCTTTCCGCTTGATTTGGACAGGTTTCAAAGATTTTGTTTATGTTTTGTGAGACCTCTTCAAACCATGAATCCAGTCGGTCATTGTGTTTCCATGTTCTTTTGAGGTTTTGTAACTTCAGTGAGTGCTGCTGCCCTGATGTGTATTTTATATTTGCATTTCTGATGGCCATTTTACCTCTTCTGGTAGTTCTCTAATGTGCCAGTTCGTTATTTCCTATGCTGAGCGCATTCGTCTGTTCAGTCCACTTCTTCATTTCAGCCTTTGTTCATTTATTTGATCATGTAGTTCCACTAGCCTTCTGATGAGCTTTTCATTAAATGGCACTGACCGGTGACAGCAGACCAATGAGGACGAATTTAGTCTTGGATGGGTTTGGTTTGAGGTAGGCAGTCGACATCCAGGACTGGATGATGGCTAGCTAATTACAGAGACGAAATATGTCCTGCACTATTTACTCTCATGTACAACCCAGAATCATCTGCATATTAGTGGATGGCTATATTAGGATCTTTGAGGAGAGTGGCCAGAGGCTCCATGTAAAGGTTCAAAAGGATTGATGAGAGGACAGAGCCTTGGGGGACTCCTGAGGAGACCTGGAATTGGTTAGACTGCAAAAAGGTATCCCATCCTGTCAGCCAGGAGGGAGAGAAGGATGCAGTGATTGACGGTGTCGAATGCAGCCGAGAGGTCAGGGAGCATAAGGAGGCATGGTTCACCCTTATCACCCTTATCCATGATTTGGAGAGCATCCTCTACCACCTGAATGGTGGCTATATTGATGCTACACTTTAGGTGGAACCCTGACTCATAGTCATTTAGGAGGTGGAGCTGTTCGATTCTGGTGAGTAGTCGTGTAGCAACTAGAATTTGCCAATAATGGGGAGGTGCGTAATGGGCCTGTAGTTGGCCAGGTTGTCTGGATCTAGGATTATATTTTTCAAAAGAGATTAATTGTTTGTTGGAGGCTAACTCAGGGGTGTACCATGTGGCGGATGGTGTGGTCTTAGCCTTGTTGGATTTTAGGAGGGCATGAGTGTCGACCAGTTTCATAGCAGATTTGCTGAATAAATCCAGGAGGCCAGAGACATTCTCTGTGGTGGGGAACTCTGCAAAGTTTGCATCTACCTCATTCACCAGGAAGGTTTTCAATGAGCGGCATTGAGTGAGGGGGGTTTTAGCCTGACCTTTGTGAGTCATAGTCGAGGGGGTGATTGATAATGAGATGGCACCGTGGTCAGTCAAGTGCAGTGGGATAGGGCCTGCACAGGTGTATGATGTTAAGCCTAAGTCTATCGTGTTACCTTTGTCGTGTGTGCGGAAGAGCACAATTTGCTTAAAGGCTAAGCGAAAAGCATTCTTCCAGTGTGGTTGTCAGCCTGTGAATTGGGGACATTAAAATCACAGAGAAAGACATTATTTGAATGTGCTAATTTGGCAGAGGAGAGTAATTTGGAGATGTCTGCAATGAAAGAGTCACTGCTGTGAGGTGGTCTGTAGATGAGGTGGAAGGTGATGGATTCCTTGTGCGATAGAGGGAGCCGGTAAACAAGTGATTCAAATGAAGGAGAAGAGGGGATGATGGAGTATGGCCAATCGCTGCTGTGTAACATTGCTGCTTTGCCTCTTGCCCTTCCTGGTGGTCGGCATGTTGAATGCAGTAGCCTTGGGGTAGGAGGATGTTGAAAACGTGTGGGGAGGATGGGGTAAACCATGTTTCAGTGATGAACAGATCATCAAGGGTGTTTTATGAGATGCAGTCAGCAATCTCAGCAGCGCAAGCAACTGCTGAATGAACATTGATAAACATGAGAGTATGTGTGCATGTTGTCTGTGGATGTTGGATGGGGGCAAAGGCAATATTGATGTGGCTTGCAAGGGTAGCTTGCCGGGTCTGCCCAGGGCACTTAGCCTTTCAAACCCTAGTGAGAGTGGGGATGTGATGCCGAGGGAGGAGACACATGGTGATGTCTTTCGATGAGTAGAAGTAGTAGCGATTACTTTGTAGGTGAAATGCAAGATAGTGGGTCTGGCACTTGGCCCTATCTTAGAAAAACAGGCCCACACAGGTGAGGTCATTGTCTTTGCACAAACTTTGCTGGGGACACCAATTATGAGGATGCTTAAGGAGGACTGGTGGGCGGAGTAACTGAGTGGAAGGGCCTGGTGGCATGACCAGCAGCCTACTCAATGCTGTCTGTGTGGTGCTGGCCTACAGTCCTTAGGTAGAGGCTTGGAGGCGGGAAAACTGGAGGTGGACAGAGTAACTGAGTGCAGGCCCTGGTCACATGACCTCCTGGAGCTGGCCTAAAGTCCTTAAGTAGAGGCTTGGAAGGCGCACAAATTGGAGGTGGACAGAGCAACTGAGTGGTGGGGCCTGGTCACGTGACTAGCAGCCTATTCAATGCTGTCTGTGTGGTGCTGGCCTACAGTCCTTAGGTAGAGGCTTGGAGGCGGTAAAACTGGAGGTGGACAGAGCAACTGAGTGGCAGGCCCTGGTCACGTGACCTGCAGCCTACTCAATGCTGTTTGCCTGGAGCTGGCCTACAGTCCTTAAGTAGAGGCTTGGAAGGTGCACAAATTGGAGGTGGACAGAGCAACTGAGTGGCGGGGCCTGGTCACGTGACTAGCAGCCTATTCAATGCTGTCTGTGTGGTGCTGGCCTACCGTCTTTAGGTAGAGGCTTGGAGGCGGGAAAACTGGAGGTGGACAGAGCAACTGAGTGGCAGGGCCTGTTCACGTGACCTGCAGCCTACTCAATGCTTTCTGCCTGGAGCTGGCCTACAGTCCTTAAGTAGAGGCTTGGAAGGCGCACAAATTGGAGATGGACAGTGCAACTGAGTGGCGGGGCCTGGTCACCTGACAGCAGCCTATTCAATGCTTTCTGCCTGGAGCTGGCCTTCTGTCCTTAAGTAGAGGCTTGGAAGGCGCACAAATTGGAGATGGACAGAAAAACTGAGTGGCGGAGCCTGGTCACGTGACCAGCATCCTACTCAATGCTTTCTGTGTGGTGCTGGCCAACGGTCCTTAGGTGGAGGCTTGGAAGACGCAAAAACTAGAGGTGGACTGAGCAACTGAGTGGCAGGGCCATATCATATGACCTGCAGCCAACTCAATGCTGTCTGCCAGGATCTGGCCGGCAGTCCTTAAGTAGAGGCATGAAAGGCACGAAACTGGAGGTGAGCCGAGCAACTGGATGGCAGTGACTATAAACCCATTTCACAACCATTCCAGGAGTCTGTGAGGGGGTATTCCCTGACTCTATTGTGGGGGGTACCCACATTGAAACAGTAATTCTAGGACCTCATGAAAGCACCATGTGCTGCCCCAGCCCTACTTATCCCAAATAATGGAACACATGTTCTGTTGTACTTTAATGATTAAACGGGCAGCAAGTGGATTGCTGCTACAGAGGCACCCCAAAACAAGTGGTTTACTTCAGGTGAGGAGAAATGTTTTAACAAATGTAAAAATATGGGTCGAGAGGTGTTCAACATTTAACAATTCAGCTCTACTCCTGGCCCTAGCAGAAGTCTTTAATCTTCATGACTGCTCGGAGGTAGTAAGTACTGCTATCATGGTTGAGATGTACCTCACAGACAATGTATTGTCTGATGCAATAAATGTGTTTATCAATGAATCCTCAATGAGATTAAAGGAGGATGGGTCATTGCCAGCATGGCATGCAGTATGCAGTAGTGAACGGGCCTCTTCTGGTCCAAGACGCAAAGCAACCCCTCTTGGAAATACTGGAACATCACTAGCTGCCACAGCCATGCAGGTGGCAGAATGTCTGCCAGTGACAAGTGCTTGTATATTTGAAAATTGTGAAGTTATCATTTACACAGGCAGTAGATATGCCTTTGGGGGTTGTCATTGTTTTGCAGTGTTGTGGAGGGAGAGGGGCTTCCTTACCTCTGCCAGCTCACCAATTAATAATGCCTCTTATTTACTGCCCTTCCTGAAGCCTTATTGCCACCCACGAAAGTAGTCCATGTTGTTAAGGACGAAATGCCTTCCTAAATCAACAACCAATGGTATGTGTGAATGCTGGTAGCAAAAAGGACATTGGGCATTTCTTGCTCACTTTGCTAATGAGATAATACAGATATAGTTTACAGCATTAGGTACTGAAAAGAAGTCCCAATTACCGCCAGCCCAGTAGTAAAGAGGAGATAAATGAGGAGATGGGTGTGAAATTGTCTAAAATGTTTGCCCAAACACAGTTGCCTTGGCCAGATTCCCTCCAACCTGCACTCATGTACAAGAGGGGATCGGCCAACATAACGTTCACTTTTTTGCCCTCATGAAATAATTATGGCCCGGCCAATGTGAATCCCTTCTTCTGCACCTACCCCACATGCAACCCCACCAGTTTGGCTCTGTAAGATAGTAAGGTTCTAGATTAGTGCCAGGTAATCATCAGCTTGTCTCAGCTGGATCCAAACAGAGGTACATGAGCGCCAGAAGCACCAGAGTGGAAGAGTCACGACATCCATGAATGATCTCTCATCTACATCAGAGACCCTTCTGGAAAAACTGGTCTACAGTGTAGGTGGAAGGGATCACACTTTAGTCCTCCTCACTACCAACACATCTATTAAGTTTAAGAACCGAAGGACCTTGGCCAGTCTCTGGTTTGATTTTCTCCACAATTGTAATGGTGGGAACCATGAGATTAGCTCATCTATGTGAGGTGGTGGCATTCCATGCAAAATCTGAAACACTGCGTTTAGCACCATGGCCTCCAGCAGTATCCAGGAGAGCTTTCTAGGGATCAGAGTTATGTGAGTTCTTTTCGATGTCTTAGTCACTATTGGGGCAGCATTGTTCAGAATGACCCACCTTTCCATTTAGTCCTGTGTATAAAACATTGCAATCGTCTAGTCTTGCACAGATTATTGATCGGCTGCGGCTGCACATTTCTGTTTTTATAGAAAGGATTTGTACATCGGATGAACATTTCACTAATGAATTTACAAGGAGACATGGACAGGTTAAAGTCAGATAATATTGCAAGAGATTTGACCTTGTCCGCCGTTTTAATACATTCATGAGGCAGCCATGAGTGTGAACGGCAAGATGTAAATTCTGGTCTTCAACTCAAAGATACTCTGTTTTTGTTTGATTGAGTTTAAGAAAATGTGACTTTTCAATCTTTCAATCAACATAATTAACAGTAAATCTTTAAAATCAATTTCACCATACCTTGGAGTTATTTAATAACTGCTATATATGATTTAAGAGAAGTCATCAATTAGCTGCTAGTCTCACAAATACGCATTCCTAGGTTACTTCCTCCATTAACCACATAAACAGTTACATCCGTACATCCCAGGACAGGAAGCAGTCATGGATAGTTTGCTACAGAGGCATGAAAACCAAGAAGGAAAATTGTAATAGTGTGCTAGGTAGGGCCGGTAAATTTGCAATTTAGCCACCTGTAATTAGGTCTGCAGACATGTCTAGAATGTAAACCGGTTATCATGGAAAATGTATTGCCAGGGGAGGTGGATGTCTCCTGCGTTGACACCAGCATTGTAGAAGATTCTAGGTTCGGGTGGTTGGGGAAAATATTCAGTGGTGCGAATTAGCGTTAGCGATCAAGCATAGCAAAGGAGCCGTAAGTAATTAAGGGAGGGGTAGCAGGATTCTCCCCATGAATATTTTAAGAATAATGGGTTGACATGCTGCTTTTTACAGAGCATTTTTCAGAAAAGTGGGATGAAAGTCATTAAAATTTCCACTCCAGGTTAACATGAAACATTCCAAGTCCACCACAGTACATTCATTTTATGATGTCTGTGTCCAAAATATGTGCCATTATTATCACTGAAAATTACTTTTATAAATCTGTGGTTGTAAAATTTGCCAGCATTGCCACTGTAAATTCCTTTAATGTTGCCCCCTCTGTATGACAGAATTCCTACATTAAATCAATTTTCTGTCACATCATCAATACATTGCTATTGCTAATGTAAATCACATTCATGAAGATGTGCCTATAATATAGTCCAAAATGGATAGATATGTTTGCATTAACAAATAACTTTGATAAAGCTGTGCCCGCTTTATATGCCAGCATTGCCATTGTTTATCACTTTTATGATGCTCAACCCATAAAATATGTTGGCATTGACAGATGAAATCCCTTTGATAGTTTAAATCACTTTATAAAGGCCTGTGTGTCTAGTGAAATTCACTGTGATATTAAGCACACAAGGCATGCCAGTATTGTTAATGTAAATCCCTTTGATGTGATTATGACTACAATGGGCCTGATTACACGGAAGGCGGTAGGGGATTACCGGAACCGGTAAGGGCACCAGTGCCGGTAATCCCCGCCACCCTACTACGAGGTCCCTCAGTGGGTCCCGTCCTTAACGTGTGGTCAGACCGCACATTAAGGACGGGACACGCTGAGGGACTTCAATGCAAATAACGGTACCGCAAATTGTCGTACCGTTATTTGCTCCTTCCCCATTCCTATTGAGCCCTACGGGGGCTCAAATGGGAATGGGGAATGGTTCCCGGAATGGGGATTTACCGGTCCCTCAAAGGTCGGAGTAGGCCGGTAAGTCCCTATTCCGGGAACCCGGCCTCCGACGGCGGTAAGGGGGTAGCCATGGCGCTATGGCTACCGCCTTCCATGTAATGAGGCCCAAATGTGTCTACTTTTCACTTTTATGATACTGTACCCACAATATATACCAGCATTACCAATGTAAATCACATGATGTTGTGTAAACGATACATGCCACTGTTAGCACTGTAAATCATGTTTGTGAAGCGTTGACTATAAAATTGGCCAGCATTTCCTTAGCAAACAATTTTCCTGAAACTGCACCCACAATACATAGCAGAATTGCCACATCACTTTTATACTACACCAACAATATATTCCAATTTTTGCGTGTGAATTTCCCTTATAAGTGTGCATTGCTTTGATAATGTCACCCATGCAAAATGTGTTGGCATTACTATTGTAAACAGCTTTCCTGATGCGCTTACTCCTCGGCCAAACACAATCATGTAGGCATGTAGGCACTTCATCAGACATACAAACACACACATGGCCTGATTTATAGAATTTGTTTGCGTGCTGAAATGTGACTCTGCACACTTTCCTGCATGCAAAAACCCTTATATCAATTCATGGGGCCGCATTTGCGTGCTGTTTCTGAGAGCTTGCAGGCCCTTTACGGAGGTGCGGGCCATCAGGTGTTCTGCACGACACCCCACACAGTTTAACTGTCCTACACAAGGAAATAAATAGGGTGCAGAACATGCATATTCCCCATTGTCTATGCAGAATGAGGAAGAACAAGGACTTATGTGGGCGTGTCTAGTGACGAGCCACACAAAGAAACTGCATGCACAGCAATGCACAAACACAAGCGTATTAATGGATCTTACCGTGCAACGTCACACCAGATGAAGAAGCATGAAAAGCTTGCGATCTTACCGCCATTTCATACGACCCGCAAAGTAGCAATCACATTTGAACCTACGCACAAATGCAAGGTGGGATGGGGAATTTAGGGTTGCATGCAAACAGTTGGGGTGCCAATTGTAGTTAGAGTTGTTTGTATGCAGGTTAGCATGGTGCAGGTTTGATTTACAGGGGTTTCGCACATGGAAATACCGAGTCTGGATTCACTTACGAGAAATGGTACACATATTGTCGGGGTGCAGTTAGGAGTTATGGGGACCCCTGCACAAGGTTGCCGGGGTGCTGCCTTTGTTGCGGGGGGATGGGCCCCAGTATTTCTGGGTTGCATGACAGTGAAGACTGCGCAAAGATGGGAATATGTGGCTGGATTTGCTTTGCGTGGGGGCTTGTTGTGGCCGTTCCACAGGCAAATCAAATTACATTGCACATGGGTTGTTTTGTCCCTCAAATTCCATGAATATGTGGAGCACACAAAGAAAACTGCACAGGGACACACACAGTCGATTTCGGTGTGGGGGCTTTGCAGGATTTATGCACGTTTTCTATGAACCAATCCCACACAGTCTATCACACTCACACATAGTAAAACACACTCATACATAGTAAATCACAACCGCACACACTTTCTGATGAACATAGTGTACTCATCAATAGACATACAGACTCACATGCACAAAACCATTTTCAAACGCTTGCATCCACATGTGCACATGAACACACACACACAATGCCTTGCTTTAAAATAGATATGATATGATATAGCATTTATAATGTGCTGTAGCGATGCAGTAAATCTCCAGCCTTAGACCTTTATAGCCATCTCAACCTGAAGACACACTGCGCAAGGAAAGGAGGCATTATTCATTTTCCTCCCCCAAATGGTCAACCTGGGATCAATCATAGTTACAACTGAAACAAGAAAGAGTCCAAATATTTCTATGTGGAGCATACTTTTAAAGACACCAAATATTGCACAACAGTTTTATGCTAATCTGGACCTTATATTTTTAACATGTTCATATTGGTCATTTTACTAAAAGGTCAAAGTATCATGTGTGTCCCTATTGGTCGAAAATACTTCTGGTCAGGATGACTTACTATCTTCCACAATTTCTGGATGACAAGCAATTTTAAAAACAAAAAGAAACAGCTTTTTGAGTTATGACGCATTTCTTCAGTATTTTAGTACATGCTGTCCAAGGTCAGTTTCCCTATGTTATCTTTCCTGCCTATAAGCCAGTTTTGTTTCATGAATCAGACCACATAAAAGCATATATTCTGTTATTAAATACTGAGTTGTGCACCTGTTTTCCAGCTGCTCTTAGTCAACATTGGCTTTCTGCACGCAGCAATTTCTCGATGTCTGCACACCACTTTTAAACTCCCATCAGATTTAAAGCCTTTGTTTATTTGCAAGGCCTTTGTGGAGTCCATTTTAAAATGATGGATATCTTCTGTGGTCATATTTCTGTTGTCAGGGAACTACTTTCTGCATGAATTTGAGCACTATCAGTTTTCTGATGTCTAATGTCTTATTGAATGTGAGTAACATACTCCATATCCAAATATGGTGAGACCTAATGTCTCTATTATTCTATAATAAATACATATTTACATATCTCTTGTGCAACTATATGATGTCATAGGTGAAACGAACCTCTTCTGTCATCCTTGGTTCACGTCAAGTTTATCCTCACTGTTTCTATTTATGAATAACGCAGTTGTGTGAATGCACATTTTTTCTCATATTTATACTTTTGGACCAGGGAGCAGGACACAGTCCTAAATGGTGTAGTCACCTGTGTGTTTATCAAAGAGAGGGGAAAGAGGCTGCTTCTCTACAGCGCCTGTACACAAGACATTCTAGGTGCCACAAGACAAAGGGGGGGAAGACATAGGGAGGACAAGACAAACAATCTTACTAAGCCTTGTGTCATTCGGATTGTGCAAGTGCGACAAAGGAAGTGCAAGGGGAAAGTGAGGGGGTACATGCAAGGGAAAGGAAAGGGGGGAAGTGCGCACAGGGCAGTATGGCTCTGAGTAAGTGCAGCCAGGGGAGCGTGGCTCATGGTAAGTGCAGGAGGCAGAGCGGGCTTAAGGGATTACAGTTACAGCCTCTAAGTGCGTGGTAGGCCAGGAGGCAGTGTAAAGGAACACTGGGCATGGAGGAGCCTGGTACCCAGTGAGTTTCTGAGGGAACCAAGCAACAGGCAGGTGTAGGAGTGCGTCCTCCTACATACAGACAAAGCTTCTTTAGCAAGATGGCGTCATTGCTGCAGGATACATGCAATGATTCTAATTCTGCTGTGATTAAGTTGGCATCTGGGTAGAACGTCCTATCAAGCCTGACAGTCAACAAAGTTGGGAGTGTGGTGGCTATGATTTACAAACAAAACAGGAATTAACACTTTCCACAATAAACTCTGCATCCATTCCTAATTCGGAGGCCATTTTGGTTCAAATGTACCCGATCCCAACTAGTTGCATTCTTATGCTCTTGCTCTACATGGCACCAGGAGCAAACTAAATAATTCGTTTTTGGCGACTTTAACTCTATGAGATGACCTCTGATACATACCAATTATCAGTGCCTGATGTTTCACTCCCCCCAAAAGTGGAGCAACTGACACATACAGGGGTCACAAATTAGACCAAGTTTGTACATCATAGAAACGCTCTGCTACCAATGGGCCTTCAGACCCTGTGGTCGGATAATTTAGGTATTTTCTTTTCACTTCCTAAAGTAACAATGTTGAAACCTAGACGAGAACTAATGTACAGATGAAACGTCCTTGGAAACATGTAACCAAGCAAAGTATACAAACTGTATTTCAGAATAGGGCCATGTCAAGTACAGCCAGTGTAACAGAGGACATTTTAGAGGCAGTTACCGCTTGTGTATCTATCACTCTGGACATTATAGCGCAAAAACCCAAAGCCATGCATCGGAACAAATAGTGCAATAGAAGGATTACATCAGCAATCAATTTGAAAAGACTTTAAAATATATGGAAAGAAATGGAAATCATATTATGATCCCGCTGCCAAAATTGCAGCAAAACAACAGTTATATAAATTAAAGAACTGTATTTGCACGGATAAACAGGCGTTCTTGCATTCAAACATTAGTGATGCAAAAAAACAGGTCCAGTGACATGTATTCAGTCGTTCAACCCTAGAGCTAAGGCGGGTAAAACTACAGCTACACAGGGTCTGTTGGACTACCTGTTTGAGTCCTTTGGAGAAAAGATTCTGATGCTTAAATCTACACTCTCATTGACAGGAAAAGGCATGCCACAGCCAAAACTGAACACTACCATGAACGCAAGACTGTTTGATTCATTTTAAGTCGCTGACCCCAGTAGAAATTGAGGAATTACTCATTACCGCTAAATGTTTAGGCTCCTATCTGGAAATTATGCAACCAGGAATTGACAAATAAATGTATCCAATTTTCATCAAGGATTTTCTCCATCTACTTGACTCCTCAGGAATTGTAGGATAGGTGCCATGCCAATAGAAGACTATGATGGTTTATACACTGCTAAAAACAAGTCAATGTAAAATCCAGTGAATTTGAATACTAATACTCCATTTCCCAGATTGCTTTTCTCTCAAAACAGTAAGAAAGAGGTGTGTTGGAACAGTCTGATACGTTTGTGTAGAACTCTACACTTCTTTATCCGTAGATCCACTACATGAGGAGGGATATGCGGGTGGGGCTGGTTCCCTGATATGGCAGGCCTCGTAAATTCTTTAAAATCCCACTAGACCAGCAGAGCAAGTTCCCTAGTTTGCATCCTCAATCTAACAGAAATTCACTCTCCCCATGGAGACGGGCGACAACATATTTACCAGTGCTTTCTGTAAAACAGTGCATGTCACGAACAGCAGTCTTTACATTTGGTGCAATTGAGACATGCAAAGGCTGGTCAAGCATAGTGACACCTTTAATTGGCACATTTTGTTTGCAGTAAATGACAAATGAAAGTTTCAAACATCCACATTCTAGCCAGAGAGGTAAAGTAAAATACAAATGGAACTCACCCTTCATGATAATCTCCTCGCCGATGCAAGTGGGTTAGTAGATTGTGCTAACTTTCAACACTGCGGACCATGTCATCCTGCCAGAAAGACTGAACAATGCTGGAGTAAGGAAACATATGCTAGGCTGGAATACATCTTTCCAGCGCAATGATAAAAAGGGATTTGTTATAGACCCATTTTTATCCAGAGACCAGCTTGTCAAATGTGGGACACTGCATGGCTGCAGATTAATTTGCATAACCTAGCATTAGCCTCCCTGACATATCAAAGTGGTTTTCATTATTTAATTTATGCCGATGACGCTCAAATAATTTTAAAATGATCTGGATATAAGGAGGCTACTGCTCAAAAGTTCATATCCTGTCTATCAGGGATTAATAGATGAATTAGAACAATTTGAAATAAATCCAAACAAAACCGAAGTGTTTGTGATCAATGGAACTGCAAAGCCCCGCAATAGTGCTTTTTGGGCCCCAGAATTGGGCCCCAGTCTAAGGCCCTCATCAGTAGTTAACATGTTGGTCATCCTGATGGATCCGGAATTATAACTAGAGCGATTGTGGTCAAAAACTGTGACTTGTATTTAAAACACGCCTTACTTTATTTCTACTGTCTACATGCAGTCATGGAAATGAGTGCATTTCGATCACACATACCTCATTTGATAACAGCATTTATCTTGCTGCACTGTGCATATTGATCATCCATTTATAAAAAAACACAGAATGTGGAGGACCGCCATTTTCAGATCCCAGATACATTTATCGTTATCTGGTCATTGCATCTAATGCCATTCCATCTAATGCCGTCCATCCATTTTTTTCCATCTAAAAAATGTGCATCGAATGCATGTTTTTGGGGGTAAAGTGTTCATTTTTGTTCAGGAGGATTTTAAAGGGTAAAAAAAAGAAATCCTTTGATGCAAATTATTTAGATGGAAAAAATGCGATGCAAATGCATTTAGATGCAAGAAATCCGATGCGATGACCATAAACCACATTTATCGTCTGGATTTAGGGCACTCTATTGGCTTCCTGACCTGAAATGAATTGTGTATAATGTTTAATGCCATGGCTTTCAACATGAAGGCATGTTAAATAGAAAATCTACCACTATCACAAACCAACCTCACAATTACCAACCAAACAGTCCTCTGCAAGCTACAACAGACTGGTCAGTCCTAAAGTTCACAAAAAAAGGTTTGGTGGAAAATCATTTGCATTCTTGGTAGCCAAGAATTAGAACACACGTTCCAAACGTCTTTCCTTAGGAGCCAATCACTTTGGTTTGTGGAACAAAACTGAAAACCTGTCTATATTTACATTTGCAGGTTGTAGTTTCCCCTAGTGATGGGTTTGTATAGTTTCTCCGATGACTTAATCTAATGGCAGCACCAAGATCTGTAAATCTCCCGACCAAATACTAAATGACAATATAGGTGACCAAATACAAGGGAGGTCCCCACTGCAGGCAATGCCTCTACTCAGGGGTGGATTGGCCTATAGGGAACTCTGGTGATTTCCCGGTAGGCCTCTGTACTCTGGGCCTCTTATGTGTGGCATTTCCAAATGTTCTCATAGGAAAAGGGTTGGGTTTGCTGAAAATGTGTACTATGGGGCCACTTTGAAAAATATTTCCAGGGTCTCTTTTGGTTCCCAGTCCACCCCTGCCTCTGCTGCTTTCACTCTACTGTTAACCTTAAAAAACAGCACTCCCTCCTTTAAGTTGTCTGTGTGTTTCCTCTGGTTGTGCAGCTGTCAGCAACAGCTGGGGTGGCTCTAGGAAATAGCAGGCAAACCTGAGAACAGGACTCTGTGTCCTGTCCCACAGATAGAGAGACAGAGAGCGAGAGAAAGAGAGCATAGGGATGGATAGAGATACAGAAAGAGAGATTGAGCTAGAGTGCGTGTTCTCTGTACAATACGTTGGGTGCAGAATGCTTGCAATAATTCCCCCATCCCTTTCCCCCTCAGCGGATGGGATAAGTGCTTGAGAAGACTGGCCCACAGCCTTCCAGTTGCCATGTGCTCTGTTTATTCTCGGGTCTGTTTCCCATTATCAAGGCGCCCCAGACTGACCCTCATTAGTCCAGGGCAGACTGCCTGTTTCATTCAGCAGGTTGCTCTGACTTCTTAACCTTTCCTGCTGGATTCCTAGACAATACCTTTGGTTTACGATTTCGGCGACTCCTTCTGGCCCATTTGTAAAACCTCATCTGCTACTACCTCCGTGCTAAACTTTTATTGGCAATAATGGGGAAACAAGAACCATTTGTTTAGGAGCAAGTGACTATACCCAGGGCAAACATGCTTGCTAGGGCACACAGCCAGGCTCACGCACATATCCTTGTAAGATGTTCCGTGTCAGACTTGCCTAACAAATCCAGTAGGCGCACACAGTTATGTTATGTTATGTTATGTTATGTTATGTTATGTTATGTCATGTTAAAGGTATTTATTTAGCGCACCGTCACCAACAGAATTGGTCCCCAGGCGCTCCGGCGGTTCTGCAATCAAGGAGGTGAGGGTGGGTTAGTGGGGTGGAGAGGGCGTAGGAAAGTGAGGAAGGTGGTGTCCTGTTGGCGGCTTCAGCTCGTTTGTCACCGTTAGCTGAGCTTGGGTGTGAATATCGGGTTGATGCAAGTCCTCGTGTGCTGTTGGTGTGACTTATGTGTTGATTGTTGTTTCAGTGTGGTGAAGTTTGTGCGGTTTGTTGTGCGAAAAGTGGTTGTGTGAGTTTGAGTGTGATTTAAGTATGCAGAAAAGTGAGTTTTGGGTTAGTGGATTATATTGTGTTGTGTTGTATTTGTTTTTTTTGTTTATATTGCGATTTTCCCCACCAGTGTGACCTCAATGCGCTTTTCCTTGGTTGAATGCCCTTGGTGACCGTAGTCGATGTGGATGGAAAAATTCTATGGGGTTAGTTTAGGGGATGCGTGTGTGCATGTTGCTGTTCTAGGACTTGGGTGGCTGGCATGGCTCGACTAAGCAATACAAGAGAGGTCGGACACATGGGTGAATGCTGTTGCGGGTTCGAGATAGATTGCTATTGTTGAGAGGGTTTATGTGAGGTCAGCTATAACAAATGCCTTTCGGGTGGTGGTTGCCGCATGCTAGTGGTAGAGGTGTTGCATAATGTTAGGTGTTTCAGTCTGGACGGCTACGTGTGCACTAGACCAGAAGTGTTTGGCCGTAGGCGTATCTATCAGGCATGGATGCTTGTCCATGCCTGCTGCATGAGTCCACGCTAGTAGTGTGAGGTATACATACCGTAGGCTGCGAGGTTGTTCGATTGGGCAATTTATGCCCAGGTCTAGGGTTGATACCTATACCATTGAGCCTAGCCTTCGTAATGCAGCGAGTATCCTCATATATTAAGCAGAGATGTAGGGCACACCTAGGTTCAGGAGTGCTGTATAGTGGGAGAGAAGCCTACCCCAGACAATTGGCCCTCATTACGACCCAGGCGGTAAGTTACCGCCTGGGCCGTGACTTTACCACCATGGCGTAAACTATGTTTACGCCATGGTGGTTGGCGGACTTACCGCCCCATTCCGACCTTGGCGGGGCGGTAAGTCCCCAATCCCCATTTACCCTTCCCCATTCCCATTTTTGCCCCATAGGGCATAATGGGAGTGGGGAAGGTGTTAATTACGCCACCGTAAATTACGGTGGCGTAATTAACTCCATGGTCCCTTAGCGCCATGGATTTTAACACCTGCTAAAAGCAGGTGTTAAATCCGCCATGGCGCTAAGGGACCTTGTACTCAGGCGGTAAGGGTCGGCGCTGTTTACGCTGCCGTAAACCCCTTACCGCCTGGGTCGTAATGAGGGCCAATGCAACTTGAGTACAAGACTAAACCTGTCCTGTGGGTGGGGTTGGTGCTTATTCTGAATGGCCGTTTGAGTGTAATGTGTGATGGTGCGTGCGGTCCCAACTATATCCTAGTAAACATTGTGTGCTGTGATAAGGTGTGTCTAATTTCTCTCTCTGGTGGGAGCTGAGGTTAGGAGCTCCCTGTTCCCTTGCAATCTATTGTAACATCGGTCTGTTGAAGCTTGATGTGGTTCAGACCAGGGTGCTATTGATGAGTCTTCCTAGTAGTCCCGTCTTGGTCAGCCTATGTTTTCAGTCTCAGTGTCTTCCTATCATGGCTATCTTTCAGTTGGTCGTTCGGTGTGTCATTGGGTGTCTTCCTTGAAGTCTATTGTTTGGCTGTTGTTTGTGTGTTATGGTGCGGTGCGCTCTCCGCTGTATCGTACTGAGCTTTGTATGGTGTGATAAGGTATGTCTGCTCCTCTCCCTCTAGATTCGGAGCTAAGGGATGGGTGTACCATAATCCCTTGCTGTCTATCGTGACTGGGTCTGTTATATTTTAGGAGTGGTTTGGGGGTCAGGGCGCTAATAATGAAACGTCCTAGTACTTCAGTTTTGGTTGCTATGTATTCGGTCTTTAGTGTCCTATCGTTGTTGACTCTCAGTAAGTTGTTCGTAATTTCATAGAGTGTCTTCCTTAGAAAATTTCCCTGTCGATTGCTTGGTGTGAGTCTGACTCTTCATTCAACGCTGTTTTTGGTTGTGTGTGTCCCTGTTGGCGGTTTCTAGTTATGAGGTGAAGAGCCAGTTTTGAGTAATTTGCTGAATAGTAGGTGGTTTCTTGTGTTGCGTATGTTCTTTGGTAAGTTGTTCCAAGTTTTTGGCGCTTGGTGAGTGAATGAAGATCCTCCAAATTTTCTTTTATTGTAGGATTTTGGTTCCAGGCCGATGTTGTTGCTTGATCTGAGCGTTCTTGTTGGTTGATGTAGGTGTAGTTTATCTCTCAGGAACTCAGCATCTTGTTTGTGTACTGCTCTGTGTGCGATGCATATTGTTTTGAAATGTATTTGTTGTTATATTGGTATCCAATGTAGTGATTTTAGCGCCGGTGTGATGTGTTCTCTTCAGGGTAGTTTGAGAAGCATTCTGGGTGCCACTTTTGTATGGGTTGTAATTTTTTTAGAAGTCGTTCAGGCATACCCAAGTATAGGCTATTGGCGTAGTCTACTCTGGACATGACGAGAGCGATGATGGGGGTCTTTGTTGGCAAATGATAGGAACGGTAGGATCCTTTTTGCCGCTCTCAGGAGAAAAAAGCATTTCTTGAGTAGAGCGTTTGCTTGTGGATCTAGGGTGAGATTGTTGTCCATCAGGACCCCCAGGTATTTTTAACAATCGGTGAAGGTGATGGGGGTTGTACTGAGTTTCCTAGGCTACGGGATGAGGTGGTTTTCTCCTCCATTTTTTGTGACGATCATAACTTCTGTTTTGCCAGGGTTGATTTTCAGGTAATTAGCGTTCATCCAGTTGAATATATCATGAAGGCAGTTTTCTAGCATTGAGTTTGTTTCTGGAGTGTCTTATATTTTGAAGATTATTTGTGTGTCGTCGTCATAGTTGTAGCAGGTGAGTCCGTGACTTTTGATGATTTTGATAAGTAGAGATAGGTAGATGTTAAATAATAGCGGAGAGAAGGATGATCCTTGTGGTCCTCCACATGTCGAGTCTCTCGGGTTGAATTTGAAATGTTTCATCCATATGGTTTCCGTTCTATTTATTAGGAAGGATTTGATCCACAGAAGGACGGTGTCTGTTATCCCAAGTCCTTCTAGTCTCGTTATGAGGATGTCGTGATTAACTGTGTCGAATGCTGCCAATCGGTCTAGAAGTTTCAAGGCAGTACTGTTGTCCGAGTCCGCGTTTATTTTCAGGTTGTCCCATAATGAGGGGAGAGCTGATTCTGTTCCTCTCATTGGTCTGAATCCAACTTGTGCCTGGTATAGTAGGCAATGCTCTTCTTTGAAATCTTGGGCTGTTTTGTATATGTAAGTTTTGAGCAGTTTGGCTGTGTACGGGATGTTAGAGATGGGTCTGTAGTTGGAGAGGTCCCCAACGGTTCCCACTGTATCTTTGAGCAGTGGCCTGATGTATGCTGATTTGAAGGCTTGTGGCACTTTCCCTGACGCGATTGAAAGGTTGAGGTTGTTCCTGTGATATTCCATGGGAGTTCCTTGTTTCAGAATTGATTTGTATATGTCCGGGGGCAGGGGTCCTCCGTGGAGCCTGAGTTTGATTTACCAGTTTGACGTAAGTCTCCACTGATATATCGGGAAAGCTTTGTAGTTTCTTCGGGTGTTCCTCCCGAGGATAGGTTGTGGTCGTCTTATGCTCAGGGATGCTCTTATGCTCAGGGGTCTGTTTTGTATTGTTTTGATGATTTTGTTTTTGAAGTGGTCTGCTAGGTCATTGCATAGTTTCGTTGAAGGAATTGGTGTATTGTTGCAGCCTGGTGGGTTTTTTATTTCATTTATAATTTTGAAGAGTTCTTTTTGGGTGTTTGGTGCGTCGAAGATTCGGTTGTCATAGTGTTTCCTCTTCGCTTTTTGTGTTCGCTTTTTGTATGCGCGGTTGTGTTGCAGGAATTTCAGCTTATTCCCAGTGTTGTTTTTTTTCTCCAATCTAGTTCTAGTCTTCGTTTTTTTTCTTTTCATGGTGCTGAGTAGTGGGGTGAACCATTTTGCCATTTCTCTTTTATGCAAAGGAGTGAAAGAGTTTTCTTTGGCTATGTTGCCGATAGTTGTTACAATCCAGGTGTGGAGCAGGGCTACTTTTTTGTCCAGGTCTGCTTCTTCCATAGATGTTGGGTGTGGTTTGCTGAGCTCCAGGACTTAAATTAGGTTGGAGATTTTGATGGTTCTCCAGTTTCTTTTCATGGTGGACGGTTTTTTTTTTTTTTTTTATTTATTTACATTTATAAAGCGCTCACACAGCCCGCAGGCATCGAGGCGCTGAACGGTGGTTTGTCTAGTTGGCTATTTACTGGAGTGGTCATTTTGATTACGAGGGGAATGATGAGGTGGTTGCTCCAGAGTATTTGAATTGAGGGTGACGTTGTAATGAGTTCTTTGCTTGCGAAAATCGTGTCAAGTGTATGCCCTGCCAAGTGGGTTTCTGCTTTGACCAGTTGTTGTAGATGAATTGCTGCTAGTTGGCTGGTAAGAGATTTTTGTGTGGTTGTGGTTTCTTCTTCGAACCAGATGTTGAAAACTCAGAGGATGATCAGGTGATTGTGTTTGATAGCCAGGATGGTAATTGCTTCCGTGAACGTGTCTGCAAAGGTTGCAGCATAGGTTGGTGGTTGTATATCAGTATGAATTTTAGGTTTGGTTTGTGGTTTACTGATAGGCGTATGATTAAGGATTCATATTTATTGATGTTTAGTGGGTCTTCCAATTGTCTAGCCAGGTGTTCCTTGGGGATTATTGCCAGTCCCCCTCCTCTTTTGTTTTTTCTGATTGCTTGGACGCATTTGAAGTTTTCATGTAGGCAGTTGTTGAGGTGGAGGTTGATCTTGTAGTTGTCGTCTAGCCATGTTTCTTTTACAAATAGTATGTCGATCCCTCCGTCGAAAAGGTGATTGTATATTTCAGAGGCATGTTTGGACATTGACCTTGCATTGATTAGATTGCAATGGATCTTTTTAGTGTGGTTTTGCTTATTAGTTGTTCTGGTTTGCAGTTGTTCGGTTGAGGTGCTTCTGTTTTGTCATTGTTTGGCTGAGGATGAGGATCAGCAAGGGCTGCATCTTCATTGGAGCTGTCTGCTAGATTGAAAGCTTGGCTGTCCAATAGTGGTACTTCCCTATTCATGCTGATTAGTTGAAGATCAGCAAAAGCTTCTTCTTCATTGAATCTGTCTGTTATGTTAATGGTTGGGTTGTTGGTTACTAGTGCTTCGTCGTTTTGTCCGGTGTGCCGTGGGTGTCTGTGGTGCATTTCTGTTCTATTGATGAATGGGGTAGGATTCTTCGCACACTCTTCTCGGGTGTTCCTGTCTTTTTCCTGGTTGTCTCGGGTGATTCTTTGCCTTGCTCGATGTTTCGGTGTCGTTGGGGTATCCAGGTTCGGGGATTGTTGCTAGATGGTGTGAGATATAAGGGGTTTTCTCTTTCAAGGTGCGTTCTGTTAATATTGTTTATTGGCTGGGTGTTTCCTGCATTTGAGGATGTTGCTGCTGAGGTAAGTGGGTGTCTATTGTGGCATGATCTTGTGCAGAGATAAACGGTCAAGTGGTCAACTGAATGTCTTCTGTTGGGGCCGTACTGGCGTTTCCTCTGGTGTTGTTGAGCTTGGGTGTTTTTGTTACTGTTTGTTCTTTGGGTGGGTTGGGTATGTGTCCAAAGGAGCACTGTCCGGTGGGGTACTGGGCGTATAGTCGTTGGTTGGTCTGGGGCTCAGTTCGGTAGCTGTCTATGTTGTTCTCTGAGGTATTGGTGGTTGGTAGATACAATGCTATCACGATCGGGTCCCCTCTATAGGTATATCAGGTTAGTCTGCACAGAATCTGAGTACAGGTGTTACACACTATCAACGTTGGTTGTGGTGGCAAAGCAGGAGGATAGGAAGAGCAGCACATAGCGCTATTCTATCTCTTCCCAAAGCGACAGTCCCTACTTCAGAAAGCAACGGTCTAGTTGTTTCGCGTACGATGGATTCACTCACATCGGATCACGTGACAATGCACGTGACGACTCACATGACCCCAGATAAGGAAGGAAGAGCCACCAGCAGATGCGTCGCTACTGCCTTTACTGACGCTCCGTGAGTTCGTTACTAGGGTTCCTTCCACAGTGTTTATTGCTTTGCATTTCCTTCGTTTCTCTAACTCTGCCCTGTTCTTTCCTCCTAAAACACACAGACACCTCCCTCGGTCGTTATTCATCTCCACCCATCTCTCGGACAGAGAGGTTCTTCCAGCAGCAGTGGGTAATCCTATACTCCGACTACTCTTTAGCCCTTTACCACTCACACGCTTAACCATCCTGCTCTCCTCCTTCTTTTTCCTCTTAGTTCCTCTGTTCTGATAAGAGCAAACGGATTCTTCAGATTGCCGGAAGCACCCCAGAACACTCTTTCCTCACTAAGGACTTAGGCCTTGATACATGGTACATTTCCCCGCTTACTTGCAAACCTCACTCCTCACTGTAGCTTCCTGTACTGACGCTCACCTGTCTCTCTCTTTCTAATAGAAAGGTCATCGACCCTCCCTGCGTTACAGACCGATTAGAGGAATCCTTTCAGACTCGACACTTCCTTCCGAAGAGTTCCAGCTATCCAGGGTTTTCTTCCCCAGGAAGGTTTCCCTGGGGGTTCTGCTTCCCTCCTCACTGAGATTCTCTGCAGGGATAGAGGGAGCGGGGCATCCACGGGAGATTTTCCGATATCTGCCTGTTGCCTCGATTGTGAACCGCAGTTGCCCAGGTTAGTGAACTCAATCATTGAATACTATCCAAGTCGCCAGAATTGACAGATAGCGACGCCATCTTTTTGGGTTTCGCTGCCGGGGGCAACGGCGGTTTGCCATGGAGCAACAGATGCACCAACTCATGGCTGCAATGCAGGCCATGTCTTTAGAAATGCAGACCCTAAAACAAGACAATGCTCAGTTAAAACAACAGATTAGCCAGTCTTTCTCTGAAACCCCTCCATCAACATTTCACACAGAGAAGTTTGACGGGAACCCGCTTAAGCTGAAAGTGTTCCTTGACAGTTGTACCATCCAGTTTACATTCAAACCCAGATTCTTTCCCTCTGAGAAGGATAAGGTGGGATTTTTGATTTCCCACTTATCGGGCCCAGCCTTAGCATGGGCTACCCCGTTAGTAACTTCGGGAAATGTCGTTCTGGACTCCCTTCATTAACAGCCTGAAGACCATGTTTGGTCGAAAAGACATCTCAGTATCCATTCAGGAAAGGTTACTTGACTTGAAACAGTTGTCCTCTGAGACAGGATGGCCAGATGATGGTCTTATCACATTATTTCGGCGAGGGCTGTCAGAGGAACTCAAAGATGAAGTTTCAAAGATTCCAAGACCAGCAAATTTGGCTGAAATGATTTCTATCATGATGCAGATAGATTACCGTTTACAAGAACGTCATCAGGAGAGGAAGAAGGGTAAGGGCCTTCGTACTCAGGTAGAGTTTTTTCCCGGAATTACCAAGAGGCTCTCTACTGAAGAACCTATGCAGATTGGGACCATGAAGGGCCCTTTATCCAGCACAGAAAGGGAGAGGATAAAGACCTTAGGACTTTGTATGTATTGTGGTTCCTCTAGACACATGCTAAGAGACTGTCCTCTTGTTCCCCCTCATAGAACCTCATCTCAGGGTTCGGGAAACGCCAAAACCCTACCGTAGGGGGAACCACGGTAGGAGTTTTTAAGCAGGGTTCCCCTTCTACTGAACGTTCCCCAGACATAGGGCTTGTGGACCAACCTATGGTTGCGGTTTCTTTGACAATAACCCTCTCGGCTACCGTTTTAAGGGATGTTCCTGCACTTATTGATTGCGGGGCAGCTGGGAACTTTTTGGATGATGAATGGGCCACCAAAAAAGGGATCCCCAAAGTAGCCAAACCCCTAGTCACACCTATTCAGGGGGTTGATGGAACTCCACTAAGCTCTGGTCCCATCCAGGAACAAACGGTACCCTTAAATTGTTCAGTGAGGACGCACTGGGAAATCCTAGAATTTTATCTCATTAAGACCGCCCATTTTCCAGTTATCTTGGGTCTCCCATGGTTGCGATTACATAATCCCTTCATCAACTGGTCGGCTGGGACTCTCTTTTTAGGTTCAGAATACTGCATCTCTCATTGCTTGTCCCATACTTCCATAGGGCTACATATCCCGTCAGAAATGGATAGGTGTCAAAGAGTCCCGTCTATTAGCCACATCAAAGGGATCCCTGAATGTCACCAACAATATATGTCAGTCTTCTCCACACCCAAATTTCCAACCATTCCACCTCATCGCAGAGATGACTGTCACATCGATCTGTTACCTGATCAACCAATACCCTTCGGGCGCATGTATGTACTGCCACAAAAGGAAAGGCCGCTCTGAAGGAATACCTTCAACAAAACATTCCAAATGGACTAATTTCTGAATCCACTTCACCCGCGGGAGCATCATTGTTTTTCATTCCAAAGAAAGACTCAGACGAATTATGACCTTGTATAGATTACCGCGGTCTAAACAGTATCACCATTCCATATAAGTACCCCATGCCGTTGATTCCCGATATCTTGGAAGCAGTTCAAATGCCTCATTCTACACTAAATTGGACCTTCGAGGAGCCTATCATCTCATTAGAATTGCCCCCGGAGATGAATGGAAAACAGCGTTCCGTACCCCTTTTGGCCACTATCAATATCACGTCATGCCCTTTGGCCTGGTCAACGCTCCGGCTGTGTTTCAACGTTTCATGGACCATCTTTTTGCGGACATTCTCCTTCATTTTGTCATAATATATCTTGATGACATCTTAATATTCTCAAAGGACAAGGAAGAACACATCCGTCATGTCAATCTTGTATTAGCACGCCTTCTGGAGAATCAACTGTATTGCAAAGCTGAAAAATGTGAATTCCATCAAACCCAATTCATATATTTAGGGTTTGTTCTATCTCCCCAGGGGATTGCTATGGATCCTAGAAAGGTGTCTTCTGTGATGGATTGGCCTCCACCAACCTCCATCAAAGAAATCCAAAGATTTCTGGGTTTCACAAATTTCTATCGTAAATTCATCCCAAGTTTCTCTGAAACTGTCCTTCCTATAACGAGGCTGCTAAAAAAGGGAGTCCCCTTTGATTGGGATGAGGAAGCCCAGAAGGCTTTTGACAAGCTAAAACGTCTTTTCACTTCGGCTGCAATATTGGCCACCCCAGATCAAGAAAGACCATTCATTTTGGAAACGGATGCATCCCATCATGCATTAGGGGCGGTCTTACTCCAAAAAGACGATCAGGGAGAAGAAAGACCGGTAGCCTATCTATCCAAGACCTTCAATCCATCAGAAAGGAATTATTCTGTGCTGGAAAAGGAGTTGCTAGCTATTAAAAGAGCCTTCGAAGAATGGAGACATCTGCTATTGGGAACAAAATTCCCGGTTGAAGTGCGTACGGATCACCAAAATCTCAAAGTGTTGCAACAAGCTCATACAACGAACAGCAGACAAGCGAGATGGGCCCATTTTTTTCTGCCGAATAGAATAGACTTTACTCACCTCCCGGGAAATCGAAATCTCTGTGCAGATGCCCTTTCACGCAAGGATTTCTCCAATAACAGATTCACTCCAGAACCTCTGTTTGCAAAGGCAAGATTTGTCACGATGACCACAGACTTCCTTCACGAACTAAGGAAGGCTACAGCACAAAACAAGCAATCATGTGAAGATATTGCAGGCCAACACCCACTTACATCATCACAAGGCTGCTATTTCCACAAGAAACAAGTCCTTGTTACCTCAGCATCACTACAAAAAGAAGTGCTCAGGATGTGTCATGACTCCAGAGCAGCCGGACATAAAGGAGTTCAAAACACCCTAGAACTGGTCTCTCTGTATTTTTGGTGGCCTACAGTAAAAATCAATGTCCACGACTATGTTTCCGCTTGTATGATTTGCCAACAGTCCAAGACCCCTCGAGTTCTACCTTACAGATTACTATCTTGTATGCCTATCCCAGACCAACCATGGAAATATATTTCTACAGACTTTATTGTGGACCTTCCAGTTTCATCCCGACACACCACGATTCTGGTAACCATTGATTATCTTACCAAGTTGGCGCACTTCTTTCCTCTTACTAAGATTCCTAGTACTGAACAGATGGCTCAGGTGTTTATCACACATATCTTCTCCTGACACGGTCTTCCAGACACGATAGTGTCAGATCGAGGATCTCAGTATACTTCTAAGTTCTGGAAAATTTTGTGTCGAGAGTTAGGAATAAAGAGGTCTCTCAGTTCTGGATATCACCCACAGACCAACGGCCAGACGGAACGCCTAAACCAAACATTGGAAGGGTACCTACGATGCTTTGTCTCAGCAGCTCAAGATGATTGGTTGGAATTGCTTCCATTGGCAGAATTCGCATACAACAACGTGTTTCATTCTGCATTGAACTCCACTCCTTTTTATTGCTCCTATGGATATCACCCGTCATTCTTACCTTCCAAATAGTTTGTGACATCCAGGAAGGACATAGACTGGCCCGCCACTCACTGAAAGCAGCCCAGGACCGGGCCAAACCGTTTGCAGACCGTCATAGCAGACAGATACCTTCTCTCCAGGAGGGAGAATTGGTTTGGCTAGCTTCCCGTTTTCTTCCCAAACACTTAGTACCATCCAAGTTGTCTCCCCGGTTTTTTGGTCCCTACAAGATCCTCTCCTTAGTAGGATCATCTGCGGTTCGATTAGAACTGCCTCGCTCATGGTCACGTATTCACCCAGTTTTCCATGTCTTGCAGATTAAGCTGTATGTTCCTGACCGCTTTGCTCGAATACCCAAGAGTCACCCTCCTTTGATCAACACAGAGACAGGTCTAGAATATGAGGTGGCCAACATCTGCGATTCTAGATACAGACGAGGTCGCCTTCAGTTCCTTATAGACTGGAAGGGGTACTCACCCTCAGAAAGGACGTGGGAAGATGCTTCAGGGGTTCATGCCCCCAAACTGGTGAAAAAGTTTTTTGGATTCCATCCCGGCAAGCCGGGTTCGCCTCCCCTGAGGAGGGGTCATACTGTTACACACTATCAACGTTGGTCATGGTGGCAAAGCAGGAGGATAGGAAGAGCCGCACATAGCGCTATTCTATCTCTTCCCAAAGCAACAGTCCCTACTTCAGAAAGCAACGGTCTAGTTGTTTCGCGTACGACGGATTCACTCACATCGGATCACGAGACAACGCACATGACGGCTCACATAACCCCAGATAAGGAAGGAAGAGCCACCAGCAGACGCGTCGATACTTCCTTTACTGACGCTCCGTGAGTTTGTTACTAGGGTTCCTTCCACAGTGCTTATTGCTTTGCATTTCCTTCGTTTCTCTAACTCTGCCCTGTTCTTTCCTCCTAAAACACACAGACACCTCCCTCGGTCGTTATTCATCTCCACCCATCTCTCGGACAGAGAGGTTCTTCCAGCAGCAGTGGGTAATCCTGTACTCCGACTACTCTTTAGCCCTTTACCACTCACACGCTTAACCATCCTGCTCTCCTCCTTCTTTGTCCTCTTAGTTCCTCTGTTCTGATAAGAGCGAACGGATTCTTCAGATTGTCGGAAGCACCCCAGAACACTCTTTCCTCACTAAGGACTTAAGCCTTGATACATGGTATATTTCCCCACTTACTTGCAAACCTCGCTCCTCACTGTAGCTTCCTGTACTGACGCTCACCTGTCTCTCTCTTTATAATAGAAAGATCATCGACCCTCCCTGCGTTACAGACCGATTAGAGGAATCCTTTCCGACTCGACACTTCCTTCCGAAGGGTTCCAGCTATCCAGGGTTTTCTTCCCCAGGAGGGTTTCCCTGGGGGTTCCGCTTCCCTCCTCACTGAGATTCTCTGCAGGGAGAGAGGGAGCGGGGCATCCACGGGAGATTTTCCGATATCTGTCTGTTGCCTCGATTGTGAACCGCAGTTGCCCAGGTTAGTGAACTCAATCATTGAATACTATCCAAGTCGCCAGAGTTGACAACAGGACTAAGCACAGTTAGACTCGAGAGTCCTGTATAGTGGGAGGGAGACCCACCCCTAACAGTGTGGGAGGGAGACCCACCCCTAACAGTGTGGAAAGGGTACAAGACCAAATGCAGCTAGATTTGAGTGCAAGGTTAAACCTAGTTAAACTTGAGTGCAAGACCAAACACAGCTGGGTTTAAGAATCCTGTAAAGTGGTAGAGAGGCCCACACCACAAATATGCTAGATGAGTGCAAGACCAAGCACAGCTAGATCTGAGCTTCCCGTATAGTGAGGAAAAGCCTACCTCCAGCGGTGCAACTTAAGTACAGGAGCAAACTTATCTAGATCTGAGTGTCCTATATACAGGCAGAAAGGCCCACACCCAGCAATGCAACCTGATTGCAAGGTCACTAACCACTGTCTGACACACCAATCAAGGATGGTGGGCGGGCTTATGAGGCAGGAGGGGGAGGAACACAGAAGAGGGCTTGGGGAGGGAGACCACGGCCTTGGTCCACCAAAATGCAGGTGAGAGTCAAGAGATTTAGAGAATGGGCAGGGTAGTATTCCATACATCACATATGACACCCCAAAATGGGTAGTCTTCCTTCTGCACATCCTTGTATTTTAATCTTGAGTGTTTTACCATTTGCGATTAGGTATGATAGGTTTTCAGCATGTTTGTCTATGCTTTACATTGTTCAGCGCACAAAAGCACCAATAAAGTTGAGGTGAGTGAGGGTAAATCCGTTTATGAGTGCGCTTGGGCGTAACACTTATGGTGTGGCGAGCTGCGTCTCCAGCACAAAAAGATTTACCCTAAAACTCTTGCAATTTGTAAAAGTTATATGTTTGTAAAGGTGATTCAATCTATGCCCTTGAATAATCTAAATAATTGACAAAGTGTATCATACAATTCTTCTATACACTGTATACATTCGAAAAAAAACATTTTGTGCTGCTCCAAATTTATTTTATTTCCTATTAACAGACACACGTGTTTCCACTCTGGGTCGTTTTCAATCTGGTTAAGCGCTCTCAAATCCTGGATGAAGCTCCACAATCCTCCTTTAGATTTTTTAATTGGATACAACGCAGTATTGGACGATGATTCTGATGGCACCTGAATCTCCTGATTCATAAACGCTGGAATAGTCTGAAATATATCTTCATCAGCTTCTCGAGTACTGTTTTGCTCTGGGTAAATTTGCTCCTGGCTTAAGCTTTATTTTAAGATCCGCTATCCCTTTCAATAAACCTACGTCATAGGGGCCTGTGGTCTTTAGGGCACTCAGCACCTTTTCAAGATCCTCCTGATAAAATGCTGGTCTTTGTCGCATTATCGCCATTCTCTGTGGAACTTCTCTTTTTTCTATCCTTATCCAATATGTTATGCTAATGAATAACACCACTTCGTCATAGCTTCGGTCTTCCCTGAACATATCATCATCGGTTATGTCAGTTAATCTGTAGCCCTCCTCAAGAGCTATCACTGTTCTCCATGGTCTACCCTCATTGTCTGACCCTTCGAGCATTGCCATCTCTCTTCTTACTATAGCTGCTTACAACTCTATAGGAATAGTCTGTCCACCTTCCTCATCCATAGGTATTTGTGGTCTAAATAAAAACTCACCCGGTATCCTCAAAATCTTTCCTACCAGACCAGGTAGCCATGTCAGAAAAATGCTTACTCCATTTAGAAAAGTCTCTGGATCTTCTGGATCGCCTCGCAGCGGCACTTGCCCCGTGAATGAAAATATGAACTCTCTCACATTTAAATAGTGTATTCCTGGAGTGGAGCACACTTTTCCTTGATCAGTAAATGAAATCATCTTGTTAAGTTTCATCATTAAATCTCTTCCTAAAATGTTAACTGGTGTCTGTCATGAATATAACAAAGGAACAGACATGTCACATTCTCCTTTGGAGACCGATAATTTATCAATAAAAGGAACTAGACTTGTAGCTCCAGAGAACCCTTGAACATTCATGGTAATACCTGACATTGGATACTTTCCCTCCCGTATACACAAACAAGTTGCCCCAGTGTTTACAAGAAAAGTAAAAGATTTGCTCCTATCGTCACATCGACCCTTGGTTCCTCTTGGGGGTCCAGTGTCACAGATAGTCGCAGATAGCACTGAACAGATCATGTCACCCTGTGAGCTGTCCTATTGCGGGTACAAGCTCATCCCTGTCCCTGTGAAGGGATTTCCTCCTACCACAGTGACACCCCCTATTCTAGCTGTTAGTACTTGTCCTGTATTTGCATACTGCTGTGTCTGCATAGGGGCCTGTTGCGTGCATTAATTTGTGATTGTCCCTGCTGTGGCACCTGCTGTGCTTGCAGTGCTTGTGCCTGATAAAATGTGTGATCTTGGCCAAAGCCTTCTCTGGTCTGTGTGCTGTATGGCGGTGTATAAGCTGTCCCCCCTCTGGAGAACTGGCCATTTTGTACACTCCCTTGGCTCTCGCATACATGCCCAATATGTCTTGTCATTCCACAATTCCAACATACAGAGGAAGCCCTTCTGGTAAACCCTCCTTGGTTATATCTTCCCTGAGCACCCTGGTTCTCGTTCTGTGTGTTTTGAAAACCACCTTGGTTACTCTGGAATCCACCTCATCTTCCCCTATAACTCATACCCCTGCCTTGTGGCGCAAAACCATACACGCCTTGGTCCATCGGGTGCAAATTATTTGCCTGTGATGTACCTATTGCTTCCTGCATTCCCAATCTTTCTCTGCTTGGCTTCCTCAATGTTTCAGTTCTCATCTTTCTTCTTGTTTTTCTCTTGTAGTTACCGACAATGGTGTACTATTGTCAAATTTCTCTCAGCCCATGGCTTCACTTCTATTCCCACTTGCTTGTTCATCTGCCTCTGTACTGGCTAGGCAACCCGTGACATAAAATGTGGTAAAATATTGCCAATGACTTTTCCCACAGCTTGCAAGTTACATGCTGCCATTTCTCCTGAATATCCTGAATGTAAGCAATAGGGTCTTCATCTTCTTTCATTTTCCATGTATAATTGCACCCATATCTGGTGTATCAGGATACTGTTCCCTGAGAGCCCTACAAGCATCAGTCCTACAATTATTAAATGGTGCTCCATCATGCGCTGTGTTTTGTGCAATCACACTTGAATATGCTGCTCTTGTCCATATGTCATCAGCCCTCTCTCCAAGAATGGCCGCCAGGAGACCCTTTATGTCCCCTATGGCCAACGTTTTTCCCCCTGTCATTTTCTGTAATTTCTATATCAATTTCCCAGCCACCGAAGTCAGACTAGGGAGCTTGCATTTTAAATTATCCTTGTCCATCTGTGGCCATGGGATATACTGTAGTCTTGCTTCCCCCTTCTCTAACAAGGGGAACTATGTGAACCCCATTCCATAGTTGGATCCCACTATTAGTCTATACATGGCAGGGACAATCGTCCCTGTCTGTCTCCTTGTCGGCAATGACCTTAACCTGTTTATATATGGTGGAGACTCTCCCTTCTCACTATATGATCGTCCTCTAGAACGTTCAGGGTACGATAGAGGATCTGGCGTTCTTTCTTTAGGATGTTCCAGATCCGAGCATCTCACTTCCTTATCCATTTGCTGGCTTCCTGCAGGGGCTTACGCACTCCCTCCTTCTGCCCTAAAACCGAACGTTCTTTCCTCTTCTGACATGTCTAGGCCCCAACTAGTATGACTAACAACCTCCTCACCGTTGTCTAGGTTCAATCTGCTGAAAGACAATGTTCAACATACATCACTAAACAGGTTTCCCTCCTCACTTCATGGTTGAGGTACTGGGGATCGATCATCCTTCCCCCGAGCTCCATACTCACTATTTCGTCTTAATTGCTGATAGACCGTATTGATCCTTTCTCCAATGCTTCCCGCTTCATCTCTTTCTTCTTCTAGTGTTACTCTTGATACTGCTGGTGTTACTTCCTTTATCAGGAGAATCTCTTCCACTCTATCCCATCATATTTCTGGGCTCAGCCTCATTTGTTATTTATGAATACACTGCTATCCGAACCTCACTGCCTTCTTTTTCCCTCTATTTCTTCATCTATTTCCCTTTGCTTTCTCACATCTCTTCTAACTCTTTCCTGCCTTTGTTTGTCCCTCCTTACCCCTTTCCTTCGTTCCTCTTCTTTCCTTTGTCTCGGTAATCTTTAATCTCTCACACTTTGTGCTTCTCTCTTTCTTTTCTTCCTGTCCTTCTCTTCTATCGCTCTTTGTCTATTGTTATACTTTGTTTGTTCCTCTGCCCATTTGTCCTGATATATCTATACTCGCCGATCCCTACTTTTTCTTCTTTGCTCATCCTCCTTTAATCTCCTCTGTCATGTCTTATCCTTCCTTTCTTGTTCGTCCTTATCTTCTCTTTGCCTAACTTCCTCGATACTTTTCCCATTTATCTTGAGTAATATGCATCCTTCCATCCATTTGTTTTTCACAAGTGCTACCTCGTCAGCCTTATCTTTTTCTAATTTCCATCTCTTGATTTCTCAGCCTATATCTATCAACAAATTCGACCGTTTGCTTCTTCCTTGTCTTGTAAGTATTCATAAATATCTTTCTTCCTTTTATTGTCTTCCAGACTTCCATCACTACTGGAAGCGGGGGGGTTCATAGATCAGATTATTATACCCTGTCACTGCTCTTAATTCCTTTAAAGAATACACTCCTATCTCTTCCATAGCAACACTCTTTACTTCAGGCAAAGCCAGGGGAGATGAGGGCTCAACGCCTTCCTCCTTATGCTGATTAAGCATCAATTTCTCAGGTGGCGGATCTTCCCTTTCCTCTTGGTACATCTTCCAAACTTCTAAAATTGCTAGTCTTTTCTCCAATCCTTTCCCTGTGTACGCGGCGTGCAAGTATGTGGTCTTGTGTTGCAATACCGCTTTTGACAATGATCCCCCTTGTGGTCACAGCATAAACATTGTATCTGCTATACCCTTTACCCATTCTGCACTGTACGGTTTGAGCTTGGGTTCATGTTTTGGCAGTGTCGTGCATAGGTGCATGAGAGTAGTGTTCCTCAGAATGACAAGTCTCAATTGACGGTCAATACTTACCTGTTTGTTAAATACACCTTTAATTTTAACTTAAATCACCACTTTTAATGTTTTAAAACAACAAATATGAGCAAGCACCATCAATCGCTGCTCAATCCTCTTATTTCAATGACCTATATATTATTTTGATTGGCGCCAATCGTTTTGCTACACTTTATCTTTCATCACTGTTACTTTTCAGACTCTCCACAATTCTATCGCTCCTCGATACTTTATTCAACAAACAACATTTAGACTAGGCAGACATTACATATTATAAAACACTGTGATCACATTCCCACTTATTTATTTCTCATTTATTAATATGGGGTACATCTTCTCTCGCATTTACTTTACCCTGTACAGGGTTTGAGACATCACCTTACACGATCCTGACCTGTGCAATTTTCTCTATTTCTGATCCCGTTGGAGTTTGAAATGTCTCCTTCTAATTCCCGTGAATTAGAACTCCTAGGCAATCTCTCTTATGTTTACAGTAGTTGCCCTTACTCAAAATGATTACAATCGATGTCCCTTTCTTTGCAATTCCCCTTAGTCTACTTACCATTCGTTAATCGACTTGAGGCCTTCGGTGTTGACTCCTCCTTTAATCTGACCACTCCGCCTTCTCTCCGCTGAGCACCCGTGGAAAGCGAGCAGGGATTTCTTCAAAGGGGGACCTGTCCACCGTCTCGGTTCTTCTTGTAGGTTTATTTCTATATGGCCTCTCTTCACAGGAAACTCTGCAATCTTCCAGCTAATGGCAGAGGATGCCCGATCGTCCGAAAATCTGGAACAGAACTAGTTTGGATCTTTAAACCATCCACACCGCTACCACGTGAGCTTAGTGCCCTTTAGGAATGTGCATATGTAATGGATTGGATCACACAGATTAATTCTGAGTCCAAATAACCGTACCAACTCAGGACGATGACAAAGTACTGTTTTATTAACAATTATCTAAAACAGGGAGTTTAAAACAAACGTTAACGGACGTACGCTCACTATTTTTTCTCTCAGCGATCTTTACTCAAATCATATATTTTATATCAAAAATACGTCAGAGGTGACGTCATGCTACGTGGCAATAATGAAAAACCTATCAAGGGTCGGGATTGGCTAAGGGGAACATCTAAGTATACTTTCTATAGGAAGTAGAATTGTGATTGGCTGCCCACTATCAGGTGGACAACATATGCCTACCTCTAAAACATGTAATCTTCAGAAACAATAGATACACAGTTTCTCATTGGTCTTCAAACCATAAGACCCTTCATTATGTGGACTACTACAATTGGTTGGCATGCTTGTGCCAGATCTGGAACATTCAGTTCACTTAGCAGCACGTAAGCCCAAACCCAGGTGCAAGGAGATGGGGCATTACACTAACTACCCACCCAATTAGCCCAGCATCTCTCATCGCCTATCGTGTTCTGGGACTCACGTGACAAGAGACCATGAATTTGTCCATTTTGCCAGTTTTCAATGCTCTAAGTGAATACAACTTGGATCTCTTGGTGTTCTTTCTTTGCACCTTAACAAGGGATGATTCATCCTCTGCACGTTCGCTGATTTCCAGCATAGATATCTGACCTTGGCTGCTTCAATCTTGACTCCAGACCAGATAACCTCGCCAGGCAGCTCCACGATTCCGCTTATTATTGCTGCAACACAGTTTTCCCTTCCCACTTCATGGGTCCTGGCTTACTAAATTCATGATAACGATGTCCAGCTTCTATATAATGGCTGTTCGACCTGTGCCTATTCCCTACCTATAACCAGACTTAGTCTACCTTGCGTTTCAACATCTGTACATTTATTGAACAGTTGATTTTCTGCAGCACTTTGTGCATGTTTAATCTTCTTCTTTGTATTGAAAAGCTCACTTGATTCTTTACTTCATCATTCGTTTCTTTAGGATCTAGACATTCTCTTCAGTCAGTATCTCTGGACGTCGTGCATACTTTTTATGACATCACTGGCTTCTTTTCACTGCCCTTTCTCATATTCCTTCAGGGAGTTCCTCCCTTAAGTTGTCATCACTTCAGGGATACATTCGGTAGGGATGTCTCAGCAGGTATCTTCTTTTGAACACACGCTGCGGTATTGGCTCAATTGCTGGTGTCAAACATGGCACAGTCTAATTTCTCCAACATATGGGAGGAAGGGGCAGGGTTTCCTGCAGAGGTATGCAGCTGCTCCTCTATGCTAGTATTATTATTAGGAAATGCATTGAGTGTGGACCTAGCTTTGGGAAGCAATGGAGTGGTTTACAATCATAGGGGGATGAACAAGGTTAGGGAGCAGAGAAACAAGGGAGTGGGGATCTAACTACAGGGGAGGGAGGACAATGATCAGCAATGAGTCTACAGGTAACTGGGAAGGAAACCGTGGCGATCAGATCACCCAGTCCCAGGTGTGGTGTGGAGTGTATGGTGTATGGACCTAGGTGTTAGGGAAGAGCCATTTGTTGAAGGGGAGGCTCCTTCCTGAACTGTATTAGTGAGGGGGGTGAGTCATATGGTGATGGAGATGGAAATGGAGAGGAGGTTCCAAAGTCTTAGGGCATAGACAGAGAAGGCCTGTCTTCTGGTTTTTCCTCCATGCACCGGCGCAGCTCAAGTCTGCACATCTCCTTACTTCTGGTCACCCGTAGGCTTCCAAAGATGCTGAGTTTCTCAGTGAGGTAACTTGGGGTCTTCAGGGTACTAGGGGAATCTTGTACTAATTGTAGTTTAACGCTACACATTGCAGTGAGTGGAGCTCCAGAAATTAGGTATGTATCTCAGGTTGAACTGCAGTGAGAACCCAAGGCACCTTTTTCTGGAAAGCAAAGTGATACCTATATTAAATATATAATACATTTAGTGACCTGGATGAATGAATAAAAACATGTTCAAACCAGCTAAACAAAACATTTGAAAAGCTTTAATAAGATTATTCTTTTGAAACACATAAACGGGTGGCCGGTCGGTTTCCACTATCTAAAATGTCTGCTCAAGATATGCTCTCTTGCAGCCGCAGCCTGTCCTTTGTGAATAATGCCAGAAATGTAAGCTATTACCTTTGTAACACATCATTCTGCTTTCACTGGGGGTTAGGAGGAGGACTGGTGCATGCATGGCCCCTCTGACAGACTGTTAGAAGTGCTCCTTGGTCTGGCATCAGGGTGGATACTAGCACAGTAGCCGGACTTACTAGTGCCTATGCTAATTAATTCTGTATGTTGGACTCATCAGTGGTTGTCCTGGGGTCAGCATCTTCCGTAGAGTGTCAGCCTCCAAAACCTTTAAATGTGTCTTGCATGTGCCCTGTTCTCCTCGAATTTCGATCCACGTCATTCTCCATCCATTCCAGTATGTGCCCGCGAGCCATGAAGCACTTGTACTCCACCACTTGTGTTTGCAGTGAAAGGTCTTTAAGATGACTGAGGTAGTGAAGGCAAGTCTCAAAATATGGAATAATTTGCCAAGATGGTGTTAACTACACCGCCAAAGGTCAGGCAAAACCCCACATTAAAATCTGGAAAAAGTAACACATTCAGGATTAGGTCAAAACTAGTTGGAATCATTGAAGCAATGATCAACTGGATCACTTATAGAAAGAAAGACGGAGAGGGGTTATACTATCCCCCTCATTACAACCTCCAGCAGTGTGGGGTGCACAGGTGGGTGGGAACATGCCTCTTCCCACCCAGCCCCCCAAAGCATTGCCTAGGGACATTTTCTTAAGCGTATTGATTCATCATGCTAGAGTCTCAAACAGGGGGCAGCTAGAGAAAATGTTCTCACAAGAGTCCAGAACTCCACGTTCATGCAGTTTCCTGATTTCAGACCTGATGTTCAGAATGATTACTGTAAGTACCAATTTTCATTTCTTTGGCCCCTGGTGCAGCTGTTCAACTTGTCATTGAGCTTACTTTGAGTTTACTAGAGGTTGGCCGCAGAGGTACGGGAATCCTAAAACTATTTCACTGCCTGATGATTAAGAAGGTCGGAAGTCCATTAGCTGACAGCCTGATGGCCCATCTCTTTCAAATTGTCAATAAGACTGTCTCTCTTCTGCTCCTTGCATAGGCGGCACTGCTGGACCTTGTGAGTGTTAACAGGGTATCCTGCTTCATTTGTTTGTCTTAGAGAGTGATGTATTCCACCGGATTAAGGGTACCAGCATGGGAGTAACTTTTGACCCCAGCATAGCTTACCTGTATGTGGAGTCTCATGTGAGAGGTTTAATCAATGACCCACAAAATCTGCTTATACAGTATATAATCTTCTGAAAAAAGTTTCTTGATGATGTTCCTATCATCTGGGTGGGAACGACTAATGAATTATTGAATTTTGTTGATTGGTTGAATGTCTGTAAACCTCACATCCATGTTTCAGTACAATATGACAAAGAAAGCATCTTGTTTCTTGATCTGGAATGATAACAATGCATTAAAAGCCAAAACATTCACAAAACCCACTGACAGAAATGCTTAACTGCATTGGGACAGTTTTCACCTAGAGAACCTACCGCAATCCCTACCTTATGGACAGTTTATAAGACACAGGGGGGCATTACGACCCTGGCGGTAGGGGGTTAACGGAGCCGGTAGAGCTGCCAGCCCCGTTATCCCCCTACCGCCTCATTACGAGGTCTCCTCGCGGGACCCGTAAGTTTTACCAGGCGTCCTTAGTGGGCCCCACGAGCAGACCAGCATGCTAACAACAGGCCCTTCATTGACGGCCCGTTGTTATCATGCTCCCCATTCCCATTGAGCCCTTTGGGGGTTCGAATGGGGATGGGTTCCTGGAATGGGGAAATATGGGGCCCTCCAAGATCGGAATGGCCCGGTATTTCCCCATTCCAGGTACCCGGACCTGGTACCCAGAATGGGGGTAGCCATGCCGCAAATAGCGGCATGGCTACCTCCAGGGTCGTAATGACCCCCATAGATGCAATTGCACCACTCAGACTGAGTGTATAGCAGAAGCAGATAAGTTGCAACACAAATTACATGAGAAGGGGTACCCTAAACCAGTTCACACAGAGAGGTTCTTCTCCAGAGCAAGGTCAGGAAAGCTCAATGGTACAAGATTACATGCGTTATTACAAACTGTCCCCATAGTAATCTACTAAGACGCTCTATCAAGAAAAATTGCTCTATCATACACCAGAATTCCCACATAGAGAAGAGGTACCTTTTCGCATTCAAGAAAAGGGAAAGGTCAGCGTCAAAGGTTGGTTGAAACTGGAACCACGGGAATAACCACTAACAGAATTCTGGGGACTACCACAGATGTAGGGGCATTACCCTCGTGGTCACTGCACTGCCTGTGACTCCAGTACCACCACTACATTTTTAATCTACACGAAAATCAAATGGGAATTTAGGCTTGATGCCAATTACAACATAAGGAATGTGATATACGCCCTGTATTGGCCATGCATTATGATACACATAGGATACACAATATGTAAAATGTCCACCCGATTCACTGACCACCGCTCACTGGTCAGGATGGGTACAGCATCTAAAAGAATCATTGAACATTTCAATTAAAAACATCACTTGGCGGATGAACTGGGGTGGACAGTTTTAGAAGTACAAACATGACGTAAAATGGGTGACATCACCAAACAACTCATGCAAAGGGAAACATATTCAATAACATTAACTGACTCCATCAGACGAGGACTGAACGACCGACATGAGCTGACCTCCTTGCAGAATTAAACACATCCATCCAAAAACAAAGACTGCATCATCACGGCATTGGGGGTCATTCCGAGGTTGGAGGTAAGGGATTACCAGCGCCTGTAAGGGCACCGTTGGCGGTAATCCCTTACCTCCGTATTCCAAGTTCCCTTTGCGGGTCCCTCTTTACCTCCTGCTTTTAGCAGGAGTAAATTACGGGACCCGGAAAGTGACCTTGGAGTAAATTACGGCACCGTAATTTACGGTGCCGTAATTACCTCCTTCCCCATTCCCATTGAGCCCTATGGGGGCAGAAATGGGGATGGGGAAGGGCTATGGTGAATGGGGAATTACCGGTCCATCCAACCTTGGAATGGACCGGTAATTACTCCATTCACCATGCCGGTATTCCATAGAGTAAATAGCTCCATGGTTGCCAACCATGGAGCTATTTACTCCATGGTGTAGTCCTAACTCGGAATGAGGGCCATTGTCTCTCATTTTTAATTTGCCTGTTAGGGTCTACTTTACCTTATCCTCAAGGACACTTATCAACCTAGCTACACCAAACATATTAAGATGTTGCATGTCCACACATTGTATTTGTAAAGACTGGATGGGGTATCCGTACTCCAGCCTCTTATATGGAAGGGTAAAGGTACAGAACAACCCCAGCAAGGCTCTCAATTGTGTAGCTATGGAGGAGCAGCCAGGCTTCAGCTTTAAGAGTTATGCTGGCAGATTCTTGAGTAGTCTTTCCCCAAAGCCCCCACAAAGGAATGTCCACACACTATGTTAGGTGATAACACTGCTTCTTTATATAAAATAAGGTTTGCTACTTATACCAACAGTATATACATAATAACTGAACTTTTGCTGTAACACATGTACCAGCTAATATTTGTATTGTCAGCTTTACCTTGTAAGAAATGCGCCTAGATGCCTCCCTGCCAGGCGCGCAATCTAATTAAATAAATAAACTAAACTAAACTAAACACTTTGTACATGGAATACGTATTCAGAGAATTGTAAATATATACACTCTGGGTGGTACCACACACTACTTAAATTCAGTTAAAACAGCACTAACTGCAGACAGTTTTAAATGGCAGGTGAATTCTCAAATATGGTGTAAAGAGCATAGAATAGGAAAGAAGGGAAGGTTAGTTATGGACAGTGGCAGAATGCTTTCTTACGACTACCCAAGTAATTCTGAGTGAGGATCCCCCTACCTGGGCAACCAGTAATAGAAAAGTTAGTGAGTAAATTATTTTGTCCTTTACAGCCCAGTCTAATATTGTTCAATAACTTTGTGCTTTATTTTAAAAGGTTCTACCACCCCAAAGAACCTGAGAGGCCCCAGGAGAACAGGATCCAAGATGAATTTGAGCCCCATGGATGACACCCGAGGCTAGAAGATGCTCTTCCTTGTCAGTGGCAGAGGTTCTCAGCTTAATTCGATGATTCCCTCTGAGGATGGACCCCCTTTGGAAGAAGGAGCCACTGGGAGGCTGAGTCCAAGAATTAAAAGGAACCAAAGCCTTTCAGGCAGCAGTTTGGTTCTTTGCAGTGATCTCCTTTGCTCGACAATTTCTCTGACAGTATAAGTCCTGGGATAAAGGAACTTGATGTGGTCTCTTTAAAGGCTTGGTGGATGAAGATAAGACCCTTCTATGACTTCTGGCAGCAAAGGGTGCATAGGTCACTTTTGGTGACGGGTATCGGAATATCGCGGTTTCTGACATTCAGTTCTTCGGTGCTGCAGCCGCAGCACAAACCTCTGGACGGCTTCTGGCACCCTGGACTCGGCCACTGGAGTGGACCTCAGACCATCACCAAGTCTGGACACCAGGGATGAGTTTGATAGCTTGTGGTGATGGGAAACCCACCGGTAGACCGTCCAAAGCACCCAACGACTCATGGCCCTCTCCGGTGGGAAAAAGTGGTCAGTGGTGACTGCGAGAATGTACGTTCAAATGTTGTTAGGCAATTTAGACCTTTTGCAGCTCTGAGTGTCCAGCAGCACTATGCCAGGTTACCCCGTTTTATGGGCGGTATACAGCAAGGGCTTCCAGCAGTCACAAAATGCACCTCCGGACACTGGGCGACACCAATGGACTTCTCTGGCTCAAGATGTCCAGCACTCCTCCTCTGGACGTCGAAGACCCCTCCTCTGGACGGCAGGTACACAGGACTGGCTTACAGGATACTTCGATGAAGAGTAGCAGTTTTGCACAATGGCCCCTCGTAGGTCAGGGAGCGATCTCATTGCAGGTCCTCTCTGGATGAGTCCTTGACAGACACAACAGCTTACGGATTGTTGAGGGAATGCAGCCGCAGACGTCTCTTCCAGCTGGGGTTCAAGGTACAGCTTCTTCTTGCTTAGAACCATCTCAGGATCCGGAAGCTCCCTAAGAAGCTCACTGTCTCGAGAACCCTTGTTCACTCTAGGCTGGACTACTGCAACAGCCTCTTTCTAAATCTGCCTGCTTCTCCTCTGTCCCCTGCAACTCATCCAGAACAGGACTGCAAGAGTTGTCCTTGGCCTCAAGCCCAGGGATCGTATCTCTCCAGCACTGAAATCTCTGCATTGTCTCCCAGTGGCTGCAAGGATTAAGTTCAAGTCCCTCTGCATTGTCCACAAGGCCTTCTGGGGCCTGGGTCCTCAATACCTCCAACTCTTTCTTCGTAAATACCTTCCTACTCAAGCTCTTCGCTCCCCCACCTCCAAATCTCCCATGTCAGTCGTTTCTCCAAGCAACGAGTTGGTGGTAGATCTCTTTCTTCGGCTGAGGACTCCCCCTGGAACAGCCTCCCTGTCTCTCTGAAGTTCGAGAACCATCTCTGGTTCCGGAAGCACCTCAAGACCTTCCTCTTTGCTTCTGCCTTCTCTCTTCCTCTCCCCTGCTGATTTCCTGTCTGATACTGCACTGGTCACCTGGCTAGCCTCTGATTGCAGGCCCAGGTCCCTACCCACCCAGTTGCACACCTGCACTGTCTTCCGTCAAACCCTTGCAAATGGGTCTATATCTGTAACCCTATGGTGCTCCTGCTGCACTTTTGGACACCTGCTGTCTGTACCTACCATTGCACCTACCAGCTGCTGGTCGCAATTCTTGTTATTGTTTTGATCCCATGCACAGCACTGCCCCCTCCCCTTTCCGCTGGCACCTTTCCCATACCCATTCCCATGCACTTGCGCAATCTCAATGTCACTTGGCCTAGTAAGATCGTTGTCTCTGTCCTCCCACTGTTCCCGCCATCCTAGCCTCTTCATGCCTTGAAACACTTGTGTGTAGGCGCGTTACAAATGCCATATCATAACATACCATATCATAAGCTTCAATTTCAGCTACTGAACAAATTGGTAAGTGGTAGAACAAGGACAGGAGTTCCTGTCCCTCCATAAGGCATTTCCAGCATCACAGTATTCATGACCTATGTTTCTAACACATTGGGCCTCATTACGACCCTGGCGGAAAGTGACTGACCGGACCGCAACAGCGTAAATAGCGTTTCCGCCATTGCACGAAGGAGCAAAGTGCGGCCAATCACGACCCATCGGGCACGAGCATTACGCCATGGCGGAATCCGAAAGGCTGCGATGGCGGAAATGACCCCAAAACGGCCCTTACCGCCGCCGTACGCTGCACCAGGTGCAATACCGCCACCCATCTTAGCGGTCACCGTAATGAGCGGTCACCGTAACGAGCGTGCACCGCAAATTACGGCCACCGTAAATATACGGAAACGGAAGTAAAAGCATGTGGCCGGAACGGGAAACAGCACGCCGCACAACTATAAAATCCGAATCCCAACACAACCATAAAAAATCCGACCCTGACACACATCCCAACCCGTTAGCAACCCCAGTTAAAAAAATAAATATGGGAAAGGTAGCCAAGAAAGCGTGTGACCGCAAGCGGCAGGTACACTTCTCCCGAGAGGAACTGACCGTGCTCACCGAGACCCTACAGGAAAATTCCGCCGTCGTCTTCTCCAGTCAAATGACCAGGACGGCCCTTGCCAACAAGAAGGCCATATGGGCCCTGGTGGCACAGCGCGTAAGTGCGGTGGGGACAACACCCCGCACGCCACAGCAATGTCGCAAGCGGTGGGACGACCTGCGGATCCGCGTACGCAGCATACTTTCTGCGAACAGGAACATCGCCACAGCTACCGGGGGGGGTTCAGAGTCGCCCATCAAGTTGACCCCCTGGGAGGAAATCTGCGCCTCCACCATAGGAATGGAGAGCATAGAGGGAGTCGGAGGGATGGAGAAAGGAGTGCCGACATCCGGAGAATCAGGTAGGTTGGCCAAGAGAAACAATGCGAAATCCACAAACCACGAACATGTGCAGTACCATGTGACCCCATAGTGCAATACATACTTTGCCCTGACAGCGCCCTCTAAAAGTCAGAATGAACAAACAAATCAATCAAGAAGCCATAAACAACCCCTACATGTGCAGCATGCACCCCCTAACTGCAGGCAGCCAAATGAATGCATCCTCAATCCACACGAAAATGAGACCACCTCCAAGGCCCAGTCCCAAATCAGCCTCATGTACCACCCCAATGCATTTGCTACGTTGCCATTCCAAATCCGACAGACCCATAACTAACGCTCGCCCCTCTTTACTCCACCACAGGGTCCGATACCAACGACGAGCTGCAGGACACCCCTACCAGCACGCCTGCAAAGAGGGCCAGGACCAACGTCCCAAGAGCCTCCACCTCAGGTGCAAGGATCAAGACACGGCAGCAGCAGGAATCAAGTGGCAGCACACTGGAGGGGACTGCAACAGGCACCCCAGCAGCCAGCAAGTCCACAACCCCAGCACCACAGGTCCCCCCAAAGAACGTATCTGATGGCACTGCCTCTGGTGGTAGCAGCACCATAGGTGACACAGCTGTCATGCCAGCATGCTCCGACACGGAAAACAGTGCTGGCGACGTAGGTACCATCCATGACCTTTCCCAATCCCCCTGCATGTTCCATCCCCTACACCATGACGAAACCACGCAGGGGCACCCTGAAGACGACGACTGGCCAACCCCCACAAGTCCTGTGCCAAGGCAACATGTGTTGAGCAGCCCCCCTGTCACACCACCGCAAATGTCCATGGCCCAGCAGAGGCAACAGTCCCTCGACCTGCTGATCGAGCAACAGCAGGAAGCGTCCACGCTACTCAAGGACCATGCAAATGAATGCGGGGGTTCCAGGGCAGCCATGGAAACATCCACCGAGACACTCAGGGCACAAATAGAGAAAAGTAGTGAGAGCCTCAGGGGAGAAATGGAGAGAAGCACCGAGAGCCTGAGAGCACAAATGGAGAAAAGCACCGAGAGCCTGAGAGCACAAATGGAGAAAAGCACCGAGAGCCTGAGGGGGGAACTGCATGCGACGTCCAAAGACGTTTGTGCTGAACTTGCTGCTGTGCGCCGTGTGCTCTCGGAGCTCTCACAAACCCTCAGAGACATGCATGGACGCGAGCAGGCAGAGACATCATCCGTGGCAAGTTCCGTCCAGGGCAGCCCCCAACGCAGATCTGGCAGGAACCTGCACTCCACGGGCAGGGGTGCCCCTGATACCCGTAGAGGGGGCTTGCAATAGCGTCTACCCACGGACAGCATGCATATTTGGACACTGGTGTTGGGGGGGGAGGTAGTAGGGTGGAGGGGGTGTGTTGGGCTTCACTGGGTGGCGGGTCCATAGGGTGTATAAATCAAATCACATTAACAATACAGCACCTCATTATCATCCAATGACATGTGTGGACATTGATATTTGCGTACGAGGCCTTCATAGGCGTACAGTCCACAATGTGCCTGTACTACACACACACAGTGCCACAGGTCCCCTATCCGTGTAATAGGCACCATGCGTGGTTGCTAGAAGCATGCATCTATGATGCTCTGTCGGATTGCACGTGCATCCTGTGCCTCATGGACTCCTTGAGGTGCCTCCACATCCCCACCCTCATCATCATCATCATCTTCAGGTGCATGCAGTACAGCGTCAGGGGGCATGGGCACATTCCTACGTATGCACATGTTGTGCAGCATGACACATGCCATGACCATCTTAGAAACCTTCTCATGGCTGTATATGAGTGCCCCGCCAGACCTGCTGAGGCTGCGGAAACGAGCCTTCAGTAGGCCGAATGCCTGTTCAATGACCACACGGGTACGTGAGTGGGCATGGTTGTAGTCCTCCTCATGCTCGTCCTGTGGGTTCCGGATTGGTGTAAGGAGCCATCTCTTCAGTGGATACCCGGCATCACCTGTATGAGACGAATAAAGGGTGTCAGTGGAATGATAGTGCTAAGTAGCCCCCCCCCCCCCCTGCAAGGTCATTGACGCATCAAATGGGCCACGATGTCATGCATGGAATGAGACTCACCGAGTAGCCAGGATCTGTGCCCTGCGTGTCGCTCCATGTAGCGTGGTATTCTTGTGTTCCTCAGGACCATAGAATCATGGGTAGATCCTGGAAATCTGGCACAACAATGCGTAAATATCTTGTTGGAGTCACACACCATTTGCACATTGATTGAATGAAATTGTTTCCGGTTGCGGTACTGGACCTCCATGGCATGTGGGACAACCAATTCAACATGGGTGCAGTCGATGGCACCAATGCAACCCGGGATGCCGCCAAGTGCATGGAATCCCACTTTAGCGTTGGTAATCTCCTGGTACGTGCGTGGTAGTGTGATGTGGTCGTCGGCGTGCTTCAGGAGGGCATCGTGCACTTGGAAGAGTGTCCGTGAGAACAGTGGCTGTGAAATGCCATGCAACTGTCCCACTGTGTGCTGGTAGGTGCCTGTGGCCAGGAAGTGGAGTGCAGACACCACCTTCAGTAGGGGTGGGATGGCGGTTGGGCTATCTATCATGCTCACGAGGTCAGCATGTGTCATGTCCACAATGGCGATTATGGTGTCCCGGTCCAAACGGTAGAGGGTGTGGATCTGCTCAGCAGTGAGGTTGAACGGATCGGCTCGGAGGCGTGGGATTGCGGGCCGCCTGCGTGGTGGTAGTGGCAGTGCTTGTGGGCCTTGCTGACCCTGCCTTGCCCTCCTCCTCCTCCTTCTCCTCCGTCTCCCCTGTGCGCCCGGTTGTTGTACCTGTTGTTGTTCGTCGTCTTCTTGTAGTTGTAGCACTTGCAGTGCTATCTGGTACCCCAGGCCCAACATCGCTAGTCCTGCCGGTAGCATTTTGGAGTGGGAGTGGTTGTGGGAGGGGTTTGGGTCTGCAATATATGTGCTGTCGGCCTGTATGGCCTCCACCTGTGCTGATTGAATGAATCTGTGGCAGATGCAATCCCTTCTGGTCGAGCACGTCCCGCACGTAAGGCTGCATTTGGCCGCATGGCATCTTGGGATTTGAATCATGTATCTAATCCCGATGGCAGTGTGATGTACTTTGACTGATCTTCATGCTATGCTCCCATTGTTACACATGCTATGATTGCAGCCGCTTACATACCTGTGAAGAGTCAGTGGTATGTAGGGCTCGATCGATGGCCGACCCTCATGCAGCACAGTAACGTAATTCACCGACGGGCGTGGCGTCCCATTTGTGATTGCAGCCAGTTAGCATCATGACACACAGCCGCACTACATTGATGTAATTGTGAATGCAAGCGTTCACAGAAGCCTTTTCGACGTAATGTTGCAAGTGAGGAATTCGAAGGCCAGCATTTTGGGTTTTGAAGTAGCGGCGAGGATACGCCCACAGGTCTGGCTGGAAATGTAACGTTCTATTGTAGAATGTCCTTGGGACATGGCCCATAACGAGCAGGCAATGAATGATATGAATTGAATGGGATGCGCAATAGCGTAGTGGACGATAAGGCAGGACGTTCCCAAATCCATCTTGCTTCACAACACTACAGATCCGGCCAGGGGCACAGTGGTTTTTGCGGACTGCATTACGCACAGACGCGATGGAAGTTTCACATATTATGTGAGTGAATATTCATGCGTTTTCATTGCGGGATGAGGGAATGATGTGTGGATGCATGGACTGATGAATCCGTTTAGGGTCTGCCATGTACATGGGTTTTTTGGTTCACTCCCCTTCCCCTGCGTTATGTGATGCAAGGCTGCCATAGTGGGACATACGTCTATCTGCCCTTGTCGGATCCTCCCTGTCTCGACGCGCCTTCATACACTTGTGTCTAGGCACGTTACTAATCCCATGTCATGGGTTCTATCTTGACGGACGCATGCACAGTAACCGACGTTGCCAATGGTGTATTTAGCTCGATTGGTTTCGTTGTGATTCGATACTGATTTAGGGGTGTGTATATTCCTTTGGAGTGGGCTAGCATGCATATGGGTGTGGATTTGGTGTGTTGAATGAAGATTGTAATGCATCATGAGTCCCGTAATGCAATCGGTTGATTTGTGTTTCTTTTGGGTGACAGGTATCTCCTGCCCTATTGCAGATGCCATCTCTACGCCACTCCTCCAGATGGTTTTTACTCTCGACTCCTGCAGCTTCGGGTGAATCAGTGGAGCACCATTTCGATCATATGGGACGATCGCCAATGGGCCACATGCCCTTACGCTGTACTGGTGGCTAGGTGCAACATTTCGGCCTTTCAGCTCGACTAGTGCCTGCCTCATGGGACGGACCTGCGGTTCTTGCCGCTTCCATGTTGCCTTTTGGAACGTTGATGTAAGCCCTGTGTGCCATGATGGTACAGGGCGTCACACAAGTGGAAGCCGGTCAATTATTGCAGATGCAGCCCTCGGTGATGATGGTTGTTTTGGTGGTATTTTGCAAATTGCTGTGGGGCCTTTGTCATTTGGATGTGCATTTAAATTGTATTCCGATATTTGTCGTGTTGCGTTGTTCTTTGCAGGTGATGTGGCGATTTTCGCTTTGTGGCGGTATGTATTGCGTGATGATCTGCATTGTGTTCCGCCTTCTGAGTTGAGTTGTGTGGTACAGTACTGGCCGCGTTTGCCTACGTAGCACAGTATGGTCACGGATAGAGGCTGCCATTGTGACTGTTTACATGATGTGCTGTTCTGGGGCGGGGGATTGGCTTTTGGCCGACTGGTGCCTGTCAGCCAGGTCGATTGGTGGAATGATGGGTTGTTCAGAATGTGGCTGGTCACAGGTGACTGTGTTTGCGTGCGTTTGTTGGAGGGGGACTGGGGTCATGTCCATTGGAATAGCTTCTGTATTGATGCCATCTGTGCCCTGCAGCTCCCATCGGCCCCTCTTGGGATGAGCCTGGCTGCTCAGTCACTCTGCCGACTTGTGTGGTACATGCTTCTGCTGATGGTTGGTTTGTTTACTGGCATGAGTACAGGGCTGGTGCAATCCCCCTCAGGATGCTGTTTTGGATGTTGCCTTGCGCTGGTGGCAAGCGATGGGGGACTACTGTTGTTTTGTGTCATGTGTTCTTGATTTTCATTTTGATGTGTTGTACCTTCACATGCCTGTGCTGCGTCAGTACGGCTATGGTGACATGCCGTACATGGATGCCCACTCACGGGGCGCTTTGAGCCCCTGCATGCTTTTCTACGTTGGCATGCATGGGTGAATTGTGGATTTCACTGGTTGCATAGTGTGAGTACATTGCGCCTGCCAGGAGTTGTGCAATGAGGCCAGGGAGTGGAGTACAGGCACTCAGTGGGCCATTTACGGTTGGTTCGCGTTGCCGTATTTCTCGCCATGGCGGAATGGTACTTTACGACGTGCTTGATGGCGTTCAGTACATGTCCGCTAGGGTCAGAATTCGCGTACCGTTGCGCCATGGCGGTGATTCCGGTTTTGCAAGGCGCGCGTGCGCGTACTTGGTGCAGTTAGCGTTGCCGTTCACTGCGGTGTCGCTAATGGCATCGTACTTTACGGTGACGGGTCATGATCGCAACGAGCGGTGTTCGATGGCGGTATTGCATTTCCGCCATCATTTTTCCATTTCCGCAAGGGTCGTAATGAGGCCCATTATCATGTTTTTCCGAATGGTGATAAAAATAGAATAAATCCGGGGACCCCACTCAGACACGTATTTAAGATACTATGATCGTGACCACAGGCATGCACAATCATTGAAACCAACCTTTTATGACGTAGTACATGTTGACTTCACTCTGCCTACTATAACATTGGAGGTGGTGATTTCACAACTGTGATGTAACACACCTTTTTTACATATAAATAGTATCTTAAAAATGGCGGGTCCAGTTCCATACGACATTCGGAGGTGCATCGGAGCTCAGGAGCCCCCAAGAATATAATCTGCTGCATCATGGGAACTCTTCCTGTAGACATTGCTATTTACTGTGGAATACCTACTTATCATGCTATCTGCACTTTACAGGCCTGCCCGATTGAACATCAAGGTTAGGTGTGCTGAATCTCATTCCGGATCTTACAGAGGCATTGTAATTTATCAAAAGACCCATTTGATCACAAATGATCACAATATGTAATCTTGTCTCAATATAAGCATTTATCATCCCACTTTGAGGCTCACACAGGTTGCATCATGATTTTTTCACTTTCTTGTTTTCAGAACGGCTCATGGTTTATCTTCTGGTTGCAAGTAATGACAGCGTTTTTTGGTTTTTTTTTATAACACAATTGAGGTACTACCTTATAAGTATAATATGAAGATAGGCAACTTGTCTGCCATACATTATACTTGAATAATTCAAGTATGTAGTGTTCCAAGGCATTACGTAAAAGGAGTCCATCTCTGGGAGATAATATGGTGATGCAATATTACACAACGCGGCAACCCTGTCGGTAATTTCCCATCTGGGCGGACCCCTAATTAACTCAGCCCAAACCGGGTCCACCACCTGAGGAACGAGTGCACGTTTTGTACGTAAAGCAAGGTTTATTGTACAATCATCCGGATAGCAGTTGAATGGTACTATAGAAACAAATGTAATACAAGTCTTTATGAACTCCATCAATTGATACATTTTTATACATTTCAGCAACAGTTGGAACACTCCCAGATATTCTATTACCACCCACCCCTCAAACATGTTTGGACAAAACATTTAGAAAGAAGTTCCATCTTTTCCCAATTAATCCTTTCTCATTGGTCATCGTCAATCTTTACTTCCATCTTCAGATTGTGTTCGAAGTCTGCCTTTGTTGGGGATTACCCTGTGGTAGGTTGTGACATCATTGTACAATAAAACATTCACATACAAACATAATTCTTTACTAGTAACAGCTGGCATGGATCAGTTTAACCTTAATTGCGATTGCACATGGTACGCTCAAATACCTTAGTAATACCAGAAAGGGCTGAGCAAACAGGTTCTCTTTGAACCACTGACTGCAATCTCATCCGTCCCATTCTCCTTGCTCCTCTTAAAGCATTCTAATGTATGCGACCACCACTCTAGCACGTACAGCCTTCAGTGTTACTCTGTGAAAACAATTGAACACTGGACACCTTGGCCTCAGGCCCCATCTTTATTGCTGGTCCAACCAAATGGACAAACACTCTGCGCGACTACAATTCAATGGGAAAGATTACATTTGTTCCCACGGAACTGTTAAGTCATAAACCACTGCGTTCTGTTTGATAGCTGACCTTCTACATTCATTCCCCCCCCGTCACCCCCGAACCCTGTGAAACCAGAATCTCCCAGCTTCCTAAAATTCATCGTGCAACTGCTAACTGCAAAGTCCAAACAGATTCACAAAACCCCACTACTTGCAGATTTATATATAAACTCCTCATTAAAACTGCTTTTATATGTTCCTCAATGTGTATGTCTTATGAATATTATTCCTTTTTTACAGTGGGATTTCAGGACAGGCCCCCATCAGCATGGATATTAAAACCCTCGCCATCTCCCCTTCTTCCATGTACTGTGTGTAGATTGTGTTCATGTTACATTTGCGGTCTGAACATTGTATCTTACTATGCTCTGCAAACCTAGTATATATCAGTTATAAAACAAAGTAACACTAAAAGTAACATATCCCATTCATAATTAACTACACTTGACACATATGAAATTGAAACATCGCACCAGTTCGCCGCCACCCCCAGTCATCAATATGGCGGGCAAAACATGAACCCCTCATGCTTGTGGGGACCCTCCTGATCTCCCCAACACCCGCCGCCCAAGTTAAGGGCCTGTGCAAAGCGAGGGTCCGTTAACATGGGCGGCAGTGCCGTTATCAACTGGGTCAGCCTGCCGCTGAGTGTAATATCACAATTTGCACCCATGGAGCTATTTTTTTTTTAAAGAAAGAAACATACCTTTATACTGTGGCCTGACGCTGCACAGTGCTGCCATCCAGGAAGTCAGTTTTCAAAGTTGATGACTGATGTCATCAACATTGAAGAGGAACTGCCTGGATGACAGTGCAGTGGCAAGCCGTGTGATGAAGGTGCGTTGCCTTTTTTTTGTTACGAAAAAACAAACATAAAATACACCATTTGGTACCAAGCTGACAAGGGAAGGGGAGAAAAGTCCCCAACACAAATGAAAATGCTCGGAACACGGCCTTTCCTTAGTGAATACAGCCCGCATTCTGGGCAATCTCATTGGTTGACGGCGACTCCCAGGGTGCTAATGGTAGAAACCAGCTGCTTTTGGAACACCCGTAAAATACACATATATGCAAGCTTCACTTGGACTTCTTTTCTGCCTTTACCTGTTTTGAGCCTCACTGACAATCATCATTAATTTTATGACTTAGAATAGCCATGTGCATAAGCATGCGATTAGATGGCAGAGACTAAAACAACTCCCCACTCTTTACACTTTTTGTTTTTATAGATCTCCCAAACAGGGTCGGATTGCCCCTCAGCCTTTCGGCCCGGCCGAAATTGTCCCTGTGGAGTGGGGGCAGGTTTCTGGCCATGCAGGGGCCGATTTGGAAGAAAAAAAATAGTTTTTTTTGTTTTTCAAATGTTTTTTTTCTTTCCAAAAGCCTTTCATCCTTCTTAGGTCGATAAAGGAGTACCAACACAGGTTGGGAGACGTCTGCTTGGATTCACAGTAATTTAGTGTACTTAGGAACAATGCTATTTGATGCCACTTCCTGTTTTGTCAAGGGGTGAAACGTCGTGTTTCTTCGCTTCCCAGGATGTCAATTTGGGGTGGGGTCAAAGGACATCACTTCTGGTGATGTCATCAGAGGTCAAGGGTCATGAGGCGTGGGGTGGGCCACTTTTTTTTGTGTGACCAGGCCTATTTCTTGTCCCAGTCCGACCCTGCTCCCAAAGCATGCATACTACACTGCCGAAGACACGCAAGGGTTTCACTTTTAGCCATGAATTTTGTGTTACTGGAAATGTAACAACACTGGCCGAAATCATTAAATATTGAATGACATTTCATATTAGTTTGAAGCACCCCTGACCATTGAATTACGTGTTAAGTCATTAGTTTTGTTAAGTGAAGGTGAGAAACCATTCAGTGCAAAGACATTATTTTTGGTGAAGGAGAGTAACTATTGTGTGCAAAGTCATGCTGTACTAATGTACATTGTGTTACCAATGTGGAAAAGAAAAGAAATGTTGTTACTATTGTTGAAGGAGCGAAGTCCTTGTATGCATAGGATTGGTACAAAATCTAAGGAATCCCACAGAACAGCTTCCTTCCCTTTCTGCTGAGAGTAAGTTATCATAGATGCATGCAACCCTAGTCATGTTCACCCCTTAACCAAAAAAGGGCGAATAACCATGTAATTATCAAAAATATCCATTTTAATATTTACCAAAAATACTTAACACATTACAATACATTTTTCTAAAACAACACAACAATATGTTTAAAACACACACTAAGACTCATATCAGTGTGTGTACATATTCTACAAATGGCAAACACGCAAACATTTCAAAATCGTTTTTTGTGCCTAACTGGAGGGAGTGTCTCTATTTAGCCCTCTACTGTTATTAATGATACCCTTCTTAATTCATACGTGAAAAAGAAACTGCCCCGTATGAATTAAGAATGGTATCATTAATTATGCTCCAGCTACGGTCTCTCCACACGTGACCAAGCCAATCTGACAAGGTGCCAGGCCCATGAGACAGAAAGTCGCCAGAGTCCCACGTCTGGGACACAGGTTGCAACAACGATATGCCAAGTTGGACATTTATACCGATGGGAAAGGCGTGATCACCCGCCTCTAGCAAAGACCTGTACATTGTCCCCCATTAACACATAGTTACACAATGTTGCAAACACCAGGTACCTCGCGGGCTGGGAACATCGATGGTCCCAGGCTTGGGGGCTCACGAGGGAACCAATCAGGGGACACGGGACTCTTTACTGACGCCATTTTGGTTAGCCAATCATCGAGGGTACCCATGTGACAAGTTCAGTGTAGCAAGTGTTAGAGACACCCCAAAATGTGCCACCTGACCCGTCCTTACCCAATAACCTTCCCTCATATACGCTTCTATAAAAACCCTACCACTCGGGAAGCCAACCCGAAGTGGCGATAGGTTTTGTGACGATTTTTCTCAGATGACACGAGTAGCGCGTCATGTTATGGTAAAAAGGGCCTGCAAGCCCCCTAAGAGCGAGAAGGTCTCCCCGGATGCATACGGGCGAAGCTCTATCCCTGCCGTTGTTATAATAAACAGCAGTAATTACTTTGCTCTTGCGTGTGCCTCATACTCCTTTTGGGACACAGGAGGAGTTGGGGCCTCCCCATCCCCGGAAGTCCGCGGACGGCTCTGCCGGCCCCCTGGAGATCACCATGACAAGTTGGAAGCACTGCTGAGATCTGGTTGAGATCTGCCTAAATTGCTCTAAGGGCACGACTACCAGGCCTCCTGCAGCGAGGCAACTTGGCAGTGCGGTCCCCTCTGCCGTTGCCCCCTTTCGAGGACTACAGGACCATTGCGTAACTGCGAGAAGACCGGACGGCGCAATCCGGACATTGGCCCTCGGGAGCCGACTTGAAAAGTATCCCGACGTGGTCCAGACAAGGGGCGGTGGCGAGCCGCTTTCTGGAGAGGTGCCCGCAGTCGAGCAGCCCCGGCTCACGAGGACTTGGTGAGTATGGCACGTCCAACCAGCAATATAATGTTGTGCGGGAGGGGGGAAGAGTTGTAAAGAGGGAGGAGGGTGGTTGACACAGTGGGCCTCATTACACGGATGGCGGTGGACCAAGGTGCTGTTAGCACCTTGGCCCATGCCGGTAAAATACCGGCACCGCCTTGGTGGAAAGGGGAATTACCGCCCTATTCCAAGGTTGGTGGGGCGGTAATTCCCCGTTCCCCCATTGCCCTTCTCCATTCCCATTTTTGCCCCATAGGGCATAATGGGAATGGGGAAGGTGCTAATTACGGCACCGCAAATTGCGGTACCGTAATTAGCTCCCTGGTCCCTTTGCGGGTTGGTTTTTAACACCTGCAAAAAGCAGGCGTTAAATTCCCCAACCCGCAAAGAGACCTCGTAGTAAGGCGGTAAGGGTTTACCGGTACCAGTAAAAAACTGGTACCGGTAAACCCTTACCGCCTACCGTGTAATGAGGCCCAGTGTGTGGAAATTGATTTTGGCTGTTTTGGCTGTTCCGCGGCAAGAAAGGTGTGAAGCGTAAGGGGACAGCCACGAGGGTCGTCCCCTATAGAGTAACGGAGTGGATAAGGTGGGGCTTCGAGCACCCACGAGTGATTGCTGAATGGCGCGGATTGGTTGGAGATCGCGAACACCTGTGTTACAGGGGGGCGTGGCATTCCTATGAGTTGATGTTATAGATCAATGAGTAGATGAGGTTCCCTACTAAGTGAGTGTTGAAACTCGTTAAGTAGATGATGTTTTCCCACAGGAGGTAGCTAGATTGTTCCCGAGTGCGGAAGATAATTGGCTGGTTAAGCTCCTCTGGAGAGGGGGCGTATCAAACGCGATGCGACGCAGCGTGCGCAGACCGATTATTTTGATTGTGGATTTCCATGCTCCAGTAGAGGCGAAAAGACAGCTGTGGGGTTAAAAGGGGATGAGAGGGTAACGAACAGGTGCGCATTAATAAGGATTTGACATTGTGTAGGTACTTACCGTGCATTGTAGAGATTGGTGACATCACCCACAGGATTTTGAATAGGACACCGCAATATACTTCACGTCTTGTCTTGCGTCCATCCAAGGATGGTTATGGACGGAAGGTGCGGAAGAAACGGGTAAGGGGAAGAGGTGGCTGTGCACGGAGAACGCCGGCCGCGTCCAGATGCGGGAGGGCTACGGGGAATGAGGCGGCCATGCACGGAGAACGCCGGCAGCGCTCAACGAGGAGTTGTGGAAGTAAGGGGTGTGGTTTGAAAAGAAGACGAGCGGAAGAAGGAGGAGGAGTTGCGGGGTAAGGTAGGAAGAGGAAGGTGGGGCCACCCAGAGGCACGCCACACCGGACACATCGCTGCAGGGGGCTTAGTGTACCACTGTCGAAGGGGGCCGTAGTAATAAGAAATAAACTGTTATATAAAAGGTGCTTCCTTTTCAGTGGACAATCTAAGTCCCCAGTTTACGGGGCCAGGTAAAAGGTTGATATTTGGAAACGCAAAACTTGTAACATGACGTTGTACTATGGATCGGGGCTGTGAGTGGGGTGGAGAAACATGGGAAGTGCTTTAACAACCTCACTTCAGCACATCTGCACAACACTGACACCACACAGAGAGAAAATAATAAAATACAGTATAGAATTGACACAAGGGACGGACAATAAAACAAGGGTACCATGGCCACCCAATGGCAGCTTCGATGCATACACGCAGCATAACTTGCTAACATACATTCACAACACCTATAGAGGGAAGAAATTAGCAAGCCATTTAGAAGAATTTGACCTCTGGAAGATGTTCCAGGGAACTAGGCCCGGAGATACAGGTATGTACACAGTACAAGGGGTAAAAGAGGAGAAGGGAACCAAGGAAGGATTGCAAGTGAAGGAAGGGAAAAAGAAAGGAGGAAGCAGAGATAAGAAAAATAAGAATGCGCCCAATGCTGAGGAAAGTGAAGAGGAGGGGGAAGGTTCGTTCGCGGTAACAGAGGTAAAGGTGAAACAAGAAGGGGAGGAAGATGCGCAGTGTGGGAAAGGTAGTGAAGAAGGAGGAAGGGGGGCTGTACCCACTAACAGAACTAAGGGAGGCAGACCGACAACAACTAATGGCTGCTGAAGGGTACTCCAACCCCACATACAGCCCCCGCCATATGCGCCCGAGGATGACTATCAGAAGAAGAGAGGGGCGGTAGGTACGGTAGACTCCTCATCACGACTTGGGCGGTAACGCCTGCAGTATTACTGCCAGCGGTATTAGCCCTACCGCCGAACTCCCCGGCGCTAATAGCGCCGGAACACGAGTTTGGCGGTAATGTCAATCCCCATTCCCCATTGAGCCCATTCGGGAATGCCCCATTCCCCATTGGGCTCAATGGGGAAATTTCTTGCTAATACCGCCGGCGGATTTCCCGCCGGCGGTAATAGCGCAAATTTTCAGCAGATTTCCCCCCAGCTCAGAGCTGGGCAGAAATCCACCAAAGTCCTGCTTTGGCGGACCCTTAAATCCAGCAGTAATAGCGCTACCGCCGGATTTAAGGGTTACCGCCAAAGTCGTGATGAGGTCCAATGACTGCGCAGGTAAGGAAGGGGAGGACAGGAGGTCCCTGGGGAGGATTGCCGATGTGGGACCAGAAGAGTGGATAGCAGCACAGGTGCTTCTGAAGCTCTGAGGAACATTAAGTAAGGAAGAGGAGGATACAGTAAAAAGGTAAATAAAGAAGAGAAGAGGGAAAAGCAGATAGGAGGAGAAGGGCGACTATCGCAGGAGGAGGAAGAGATATTGGAGGAAAGGTTGGCGGAATTGAGAAATGCGCAAAGTGCCCTGCTCAGGCAGTTCGAGGAAGAAGCACAGAAGAAGCAGAGTGAAAAGAAAGCACATAAAGAAGAGCTGCGAGAATGAAGGCGAAGGAGGAAGAAAGGAAAAGGAAGAAGAGCACATTGAGGCAATAGCAGAAAGAATGCCACGTGCAGAGCAAAGGGAGATGAGGAGAAAGAAGGAGGAGAGAGAAGAGAATGACTGAGAAATGGGAATGTGGAAAAAGAGGATAATAACTGAAAGTGCACGGAAGTATGAAGAAGGGAAACTAATAGAAAGCATACTAAGAAGGGAAGGAAGGATGAAGGAGAGAGAAGAGGATGAAGAGAGCATACTAGCGAAGGTAAGTGAAAGTTTATGGGAAGAAATAAAAAGGAAAAGAGAGGATATAGGTAGTAAAGTTGAGGGGAAGAAGGAGGAAGAGAAAAGAAACACGTGGACGGAGAATGGAGCCTAGAGACACACACACCACGATAATGAAATGGCATCAACATCAACACGAGTAGCAGAGGGTAAAGGAGGTGAGTGTATAAACGAAGACTTAACTGATCTAAGGACGGTTACAGTAGGGGACAAACGCATAGAGTGGGGATTGACATTAACTGACAGCGAAGAAGAGGAAGGGTTGAGCGCAAATGAAAGGAATGACAGTAGGGAAAGTTTAGACAAACTGTACATTACAAGCACAAATTGAAACTCACCATGGGCACGCGAAAGAAGGGGAGGACCAGGCACGAGGGAACAGAAGGATAGGGACACGACAGGGGAAAAGCAGCAACCACTACCACCCACCCCACATCTGCTCAAACATCACGTCCACTGACACAAACACCTGTACACACTCCATACATTGACAGGCTTAGGGATCGTAGGCAGGAAGAGAAAGAAGGTACACATGTAATAGGACCACAGGGACACCAGAAGGGGAGGAGGGATACAGAGGAAGGAAGGGGGCACACTTGCAACACTGGCCACTTTGAAGAACTGCTAGACATAGAGGAAAAGGATGAACATAATGCCATGACTACATATGGGAGGGTGAAAGTAGAGTAAAGACGATATAATTTAATGCCACTACTGGAGAGGGGAGGGGCGAGGCCACAATACATCCCCTGGAAGCATGCAGACAAGGAAAATATAAAATGCAGACTCCCATCACTAAGTGCGGGGGTGGGGAAATGGATATATGAGATGGAAAAACCTACTTCAGGTGGGAGACGTGAAGGGCCTCCTAGTTTCAATATAGGGGGATGGCTGCTGATGACATATGGAAAATGGTGGGATTTCCTGGGGTGACAATACATGACACAGCACATGATGGAGCACCATTTGCCAATTGCAGGCATGCGCTCTGGCAAGCATTACGAACACAGTTTCCAGACACCTCAGACATAGGGGCCATTACATTATGAAAGATGCGTGAGAATGAAGATCCTGGTGAGTACATCCAGGAAATTCAGGAGAAGTGGCGCTTGGAAGCACGGGAACAGTGGGATGAAACACCAGCAATATTTTATCATATACTAATACAAGGGCTCCCGGAACAAGTACAGAGGCAATTAAAGAAGTTAGCGGGGATGGAAGCTAAAGGATGGCTGGAAATACAACTAACTATAGTACACTATTGCAGGATATGGCAGGAGAAGATGAAACAGAAGGAAGAGGATAGGAAGGCAGAGGAGGCTAAACTGGTTCAGAAGAAGTTATCCAAATATGCCATGGAGGGAGCGCTGATAACGGCCCCCGCACAACCACAGGCAACAGTGACACAAGAGACAACACAACCACAAGTAACACTGTCACAGCAGGCACAGGTGGTGACACAGCAAATGCTTCCTCCCCCGACATTTACACAACAAATGGGGGGAGGTTATATGCACATGGGAAACGGATACTGGAATGGCTATAGAGGGAGGGGCGGGCAAATGAGAGGGAGAGGGTATGGCCCACCCATTAATCAGCAGGGGGGAGGAGTTTGAGGGTATAACCAGCAGGGGCAACAGGGGTATAAGGACTACCTGGGAGGACTTCAATGGCAAGCAAGGGAACCACCGACATGCTGGATATGTGGGATGGTGGGACACATGTCTCGCACATGTAGAATGAGGCCAGTGCAGGTAGCCTGGGGGGAGCAGGGACAGCAGGGGCCTATGGGAGAACCACAAGTTCACCAACAGCAGGGAGTACAACAACAATTACCATCACAACAAACGCCAACGCCACAACAACAGACACTGCAACCACAATTGCAACAACAACCACACGTGCAACCACACATGCAAACACCACAACAGCAAATTGTACAACAACAACCACAAGCTCCGACAGGCCAACAACTGACCCAAATACAAGACAACACAATAACGTCTACTAACACACCCATAGCACAGACACAGCTTGGGAAGGTGAAGATATTGGGTCACAGCCCTCAGACATCCTTGATGTGTCTCATCCTATCAGTTACACCTAACCCTGCGGAGGTACCATGCATACAGGTGACGATAGGTGACAAAAAATGTTCCTTCTTGGTTGACACAGGGGCCACTAGATCATGCATAAGAGAGGGGAAGTTTGAACTGTCAGGCAACGCCATGAACACACAAGGGTTCTCTGGGGTCTGAGGGTTGGTTCCCTTTACAAACAACATCTCCTTATCAGTAGGAGATCATGACATGTCATTACCACTACTATACTCGAAAACGTCACCAGTGAACATACTAGGCTGAGACATAATGAGCAGATTGAACATGACTATTTCCTTTACTAATAAGGGAATAATTTGTTCAACACCGGGAATAAGCATGCTCACAGCACGACAAATATTACAGGCCTATTACGGCAACACAGTAGCAAGGGCTGAGCCAAAAGATGGAGAACTATTTCAATACGGGACAGACATGGCAATAGCATGGTTGCCAGGGATCGAAGGGGAGGTTTGGAGGAGGCCAGCAGCTTACCTTTTCAGACCTGAAACACCAACAGGTGAGAAGGAAGGGGCAAGGGTACCATTGAGCATTGAAAGCATTATGGCAACACAGGACTACATTGCAGTCCATGCCCAAGACGAGGGAGGGAAGGCATGGAGAGCAGTAATAGCCCTAGCAGAGGGATGCCGACTGAAAAAAGTATCGGATGAGGAGCTCTTCTCAGACACTGATGAAGAAGGGGAGTTGGTGTGTCAAATGAGCGTCCACATCTGGGCAAAGATCACCTACAGAGACGTAGCGCGGAAGATGGCGTTGGCGCTAGAAGCACCAGCAGCCACAGTTGCACCGTTTTATGAGGAAGATATGGCAAAAGTACCCGCATCTCTATGGACCACCAGTCCGTATGATGTGGGTTGCATCAAGAGCATTGGAGGAGTGAAAATAAAGCTGAAAAAAGGGACCATACTGCCGAGAGTAAAGCAATACCCATTATCGAAAGAGGCAGATGAAGGAATATGCGAAACAATAGCAGCACTGATTGAGAGAGGTATATTAGTACCGTCAGAATCCCCATGTAACAAAGCTGTGTATCCTGTGTGCAAGGCTAAAGGAGGGTCCTGGCATTTCATCCAAGACCTAAGGCCCCTCAACCATATTGTAGAGGCAGAATACCCTATAGCGGCTAACCCAGCCACTATAATATGTGAAATACCAGCAGAGGCATCACGGTTCACTGTGATTGACCTCAAGAACGCTTTCTTCTCAATACCACTACACCCTGACTCACAAGAATTGACAAGTTTCACATACCGCAACACAAAGTGGAAACATATAAGGTTGCCCCAAGGGTACTGTGAGACCCCGTCCATATTTAACAGAGTGATACAAATGGACTGGGAAACACTGAAATGGGAAGCACTGTATTACAATATGAGGATGACATAATGATATGCAGTACAACGGAGGAGAAGTGTAGGAGAGACTCTATCCAGATGCTCTCAGTGTTAGCAGAAAAAGGGTACAGGGTAGACAAGGAAAAACTACAGTACTGCCAAGTACAAGTGCTCTACATAGGACAACTCATCTCACAAAATGGAAGGCACATCACGCCACAACAAGCACAGGTCATAACAAACACACCACAGCCACAGACAGTGAGAGAATTACAGCAGTTCTTGGGCCCATGCAATTATTGCAGAGCATGGGTTTTTGATTATAGCTCATACACAGGGCCATTACTTGAAGCATTAAAGGAAGCACAGAGAGGAGATAAAAAGTTTACATGGACCACAGAGATGACAGAAGCGTTTAAGGAACTGAAACATGCCATCTGCTCCACACCAGTATTAGCCACACCAAATTACGACGTGCAATTTTTCATATTTTCACATTGCAGCTCGACAGTAATGAGAGCAGTGCTGACACAAAAAACAAGCATGGGGGACAAACCAATAGCATTTTACAGTGGGCACTTAGATCCTGTAATGTTAGGTCACTTACCGTGTGAGCAGAGCTTGGCTGCCGCAGCCTTTGCGGTAGAAAAAGCATCATCAATAACAATGGGGTGTCCAACAACATTGTATGTAGAGCATGCCCTTTTTACCATCCTGAACAAGCCCAGATCAACACTAACAACCCAAAGGACATCAGGGTATGAGGTTATACTATCAAAGCCTGAGTTAACAATTGTGAGGTGCAACACTGTGAACACAGCCAGATTTATAGCAGAAGTAGTGGAAGGTGACAACTATGCACACGACTGCACACAGGCTATCGACACATATTGCAGCACAAGGAAAGTCAAGGAAAATGCCCTAGAGGGGGGAGAAATAATGTACATTGATGGGTCCTCAACAATTGACCAGGGCGATGGGGTACGCATAACTGGTGCAGCAGTGGTAAAATTGACTGAGGTCTGGACATATGTTCCAGTAAAATGTGTCCAGCTACCCAAACAATACTCTGGCCAAGCAGCAGAGTTAGTAGCCTTAATTTTAGCACTAAAAGAAAGCAATGACAAATGAGTAACTATATATTCTGACAGTGCATATGTCACATCAACTGTACACTCTGGATTAATAAAATGGCAGTGGAGAGGTATCAGGAGGGCTGACGGCACCCCAGTGCAACATGTCCTATTACTTGCTGAATTAATTAATGTAATTGAAGAGCCCAAAGAGGTGGCCCTGGTGAAGTGTCAGGCACATACAAACGCGGATGATCACATTTCCAAAGGTAACGAAACAGCAGACGCACATGCAAAATATGCTGCGTATTATGGAGAGATATGGATCCCCCCAGGAAAAGAAAAAGAGAAGGGGAGAATGGGGGCAATGCAGATGCTGATGAGGGATGGGTACACTCATATCCCTGAGAAGGAAATAATGGAGCAACAGGCAGCAGCACCCATGGCAGAAAAGGAGCTTTGGGTCAAAAGGGGGTGCACAATGTCCCCTACAGACGCGTTATGGTGATAAAATAACATGGGCAAAGTAGTTATGCCCCTAGCACTATTGAAAATAGCCCTGGCGCAACTCCACCATCCTGCGCATACAGGGAAAGAGGTGATTGCAGCACGGATTAAGGAAGGTTGGTTCTGTCCTGAGTTTAATTCACATGTTGCAAATTTCATTAGCAATTGCCTTACTTGCCAGCAGTTTATGGCTGGTCACACGCTGCAAGTGATAAAAGGTGGTATACCCCGGCCGGAAGGACCATTCCTGCACCTCCACATGGACTATGTTGACATGATCAACGTATGTCAAGGATACAGATACATGATTGTAGTTGTCTGCCCATTTTCAAGGTGGATTGAAGCTGGGCCATGTTCCCATGCAGATGCTTTTAGAGCAGAGTTCCTAGTGAGGGAAGTTTTCTCACAGTGGGGGGGTGCGAGGTATTGCGCTCAGATAATGGCCCACGCTTCGCAAACAAACTGTTCCAACACTACCCTTAACTCCCCTTCTTAGCATGAAACATAAATTTGCATGTGCATATCACCCGCAGGTGAATGGCATGTGTGAACGCCTCAACGGCTCCTGAAAGAAGAAATAGCAAAGATACAGCAGCCAACAAAAAAAAAGCTGGCTCTGTTGTTTGCCCTTAGCACTATTTGAATTAAGAAACAGGCCAGGGTCGGATCACCACCTCACACCCCACGAGGCGGTGACCGGGCGACAAATGAACCTTCCGCTGACCCCACCGTCAAGGGCCATAACTGACTGTCACTCTGTACAAAATGTTTTTGGTGATGAAATGATAGAATACATAAATTCCTTGATTACTAGTGTCACCTTTATCTCTCAGCAGCTCGAGAGGACGCAGAGTGGGTCGAAGACAACCCAGCAAGAGGATGAGGAAACAGAAGGACTGGAACAACCTTTGCAGTGGACAATTAAGGAGGGGGACCACGTCCTCCTCCGTAACTTCAACCGCAGGTGGAACAGCCCTTGGTTTACAGGGCCACACCAGGTGGAAGAAGTAGCTCCTAGAGCAATTAAATTAAAAAATAAGAACAACTGGAACCACCTGCATGACGTCAAGCCCTACAAAGATAAGACCCACCCTTGCGTCGATGACAGGACCAACACAGCAGCAACGACAACGGAGGAAAACACAGTATCAGCGTTAACAAAAGATACAAGCGATACAGACTCTGTCCTCTCCCAAACCCCAGAAAATGATAAGGACTTGAACGGACAATCGCCCATAGCCCACCCCATAGTACAAGGTCCCAGAGCAAGCAAACACTGTCCTGCCCAGTACCGTCCCTGCCACTATCCCAGTGACAGACATTGTCTAACAAACTGTATTGTTGCACCACACTTGTAGACACGTGTATGTTCTTTTTCATTTTGTCTCGCACATGTAGGTACCGCGTTCTACTGTCTAAATTTAAAGAACAGTAACTAACATTACGTTTTGCCCAAGAGTAAATGCTGCCCACAGACGACACACCTGAAGAACTGTCCCACCAATTTATATATGTTATAAAAAGACCAAAGTATTTACAGAGAAGGAGAATACGTGTCTATTACAACACATTCCTTTTGGCCATAGGACAATAATTTCTGCATCTCCACAAACACTTACCAGCCCTAAGAGATAGATCACTAAGGTACGCGTGGGAACAGCTTTTCAATTGGGCATTAAATGACTACCTAATATGGAGGGCTTAAAATAAACAAAACTAACAAATTAATGTTGTTTTTAGACATTTTCAGGTGGGCATCTTTATCGTCAGACATAACAAGCTGCAGGACCGCAGCAAAGGTAAGAGGAAGATGCCAGTGATATCAGCTATTGTATTAAAGACTATACGAGTGTTGTTCATCACTGGTCTACTGGCTGCCACTGTCTGGCAAGCACACTATGCTTCCCTTGTTATGGCTACACCCCCTAGTAATGAACCCCCGACCAGGCTGCAATAGGTACGGTTCCAGGTGGCATGAGCAAGGAGGGAATAAGGAGGGGGAGGGTTAAGCGCAACATGTCCATTGATAATAATGGGGTTCACACATAACTCACAGATTCTGCACACGGATCAAACAGCATGTGGTATCAGCACATGTCTAAAATTGGTAAGGGGAGGACTAAGGACAACTGCTACATGTGCTCACTGATCCCATACGCCATGAGCCCCTTGAGAACTTTTGTAGCTACTGAAGTACTAGCAACATCAGTATAATGCCTGATATATTTGGCCATGTTCCAGACAAAAGGAAGATTTCAAGGGAGAATGTCACTAATGAAATGGAAGACGAGAGATACTTACCCGTATGAAAATAACTACATCAAAACACTACACATGTACAATCACTACTGGCAACTAGCAGAAGGGCTCCAATATGTGACGGATGGGCCAGACAAAGGAGAGACGAAGGAAGTAACGCTGAACTATCTACCATGTGAGTGGCGCGCAAGTGAAGTTGCTGGAGTAATGGGGTCCTGGGAAAGACCCCTACTGCTGATATACGGGAAGGTATACACGAAGGAGGGATGGACAGATGGAGTTGTGGGAAGCGAAATGATAACACTAACAAAGCCAAATATAGCAAAAATGGACGAAGAGAACAACAAGTGTTTCAATGGGTGGATAAAGACAGCTGGACTAGTTACTTGTTTGGAGAAGGACGAGTACCCGGTGTACATACTTCCTCTAACTGCACTGACACTATGCTACCAACACAACGGAGATGTCCGTGTCGGAAGGAACAACAACTGCAAAAGAATAGTGACAATAACGAAGGAGGGTGCCCGTACAGCAGTTCTAATGGATCACTATTGGGCCTGTGGAGATAAAGCTTACCACAGCTTGCCACCATCATGGACTGGACTGTGCACTATGGTACACATAAATGTACCATTCTTAGTGGTACCACAGAAGGATGTGAACTTAGAAAACTTCCCTAAAATGGATGAAGGGAATAAAAGGAGAAAGAGATCTGCAACAATTTCAGAAGAGAAAACGAATAATAGAACAAACGTGTTGTCAAGAGCAAAAAGACAAGGGGAGCCACTGACGGGGAATTACTTGTGGGGGAGATTAGAAACAGGTCTTAGCGATATCCCACCAGGACACAGACTGTTTATTAGGGCAGAGATGTTTTTCTCTTCTATAGTACATCCGGGACTGCAGGCATACGCGAATGCCAAATGGCTGCAAATTACCAGGTGGGAGCTCATGATGACGATAAACTCAACACTGAACGGATTCAACGCAATAAAAGAAGAATTGCGAGCAGTGTGAATGGCAGCGCTGCAGAATAGATATGTGCTGGATCTTCTCACCGCAATGGAAGGAGGAGTTTGCGCAAAAATTAGAAAATCATGCTGTACATTTATACCTGCTAACGACACAGACAACGGTACACTTACTGAAGCAGTGTCACAGCTAGCCACAATGCACGCAGAAATGGAAGAAGAAGCTAAGAGAGTGAAGAAAGACAGCAGCTGGTTCTCTTATTTATGGTCCTGGATGCCATTGTGGCTGTCAGACGGCCTTATAATAATAGCTAGATGCATAATATTGGGAATGGCAGCCATTTTAGGATTAATGTTGTGGAGAGCTCAGACAGCCCAGACTACTGACGAGATGATGGAAATTATTGGAATGCACGCCCTGATCCCATCTGAAGATGATAAAAATGCAGATATAATAATAAGAGAAAGAGAAACATTGCGCAAGCAGATACTAGAATTCGCGGCCCACATGCACGAGGGGCCTTCCTATTACCATGGCCCGGTCAAGCCGACGCCTGCGACATGGACCGATCGACTGAAACAACAGGCACAAGCCATCAACATCGTTAGAGAGGCCATGACGACATAGCCAACTGACAGGAACACATGTGCCACCATGCACACTGGTCACTCACACACCAACCTACATGAAGAACATACCCAGTGCTATGACCTAAGGGACTGACTCACTAATGGACGTGCATCGTTGTTATTTTTCACATAGGCCCAACAGCACCGCAGAAAAGCAAGATGCCTGAAGAGCTTGTGTATACGCTTGCTGACGCTTTATGCTAACTGACCCCTATAGAGATGCTGTCTTATGTACATACAGTACTACTACTTTTGATACTCTGTTGCCCCGTGGCACCCATATTGTGGATCATACACTGCTTCCCAGGAACTAGTCCCGAGTAGGCCTCAAGCAAGAGTCACCAGGCCGGAGAAAACACTTTTGAGACGAAACGCACTGCGCTGACCAGGCAGAGCGAGCCTCAGCGTGAGCCATCACCAAGGCCGAAATGTTGCAACCCACATACCAAGCTCCCAGCGGTAAGCTTACACCTGCTACCAACAAACCAAATTAAATGCTCTTAATTATGCTCCAGCTACTGTCTCTCCACACGTGACCAAGCCAATCTGACAAGGTGCCAGGCCCATGAGACAGAAAGTCGCCAGAGTCCCACATCTGGGACACAGGTTGCAACAAGGATATGCCAAGTTGGACATTTATACCGATGGGAAAGGCGTGATCACCCGCCAGTAGCAAAGACCTGTCCATTGTCCCCCATTAACACATAGATACACAATGTTGCAGACACCAGGTACCTCGCAGGCTGGGAACATCGATGGTCCCAGGCTTGGGGGCTCATGAGGGAACCAATCAGGGGACACGGGACTCTTTACTGATGATATTTTGGTTAGCCAATCATCGAGGGTCCCCATGTAACAAGTTCAGTGTAGCAAGTGTTAGAGACACCCCAAAGTGTGCCACCTGACCCGTCCTTACCCAATAACCTTCCCTCATATACGCTTCTATACTAACCATACCACTCGGAGAGCCAACCTGAAGTGGCCATAGGTTTTGTGATGATTTTTCTCAGATGATGCGAGTAGCGCGTCATGTTACGGTAAAAAGGGCCTGCAAGCTCCCTAAGAGCGAGAAGGTCTCCCCGGATGCATACGGGCGAAGCTCTATCCCTGCCGTTGTTATAATAAACAGCAGTAATTACTTTGCTCTTGCGTGTGCCTCATACTCCTTTCGGGACACAGGAGGAGTTGGGGCCTCCCCAGCCCCGGAGTACCGCAGACGGATCTGCCATCTACCGGGAGATCACCCCGACAAGCCAAACTTCAGGTTTGTAAATCAGGCCCCCACTGGCAAAAAACGTCTGGAAATGCCGGCACCAGTATGGGACTCCATGGAATGAGGAAATACCAGCATTCCCACCACCTGTAAATACTGTGATATCAGGCGGTGGGAATGCTAATTCCGTTTGCTGATATCCCGTCGGTATTACCAGTGGGATTCCGACAGCCTTGTAATGGCCCCATTAGTTGTTTCATTATCATTTCATTTTGCACTCTGGACCGGCTTAACTCGGCGCTTTCCCATTGCAAACACCAAGATCACATATTTTTTAGAAGAGAAGGGATTCACAATGGCATAGAAAATGCCATTATGGGGGATATAGCATTATAAGGGAGATCATCTGGAAAGTGCAGAGTTAAGCCGGTCCTGAGTTCCGCAATGCATTGAGTTTCAGGGGGTTTTGTTGCAATACGTTTCTTACCTTTACTGATTATTAAATAAAGTTTTTTCATTGACTATATATATATATGTATATTTATATATATATATTTGCAAAAGCCGGGAAAAAGAATTTCCAGTTCTCCCAGGGAGGGATGGCACTCGTGGCAATACACAAACCGCTGGTGTCAGTTGCTTCCTCAAATCAAAAACCAATGCAGTGTGGGGTTAAGTTCATTATCCAGTTTTATTAGGCATCTGCCAGATGAAAAAGTGCACGGTACAACGCGTTTCGCCGCCTACTCGCAGCTTGTTCACGTACAAGTGAAACCCACAACCAACTGTGTAAATATAGGTTTACAAACAATTAACCAGTCTCTATGGTTCTTTGTGCCATTTGTCCTTTGTCGCTTTCTAGTACCAGCTATATATATAGCTTCAGTGAATGGAGAGAAAAACATGGCGGCCATTTTGTAAGTGGCAAATTTGCCTTATATAATGGATGTATTATAGCCTAGACCATGATAACAAGAAGTTTTATTTCTGGCAAGTATAACCCGAGTGGGTTGACTCTTTTGTAAATCTGCCAGAGTTAAAACCAATGTCCCTTTCAAAAATGCACATTTAGTCAAGAAATTATTAATTCTAAAATAGAAAACATATAATCCTAAAATTCTTCATATTTCATTTTTGCTTTTACTTTTACTTGCACAGTGCACATGCCCGAAGAATTTGATAGGCTGGCTATGATTCGATATAAATGTTTGCAGCTGATTGAATATAAGCAGAGTAATAAAGTGCTAAGTGCTTAAAAAGTGTCATGTGTTAAAGTGCATCTATTGCTATATAAAGCAACAAAGGTAAAGTGCTAATGCAATAAGTGCAAAATATGGCTAAAACCAATTTCTGCTATTAAGTCTGCAAACATGAATATTTAAAATAAACCACTCAGTACAAAAGCAATAAAACCAATAAAAATATGTGCACCATCATAGTACAATAGGATTTAGAACAATTATGCAATGTGGGGGACATAACTATGTTTAAAAATTAACCTCTCAATTCATCTATTTGACTGGACAACCATAAATTGAAGAACTGGCAATAAGAACCATCTAGGTGAATAAAATTTGACAATATAACACAACACAAATTTAAAAAGATGTTTTTGTTGACGAACAGACTTCATATGGAGAACCTAGCACTTGTCAATACGCCCAACAAGATAAGCTATATCGGTCCTATGACTCTAGGTTCCCAAGTAGGTGTATAACTCTTCATCTAGATTGTGTCCTTTGGGTTTTTTAGATTCAAAGTCTAAAATATATTTGGTTTCTTTTTTCCGCAGATCAAGTTCTCTGTTGCCTCCCCGTGGATTGGCTTTTATATGATGTAGGCCAAGGAAGCTTAGGCAGTCTAGTTTGCCCTGATGAACATCTTTGAAATGGACAGCCATAGGATAGGAGGGGTCTGAGTTTTTTATGGCTCGCATGTGTTGTAAAATTCTCAGCTTCAATTTGCCGATAGTGCTTCCAATGTACCAAAGGTTACATGGGCATAAGAGTCCATAGACCACAAACTCCGTATTGCATGTGATGTAATTTTGCAATTCAATTACTTGTCTCGTAACTGGATGCATGGAGTTTGTTCTATTTAGGGCATACTTGCAGGCTTTGCATTTAGTGCATTTGTAAAATCTTGTTGGATTTGCATTTAGCCAAGAACTGTTCGATATTTTCTCCACGGGGGGCAAGAAACTGCTGACTAATGAATCTTTGATTGATGGAGATTTTCTGAAAGTGATATTAATACGATCTTTAAGGATGGTAGAAAGTACTTCATCACATTGCAGAATATGCCAATGTCATTGAAAAATGTGATGAATCATATTGGCGTGAGTTCCAAACGTCAAAATTAGCCTTGTTTCGTCATCCTGTTTGTCTTTCTTTGGAGTACAATTGGAAGAGAGCAAGGTATTTCTGTTGAAATTACGAGCTTTCAAATAGGCTCTCTCCAAAACTGATTTTGGATACCGCTGTCTGGCGAAATTTGCAGCAGTGAACCGACACTCCTGGTCAAATTTTTCTATTGTGCTGCAATTACGTCGTATTCTGATGAATTCGCCATAGGGAATACTCCACTATAAAGACACCGGATGGTTGCTGGTTGCGAAAAGAGGCATATTGGAACTTGTTGGCTTCCGATGCAATTCAGTTAAAACTTCCTTCTGATTCGTTTTCACTAACACATCCAAAAAGACCAACTGGTCTCGACTATGGGTTTCTGTGAATTTCAAATTGATGTTGTTCGTATTCAATATTTTGACAAATTCCAGCCAATCACTCTCATCTCCATTCCAAAGGATGAAGAGATCATCAATAAACCTAAGCCACAGGACCACTTGATTTGTGAATTTGATGTTACGTTCAGTCCATACTATAAACTTCTCCCACCATCCCATGGTCAAGTTTGCATAGGATGGTGCAAAGCTCGTACCCATAGCAGTTCCTCTGATTTGGTTGTAAAATTCTTTATTAAACAAAAAGACGTTGTTGGTGAGGCACATCTCTATCATTTCAACTATCATTTCACCATGTGAAAGATAGTTTAAAGATCTTGTGTTTAAAAAATATTTGCAAGCCATTTTACCGTTCTCATGCTGTATAGAAGTGTATAATGAGACAACATCTAATGTGGCAAACATGTAATTTTCTTCCCATGCTATTCCTTCGATCTTACTGAGGAAGTCTTTCGTGTCTCGTAAATATGACGGTAAAGTGAATACGAGGGGAAGAAGAGTTTGATTCACATATTTAGAGAGGTTTTCTAATGAAGCTCCATTCAGGGTAACAATGGGACGGCCTGCAGGATTGGTAGGATGTTTATGGATCTTGGGGAGAAAGTAGATGGTTGGAATGCAGGAGAATTTATTATACAGGAATCTGCAATCGTCTTCATCCAGAAGGCCCAAATCGGACCATTTCTTTAGAAGACACTCCACCTTAAGTTGTATTCTTTCTGTCGGATTTCCTTCGAGTTTTTCATAACAACTAGTATCTAGTAGTTGTCTTTCAGCTTCTTTGATATAATCCACTCTGTTTTGTATAACAATGTTAGTACCTTTATCAGAGGCTTTAATAACGATACTGCTGATTTCTTGTATTTCTTTCAGGATTTGTCTTTCTTTGGCGGAAAAATTAGGTTTAGCTTTAGTTGTTTTGAATCGTGCTTTTTGAAGATCGTGAATCACCAAATCTTGGAAAGCTTCTAGTTTACCACCTGATTGAAATAGTGGATTAAAACGTGATTTAACCTTCAATTTGCTTTTCATGGGCCAGTCTGTCTCTATATTCAACATTTCTAATGAGATTTCTGATAAGGCCTCTTCGTTGTCGTTTGTTGATTCCAATTCTGCCAAATCAAGTAAAGTATCAAGATCCTCTATACAAATAGCTGTTTTTCCTTGAAGGACTTGTTTAGGCTTGCTTTTCAGAGTATTCAAGATAAAGAATTTCTTTAATCTGATTTTCCGCATGTATTTATAAAAGTCAATGCTAGTTTCAGCATAGTCGTATGAAAAAGTTGGACAGAAGTTAAATCCATACTGTAAAACTTTAATTTGATCCATATTGAGGGAATAACTCGACAGATTTATGATGCTGTTATCAGTGTTAGTACTGTTCTTCATTTCTGTTTTTTCTGACCAGAGCGTGTTCTTGGATTCCCATCTGGCCCGGCGTTGCTTGTTCCTTTGTCCCCTCCTTGTTTTCCTTTTCCACCTCGTCCTGCCACCTGACCCGTCCTTACCCAATAACCTTCCCTCATATACGCTTCTATACTAACCATACCACTCGGAGAGCCAACCCGAAGTGGCGATAGGTTTTGTGATGATTTTTCTCAGATGACGCGAGTAGCGCGTCATGTTACGGTAAAAAGGGCCTGCAAGCTCCCTAAGAGCGAGAAGGTCTCCCCGGATGCATACGGGCGAAGCTCTATCCCTGCCGTTGTTATAATAAATAGCAGTAATTACTTTGCTCTTGCGTGTGCCTCATACTCCTTTCGGGACACATGAGGAGTTGGGGCCTCCCCAGCCCCAGAGTACCGCAGACGGCTCTGCCGTCCCCCGGGAGATCACCCCGACAAGCCAAACTACAGGTTTGTAAATCAGGCCCCCACTGGCAAAAAACGGCCGGAAATGCCGGCACCAGTATGGGACTCCATGGAATGACGAAATACCAGCATTCCCACCACCTGTAAATACTGTGATATCAGGCGGTGGGAATGCTAATTCTGTTTGCTGATATCCCGTCGGTATTACCAGTGGGATTCCGACAGCCTTGTAATGGCCCCATTAGTTGTTTCATTATCATTTCATTTTGCACTCAGGACCGGCTTAACTCGGCGCTTTCCCATTGCAAACACCAAGATCACATATTTTTTAGAAGAGAAGGGATTCACAATGGCATAGAAAATGCCATTATGGGGGATATAGCATTATAAGGGAGATCATCTGGAACGTGCAGAGTTAAGCCGGTCCTGAGTTCCGCAATGCATTGAGTTTCAGGGGGTTTTGTTGCAATACATTTCTTACCTTTACTGATTATTAAATAAAGTTTTTTCATTGACTATATATATATGTATATTTATATATATATATATATATATACATTATAAGGTGGTGATAGCCGCCCTATAGTTAAGGTGAGTCGGACTTCAATGGGAACCTTGAAAATTCTAGTGTTAATCACTTTTGATTTGTGCGATGGATTAGGACAAAATTAAGAAGTTGGATAGGGATGTGTAGGCCCCACCAGATGGCAAAGTTTCGTAAGGTTTTGTTAATAAATACACAAGTTATTAAGAAGACAAAAACAAGTTGTGGCCCACGTCCCATTTATTTTCCCATAGACATTCAAAGGCAGTTTTTGCCAGACTGCACAGCCCAAACCGCTGAACAGATTTGGCCCAGATCCGTAACAATTTAGGCACAAAGCATTTATAAGAGGCCTTTTTGAGGTTTGGGGTTATTCCGTGCAGTCGTTTTTTAAGTATTTGATGTAGAAGGGGGTGTCCCTTCTCAAAAATAGATAGCTATATCTCTGGTAAATTACCAAAACCAGGGGTTTTTAGAAATCAAATGGCTGTCATTTTTTTTCTCAATGCGAGAGATATCCGTACCTCTAGCAGAGGATATCTGAAATGAAAAGCAGGGGAAAAGCCATTTGCAGGTCAATATAATTGCAAATGTCATTAATCTAGTGGTGGTGGGTGGCTAGAGGTCACCAAGTGAAATTTGGCAGCTGAAAGGGCTCTAGGGACCGAGTTTGCCACACAAAGCTTTTCTGTAACCTCGCCTATAATCTCTAATAGCCTGCATCTAAAAGCAAACTGCTTCACAGAAGCAGCGTGTGTCATCACTAATGACATAATTTATGGCATCACCGACAACATCACTTGTGACATCATTGGTGACATTGCGAATAGCATCATAAATGTCATCTATGATTATTTAACTAATGGAATCACACATAAGATCAGTCTACGTATTTGCCCATATTTAGACCACCCTTACATTTCTACAAATGTGATGTTAGCCTTTTAGAATAGTTCATAACAGTGAGTACATTGTTTAAAACAGTAAACATCTACACATGCATCATATCACTGCATGTGAAGCTTTCCTTTCTAGTAAATTGGTAAAAGAGGTTATCTGAATTATAAATAGTACACTGCTTAGAATGTTTCTGTTTGTGCAAAATATAGCTAAGACATGTTCACTATAATATAATCTGTATATAATTTACAAAAAAAGTGTAGAAATAAATAGAAAGGGACACATGTTGAACCTTATTTTTTATGACATGTTAAAGTAAACATACGTAAATACTCAATTGTTTTATTGTAAGAAAAATGTGTACACGTATCATTTTCTAAATGACATGAGTAGTGCTTTAAAACTAGGAACAACTAAGTATTAGGATATATTTGAAGACTTTTCATACATGGGTATTATTACTCTAAATGTGTATATGCACAGAAAATAAATGACATTTTAAAATTTAACATGCACTTGAAAACATGTATGTAGAGGTATATTTCTTTCTGTGTGTCTTTTGTAGGTGAAGAACATGCTAAAATTGAAATAAAACATACTGTACAAAGTAAAAGTAATCTGCAAATAGTATTCATGTTTTAATACATTGACTTGTGTGTACGTCATAGATGATGTCATCAGTGAGGTCATCTGTGATGTCATCATTTTGGTCATAGACTGCGCAACCAGGGGTGCAAAATTAAGGTGGCTTTAGCTAAATATCAGGGGTTTTGTTACGTTAAGTTCTCACCTTAACATCCCTGTAATTAACGTTTTTTCCATGAATATATATTACAGGGCCTGTGGTAGCAGCCCTGCAGTTACGGGTAAGTTGCTCAATCCATAGGAAGAGCACTTTTTGGGCGGCTTGTAGACTTTGCAAAAGTATATGGCCCTGTCAGATTGATCCTGCGAAGTTTGGTGAGATTTCGTCAGTGCGGGGTAAAGTTATATGGGGGGGTCTCAAAATGTGTAATTTTTCACATAGACATAATGGAAAAAACATTTTGCTCATGCCTACACACCAAACCGGTGGATGGATTTTCACCAAATTTGCGGGAGAGCAGCAGCTTGGTCCCAAAAGCACGCTTTTGTAAATTTGTTGTAAATCGGTAGTTATTTTTAAAACAACCACAAAGTAGGCAAAAATGATTGTGATATCTGGGTTTCGGTTTGTGTACTCACACCTTTTTGTTCCGCGGCGGGTATCCAATTGGTCTAGAGGGCAACAAGATGTCCACGGACATCGGACACGCCCACTGCTTGTTCAATAAAAACATGAGGTCCGTCAGATTTTTGGAAACTCCCGCCATGATGGATTCGCGGACAGCGGTAGGTGGCCACAGACACCGCAGTAAAAACATATTAAAAAACACAACATTGCACTTGTCAAACTAATGAAACAATCTCCGGGGGGCTGTGGGTGATGAGGATGGGATGGCGTAAGGCATCAAAAAGCCCAAAAATTGGTGTTTTTCTTCTCCTAAATCCGCGAACCGTCTGTGGCAGTCCTGTGATGTCTGTGAACATCTTAGATGTTCGGGGCATCTATGCTTGTGCATTGCAGGGTTGGTGAAATGCAATTTTTGAATGGCTTATAACTTTGACGCCACTCAATGAAACTGCATGAAATTCTGAAATTTCATTTTAGACCTAATTCTGAATGGTTTTGGAAAGTGGTGCTGTTATGTCAATAGGGAATACAATTTTCAGGGGTCACTAAATATTGTAAAGGCTTATAAATATGGTGTAATTTGATGAATCTGCATAAACGTTTGCAGAAAGATTTTAGATCTAGATATAAATGCATTTGCAAAGTTTGGTGGGATTTTGTCAAGAGGGAGCAAAATTAGAGGGGGTCTCAAAATATTGCAAAGGCTCATAAATGTGGTGCCTTTTGACGAATCTGCACAAACGTTTGCAGAAAGATTTTAGATCTAGATATAAATGCTTTTGCAAAGTTTGGTGGGATTTTGTCAAGAGGGTGCTAAATTAGAGGGGGGTCTCAACATTTTTAGATGGCTTATAACTTTGTTGCCGTTTGACAAATGTGGACAAAGTGTCGTAATGTAGTTACAAAAAATGGTGATATACCTTTGGTGACTGAGGTATAGCCTGTGGCCATGGGCAGTGGCCAGATTGTACGGGTCATGGCATAAGGTCATGTGGCTCTGTATGGAGCCCCGCATTCCCTTTCCATGGTCGCCCCCTCTGAAAAAGATTTTCTTTCCTACGTTAGGACACCGCGCGCGTCCCGGTGTAGGAAGAAAAATCATTTTTTAGCACCCCAGGTTACCGCAGTGGCAACCCGGGGTGCTAATGGCCTTTGTCACCCATTGCAGGGGCTGGAATGGGGGATAACATTCTAGACCCCTCGTTATCTGTCCTCGCTTCGCTTGGGCCGATAACTTGTTCTTGCAGGCCGTTTTTCCCCATTCCAGTCCCTGCAATGGGGGACGATGGCCATTAGCACCCTGGGTTGCGACTGCGGTAATTTTTTCGGCTGCTTCTGTACCGTTCTGATAGGCCTTGGCACAATATGTGGTAGAATAATGCTACTGTTTTGTCCCATGGTTGTGGCATTTCAAAGCGCTAAAGCTCTTAAATCGTTTGAATATAATGTAGGGGATCTTAGTCTCCCCCAATTTTGCATGCCATAATTGCACTAATGTCTGACGTGTCTGGGTATTGTCTCCTCATAGCTTGCCATATGGCTGCTCGGAGTTTGCAAATGGCAAACCATCATGCGTCATGTCCTGGGTGGTTACTCCTGGGTACGTCACCCTTCTCCAGACATCATCAGTGGCCTCCCCAAGGATTGCCACTAGTATTCTCTATACGTCCCCCACTGCTAACTTCTGTCCCGTTGTCATCTTTCCATCTTATATATATATTTCCCCGTACCCGCGGTCAATTATGGTAGCCTAAACCTCAAATGTTCCTCGTCTATGTGATTCTAGGCCATATATTGAGGTTGCCCCCTCTCTTTTCCAGTAGGGGTAACTGTGTAAACCCTACCTCCCCATTCGCTCCTCTAGTTAGTTTTATCTACTTGTCGGCATCTCTAATGTCAGTGTATGCTTTTACTGGCTGCCCTTTCTGTTGCCCTGGGAGATCCCAAAGCCTTTGTACATATGGGACTAGGTCATCTAGGTTGCATAATTTGTCCACCAACCGCAGTGTTCGGTTGTCCTTGTCTCCCTTAGATCCCCCTGCTTCTTTTCCCATATCCTAGGTCACATTTCTCTCTACACTTTTCCCCATTGACTGATGTTTGAGTTGCCTGCTTCCCTAGTCCCCACTACCCTTTGTGTCGTTGTTTGAGTCAGTATCCATATTACTGCAAAGATTGTCCACGAAGTTCGGTCTCCTAGAGGCTGCGTCTGTGTTGGGCTTCACTGTGAAGTTGATGTTACACAAGTCGTGCCTGCCTCCTTCCCCGCAGGACCCCATGCCTGTCCTATCTGATACAGTGGTAGTCCTATCCTGTGTAGTCATGTTGACTGGCTCCGCTCGATTTCCCCCTCCCATTCTGGATTTTACTGTGCTCACTGTCCACTGTGCATGTTTTTATATCTCTGATCGCATGCTCCTCCTCTTCCTTGCATGCGTGCTCTCTTGCTATTCGCTATATTTCCAACTTTCTCCACTCTCTCTTTACTAAAACATTTTTTTTCTTTGCCTCTCTCTCCGTGAGCTCTGCCCTTCTCCTTTCTCACTGCTCACACTCTAGTTCCTCTTCTCTTTGCCTCTCTTTATGCACCCTTTTGAATCTTTCCCCTACTTCCTCCTCCTTTCTATCCACTTATTCCATTATCTCTTCCCAGTCTCTTGCTTCGCTGCACGCACTAAGGCTCTCCATCTCTTTTGTCACCTCTGCTGCTTCTCCCGTTGTCTTTCCTTCCATTTTCATGTGGTTCTGTCCCCCTACCCATTCGTTCAATGCTATGCCACCTAGCCCCTCTTTAGTGTTTGCTTGTGTCTCGCTACGCGCTCCTTTCCCGCTGTCCGACCCATTTCTGCCCTTCTTCTTGGTATATGCGGGAGTCTAAAATGCTGGATTTGAATACCCTTCTGCTGCCATTAGCTCCCATACTGGGTAAAGCCACTGATCATCATCTGTGTCCTCTGCATTTTTGTTCACAGGGGAGGCTGGGGGAGCGGAGGGTGGGGGCGCTGGGCCCGGTGTCTCCTGTTGGCCTAGCATCCATTGATGCCAGGCTGCCTCCCCCTCGTCCCCTTGTCCTCCTGGAACATCCTCCAGAGCTCGAATATCACCATATGATTGGCTAACTTCTTCCCCATAACAGTGTCCTGGAGGTGTGTCAGTAGTGGTTGCTGCCAATCTTTGGAGAAAATTCTGCATTGTGGCCATGGTCAATTTACCCTTGGTGCTTTTCGTCCATTCCACGCTATATTTACAAATCTTGTCCTTATAGGGCAGAAGGTTCTTACATAAGTACTGTAGGGGCGTGACAATCCTGCACTTCCCTTGATACCTTGCATGTTGTTCTTACTTGACCTCAAGTCAAGGTTTTTGACACTCCGCTGTTAGGGAAAAAACACAATACAGTGGCAGTTCTTTTAATTTTCTTCAAGCCTCTCTCGCTCCACAACACCCTTTCACAGTTCTCTGCCTCCTCAAGCACTCCCACCAATCTTGTGAATGCACCTTCTGCGCATTGCCACTGGACAACCTCTCTGACAATCTAAGGTCTCTGGACAGAGTGTCCACAACACCTCATGCTTGCCAAGTCCTATGCAGAAACCTAACGGGTGACGTCACTAACTCACTGAACAAGGTAGTGCTAAGAATCACCTTCGAGGCACACAATGCTACTGTCTCATTTACACAAACATTTGTAAAGAAAAACCCCACATAAACCCACAGCTGTCTTCCTGCCTCCTACCAGGGGATAACAATATTCTTTGTGATCGGTCTGTACCTACAGCGTCGCTGTGTAGATAAAATGCCTCCACGAGACTGCCAGCCAAATCACCTTCGGCAATCTAGGCCAGCTCCCTTTGCTAAACCTTACAGGGATACCATCATCTTTGACCCGAGCTAAAATGCCCAACCCACAGGAAATCCAATATTCACACAACTTCTGGTATCTTAAGTCAATAGTCGTGCCCTGACTACAAAAAATCACATCTACCTCTGCTCCTTTCCCTACTATGCGTAACAATACTCTACACTACTACACAATACTCTATACTACCCACACACCCCCTGTTACATTCCTTTTCCCCTTAGTTGCCGTGTAGCTACGTCAATACTTGCACTCCCTGATCTGCTGACGCTGCTCGGCTGCCGGGTCTCCCAAAGCTGCCAGGCCACCTGTCTGATCTGCTGGACTTCTTACGGTCCGCAAGCAGCATATTTCCAAGCTGGCTCCTGAAGTACTCTCGAAACCTGCAAGGTGTCCCTCAGCCCCCCAGGTACTATGGCGGGAGAGGTGGATTCATGCCGAACGGGTTTAGCCTCGACCGTCCTCTGCTACCAACTTGTTGGTGAGAAAACCAGGTATGCCAGAGGTCTGGGGATTAGTCTGACTCCCAAGGGCCCAACAACCCTTTTCCCAGAATAAACGGAGGACTCAGCCAACGGCAAGTTAGAACTGCCGTTTTATTACAACAAACCGACAGGGACCATACACGACAATCACAATTCTCCAGTACTTCTCAATTTCACTAAGCGCGCTTCACAGTTTTGATGCACCATGGCGTCATCACCTGGTCCCTCACCCAGAAACCTATCCCCGTTTCTAGTTGGGTGCTTGGAGTAGTATAGCCTATGGATCCCCTATAGGTGTCTTAGCCGATTGGCCTTCTCATGTCAGGTGGCTAGTCTACACCTTCCCCATGAGACTATCTATTACATTTCTGCAGGGTTGCAGAGTTACCATTGGCCCTTACCCTTTTGCTGTTCACCCCAGGGTTTCTGGCTCCTAATTGGTTGGAAATGGTCTCCCCAGGCCTAGGACCCAATGCGGTTCTCAGCCCTCTGTGCACCTCTTCAAGGTGATGTGATGTGACTATGTGCCCGAAATGTATCTAGTAGTAAACCACCCTTGTCTATGAGAGTGCTCTCCACGTTGCAACACTTGTTTCACTTCTCGTCTGGGTTGCTGAGAACGTCTCGTCTTCGCACCTCGCGTGAATACCCATTTTCTAGTTTGGCCGCATCATGTGGTTGTGGACCACAAAATGAGCGCTTTGCGTCTGCTTTTATGAGGATTCATTATATTTTCCTGCAGCTGGCCCCTTGTCGTCCATAGCTTGGAATACGTTTGCTTATCTCCAACCTGGGCTGTGAGCTTGGTCTTCCAGCCTCGTGCAGCCTGAGACTGCTTCCCTTTTCTGGTTTCCTGTGGCTTGAGGCCCTCTGTAATTTTCCTTAGACTTATAATGTGATTTCTCTATGCGTATACTGTGCTATGTTTCCTATCAGTTAGTTGTACGTATTCCTACCAGGCTCCATATATATTCCTGTAGCCCCATAGGGTTAGTTGCCATAAGCATCGGCAAGCTAGCTCAGGATCTCTTGCTGCCTTGCATTTAGCGTTACTGCATTTGGCTAATAGAATGAGTGAGTGGCTACGGACATCCTTAACTCTTCGGGGCGTCGTATTCATGGGGGTGAGGAGGGACATTCCTGAGACCCTCTCTTCACTTGGTAAATGATGTTTTAGCCAGAAGGTTTGCAAAAGCAGTACACGCAAACAGACAGCCAATTTTGGAGAACTCAAACTTAAAACTTAAAAAAGCATTTTTGCAGTCCTATTTTTATCTCTTGTTCCTGTGTTTGACATATGCTTGGACAGTAAAAGGCTTTGTCATTTCAAGTCATTCTTCGAGCCTTTCATTTGCTGGAGAAAAAAAAAATGAGCTGGCAGCAATGAATGACCCATTGTAACTGAACTACAGGAACATAGGAAACGCTTTCATTTTCTTTACATCAATGCCAGACGCTAGGAAATAATTTGCCCGCTGAACTTTAAAAGCAGTCAGTTGAGTATGCCGCTTAGAGCTTAGTCAAACATACTTGGTAGGCAAACGTGGGTAGCTTGACCAAGACTAATAATGCATTCTAAGAGATTCTAAAATATGCTACACCAAGTACATCTGCACAAGACACATGCATGTAAAGGAGACTGCTGTGAATGCACTTATAACCTTTGATCCGGCTCTTGAACCCGTCAGATCAGATTGGTTTCCGCAGGTTCAGTAAGGACACCTTTTCAATCGAATACATGTGGTTGGGACGTTTAAATGGAAAGTGATTTGTCACATGCTCCATAGATGTGTGTCGTAACAGAGGGGCGAAACCGGCCCAAGTCTGACCAACTTTGCAGTGCAGGCTTTTAAGACAAAATCTCCTTGCATGCCGAGACGTGTGGTTTTGTTTGTTTTCAATTCGAAGCATGTGTCTAGAAGTGTCAGCATACAATATTGGGCCTCATTATGAGTTTGGAGGTATTTTGGCATTAAATCTACCAAAATACCACAACATTTGATTACTGTTACCAACACTTGGATCCGTGGATTTACCGCCGGAGTACAAGTGATGATAATGTGGTGTAAATCACCATTTTTGGAGTCCATTCGACTCCATGGAGATATTGTTGGAATTACCGGGAGTGGTAATTCTGCTGCGGTAACTACCGATTTATGGAGGAAAAATGGAGGATTTACCTCAATGTTTTGCTTTTTGCTCCATTTTTCCTCCAAACTCAGAATTCAGCAGTGCAGTAAAAATGGAAGTAATTTCACTACTGCCAAAAAAGCAGAGTTACCACCATTTTATGACCACACTGCCAGACTCGTAATGAGTCCTTTTAACGTCCTTTTGCCTAAATAGCCAGGACTCAATAACTGTGATCACAATGACATGGGGCTCGTTTGGAACTGTGGGCCAATGGAAGGAGCTTAAACACTGACAGGAATATTTTACTGAAACAATATCTACAAGTTCATTATTGATATTAATAGAATGCAATATGGTCAGCTCCCAAAAGAGCACATTAGGGCCTTCCCTTTGTACTGTGCAACCGTACTGAGGAAGTATTATTGAAATGGAACAGCATTCTAGCGCCTCCTCTCCCTCTCCAAGGAACTCCTGAGAGGTACAATGGCTCATGCCTACCCCTGTAGGCCACCCATGTATCTAGATATGATTGAATATAATTACTCTAATGCAAGTCCAGCGTACCTAAAATAATGAGAGTGTGAATCACCTTGAACGCTGCGTACCATTTGGCACTAACGCTCGAAAGTGTTCAAAACTAGGGTTCGAGTATTTGATGGTTCGACTAGGCTTGAATAAATCTCGATGGCAATACTGACCTCTGGGTTACATACTTGTGGCTAAGGAAGTTATGCAAAAGGACCTCATTTCTTGCCTGGAGACATTCTGTTGCCGGGAGATCAGAGAGAAGGATCTAAAGGCTTGGTGTGCTTCATCTAAAGCCATTCATTCTTAAAATCCCAATCTAGTTTAAAAACTGCACTATATATTATATGTTATATGTTAAATCCATTTGTTTAGGAAAAATTGTTTATTTTGTTTTACTTTTCGTTTAGCTTATTTCAAAAGAAATAAAACAGAATTCGTGGTCTGGTTTATTGGGGATCATCACATTGTTTGGGTATTTTTGCAAACCTCATGTTCTCTAACCGTTGCTCAGTCTGGCAGAATTTCTGCCAGAATACGAGTGTGGTAATGGCCATGTCATTCCCCATTTGAAGAGTCCATTGGACCCCATAGAGATTTGGGAGAAAATACAGTGGTGGGAGTTCTGCCTTTAGTAATTACTCCACTTTTTGGCATTAAAATGGGGGCTATAACTTCAGCTCTTGACCACAAGCATCTCATCCACGTTGACACCAAACGTGGAATTTGATGGTGTTGGTTAAAAGACAGTGACAGTAATTCCATCAATACCAAAAAAAGTGATGCTAACAGAATTACCAACTTGTTTTGACTGGACTGCCAACCTCATAATAGGGCCCAGTGAGCCAAAACTCAGCTATCAATCTGTTCTTTTGCTGTCGTATCACACTTCATGTCAGAACTTTCTCCATCATAGGGGTTTTTTCTGCTTTCACTTTCTCTCACTAGATTCTAATCAACAGTTTCCTATGGTTCAAACTGATTTGAATTAATATTTGTTTATTGTTCAAAATAACTTTAAAATAATTCAAATCATAGTGACCTATTGGCTATAATTTGGTCAATCCCCGTACGAGTTGAATCAGACATTTACAAACACGGCAGGATGCCATCGTGATCCATCTTTATGGGGGATTCAATCGCTCAGGCTGGATGGAATAGTTTTTTGCACTTTTTAAAAATTCATCCATCCGTAGTTTTAGACCATTTAAAAAACAGGAGAAAAAACATGAGAACTGATTCAAGAATGATACCCTGAAAACCTACCTTGAGATTCACATTGTGGAGGTGGATCACAGTAGGCAAAAGCACAACGCAACCGCTGTTTCTTGATATGAATCACAACAGAATCTCTGTATGCCTTCAAAACACATTTGCAGAAAACAAAAACTTGATGTAGCTAGTGGCACGCGCACTCACAAAGAACACACTATGGTCTTCTGCTGAACACAGTTAGTATCTAGGCAAGTGACACATTTCTCTAGAAAAGCAGGGCATACTTCTAGAAAATGTCAAATAATTAAAAGACAGCCACATGGAAGACTATTAAATCACTCAAACGACCCAAGGGTGTGAGGGTATGCCTTCAAACTAAACAGGTGCTCAGGAGTGAGTGATGAAAACATGGCTAACATCCTCTCTTAACATTCTGGATGGGCTCCCCAAAGAAGAAGGCCAAGGAAGTCAAGGAGTGTCAGCATCCCAAATGGAGGCCTAAACAGTAAAGCATTATGTCAGGCCAGCCCTCAGAACACCTGTCAACAATCTTTTAAGGAGGAAACACTTTTTATATTATTAAACATGTAAACTAATAGATGTGCATGTCAGGCTTACCTTGCAAAAGCAGAACAAGTATCAAAATAAAGAAGTGCAGAATATTGCCAATGGACACCGATGTAAAATATAAAACACAGCATACATTGATCAAAGGTGCCAGATTGCTTACAACAGACAATGATATCCTCGATCAGTCTGTTCAGCACCTACACACATACACATAACGCAGCCAACATCCCATCTCAAAACCAGAAAAACCATTGGAGTGTACATTCTGCATGCGCCCAGTGTCTGGAAATCATCTCTCATACACTACAGGAAAGACATTACTCATCAAAGAATACCACATCCGCGTCTGAGCAATTTTCCTTTACATCATCCCATCTCTCTCCTCTTGAATATAGTTTCCTTTCCAATGCGTTCATGTGTTATACATCTCACAGTGTGCACCTCCTTTGAGGAGTTGGTCACCAGGTGCACAAGAAACACAAAAGCATCCTTTATCACCTCAACCAAAGATAGGAAACTCCCCTTTTTGGAATAAATTCTCAAATTAATACTACACATACAAACTGTATGACAAACTACCTATGGATCAGCACCCTTTGGATAACCAAGCACCACCACATCCAGTGACGTTCATAGGTCCTGGACTTCTATCAATTATCAAAACACTCTACGGCCACAGCATATCATCTTCTAAATGTACTAGCCGTGAGAGGAAAACATCATTATCTTCAGTAAACTGACAAATAGAGAATCCCAGATAAAATTCCCATGCATAAGTCAACACGACTGCCGAGATCTATTGACGTATATCAACTCTAAAATGGTGGATATTAACAAGACCACACACAGCAACCAGATCTATTCCCTTATGCCCTACCCACTTATTCGCGCCTTGATTCACTGAGCTTCATCTGCCATGGGCGAAGAAGGTACTGTGAAGCTGAGAAAACAAATGCCTGGAAATGAGCTGGAGACTGATGCCAAGCTGTGTGTATTAACAATCTCTCCTCTGCCATCCCCCTACTTTCATTACTTTATCTCCTTGAGAAGATTTCACATCTTGGATCAGGGAGAGAGGAGTAAGGCTCTACCTAAACAACTACTTTCAAAATAAGCTCAATCAAAGTTTTATTATATATACTGTCCACTCTCCAGCACTGCAGCGGTGGATGCGTGGAGAGAGGGAGTAACTCGAGTTTGGGTAGCTTCCTCTGAACTGACTGGGCTAGTTGTACCGAGGATCCCTTGGACTTCAGGCAGCTTCCTGCCTTTCAGCAGTCTTAAGTGGCCAGACTGGGCCCATACTAGACTGCAAATAGATGAAAAAAAGAAAAATGCATTCACCTTGAAACTGGTTTCATTTGTAATGTGAAATAGGATGGGGAACCTAGCAGAGAATCTGTGATCAGTAGAAATGGATATAAGTGGTATACTTGACATACACACATTCAAGAATCCTTTGACCACACTATAAGCTCATACTAGGTTTAATAAATGCCAGAAATGTCATGGTAGAAAAGACGTTGTGTCCTCTCCACTTCACAGTAGATTAAGACGTATGTATACATCCATTTCTCTGGGGACTAAAACACATTTAGCAAACTTGTTGTACTTGATATCCACTACAATGCTGATCTTACGATTTATGTGTCATATGTATTTTGCAATTGTATTTATTTGAAGAGCCGATATATCAGTTTTGATCAGAAATGACCTATTGAGATGGAGGAAGGGTGCTGCACAAAGATGATAACAAATGGTGAGCAAGTTTATTAGGGTGTAAACAATAAAGAGTCGGTGAGAGGCGGTTGAAGGAAGAGCTGAGAAGACGTGGCAGAGCTTGCTTTCTTTATTAGCATATTTATTATACTTATGAACTGTGTGCGTACAGTAAAGAAACCTGTACACAGTCAGCGCTTCTGTGTCAGCCTCCTTCTATACACTACAGAAGTGGCAATGAGAAGAAGAGCTCACCTGATAATACGCCGAGCACAGTGAGCTCGGCCAGGAATCATAAACCACACTGACTCCAAGAGAGTATGCAACGGCCAGCGGCACTGCGTTCCCCTCACCAATTACAAAAAAGAAGAAGGAAGTGGAAAAGAGTACTGGCAGGCACCTTTAGAGGAAAGGACCTGCAAATGACATGTGTGCAACGTCCCCGGAATACTCCAGCTTCTTTGCAGGGCTGGAAGACCGAGATCACCCAAGATGGTCTACCGATAAGGCGGCTATCTTAAAGCATTTCTCTATTCACTGGAACCCTCAGGAGGCCCGCAAGGCATCCTTCAACCTGCAGTGTGGTGAAGACCAAGCACCTAAAGAGTTTGTGCAATAGCTGAAGCGGGCATTTGCACAGACGTGTAGGCGGGTGAACACCAATAGCCAGAAGTTCATTAACACTCTCTTCCATGTGCTCCCGAACCCTCCCGAAATACATTATGACGCAACTGGTTACAGACTTCCATGAGCGTAGGACCCTGGATTGGGTGATAAAACAGGCCAGCCAGTTTTATGACGTACAAAAGCCCCCTGAAAAAAAAATAACCCCAAACCGTCAAACACACCCACTGCTGCAAAGGTGGTAGAGGTGGGAAAATACCCCCATATTGGACTTTGAAATAAAAATACTACTCATGCTAACACTAATAAGCAGAATGAGAGGCAGAGGAGACACTCTGAGACAACCCAATCGGGTGGTAGCCAGGCAGGGTATCCGACCAATGCTATATCTGATCCTGCCACCAATATCAGCCCTAGATACCCATCTTGGGGTATGTATTGACTCCCCTGGCACAAGGAGGGGGCCAGGGGCAATCAAGAAAGTACTGCCACAGGAAACCGTCCTCAAAACTCCCCTCAGAACTTTCCTCAGAAGGGAAGAAATAATCCACCCCCAACCTCAATTTCTTTTCCAGATACCCTTCAAACCCCGATTTCCAGAACAATCCTCCTTTCTCTCCCCACTTTCAGGACAATAGATTCCCAAATCAGGGAGAAGGGAGACCAAGGCTTGAGGATTAAAGGGAAACTTCCAAAACCCAAGCCACTCTGGGAGAAGGGACAGCTATCCTTTCCGGGAGCAGCAAAGGAATGAATCCAGACCCACATAGCTACAAGGAAGGATGTCTCAACTGGAGCTCCAGGTCCGACGCTTAACACAAGACCTGGGTTGCATGTTGTTGGCTCAGCAGAGCACTCAAATGGAAATTGCTGCCAAGAACAGCTCGACACCTGGGTCTGGTGCCGAGGAGCAATGATGGAAGAAACCTCCGACAACCAACAGATTCAAGAGGAATACCACCGAGGGGGAAGGGAGATGCAAAGCCCTTGAGGAAGCTTTCTTTCTCACCAGGACAAAACCCCTGGAAACCTATGAACCTGAACATAAATCTCCGACCCCTGAAAATCTGGATCCTAGGGAACAGAGGGAAAGTAGGAGAAATCAAGAGCAAAAGAGAACCCACTTTGTGGAGGAAGTCCTCGTCATCTGGTTCAAAGGGGAAGGAACTCCCTGTAGGATTCAGGGAAGAAAACCTCTTTCAGGGATGGAGGGATCCCTCCCAAGGGAAAATGGGTCCCAAAGACCCTAATTTAGACTGGGTAAGTATGGAGACTTACCCAGAGCAACACATTCTTAAACCCCAACAATGTCACCCAGATGACCCTGAAAGCACTGCGGCATGCTCTCTCCAAACAGGTTTGGGCAACTGTCTTCAGGAAAAGGGGGACAGCAAAGAATCAGGGGGAAAAAGGGACTTCCCAATTCCACAGATATCTGGGTGCAAAATCTTCTTTACAGATTCCCGGACTCCGACATAGAAAACTGTTCAAGATCACACAGTGTCTGAGTTCAATATAAAAAATTAACTGCCAGGCTGGCACAAAATGCACATTTTCTCTGTCCCCTTGATGAGAGAGAAGGAAGATGTTATTCCTCTGTCAAGGTACAGGGTCATTGTGCATTATCATCACTGGTGGATACTGGATCCAGAGCCACCCCCTATCCAAAAAAGCCTTTGACCAACTAAATTTAGAAAGGGGGAGAGTCACCAAATTCCCCTCACACCTCTTCCTGGACAACTCCAAAACTTCGATGGAAATGATATTACCATTGAAGGTCTTGCGGATCTGGGGATTAACATTGGGTGACATAGGGAGAAACATCTAGTGATAGTTGTAACTCCAGAGGGCACCCCTTGGCTACTGCAGAATTACCTCCTTCAGAGGTTATCAACCCTGATTGACTGCGTGAACAAGGTCCTCTGGACTCAGACTAAACAGCCAATCAAATTAAGACAAAGTACAAATTATGTGAGTTTAAATGGTACGTGCCACATGATTGAACAATGGTCTGACAAAATAGAATTCCACTTTAGGAACAATCAAGTCTCAGACATCACTGTCATCCCTGTAGGAAAACAAACTGGTGATGGGAACCCTTCTCCATTTTTGAAAATTAAACCCCCTACCACGTTTAAGTGGCATTAGACACTAATGGAAATACTCTGAAAATGTATATCAATCCACAATCATAAGAAAACCCAAATCCCATGATAAAAGATGATGAAGACCCACATCCAGAGAAAGGATGAACAGCTGTTTTTCCCATTTAGGTAAATGAAGGGAAGAGCATGTTCTCACCAGAGTATGCCTGAATAACGGAATAAGCTTCATCAGTGAAACATTATTCAGGAAACTCCCAAAAGTTCAGACCATTCCCACGTTTAAGTTGATTGATAAGTGGGAAATGGGCCTGGAAACTCCAAACATCTCCTGCCTCACAGGTGTCCATTGGCGATAAAAGCATAGAACAAAAGTTTTGGATTGTGAGAGATGCCCCCTCTGCATTTTACTAAGGCAGTGACATTCTCAATCGATTTGCAATAAATTTGAACCTAATTATAACAAAGCCTGGTCCCGACTGGGGGGTAACTCCATGGGCTTTGACAACACTGAGAAAGCATTTCGGTCAGCTCAATTGCTGTGGTATGTGGTTGAAGTTCAAGTGGGAGAAAGGTTACCATCCCAGGACAGGTGCAACAATTTACAATTCCCCAAAAAATTAAGCGAGGACAGAACCTCAAAAAGACGGATGCCTATATAAATATGAATTATCACCTCCAACAGCAAGGTTTGTATTTACATCCAACATCACTAGTTGACCTAGAACATGACACCATTCGAACATTGTTGGATAACAGCGACCCTAGAAGTATCACTTTGGGTGCACACACCTTTATTGAAATGGCAGTTGATGGCCAACATTATTCTATTGATTTAGGTAAAGAGATCATTGGACAAATTCCAAATGACTGCTACAATATTAACGACAAATTGCCTCCCCTGCAAGGGGGAAATTCTTGGTGTACTCTTCATGCCCTCATGGTGGTGAAGAGGTGATCTGTGACATCAGACTACCTCCCAACCTTGAAACCTCATGTTCAGGCCAACCCCATAAGATATCTCTCCACGCAACTGGAGGATACTTCCAAAATTGCCAAACCCGAGGTCTTTGCAGGCTTTAAGCAGATGGTCTAAGAACAAATCAATCTCACTGATGCCTGTGAGACTGAGGAGTAAAAGCAGAAGCTGAAACAGGTGTTTTTGGATTTTCAGAATATCTATACAGTGGATTCGTACGACTGTACGCACAGAAATACATTCAACCTATGGACCCTGAGATGGCTCCAGTATTTGTGAAGCAATACCAGTTGCCTCTCGAGTCACTCAGAGATTATTAAAAACTCAGAAACCTGTAGGATAATTTGTTCAGTTCACAGTACCTTTAACAACACAGTACTGGAGATACTCAAACCTAATGGCCAATGGAGACTTTGCGCAGACCTTAGGGAGTAAAATAAACAGGTCCACAGGTCAAGAGGGCCCCTTCCCTACATCAATCAGGGACTGGCCCAGTACAAGGGTCAAAGGTGAATACCGCCATTGACCTGACCAATGGTTACTGGACAGTACCCGTGAATAGGGAAGACCAGTACTGGCTTGCCTTTACCTTTAGAGGGCAGCAATACAGTTTATGTGGATGGGTGCTCCTACCATGTTGATAATCACAGGGAAAAAGAACTATTGGCTGGCATTGGGAATGCCTGGGTGAATGATGCCCCAGAGCCCGCTACTGGGTACAAAATAGGTCCATGAAGTAGTCAGGTGGCAGAGTTGAGCCATCCTCACTGCCCTGCAACTTCAACTCAATGAACTGGTCATAATCACTGATGCAGATTATTTATTTATTTATTCAAATTCTTATATATCGCGCCTCATGCCTGCAGGCCTCAGGATGCAAAAAGAACAAAGACACCTATGTTAAGAATGGGTTCGTGGAGCACCTGATTAATTGGAAAAATCGAGGCATGCTGTGTGCGCATAACAAACCGCTCAAGCATGGGAAATTAATCTGATCAATTAATGATTTGGTAACCTTCAATGAGTTGACCATCTATTAGAAAAAGATCAGAGGTCACTCCAAAATAGAGGGACCATAGAAAACTGGAAATTACTTAGCTGACCAGTTGGCCAAAACCGGAGCCATCCACAGGGATCTCCTAGAAACCGAATCCCTTTTGGGGAAAATCCAGGTCGCTGCTGTCACCAGGTCCCAAACATTTGCCCAAAAAGAAGTCTCAAGTGCCCAGTGGAGTAAAGAAACCATAGATGCAGATTTGATTACCGTACAAAAAGATGACCTACTTATTGGGAAATGTTATCAACATATTGAAGACCCTGTGAATTTTCCTATGACAGAATCCAATTATGTCTGGAAGGAGGATCTCCGGGTGTTGAGGAGGTTTTCCAAAATGTTCTGAATCCAAGACGATTTGTTGGTATGGAGATCCATATCTGGATGTGACCAGTGATTGGTAGCTACCTCATTCGGAAGCCTGATGTTAGGTCATGCCCATGATGTGGCCGGTGGCAGTCATAGGGGGTTTCACACAACTTTAGAAATCTTGTGAGAGGTTGCATACTGGCCACACATGGGTTCGGGGCTCGACCTATACTTAAGGGGTGTCTTGTGTGTGCTCAGTTTCAGCCAAGTTCCCTCAGACACAGAGCTCCCCTACAGAAAAGGGGAATGACACTGCCTTGGTTGGATTTGCAAGTCGATTTCATCGGGCCAGTGATTCACTCCTCTAGAGGAAACAAGTACATGTTGACTGTTACATGCTTGTTTACCTAATGGGTGGAATGTCTTCCAGCTCCAAATTGCAAGACAGAGACAGCTGCTGCACTAATGATCAATCACATCTTGTTTAGTTTTGGCCGGCCTTCCCCAATGGATTGAGTTGGACCGAGGAAGTAATTTTACCAGTGAGGTGTTGCCAAAGATGTGGGAGATACTAGGGGAAATAGAAAACTCCACATTGTCATATCGCCCTGCCTCGAGCAGGTTAGGGGGGGTTGAGTGGTACAATAAAACAATTGTAGGCATCTTGAAGAAGTGTGTGGTGGACTCTGGACCTAGTTGGGACATCTGATTACCACATTTCCTGTTGGCCAATAGGTCTACACCATCGTCTGCAACAAAAATGTCCCCATTTGAGCTCATGACTGGACGAAAAAATGTTGCTACCTCAGCATCTGCTCTACAGAACTCAAGAGCAGACCATGATCAACGCGGCCACGACCCATGAGTACTTTGTACATTCATGAAAAGACCTTCGGCACGCTTTTAGTTACGCTCAGCGCAATTTGGAAAAGTTGGCAGGGGTGGGTGAAAACCCATTAAGAATTAAAGACTGCCAAGAAAGAGTACAAAGTAGGAGAAAGGGTCTACCTGTACAATTTCCAAAGGAACCGGACCAAAGAACAGAAGTTCCTCCACTCTTGGTGCATTGCTTTTGAAATTGTTGATAAAATCTCACCTGTCACCTATAAGATCCACATCCCTATAGGAGAACAGACGGAAGAGAAATGGGTCAATATCAAACTGTTAAAAAGCAGTCATCCCAGGCAGACTTTGAGCCTGATTGAAGAACCCAGTGAGGGTAGAGCCCAGGGAACATTTGAAGAAAACAAGTAAAGAATGGAAACCCGGAAGGAGAAAATCACACATTTACAGGAAGTAAAACAACTTATACTTATCAGGAAAGTACCAAAAGTAATGCTCATGCTCCAATTTGTATATGTCAAGTGAAAAGTAATGTGTAACCTGTTGTTTTGTTGTCAATTAATACGTCGATCATACCAGAGAAATTAGTACTGTATAAAATACTAAACCTCTCTTATTCTCGACAGATTAAATAACTCCTTGCCTCTACAGGCCAGAGGTGGAACTACCAGAAAGGGAGGGGTCCAGGACCAAAACACAAAATCTGAAAGAGTGGAGTGCAGACCAGAGTGCCACTCCCTTAGGACAGGGAAAAGAGCGACATGCTCTGGTGAGGAAATTCCTGGAATGAACCAAGGCCACAAGGAAACAGAATCCCCACTCTCTCCCCGCTCGTCTCTCTGTATCACTGGAATCAAAGATGCAGGATGTGGGACATGTGGGATAAAATATAGCCCCTGAATGCCAGAAATGCAGAGGCCAGTGTGATAAGGTGGAGTCCCATTGAAGTTTAAAGCCAGCACAGAAATGGTGATGTCAGACATAAGGCCTATTGAACTAAAGACAGGCCTAAATCTCAAATGAGGGAGACATGTGCTGGGAAGTTCAAAAGTGCAAAGATAGGCACAATTCATTTCAGCAAGGAACGAGAAAGACATATGGCTGAAAATGCTGTTTTACTAAATCCATGGAAAGCTACAGTTTTTACTTAAAGATACAGATAGCAATGTGTACATTATCTTCAATGTAATACCAGATTGTGATCCAGAAATCACAAGTGAAACCAAGCGTATTGCAATTATAAGAAATATAAGAACTTGCTTTTTCCTCATGCAAATGGCAGTATGCAAAGAGAAGTGCTCACTTGTTTTCAAGGTGAACATGGTGTTCTCATATAACTGTCCTGTGTATGGACACTCCAGAAGTGATACTCATGTCTTTGACAACTGTGAGATTATAGAAATACATTGCACATGGATATAAGGCCTGGATGCCTCATAAAATGCTTCATGTAAAATGCATTGTGTGTGAGTTTAAAAGTCATTTCTTGCAGAATGGTACATGCAGCTGGGCATTTCTATTGAAATAAAACTTTAACCTCAAAGACCTTTCCTCTGCTTTTCCCGGAGAGGGAGGTCTGGTTGTCAACAATCAGTCAGGTCCATTGCTTAAAAACACAAACAATTACAATTGCAATTTAGGGAAACCTTGGTGGAATTAGATAAAGCTGTGCCTGTTTTTCAGCAGCTGTGACCTTGCGGTCACAACTCCTATAAAATGTGCAATAAAGCTATAGCCAGGACCATTGGGAGGCCAAGGAGGGATAGGCTAAGAAAAACATGAGCCAGCATTGGGCTGGTCACATGGTTAAGGATAAATGAAACTTAGAGGAACAAAGGTGGGGGCTAGAGTGAGCGAGGCCTGTGAAGCTAGGGTTTAATTAATGGAAAATTACATTTTATTGCATAAACAGGGTAGCGTATATGCCACAATGCTAATTCCAGACTTTTATTAAAGGTGACAGTAATCCCCTTTGAACCATGCCAAAACCATTTTTGTGTGATAGACATAAGAGAGGTTATTAAGGAAAATTGTATTCAGGCCTTCCCATGATTCAGAGAGATTTGAAAGTTGGTGTGAGGGTGAAGGACACAATTAAAATAGGAACTATGAAGTAGCATATTTTTCACTAATGCGGATCCTGAGCAAATGAAGAAAAACTGTATCTCTGCACAGGAAGGGCCTGACGACTTCATATTAGCATCATCTGGTTTGTCGTAAAATGTAGTTGTTAAAAATATATCCATGCATGTAAAGGTTTGAAAAATTAGGGTACTTGCCATGTTAATAGATTTTCAGAGTTTAAACATGCTAAAACCCACATGTCAGTTTGGGATGACAAAGCTTTCTTATCCCCCAGCTTTCCTAACTCACACTCCTCAGCTCATTGTCCTATTAGCACACAGGTGGGAGGTGGGTGGAGAGAATCATCCAATCCCTTCTGTGGGAATCATGACAAGTTTGTGATGGCATGTTCCCTATAAGTAGACCAGTTTGCATCAGAACTGGGCTTTTTTACTTTATTCAGGGAGGTAACCTGCTGCTGAACTCTTGCGAGAAACACACAAGCAGAGAGGCCCCAAATCTTGCATTGTAGACAGTGACCAGGGGATGTAGAAGCTGACTGGGACCCCTTGGAGGAGCCAGAGGGAACTATACTTGACTGACCCCCTTTCTGCCCCAGAGATGTCCTGCTGTTCCCTGACGCCCGCTACAAGGCCTCTCCTGTAAGTAAAACTATCCAAAACCCATAGTATCCAAAAACCATATGTAGGCCCTGCATTTCTAAATTATTGTTCTAGTTATTGCTCCATAGCAAAATGCCCTGTATGACTGTGTAGATCCTTAGCATATTTAACTAAAGTAAATCAATTAATTCCCCAATAGAAATCACGGGATGTGTTTTGTTAGTATTCAAAACTAACAAGCTCCTCCCAGTGTGTTTCAAGCCAGTAGAGACATAAAGATATGACTGACTATTTGGAAGAAAATGCCTGACTTCGGTACAGACAAGCGTGTTCAGAATCCAAAAGAATGAATCCCCAAAACCCTGTTTTCTTGTGAGTGTGCAGGGTGCAAAACGAAATTCCCTTTTGTGCAGTAGGGACCCCAGCCAGCCCATAGGACTCTGGGTTTCCAAACAACACTTTAAGATGAGTAGCAGCACCCTTGAGATGAATGGCGAGATGAATGGCGATGCAGATTAATTGTCATGCCCCGCGTTCCTGCACACGGACGACTAGGGTTATCCGTTTCCATGTGGAAGCTGCCTTGGCGACTGCTTTCAAGTCGCGGGACACGCCGCACTACATTACCCAGCATTTCCCCTTTTTGCGATCACGTGACACGCAGGCAACGCGTCTCACGTCTTGGGAAAGATAATCGTACTTAACTCAGCTTGTCCATGCAATGGGTGCTCCTAAAACTAAGCAGTTAGTTTAAGTGCCCGATTCTCGTTATCCTGTTTCCTGAAATCTCCTGGACCCGGCTCCTGCCTTAAGGACTATTCCGTACGTCTCCTCCTTTACCATTTCTGGCGCCAACTCCCTCGACTGTTTTCCCTTTGGTAATCAAATTCCTGGCTTTGTATACGGATTGCTCTCTCCTGCTCCTGTTTGATGTGACGCTTTCGGATTTGCTTCCCCATCACACCCTAGGATAAATATCCAGTGACTGAAACTGAACTTCCAATTAAGCTCCGTTTTCCCCTCTGGCTGCTATCTTCACGGACTTCCTAATTTCCCTTCTTTATCTACGTATTCTGGATTGTTCAATGGTACTTTTAATTTTGTCACAAAAAACATCACTCCACGCATCAACGTGACTAAACGGACGCTCTCCTGATTCCACTGGTCACTACTTGGATTGCTTACCTTCACTTCAGGGACGCTTTGCTGAATGGAATTTGGGATTGCCTTTTGGACACTAGCTGCGCCCTCGTGCCGTTCGGGTTAGGTGAATCTTTGCACTAACTTCTACCAACTGGGACTTTCTTCCTGCATCACCTGGTTGCCGTGGTGTGTTGGGCTTACATAAGGTTATGGGATTTCTCTCTGGCTAAGCAGCTCTGTTGTCGCTGCTCCTGCCTTTTCGCTCAAGCCCCTGGCCTGTTAGTTGTAGTTAAATTCCTACAGGCTACGCTCTTGGGGGGGGAAGTCTTGTTTAGCATCACGCGCAAGGTGTCCCGGAAGAATCTGGTTCGCTGCACGTTCAAGATACCCCAGAGCGAAAGGGCTCCCCGAAAGTGGATGCTGACTGTGTGCCTCATTACGACCCTGGCGGAAAGTGACTGACCGGACCGCCACAGCGTAAATAGCGTTTCCGCCATTGCACGAAGGAGCAAAGTGCGGCCCATTCCGACCCATCGGGCACGAGCACCACGGCATGGCGGAAGTGCAAAGTCCGCGATGGCGGAAATGACCCCAAAACGGCCCACACCGCCGCCGTACGGCGCCCTAGGTGCAATACCGCCACCCATCACAGCGGACACCGCAGTGTGCGCCTACCGGAAAGTACGGTGACCGTAAATATACGGAAACGGAAGTAAAAACATGGGCCCGGAACGGGAAACATCCCGCCGTACACCTATAAAACCACAAAAACCACACAACCACTAAAAACACTACCCTGAGACACACCCCAACCCGTCATCCACCCTAGCGAAACCAAGAAAAATGGGAAAAGTAGCGAAGAAAGCGTGCGACCGCAAGCGGCAGGTCCACTTCTCCCGTGAGGAACTCACCGTGCTAACAGAGACCCTCCAGGAGAATGCTGCCGTCGTCTTCTCCACGCAAATGACCAGGACGGCACTTGCGAACAAGAAGGCCATATGGGCTCTGGTGGCACAGCGGGTAAGTGCGGTGGGGACCGCACCCCGCAACCCACAGCAATGCAGAAAGCGATGGGACGACCTGCGGATACGCGTCCGCAGCATACTCTCTGCCAACCGCAACATTGCCACAGCCACCGGGGGAGGTCCTGAATCACCCATCAAGTTGACCCCCTGGGAAGAAATCTGTGCCTCCACCATCGGAATGGAGAGCATAGAGGGAGTCGGAGGGATGGAGAAAGGAGTGCAGACATCCGAAGATTCAGGTAGGTGGGCCAGATAAAACAATGCTAAATCCACAATGTCCAATCATGTGAAGTACCATGTGTCCACATAGTGCAACAGAAACACATGTCCAGGAGAACGTCCACACACATTGGCCTGATAGCGCACTTTAAAACTCACAATAAATACATAAATAATTAAAAACCCCTAAAACACCCACTACACGTGCAGCAGGCACACCCTAACTGCAGGCTGCCAAACAACTGCACCCTCACTCCACACACAAATGAAAGCACCTCCAAGGCCCCGACCCAAATCACCCTCAGGTACCACCCCAATGCATGTGATACAATGCCATTCCAATACCCACTGACCCATTAATAACCCTCGCCCTCCTTTACTCCACCACAGGGTCCGATCCAAACGACGAGCATCAGGACACCCCTACCAGCACACCTGCAAAGAGGGCCAAGACCAAGGCAGACATAGAAACATCAACTGAGACACTTAGGGCAGAAATGGAGAGAAGTACAGAGACACTAAGGGCACAAATGGAGAGTAGCACCGAGAGCCTGAGAATACAAATGGAGAGTGGCACCGAGAGCCTGAGAGTCCAAATGGAGAGAAGCACCGAGAGCCTGAGGGGGGAACTGCATGCGACGTCCAAAGACGTATGTGCCGAACTTGCCGCAGTGCGCCGTGTGCTCACTGAGCTCTCACAAACCCTTAGGGACATGCATGGACGTGAGCAGGCAGAGACATCATCCGTTGCAAGTTCCGTCCAGGGCAGCCCCCAACGTAGATCTGGGAGGAACCTGCGCTCCACAGGCAGGGGTGCCCCTGATACCCGCAGAGGGGGCTTGCAATAGCGACAGCCCACTGACAATGAGCATCTTTGGACACTGGTGTTCGGGGGGGAGGTAGGAGGGTGGAGGGGGTGTGTTGGGCTCACTTGGGTGGCGGGTCGATAGGGTGTTCAACATGATATCACATATGCCATAAACAGTGCACGATCAACCAATGAGATGTGTGGACAATGATCTTTGTGTACTAGGCCATCATAGGCGTACAGTCCATATTGTGCATGTACCAGACACACACAGTGCCACGAGTCCCGTGTCCATGTATCAGCCACCAGGCGTGAGTGCTAGAAGCATGCATCAATGAGATGCTGACGAATGTCACGGCCCTCCGGTGCCTCGCAGACTCCTTGAGGTGCTGCCACATCCCCACCCTCATCATGACCATCATCAGGTGCTTGCAGTTCTGCGTCAGGGGGCATGGGCACATTTCTACGTACGCACATGTTGTGGAGCATGACACATGCCATGACCATCTTTGCAACCTTCTCATGGCGGTACAGGAGTGCCCCGCCAAACCTGCTGAGGCAGCGGAAACGAGTCTTCAGTAGGCCGAATGCCTGTTCAATGACTACACGGGTACGTGAGTGGGCATGGTTGTAGTCCTCCTCATGCTGGTCCCGTGGGTTCCGGACTGGTGTGAGGAGCCATCTCTTCAGTGGATACCCAGCATCACCTGTATGTGGACGATAAACGTATGATGTGGAATGCCATTGCTACGTACGCACACCCCCCCCCTTCCTGCCAGGTCATTGCCGCATCACATACCCCACATCATCATGCATGAAATGAGACTCACCGTGTAGCGAGGATCTGTTCCCTGCGTGTCGCTCCATGTAGCGTGGTATAGTAGAGTTCCTCAAGACCATAGAATCATGGGTTGATCCAGGGAATCTGGCACAACAATGTGTAATGATCCTGTTGGAGTCACACACCATTTGTACATTCAGGGAATGAAATTGTTTTCGGTTGCGGTACTGGGCCTCCATGGCATGTGGGACGACCAATTCCACATGGGTGCAGTCGATGGCACCAATGCAACCCGGTATGCCGGCAAGTGCATGGAATCCCACTTTTGTGTTGGTAATTTCCTGCTCCGAGCGTGGTAGAGAGATGTAGTCGTCTGCGTGCTGCAGGAGGGCATCGAGCACTTGCAATAGTGTCCGTGAGAACAGTGGCTGAGAAATGCCATGCAACTGTCCGACTGTGTGCTGGTAGGTGCCTGTGGCCAGGAAGTGGAGTACAGACACCACCTTCAGTAGGGGTGGGATGGCGGTTGGGCTATCTATCATGCTGACAAGGTCAGCCTGTGTCATGTCCACAATGGCGGCTATGGTGTCCCGGTCCAAACGGTAGAGGGTGTGGATCTGCTCATCAGTGAGGTTGAACGGATGTGCTCGGAGGCGTGGGATTGCGGGCTGCCTGCGTGGTGGTAGTGGCTGTGCTGGCGGCCCTTGCTGGCCCTGCCTTGGCCTCCTCCTCCTCCTGCGTCTCCTCCGTGCGGCCGGTTGTAGTTGGTGTTCGTCTTCTTCTTCTTGGAGTTGGAGTACTTGCAGTGCTATCAGGTCCCCCAGGGCCAACATTGCGAGTCCTGCCGGTAGCATTTCGGAGTGGGTGTGGTTGTGGGAGGAGACTGGGTGTGCAATTTATGTGTTTTCAGGCTGTATGGCCTCCACCTGTGGTGATTCATTCCACCTGTGCAAGCTGCTCTCCCCTTTGGCCGAGCACGTCCCGCACACAACGCTGCAATTCGAGGAATGGCATCTTGCTATTGCAATCATGTATTTGTACCCGATGGCCGTGTAACATTTGTTGATATGTACATTCGGCTATGGTCCCATTGTTTCACATACAATCTTTGCAGTCGCGAACAGACTTGTGATGGGTCAGTGGAACGTAGTACTCGAGTAACGGTGGGCCCTCATGCATCACTGTACCGAGTTGCACCGACGGGCGGGGTGTCCCATTTGTGGGTGAAGGCAGTTGCCATTTTCACACACAGCCGCACTAGATGGATTAATTTGTGATTTCAAACGGCCACAGATGCCTTTTCGACGTGATGTTGCAAATGAGGAATTCGAAGGGCGGCGCTTTCGATTTCCAGCTAGCGGCGAGGAGATGCCCACAGGTCTGACTGCAAATATAACGTTCTATTGTTCAATGTCCTTGAGACAGGGGCCATGGCGAGGATGCAATGATTGATATGAATAGTTTGGGATGCGCAATAGCGACGTGGGCGATGAGGCCGGACGTTCCCAAATACATGTTACTTCACAACACTGGAATTACGGGCTGGGGCACTGTGGATTTTGCAGGCTGCATAACGCACAGACTCAATGGATATTTCTAATGTTATGTGAGGAAATATTCAGGCGTTTTTATACCGGGATGAGGGAATGATGAATGGATGCATGGGCAGGTGATTTGATACAGAGTTTGCCATGTACAGGGCTTCTTGGAATCTATCCGCCTCCCCTGCGCTATGTGATGCAGGGCTGCCATAGTGGGACCATCGTCTATCTGGCCTTGTTGAGCCCTCCCTGTCTCGACGCGCCTTCAGACACTTGTGTCCATGCACGTTAACATTCCCATCTGATGGATTCTGTTTTGACAGACGCATGCACAGGTACACTCGTTTGTGATGGTGTTTACACCTCGATATAGATGGTTATGAGTCGCAAGTGGTTTTGGGGTGGTGATGATCCTTTGGAGTGGGCTAGCATGCATATGGCTGTGGATTTAGTGTGATCATTGAAGTGAGTTGTTCGAATGTAGTTCTGATGGCCATTCTGTTCTTTTTCTTTTCTTTTGGTTGACAGGTATCTCCTCCCCTTTTGCCACTGCCATCTGTATGCCACTTCTGCAGATGGCTTTTACTCCCGACACCTGCTGCTTCGTGTTAATCAGTGGAGCAGCATTACGATCTTATGGGACGATCGCCAATGGGCCACATGCCCTTACGCAGTACTAGTGGCTCGGAGCAACATTTCGGCCTTTCAGCTGGACTAGTGCCTCCCCATTGGGATGGCCCTGCGGTTCTGTGCGCTTCCATGTTGCCTTTTCGTACGTGAATGTGGCTCTGTGTACCATGATGGAACAGGGCGTCACACAAGTAGTAGCTGGTCATTTCTTGCGGATGCAGCCCACAATGGTGATATGTGTTTTGGAGTTCATGGCCTAATGGCTGTATGGGCTTGGTGATTTTGTTGTGCATTAAATTTCTATTCTGATATGGGCCGTGTAGCGTTCTTCTTTGCGAGTGATGTGGCATATTCCTATTTGGGGAGCGATGTATTGTGAGGAGATCTGCATTGGGTTCCAGCTTCGGAGTTTAGTTGCGTGGTACTGTGCTGGGCGCGTTTGCCTACGAAGCCCAGTGAGGTCAGGGATGGGGGCTGCCAATATGACTGTTTGAATGTTGTCATGCTCAGGGGCGGGGGATTGGGTTTTGTGTAACAGATGCCGGTCAGCCAGGTGGACTGGTGGAATGATGTGATTTTCGGAATATTGCTGGTCACAGGTGCCTGTGTTTGCGTGCGTTTCTGGGGGGGGTACTGTGGTCATGTCCATTGGAATGGCTTCTGTATTCGTGCCATCTGTGCCCTGCAGCTCCCATTGGCCCCTCTTGTGATTCTTTTGTTCGTTGGCATGCATGGGTGACTTGTACATTTCACTGGTTGCATTGTGTGACTTCATTGCACCTACGGGGAGTTGTACTTTGTGGGCAGGGAGCGGTGTACAGGCACTCAGTGGGGCCGTTTACGGTTGATTCGCGATGCCGTACTTTTCCACCATGCTTGATGGCGTTAGTTACATGTCCACTAGGGTCGGAATTCGCGTACCCTTTCGCCATGGTGGTATTTACGGTTTGGCATGGCGCGCGCGCGCGTACTTGGTGCAGTTAGCGTTGGCGTTCACTACGGTGTCGCTAATGGCTTCGTACTTTGCGGTGACGGGTCATAGTCGCACCGAGCGCTATTCGATGGCGGTATTGCATTTCCGCCATAGTTTTTCGATTTCCGCCAGGGTCGTAATGAGGCCCTGTATCCTTTACAAGGCTGTATCCTTTTATGAAGTTTGTCTAAACTGTGACATTAATACTCTTGCACCAAATCAATAATGACAACTCAATAGTTTGGCAAGGGAGTGCGTTAATGACAAATACAAAAAACGGGGAGTTCATGAATATCAGCAATCACTCGATCTTCCTTCTCGCTTCAACTCCAATTAATTTCAGAAAAAACATAACATTTATACCAAAAACTTGTCATCACTGACGTGTAACTGTTAAAACTTATCATGCAACTTGACTGGTTCTAGGAAGGTAACTTTAATATAGGTACTATATCTGTATATGGTAACGGGGTGAGGGGATTGGATAGACAATGTCAGGTGGGACAACTAAACCCTTCCTTCAAAATGGCTACTGTAAACGTCACTAAAAGTACGACGACTCATTGGTTCTAGTAACTATAGGAACCTAGATTACATGGTCCACTATGATTGGGTTGGCATCAACCCCACTCATACTTTTCCACTTGCACTTAGCAGCGTGCAGAATAGCCGGCCAGATGCAGGGAGTTTGTCTGCACCCCAGCTTCCCTCTAATTATTGTTACAATCAATCATCACTTCAGTGGTCATTTGTCAATTATTTCTTTGTGGTTGGCCTCAAGTCTGCTTCCTGGTCTGGGAAAGTTAAGGCGTCTGGGAATGGCAAGGGTCCATGTGTAGGTGTGAAAGTCTCATCCCTTCTGCTTGCTCGGGCACGTGATTCTGACACTGTAAAATCGGTCTTTCCTTCATGCAATTTCGTGTATTTGATTTAATTCTGCCAATCGTCTGCCATCTATGGCTTATCTAGACCTTTCTGAACAGGATACTCTGTTCTTCTTCTCATTAATTGTATACACTGTTGGCCTATTTCCGCCGATACGACCTTGGCTTCTTGGCATGGTTACCCACGTCTGAGCTTCTCTCCGTCTTTAATTCTCGATTTGTTTGCTGCAAAACTCTCCTCTTGAGGCCTTTAGTACCCTTTGGTTGATCCGGCTCTTGTGCGTAGTGGAAGAATACTTCTGTAAAGTGCTCTCTTGCGGTAGCTATATGTACAGGTGGTGCCTGCCGCAATCTATCTTACTATTAAGCATAAGCAAGCCTCACAATTTCTGTGTTTCTTGCGGTTACTTTGCATATGTACACATTTAAACTAACTGAATATCTTCATCGTGCTTATGGCACAAGTTTCTGACATCTTGACATCAATTGTTTCACTTTAGGCTTTAGGATGTCACTTGTCCATGGTGTTTCGTCTCGTTTGTCATCATTCTCAGGTCGTTATATCTTCTATATGTGAGTCAGTCCGGGTTCTTATGACGTCATCATTTGTCTTCCATCAGCATCTTCTTAGCTTCTTCGGGTGTTACATTCTGGCGATCGTCATTCTGTCTCACTTGTCGATATGGTTTTCTCAATGGGTACCTTACTGTCCAGGTTTTCTTAGGTGTCGGTACTTCAATAGGTGTTGTTATTCTGATAGGTACTGGACAGAGCCCCACGGCGACTATCTGCTGGTTTATTTGTTCATCATACGTCACATATTTCGGCGTGAATGTAACAAATAATATATTGTCTCTTGTCTCTGGAAACAGTTCTCTTTTCTGTATATGAAAATGTCAGGTAAGGTAATAAGTTCAGCAAGTCTCTTAGTTTGCGTGTTCTAAATAAACAAGCTCCCAGTCAATGCCTCTTATCTGTTTCACTCCAGAAGATATGTTGTTTCATTGTCAGCAGGAGTGAAGTTCTCTGGCAACACTTCCTCGATCTGTCCCTCGGCGGAAAGATTACACTCTTCTGTGATTTTGTTGAGCTTGAAGAGCAACCTGAATTATGATTCCGTTCAGGATTATACTTAAACGTTCTGTGTTTGCTGGATCTCGAAGAAATCCAATTTTCAGAAATTGTGTTTCCTGACAAGATCTGGACAGTTTTCAATTAAGCGAAAGAATAGCACGCTGACAAGCCAATTCGCTGCTTCTTCTGCTGGGGACTTTTATCTTTTCCTCGCTGAACTCTGGAAGCAAAAAGAACTGCTTGGCAATCATGATGAGCAGCCTCCTTATTGTCTTTTCATTTTTAGGGTCTTGAAGAAATTCTGTAATGTTCGTAAGCCTTCACACCAGCGACCGGTATGACCTCAGTACTAACTCGAAATAGATCAAAACGTCCTTAGTGATGTCACTACTGCGTGCCACCATAAGTGAGTCCAATTAAGGCTTCTGTGTCGAAAGAGTCAGGATACTGTATTTCCTTCCAATTTGTGTGTCCTCGATCAAAATTTGGCATATCTTTTATTATCAAGGCTTCAGTATGCCTCAGTCCAAAGTTCAAAGTCAACAGACTATGTTGTGGCTTATACGTGTGCTTTTCTTCTTTACCTTGCAACTAGGATGCACAGAGTGTCCGTGTTTTATGTCCATATCCCCCTATTATGCTCAGAGGAAATGTCCAAAATTAAGCCACAACTTTGCACAATAGTTCTTTGCTTTTGCTTTGCTGGTCATGCGTCCTTTTTCCTCGTCATGGATCTCGTCTGCACGTGCTGTGGTTCTTCCCCGTTGTCTGTAGTCTCTAGGTGTTGGGGTGAGGGCAGAGGGTCTTCTCCGATATATGGCTTGATATCACCCAAAAATATCCAGGCTCTTCTTCCCTGTAACTTGCCTGCAGAGGGAGTGACGTCCTCCACTCTGAATGGACCGTTGAACCTTGGCTCGTCCCACTTTTTTCTCATGTGGTTTTTCACAAGGACCGTGTCCCCAGGGAACAATTGTGGTACACGTAAACCCTGAACTTGGCCTGTTGTAGTATCTACTTCTGTATTCTGTGCTGCCCTGCACCCTTTTTGTCATCGCTGCAGCTGTCCTGAAATTATGTAAGACAAGATGTCATGCAATTCAAGTAATTTTGCATTTCTGATCCTAGCACTTCCCCTGTTGGCTGAGCATCACATCTAGCTCTATCTCGGGATGTTAGTGGCGTGTGCATCCTTCTGCCTGTCACTATTTCATGTGGCGTGAGATGGTGGTCAGAACCAGCCTGGTTTCTGAGCGCATACAGTGCGAGTGGAAGGCAGTGTAGCCATCCCTTCTTTAGAGTAAGCTTCAACCTGGCTATTCTTTCCTTTATATCCATTTCCTTGAGGATGATATGCTGATGAAAACGTGTGCTTTATAACAAGCAACAAACTGATCTGTTCAAACACTGCATTAACAAAGTGAGGTCCATTGTCTGACCTCATGACCTCACATATTCCCCATCTGGGAAATACCTCCCTCACCAGAAATTTGGCTGCACAGGTAGAGTCTGGGTATGTACATGGACCTGCTTCTACCCATCTATAAAATGGACACACCACAACAATAAGATGCCTGTACCCGTTACATACTTTATTCATATCGACATAATCGACATGCAAGTGCTGAAAAGGTCAGTTAGGCATTGGGATGACTCCTCTAATTACTCGTAGTGTATGCCCAGCCTTGAACTATTGGCAGATTATACAGTTCACCATAAAAAATGCAATGTTCTCTGCCAAGTTCGATATAAACGAGTCTTCAGCAATTGTCGCTGCTAGATTCTCTTTTGTCATGTGTGCTGGATGGTGTAACTGTTCCAGTGCTATTTTCAATAAGGCTCAAGGCATCATCGGTTTACCAGTACTGTCTTGTCGTCACAAGCTCTCAGAGGGGTTTAAAGAATACCCTTGCCGCTTCCAGAGTTTCTTTTCTTCCTGGGGTGCCTCCCCTTGGAGCTCCATTAATTGGGTTTTCTCCATATTACTATAACCTTCAGGTTCAATTCGTGCAACAATCATTCTCTCATGCACATCAGTTATTTCCGCATTCATTATTATTTCGTTTTTGGTCAACACACGCTTGGCTTCCGTGTCTGCTGCTTGATTTCCTCGTGAGATAAAATCTGTCCCTTTCGTGTGGACAGCACATTTCACGACCGATATGCCCACTGAGAGTTGTAGTGCCTTAATCAGCCTGTCCAATAAATCTGCGTGCTGCACTGGTGTGCCATCTGCTCGGAGATAGCTCCTCCTTTTCCAGCGCGCTAGCCCTATGTGCACTGTTGATGTCACATAGGCAGAGTCACTGTACACCGTCACTTCCTGATCTGCATGATTCTCGAGTGTGAGTATCAACGCCAATAATTCTGCAGCCTGTGCTGAATAATGAGTACTCGAAATGCTCCATTTGCTGTGTGATTCATCACAGCGGTGCCTGTATATCTCTGCCCATCATTTTGATCGATTCTCGAAGAACCGTCAACAAAGACGAATGCATTTTCTTTCACTCTGGGAATCTCATCATAAAATTCTTCATAGTTCGGGCAGTCATGTATTGGCGATGCTTAAGTGACTGGCTCTGCTATAAACATAGCCGGGTTCACTATCTTACATCAAATTATCTTAATCGATGGATTTGATATGATCACTTCATAAGCAGAAACTCTCTGAGATGTCAATGTGCCTTTTGGTTTCTCTAGAATGGCAAATAGTGCGTGCTCTATGAACAACGTCATTGAGCATCCATCACAATGGTTGTAGCCTTCTTTATGGTGAACGCTGCGACAGCTAAACTTTGTTCGCACAAGAAGTGACCTGGGTATGCCAGGGGCTTGTACCCCAAGGTGGTTCTCTGTGTGAGTACTTCTGTCATGACACTGCAATTCGTGTGTGAAAACAGGTAGAATTCCTCTGCATAATTGGGAATCCCTAAAACTGGTGCTGTGCAAATGGCGTTTTTTAGCTCGACAAACGCTTCTTCCATAGTTTCGGGCCATTCTATTTTTTCTTTTGTCCCCATTGCTTTCTTTAGGGCTTGCTACAAGGGCTTGGTATAAGAGCTGTAGTCAAAGACCCATGCCCTGACATAATTGCATAATCCTAGAAAATTCTGCATTTGTTTTATCAGGTGTGGCATGGCTGTGTTTAATATGGCTTCAGCCGTTTCAGGGGTAACCCTTTTCCCCTCATGTGAGATCAGCTGGCCTATGTACAGCACTTCTTGTTGACAGTATTGTAACTACTCTTTGTCAACTTTATATCCTTTCTCAGCCAATACAGTCAATAGCTGAATAGAATAATTTCTGCATGTTTCCTCTGTCGTGCTGCAAATTAAGATGTCATCCAGATATTGCAAGACAACACTCTCTAATGCAATATTGCTTAAGTCCATCTGCAGGACTCTGTTGAAAATCGACAGAGACTCGTAGTACCCTTGAGGTAACCTTGTACTTTTCAGACGCATTTGTCTGAATGTGAATGACGTCAAATCGTGTGAGTCTTTGTAAAATGGGATTGAGAAAAATGCATTTTTCAAGTCAATCACTGTGAAATATTTCGCCTCAACGGGTATATTACATAGGATTGAGGACGGGTTAGGGACTAGAGGGAACTCGCCTTCTACAATAACGATTATCGGGCAAAGATCTTGGATTAGACGCCAAGACCCTCCCTTTGATTTTTTGATAGGGTAAACCGTGGTGTTGCATGATGACTCTGACTTCACTAAGATGTCCTACTCCATCATAGCAGAAATTGTTTTAAAAATCCCTTCATCTGCTTCCCTAGACATGGGATATTTTCGTGCTTTTGGTAAAATTGCTCCTGTTTTCAATTTAATCTTTACACAAGCCTATGTCATAAGGTCCTGTAGTCCACACTGAGACAGGCACCTTTGACATATCGTCGTCAAAATATCCAGGACGTTTTTGTGCCAGCATCATTTTCTTGGGCACATCTCTTTTGATCATTTTCACCCAATAAATGAGATTACCCTCAACAGTTGTTTCATCTACACCTGTTTGCTCTTCAAACAGATCGTCATCAGTGACGTCAGTCAGTGTGTATCTTTCGTGAATGGCGATTACTGTGCATTGTCTGTCTTCGTCATCGCAACCGTTGATCAGTGCCATCTTTCCTCGCACTATGGCTGTGTGTATTGCCAAAGGAAACACTTGTCCCTTTTCCTCATGCATAGGTATTCTTGGCCTAAATAAAAACTCATCTGGGGTTCTTATTCGTTTATCTGTAATGCCTGGTAGCCATGATATTAATATACGCACTCCATACATGAACATTTCTGGTTCCAATGGAACAGCTCTCATAGCCGTTTGCCCTGCATGTGCTATAAACATTTCACATACATTCAAATAATGCATTCCTGGAGTTGAACATACCATGCCCTTCTCCGTGAACGAGATTGTCATGTTTAACTTCATCATTAGGTCTCGTCCCAATATATTTACTGGGGTTTTCCTTGAATACAGCAGTGGCACATTCATTTCACATTCTCCTATGGAAACTGGAAGTTCATTTGTAAAAGGAACACAACTTGTTGCTCCTGTGAAGCCCTGAGTATTTATGGCATCCCCGGATAAAGAAAACTTGGCTTCACGTTTACACGAACATGTTGCACTTGTGTCAACTAAGAAAGAATACTCCTTATCCCCTATAAGGACATCCACCCTTGGTTCCTCGTGAGGGTTTGGTGTCACTGATAGGATAGAACACATCAGGTTTCCCAGTGAGCTGTCCTAGTCCATATATAACTTTGTACCATGCTGAGTGAATGGACTTCCTCCATCAGCAGTGTTATTTCTCATTCCAGAATTCAATGCCTGTCCTGCACTTGTTGTCTGTAACAGTTGCATCGGCGACTGTTGAGACTGTCCTTGCGGAAAGTTTGTCATAATCTGAGGTTGCAAGCTTTGCTGTGCTCCCGGCGCTTTCTGTTGCACCGTGTGATATTGTGCAACTCCATTTCCACCCTGCTGTAAAAACACAGGTTGATTCACCATCCCTATTCTTGTTCCTTGGTCGTTTTGCACCATGCCTTGGCTTCTGCATGTGCATGCTAGATGCCCTGTCATCGTACACGTTCAACATATTGGCGTGGTCTGATTATTTGCCCATTTGACATATCCTGATTGTCGTTTTGCATGTTTTGAAAACCTTCCTTATTGTTGTATATAGGTTGTGCTTTTGAATGTATATCTGTGAAAGCCTGTTGTTATCTTCATTTTAGTGCCACCTTGGCCTGCCATAGGACTGCACCATTCCATGCTAGAACTTATCTATGTCATCGCCTATGAGATGCTAGTGCATTGGAATGTTGTTCTTTGATTGTGGTCAGTTGGACCCTGGACATTGCTGTGCTGGGGGTCTCTTACTTTCCTGCTTAAAATAAAGCTGACATGATACATCGATGGTGTGACTTGTTATCATCCTTACAATGGCGACGAGGATGGGATATTGAATAAACATTTGTTTGAAGCAGAGACCCCCAGGCTGCAGGATTAGAAGTTTGTCTGCAGGTTCAGAGGAGCCAAGGGAAGGAAGAACGGATGTTCAGAAGGCAGCCGTTCAGGTCGCTGTCGACCACTGTGTAAGCCGCTGTTTTTCGTTTTGTCGACCACTGTGTCAGCTGTGGTTTTTCGCTTATGGTCGCCGGCACCGTTCGTTTCGAGGACTGCATTGCAGAAGAAGGTCCTGAAAGCGGTGAGGAATACCCCTGCACTACGCGGATTAAACTGCGACGCAGAAGACTCTCTGAGACCCCATTCCGGAGGGTATGTGCAAAGCGGAACCAGCGGAATTGACGGCGGCTGCAAAGGCGAGTTTCAGATGCTCCCGAGTGTGCAGTAAGAGGTGCTCCTCCTCCTCATCACACGGAAGCGGCGTGATTTAACGTGGAGGCAGGCCCCTCAGATCGAAGGCTACTGATAGGGCCAGGAGGGGAATCCACCACTCCCCAAGGTCACGTGGTTGCAACGTAGAAGACAAGGAAATGCGATCCCTCAGCGCGGCCTTGGCGCTGAGTTGCCTTTAAGTTTGACGTGATAATTGCTGTCTGGGAAAAGAGTTTTTTAAATTTGCCCAGGGCCCTTGCGGGAAGGCAAATTAGGCTTGGATCACACAGGTACCACAGGTGAGGAACGGCACATTACCTGGGTGTCAACTGGCCATACGAATATTTAATTACAGTTTACCTTATTGTTCACGAGGATTTGGATAATAGAAACACTCCAAAGAATATGTTACTGTAACCCTGCTCAATATTGTATCTTAGCATCTTGGGGGCGATTTACCTGCTGATATACGTACTATTGTGAAAGAAAAGGGATAGAAACAATGGCACTATCTGGGGTTCCAGGTCCACAGGTGTTCATGCCCTCACCAGGTTCCCCAAGAATTAAATGGGTGCCTTGGAAAAGGGGTTTTCTGCATTACGTTAAGGCTACATGCGGAAATGGCATGTCTGTTGAGCGGAAAGTAGCAATGTTGATGCATTTTCTGGGTTATGAAGGGCAGAGGATATACGATACGTTGCCCGACATTTCGGAATTGGATATGGAAGAAGGTGTAAATGACTTTGATCTTGCTCTGATCAAACTTGATAAACATTTTGAGGCTAAGACTAGTACGGTGTTGGAAAGATATCATTTTGGTATGAGATGCCAACATGAGGGAGAATCTGTTGAGGACTATATAACTGCTTTGAGACATTTATCTTTACATTGTAAATTTGGGAGTGGTTTAGATGAACACATAAGGGATCAGTTTATGATACACTGTGCAAATGATAAGATACGTGAAGAAGTCTGGTTGAAAGATGATCCTAATTTAGATGAAGTTATCGGCATTGCAAAGAAAATTGAACACACACTACAATGTGTGGCAAAGCTGTCTGTAAAGGAAAATAAGTCGGCGGTAGGAACTGAAGTGTTAAGGGTGAGTGATAAGAAAGAAAAGAAGAAACAGAAAGTTAGACCCAATAGGCGTTATGATAATAACCAAATGAAGGGTGGGGGAGCTGAGCAGACCAATAAACGTGCCCAGAAGGATAGCTTCCAATTCAATGCTAAGAGGGAAGATAGACTATGTTTTCGTTGTGGGAGTGCACGCCACCTATCAACATCTCCCATATGTCCTGGGAGGCGTGCCAATTGTAATATATGCAAGAAGTGGGGTCATTTCGAAAATTGTTGCAAGAACTATCGGATAGGAACAGATATTAAAAGAACACTTCTTGTTGAAGAATATGATGGTCCATCCTCAGAGGAGGCGGATATTTCAGAAAATGAAATCGTCACGGTCCATATGGTAAAATGTTTAGAAACTGATGAATGTGAGCATCCTTCAGCATGGATAGAGGTGAATGGTCATTATGTTAAGATGCTTGCTGACTCGTGTTCTAAAATCACTCTAATGTCCAAAATAGTTTTTGAAAATGTGATTGGAGGTGCCATTGAACAGTTGCGCCCGTCTGACAAAAACCCAGGGGGTTATAATGGTGATAAAATAGAGATATTAGGATGTTGTGACGCCGAATTCAAATTCAAAGGGAGAGTAACGCACGGAAGAATATATGTGACAAAGAGAGGAGAAACATTGTTGGGTTGGAGGGAACAGAGAGGGTTAAAAATCAAGTTAGATCCCAATGGTGAGGAACAGGTTTTCAATGTGGTCTACCCTCCTGAGTCCAGAGGTAAAATACCCAAATGTGAAATGATAATGAAATACCCCGAAGTATTTAGGGAAAAGGTAGGATGTATTAAGGGTATGGTTCATAAGATCGTGATAAGGGAAGGAAGTAAGCCTGTTGCCTCAAAGCTTAGGCCGTTACCTCTGTCAATGCGGGAAGCAGTACGGGATGAATTAAGAAAGCTTGAGAAGGAAGGTATTATTGAGCCGGCCAAGGCAGTAGAGTGGATATCTCCAGTAGTGGTGGTAAAGAAGGGAAGTGGCGATTTGAGGGTGTGCATCGATTTGAGAGAACTTAATCGGTGTGTTGTGGCAGATCGCCATCCATTACCTAATATGGGTGAGCTTTTAAGTAGGATTGGGGATGCTAAGTGTTTTGCAAAACTTGACATGGCAAGTGCTTATCATCAAATTGGTTTGGATAATGAGTCTCGCAAGTTAACCGCTTTCATTACGTATGAGGGCATATACCAATTCAAACGCATGCCATTTGGATTGGTATCGGCTTCCTCAGTGTTCCAGAAGGTGATGGACAAATTACTAAAGGAAGTTAATGGAGTCTGGTGTTTTCAAGATGATGTGCTGATTTGTGGGAAGGATGAAGAAGAATTGAGATGTAGACTTGATATGGTTCTAAGAATATTCAAGTCAAGGGGAATAACTTTGAGGGGCGAGAAGTGTGTTTTCATGACTCAGGTGGTAGAGTATTTGGGCCATGAGATATCTGAACAGGGTCTCAGACCCAAAAAGAATTTAGTGGAGTCTATTGTGAGAACACAGCCACCAAAGAATAAAGCCGAGTTAAGGTCATTTTTAGGTACTCTTGAATTTTATCATCGATTCGTGGAGAATTATGCAGATTGCATAAGAAATTTAAGGGCAATGCTAAGGAAAGGTGTTGAATTTGTATGGAGCAATGAATGTGAGAGAGAATTTGAGGACATAAAGAAGAAAATAGATATGGCAAAACCTTTATCCATGTTTGACACCAGGAAGAAAACAATGTTATCTGTAGATGCCAGTGACACTGGCATAGGAGTAGTTATGTTACAACCAGATTTTGATGGGAAGGAAATGGTGGTGATGCATGCATCCCGCATGCTAAAGGGTGCAGAATTAAATTACTCTGTGCTAGAAAAAGAAGCTCTGGCGTGCCACTGGGGAATTGAGAAAATGAAAAATGTTGTCTGGGGACAAGAATTTGTCCTGAGAACAGATCATAGACCGCTCAAGTCGATTTTTGAAAATAAGGGACTTGACAAGGTATCAAGGAGAGTGGCTGGATGGGTAACAAGACTACAGTGTCATAAGTTTATAATCGAGGTGGTTGCGGGTAAAGAAAATGTCAAGGCTGATCACGCCTCAAGAGTGAAAGTTGAAGATAATGTGACTGATAATGACAGAAGCATTTATGGTGAAAATGAGATGGTGTTTGTGACAGTGGAGGGCATAATACAGAAACAGGAATGGATTCAAGCTTTAAAGTCTAGTGAGGTGTGGAGACGGATTATGACTTTTATAGAAAGTGAATGGCCAGAGAAAAGACTATTGTCGAGTGAAGAAAGGTCAATGTGGGAGGTGAGAAGTGAATTATCATTGAAGGGAGAGTTATTATACCGGTGGGACAAATTGGTTGTTCCGGGATGTTTGAGAAGTAAACTAATAAACCGAGCACACCAAGGTCACATAGGGATATGTAAAACCAAAGAAGTAATTAAAGCTGACTACTGGTGGCCAGGGATGGATCGTGAAATTGAAAAGGTGGTAGGTGCATGCACTGATTGTGTCAAGTCTGGGAAAAATCTACATGCTAAGTCACAACCAATGGAGAAAACTAATACTCCAGTGGGTGTGTGGCAAGACTTGGCTATGGACATTTTGGGTCCATTGGATATGGGTGCGGGCAAAGGAAGGTTCGTCCTAGTACTAGTGGATATTTTTTCTAGATGGACTGAATTTAGGATTATGAGGGACGTTACCTGTGTGAGGATAATAGAATTTCTGGAAGATATTTTTGAAAGAGAGGGCTTACCCAAAAGTATCCTTACAGATAACGGCCCGCAATTTGTGGGAAAAATGTTTTTAGAGTATCTTAGCAAATGTGGCATTCAACATAAAAGGACACCCTTATACTATCCGCAAGCGAATGGAATGGTTGAGAGAGTCAACAGATCCATCATGGATGCCATTCGAGGAGCGAGTGTAAGTGGACTTGACAGGAAGGTAGCTGTGAGAGATAGATTGTACGCATTAAGGATGGCTCCGAGGATTGAGACAGGAGTCAGTGCATTTGAGTTGATGAGAGGACGGAAAGCTAATACCTGTGTATCTCCCGCCTGGTTGGGTAAGGTGAGAGATACAGATACAGTGGTGAATGAGGTAAGGAAAAGGATGGATGCCGGCAAAGATAGGTGGGTGAAGAGGGTTAATGAGAAAAACCCAAAAAGGAAAACTGTGGTTGAGGTTGGTGATTTGGTGCGTGTAAGAAGGGCTGTAATCTCTAAGAAAGGGGAACCACTTTATTCGGAACCCGTTATGGTGACAAAAATCTACAAGAATGCTGTATGTGTGGAAGGTGGTCAAGTCTGGAGCTTATCTAGAATAGCGAAGGTAAAAAGATGATCACACAATGTTGAAAACTGTTTTGTTCCATAACGTAAATGTTGTAATTTTTCCAATGTCTTAACTGATAATGTTAAGTATCAATTTATAATAAAGAGTTTTTTTTAGGGGAGGGAGGTGTGTTGTATATAGATTGTGCTTTTGAATGTATATCTGTGAAGCCTGTTGTTATCTTCATTTTAGTGCCACCTTGGCCTGCCATAGGACTGCACCATTCCATGCTAGAACTTATCTATGTCATCGCCTATGAGATGCTAGTGCATTGGAATGTTGTTCTTTGATTGTGGTCAGTTGGACCCTGGACATTGCTGTGCTGGGGGTCTCTTACTTTCCTGCTTAAAATAAAGCTGACATGATACATCGATGGTGTGACTTGTTATCATCCTTACACTTATTACTTTGGAAACCTCCCTGATTACTCTGGAAACCTCTTCCTTGAAAGCCTTTCCCTTTGGGGTAAAATCCATTATTGCCTTGATCAACCTGCCTTTGATTTTTGGCATTTTTTGACCATTTCTTCTGCACTCATTTTGCTTCTTCAGTCTTTCGTGCAGGCTCTTTTTAGCAATTTTTCTCTTGCAGCAGCCTGCCAGAGTGAGCTGTTTTTCAGACCACGGTTTGGCCTCAATTCCTACCAATTGCTTGAGATGCTTCTGTACCTGATCTGGCAGCCCTTGGCATAATATATGGTAAAACACGGATATGTAATTTCCCCAAGATTCGCGAGTTTCCAGCACCCATGCGTCTTGGAAATTCTGGATGTAGAGCAAAGGATCTTCTGACTCCTTCATTTTACGTGTCATTATAGCTCCCATGTCAGAAGTATCCGGGTTTAGCAATCGTAATGCTTTCCATACCGTGGCTCTGCAATTGTTAAACAGAGCTCCATCATGCACAGTATTAACTTTAGATATGCCAGGGTAACCTGCACGTGTCCATACATCGTCAGCTCTATCACCAAGTATGGTGATTAAAAAGACCCTTAATATCCCTGATAGCTAATGTGTTCCCTCCTGTCATCTTTTCTAGCTCATGTATCCATTTTCCAGCTCCCAATGTCAACATTGAAGATTATTTTTCAGATTTTCACGATCCATGTTTTTCCAGGGTATATACTGTGGCCTTGTTCCATCTTTTTCGAGTAACGGGAATTGTAACACATGACACTCCTTTTCCTCTATCATAATTTTTCTATCCACTGCACAAGTAATATTACTGCATCGCTGTCTACCTGGCAATGTCCTTAGTCTGCTCACATAGTGTGGTAGGGTGGTGGAGACACCCGCCTCTGACCATGAAATACTCCTTTGCGTCAGTCTGATAGTGTGGCTGACTCTGATGCCTTAGGTGCAGACTCACTAGAATCTGACCATCTTATTCCCTTTCCTCTACAGAAGCGTTTTTCACGTCTTCTCTCATCTTCTTTTTCCTCATATTCCTCTCTTTCTGCGTCTGATATTGTCTGTGCCCAACTCGTGCAACTCCTCTCATCTTCCTCGTTCCTGTTTAGCGTCAACATATCTAGGGACAGCTCTCTATTTCTGCTACTTCGGGAGGTTACCTCAGTGTCATACAACTGAGTGCTCTAAAGACGCTCGTCCTCTCCTCTCCCTTGGGGTACCTGTTCTAACCCCATTTCATCATATATTCTATCAATCGTCTCTCTGATGCTTCTGGTGTCGAAGTCATCTTCCATATTTCCCTTAGACATGCCTGGTACTAAATCGTACTCAGGAATTAATTCTTCTATATCTTCCCAGTCTACTACTGAATCAGGTTTTTTAACCTCCCTTTCCAGATATTCAAGATCTTGTGCTCTCTGTCTTTGCTTGCATTGTATGTCATCATCGAACTCTCTGCGCTTCCTTGCTTCCTCTCTGACTCTATCTTCTTCCTGTTTCCTCGCATCTCTTCGTTCATTTTCCCTTTGTATTTCCTCATCCCTTTGTCTTTTTATTCTCTTCTCCCGTATCTTTTGTTCTTCTTCGTCTATTCTCCTTTATTCCTGTCTGTCTGATCATTAGCTGTTCTTTGCTTATGATCGCGTTGTCTTTCTTGCTCCTCACAATTTAACTGCTCTCTTTTTTGCCTATCTTTTTTCTTAGTTCCTTCGTCTCTCAATTGTTTTTTCTATTCCTTCTCTTTCCTTTTTGAATCGTTAGCTCCCTTTTGTCTCACATCCTCAATGCCTTTACCATCGAGTTTTAATAAAATCTGACCTTACATCCATTCGTTCTGTGTGAATGCCGTCTCAACAGTTCTATCCTCATCTCCTTTCCATCTCTTTCCCTCTCTACTCGTATCTAGAGATGTACTTGCTTGTGCTTGATCTCCTTTTTCTTTCTCGCACCTATCCTTGTCCCTCGGGACTCTGGAGGTGATATATCTATCTCTATCTTTCTCTGGGCTTTCATCACTACTTTCCGTAGGTGACTCATATGCCGGGTTGCTATATACCGTGGCTGCTTTAAGCTCCCTCAACGGATATAATCCTTTGTCTTTACTGGCTTCACTTTTCTGTTTCAGACGGGGCGGGTAGCGCAGAAGGCATTTCACCCCCCTCTGTGCATATGTTAAGTATCCAATCTAAGGGTGTAAGGGTGGCTCCTCCTTCTTTTCCTCTTGGTATATCTTCCAGAGATCTAAACTATCTAGCCGTTTATCTAACTTTTTGCCAGTATATATGGCGTGCAAATATGTCGTCATGTGTTGCAGGACCGTTTTAGATAGCAATCCGCCTTGGGGCCATGGATTAAACATTATGTGGGCGGTTCCCTTAACCCATTCTGCACTGTACTTCTTCAGCTTGGGTGCATGTTTTGGCAACTGTTTGCACAAGTGTACTAACGGTGTAATGTCTTGCATGCTTAAATCTGTTTATCTTCTCCTCATATAACATTCTGTTATGTTTTATGTTTCTCAAACAAAATCAACAATATGAGCGAGCACTAATCGTCGCAAGCTTCAATCACTTTTTTTCACAAAAATTGACTTTTACTTTTCAAACAACAACCATCAATTCATGCCTTACAACATTTTGCCTATTCAATCGCACAATTTTCATGATATTTCCCCCTCAAAAATGTCTTACCTTATGACAACAGAAAAAAGAAAAATAACACAAGACAGACGTGACAGACTAGACAGACTCCCACATAAATCTCATGCCATCTGCTTCCTCAGATGCATATCTGCCCCTATTATTATTCCGACATGGAATGTAAGCCCATTTCCTTCAGATCGCCTTTTTTAATCGATTCTGGTCTCCTATGTCGTCCTGTTCATTCAGGACTTTAAATGCAGGCTTCTTCTAGTGCTATATTAAAACCTAGGTATCTGGGCGTATAGTCCTCTCCCGGGTATCCTCCCGGTATCTCTCTCTATTCTCTTGGGTATCCTCCCGGTATCTCTCTCTATTGCTCAGCCACCCTCGAGTCAATATTTTCCCCTTATATATACATTATACTCTTACTCTGTTGTTATTTTTGTCCCTCCTCCACCCGTTACCTTGCCTTTACTTGTTCTAAGGCATGCAACTTTTTGCCAAAGCATTTAGTCTTTTTCACGCACCGTTCGCATTTTATTCCTCTCCGGACGCTCGGGATCACCGCCTTCACTACCGCCTCTCCTTGCAGTTCGTCCGATTAGCTGCTCGTAGAAGTGGGAAGGGGTTTATGGGGGAAATCAAAGGTTCCTTCAGAGCGACCCTGCAGGGTTTTCACTTTAGATTAACAACTATCTACAGAGAGCCTCTCGTTCTACTCAGCCGGATGGCAAAGGACTTGTGATATTGCCGAGGACCCGGAGATACTTATTTCAATGGCCAATGGGTGTCTTATCTAATCGATTCTAATCAAACCATCAATCTTTGCCACAAAGTATGCAGTAGGGACCACAGCCGGCCCATAGGACTGGGGGTTTCCAAACAGCACTTTAAGATGAGTAGCAGCACCTTGAGATGGATAGGGATGCAGATTAATACTCTTACACCAAATCAATAATGACAGCTCAATAGTTTGGCAAAGGGAGTCCGTTTAATGACAAATACAATAAACGGGGAGTTCATAAATATCAGCAATCGCTCGATCTTCCTTCTCGCTTCAACTCCAATTAATTTTAGAAAAAACATAATATTTATACCAAAAAGTGATCATCACTGACGTGTAACTCTTAAAACTTAGCATGCAACTTGATTGGTTCTAGGAAGGTAACTTTAATATAGGTAGTATATCTGTATATGGTAATGGGGTGAGAGGATTGCATAGAGAATGTCAGGTGGGGTAACTAAGCCCTTCCTTTAAAATAGCTACTGTAAACATCACTAAAAGTATGACGTCTCATTGGTTCTACTAACCATAGGACCCTAGATTACGTGGTACACTATGATTGGGTTGGCATCAACCCCACCCATACTTTTCCACTTGCACTTAGCAGCGTGCAGAATAGCCGGCCAGGTGCAGGGAGTTTGCCTGCACCCCAGCTTCCCTCCAATTATTGTTACAATCAATCATCACTTCATTGGTCATGTGTCAATTATTTCTTTGTGGTTGGCCTCGAGTCTGCTTCTTGGTCTGGGAAAGTTAAGGCGTCTGGGCATGGCAAGGGTCCATGCATAGGTGTGAAAGTCTCATCCCTTCTGCTTGCTCGGTCACATGATTCTGACACTGTGAAACCGGTCTTTGCTTCATGCAATTTTGTGTATTTGATTTAATTCTGCCAGTCGTCTGCCATCTGTGGCTTATCTTGACCTTTCTGAACGGGATACTCTGTTCTTCTTCTCATTAATTGTATACACTGTTGGCCTATTTCAGCCGATACGACCTTGGCTTCTTGGCATGGTTACCCTCGTCTGAGCTTCTCTCCGTCTCTAATTCTTGATTTGTTTGCTGCAAAACTCTCCTCTTGAGACCTTTAATAAGATTTGGTTGATCCTGCTCTTGTGCGTAGTGGAAGTATACTTATATAAAGAGCTCTCTTGAGGTAGCTATATTTACATGTGGCACTTGCCACAATCTATCTTACTATTAAGCATAAGTAAGCCTCACGATTTATGTGCTTCTTGCAGTTACTTTGCATATGTACACGTTTAATATCTTCATCGTGCTTATGGCACAAGTTTCTGACATCTTGACATCACTTGTTTCACTTTAGGCTTTAGGATATCGCTTGTCCATGGTGTTTCGTCTTGTTTGTCATCATTCTCAGGTCGTTATATCTTCTATATGTGAGTCAGTCTGGTTTCTAATGATGTCATCATTTGTCTTCCTTCAGCATCTTCTTAGCTTCTTCGGGTATTACATTCTGGCGATCGTCATTCTGTCTCAATTGTCGATATGGTTTTCTCAATGGGTACCTTACGGTCCAGGTATTCTTAGGTGTTGGTACTTCAATAGGTGCTGTTATTCTGATAGGTACTGGACAGAGCCCCACTGCGGCTCCCTGCTGGTTTATTTGTTCATCATACGTCACATATTTTGGAGTGAATGTTCCTGGTACTTCAAAATGAGCGATAGGAGTGCGAATTGTGCTTGGCACCTCCTCTTCACCGTTGATCGAAGCCTTGTGTTTTGTTTGCATGTGTGGTGGGAAAAAATGAAATTGGCCCTTTGTTCCCATTGTGCTCTGACCCAAACCACAAAGCCCTGCCTGTTCTTTTTAGGTGTGGGGCAAAACGAATGTTCCCATTGTTTTTCTCTCCCTCTTATTGCATCTGTAGAAATAAATGCAAAACGATTTTTCCCCTTTAATCCTTTTTCCCAAAGAGTGTATTTTTGTATCAGAACCCAAAACGATGTTCCCATTGTGTTCCCACTCTCTGCCACTGGCGTTCAATTCAGAGGGGTCAAGTCTATTGATGTTTGGAGGGTGGTGGTTGCTGGGTTGCTGGGGGGAAAAAGTATTACAATCAAATCAGCAATCACTGTGTGCCTTGAATTGTTCCTTTTCTGTATTGGTGAGTGATTTGAAAAAACAAAAAGCTGCAGTAAATTGTGGCTGCATATCTCTGTGTTGTTATCATTACATAAGTCATTTTTTTCTTGTGTTGCCACTGCATTGGTAGCTGATGTTAGTCTGTTGTCTAATTTGGTTTAAATAAATTAATAAATCTATATTCTTGCTACCCACCAGGTATTTGTTGGAATTGGGTGCGAGACGGGTTGGAGGCCTTACCAAATTGAACCTTAACAAAATAATAGTGCTTTGTTGAGCGCCACCTTAATTGGGGTGAAAGGTACTCCCTGAGTTGAGTGTGACTGCGTAATAAACCGCGACAGGGTGCGTCGCTCATCATCCTACTGGCTGTAGCTGGCTATCTGGTACACAGCACATAATTATTTTCTGCCCGGGCTCACCCATCTTCCCATTTGAGTTACGATACACACATATATTGTGTAAAGTAGCATCTATAGTCCACACAAGGGGTAGAGAGGGTGCACACATGGTGTGTGATACTCTGGTTTATGGTAGGAAATGATGCACACAGTGTGAGAAGCAGGGTGGACTGGGTGGTGCACACAAGGCATCTGCACAGCTAGAGAGGTAGGTCTGATGCATAATGTCTGTATAGAATGGTAAGTAAGGTGCAGGTACATTGTGGCAGATATTGTATTTATTAGGTGTCTGCATCAATGTAGATATATAGCTTATTAGATAGCTCAGCGGGTTGCACACTCACTGCTGAAATCTGTGTGGGATCTGCAGATTGCAGGTTGGAATCCCTCCAAGGCCATCCTTCCGAGCTGGATTGATGATTACCAACTTCGGTTGGGTGATAGTAAATTATTTATATGCAGCGCTTTGGCAAAAGCACTCTATAAATAAAAAATATTATTTTGTATTGTGAGCAGAGTAAGGATGGGCATTTAATGTGTGCATCGTGGTAGGTATGGTGCACTTATGGCAAGTGTACAAATATCAGAGTGGTAGTTAGGTATTAGGCACATAAGGTATACAGCAAGGAATAGTCATGGTTCACACTTTCATTGCAGAGCCGCTAATGTGCTGCATATAATGTGTGCAGAGATCTGAGTATGTTGCATGCATGCTGCTTGCAGAGCAGTTGGTGTGCTGCCCACATAGTGTATGCACAGACTTGTTGGTGTGGTACACACTGTGTGTGGGGAATCGTAGTATTGTGCACATGATGATTGTTCAAAGATCTCCATGTACCAATCAGATAGGATCCGGCAGAGGTGAGCACTGTTTACAATAAGGAGTAGGAATCATGCACAAGCTGTTTGTACAGCAGTGGGTATAATACATACATGGTTTGTGCTGTGAAATAGGAATGTGCATCTGATGTAGATAGCGCAGATGATACAGCGTGTGTAGAACTGTAGGTGTGGTGCATAAAGGGGGTTGTAAATCAGTTGATATGTTGTATCAGTGTGTGCTGAGCGATAAGCTTTATGAACACGTGTGTGAAAAGCAGTTGGTATGGTGCACACATTGGGCCCAATTCATGGAATATTTGCACAGCAAAAATACACTATGCACGGTTCCATGAATCAGGGTTTATGTTGGAAGTGCAAAGTCAATTTTCAGCAGTGCAAATTCACTTTGAACCGGGCAAATATTCCATGAATCGGGACCAATGTGTGAAGAGTTGTAAATATGGCATGCATATGGTGCGTGCAGATTTTATGGTTGTGTAGTGCCCACACAGTGTGTGCGCATGGGAAAAAATAATGAACAAGTGCCAGAACTACGTACAAGTGAATTAGGCAACAGTAACACCTGTTTTTTGTAGAGCTACGAAGGATTTGGCACTCGGCTAGCTTTGGTTTGAATATGGGTTGATTTGCGTCTGTAGCAAAGTCCCCAAGGTGCCCCCTGTCCCGCCCCCAGATTTTATGTGTCTCCTACGCCCCTGACCATACGTGCAACCATGCCTTAGTTCTGTTTGTAGAGGTCACACAGAGTGAGTGCATGTTTCCTTGGAGTTCTTTAAAGGCAGGGACGTCATTTCACCAAAATGCCAGGGGTAGCGGAAGTGACATCACACAACCCTTGCCCCCTGGTGACATCACAGGAAGTGATGTCATTTGACCCTACCCCGAAGTGATATCGTGGGATGCGATGGAACGCGACCTTTCACCCGTTGACAAAACAGGAAGTGCTATCACATAGCATTGTACACTACAAAAAATATGGTTACGATATTGCTATAATGTGATGTACATTTCATACAAGAATGGATCGCCATATGTATCGTTAAGATCAGTGTATATAGGCCCATCTTACCAAATTACTGTGAATGCAAGCAGACGTCCACGACCAAATGATAATGATGTGTTATTATATAGCACTTACGCTTAAGCGCTTTATATAGAAAAAATATACACCCAATATCACCCAACCTGTGTTGGTACTCATTTATCGACCTCAGAAGGATTAAAGGCTGAGTTGAGGTGTTTAAGAACAGACTAAATCAGTGACTCGCCCCCTGAAGTGTTCCTGAAATAAACCTTTAATAAGTCTAGCAATTATTGTATAGAATTCCAGAAAGACACATTATTTGGTATTCCTATTCTTTCTTATTTAGTGTCAGTGCTGAAAATGTTAGACTTGTGTCACTCCTTTTCTTCTTTTTCTTCTTTTTGTGAAGGGGCTTGAACAAGAAAGCCAGCCACTCCAGAAATAAAGAGCCACATGGTGCTGGCCACAGCCCATGAGCTTGCATTACAAAAAAAAAAGGGAGACCTCAGAGATCGCAGTTGCGACCTCTGACGACCCCCAAATGACGTCCCTGTTTAAAGGTACCATTATTCCCATCGCCAGTGTTCAGGATAATGTAAACAGAGCCAAGTACATCGGACACAATTGCTTTCACCTCTACTGCATTTTCCCAGGTCAACAAACTTTTTTTTTATTGGATGCTGTGCCCTGAGGCTGCATTAGTGATGTGTTTATTGATTTTAAAAAGAAAGTGAGTCATGTGAGTGCCACCTTTTTTTTTTTTTTTAAAGCGAAACTGTATAACTGCTTTGTAACATTAGCTTTTTAAACTCCAGAGCCCTTTGCTCCTCAGGGACCTACAGTAGCTTCACTGAGCCCACATCAACATGACAAGGTTAACAAGTCATTATTGGCCCGGAGGGTCTAACGTGTAATTAGCTCTCAGCCTCATGTCACGTGTGACCCGGGCTGCTTTATTCAAGGAAAGCGTCGCTTTGTTTCCCCGAGTCCAGCCCACGCTTGCTTTTGTGGAAGTTCGATGTGTCATTTTTCATTTCCGTTTCATGACTTCCTTTATTTACCCCTTTCACGGGGAATTGAGAAAGGAACCTTCTCTGATGTATTTGATCAGCTGAACGCAATTCTGGACCACAATTTTTTGCCAATATATTGCCAACATTATTTCATAAAGGAATATGTTTTTTTGTTTTAGTTTAGACGCTGAATGGGCACGATTAAAGTCTTTTTTCTCCTTCAAAAATCGCCATGACACTTTTTGTATAAAACGTATATCGGACATAACAATGTGTGTAAGTTCCAGGCTTTTCCATTTGGCGAAATAAGAAACAGACAAGGGTTGTTGGGAAATAATTTGTATTAATTAAAGTCCATAATACAGCACGCATTGCAGAAGTGACTAAGATAAGATCAGGTATAGTGTGAGCAGCTAAATCTATGGAACACCACTTTGCTAGTCCGGGTTTTTACTTTTGAAAACCTAAAGTTCAGGTCCATCCGGCTGAATTGAAGTTAACTAAGACTACACTTCCCAGAATGCATGTGTTGATGTGTGTGCTAACTATAGTGGTTGAGGGCCGGCAATGTGCTCCCATCATTCTGCTGCATTCCTGTCACTGCATACAAGGCATTCCAGTGTACATGCGAAAGATGCTGGATGATGCATGATAGGTTATATGTGTGGGTATAACACACGTTACCTGCATGTAATGTCTATTGGCTAAAGTGTCAGGACAGGGCTGAGCTGCTTCTGGTGACGCGCGACAAAATGTCAGCTCGACATCTAGAGTGGCACATTGTATGGCATCAAATGCGTATTTGTTTAGAGAAATTATCTGTTGTTATCCGCTTCTGAATATGGTCTCTTTCTGAGAGGCGAGGTTACAACAAGCAAACAGAGGCCTTGTGGGTGTGGGGGGGCCTAAGGAGGTTATAGCCCCAGGTCTTTCGTTTGTATCCCGGGATTGAAGCTCAGCGGCTACAACCAAAAGGCTAGCTAGCCCCGAGCCCTGACAGTCCCGACATTAGCGTAGCCCCGGATCTTTTCCAGACCTAGCAACGTCCCTGCAAGTAAGCATTAATGTTGAGGTAAATGCATTTGTCAAGCATTGCCTAGGTGCTAACACCGCCCGCCAGCTGTTGTCATCATATTGCAAGTTGGTAGCATCATTTGTCTAGTATTTCGTACATATGCCCCAGTACTCACACAAGATGGCAGGTACTGCTGTCATTTACCAGGTCTTGCCATCAAAGATGAAATACTAACGCCACTGGCATGTATTGCCAACTCCCTGGGTACCCTCACCCTTAAAACCCAATGCTCCTAGACTCATATCATTGTCATGGATGTGCACAGTTAGCACAGCACGGCTAAATTCCATCATGCTGCCTTAGCACAGCAGTGAGAGATGGTCTTTTGCCCAGTTGGAACAGCCATGTCTGACTCAATCGTGGTACGCTTGGAGAAACCTTAATTTGAGGTCTGCATCTATGAAAACATAATACACTCTTAAGGAATGCTTCTATTTACACGTTGTAAATGCTTGAACATGGTGTTCCCCAAAGATCAGTCTTGGGTCCTTTTCTCTTTTCCTTATACACCTCATTACTGGCTCCTATAATTTCTTCCTTTGGAGTATTGCATCATTTCTACGCCGACGATACTCAGCTTTTTCTATCTTTCCCGTCCTTCACTCCTGAAATTCATCACACTCTTTCAACATGTCTTTCCGCCTTCAAATCTTGGATGGCCGCTCATTTCCTCACCTTAAATGCAGGGAAGACTGAGGTATTATTTTTTCCTGCTAACACTCTTCCTCCACATCCCCCTCCTTTGTCTATTTCTTTCCCTCCCCCTACTCTTCCTCTTTCTCCCATGGCCCGTAATCTTGGTCTTCACCTCGATTCCAATCTTTCTTTTGCTCACCACATTTCTCTCATATCTCGCTCCTGTCGCTTCCACCTCTATAATATTCGCAGAGTACGTCCCTTTCTCAGTTTTCATGCCACAAAACCTCTTATTTCTTCACTTATTTTTTCTCGCCTATCCTATTGTTCTGTCACGCTCATTGGTCTTCCTTGCTCGCATCTTGCTCCTCTCAAATCCATTTATTACTTCAGCCGGTCTGATAGCACAGCGAGTAGAGCGCTTGCTTTGACATCCATGCAGGGCATGCTGATGCAGGTTCAAATAGCGCTATATAAATGCTAAATTATTATTATCATTCATTTACTTTGTCTTCTTTCCCGTCGGGATTTAATCTCTCCATCTCTTGTCTCTCTTGGCTGGCTACCCTTTCACTCCCAACTTAAATTTTATTTTTTTGTTTAGTTTTTAAATCTCTCTATGGGCTAGCCCCTGACTATCTTGCTTCTCTTCTCTCTTTCTAAATTCCGTTGCGCTTGCTTCTTTCTTCCTGTCTCTTTAGGCTGAATGTTCCCCATCACCCTGTGCTCAGTCCCGTTTCCGTTCTTTTCAGCTTCTTGCCCCTCTTCACTGCAACACTCTTCCTCTGTCTCTCCATCCTATCATCACTTATTCTTTGTTTCGCTCTTCTTTGAAAACTCATCTCCGTCATTCCCCTTGATTGCTTGTTCCCAGCTGTGTTCGAATTGTTAACAACCACCATTGAACATTACTCTATACCATTGTTTTATTATCTATGTGAAGCGCTTTGGACAAAGGCGCTATATAAATTACAATAAAAATACAAATACAAAATACAAATTTATGAGAGTAGAAGATACAAAAAAAGATCCTTCATATTTTGTTTACTCCGTAAAAGATTCAAATTCCTAGAGATATCCTTCATTCTATTTCTGAGTTTTAGCAATTTGTCAGTGTTAGCCTTAGTTATTTAATCAAAGATTGGGTTTTGGGGAAGAATAAACACGTCTGCTACAATATCGGGGACAGGCAACTGAATGAGCTAAAGCATTACTTCAACAACTGGGCTTTCATAATGTGAGTATGGTCCATTGAAAATACCCAATGTAATTTTGTTATCATCCTTTTGAAAACTCCTATCTCCCATCAACCCTGGTATCTGTTTTCCATTATACCTTAACCCTACCGGAGAAAAGAATGGCCGTATCCCTTGTGTTAGTATTCTGCTCTGAAGCAATTTTTCCTTGATCCAAGATTAATTTAATATCAACAAACATTAACCTTAAGATCTCTCATGTAATTCAACACAGATATTCCCTTGTTTTTATTACAAAATTCATTAAGGTTACATGACAGCAATTTTAAGAATCTCTGATACATTTTTTATTATTATTAGAACATCTGTTTAGTTGCATTTTGTATCTCTTACCTTTTCTATTCACAAAGTTTTGCTTTAATCATTATTTTGTTTTCTTTTCTATTCCTATTTCTATCATTAACCTTTTTTCTAATTAATGTTTTGCATATTTGCTTTTCCTCATGGTTCTCATCATAAGTGAACAGGAAACACAGAATGGTAACATAAAATGAGTCTGGTACTCCTGTGGGGTAAAAACACAGTCCCAGAGTGACAGAGATGGAGAGGCGATACTAGGCCCCATTGTGAGAGTGAAGCTGGCTAAGTGTGGAGTTTCATTGAAATATAAAAGCCAGTACAAAACAGTGATTTCAACATAAGGCTTAGTGAATGAGCGAAAATGGGCCTCCCTCCATTTTGATAGAATGTACAGGCACTCAGCTGAAGACAAGTGTGACTCAGAACTGAAATATTACTAACGTTGTCCAATGGATTCCAAAAAGACATGTGTGCTGCAGATGCTGACTTCGTGTAAAGGCACATGTGACAGATTTAAAACTGCAACAGTGCACATGGAAAGAAAATATATATAAATATTTGTATTGTTATATGGTTAAAAAGATTGACCTATAACAAATTCATAAAACAATTTAAAACACAATTAATGAAAATATCTCAAGTTCATGATTTCACAAGTCAAAAATAAATTAGGACACCATTCGGGAGTAGCAAAACTTTCCTCCAAAATAAGCCCTCAATCATTTCCCAGTACATTGGTAGTGGAAGCCCCTGATTTTCCCCACCATAGACCAAATAGAGGACAACATTTGTAATATTCAAGCACGGGTGTTAGTGAAAAAAAAGCCAAATCTTCTATTAATTGCAGAAGCCTGTGCCGCCAACATTTTGGCCTTAGAGGTCAAGTGGCTGTGTAGTTCGGAGCTACTCTGCAAAGCCTGCAATTTGGTACCCAGTTAAACAAAAGATGGGACTTTCTCCAGCACCTTTCCATTAAGACACCAGCGAAAAGTCTAATATTTTTGCTTCATACCTGGCTGAAGAAGCAAGATCTTCAATTTCTTCAATTTGATGGTAAGTGTATTAAGGCTAGCATAAGCTGCAAGAGCGCTGGAGTCTAATTTGTGTATAACCAAATAACGCCAGTTCATCGGCATAAAACAAATAGCCAAACTTTAGTGCGGAAAGGCAAGGAGAAAAGCTAGAGATATTTTCAAAGATTTTGCTGATGTTAGAGGTAAAGATAGTGAACAAGAGCGGGGCCAAGGTACAGCCCTGCTTTAGGCCTCTGGTAGTCTCAAAGGCAGCTGACCATTTGCCCTCGGCGTTCAACCGGACCCTGATGGACGTGTCTGAATAAAGGGCCACAATCATATTCAAAAGTGCTACTGGGCAGCCCCATGCCCGCAATTCAGACCATAGGAGGTGCCTGTCAACACTGTTGAAGGCAATGGAGAAGTCAATACAAACTACATATACCGGTTTAGACCTCTCCATGGCCTCCCTTTTTAACAGACCCAGCAGAAAGATATTAGCATTTGTTCCCACCCCCTTGCGTAAGCCAGTCTGTAGCGGATCCAGTCTACCCAAACCTTTGGCCCAGCCTGATAAGTGCCTCAACAACAAAGAGGCAAAAATCTTTGATGGAATATCCAGCAATGCAATTGTCCTATAATTAGTAGGTATCGCGCAGGGGGCCTTTTTATGAATTGGTCCAATGATCGACTCTTTCCAGCTCTCCGGAAGCGAAGCTCTTGCCAAAATACCCTAAAAGAGAGTTCTCAATAAACAAGCCCATCATTTTAGGTGGAGTTTGAGGACAACATTGGAAAGGCCGTCGCAGTAGGGAGCCCATGAGTTTTTGCTCTGCAGAATAATGTGCTCAATTGCTTCCTCAGTGAATTCCAGATGCCAAGGCACTTCTGTACAGGCCTCCCCCCGGATTGCGTCAGCAGAAACCTACCTGTAAACCTCCGAATAGTGGGTCACCCAATCTTGTTCACTTCTGGGATTGATTAAATCATATGAAGGAGGACATGCCACACCAGTGATTGCTCCCTAGAATGCTCCTATATTCCTGGACCCAATTAAGGATAGCATCCTGGTTGCATCGTTCTGCACCATCTGATGCTTAAAGAGGTGCAGCCAACGCCTATAGGCAACTTTCAGGGATCTACTCTCTGGGGGGGGGAGGTTAGTCCCAGTTTTTAGCAACCGCCGTAGTTCCCTCTTTTTCTGTTGAACTACTGGATCGTAAGAGTGATTTCTTACCTGGCATATCCTACACTTTGGATGTGGCATTTCCACGTAAATTCTGGCCAGCACATCCTGGTAAGGGGTTGTAAGGAGCCAGAACTCGAGTTCCCCCTTACCAAGAGTCTTTCCAGCAGGTTCTTGGAATTCCGAACTATTCTATTCTTCCCGCCATTGATATTCCAAGCAGGCCCGTAGGAACTAGCAGAGGATTCATGCCTCTCCACACTCCAGCTAAGAGTCGGGGGTTGTGGTCACTGATATCAGAATGAACAATTAACAGGGAACTTACATTTTGGAAGATGTCATCTGATACAAAATAATAGTCAATTATGCTACTGGCCTTTCCCCTATGCCAAGTGAAGTTGGGCGGAACGTCCCCATATAACATTACCATTCAGCGTGCAGAGACCACAGGCACAGGGAGCAACACAGGTTCGATCCCCGGGTCTGCGCTTAGAAACCTCTGGGTATGAAGAGCGTTATAAATGACCAATCATACCAGTTTGGCACGAGTAATACAAGATGCATTGAGGTCCCCACAAATAAGTATAGAATTCAAATTCCTTTTTACCTGGCAAGAGTATATAATCTCTTCAATACAATTTCCTGCTGCACTGCTCCTGAGTGCCAACAGAGATTACGGACTAGAGAGAAACCCTTACCCTTACCCGGATAGAGCAGCCTGCCCCATTCCAACTCCACAGCCTGAACAAAAGAGTTAGGCAATGCGTAGTTGGAAGCTTAGATTTGCAGGTCATTCCGGATCCCAAAGAGCAGGCCAGAGGCCTGTCACCCTTTCTCACCTTTAGAAACAGGATTAAGTAAGCATTCATAGCCATCAACTGAGGGAAGAGGTCTCAGCCGCCATGATTCTTGCAAACAGAACATGTCTACCTCAAATATTAGTGATCCCGATGGGGCAAACAAATGAGCAAAGCCCCTATAGTTCCAAGAAACACACGTTATACTGTCAGAAAAAAACCCTGTCTAAAACAGGGATCAGCTACTTTTTGTGTACATTTAAGCAATCAGCCACCCAACTCCAGTCAGACCCATTAGATGACTCAGTGTCTTCACATGAATTATTAACTACAGTTCGTAGCCCACTCCCACCAACTGAACATTTTACAGTTAAAATTGGAGATGGGTCAGAGCTGTTAACCATACTAGAAGGGGCGGGGCTGTTTTGGGCATCACATTTCAGCTGTTTTTTTTGATAAGCCAGGTGTAACAACCAAGATATCCCAGATTTCCAGCTGCTCCGAGGCTAATAAAACCTGATCTAGTACCAGGCAAGACCCAAAGTGCAGGATGACCTTATCCAGTCTAATATAGTTCCAGAACTCCACCTGGACGATATCTGCTGAGGCAAGGTGCTCCAAGGATGGAATTCTGGTCAGAAATTTCATGACACAAGACCTATTCAGTGTTAACTGAACACAGTTCCCCAGAAATCATTCAACGACCAATGTCAGGGATGAAGACACTTCTTTGAGCAATGGTATAGCAGACTACCCATTCAGAAGGCTTTGACGACATTGATCTTCAATAGTAATAAAACCTGGGGCTTCCTCAGAATTTGCCCTGGCAGGCACCCGATTGAGTTGAAGGAAGATGCCTCCTCAGCCTCCTGCGCCAGAGGCTGAGTGGAAGAAGTGGCAACACCAGGAGGGGCATCCTGAAGGGCGGAGGAAGTAGCAAGAGGGGTCTGACCAGAAGAGCTTCCCTCAGAAGAATTGCCTGAAGCAATCATACCCATGGCCTGTAATTGATTTACCAAGTCATCAGACCCGAGCACGGCAGGAGGAAGAAGGGCAGAAGGAGGAGGAGCACAGGCCCCATCAGAAACACTCTCCTACCTTGATTCTGTTACAGACTAACTTGCCAAGTCAACAGTGACCGCGGGTGGCAGAAGGTGCATGGATTTTTTCACATTTTCCCGCGTTGATCTTGATTAATGCAGGCCCATTTCTTGTGGTTTATACAGAGCCAAAGAGTTTATTATTTTTCCCCAAAATTGTTTGGAGCTTCTCCCTGCTATTTTGGTTACACCCTTTTTATTTGATGGCTTTTTAGTGAGGTCGGGAGGAACATTTAGTGTAAGCTTCCTTTCTTTGTTTTTGGCCTCTTTCTTTGCAATTTTGTTGGTACCTTGCTTTGTCTCTGGCAAGTCAAAGATTGGAAAGGCACCAGCTGGTTCATTTCCTACTTCTGGCAGTAGGGAACTACCCACAAGGTCACCTCTATGTTCAGCCATAAGCTCTTCCATGGCACGGAGCCTCAGCCTCTATGGGGGAAATAAACTCAATCATGACCTCCTCTGAGTTAAAATAAAATCAACGTATTGTTTTTTCACTTAGTGTCTGGAGGCAGCATCCTCTAGCTTTGGGAACAAACTCAATTAGTCCTTCCTCCAGCAAGTGTGATACAGAGTGTGGTGAGGGAAGGGGCACTTCAGGTAGACCTTGGATTGCAAGGGCAAGTTTTGGGGAGTCATCCCGGCAGAGGGATTGAAACATGTCTTGGACCAAGGACATTTTTTCCATCAGAAGTGCCAGAATATATATATTGTCTCTGGTCGCGGCCGACACCAATTCCTGCTGATTGTAGAGGGCCTTCAGCTCTTTAGAGGTGGCCACGCATTTCTTGCAGAGCCCCCTTGACTCATTACCTCAGTGAGGATCAGCTGTACTTTCACTAATTGAGCCAAGAACTTCCACCCCACAGGTGCTGTTTGGTGGCGACAGCACCCCTAGAAGTAGATTGCATGAGAGAGGAGCAGAAGTAGAACAGGGAAGTGCCCGTGCTGGTGGTAAGCCTGGTAGTGCAGGATCTTTGCAAACATGGCCAGTGGCTGCAGTCAGCTGCTCAATTTGGGCCGAGGAGCACTTAATTTGCTGATTTACGAGGGCAATGGCAGCCACAGAGCCTCGGTCTGCATCATTTTGGGCCAAGATCAGAAAATCTGTGGGGAGCTGGCATTTCCTCTCTTCATCGCAAAGGCCCAGCTCCAAGTTAGTGGTTGCCCTTCGAATTTCTATGTTCTTGATCATCAAGGCAAAAAATTAGTCATCTGTTGCCCCTGATGGGGGATCACAGGGTGCCATGCCGTCTGTTACACTTTTCTCCGAAACCTGGCCCACCAAGGGTATCAGTGACAGGTCAGGCCTTTTCTCCCGGAACTCCATAATGGCACCACAGTGGCCCAAACCACTGCCACTGCAGAGATAGAAGGAGGATTCCAGGGGCCTGCCAAAGTGGAAAACCTGAGGTGCTGCAGGATCTATAGAGATGTATGGAGGCGCTGACTGAGGTGGCCAGCTTTGTCAAATAAGGAGGCTGCAAAAGGCAGTTTCTGGTGGAGGAGTTGGCAGAAGCGTGAAAGTGAACTGTTTTCAAAGCAGGTGAACGCAGTGAAAAAGGAGAGTCAATTAAAATACTCTTTGTTGGATTGGCTAGCGGGAGCCCCATGAGCTCTTTAAAGCAAGAATCTGTCTCTGTAAGGCTGGGCGTGGTGTGTGAGACATTTTGGATCTTTGAATTTAAATCAAGTACTTGGAGACGAGAAAAGGGGAGGGGCCAAATAGGAGAAGGAGGTGGTTGACACTAGTCAGCCAATTGCGAGGCGCTACAACTCGCAGTGTTTCACCCCGAGGGTGGGCGCACACAGGCAGCAACTGAGCGAGTGCAAAGGTCATAACTGCTCATGCCAGAGCAAATAGCAAAAAAAAAGCGTTCGCAAGAAGGGCGGCTAACGCCCCCTGTTTAGAACACAGGAAGATGAACAAAAAAGAGGGAAGAAGCACAGACTTGCATGCGCTCCAACAACCACCTCCTCTGGTCCTCCGGGAAGCACGGTAACACAAACACACAGCTGCAAACCCAAGATACATTTTAAAAATTCGCCATTTGGAAGCTAAAAAGGAGGAATGATGCCTTACATTTAAGAAATAAAGTCGAATGATAGATTGCGTTTTCAGGAATAAAGAGACTTAGGGCCCGATTCATGGAACAAATGTGTGCCGAAAATTCTGGTGCAAGCTGGTGCAAGCGTGAAAATGCAGGCGCACGCGCACATGTGCGATTCATGGAAGGCCCTGCTCGTGTTTTCCCCAGGATGTGCACCAAATCCCTGCCTGGCGCACACGGGCGCACATGCCATTGCAACATCCAGAACGCTGTGTGCGACGTGTACAGCGAAAGCGCACAACGTCAGCGCACACACCAAAAAGTGGGCGGAACACAGGGCAGAACATGCGGAATGGGGATCAACGTGCGAAAAAAAGGCGTAACTGGGGCAGTACTGCAGGGAAATACACGGAATGCCCACACGCAGGCGGACAACACGTATTCATGGAATCAAATACAGGAAACCAGCGCACAGGCATCAACATGTCCGCCACACGAAGGCAGGTGGAAACGTCCCTGCACGCCGTATAAAAGTGCGCGCAAACAACAAGCACGTATATACAGCTACGATTAATGCCCCATTTGTCACAGCACTGATCATGGGACACCGCAGGAGGAGGAGAATAGAAAGGCCCTGCATTGTTTTGCCCCAGACCAGCATTTTTGGGATCCCTGATGACCAGGTCTATGGCAGGTATAGGTTTCCACCTCGTATCATCCTCGACCTGGTCAGGGAGTGGGAAGATGACCTTACATCACCCACCCTGTGCTCCCAAGCACTGAGCCCTTTTGAGAAGGTGCTCAATGTCCTGCATTTTTTGGCCACTGGGTCATTTCAGCAGACAACTGCCATAGTCGGGGGTGTCTCACAGGCGCGCCCATCAATCCGCAGGCACATATACATGCCCAGTACACCCGCAGAAAGGCAGGTCGTGGTACAGGACTTTTACAGTGTGGCACACTTCCCCAAAGTGCTCGGTGCCATAGATTGCACCCATGTGGCCCTACATCCACCTAGGGCCACTGAGCACATCTATCGAAACTGCAGGCACTGGCATTGCATCAACATACAGGTTGTATGCGATGCCCATGGAATCATAAACTCTGTCTATGCAAACTATCCTGGGTCTACCCATGACAGTTTCATTTACAGAATGTCTGCCCTGAGCCGGGACCTGGAAGCTTGGAAGCATGGCGACACATGGCTCATTGGTGAGTACAAATCTGTGCACATGCATGCATGTCACACACAGACAAATACACAAACCCAACTAATGACAACAATCCTTACCTCCCCAGGGGACAGTGCCTTCCCTCTGAGCAACCACATGATGACGCCAATACGGAACCCCACCACACCACCCCAGGTAAGATACAACGCTGCCCATATTGCAACCAGGGGCATAACAGAGCGCACATTCGTAGTGCTTAAGTCATGCTTCCGCTCCCTTGACCGCTCTGGCGGCCAGCTACTATATGCACCCCCAGTAGTGTGCAGGATCATTGTGGCAGCATGTGTCCTGCACAATGTTGCAACACGGCGGGACGTACCGGTGGACATGGTGGTGCCCCTACATCCCCAACCACAGGCACAGGCACTCCCCGTGGGAGGGGAAAGGGCACGTGGCGAGGCAGCCCGGACCCAGCTTGTGGCCACATTTTTCACCTAAACTCCCACCCCTGCGGAGTGCACACAGGCCTGGCACATACCAGGTGACAATTGATGATGACAAAAAGACAGTCAACTGTCACAACCTTACCACCCTGAGAATGTTGCCACGGAAGTGCTACATTGTGTGCATCCCTAGCTACTTAAACATAACCAATCCTGTGTGACCAAAAGGAACACATGCAAGGTCTGTATCACACCCCCCCCTGCAAAACAGGCCATGACAATCACTGGTATGTCACCCAAACCCTCCCAACCCACATTACCCTTGTTTGCCACACCATGACATGGCATGCAACAGCAAAAGCCCAATACATGACCAATTAGATACGAAGTGACATATGATAAATGGAAAGAGGCCCGAGACAATCACACCTGACATGGAATCAGATTAAATGACTGGCCAACAACCTCCCAGACATACAAAGTCATACACAAATGCACGCCACCAGTGGTACCATCAACAAAAGACTGAATGCCTGTTCTCATGCACATTGGCCAAGCCAAATCCGCTAATCCCTAACCCGTGTGCTGTGTATGCCTCCTGCAACACACTGCACAGCACACAGCACAGTGAGCAGCCTTTGTGTTTGGGATACACCTTGAGCATCACATAAAAAGGACAAGCAACAAAAATAACCTATTGACGCATGTACAACATCCCCAAATGGTAAGTGATCATGCTCTGCAGGGACACAGCATGCCAGAGAAGGCAATCTGTGTGCACGTTTTGGCACGGAAGGGTGGTTATATGTGTGGTGGAGCATTGTGTAAGTGTGTGTGTCAGTAGGTACATGCACTCAATATATGCATGTGAAATCAAGTGACCCTCAGTGTCCTGTACACATCACATGTTAACATTGCCCAGGTGTACACACCAGCATGTCAATCCACAACAATCCCCTGACACCTCAAAGGTAAACACAACACAGGAACAGCCATTGACCAGAAGAACACATCATGTACATAATACCCCACAATGACAATATCAGAGAGTGCCCAAACACTGTAGCCCAATCGTACTGTCCAACAACAAAAGGCCCTCCCTCATTGACACATCACCATGACCTTCTGAAGAACTGTGTCTGGGGTCCGTAGCCTTCCTCCTTCTAGTCTACCTGGCTTCATGATCCCCCTACCCCTTGGTTTCCATGTTCTACCTTGCATGTAAATAGGGTCCAGCCCCCTCAGAGGCCATCTTGACTGGTAAAAATACCAAATCACAGAGAACTCCAAGGAGCCAAACCCCCAAACCAGGGAAAAAGCCTGTAACCACCAAAAACCCTGGAAGAGTCTCCAGTAGATGACTTGAAGTCGCTGAAAATGGCCAAGCATATGACCAAGCAGAATGATAGAACAACCAAGGTAGCACAGTTCAACAATGGTTCAACAGGATGGGTAGCATTTTCAGTACACAATAATCACTGAGGATACAACAACTGATGTGTAGTGTCACATCTCCGGTCTCCAGGTGCAGGAGTGGCACGAACCAACCCCCCACCCCCGCTGTCTGGGCACCTGCAAGGTAAAACTTACATAGGCCTCGAGACCCCGGTGGGGAAAGAGGGTCAGGGATCCCGTGTTTGGATAGGCATCCGTATTCAGGATAACCGGAAAGAGGCTCAGGAGAGGGGAGGTGTTTGGGCAAAGGAAAGTAGGCAAAAGACAAAATACATCTATTGACAATAACACATACTCAATCAGAGAAACCGTGTTCTACATGCACATTGTACAAAATGGGTCAAATGCAAGCCAAAGAGAGACTTATCTCTGGGGTGAGTGCTGGCCTCCTGCCTGCGCACTCTCTGGTCCGGTAACAGGAGCAGTTCAATGCTGCAAAGAGAGCGTGAGTTACTATTCTGTGTGTGTTTTCACCACACACACAACACCATTCATGCCTAAAAATGACTGACTTTTCCCCAAAAAAACACTCTTGTCTGCTGCTTTGTTTGTATACTTTTGCTTGCCCTCATGATGGTTCATACACTGTCAATGCAGTAAGGCAGCCACACGTTGCCACGCGGTAAATGGAAGACCAATGTGTTAAGAATCACACATGATAGAATGGTCCTTGGGTGAGCTGCTAGACGGGTGTGGCGAGGTGCGACTTCAGTACAAGTTGTGTTCTGCCAGCCGTGGATTTCAATAGGTAGCGCACGTGGTAATTTGCATATGCAAATGACATGCACTGCACTTGAGTGCGCTGTATTAGTTTCTGGCTAGGAACGCTACTGCGCTAATAACTCAGCTTCTATGGAGCAGGGGGGACTTGAGGCTATGGGCGACACACTCTACTTGTGCCCCTGAAAACTTGTAAAGCCACTTGGTATTTTTTTCCTCAACGCGGCTTAGCTGTACTGTGCGCTTCTTCCCCAATGCCTGGCCAAGCTCCCCAGCACTTGCGCTACTTAGCATGCATGTGTGAGGGGCCTGGAGGAAGATCGGCTGGGGTGTGGCCCCTCGTGTGCTTACCTTGCTTGTAGCTCCTGGAAACACGTCTGCTTCTGTCGGACGTCTGAGCACAAGCCCTGTGCTTCTGCTTGTGCACGCATGCGCACGTGTGCACCACCCAACGTGAGCGGGTTGCTGTAGTTCTTGGCCCCGTGTCTGCTGGGAAAGGTTGCCTGGAGGATACTTTTCCTGCAGAAAGGGCATAAAGCTTTTAATAAGGCTGGAAAGTTTCCTGTGTGTGTGTCTTCATGCTGGTTGTCACTGGGCCATGTCTGAGACCTACATCCGACCTCCTCCCACCATCAGTTTGACTTTGACAGCCAAAGGGTGCAGGCTACTGTCTACAGCATGAAGTGCATCAAGCACATATACAGGCAAGAAAAGAACATACATCAACATCAATAAATGGACATATCAATTATGTACTCACCAAAATTTATTGCAGACATGCCGTGGAGAAAACATACATAATCCCGACTAGGGGTGTTAACACAAGTAGTACAGCAGCAGACAGGCCACAGACATGAAGAAAGTCCAATGCCCTTGTGTAAATGGTTGTAACACTGAACCATCCTTGCGAGCCCATGGATAGGGGAAGCAGGAGTGGCATATGTGAGTCAGGATCCCAAGCTGCAAACACATACACGAGACAAGCTTGAAGGGCCCAGCTGGAACAGACAGTGGATGCCTTCAAAAGCCACAAAGCACCACACCGTCACATGAATGCACATGACAAGCAATTTGAAATTATAGTAACTAATTAAACTAACTATAAAAATCAAAAATGGCCACATATGACCTGGGGGGGGCATTCAGGAGGGGGGAGGTACAGGGTGCACCTCAACACCCAAATGCGATGATGTTGAGATAAAAAAAAACATCCATGGGCTCAACGCCTGCACGGCCCGACCTGTGTGGGAGATAAGTTGTCGTCCTCCTCACCCTCTGACTCAGAAGGTGGATGTGGCACAGTACCCTGACCACACCTATGTGTAGCTTGCCCCTCATCGGCAGCAACTCTGTGGGACCAGGCAACCTGGTTCTGTGCGGCGATGACATGTAGGTCAGCATGCAGAACCTCGCGTGATATGCGTGCTTCCACTTGCAAGGTAGCACGTGTAACATGGAGTTCTTCCTGCATGGCCTGGCATGACATCTGGAACACCTCCTGGCAAGCACGTAGCTCAGTCGAGATGGTATTCTCAAGCTGCTCCAACCTCTCCTCTGTCCGCTACCTCTGGGACATCAAGAGCACACCCAGAGTAGGAGGGATTCATGGTCATCCCTCAGGGCCTCCCTGTGTGCCTCTCTGTGAGCAGCAATTGCTTGACGCAGAGACACCATTTCAGCCCGGCGTGAACCGTCTGAGGCTGCCATGCCCAGCCTGAGCGAGCGGCCGTGGACTGTGCCGCCCGCTGCTGGAGATCCACCTGCCTAGCAGGGGGGAGCACGGATTGGGACACACGTTCCATGCTCTGAGCGATATTATCAATTGCTGCCCCCTGGTGTTCGGAATTGGCAACCATGGCTTGCTCCCACTCAGTAAACCCTTGTGGCGCACGGCCACCGTGTTTCTGAGCTTGACACCCACGGGGCCCAAGGAGCTGCGGTCCTTGTTGGGTTGGAACCGCCCCTGGCTGCAGGACTACATTCCTCCATTAACGTGATGCCCCAGGCACATCAGCAACTAGTGTGGAGTGTGACCGTGCGTCCTAATCCACCACAGGTGGAGGTCCCACCCCTGTCTGGTCCTGCAGTGCAGGTGTCGGGGACAGAGGATCGTCCACATCAGAATCACTCACTGTTGACGAATGGACATGATGCGCATCCAACTCGACATTGTCGTCAGAGTGATCATCCAGGCTAGACTCATAGCCAGCCCTAGATACCATGGTCTGGAGCACGAGTGGGTTTTCGTGGTCTACCACCCTATGACCCCCACTTGTGCCGAAGAGCTGGTGTGATAGCAACCCTGTGTCTGGCCTCACATCACCATCCTCTGACTCCATTGCATCATCATCTGAAAAGTGGAAAAAACAAACATGAGTACACATGTCAGAAGCACATAACCCACACACACACAGACATCACATCGTCAGCCAACACATGAAGTAGCCATGTCACACACAAATGAGAACCTGGCATGCATCCAGTTGCATTGATCAAGCGCTCAGTTGAGCGTGAAACGCGTTGTGGGTGGGCCGCTTACCGGGCGTCCTGCCTCTGTCTGTCTTGCTGTTTCCCCAGTCTCCCCCCCCTTTTTCTTGCTCTGCACACACCGTGCAGGTTATTGTTATTATTAAAATAATTTTTACATTCTTCACATATTGTGTGAGCATTGTGCATTCTTTCTGGGGGTCCTCTCCCCTTTTGGGATTGTGGGACCCTTCTGGATCCATGCTGAGTGCGGTCCGCCTTTCTTCCTTCAGTTTCTCTCCAGTTGCATTGATATGCAAACACATCCCAAAAGCATAAACGGATGTGTCTAAATAACAAAGCCTACACAAGTAGAAAATGTAGTATATCAACTCCATCAGACAACACCTCGGTCAGGCACATGTCACAGGCAGAAAAGACAGATGGCAACAAAGAGATGGCACATACCATAGCATGTCTGAACTTCAAATTGACCACAGCTGCAAATGAATCCAAACACACAATGACACACGTAATATGCATGTACACATGCATCACTAAACCATCATCACCAATATAGCTTCATTCATCTTCAGCTCAGCCCGTACCGGGTGTCATGGGCCATGTAGATATAGTGAATGTCCCGAGCAAAGCAAGGGCCTGCAACCAGTCATGAGGGACCGTAACGCCCAGTACGGTCTGAGCAGCAGGCCATGAAGCCTCCAGAACAACCCTCAGGGCCTGATTGAGCACATTGTGCTATGAATTTGCCCTATTTCATTTTTCCGTGTGTAAATTCTTCACGGCCAGATCCCACCATATTAGATAAATGGGCCTGGGCGTACACATACTGCACAATAGTGCACCTTCAGGATTATGCCAGTTCAAAATGACGTGCGCAATGCTGAAATCTCACCAGCATTAACGTCAATCAACTATATATTAGTCAGTCAACAAAAAAGCTGCGGAAGACACATGTGTAAATGAACACTTTCACACACACACATAAGTGAGTAGCCGCAATGTTGCACTAAACAACATTGAAGCTGCTTGCATATGTACATGTGAAGCATTCAAAAACACCCCTTTCCCTATACACCTGTATTGTGAACAAGAACAGCATCCAATACAGCAAAGGAAGCAGCTACAACGCAGCTTGCTTTGATGTATGTGAAAGTGTACACATACACACGTGAAGGCAGCTCCACAGTCATTACAACCCAATTCGCAGGCTACATCCAATCTGCGCCCTATACCAGTTGCTATAGGCCGCAGATTGACCTATCAACTTTCCTAAACACCCACTAGGGAGTTCCAATACTGAGTACATGTGTCACAGGATACACCTGTGTCCGTGGCATTCATGACATAGAAGGGATGAAATTCTGACCATACATACCAGGACACTTTCACATTGCAGAAGTGAGTAGGCATGTAGAACGGTGTAACACGGCTTAGAAGTGGGTTGATGCAGTGCAGAACATGTGTACGTTACCCACTATCTACATGAACAAGTACATTATGATGTCAATAAACAAACTCGAAGGCAGTGTAAGGGCAAGTTCAGGCATCACGTGCAATGTGCATGGCAGCGAAAGGGTGACCAGAAACCTTTGTTTGTATTGGCAGATAGTGTTGACTAGCGTCAATTGCATCATCTGAGTCAACTGACAACACAGCAGATGAGAATGGGACAGTAAGCATGAAACATGAGGATCCCTCAGTAGTACACCCATGTGTGCAGAAGCCACTACACCAGTTGAACAGAGTCAGGGGATCTGAAACAGGCGGAGGCCTATTCCCCACACAGACTGTGACACCCTAAAAATGTGCGTGATGCAGGAGTGGGCATGGAATGGATGATCAAATGCCATTAACTGTATGTCATCCTGGACACGCACTATAATGATCATCTGGGCAAGGACACATAGGGGCATGCATGGAATGCACATGGAGAATGAATGGGCACTCATGTCCCTGAGCACCATCTGCCATCTGCACAGTCCGAGTGAGGCACCCTGCATCAAGGACAAAGGATGTACACCACGGTATGTGTCTGGCAGGTTGGAAGGGGGAAGTGTGCATGTACACAGGAGCGTTGAACAGGCCAGTGCAGTACTCCAGCATGATACCCACGAGCGCCATGGTGAAATTGGGGTGCAGGGGGGGTGGAGGGGCAAGGGAGCATGCCTACGTGGAGTACCCGCATGCAGGCAGAACACACATGCACGTCAGTCAGGCAATGACATAGTCCCAGTGCTGAGTGGAAAGACACCCCAGGCTACGTACAGAAGGGCCAGTAATCTGGAACATGGACCGGAGGTGCAGCCGGGTGACTAGCATGTGAGCAGGGTGCAGGTGTGGTGAGGAGGACGGTCCCTGTCTGCTCTACATGTCCAGCATCCTGCACAGCAGGCACGCATCAGTGAAGCATTGCATGACTCGCACATGAGAACCATGTACACATAGCATGTAGTGGCAGTCAAGCACAACACATCACACAAGCAAACCACACATGGTCTGGACAAACACGCGACAACATTCACTGGACAGGGCATCAAAGTCCAGCATCCCTCCCACTCCTTAGTACAATTCTGCCAGTATGAACTCTGCAATGATGGACTCGTGCAGAGTGAGATCTACCTCCTCAGGTGGTGACCACCACCAGTCACCTGAGTCATGGCATAATTGGGGGTACGCTTCACCTTAGCACAGCGTTGAAGGTCATCCCAATGCTTTTTGCACTCCTGAGTAGTGCGCACCTCATGAATGCACTGACAATCTCTGCAACATGCTTCCAGTGGGACATACGCTGGGCAGCCGTAGTGTGACAATTCGGGCCCACTAGCATATCACGGTCGTGTCCCGACACGTAGTCCACAAGGTAGTCCAGTTCCTGCATGCAGAAAGGCTTCTTCCTGTATGTGCCGGATGCCGGAGCCGTGTCTGGGGTCCCAGCCTCTACTGCAGATGCAACCTTCCTCCTCTTGCACAGGGGTCTGGGCCCTGACTGGCGAATGCCGCCCTGATCAGTATGGGCAGTGGCGCTGGTGGATTGAACCAAGGGAGTGGCAGGCGGAACAAGGATAGAAGCCCTGACTTGCGTCGGTGGCTGCTGGGTGTCCCTGACTTGACCCTGCGCAGTAACATCTGCTGTGCTAAGGTCACTGACCGGGACTGTCCTGGATGGAAGATTCACAGGCGGGGTGCTGTCGGATGTATCTGCCCATGCACTTGCCAACACCTGTCTGCTTGGGGCAGCGGATGACAATACTGCCCCAGGGACATGTGCCTCGGTCAGGGCAGCCCTGCGTGCACTTCCCATGTGCGTCCTGACCTCCTGAAAATCATCCTGGGACTCTTCAGGTGCCAACGCAGCATGCTCTGGCGGACCCTGAGCCTGGGTGGTGGTGTCCACAGCTGCACCTGCAGCTACCACTACCCTTGGGCCCGTGTCAGTCGATGAAACGGACTGCTGGGTCACATGGGCGCCAGTGCCAGATGCAAGAGCTGCATCTCTGAGAAACCACAGGGGGTATTGGCATGACTGCACCAACACGTGGCACAACATCGTGCCGAAGTGGCGCACCACTGCCTCTTCCCCCTCTGCGGCCACCCTGGACACCATGGAGTCCCCCTACTCCCTGGTCATCGCGGCCACGTCCCTGACAATGCCCTCTACGTGGAGTACACCCAGCTGAGGCGCCCCTCACCTATCGTGGCTTCCCAACCATGGCACAGATGGAGTAGTGCCGGCACAGATGTACTAGTGCCAATGGGAGGTGTACACGACAATTGTCCTGGGCAATTGTGGTGAAGGGGGTGGGATAAAAGATGTTAACAGCATCCCTGTCCACCTGCAAGGCTGTATCTGACCCCGGTGATAAAGTGACGGGTCACGCAACACTCAGGCATACCAAAACTGGAGTAAAACCATGCATGCAACCCCCGGTAGCCCATGTGTGTGGAATTAACCTCCTGCAGTACGCTGTGGCACCCAGGTACAAAAAAAACATGCGCGTGGGACACGCAGGCTACTATGACCTCGAAAACGGGTACGCGATACACAGAGGCACCCGCAGTGGGAAAAATAGCATGCGCGACTCACCGTCTGACTAGCCTGATAATGTAAAACATGCGTAGCCAATACGCTCGCCATAAGAAGAGATATGTCCTTGATCCGCTGTGAAGTTGTGATGGCACGCGAAACAACCAGAAGTAGCAACACACGTCGGTCTCCACGAAAGGCACGTACAGCGAACTGCTGGCCCCGCTCACCTTTAACCCATGCTGAAGGAAACGCCTGCCTGCGTCACGTCACTTATACGCTTAGGCCCTTTCCTCGAATTACACGGTGATGTGCTGTTTTTTCAAGTACCAAATCACTCCGTATCAAGCTGGCCACGCGACAACACACGGAAGACCAGGCTCCTGCCCAGAAGGCCGAATTACTGCCCCACAGAGCCCCAGCCGACTCCCACCAGCCATCTGCTGCTGCCTGCCTGCTGGCCACGTGCCCTGCTATTTGGTGCCTACACGTCAGCCATCTGCAGCGGTCCAGTTGCTGTGACCACCCCTGCTGGAACAGAAGACTCCCGACTGAAGTTCCATCGCTCCACAGCCCAGCACCAGGACCCAGTTGCCCATCCACGACTGCCTCGGGGGTCGCCATGTTGGGGCAAACACCATCAGAGACAACTGGCAACCCCCGAGGCAGAGGGCTACCAGCTTCAGTGCCGCAGAAGTTGGTATCCTGTTGGAGCAAGCCCTGGTGCATTAAGATGCCCTCTTCGGAAAATCAGGCGCCGACAATGATGGACGGAAGAGGATCTGGAAGGACATCGCGGCTGCCATCAACGTGGAGTGGGTGGCAGCACGCGACATACGACACGTCCGGAAGCACTGGGAGGATTTCAGGTCCAGGACCCTCAGGAATGCCCGGCGCCTCTTGGAGGCAGCGGATGCAGAGGGGTGCCGGGTCCGCCTTACCAACGACCAGTTGAGGGTCCTGGAATGTATACGCCCAGCACTTCACCTCCAGGTCCTTCAGAGGCATACCCATCCGGAGTCGAGCCGTAAGTGTCCATGTGTACTGATCGGACGCAGTGCATGTTGAGGTGTGCCAGGTGTGTGCAGCTTGGACATATGTCTTGAAAGGCTCATGTATGGATGTGTATGTGCAGGGACATGAGCCTGCCACATGTGAGTCCAGTCATGTGTGAGGCACATCAAAGGTGTATGTGCTCAAATGCATGATGCACCAATGCGTGTGGGGATGCACACATGTTAGCATTTCTGTGTATGTACTATGGCATGGTTGGGGTGTGATAGATGTAACATAGTTGCTGATGATTGCACTGTGACAGGTGGTGGATATTTACCAATGAATGTGTGTCTGTTAGCGCGTGTGCATGTGTTTGGCACTCCCCATGTTGCTTGTGACGTCATGCCAACCTTCGGATGTTCATGCTGTTGTGTGCGTATGGATGCTGCTGCCTGCTCCACGATTCCTGTCAAATTCTGCATGTGCGTGGGTTCAAATGATATGAGTGTTGGGGAGTGTGATGGCATCTGTGAAGTTTGACACTGCCACTCATGTGCAACTTTGACATGTGTATCCGACCATTGTACAGTGCCCTGATGCCTGTGTTCTGTCTCTCCCTGTCTGCAGCGTCGACTGATGAAGAGGGCGGAGATGGTGCTGTGGTGCACTGAGGCGGGGATCCCACCGCCAGCCGTAGACGCAAGGCCCAGCTCTCCTCCCACATTGTCATCTCTTCCGGAGTGAGGAGTCTTGTGCCGCATCCCTGGCCGCAGCTGCCGAGGGAAGGTCCAATGGGCGGAGGTTGGAGGTGGACTCCTCAGCAGCAGTAGCGGCAGCTGAGCCTCCACAGGTGCATATGGAGGAAGATGGCACAGAGTCATCCAGGTTGGTGGGGAGTTTGGTTGAGGAGGAGGCCGTGGAAGGCCCACGCATGGGGCCTGGAGGGGGGCATTCCACTAGTGCTAGTGGTGCAGTCCAGGGGCAGGGACAGGAGGCAGCACAGGCCGCCGCGGAGGTGCCTGTGTGTTATCCTGTCCCCGATCCCGTCTTCAGGGAGGGGATGCACAAACAACAACTGGCCTTCCTCTCCCTGCGGACGTGGCAATCTGGGACCGGGTTGATAAAGTCCGAGCTGGGGTGGTGTTGCGTTAACGTGGTATTCGGGATGACGTGCAGGGTTCTCTTGAGGACAATGCACGTCATTTCGAATACCTCATTGACCGTGTCGGCCTACTAGGACAGGTCACCCATGCTGGGTTCCTCTGTGTGCTGCATCTTCCTGCCCAAGTATCACCTGGACACCCTGTGGAGCTGACCTGAACCAGCGGCCAGGCTGGTGGAGGACACATCCCTGCCACAGTCGGGAGTCAGAGGTCAAGCAGGGGTGGCCACCCCAATAACTGGACCCCAGCAAGAGGAGGATGTGCAGGCATCGACCAGCAGGGCACATGCATGGCAGCAGCAGGCTCCGGGTGGGAGCCATGATGGCTCAGGGCCTTCAACATCACAGGGCAGGCATCGGCCGGAGGGCAGGATGTCCCTTATTGGGAGTGTCTTCTGTGTGGCAGCGGTTGTGCCAGCAGATAGATGCAGAGTGGCGGCGGGCGGAGGAGAACTCCATGCGCAGGGCATTGAGGCGGGCTGAGTGCCTCGAGGCAACTCGCAGGGAGTTGGAACAGGCCATGACGGCATCCCTGCGAGACATTGGGGCCAGGGAAGAGGCCCGCCTCCGGGACATCGACATGGAGTTCGATGATGCCCTGGCCCGGAACATCAACAAGTGAGCGGTTGCTGATGTGCCCGCCGCCATTGTACATAGTTCATTAGTGTTAGGTTTCCTTTGTTTTTTCTTTTATTTTGGAGTTCATGGACATTGCTCCACTTCGTGTATATAATTTTTTATTCATAGGACTTTTTTGTAGGTTTCCTTTTGTTTGTGGATCATGGACCATTTGGACTTCCAATGTATATAGTTGCAGACGTGTACATACTTTCTTTTTCAATTTTCCCATGGATCAATGGTTTTCTTTTATTTTGATTATTTTTTTCTTATTGACATTGCCAATAGACCACTTTTTTATTCAACATAACGTTCATTTTTGTTTCATTGGATTTTATTTTGTTATATCTGTCATTGTATATTGATTTTCAAGTTTGATTTCCTCTATGTTAGTTCATTATGTTTTTAATACATGTTTTCTAACTTCATGATTAGTGTTGTGTTCTATCATTGGTTTTGGGCATGTCTCGATGAACATTGCCTCAGTCATGTGTTGCCACCGTGTGGCTCTGTTGTGCATTCATGCATGGGCATGGTGGTTCTTTTAAGACGGTCATGGCATGGGTAATTTGGGAGTGGGAGCTGTGGGTGGTTGCATGCTTGTACTGGGGGCAAGGGGGATTTGGGTTGGCATTAGGGACATGGGTCTGTTTTGTTAGGACATGTTGTTTGGTGGGCCATGTGTGGGGGTCTGCTGGCAGGTGCCCGTCAATGGGGGCGGGTGGAGGTGCAGGGGGACATGAGTCGGGGCCTGCTGGCAGGTGCCCGTCACTGCTGGATGGGTGGGGTGCAGGGGGACATGTGTCGGGGCCTGCTGGCAGGTGCCCGTCAATGAGGGTGGGTGGGGGTGCAGGGGGACATGTGTCAGGCCTGCTGGCAGGTGCCCGTCACTGCTGGGTAGCTGTGTGGGTGGGGGACATGAGTCGGGGCCTGCTGGCAGGTGCCCGTCAATGGGGGTGGGTGGGGGATATGTGCTCCCGAGTGCATGGTGCCATGTGAGCTGCCCACGGGGGGTCATGCCTGACTGGACTCACATGCAGCACCATCATGTCCCTGCACACACACATCCAAACATGACCCATGTCGCACATGCAACCAAATAGCTAACTACTAGCACACTGCAAAATGCCCTTTTCTGGGCAATGCATGGCCACTTACCGCTCGACTCTAGACGGGCCCTCATTCTGAGTGGTGAAGCACTGGGCGAATGCACTGCAGGACCCTCATCTGCTGGGTGGTAAGCTGGCCCTGGCGCCTCACTGCAATCGCTGCTTCCTTGAGGGTCCTGGACTTGTAGTCCTCCCAGCGCTTCTGGATGTGTTTGATGTCGCGGGGTGCCACCCCCTCCACGTTGATGGCACCCACTATGTCCTTCCAGATCCTCTTCCGTCCTTCCTTGTTGGCGTGCAATGGTGTGAAGAGGGCATCATAATGCCCCAGAACTTGCTCCACCAGGATACCAACTTCCTTTCCACTGAAGCTGGTAGCCCTCTGCCTCTCTGCTGGGGGGTTGCCACTGGTGCCGGAAGGTGTTGTGTCGGACATGGCAACCCCCCGAGGCAGGTGTGGGTGGGCAACTGAGTCGGGCTAGCGTGGGTGGGGTATGTGTATTCCGAGGGTTGCATGTGGACTTTTACATGCGTTTTCGCTAGCGCCAATGGGGTATGTGTATTCCGAGGGGTGCGCTGGGATTTATTCATGCTTTTTCATGGTTGGGGGGCTGTATGCTGGTTCACTGGCCTTTGCACCATGTAGGGGATTTGTGTGATGTTTTTGGCAGACAGCGCAGGGTTGGGGGCGTTACTGGCGCTGCTGCATGGTCGATGCCCCGCTCTGCACTCCGGCGGGTTATGGATGTTGAAATCAATGAATATGCTGTGCGTTGAAATGGGTTTCGGCGGACGCGGCTGGCGCAGGCTGCTGCACGTGCACTCTGTGCGCCAGCTATGTGCGCCACTTGTGCGCTGAATTCATAGAATGTGCGCCGAGTTCATAGAATTCGGCGCTCAAGTGGTGCATGCGGCTGGCGCACAGAGTGCACGTGAAGCAGTCTGCAGAATTTGACAGGAATCGTGCAGCAGGTAGCAGCATCCATACGCATACAACAGCATGAACATCCGAAGGTTGGCATGACATCACAAGCAACATGGGGAGTGCCGATCACATGCACACGCGCCAACAGACAGACATGCATCTGTACATATCCACCATCTGTCAAAGTGCAATCATCGGCAACTATGTCACAGCTGCCAATGGGGTTCCTACATGTCTGTGTCACATGCATCCATGGCGTATCACATTTGCACACATGTCAAACACACACACGCACATGTATGCCGTGCACATACATGAAGCTGGAACCAGCATCCATGTGTCACACCCCAACCATGCCATAGTATATACACAGAAATGCTAACATGTGTGCATCCCCACATGCATTCGTGCATCATGCATTTGAACACATGCACCATTGATGTGCCTCACACATGACTGGACTCACATGCGGCAGGCTCATATCCCTGCACATACACATCCATACATGGGCCTTGCAAGACACATGTCCAAGCTGCACACACCTGGCACACCTCAACATGCACTGCGTCCAATCAGTACACATGCACACTTACCGCTCGACTCCAGACGGGTATGCCTCTCAAGGATCTGGAGGTGAAGCGCTGGGCGTATATGTTCCAGGACCCTCATCTGGTCGTTGGTAAGGCGGACCCAGCACCCCTCTTCATCCGCTGCCTCCAAGAGGTGCCGGGCCTTCCTGAGGGTCCTGAACCTGAAGTCCTCCCAGCGCTTCCGGACGTGTCGTATGTCGCGGGCTGCCACCCCCTCCACGTTGATGGCAGCCACGATGTCCTTCCAGATCCTCTTCCATCCATCATTGTCGGCGCGTGGTCTTCCGAAGAGGGCATCATAATGCACCAGGACTTGCTCCACCAGGATACCAACCTCTGCGGCACTGAAGCTGGTAGCCCTCTGCTTCTCTGGCTGGGGGTTGCCAGTGGTCTCCGATGGTGTTTGCCCCGACATGGCAACCCCCAAGGCAGGTGTGGGTGGGCAACTGGGTCCTGGTGCTGGGCTGTGGAGTGATGGAACTTCAGTCGGGAGTCTTCTGTTCTAGCAGGGGTGGTTACTGCAACTGGACCCCTGCAGATGGCAGATGTGCAGGCACCAAATGGCAGGGCACAGTGGCAGCAGGCAGGCAAGCAGCAGCAGATAGCTCGTGGGAGGCTGCTCGGGGCTCTGGGGGGGCAGTATTTTGGCCTTCTGGGCAGGAGCATGGTCTTCCGTGTGTTGTCGCGTGGCCAGCTTGATACGGAGTGATTTGGCACGTGAAAAAACAGCACATTCGCGTGTTAATGCATGTAATTCAAGGAAAGGGCCTAAGCACGTAAGTGACGTGATGTGCGTGGGCGTTTGCCTCATCACGGGTTAAAGGTGAGCAGGGCCAGCAGTTTGCTGTACGTGCCTTTCGTGGAGACCGACGTGTGTTGCTACTTCTAAACTGCTACTTCTGGTTGTTTAGCGCTCCATCACAACTTCACAGCGTATAAAGGACGTATCTCTTCTTTTGGCGGGGGTATTGGCTACGCGTGTTTTTCATTATCACGCTAGTCAGACGGTGAGTCGCGCATGCTATTCTTCCCACGGTGGGTGCCCCTGTGTATCGCGTACCTATTTTCAAGGTCATAGTAGCCTGTGTGTCCCATGCGTACGTGTGTTTCATGTCCCTGGGTGCCACAGCGTACTGCGGGATGTTAATTCCACACACATGGGCTACCGGGGGTTGCGTGCATGGTTTTACTGCAGTTTTGGGGTGCCTGAGTGTTGCGTGACCCATCACTTTATCACCGGGGTCAAATACAGCCTTGCAGGTACACAGGGGTACTGTTAACATCTTGTATCCCACCCCCTTCACCCCAATTGCCCAGGACAATTGTCGTGTCCACCTCCCATTGGCACTACTACATCTGTGCCGGCACTACTCCATCTGTACCATGGTTGGGAGGCCACAAAAGGTGATGGGTGCCTCAGCTAGGCATACTCCACTTGGCAGGCGTGGTCAGGAACGTGGCCGGGATGACCAGTGAGTACGGGGACTCCAGGGTGTCTAGGGGGACGCAGAGGGGGAAGAGGCAGGGGTGCATCGGTGCAGTCATGACACCACCCCCTGTGGTTCCGGGAGATGCAGCTCTTGCATCTGGCACTGGCGCCCATGTGACCCGGCAGTCTGTTTCTTCGACTGCCACGGGCCCAAGGGTAGTGGTAGCTGCAGGTGCAGCTGTGGACACCACCACCCAGGCTCAGGGTCCACTAGCGCATGCTGTGTTGGCACCTGAAGAGTCCCAGGATGATTTCCAGGAGGTCAGGAGGCACATGGGAAGTGCACGCAGGGCTGCCCTGACCGAGGCACGTGTCCCTGGGGCAGTATTGTCATCTGCTGCCCCGAGCAGACGGGTGTTGGCAAGTGCATGGGCAGATTCAGCCGACAGCACCCCGGCTGTGAGTCTACCAGCCAGGCCAGTCCCTGTCAGTGACCTTACCACAGCAGATGTTGCTGCGCAGGGTCAAGTCACCGACGCAAGTCAGGGCTTCCATCCTTGTTCCACCTGCCACTCAGTTGGTTCAATCCACCAGCGCCACTGCCCATAATGATCAGGGCGGCATTTTCCAGTCAGGGTCCAGACCACTGTCCGAGAGGAGGAAGGTTGCTCCTGCAGTAGAGGCTGGGACCCCAGACACGGCTCTGGCCTCTGGCACGTCGAGGAAGAATCCTTTCTGCACACTGGAACTGGACTTCCTTGTGGACTACGTGTCGGGACACAACCGTGATATGCTAGTGGGCCCGAATCATCACACTACGGCAGCCCAGCGTATGTCCCACTGGAAGCATGTTGCGGAGAGTGTCAGTGCATTCGGACATGAGGTGCGCACAGCTCAAGAGTGCAAAAAGCATTGGAATGACCTCCGATGCTGTGCTAAGGCCAAGCGTGCCTCCAATTATGCCATGACTCAGGAGACTGGCGGTGGGTCACCACCTGAGGAGGTAGATCTCACTGCGCTCGAGTCGATCGTTTCGGAGTTCATACCGGCAGAATTGTACGAAGGAGTGGGAGAAATGCTGGACTTTGATGCCCTGTCCAGTGAGTGTTATCGTGTGTTTGTTCAGACCATGTGTGGTTTGCTTGTGTGATGTGTTGTGCTTGACTGCCACTACATGCTACGTGTACATGGTTCTCATGTGCGAGTCATGCAATGCTTCACTGATGCGTGCCTGCTGTGCAGGATGCTGCACATGTAGAGGAGATGGGGACTGTCCTCCTCGGCGCACCTGCACCCTGCTCACATGCTAGTCACCCGGCTGCCCCTCCAGTCCATGTTCCAGCTCACTGGCCCTTCTGCATGTAGCCTGGGGTGTCTTTCCACTCAGCACTGGGACTATGTCATCACATGACTGACGTGCATGTGTGTTCTGCCTGCATGAGGGTACTCCACGTAGGCATGCTACCTTGCCCCTCCACCCCCCTGCACCCCAATTTCACCTTGGCACTGGTGGGTATCATTTTAGAGTACTGCACTGGCCTGTTCAATGCTCCTGTGTACATGCACACTTCCCCCTGCCAACCTGCCAGACACATACCGTGGTGTACAACCTTTGTCCTTGATGCAGGGTGTCTCACTCATACTGTGCAGATGGCAGATGCTGCGCAGGGACATGACTGCCCATTCATGCTCCATGTGCATTCCATGCATGCCCCTATGTGTCCTTGCCCAGATGATCATTGTAGTAGGTGTCCAGGATGACATACATTTAATGGCATTTGATCATCCATTCCGTGGCCACTTTGGCTCAGTCCTGCATCACATCCATGTTTAGGGTGTCACTGTCTGTGTGGGGCAAAGGCCTCCCCCTGTTTCAGGCCCCCTGACTCTGTTCAGCTGGTGTAGTGGCTTCTGCACACATGGGTGTACTACTGAGGGTTCCTCATGTGTCCTGCTTAATGTCCCATTCTCATCTGCTGTGTTGTCAGTTGACTCAGATGATGCAATTGACACTAGTCAACACTGTCTGCCAATACACAGGTCTCTGGTCACCCTTTCGCTGCCATGCAATGCCTCCCTGTATTTTCACTTGGGGGCGTTGCCTTTAGCCATGCAACCCATTGCATGCACATTGCACATGATGCCTGAACTTGCCCTTACACTGCCTTCGTATTTATTGATTGACATCATAATGTACTTGTTCATGTAGACAGTGGGTAACGTACACATGTTCTGCACTGCATCAACCCACTTCTGAGCCGTGTTACACTGTTCTACATGCCTACTCACTGCTGCAATTTCAAAGTGACCTGGCATGTATGGTCAGATTGTCATCCCTTCTCTGTCATGAATGCCACGGGCAAAGGTGCATCCTGTGAAACATGTACTTAGTATTGGAACTCCCTAGTGGGTGTTTAGGAAAGTTGATAGGTCAATCTGTGGCCTATACCAACTGGTATAGGGTGCAGATTGAATATAGCCTACCAATTGGTTTGTAATGACTGTGGAGCTGCCTTCATGTGTGTATGTGTACACTTTCACATACATCAAAGCAAGCTGCGCTGTAGCTGCTTCCTTTGCTGTATTGGATGCTGTTCATGTTCACAATACAGGTGTATAGGGAAAGGGTTGTTTTTGAACACTTTCACATGTACATATGCAAGCAGCTTCAACGTTGTTTATTGCAACATTGCGGCTACTCACTTATGTGTGTGTAAAAGTGTTCATTTACACATGTGTCTTCCGCAGCTCTTTTGTTGACTAATACGTAGTTGATTAACGTTAATGCTGGTGAGATTTCAGCATTGCGCACTTCTTGTTGAACTGGCATGATCCTGAAGGTGCACTATTGTGCAGTATGTGTGCGCCCAGGCCCACTTAGCTAAAATGGTGGGGCCTGGCCATGAAGAATTTACACACGGAATAATGGAATAGTGCACATTCATAGCACAATGTGCTCAATCAGGCCTTGAGGGGTGTTCTGGAGGCTTCATGGCCTGCAGCTCAGACCGTACTGGGCGCTATCGTCCCTCATGCCTTGTTGCAGGCCCTTGCTTTGCTCGGGACATTCACTATATCTACATGGCCCATGACACCCGGTATTGGCCGAGCTGCAGATGGATGAAGCTATATTGGTGATGATGGTTTAGTGATGCATGTGTACATGCATATTACATGTGTCATTGTGTGTTTGGATTCACTTGCAGATGTGGTCAATTTGCAGTTCAGACATGCTTATGGTATGTGCCATCTCTTTGTTGCCATCTGTCTTTTCTGCCTGTGACATGTGCCTGACCGAGGTGTTGTCTGATGGAGATGATATACTACATGTTCTACTTGTGTAGGCTTTTCTATTTAGACACATCCATTTCTGCTGTTGGGATGTGTTTGCATATCAATGCAACTGGATGCATGCCAGGTTTTCATTTATGTGTAACATGTCTGCTTTATGTGTTGACTGTCGATGTGATGTCTATGTGTGTGTGGGTTATGTGCTTCTGACAGGTGTACTCATGTTTGTTTTTTCCACTTTTCAGATGACGACACAATGGAGCCAGAGGATGGTGATGTCAGGCCAGACACAGGGTTGGTATCACACCAGCACCCTGGCAAAAGTGGGGGTTGTGGGGTGGTAGACCACAAGAACCCACTTGTGCTCCAGACCATCGTGTCTAGGGCGGGCAATGAGTCTAGCCCGGATGATCACTCTGACAACAATGTCGAGTAGGTTGCGCGTCATGTCCATTCGTCAACGGTGAGTGATTCTGATGTGGACGATCCTCTGTCCACGACACCTGCACTGAGGGGCCAGACGGTGGTGGGACCTCTGCCTGTGGTGGATCGGGACGCACGGTCACACTCCACACCAGTTGCTGATGTGCCTGGGGCATCACGTCAGCGAAGGGATGTAGTCCTGCAGCCGCGGGTGGTGCCACCCAACAAGAACAGCGGCTCCTTGGTTCCATGTGATATTTTCGCCGCAAAAATATCGCCATACAAAAATTTCCCCATGTTTTTGTGGTGAAAATAACACATGGACCCTGCGGGGGATACCCCTGCAACCCCCGCATCATTTTTTGTATGTTCGGGGGACACCCCCGCAATCCTCGCACCTAATATTTTTAACGCCAAAAATATCGCCTATGGCCGTTCCCGACGACCATATGTACGGTGATATTTTTGGTGGCAAAAATATTACCTGATACCGGCTCCTTGGGCTCCGCGGGTGTCAAGCCCAGCAACGCTGTGGCTGTGCGCTACCGGGGTATCCTGAGTGGGAGCAAGTCATTATTGCCAATTCCGAACACCAGTGGGCAGCAATTGATAATATTGCTCAGAGCATGGAATGTGTGGCCCAATCCGTGCTCCCCTCTGCTAGGCAGGTGGATCTCCAGCAGCGGGCGGCACAGTCCACGGCCCACTCGCTCAGGCTGGGTATGGCGGCTTCAGACAGGGCACGCCGGGCTGAAATAGTGTCTCTGTGTCAAGCAATTGCTGCTCACGCAGAGACACACAGGGAGGCCCTGCGAGATGACCATGAATCCCATTGATCTACTCTGGGTGTGCTCTTGAGGTCCAAGAGGCAGCGGACAGAGGAGAGGTTGGAGCAACTTGAGAATACCATCTCAACTGAGCTACGTGCTTGCCGGGAGGTGTTCCAGATGTCATGCCAAGCCATGCAGGAAGAACTCTGTGTTACACGTGCTACCTTGCAAGAGGAAGCACTCGTATCACGCAAGTTTCTGCATGCTGGCCTACGTGTCATCGCCGCACAGAACCAGGCTCACCGGTCCCACAGACTTGCTGCCGACAAGGGGCAAGCTGCACATAGGCGTGGTCAGGGTTCTGTGCCACATTCACCTTTTGTGTCAGAGGGTGAGGAGGACGATGACTTATCTCCCACACAGGTCGGACCGTGCAGGCGTTGAGCCCATGGAGGTTTTTTTTTATCGCAACATCATTGCATGTGGGTGTTGAGGTGCACCCTGTACCTCCCACCTCCTGGGTACCTCACCCATCTACTGGAGACTCTTCCAGGGTTGTTTGGTAGCTATAGGCTTTTTCCCTTGGTTGGAGGGTTTGGCTCCTTGGAGTTCTCTGTGATTTGGTATTTTTACCAGTCAAGGTGGCCTCTGAGGGGCCTGGACCCTATTTACACGCAAGGTAGAACATGGAAACCCAGGGGTAGGTGGATCCTGAAGCCAGGTAGATTAGAAGGAAGAAGGCTACGGACCCCAGACACAGTTCTTCAGAAGGTCATGGTGATGTGTCAATGAGGGAGGGCCTTTTGTTGTTGGACAGTACGCTTGGGCTACAGTGTTTGGGCACTCTCTGACATTGTCATTGTGGGGTACTATGTACCTGATGTGTTCTGCTGGTGAATGGCTGTTCCTGTGTTGTGTTTGCCTTTGAGGTGTCAGGGGATTGTTGTGGATTGACATGCTGGTGTGTACACATGGGCAATGTTCACATGTGATGTGTACAGGACACTGAGGGTCACTTGATTTCACATGCATGTATTAGGTGCATGTCCCTACTGACACACACACTTACGCAAAGCTCCACCACACATACAATCACCCTTCCATGCCCACACGTGCATATAGATGGCCTTCTCTGGCATGCTGTGTCCCTGCAGCGCATGATCACTTACCATTTGGGGATGGTGTACATGTGTCAATAGGTTATTTTTGTGGCTTGTCCTTTTTATGTGATACTCAAGGTGTATCCCGAACACAATGGCTGCTCACTGTGCTGTGTGCTGTGCAGTGTGTTGCAGGAGACACACACAGAACACGGGTTAGGGATTAGTGGATTTGGCTTGGCCAATGTGCATCAGCACAGGCAATCAGTCTTTTGTTGATGGTACCACTGGTGGCATGCATTTGTGTATGACTTTGTATGTGTGGGAGGTTGTTGGTCAGTCATTTCATCTGATTCCATGTCAGATTGTGATCGGGCCTCTTTCCATTTATCACATGTCATTTCATATCTAATTGGTCATGTGTTGGGTTTTTGCTGTTGCATGCCATGTCATGGTGTGGCAGACAAGGTTGATGTGGGTTGGGAGAGTTTGGGTGACATACCAGTGATTGTCATGCCCTGTTTTGCAGGGGTGGGGGGTGTGATACAGACCTTGCATGTGTTCCTTTTGGTCACACAGGATTGGTTATGTTTAAGTAGCTAGGGATGCCCACAATGTAGTACTTCCGTGGCAACATTCTCAGGGTGGTAACGTTGTGACAGTTGTCTGTCTCTTTGTCATCATCGATTGTCACCTGGTATGTGCCAGGTCTGTGTGCACTCTGCAGGGGTGGGAGTTTAGGTGAAAAATGTGGCCACAAGCCGGGGCCGGCTGCCTCGCCACATGCCCTTTCCCCTCCCAATGTGGTTGGGGATGTAGGGGCACCACCATATCTACCGGTACGTCGCGCTGTGTTGCAACATTGTGCGTGACACATGCTGCCTCAATGATCCTGCACACTACTGGGGGTACGTATAGTAGCTGGCTGCCAGAGCGGTCAAGGCAGCGGAAGCGTGACTTGAGCACTCCGAATGTGCACTCCACTATGTTCCTGGTTGCAAAATGGGCAGTGTTGTATCTTACCTGGGATGGTGTGGTGGGGTTCCGTATTGGCATCATCATGTGGTTGCTCAGAGGGTAGGCACTGTCGCTTGGGGAGGTTAGGATGGTTGTCATTAGTTGGGTTTGTGTATTTGTCTGTGTGTGACATGCATGCATGTGCACAGACATTTGCACTCACCAATGAGCCATGTGTCGCCATTCTTCCCAGCTTCCAGGTCCCGGCTCAGGGCAGACATTCTGTAAATTAAACTGTCATGGGTAGACCCAGGATAGTTTTCATAGACAGAGGTGATGATTCCATGGGCATCGCATACAACCTGTATGTTGATGGAATGCCAGTGCTTGCGGTTTCGATAGATGTGTTCAGTGGCCCTAGGTGGACGTAGGGCCACATGGGTGCAATCTATGGCACCAAGCACTTTTCTGAAGTGTGCCACCCTGTAAAAGTCCTGGAGCACGGCCTGACTTTCTGTGGGTGTTCTGGGCATGTATAGGTGCCTGCGGACTGAGGGGCACGCAGTCATGATTGCCAATACCTGGTGTAGGCAGCGTGATTGCGTGGCCTGTGAGACACCCCCGACTATGGCAGTTGTCTGCTGAAATGACTCAGTGGCCATAAAATGCAGGACATGAGCACCTTCTCCAAGGGGCTCAATGCTTGGGAGCACAGGGTGGGTGATGTAAGGTCATCTTCCTACTCCTTGACCAGGTCGAGGATGATATGAGGTGGAAACCTATACCTGCCATATAGACCTGGTCATCAGGCATCCCAAAAAGGCTGGTCCGGGGCAATAAAATGCGGGGCCTGGCTATTCTCCTCCTCCTGCGGTGTCCCACAATGAGTGCTGCGACAAATGGGGCATTCATCGTAGCTGTATATACATGTTTGTTGTTTGCGTGCACTTTTATACTGCGCGTGCGGACGTTTCCGCCTGCCTTCGTGTGGCGGACGTGCTGACGCCTGTGCGCATCTTTTGATTCCTTAATCGATTCCATGAATACGTGTTGTCCGCCTGCGTGTGGGCGCTCTGTGTATTTCCCTGCAGTACTTCCCCAGTTACGCCTTTTTTTTCACGCGTTCTGCCCCATTCCATGTGTTCCGCCCCCTTTTTGGTGTGTGCGCTGACGTTGTGCGCTTTCGCTGTGCGCATCGCGCAGAGCGTTCTGGATGTTGCAATGACGTGTGCGCCCATGTGCGCCACGCACGTATTTGGCGCACATCCCGAGGAAAACACGCGCAGGGCCTTCCATGAATTGCACACGTAGGAATGCGCTTGCTTTTTCACGCTTGCACCAGCTTGCGCCACGATTTTCGGTGCACATTTGTTCCATGTATCGGCCCCTAAATGACAACATTTATAGTTAATGTCCTATTTCATTATGTGTAATAGTGAACACTGGTTTCTAATGTAATTATGGTGAACCAAGGGAGCTCTACTCAAGGTAACATGTGGTACTATGGATGGGACCGAGAATAACTTCTCAGACTAAATGACAAGACCGACTCAGGAAGGTGGCAAAGTGCACTGTTTTAATATCAACTTTCTAAAACTGTGATCAAATACACAATGTCGCATTCGTTCTCAATCTGTAGGGCTCCTTTCCATGTGGCCCTCTTCAATTGGTTGGCACACTTGTACCCTTCTGGAATATTCCACTTGCTAGCAGCACACAAGCAGGTAACGCAGGTTTCATGGGTGGACATGGCCATGCCTTCCCACCCAATGAACCCACCATCCATCACCACTCCTGCTGTCTGCCATTCGAATTGTCTTTGAACTTGACCTTGTAAACTATCACTGCTCCGGAGAATAGAAGGGAGTGTGAGCACAGTCTATCTTCAGTCTTGATGTAGCTTGCCAAAAGTATATTTCCATCTAGACCATGTGACAGGAAACTGTGTTTGAGCTCTTTCTTCTTATTTAACATTATTAAATTAATAAAACCTGGCACACATAGTGTTTTTCCATTGCACCTTAACAAGAGCTCCCCTTTGCTTCTCACGTTCATTGTATCTTTTCGAATAAATAACCAGTTTCTTGGCTGCCCCAACCCTTGACACTGGGTCAGACAAGCCTTCTCGATTCTTCCTTAATTTTCAGCTGTTTTCATCTGCTGCGCCACACTTTGAACCCCTCCACTCATAGGGTACTAGTTTGATCAAATCTGATGTGGAACATCTAGATTCTATATATATATATATATATATATATATATAAATATATATATATATATATATAGGCGGCACCGCCTGCAATCTATTCACTACGTATAGCCGGCCTTCATGATTACTTGGTCTACTTGCATTTCGGCATCTGTACATTTATAAAACGGTTTGCATTTTCTTCAGTGCTTTTCATTCGTGCAATCTTCATTCTGAACATGGAATGTCACTTAATTATTTACTTTTTCATCAGAATCTATAAGGCCCATATACTTTCTTCCTTGGCATCTCTTCTCGGTGCGTCATTTCTCCTTCATGTGACATCACCAGACTTTTGTCTTCGCCGCTTCATACTTCTTCAGGTGCTTCTCAACAGATATCTTGCTTCTTGCTTGCTTCAAATACTTTTTGTGGAATAGATACCAATACTGGCGTTGTGCATGTCGCTATTTCCGGCTTCCAACATATGGCAGAATAGGGGCGGGACTTCCGGTAGAGGCATTTGGCTCCTCCTCTACACAGGCCTATTGGTGTGACTAATATCCAGAGGGAACTTATATATGTTCAAACATAATGCAAAGAAAGAGTTTCTTTCTTGCCAGCAGGCCCAGATGCAACAGAAAAGGTCATGTGTCCCCACATTGTCCATTTAAAATGCTATTCTTTCAGAATTGTGAACTGCAACTTGTTTTTCTCTCTGAGTTGAAACGTTGACCCCAAGACCTTTGGGGCTTGGGCCCAGCAAGAAAACAGGTCTGGTTTTCAGTCCAAACTTTAAAAATACAGAGAGAGAGATGGAAACTACGGTGATACAGATAACATGACCAACAGAAATTACCTTTAAGTATAGGTCCCCCATAGAGTGTTCATTAGCTCAGAGCAAAGTCCCTTTGAAGCTCAGGAGAAGAGGGTAGAATAAACATTGGCCTGACCAGATTGCCTGGTCACATGTTTAAGGAAAAATAGAAACTTTGAGGGGAAAAGGTGGGGGCCAGAAATGAAACTACCTCTCATACAATGCATTGCCATACGTTTAACATTGAACACATTTTCCTAAATAAAAAGATCATTGTGTGTCCCAGTGAGCCCAGCCTGGATTCATATTAAAGGGGATACAAATCTGGTTGGGACCTTGTAAAAACAAAATTGTTATGGTGTACGTAACTTAATGTATGATCAAAATTATGAATCTGCCATTTTCATAAATCTGAGGAACTGGAAAAATTGTGAAGTGGTAGACGGTGAAATTAATGTTGGAAGTATGTAGTGCTAGAGTTGTACCTATTACGGCACAGCCACAAAGCACGAAAAATTGTGGCTCTGACCAGGAAGGGCGTTCTGAAATAAAATTAGTTTTTACCGACTCGCCATAAAATGTAGAATTAGAATATATATAGATGTATCCAGTTTATTTATGTTATTTTGATCCAATACATAGATCATAAAAGTCACACACAAATATTTACAACAGTACAAATCACACAATGCATCACTATAAATAATTGAATCATTGATAAAACTCTATAAAATGCTGCGACTATTATATCATAAACTGGAAGCCGCAGGTCTAAAAAGCGAAAATATAAAAACATCAGACTGAGCATCAAGAGACTGACTACGGGGTGACGTATTTGCATCTCTTCCTCCAAGATTGGAGCAAGTAATTCCACAGACAATTAGTTGCTAACTCACAGTCCCCCGCCATGCAACGTTCAAATGCCTCATCTATTTTTTCTAATACAAAACTGTTTAAAAAGTGGTATCAAAAATCTTTTCCTAATATGAGAATACTCAGGACAAAACAAAATAAAATGTACTCTACTCCTACTCTCATTTGGGCAAAAAGGGCAAGCAGCTGAGATACTCATGTTCCAATGATGCTTGACCTTGGCTAGAGTACGAATGCCAAAGCGCTATTTCATATACAGTTCTTTCATTGATTTCAATTTCATTCTGTCCAAATAATCATCAAAACCAGGGTATTCTTTGCTGACAGATAAAGTACCAGACTAGCTGACCTCGCAAGTTTGGCTCGGGTTTCTCTCAACAATTTGCTTTCATAAGCCTTTTTTATTAATATTTTAAAATTCCCAGGGTTTGTGTCCGGGTGAGACCAATAGCTCTCCAGCCCCAGGCCAATCAACTCTTTTTTGATGGCTGAAAACCAGGGTAAATTAGTTCCACCTGGCTGAGACAAAACATCTTTAATGGCGCCTCTGTACTGCCCCTGATTGTCATTTGTCCAGAGTCTAGCCCAACAAAATACCAGCCTCGTCTGACATAAGAAGCTGAGGCTTTGCAGGCCTAACTCCCTGATTATGGCATTTTCATAAGTCTGAGGAACTGGAAAATTGGTGAAATGGTGGACGGTGAAATTAATGTTGGAAGTATGTAGTGTCAGAGTTGTAACTATTATGGCACAGCCACAAAGTGTGAAAAACGGTGGCTCCCCCCAGGAAGGGCGTGCAGAAATATAATTAGTATTTTCTGACTCACATAACATGTAGAATTAGAAAATATATAGATGTATGTAGTTATCTGAAAAATTAGAATAGCTGCCATGTTGTTAGATTTTCAGAACCCAAAAAGGTCAAACCTAACAGTCAATTTTGGATGATGTATTTTTCCTCCACCTTCAGTTTCCATAACCCATACCTTCCAACTTCTGGTCCTATCAGCAGCCAGTGGGTGTCTTGATGGGAGGTGAAGGAAGAGTGCTAGCCAATCCTTACCATGGGAATTATGACAATGTAGGGGTGTCATCAGCCCTATAAGAGGTCAATTTTGCATCAGAACTGGGCTTTTTCACTTTATTCCTGAAGACAGTTTACCTCTAGACTCTCGCAAGGAACAACTAGCAGAGAGGCCTCAATCATTGCATTGGAGACAGTGACACGGAAATCTAGAAGCTAGCTGGGACCCCATTAGCGGAGTGAGAGGAAGTGTGGTGCATGAGAAAATCCTTGACTGAAGCCCTTGGCCAGATCTGTGCTTTCCTCAGAGGAGCCCTGCTGTTGCCCTCGATGGGCCATAATCAAGGCCTCTCATGTAAGTAGATTAATCCAAAAGCCATTGATTGTGTGGGGTGCTTCCTGACTTTATCCCTTTCCATTAGTGGGTAGGGGGGGGGTGAAACTGGGTAGGCCCTTAGCACATTGTATTAAATCCAATCCAAAGTAATTTCACTAAAGAAAATAACCAAATCCATTTAAATTGCATTTGTGTTGGACACTGCCTGCCTTAGTCCCTTCCATTAAATTGTGGGGTGGGGAAAGCTGTGTAGATCCTTAGTGCAATGAATTGAAGTTAAATCAATTAATTCCCACATAGAAAATCACAGGATGAATGTTGTTAGAGTTCCAAACTAACAAAGTTCATGCAACTTGGGTGACTTTCCTTCTGAAACCCCTGACTTCTGTCCAGAAGGGGGGGTCCTGAATCAGAAAAGAAGTAATCCTAAAACGCTACCTTTCAAGCGAATGGGGAGGGGGTCAAAGTAAATGTCCCATTGATTCCTTTGCATCCAAACCCAGAATCTCCAAACCCTGAATTTCCTTGGAGAACAAATTGTGCAAAACACATTTTCCCATTTATTCCCAGTGATTCCAAAGTCAGAATTACAAAGCCTTACCTCTCATTTGTAGGTGTGTTGAAAAACGATTTTCTCATTGATTTCATTTTTCCCAACCGTGCCTTTCATATACAAGCCTAAAAAAATGATTTCCCCATTTGAATTCCTTTTCCAAACCCTGCTTTTCAAATAAAAGCTAAAACAATTGTCCGATTGAGTTTTTTATTGTCTTTCTCCAGATAAAGCCAGAACGATTTTTCCATTGCATTGTGAATGTTTTCTACTGGTTAATTTGCAAAAAGATCTGATGTTAATTGTGACTGCCAAACACAAAACTTTCCCAGTGTCATATAGAAACTGTAAGTCCTTTAAACCTGTGTTAGTCAATTGGTGCAAGAAATTTGAATTTGTGATATTGTGTAGTGCCACAGCATTGCTGTCTGATGTTTGGTCAGTATTACATTTTATCAAACCTCAAATAAAAAAACATATTCTTACTGCACACCTGCCTGGTTCCTGGAAGTCAGGAACTGGTAAACATTTACGGTCCGGCGGCAACCCATTGGTGGCATCGGCAGGGTTACCGCCAGACCCGTAATGAGGCTGTTCGTTTCCCTTAGTCTTGTTGCATGGTTATCTCTTTTGGTACATGTTTTATCATTGTACAATGCATCTTACAATGCAGTACAATAGAATAAATGTTTTGTTTTACACTAGACTAACACTCAGAGAATGCTTGGTTACTTTAGGTGGGCAGCAGATACCTTTTGCTATTTTTTTAGTGTATTTTACTTTAGCCTTACTGCATTTGGCTACCTACTGCGGCTAGTGTCCAAACATGGCAGTGCCATAAGGTTTTTCGTTTGTCCCTTGGCCATATTGTCACTAACCCTTCTTCCTGACCTGCGAGGCCTGGAAAATCCTTATATGAACTCCCAGTGCTCGGGAAAGCAGAGGCTTTTCACAGGCTACTGCACGGCCATGTGTGTTTGCTGACAGGAAGTTGGTTAGGACTTTCTGGTCCTAATCCACAAACTGGTTTCAATGTGTCTGAATGGTACGCATGAACTGTGCCACCAGTGGTCTTGACTGGACCACTGCTCTGCGTGTGTGTCTTTGGGCCAGATCTTTGAGTGGCTAGTGAGTGTTTCGTCTCTTATCTGCTTTTTGAATAAGAAGAGGACCCCTGTACCCATTCTAGGTCTCCACTTGGTATCAGCATATCGTTCGACTTCTATCCTAGCCTTTTCCAGTTGTTCCTTAGCGTCTCTATGTACGTTTACCAGTGTTTCAATCCAGGAATCAACTGCAGGAACCAGGGTAGGATGTGGTAGAACAGATGGTAGAACCGAGGGATAACATCCTTGACTGCAAACAGAATTGTTTTAAGCGAATTCAGCTACAGGCATCAAAAGCGACCAATCATCCTGGTCTTTGGTTGCAAAACCGCGGAGGTACTGTTCTAGGGTGTGATTTACTTGTTCTGTTACCCCATTGGTCTGAGGATGATATCCCAAAGACAATGCACGCTGGATGCCTAATATTTAACATAGTTGTTTCCAGAACTGAAATATATACTGGGGTCCTCTGTCGGAGATGATCTTGGAAGGTAATCCATGAAGCCTAAATATGTGTTTTATGAATATTCCAGCCAGTTCAAGCGAGGATGGCAGTTTGAACAATGGTGTGAAGTGAGCCATATGGGTAAACAAATCGATGGTAACCATTATGGTTGTATATCCTCAGGATGGGGGTAATTCCACGATGTAGCATGTGGCGATGATTTCCCAAGGGCGTGTTGGTAATGCGGGTTGATGTAGGAGACCTGCAGGTTTCCTGTTGTCATGTTTGTTCTGGTTGCACACAGCACAAGATTGGATGTAAGTTCTTATGTCAGCAATACATTTTCGGCCACCAAAATTGTCTCTGTATGAGACGGAGAGTGGTAGTGATGCCTCGATGTCCAAAATGGAAGGTGTCATGAAGAGATTAATGTTTTTGTCTCTCAGCTTTTGTGTGGGAATGGCCAGCCATTTGTCTTTGAAGAGATAACCATCTTTTGTTACTAAGTTCCATTGATTGTTCTTGGTTTATTCCTTCAAGAGATCGGAAGAAGGTGTTTTTGCACAGATGTCTTCCAGGAGGAAAATTGCTTGTGCTACAAACACGGTATTAGGGAACATCTTCGGAAAGGCCCGGGCTTCGACAGACTCGTAGTCAGGACACCTAGATAAGGCATCTGCGACAATGTTATTAGTTCCAGGAAAGTGATGAATTTGGAATTGGTACTGGGCAAAAAAAAAGGCCCAACGGGCTTGGCGACTGTTTCTGCATACCAGTGACTGTAGGATTTGCAAGTTTCGATGATCTGTTTGTACTTGTACTGGATGTTTAGCACCCAAGAGTAGATGGCGCCAGTCGGTGAAGGCTTGTCGGATGGCCAATAATTCCTTCTCCAGGACACAATAATGGCTCTCACTGGAAGTCAAAGTGCGGGAGAGGTAGGCAATAGGATGTTCCATCTTGTCTTTGAATTCTTGTTTTAAGACGCCACCAATGGCATAGTCAGAAGCTTCTGTTTCCACCAAAAAGGGCCGATCTATGTCGGGTTGAGCCAGGTTTGGACCTTGAGTAAATTTTTGTTTCAATTGTTGAAAGGCCTTCTCTTGAGCAGTGGACCATTTAAATGGTGTATCCTTCTTTAGGAGTGCCACTATGGGATGTCAGAAAATGTGGGAATTAATTTTCTGTAGAAGTTTGCAAGTCCCAGGAAGGATTGAATCTGTTTCACAGTGGTGGGTGCCGGCCAAGAGAGTATGGAGTCGACCTTGGCCGGATCCATTCCAATTCCTTTGGCACTTAGTACAAATCCAAGATAATGAACGGTTTGGGCATGAAAGAGACATTTTTCTGGTTTGGCCAGGAGTTTGTTTTCACATAAACGTTGTAAGACTACTTTTACATGTACTTGATGGATCTGGGGGTCCTTGGAGTAAATCAGTATATCATCCAGGTACAAAATGACAAAAAGGAACAGCATGTCAGAGAAAACTCTATCCATGAATCGTTGAAAGACCGCAGGGGCGTTGGCGAGACCGAAGAGCATTACCAGATATTCAAAATGGCCAAAGGGACTTCTGAAGGCCGTCTTCCATTCATCACCTTCCTTTATTCGAATTTGATGGTAAGCACCCCAAGGTCGAGTTTAGTGAAGATGACAGCACCACGGACTGCCTCCAGGATGTCTGAAATGAGTGGTAGCGGATAGCGGTATTTGAGGGTACATTGGTTGAGACCACAGTAGTCCAAACAAAGTTGAAGTTCTTTAGTGTCTTTCTTTGGAACGAAGAATAGGGAAGCACCGGCTGGAGAATTTGAAGGCCGGATGGTCCCATTTGCCAGGTTGGTATCCAGGTATTCTCGTACAGCCTTCTTTTCGGGTTTGGATAATATGAACATTCTTCCGAATGGAATCCCTGCTGAGGCATCTGTGTCAATGGTGCAATCCTCAGGTATGTGGGGTGGAAGAGCTTGAACAATGGCTGTTGAAAACACATCTGAGTACGTTTGATAAATCTCAGGTACTTGGACAATGTTGGACACACTTAAGGATGATTGCTTGTGGTTCTGGGAGTTCACTGGAAGGTTTTTGCAATGTGTTCTGAGACAAGCAGTGGGACATACAAAATTCAGAACCTAGAAATAGGGATCCAGCCGCCCAGTTGATGTAAGGATTGTGAGCGGTCTTTATGATGTCAAATCGGAGCCTTTCTTGACGGTTGTTTATTGAGAGTAGTAATTCTTTGGTTTGGTGAGTAATAGGTCTGGAAGATAGTGGTCTGCCGTCTATTCCTTCAACGGGTTGTATTATCTCTTTGGGTTCTCGAAGGATGTTATGAGTGACAGCCCAGTCATGGTCTATGAAAATACCCATGGCACCGTAGTTCACTAGAGCCAGGATGGGGAAAGCTTCTTTCTCAGTAGATGTCAAGAATGTCTGGAGAATCACTAAGGTGTTATGTCCTGGAGTATTCAAGAAAGGAATGGGTGAGGAGCAGGCATCTTTCTCCCGAAGCTGTGCTCCGCTTAGGATCGGGAGCTGGCTTTCCCGAACGTTGGGGTGGCGCTATTGGGCACTCTCTCACAAGATGTTTATTAGAGGCACAGTACATGTAAAGTCCAGTATTGATCCTACGGATCCTTTCTTGCGGAGAAATTGGTCCACGGAAGGCACCCAATTGCATAGGTTCTGGTTCTGAGGCACGTGGAGCGGATGTTTCTTTAGGACAAGGGTATTCTACGGTTGTCCTTGGGGATGTTGTCTTAGCCTTTCTTTTATCTGCCTTTCTCTCCTGGATACTGAAGTCTATCTGTAGGGAAAGGTCCATAAGGGCCTGGAAGGAACTCGGACGGGCTACTCTGGCTAGCTCGTCCTTTATCTCATCATTCAAATCCCTTCGGAATAGAGTGAAACTGGTTTCTTGAGACCAATCGGCTTCCTTAGCTAGTAGCTTGAAGCGAGTCACATAAGTGAGCATATCCTGACTGCCTTGCTGGAATTCAAGAAGTTTTTCTTGTGCACTGTAGACAAGTTCTGATAGATCAAACATGGCCTTAAGGGCTTCCACAAACCGATCGTTATTATCCAAGAGCGGGTCTCCCGAATTGACTAAGGGAGTTGCCCATGTTAAGGCATTGGCCGTAAGGTGAGATATCATGAATCCGACCTTCGCTCGTGGCGTGGAAAAATAGTAGGGTTTGAAAGTGAATTGCACTAGGCAGGAATCAAGGAAGGAATGCAGGGACTTGGAAGATCCATCATATTTGTCCACTACACTTCCTACCAGGGTGCTTTCTTTGAACGCGGAATCCCGGGACAACACAAGTTGTTTTAATGCGGCATTTTCAGCCTTGAGGTTTTGAACCTATGTGGTTAATTCTTGCATACCTCTCATTAGGTCTTGGACTGCGGCTTCCATTTCTGCTTCTATGTCAGGTTTTTGGCGTCTCAATCTGTCACAAGCTTCTCTTTTTCTCACCTGTTTTTCCTTGCTTGTGGTCTTATTGGATTCGAGTTCCTTCTTCCTCACTGTCCGAGACTTGTACAGGTTCGAGTGCGAGTCTTCGGGTTCCAGCGTGGGTAGCCGGCTGCCTAAGCAGGATAGCGTTCAGTATCCAGGAAAGTTAGCCACAATTCCAGGAAGGAGGAGGAGCAAGAGCCTTACGCTCGGGGGATGTTTTCACACATGGCACCGAGCACAAGACGGGAATCGGGAAGAGGGATACGGGCTTGCGGGTAAGAAGGAAACTGAAGGGGGGTTCCAGAAAGGAAAAAAGAAAAAAGAAGAAAACTGGAGATAGCACAGATAACGGACTCGAAACACGTCTAGCAACTCCAAGCAGATGCGTTGAGACGCGCAGAGCCATGGGGGGCGTGCCTGTTTTCTAGGAAGCAGAGTATTGCACGTAAAGGCAAGAGCACAGCGTTTCTGGGCCGTCGGCCATCTTGGAGGAATCACTGAACTCATGCCGCGGTGCATCATGGACCACAAAGTCCAAAAGGGCCGAATTAGGTGGTTCATGACAAGTTCATTATATAAACCATGCTTGCAACAGTAATATATATATAAAATGTGACCTTATGCAAATAAGTCTATTCAGAAATAGGTAATACGCGCAGTACATGATAATTCAGTGTGTGTGATCGTCATTGTCCTATTAATCCTCATCATTCTAATTCGACATTGCTGCATTATTTCCAACCCACATAGGGTGCTCCATACCTAATATGGCAAAATGTACCTGATAGTCTGTCTATATTCACAAACCATCGTAGACAGCGCATAATCTGTGCCTTGTGCTATTATTTAAATTCTAAACTGTTCCACTGATTCTAATATCCCTAATTTTTTTTAAATCCTCATTAGGTGCAAAGATGCATTAGTTCCCAGTCATAAAGTGCTTAATGCCATAAACTGGTTACAGATCAACAATTGTTTGCCCACACGGGATGGTTATGTGTAATGCATCCCCTTAGGATGTGTTGTCGCTGAAGTCGTTTGGCTGACCCCATTTCTGATTAATATGGCGGCATGATGTAGCCCACACACAATGCACACATGGTGCATCTACGGGTCACCAGATTGGATGCATAGTGCATCATGTTGAATGCTATCGCTCAAACTATTACTGTTTTGAAAATGTAAAATCATTTAATGATATTTCTTGTATTTCATAAAGTGCAAAAGTGCATTAGCTGCCTATTCATAAAGTGCATGACATATTCAATGGAATGAATGACAGCATGGATCCATTCACATATGGGTAATGTGATTCCAGCTATGCGTAGAATACTGATCACATGCTAGTGTTTGTGATTCCTCATCCTGTGCAAAAGAGCTTTAGCAGCAGATTAAAGATAAAGTGCACAGTGCAATAACTGAAGTGCATAATGACGTTTTGTCTGCCGACATGCGTCATAGGTCTCATTTCTCAACATCTTCCCCTGATGGGTTGAAACATGTATGAGTCTAGATATACAATCAATACCATATGATTCCAACACATAAACACTCACCAATTGCAATCCTACATATTCACAGTTTATAGATCACCTAATTGCACGTTTTAATTTGCATAGAATACCAATTGTGGCTGAATTTGTATTTGTTGTTCCTAGTAAGGCATTCATAAGCACTTCATGTATCGCATGAGTGGTCGATTAGTGTGCTTTGTGCACATTATCTGTCAAAGGACAACAAATGTGATAATGTTCATTAACATACAAGTGCTACTGCTAATATATTTATTTATTTATTGTACTTATTTATTTCTTACGAGCCTGAGCCTGCACTCATCAGGGCGCACATAAACACTATCGACACATCATGACAGGACAAACTAGGCAGAAAGACCTTTCATTTAAACAAGGCAGTCTTAAGACGTTTTCGAAAGGTGAGCAAATCCCCTTCTTTTCGAAATCTTGTTAACATCACTTGAGTAATCACCACTCAATTCAATCAGCAACTGGGAGTCATCAGCTAGTCTGTAAACTGAGTTCCCGTATTCTCAAGCAGGTCATAAAGAGGGTCAGATATATACATTAAAAAGGGCTGGTGCGAGGCATGTGCCCTGTGGGACTCTACGAGTGATCGTTGCAGGGTCCGAGACTACATCACCCAAGCTGATTTTACACTCTCTGTAGGCAAGATAGGAACTAATCCATTCAATAGCCTCCCTATAGCAGCCTCCTATATTGGAGAGAGTTCTTAGGAGCCTTTCTTGATCAAGAAGAACAAAGGCTGCTGATAAATCGAGCAACATCAGAAGCCCAGACGTCCTCCTGTCAACAACACTCAACATTTGGGTCTGAACCTCTAATGGAGCACTCTCGGTGCTGCAGGTGCACTGAAAGCCTGGCTGCCTAACATGCAGAATGTTAAATTGGTCCTAGTGCGCCTGGAATTGCATTGTGGCAATCTTGTCCACAATCCCAGTACAAAAGGGACAATAGTAATTGGTCTCAAGTTACTGGATTATTTCAGGTCCTGACCAGGTGTTCTAATAAATGGGTGACTACATTTTTAACAACATATGGAACAGTGTTGTAGCAAAAAGTTGGTTAGTAAAACGTGAAAGAAAAGGAGCGATAAGTGTAAAATTGGTCAGAATAAGTTTTGATGAAAATGTATCTCCAGTGCTCGTCGTAGGGTACATCTTTTTTAAGAACACTCTCCATCTCAGGCACAGAGATAAAATTAAACTTAAAAAACAGGTTGTGATACATTTTTCTAGAGACTTCCATGTCATCTTATTTTGCTTTGTTCTATTTTCGCTCTACTCGTCTTTTATCCTGTTTCAGAGCGTTCGGGGTAGATGTCAAAAACTCTGATGGTTCAATCTTGACTGAATTGTCTTGAGCTTCATGGGGGCCACTCAGTCTAGCAGTTCGATCAGATATTTTCTATAACAAGTGGCGATATCAAGGGGGGGGGATTAGAATCTGAAGTAGCACTCATGAGCCTATGAATATCCAAATCATCTGAATGCACAGTGTTTAGGTTTCTGCTGGTAACTTTTCTTAGTATGTTCGTCTTCTGCGCTACTTGTTCAGGTAGCACAAGTTGAAAGCTAGCAAAGGCGTGGTCAGACCAAACGCAAGGCTTAATATTTATAGGACTACGGTGTACATTCCTAGATGCCACCCAGTCAAGGACATTTCCCTTGATAGGAGTCGGTTCTCTATTATGTTTGGTAACCTCAATATTGTTATTCCTCACATTATTGCTCCTCAATGAGGTTTGTATTTTATATTAACATATATCATTCAGACCTATGAACGACACTCCAAAATGCCTTATGGGATCCTTGCATCTACTCCCATTAATATGCATGGTCTGCAATGGTATTTTGTCAAATATTCCTTGTCTACCTTGCGCTCCAAAAGTAGTCATATTGAGTGCCTCAGAGCTGTGTGAAATTGAGGTATAATTGTGAAAAATTCTAAACAAAAAAGAACCAATCACCTTTATAACAAGTATTAAACATTAAAGTTTTGCATATTTCTTATGTTTCCTAAAGAAATAGAAAGTGATATTTGTAAGACATAATCATGAATAATATTGCTATGACTAGCATAACAAAACCCATTATTGATTATTGTATCCGGTTGTATGTGGTCTTTGAATACTTTTCATGTGTCACCTCTGGCACATGTTACTCCTAGCGGGGACAGACTGACCAATCCTGTACACTTCTCAAAGAGTCTCATTCTCCCAGAGAAAACGCATCTCCTCACCTATGTTGTGCCCATTGGGTAACCTTGTATCAATGTCCAAAATTCTCTCCCGTGTAACTTTTTCTCCCTGTCTTCTCCTCGTGGATGTGATTCAATATTGTAAATTACAGAGTATAGCAGGGAGGATAGGTCACCTTGATGTATGTCTTGAAAGTGTTTTTCCGGAGTAAATGTTGGATCCTGATTGCTGATAGCTCGAATATGCTGTAAAATGTGCCACATTTTTGGTACCACCCACATACCATTTCTCACATCCACATTATATAGGTGGCAAACGGGCTCTACATTCATTCTTGAATTCCCATCATTGTCTTTGATTTTATACAAAGTAGCCAGGAACTGTCATTGGTGTTATTTGTCCCTTTCCCCAAGGAAAAGTACGGTGTGAGTGCACAAAACTGTCCATCTTGAAAGGATAGCCTTTTATTAGAAAATCCTTTACATTTTGAATCTAGGTTTTGATAAATTGCTTTGCTCAGTAAAATAAGTATAACGTTGATATTATGAATTCTTATGATTATTACAATATATGCTAGAAATGATCAATAGAAATTAACATTGTAACATTTTAAAGAGAGCCAGTTTACAATTGAACATTTAAAACATTATTTTTTAATAGATTCTTTTGCTGAGAATAAACACTATTTTATCTCTCAAAATGTTCTTCACTCTTGGAAATGGCCTTGCTCAGATTAAAACCAATGATTTGCTTCTATAATTATCAACAATAGAAAATAAAAAAGCGCAACTCTAAAGTCTGCCACCTTCTCCTCCGTTCTTTGCAAAGTCTATCAGATTCCAGGCCCCTCCTCACCCAGAGCCTATCCACGTACCCTTCACCTCCCCCTGTAGGGACAGCCTCCATTTGATGGTGAGCATTCCTGTGTGACACACGCAATGGCAATTCCTGTCTCCAAATGCTACCTCGGGAGTGCCTCTGTCACGGCTGCTTTGATTCAGGCTATCTGTGTTTTTTTCTCTGGCGGCGCTGCTGTTCATGCACCAGACAGGCTTTTTACACAACTACCCTTTGAATTCTGGGTACAGTAGTTTCACTTTTCCGCTAGGAACATGGGCTGGCAAGTCCCAGAATGCAAAGGGATGTTTGCTCAAAGGCAAGGCACAGATGACGGGTACTAGTCATACCATGGCCAGCTGGCAGCTATCCAGGCAGGTAGATTATTAAATTACCACCAACTCAATTGACTCGTGAAGCTGCTGGGATTCTAAAGCATTTCGTTACTTTCAACAGGCTGTGGTTTTGTGGGGGTGTTGTATGGTATCCTGCATCCCCATGGCATGGCAGCATGAGGGGGGCAGTGTTCGCCAATCTTCGGAGCCACGCTCCCGAAGATTGCCGAGCACTGCCACCCTCATGCCGCCATGGGTATGCGGGATACCATACCACACCGGCCACGATGCAGAGGCGAAACCAGCATTGTCTAACCCGTGCGGCCTGAAGCCAATGAAGTTGAGCCCACCACAGTGGCATGAACATCAGTAAATGCCCACACAGTGCTGTTGAGTGGGCATTTACAGATGTTGGACGGGCCTGTGTACGTCTCTGCAACATAGTCTCCTAGCCTGGGCCTGGGTTGGACATGTAAGTCCTGGACTGTGCCTTTCCTGGTGCCCGGCTTATCTAAAAAGCAGAGAAATGCATACATAAGGGCATGGCCTTTGATTTCTGACTGGCGCGCCCAATTGTGCGCATTTCAAGACGTTCATGGACGGCGAGCGCTCCTTGTCTGAGATCCCCCCTGGGGTGCAAATCGAAGCTCAATAGAGGCAATGATCCCGCTCCAGTCCACCCAGGAGGCCTGAAGGGACTGGTAGCGAAGCAGACTCCAGTCTCCGACTTGTTCACACTCTCCCTTTCATCTTTTCACATATGTGACTGCTTCACTGCCTCTCTCCACAATAGGGGCCAGTCCTGTTTCTCTCCTCTGAGAGGCCCCTAACCCCTTTCTCTAGGTTTTTTTTCTGATGATGATCGAATTCCACTTAGCATCGCTGCTTCACATACATATGCATAAAAATGTCTGCAGCCTGTGCATTACCTACTGAGCTATTTCATATGTTGTGCTAAATGCATGAGATAACATAAGCTTAGGCACATAATGTTAACATATGGGGCCACGAAAGGCTCAGCTGCTTGATTGCCTGCATGGAAGAGTGGTTGACTGTGAGTTTATTGAACACGCATTGCCAAAGTAAATAGGTCACCCGTACATGCATGCCACTAACATTTCAAAACTCCGATAATAATAATGTAGTTCTTATATAGTGCTACACACGCATAGGTCTCAGAGTGCTGAAGCAATAGAAGACATTATAATACACAGAGTAGTACTAAACTTATTGAACCAGGAAGGATGAAAGGCTGAAGTCACCATGCCGGGATTCGAACCCACTACATCAGGCTACACACAGATATCAGGGACGCGCGCTTAGCTCACTCTGCTATCTGATTGGCTATGCATACTCAGAAAGTAACCCCATACTAGTCACCCCTCTCTCCTGGTCAGATCATTCTCTCCTCTCCCCCCACCTGGGTCCCTTTAGCCCTCTGACTGCCCCCGAAAAGCCCTGCCAACCTCGTTGGCCAACATCTGCCAGATGAAACGAGTGTCAGCTGCTGCCTTCGCTTCCACCTTCATCCCCCGTCACCCGTCCTACACCTGATTCTACCTCAGACCCCGCCCTCTGCTCTCAGCATCCTCCGCCGTTCCATCACCAATACTCTGGACATTCTTGCCCCAGTCATGAGGATCAGCCTGAAACCTGCCTCCAAGCGTAACACCTGGTACAACTCCGAACTTGTGGCCCTGAAACTAAAGGGCAGGGCAGTGGAACGGAAGTGTCAAACTTCACGCTCACCCTCTGAGAAACTGGCCTGCTGCCTGCTCCAGAGGCAATACAGATACTCCATTTGTGCCAAGAAAAGAGCCCACATACAGGTACGGGTTTCTGGAGCATCCAACAACACGGCGGAACTTTTCAAGATCTGCAGGGAACTAGCCAACCCTTCCGTAGTCTCCACCTACCCGTCTCCTTCCCAGGCCATCTGCAATGCACTGGCGACACAATTCTCCACCAAAACTCAGGACATCCTGGTCACCCTTGATATACACCCTCACAACCCATCACACCCCCTTACCTCCCTGACCCCCACCCTCCTCCTTCCTCCTTCTCCCCTGTCACACCTGAAGAAGTTACCATGGAAAAAGCTCTTCTGAACACCCGTGAAGAACTGCTTGCATCTCTGGACTCCAACTCCCCAGCTGTCCTCATCCTACTTGATATTTTCTCAGCCTTTGATACAGTCAATTATTCCATCCTCATACAAAGGCTCTGCGATACCCTTGGTATCTTGAAGGGACACTGGACTGGCTGACATCCTTCCTTACTGACCACTCTTCCCAAGTCATCCTGGGCACCTTCTCCTCTCCTACATCCTTCTCCACCTGTGGTGTCCCCCAGGGTTCTATCCTCTCCCCTTGGATCTTCAATATCTACCTTGCTCTGCCTGAACTCCTCATCTCCTCCTTCTCCAACTTCCAGTGTGACGCAGACTACACACAGCTCTTTTTCAAATTTGCTGCTGACCCTCTTTGACCCTCCATCATCCCTGACTATCTGCCATCCAGTCCTGGTGCACCTCGTACGATCTCTGCAGCAACACCTGTAAAACTGGGATACTTCACATTGCGACCCATGCACCCTACTTCTTCCCTTCACTCTGAACTTCCTCCTTGGGCTCTACCCCCCACTCCTTCTTCTGAAGCCATACACCTTGGAGTCATCTTCGACTCCCATATCTCCTTGCTCCCTCACGCTTAGGACGTTGCCAAGAAGTCCCACTTTCAGCTCTTACTTCTCAAAGGAATTCTCCCTTTTCTCACTTTCCCCCAGAGGCTCAAGGCTACACAAGCCCTGGTTCTCGCTAGGCTTAACTACTGCAATAGCCTCCTACTGAACCTACCATCTTCCACTTTGCGACCCCTCCAGCTAATCCAGAATGGGGCAGCAAGACCTATCCTTGGCCTTAAGCCCAGGGACCGCATCTCTCCTGCCCTAAAAGTCTTCACTGGCTCCCGGTTGCTGTACGGATTAAATTTAAATCCCTCTGCATCATTCACAAGGCTGTCTGGGCCCTGGGAACACTCTATCTTCAACTTTATCTTACTAAATACTCTCACTCTAGACCACTACGTTCCTCTGGCACCAACATTTTGTGTGTAAAGCGTATTGCTAAACAGAGGGTAGGTGGTTGTTTGCTTTCCTCAGCTGACTTCCTCTTATGGAACAGCCTTGCCCTCCCTCTGCGCCTTGAGCAGGACTTTCTTAAATTCCAAAAGCTCCTTAAGACTTTCCTCTTTACCTCCTCCTTCCCTTCTTCTCTCTTCTGCTAATCCCACAGGTGCTGTGATTGGTGTCCGGGGCCCTTATGCATCCTCAGGGCACATGACCTCCCACACCCAATTGGACCAGCCCCTGTCTATCCACAGCACTTGCATTGCGCACAACTTCCTCCCTGGAGGTTTGCACTTACACCTAACTCTGCTTCAGGTTGTGTAGAACTCAACAATCCTAGCACTTCATCTGTGGCTCACCCATGAGCTCGAACTACCCAGCACTTACCCCATCAGACCTCTTCCTCACTACACTTGCACGTTCTGAATACTCACAAGGCATAGTAGGTTTGTCCTTTTTTCTTTTTTCCTCCCACTGCTCTTAAATATTGTGTTTGTAATGTGTTTCACTCCCTTGTTCCACCCCCTTGCCCTATGGGCGCTTTAAAACATTATTTTGCTTGCTGTATAAGCGCCTAACAAGCAAACAATAAATACATCAATTCCCAATGTCACATAATCGGCGATCCCTAATGAAAATCTTACGCATCATTCAGCCCACCAAGCAATCAGAAATCTCACGTGTCCTGCACTGACGTCATAACGTTGCATGCTAACAAACTCATTCCCCTTATATGTAAAAAAAGGTTTCCTTTGCTCAGCAAGTGCATTTCAAACCCTTAAACTAAGAGGATTTGCACTTATCCCTCCAGAAATGGGAGCGTGACCCTGAATATAGTAATTGTTGGGTTATTATGGATCAAGCACGAATGAGATTATTATTATTTTTAACACCAATTAATTGGGGATGAAAGATTCTGCATGCCCCTACTAATTTGTGAGATACATAGCTGGGAAGGACATCATATTTGTATGCTCCCACTTAATAATAATAATAATAATAACGTAAACCAATCTATCATGTGCCTTTCTAGTGCATGCCTTCTCTCTCTATCTCTCTCTCTCTCTCTATTGCTGACAGAAGCACACACCACCACAGACAAAATATAGATATCTTGAAACCGAAGTCGGGGAGTACTATTTTTTTAAGGTTAAAAGCAGAATAAGTGACAGAATAAGTGACAGAACCACCCCCCCCCCGGGCTGGCCTTATCTCTGGCAGCACCCGGGTCGAGGAAAAACAAATTGCCTCCCCCCCCCCGGTCAAGGCGGCCTATTAGCGGCGTTAGATTTATTTTAAGTGATTAACTCCCTGCTCCCGTGCTGGAACGTGATATGATATGATATGGTATTTATAACGCGCCTATACACACGAGTTTCAAGGCGCGAAGTGGAGTTCATCACTTCAATATGGCTATACCAGCATGGGGCAACTTTTCAAAGGCAGCTCCATGCTGGTTTAGCATCAGCGCCCTATTGAAAAGAATTGTGCCACGCTCTCGGCTGACACTGGGAAGAGCGGGGAGCATTTCCTTTCAATAGGGCGGCTTATCCACCACGCCAGCTCAGGGGAGCCCTTGAAACACTCCCCCGAGCTGGCGTGGCTGGGTGGCTAATGAGGCACTCCGGCCGACCGCCCAAATCACCCGGGCCTAAAGCCAGCCTTGCATCCCTCATGGTAAGGACAGGCCTGGTATTTGGAGACATATTGTCAACAAGTGTGTCTAGCAGGAATGTTGGCATCACACTGAGGGTGTGTTGCCTGCATGGGGCATGTTAGGCAGAATTGGATAGGCTGTGCTGGGGATTCTGGGATTCTGGCAGATTCTGCAAGGGACTAGAGGACTAGGCTGCAGGATCTACAGTTGCCTTTTTCATTTTCTGTATTTTGTTAAATATGGAAACAAATCATTGTTTTTAATTGAGTGCAAGACTTTCCAAGAAAGAAAAACATTTGAAAGTAAAAATTGTATACATTCTCAGCAAAGGAAGTTGATAAAAAAACAACAATACTTAACTCTACTAATATTGTAAACTTGCTATTTTTAACATTTTGCAATGTTCAGTTCTCCCAATATATGTTGTTGTCATACTACACTTACTGAGCAAAGCACATTATCAACTCTTCGAACCACCATATAGACAATATTTGTATATACAGTTATCATTCTAATTGCACAGTCTTGTACATTCCTACTGTACTCTTTCAACATTCACCGTTGTAGACTGGTAGGTAACACAAATATCATCAATGATGGTTCCTAGCTGCTTTAAGTAAAAGCAAATGGAATTTTGAGTACCTAAGAATGACCACAGATCTTTACATTTCAGAAATGTGTTAGTGATAAAAAGGCTTCTATGCTTGAATCATTTAGTACATAGTGCGCACAGGACTTGATTATTTAATTTTAACAGCACACACCTTAACATTAAAATGAAGCATATATAAGTATTTAGACAGTCTCAGATTCTGTCTGAAGTTAAAATAGTTGCATTATCTGTTATTTCTGTCGGAGCCATGGATATTTGTGCATCCCCAGGCCCCAATTGCAAGATATCCTTAGAATAATATATATTTAAAGAATTTGCTGATTATATGGTGCTTCTCTGAAAGATTCTTCTAGCTTTTAAGTGCTGTAAATATTGGTAAACCTCAGTATTATTACTCACGCAATACACAATGTATCAACCTGAGGACGAAGAAGAGCTGGATGAGCCGAAGTAGTGAATCAAACCCATGTTGCTCTATACCTAAAGCAGGCATGTTGTGTTTGAGCTATAAGCCCAGCCCTGTGCAAAACATCTACCATATCTGCATGCTTCCACTCCACACATATATCACAGATCAGATGTAATGATGTGTGTACTCCTACTAATGACAGCGTCCCTACTTCTTGCTGTGACAAAATGTAATGTAATATTGGGTTTCTCTTTCCCTAGCAAATTGATATTCTAGCCCAATCAATTGATGTGATAATTGAATGCTTCAGGTTTATGACCATTTACTCAGGGACGTCATTTGGGGGTCGCCAGAGGTCGCAACTGCGACCTCTGAGGTCTCCGTTGCGACCTCTGTGGTCTCCCCTGTGACCTCCAAAAAATAAAAGGTAAAAAAACTTTGTTTTTGTAATGCAGGCTCCTGGGCTGTGGCCAGCAATATGAGGCTCTTTAATTCTGGAGTGGCTGGATTTCTTGTTCAGGCCCCATAATAAAAGATGAAAAATAAGAACAGGAGTGCCACAAGTCTAACACTTTCAGCACTGACCCTAAATAAGAAAGAATAGGAATACCAAATAATGTGTCTTTCTGGAATTCTATACAATAATTGATAGACACATTAAAGGTTTATTTCAGGCACACTTCAGGGGGTGAGTCACTGATTTAGTCTGTTCTTAAATGCCTCAACTCAGCCTTTCATCCTTCTGAGGTCGATACATGAGTACCAACACAGGTTGGATGATATTGGGTGTATATTTTTTCTATATGAAGCGCTTAAGCGTAAGTGCTATATAATAAAACATTATCATTTGGTCATGGACGTTTGCTTGCATTCACAGTAATTTGGTAATATGGACCTATATACACTGATCTTAATGGTACATATGACGGTCCATTCTTGTATGAAAAGTACATCACATTTTAGTGATATCATAACCATATTTCTCGGAGCATACAATGCTATGTGATGCCACTTCCTGTTTTGTCAGTGGGTGAAAGGTTGTGTTCCATCGCTTCCCACGACATCACTTCGGGGTGGGGTCAAATGACATCACTTCCGGTGATGTCATCAGGGGGTCAAGGGTCATGTGATGCCACTTCCGCTACCCCTGGCATTTTAGTGAAATGACATCCCTGCATTTACTCAGCTAAATATTCATATTGTCCTTTGGTCACCAAAACCTTTAGGCCATGATATTTGCAAATTGGCTAATCCACCGGGGATGATGAAGGTTACTGCGTGATGTTCTCACAATGGTCAAGCCTAATATACTCAAAAGTTCTGCATAGCTCAAGCCGCGTTTAACACTTTCTGACATCATTGGGTCCGTATGAGTCTTGAGTTGCTCCATACCAGATATCAAATGTTTGGTCCGTCCCGCCCTTAAAGGGCTGTCCCATGCAATCAACTGCTGCACCTCAGATATCAGCAACAGATTTGCAGAAACACTTTCATTAGCCTCAGTTATAAGCACTCTAAAAGGCTTCTGTGAGAAGACCTTTGAAAGGAAGTCTTTCCCACTCACTCTTTTGTTTTCAGAACATATATTACACACACACACACACACACACACACACAAACACAGGTCTCTTGGAGCAAGGTATCAAGGTTAGACTTGATTTTGCTGTTTTTAAAATGTATTTTTAATATATACCAGACTGAAGTCCTGCAACCTTAATCTTTGTTTTGTTTCTGTTTTTATTTCAAATATACTGCCAAGTTCTGATATGTGGGTGTTGTGAGAGGTCAGAAATGCAAGATCGACACAAAGGTGTAGTTTTTCACAAGTTGCCATTTTGTTAAATAAAAAGGGGTGAGATAAACGCTTATTGTTCCCTAACCTTACAACGATGTCCCTGCCTAACAAACTATGGCTAAATAAAAATGACCTAGTGTCCAAAATGTATCTGACCCTCACACTAATTCACACAACAAAATTATACAAGGTTTGTTTGGCTGTCTTAAATTCCTCCAAATAACATATCGAATCAAACTCAAAAGTCATGAACAGTAATCCTTGTGACCAGGATTGGACTCCCTTCGCCAGGGTCAATTCAGGAATATTTGGAACCAAGTTCAGTTTCACGAATGTTCTGGGTAATAACAAAGTTCCATTCAATCTTTCCATTCAAAGTCTTTTCCATTCAATATATCCTTTTCACTTGACAAAGTGAATATCTCTCTTCCAAAGGTGTGTTTACAAATCAAAGCAATTGTAAATGTATCCCCCAACCTCCTACTTGATAAAACAAAAGTCTTTTCCTCTAAACATGAATTCATAAACCAAATGCAAGTGTTTTTTTTCTCTCAAAAGGCCAAGCACTTGATAGCACATCATACTTCTTCTCCAAAAGAAACACTTTAATCAGGTTGTTCAAAAAATACTTTCTGAAATGCCATAGTTCAAGTCAACAAGACAAGGTGATGGAATTAACACTTCCTTTTTACCACAATCTTTTACCACAACCACAGTACTTTAAATCATCTTCTTCTTCCTGGCATACTCGCCGGCCAGGCCTAACTAGATTTGGTCCATTCCCTGGTTTTCATGCCTGCCAGAATATAACTCCTACTACCACAATTCAAATTTGTTGCAAACTCGCCACACTAGAATCATAAATGATGAGAATTACACCAACTACTTCTCTTGATAGACTTTTGACTCTTAAAAAAAATTTGTCTCATCTCTTTCTAAATTGATCTTCCACAATAGGATAATTCTTCTCCTGCTTGTCTTTTGGCTTTAGGCAATGCAGGTTACAGTTCTAATCTTTTCTCCTGCAGACTTCCTTTTATGATTGTGCAACCTCTCAGCTTCTCGCAATGCAGGTTTCAATTATCTACCAATTGACATCTTTTTCTGGGAGAGTTGTGCCCAATTTTTCTTTGTATCACTTTTCTATTGACATGACACTGCAGGTTACAATACTTTCCTAATTGGCTTCCCTGGTTAGGAGAGTTGTGCCCAATTTGCGTATATTTCAATCTTTTCTGGCTTTGACAATGCGGGTTACAATAGTCCCCTATTTGGAATACCTTATCAGGAGAGTTGTGCCCAGTTTGCCTTATTCTCACTTTTCTCTGGCTTTGGAATGCAGGTTACGATGGTCCCCAATTTGGAATCCCTCATTTGGAGAGTTGTGCCTACTTTGCATGAATTAAAAGGTTTGTTATTCAAAATAAGCATTCCCATGTAGCAGCCTCTTTCGGAGCGCCCGGGTCACCTGCTTCAGGCCAACTCACCGGCATGCCTTGGCGTCTCCTTCTGACTCGCTGATGTTGCTGCGGGTCTCTTGTAGATCTTCTGCTTCTGTCAGTTCTGCTTGGTCTGCTGCTGTGCGCCCAGACCTTCTGTGAAGCTCTCACAGCTCCGTTCACTCTCCAGTGTAGTTTCAATACCCGAGAAGTTCACTGTGTTTTGGGAGCTCCTCTCCCGCACAGTGTGGCTTGCTTCAGCACTGTTTCCCTCTGCCCTTTCTCTGCTTGGCCACGTCTCCCATAACTCTGAGCCCCTCTTCCTCATCTCAGTACTATGGGTATTAGGGGACTTGAAGTCCATAACCTTCTTGTGTGTTTTATTTATTATTAGTTAACCTAATCTGATTGGGTAACATAGAGTGTTCACACGTAGGGGAGATTGTTAAAGGAGTTGGTATTTTTTTGGACCTTGATATAAGGCAGAATCATAACAGCTATAAGGTATAATTTGAGCTTCCTGATCCCTCATTATACCATTTGTATGTTTGTAGAAAGGGTCTTCATTTTCTTTACTTTGGGTAGTTCTGGGGGAGGGAACCGCACAGTGACAGCATGCTATTTGATATTTAGGAATTCCGGAATCTCATCCTCAGAAGAGGATGGATACCGCGTCCCTCCTAATGGAGTCACCACTTCCCCCTGACAGCCGTCTTATCCCATGTCATCCTCCCTCATGATACCACCCCCAGGGTCAGGATCATGTAGCGGCTGCCCTCCCATAAACACATGTGAGGAGACTTTAGGCTATGACTTAGTGATGACTCTTCAGGGTTCATCACAGTGTTCAGTACATAGACTTAAGACAGCAACTGAAACTCCTGTGGAAATGTGAGGACACATTTGGCCTGAAGGGGCGTCACACACATTCAGTAGTGTCATCACTAAAAAGCAATCACTCCAAGAGGAGCAGCCAGTGATTTATTCTGAATATATTCTGCAATTTCCCTTTTGGTTGGGCGGAGGTGTTCGTCCTGGAACAAGCTGTACACCCATAAACTGAACGTTGAGGTCAAAACAAAATGGAACTGGCTACAGGATATATGGCAGCACTCTTGATAATCTGGAGGATTACAGTGTGACTTCCTTGATGACACTTGAACATCAGATGTTTGTATGGTTATACACCGTCCTCCAGCCACTCAAGGTTGCATGTAAATTACTCTGATGTAAGGTTTAACATTGATGAATGTGATCGGGTGAAAGCTAGAATGCAAGAGTACAAATACCACCAAGTGGAATATATTTGCTTTCTTCTTTTTGGGAACACCTCGGTGCAATACTTTTGATGGCTCAGCATGACGTAATCCTAGAGACACGCCTGAGACAATGGTTCAAGGAGAAGTTGAGTGGACTTAATCCACACTTCGATGAAAGCAGGGATTCTTATCAGATGAAGTTTGGACTGAGAGGCAGCTATCATATGATGCCTGTGGATCCAGGAGAGAAGTCAATTGAAGGCCCAGCCCCGATTCACAAAGAAATGGCCATCTCAGATAACTTGCGCCCCCTTTGTCATACTCTAGCCCTCCGTCACACATGGCAAGCTCTTCTCTACCTTCTCCTCAGCCTCCAACCCCTCTTCTTCCTCTGCCCAGCTCTCTAGTCTCATTTTCTGAGCCTGGTGGGTCGACGTCTAACCTTCGCTGCCTCCAAAGTTGAGAGGAACATCTTTATACTCCTCCATAGCCAGCCCAACAGGTTGATTTGCCTCACTAAAAGCATGATATCATTAGGATGCCTCCTACCTTGCACAAATGCTCGCACAAAAACCAACTCTCATTTCATGATTCCACAGTCATACTTAACCATAAAGATTATCTTTCCATTTTCCTGCTTGATGGTCAGCTTCTCTTAATATCAAGTGAACCCTCAAGCCTCCCATCATCGGCACCATTCCATGTTCCCAATACCTTCCAATATCAGGCCAAAAGACCTCCCATCACCTCTTTTGCCTCGCTAACCTCTTCTCTATTGGTGACTTTAACATCTGAGACAAACCCAGCTGGTCCCCTCCACGCCTTTCCTGGAAAATGTTTGAGGCATTGGACTTCCCCCTAACCTATGCCAATATGTATCTTGAAAGTCACATCCCATGATCCGGATCTGCTCGTTCAAGCCTCATTGAAGTGTTTGTCGAAACATCCGTCTGACTGTTCTGATATCCATGGTATCCACCTCTGCATTGACAATTCTACTTTCCATCTGCCATCATATCCCCAATAACGCGCCACCTCTTTAGACTCTAGAAAAGGCCCAACCCTCAGACCCTAACACCACTCCTTGAATCTACCTTATTTTTTGTCCCTGGTGATAGTGACCCCTCCATCTCCATTGCTGCCCAGACTTCTGGAGGTTCCGTGAATCACCCATTAAGAACTCTCAAACCAGCGGCAAAGAATCGTCTTGCCACATGATTCCGCTCCAACCTTTCACAATTCACAATTCAATGTCCAATTCTTCATCACTTGGGGTCATCTCCACTAATTCAATAAGGAAGTAGGATCTATTTTGGACACCTTGTGTTCATCATTCCTTCTTTTTCAAAGAGCTAGCTAGCTCAGATTGTCCACATCCGACATGACCTCTATCTAGGAAGCGGATCATGTTGCTGCTTTTGCTACGGTAAGGTCTGGTGGGACACAGCATTAGTGGCTCACAGCACGGAGCTCCTCTGGCCAGACCCATGGTTACTACTGAGAGGGCAGCAAGGATAGGGAAGATGATGGTAGGATTAATGGTAAAGAAGGAGGACACCCCCATGACAATAAGATGCGTAAAACTAGTAGTTGTGGGTGGGGTTGTGAAGGTGTCTAAGGTGAGCTGGGTAACAGAAAGTTGGTGGGGGGAGAGGCCTATCGATGCAGAAAGGAATGGGCCACTGGAGGGGTGGGCACAGAAATCTGTGTGGCATAAAATGACCTCATCCAATCTGAAATAGTTTCTTCCTTCTTTGTTCCCTTCTTCTTCACCCTTCCATCTCCCATTACCAGATTCCCCCCCCCATCGCCTCCTCTCAAATCAACTCCCTTCTGTGCACTGCAACCAACTGAGCTATCCCGTTCCCCCTTCCATGCTGTTCTGGCTAATTATGTTTCCCCTTCTGTATTGCTCTCCCCTTCTTGCTCTGTTCAATAGCATCCCTATCAAACCTACCCCCTTACTCTTAACAAAGTAATTGTCACTCATACCCCCAAGCTGCTTTTCTACCGGATCCTGGCCAGCCCTGCTAAGCCATTTTCTGCCAAATGCAAATATGTATCATAATCATGCCCCCGGACCTCGAACACTCTGGACTTCGGTCCTCCGAGGGCGTTCCCACTAACAGCGCATTGAGACTATAATAATGATAAAATTGGCGCTATACAAATTACAAGCGCAATACAATACAATACAAACAATCATTGCTTGATCCAGTTGTGTCAAATAAATGGTCATCCGGTTTTCAACCTACTTTTACCTGCTAATCTTCCCACGTGATTTCTCTCTTCTCAGCTGCAGTCTTTCTTCTAAACTCTCTAGCTGATTGGCAATCAAGTCTGTTTTCCACTCACAACTGGCACTGGATCGTTGCCCTCTCCTCGACAATCTTTGCATGCTCTGCAACAAAAATGGAGTGAGTTTTGTTATCATGTTGACTGTCCCATCAGTGTGGTAGTAGTGTCATGCTACAATCCTATCCATCCACTTTCATGCCAGAGTTGGTGGCTCAGCTCTAGCCTGTAACACCCGGCTCCTCTTGGAATAAACTCAACAGATCCTCCCCTCACTTGTGATCCCTCTTCTGCTAAATCCTAAAATGGTCCCCCTCGTCACACATCCTCCATAGCATATACCAACACCAGTGGTCATCAAACTGTTTGGCTCCCCATGCCCCCACAGGGCTTGAAAGATGTCAAGGGAGGGAGGCCCAGATACTTTAAGAAGGGATTAAGACTGTTTTTAATATAAAAAAAGGATTAAGGTGATTGCTTTTAATAGAAAATATAAGCAGTAGAAAATCTGCTTATATTTTAAAGAGTATGAGGCCCCCATGGACATCCTTTGGGTCTCCTAGAGGGAGCCAACCCTTAGGTGGGGGGCCCAGATACAATATTTTACACTCAGGGGAGAAGGGGGGTTGCTGGGTATGAAATAGTTTGAATACCACTGACCTACACCCTCCAGGTCTCCGAACAAGCCTTTTAGCTTTACTTTCTAGTTTACATCACACACCATTATGCTGGTGAGAGTTCCACTCCCGCAGTAGGTCCTTCACCGCACCCCTCATACAAGACGCGGCGGCACACTTCTCCTATTCATCTTGCCACCACTTCTGCGTTGAGCGAGGCGCGTGTCTGCACCTTGCAGTTGTTCTCCATCTAGATTAATGTCGGGCCTCCTCCATGCTCAATTTCCCATCCCCTTTTTGCACACCTACTGTCCGCTACTCTTTCAGTGAAGTGCCTGCTATGCATTGCTCTGGTGACAGTTATTGGTGCGGCACATTGGCAGCATTCTGACCCCAAGTGATACTGTCACTGTGTGGATTGGTGCAAAATATTTGTTATCCCTTGATGGGAACCTCCTTGCCACACTTTATGGAAGCCATGAAACGAACTGACCCAAACTCAACGGGGACTAGACTTGAATGTCGATTGCAACTGGCCTGTGGATCCCCTCCTTCTTGCCCTATTACTAGGGCCCTCTTGCCATGCAGTCTATCAGAATTGAAAACCTTGGCTTCGACATGGATCGTAAACTTTCTCTGATGTACCAAATCAACCTCAAAAAGATTGTCAGAACCTGCTCCTGGTATCATCATTCCATATAGAAATCTTTCCTCTTTCTGTGTTGGCTTGGCAGGCGAAGAACGACGGTCTGGAGGTTTTCCCAGAGCAATCGCCAGAGGTCAAGCTTAATTCTGAACCTTCGAGACATTACCTAGGCTGTTTAGCTATAGTCACCCCAAGTGGTTCGGGTATGCCCAGACGTGGGTCCCGTGCCTGCTGGGCCTAGAGACTGAACCTACTCCTCACTGATGACGCCCAAGGCGGCCGAAACATGTCTGGGGATGCTTATGGTCTCGTGCAGGAGGAATGCATCTAGCAGTTTGGGATGAACTGCCCTTTTGGGGGTGGGGCGAGGCCGGATTTCCATATGGTCATTCCTCTTTCTGTAATGGCTTAGCATGCGAAGAACAATGGCCTGGAGGGTTGCCCATATCAATTGCCAGAGGTTAAGATGAATTCTGAACCTTCTAGACATCACCTCTTTGTTGTTGCTGCATAAAGAAATCCTGTCATTTTATAATAAATACAATATAAATGTCCTTCGGTGACAGAGTATACGTCATCAACATATTTTTAATGTATAACTTCCAGACTCACTAATAGTCTTTAGTACTTCAGATTGCCGAGCATGCAACCTCCATTTCTCACATATCTCCCATCCTTACTTTTCTCTTCTGGCCTACTGCTACCAGGATAATCCAGTTCTAGTGTCACTGCACAGAGCATCACGCATCACAGCGCAATAAAGGCCCCCTTTCCACAGCTTAGAAGTCAATCTCTACATAGCATGAGGTACCTCTATTCCAGCACCCAATATCTTCACTTTCCTCATCACCACAAGACCATTTATCACAAGCTAGTCTCCTGCAAGGAGTATGGGTGCGTCCTCTGCCCTCCCCCGCCCCCCCATTGCTCTCAAATATTGTGTTTTGTATGTATTTCAGTGTATTTCCCACTCCTGATCTCTCCCTTGCCCTGTGGGCGCTTTGAAGCAGTATTTTCTTATTGTATAAGCACCTAAGAAGCAAACAATTGAAATAAAAAATAAATAAATAAATCGAACGTGGCTCACTCCTCATTCACCGTGCTATTTCCTTCTACTGTGGAGTCTGAGTACCAAGAGACCAAGGGAATCATTAATCGGCAGAATTTCCAAAGTGGAAGTCCATCACTTTTGAACTCCACGCCCTCCAGAGGTGGGGGTAAAAATGGTAAATTGCACCCAAAATTATGTTGAACTGTTTTCAATGTACGGAAGGGAGGCACGGGTAGAGCGAGGAAAGCTTTTTTAATTGGCCATTGAAAGGAACTGAAAAATTGGACATCTGTGATGCCCCGCCTCTCACCACCTCACCCTTGTGACGCATACCGTGAAATGGCCAGATTTGACCCATATGATGATATTATAAAAACAAACGTGCAGCAGTGGTGTGAACCACAACTGTACACCATCTATTTTCAAAATCAAAGTGATGATGAGAATCCATAGACAATTTCAAATTAAGCAAGGGGTGTTTTCGGAATACTGCTGGTGTGTTAGTCCAGGAATACCATTACATTTGCACTGCTACTGATGCAAGCTCTAAATTGAGCAGATCTTTAGGAATACCGTCATTGTTCGCGTGATGATTGCCGCCTGTGGTATTCCTGAACAAAAATCCACCCAACTCGTGATGATCCCCTCAGTAACACTCCTGAAATGTGCAAAAAAACTTAAATAGATGTTTTGGCCATTCAGCAGCTTGAGAGGGAGGAGCATATGGCCCCTCGCTCCTCTGAGAATCAGTTGACAAAGAGGTATAACTAGAAGAGTACTATTAAATCTGCAAGTGGCCACCTTATGGGGAAGCCGTTTAATAAACACCAATGGTAATGACTTTGACCAAGACCAAGCTAAAGAAGTGACCATTTTTTCTCAGCGGGGGGCACGTTTTAGGGGTCAAAACAAACATTTGAAGAATGGAGCCCCTACCACACAGCTCAGTCAAATGCATCATTTAGGATGGCTTGGATAGCGTTTGCTACCTTTGATATTTGTATAGCGCCTGCTACCATTGTTACTGCCTTGAACCACTGTGAGGTGGAAGGCCTTTTGGAAGACTTTAGTCTAGGCAAACACAAAAATAAAAGAGCATTACATTGCATGAGTATAGCAAATAAAAAGTAGGTGACTGACTAGTTCAAAGTCACGCAAAGCAGTACGCAGTGGCGCAACGAAACCTACATTTCGGAAGGGGGCTTTATGGTGGTGGGAGGACCAACTTCAGAAACTGGGTGTGGCGAACTTGGAAGCTCCGCCCCTTCTGTTCTACCTCAAGGGTTCTTTGGGTTGGGGCCCAAGTATCATCAAATGGTAGCAGCCCAGCATTACACACAAGGGCACACGCACACACAATTACACATTCACTCACTCATTTAAATATCCCATTCATCATACACTTGCATATTTCCATGCACCCAGACCGCCATCCACACATACATAACATGCACATTTCTTGCATACATACATGCGCTAACATGCAACACCGTTTAACACTTCTAGTTTCAGTAAAGACTTCCCTAGCCTAAAAAAGCAAGTGTGTACATCAGCCCCTTCCCTCGGATATGAAAGAACACATAACGTTGCATCCGTGGGGAGGGGGCGGATGTGTGCATTTGATTTTTTGTTAGGCAGAGAGGTGAGGGAGCCCTTACTGAGACTAGCAGATTTAAAGTTTTGCTGCGTTTGTGTAAATACATTTTTCTGCACAAAAAAAGTAACACTATTGTGCTAAAGCCGCAGATTTCATGAAAGGCTTCTCGCCCCTCAACAACAAGCTATGTGTGGAAGCCCTCCCCTGAGCACACATTTGGGAGTGTGGGGGGCTGAAGTCTGATAGCTCAATGGCGTTGCGCGCCTGGCAGTACGTGACGACTATCACGTAACAAGCTTGTTTACAAAAAGCGTACTGCGCCATTGCTAGACGTCAAAGGTCACACAAGGTCACTTCCGTGTCGCTTTGGATTTGGAATCTGTTAGCAAAGTGCAAATGACATCACTTTCTCCCCCTGAAAAGGCGGCTTTCGTATAATCCCACAAGAAAATCAGTCCTGGTCTTGGAGTCTTGAACGGATAACTTTATACTCGTGTGTCTGATCCCCTCTCCATGGGGAATGTGAAGGCGCTGGCGCCGAAGAGTTAACAGAAAGAAGCAGAGGTCAGAAAGGGGAAATGAGATGGACTCCAAAAAAGCGAAAGAGCTGTACATGAAAATAAAACAGCATTCAATTAAGCAGCTCCCGGGGTTTCTGATTCCTCTGTGTATTCCCTTGGCTCACCTTGCTGTTCTTGTCTACTCCTTAGGTGCCGGAATGCGGCGGGAACATGCTGGAGGATGCGGTGGAATGTGAAGACGCTGCGAAGGCCGGTGAGTTCAGCGCGGCGCTGCAGCAGGCGGAGCGACACGTATAAAATAACTTCTTTCTTCCAGCTCGAAGGCGTGATGGATCGGGAATTCAGGTAGGGATCAAAGGTATTGCTCTTGTTCTAACCTTTTCTCCTTCTTGCTCCCTTTTTCTAGGAGCTCCAAACTCGAGGCGGGCGTGGCAGAAGACTGGATGCAGACTTGCAGGCACGGTGAGCGTTACGCTGCTGGATGCAGAATAACGCGAAGCGTTTGCTGCTCTTCGGGCGTGGTTTAAATAGCTTCCAAAGTAGTCCCAGGTAAGTATTCCTCCCCAGCCCCGCCCGAATAAAAAAATAGTCCCTAGCTAAAATAGTCCCTTCCAAGCCTCATTTGGCTTGGAGCTCTTGCAGCATGGTCTGCATCAGGTAAGCTTGCAGCATGGTCTGCATCAGGTAAATTCTACTCTTTGAGCCTGGCGCCTATGGTGCCAGGACTGACTCTCCATATGAGCCTGGCACCATAGGCGCCAGGACCGCACCCAAATAGCCCCTAGCAGGGGTTTTTGGGCTTGCTCAAAATAACTTGATGCCTGCTTCCGGGGTTGCTGGACCTGGTCTGGGTCCCCGGGGGTAGGCATCATGACACAAGCCCCCGCACCATCCCATAACCAGCATACAACCCCTTAAGCCAAGTCACGTGAAAACTCAGTGCTTATCCCAGATGCACCCCAGCCAAAATCGTATGAATACTCAGCGCATACCCCGGACGCACCCCAGCCAAATCACGTGGAAACTCATTGCGTACCCGGACGCACCCCAGCCAAATCGCATGAATACTCATTGCGTACCCCGGACACATGTAAACTCCATCAATGGCATGTTCAGCACCTTGACTGACGTGAACTGGCACCACCCCGAACCTCCTGTTAAAAAAAAATCATGCAAACAGAAACAACCACATACACCTGGGTCACATCCTTGAGTGTGGCAGTTGCTCAAACACAATTGCTGTCTGAAAACATTTCCCAACATACAAATCACACAAGTGAAGGGTAAAGTGAGGCCCTGCAGTCCATGTGACAAGGTTATGTAAAAAATTGCCATGTAGAAATAGTGACACAGTGACAGATTAGGAAGCACCCTCAATGTGTGCCCCATGAACAGACACTGCCCAGGCATGTCATGGCCTGATCCTCAAAGAGCTGGCATTACTAGAGCAGAGAACCAAATAAAGACATCACTGTGACTCCCATCTGTGAAGGACATGACATGACATCCTATCAAATGACATGTCATTCATAATGTGCAAATACACAAGTATAACAATCCGCAAAGTGTCCGGTGAGGGGGAAGACAGTGACGACAGAGACACTGAACTTGTTAGGGCAGGTGACATGTAGATGGTGCCAGTGCATTGGAATTTGGGAGGTAGAAAAGGGGGTTGGAGGAGGGTGCATTGCAGTACATGTGAAGGACATCATAACAAAAATAAAAATGAAGAAAATAAATAAACTGTGCTCAGATGGTGTCAAGTCAAAGCCTAAGTGCAGATAGCATGTGTGATGTACAGGTAGGTGGCTGTTCACATACATAAAAACAGTACAAGTCTGGGGGATGCCAGGGAGGCAGTGTGGGTGTGCAAGTGGCGTGCGAGTGGACCTTTGACCAAGTTCAGAGTCTAGACAGTTCATCATGGCAGAGGAGTACCAAAAACATAATCAAAGAGGAATGACTCTAGCACTGAATGGCAATCAGACAGTGTGCTCACCACCAAGACTGCTGCAGTGGTCTGCCAATGTGCACAAACAGATACATTGCTGAAATGACTGCCATTGCAAGATGCCCAACAACACTATAGACAAGGATAACAGCACAAACACATGCTTGTGAAGGGAAAAGCATGACTGCCAACACTGCATCAAGCAAATTCCGAATAAAAAACATGACCATTCCACACTCCCATCAGTCACCCAAACCACCACCCTCTCAGACACAGTAAGGACCAATACACAGTGATGTTGCACATGTGAAAGCCAAGGACATCTGACCGTTCACACACACACTCGCCCATTTACACACATCCATTGGTCAACCCCATGTGCATATGAATAGCAACCATGACACATGCATGCAAGTAAACACACACATGATCAACAATGGTCATTACCATGGACCCCAATGTGAGTAACAAATCTGCAAACTGGTAAAAAAGAAGTGAGAGAAACATTGACTGAGTAAATGAAAATAAAAATATTGTGCAGTTGTATTGTGTCCATACACACAGAAAATAACAATGTAAAATATGTACCATCCAAATGAAAAATGATGTCAAAATGTCCAAAGTAAACTTCATGAAATGCAAATGCAAACCAAAGAATGGTGAAAAAAAGTCCATGTCCATAAAAGGGTCCATAAAATGTTATGCAAATGAAAAAGAAAAGAAAATCTGCATGGTGAGCATTAATCCACAAAAAAATAAAACTATTTACAAATAAACATGGCACAAAGTCCAAAATGCACTCCAAACAAATAACACAAATGAAGCCTAATACTAACTAGAAGAACTATGTACAAAAAATGGAGTAAAGTCCAAAAACTCCAAATCCTAAGAAAAAAAAGGAAACTTATCACTAAAGAAAAATATACAAAGGCAGCAAACTAGTCCTTCTCCTCACCATGCTCCTTCAATCTCTCGGCCAGGGCATCACAGAATACTGCGTCTACCTCCCCTAGGCGGGCCTCTGCTATCACCTCGAGGGCTTGCAGGGACTCCAACATGGTCCTCTCCATCCCCTCCCACTGCCTGCAAGTCTCCTCGAGGACCTCAGCCCACCTCTCTGCCCGAGGCAGTGAAATCTCTGCACTGGCCATGGTGAGTTTTGCCTCCCGTGCCCGCTGCTGCTATGCTCCAATTTGCTGCCACATACGCTTCAACACGGAAGACATCCTTTGGCGAAGGTCCACGTTTGCATCCTGCCCCATGCCCGATACCTTCCTCCCTGAGATGGTATGCCCCGAGTACTGTAGCCTCCTACTCTGAGCCTGCTGCTGCCAAATTGCCCGGTGCCTGCTCCTTAAGGACAGCCTCCGGGATGATGACAACACCCGGGGATGTCGTGCACGTGCCCTGCTACTTGGTGCTTGCTCTCCCTCCAATGCCACAGCTCCTGTCGTCGGCTGGATCAGCGTGGTGACCACCTTGGCTGATCCTATGTCGACTCACGCAGGGATGTGATCTCCACCAGACGGGCCGCCGGGGGTGGGACAGGTAGACAGTGGGCCCTGGTGGTATCTGGGCCAAAAGACACCAGGGAGGATGACTGGCACACAGAGGAGGAAGACGAGGAGAGGGTTGCAGAAGTGGCCAGCCCACGCTCCCGATTCGAGACCAGGAACTGAGCTAGCCAGTTCAGGAGATGCCAGACCTCATTGCGATGATGTGCAAGCCCACCAACGTAAGCCTGCACATCATCACGAATGGCGCCTGTATGCCTCGCGATACCGGCTAGCACCGGTTCCACCCTGTCACGAATGGCGACATCTGCAGGTATTGGTGTTTCTGTTTGTGTGGAAACATCTGCCACCTGCGGACGGGTCATTAATGGGGACTTACCAGGTCATTTCAACCTTGGAGGACCCGGTAAATCCCCATTTAGAAAACCGTAGGGCTCAATGGGAATGGGGAAGGAGCTAATAATGGGCCCGCAAATTGCGGGCCTGTTATTAGCTCCAAGGTCCCTTAACGGGTCCCGCTAAGAACGGCTGGTCAGAGCAGCCGTTCCTGGTGGTACCCGCTAAGGGACCTCAGAATGTGGCGGTAGGGGGTTAACGGCACTGGCATCCTTACCGTTGCCGTTAAAACCCTACCGCCATACTCGGAATGAGGCCCACTGTCTCTGACACGGCACCAGTCTCCTCGCTCCTCGAAGATGGTATTACCTGGGAGCGTGACTGGACCTTGCGTCTGGGCCTGGTGGAGGCATCCCCATTGCCTTGCTCCACAGCACCTTCTCCGCCCTCTTCTTCCAACGTCGCTGTGGATAAGGAGACTTAGAAGACGAACATCAAGGTACTGTCCCTATGTGTGATTTGCACAATGCATAGGCACATGAAGTGTACTGTCAAAGGTCACAGCCATCATCACCCTCCACAACACACACAAGGCACTGTCAGCACATACAAATTGTGCATGCTCCTCACATGCATCATGGGACATACATATCATTCACACACATCAGATGACAGCCCAGAAGCAGTGCATAGCAGTGCACGGAGCTATGCCATCAGAGTCCACTCAATGTCCACCAGGCAGCAAGAGTACTGCACACATTCAAATGCTCCAGTTCCATCCATCCCGGACCGTTGGCAAGTCACTCAGTCACATCTCAGACCCATGCACATGTACACCATGCATGTCCATGATGTTGACGACAGCATCCATGTGTCAAACCTCCAACACGGCCATGTCTCAGACACATGTAAGCAACCCCATGTACATTGTTACATGCTGTATCACATCATATATAGCAACAGTAACACCGTTGGTAGCACACATGCCTCAATGGACAAACATGCAGCACTGTCCCGTACATGCACACAGACATCTGTACAAGAGGCATACCTGCTATATGTTCAAGGTGCACACTCCTACCACACATCAACATGCACATGTACTGATGAGGGCACCAACACATGGAGACTTACCAGTCGACTCCAGACGGAGCAGCAAATCCAAAACCGATCCAGGACCCGCATGTTGGTGGTGTGCAATATGCCCTTTTCTCCGCTTGGTTCACACCAGCCTGGAGGAAGCGCCAGGCCTTGTTGTAGTTCCTGGCCTTGAGGTCCTCCCAGCGCTTGTGGACATGGTGGTAGTCCTGGGGTGCACCCCCTCGGAATTGAGGGCACCCACGATATCGGCCCAGATCTTCTTCCGTCCTTCCTTGCCGACTTGCGTTGGTCGGTGGAAGAGGGCATCATAATGCCCAAGGATTTGCTCCACCAGAATGTCAACTTCTCTTGCAGTGAAGCTGACAGCCCTCTGCCTCACTGCCGTGGGATTACCACTTGCCTTGGATGATGTTGGTTCTGTCATAGTAACCCCCAAGGCAGGTGTGGGTGGGCAAGTTGGTCCTGGGGCTGGGCTGTGGAGAGGAGGTCTGGCACTTTGGCAGTCTTCTGGATCAGCAGAGGTGGTCACAGGTCCGACGACAGGAGCACTGGCAATGGCTGTACAGCAGGCACAAAAATTGCCTGGGCACGGGGGCAGTAGGCATGCAGCAGCAGAGCAGATGGCTTGTAGGAGGCAGCTCAGGGCAGTTGGAGGCAGGTAAATTGACTGGTAGGCCAGAGTGTGGGTCTTCCGTGTTACTCGCGTGGTCAGCTGGAAATAGAGTGACTCTGCACGTGCGGAAACAGCGCTGAACTGATATCCCGCCCCTTTGATGAGTAGCAATTACCCTTGAGATGGATGGGGATGCAGATTTTATTCACACAACAATAATTTAAGCGACTCATGTAGTTTGGCAAAAGGAAATCTGTTTTAATATCAACTATCTAAAACAGGGAGTACTTCGAACATCAGCACTCGCTCGATCCTGTTACTCAATGAATCTTACAAAAAACAGAGGTCATGTTAGGCAAAATCATCACCAGTGACGTGTTGACCTGCATCATTACCAACATCATCCTACGTGGCAAACTACAAACACCTACTGAGGGAAGCAATAGGTTCCAAGCGAATATCTAAGTATAGGTTCCATATCAGTATAGAACAGTGAAGGAAAGTGATAGGGTACTTGACATCAGGTGGGACAACTAAGCCTTCCCCTTAAAATGGCCACTATGAACGTCACTAAATGCACAATGTCCCATTTGTTACACAAACTATAGGACCCTTAATTATGCAGTCCTCTACAATTGGTTGGCTTCTAACCACTGTAAGTACTTTTCTACCTGCGTCTAGAAGCTTGCAGACTGAATATCCAGGTGCGGGTGAGCTAGTCTTAACACAAGCCTCCCACCATTAGGGCTTTGAAGCCTGGCCTTGAGTTAGTACTGTGCTCTGAGAAATTTTAAGGAGTGTGGGCACACGCTGCCCTCATGCTAGATGTGACCACCTCCAACTTCACCCTTCCGTGTGACAGGAGACCATAGAATCGAGCCTTTTTGTGTTTAAAATTCTATTTTCTAATAGTCCTCTGACGTCTTTTGTTTTGCTCAAGCCTTCTGGAAAGAAGTTTCTGTTCTTTCACACAAATTGTATCCAATGTCAGTTCACTGCAGTTTGAGAAGACCTTGGCTTCTTGGCTCATCCAACTCCTTCTGCTGGGATTCATTTTGTAATTCAATTGGCTTCTTAACTGCGACACACTGAAATGAGGCCTTCTTGCTAATGTCCAGCACAGCTTATAATGCGTAGTGGAATCATCCATCCTTTACTCGTCCATATGCACATATATATATATTGGCACTTGCTGCAATCTATTCACTATAAAGATAGCCTCAAGATTACTTTGTCTGCTTGCGTTTCTTTTGCATCTGTACACGTGTAAAATGACTTGATATCTTCATCCATTTCTGTGGCATAAGTTTCTTCACCTTGATCCCAAATGTCACTTATCCTTGAAATTCTCTTGATGCCTTATAGAATATCAGCATTCTCTGGTCTCTGTATCTCTTCTACAGACGTCAGCTTGATTCTGTGTGACGTCACCATTCATCTTTGCCCTTCATTTGCTCTGCTTCTTCAGGAATCTCATTCGAATGGCCATCATATTTTCTTGTATGTACCTACATCATATTTTCTTGTATGTACCTTTTTCTCAATGGGTACCTTGCCTCCCAGATCCTCTTAGGTATTGGTACTTTCACTGGTACTGCACAGAGTCCATACTCTGCTCTTTGTCTGTTAAACGGCTCAGTGTATGTCTCATACTCTGGTTTCCAACAGATAGGTAAAATGGGCGGGCTGTTGCAGTAGGGGTATACTTGGCTCCTCATCTACAGCGCGTCAGCGTGAAATCAGAGGAAAGGGCCTAAGCGCGTAAATTACTTGATACCCTCTGAATGTTGGGCGTGGCGGTCAGGATCGGGATAAAGTAGTGCTTAGGAGAACATCACACGCTTGTGCGAGTTATAGCGGACGGACGTGTGGACTTTGTTTCAAAGCGATCTCTTCACTACTGCGAGAGAGTGAGCTTTTTGTTTCGGTGCAAGATTTGCGCGTGTACTTTTCCCTTTTTTGTAAGGCTGACGGTGAGTCATGTACGCATTTTGCATACTGTGGGTGCCCCTGTGTGTCGTGTACCCCCCTTTCTTAACATCACAGTACCTTATGTGTCCTTTGCGTATGTATTTTTTGTGTTGCTGGGTGCCACAGCTTACTGTGTAACGTTTGTGCTTTTCACGTGGGCTACCGAGGGGTCACGTACATGTATTTTTCATTTTTGGGGTGCCTGTGCCTACTCAGCCCGTTTATTTCCTCCAGGGGTTACACTGAGCCTTGCAGGAGCACACTGATATGTTTAACATCACATATACTGCCCCCTCACTGAAATTGCCCAGGACAATTGATAGCTGTGCCTCTCATTCCATCAGTGCCATGAGTGGGAGGGCAACAAGTGGGAAGGGTGGCCGAGGTGGACAAGGTGGCCAAGGTGTCCGAGATGTGGGAGGTGTCCAAGGCCATGCAGGGAGAGCTATGCCCCCCACCCAACAGGGTCAGGGAGATGCAGCTGATGCTGACGTCCCCCGCACCTGGGGTCCAGGAGCAGCATTGCCATCTGCTGTCCACACCAGGCAGGGTCAGGAAGCTGCAGGGGCAGTTGCAGCAACCACCACCCAGGCTCAGGGAACCCCAGCCAGGCCTGTAGTGGTCCTGACCCAGGGCCACAGAGACCCAGGGACAGATGTCCTTGTCTCTAAGGGAAAGGGATGCGTGGTGAAAGGTCCTGGCACCAGCACCCAGGTACAGATACCTGCAAGGCAACCTACTGTCCCAGCATCAGTGGGTGATGCCATAGCCCAGTCAACTAGTGCCTCAGCCACTACTGTCCCAAGTGGTCCCAGCCACTCAGGGTCTGCACAACTTTGCAAGACGGCAAAGCGTGCAGTAGCGGAACAGGCTCAAACCCAAGGCACGGCACACAAGACCCACACATCGAGGAAGAGGAGCTTCAGTGATGAGGAACTCCAGATCCTCATGGACTACGTGCGAGAACACGAACGTGACATGCTCGTGCGGGCAGGGAGCACACATATGACAGCTCAGCGTATGGCCCAGCAGCGCGTCATGGATCGAATCAACGCCTTGGGCAATGAGAGGCGTACAGCTCCTGAGGTAGTGAATCATTGGAATGACCTCTGACGCCAATCCAAAGATAAGTTGGGTGCTGCCTACGCCTCGACTCTGGTGACTGGAGGTGGGTCACCACGAGAGGATGATGAACTCACTCCACATGAAGAGATCATTAGTGATATGATTGCTGTGGAGCAGATCCTAGGCGTGGGAGACCTGCCCATTTATGAGGGACTGTCCGGTGAGTGGTGATGTGTGTGCGTCCAGGACATGTGTATGTTGCTTAGATGAAGTGTAATGATTGTCTGGCAGTTCTGCCTGCATTCACATGACTGCCATGGGTGAACCATGTCAGGACATGCTTATTGTCCTGCAGACTGCATACAAACTAACTGCTGCACACCGTGACAATCCTCCTCACCACACCTGCTCACTCCTTCCATGTCACTCTCTGTCCAGCCTCTCTTGGCCCTCTTCCTGCTCCAACCTGTGATGGCGGATAGCCTGTGATAATCTTCCACTCCACACTCGCCTTCTCTCCTCCCATCTCTGACCTCTCTGAGAAGTCAAACTGCCAGCTGCACCTCCTCAGCGGTATTCTTCCTTGCCTCTCCTTCCCCCAGCAGCTTACTGTCTCCAGAGGACTGGCCATTCCTATGCTGGGCTACTGCAACGGCCTCTACCAAGATTTCTGTACTTCTACTCTCTTCCCTCTGCAACCCATCCAGAACTGGACTGTGGGAATTGTCCTTTTGTCTTGGGGCCAGGTATTGTATCTCCCTAGGACTGTGATGATGGCACTGGCTCCCAGTGGCTACGACTGTTCATTTCCAAACCCTGTGCATTGTCGGCAAGGCCTTATGGGTCCTGGGGCCACAATTCCTTCAACTCAATCTTCCAAATTTGCTTCCTTCTCATGGTCTTTAATCATACCGTTCCTACTCCTTATGGGTCAGTAGCTTCTCATAGCAATTAGTTGGTGGTCAATGTCTATCTTTGGCTGGGGCCTCCCTCTGGTACAGCCTCCCTTCCTCAATGGAAATGGAGGTCATCCTTCTCCGGGTCTGGAGGTACCTCTGATGCTTCCTCATGTGTTGTGCTTTCTCTCCTCCTCTCCTCTACTGGAGTCCTGGATGACTAAGAGAATGCAATTGTCACCTGTCCACACACTGATCTCTGGCACGGGCCTCTGAGCTACCAGTTGAACCCATGCACTGCCTCCCTGCCATCCCCCCAACTTGGTGGCTGTTTCCTGTACCCCTACAACCCACTACCAGCAATTGACACCTGATGTCTGCACTTACACTTCCACTGCCACTAGCCCGCCGCATTTTCATTACTGATTATGTAGTTGTATTTTATTTGGATGCCGTTCCCATGTACTTACACTGCCCACTCCCACTTCAAACACCACGTCTTCCCTTCACCGTGCCTATTCACTTACGTGATATCAATGTGACCTGGCCTCATGGGATGGGTGTGTCTGGCTTCACTCTATTCTACCACTCTTGCATCGTTGCACCTTGGAACACTTGTGTGTTTTGAGTTTGTGATGTATATGTCATGTCATGTCACATCCATTGTACATGGCTCTGGGACAGTAGTCAGCAAGTGCCATCTCATGCAGTTTGACAGTTCAGGCATGGCTATGCTACGTAACATCTGTGTTTTTGAATCAGTGATGTTGGTGACTGAACTATGCCAGTCAGGTGCTCGTGTGTGAAGCAGGTGCTATGCACCATGCACATCATGTGGTATTGAGCTCTTCCACACACGTCCATGGCTGCTTTCATGCTACCCTTCCCTTCCATTGACATACGTGTGGGAGCTTGTCACATGGCAGGTTAATGTGTTGCATGACAACATTGTGATGCCTATGTGTGTGGGCTATGCAATTTACATTGGTCTTCATGTATTTTTCTGTCCATGTGCAGGTCATGAGGCACTGGGTGCAGAGGAGGAGGTGGAGGAGGAACAGGGTACTGATCCACAAACAAGCACCAGTGGAGGACGTGGTGTGGCAGCCCATGACAAACCACTGGTGCTACAGTCCATCCCGGGCTTTACTCAGCATGAGTCCGCCTCTGATGAAACCTATGACTCTGGTGGTGAACCGGAATTTGATTCCTCAGTGCTGTCACAAGTGAGTGCATCAAGTGTGGGTGATGTTGTATCCCAAATGTCTGAAGGTGAGGATCCCTCAAAGGGCCAGTCAGTGTTGGTATGTCCATGGGCATTTTCTATTTTTGGTTTACTTGTTTCTTGTCTATTGTGCATTCATGTGACAGTGTGTTCCTTTGTATGGCATCCAAGGGCATCCACTGTAGGTCCCAGCTGGACCCATGCAGGCATGTCTCATGTTGGCACACTCCTTGTTTGTGCCTTAGGGTCTAGGCACATATGCCACTCCTGCTTCCCCTTTCCATGGGCTTGCTAGGAGTGCAGCGTGTAAAAGTAACTTACACAGAGGCATTGGGCTTCCATTATATCTGTGGGAATTCTCAAGTCCAACCTGTGTATACACCTCTAGTGGGATTCATGATTGTTTGTCCAGTGCATGGTAAGCATCCCTTCTTCTGTGGACATTGAGATCCTTCCGTTGTTCATGTTCCATCTTCATGTATTAGCTTGCCTATCTCCATTATTGTTAGCCTCTCTGCTGTATGCGCTTCCCTGCCCCCTTTAGTTTGCAGTGCCACACGAAAATACAAGGGTGCCATGTGCAAGTTACGACACATTGAGGCACATGTGCAATTATGATTGGTCACTGTCAGACAGATTCACTCTTGGGTCCTGTGTTTCTGGTATGTTGTATTGGCCAATTGATGTTCCTGTGTACATTATTATTTTGTTGTGTGAGAGTGAGTTATTTCTGAACTTGTTCCGTTGATCATTGAGTGCTTTGTGACAGTAGTGTTATGTGTTGGCCATTTCTTTGTCTCTTTTGATATTGCATGCCATGGCATGGTGTGTCAACCAGGTGACATGAAGTGTGGAAGGGTTTAGGTGACATACCGGCATTTAGATGTCTACTTTGGCATTGTGTTAGTGGCATACTCCATCTTCCATGTGTTCCTTTTGTGCACACCAGATTGAGTTAGTATAAATTCTAAGGGATGCACACAATGTAGCACTTCCAAAGACGCATTCTCAGGGTGGTAAGGTTGGGACAGATGATTGTCCCTTCGTCATCATCGATTGTCACCTGGAATGTTCCAGCGCTGTGTGCACTCCACAGGGGTTGGATTTTAGGTGAAAAATTGTGCCAAAAGCTGGGCACGGGCAGTGGCGTGCATGTGGTTGAAGATGCAGGGGTACCACCATGTTCACCGGTATGCCACGCAGTGTTGCAAAATTGTGCAGGACACATGCTGCCACAATGATCCTGCACACTACTGGTGGTGCATATAGTAGCTCACCACCAAAGTGGTCAAGGGAACGGAAGCGTGACTTTAGCACTCCGAATGTGCACTCCATTTTGGCCCTAGTTGCAATATGGGCTGCGTTGTATTTTACCTGGGGATGGTGTGGTGGGGATTCGTATTGGCGTCATCATGTAGGTGCTCAGAGGGTAAGCACTGTCCCCTGTGGAGGTGACATGGTTTGTCAGTGGTGTGGTTTTGTCTTTGTGAGACATGCATGCATTTGCAGAGCCATTTGTACTCACCAATGAGCCATGTGTTGCCATGCCTCCCAGTTTCCAGGGCACGGTGTAGGGGTGACATTCTAAATATGAAACTATCATGGGTGGACCATGGATAGTTAGCATATACAGAGGTAATGATTCCCTTGGCATCATATACATCCTGCATGTTGATTGAATGCCAGTGCTTGTGATTGTGATAGATGTACTCTGTGGCCGTAGGTAGACGTGGGGCCACATGGGTGCAATCAATGTCACCAAGCACTTTAGGAAAGTGCGCCACCCCATAAAAGTCCTGGGCCACGACCTGCCTTTCTGCAGGTGTTCTGGGCATGTATATGTGCCTGCAGACTGAGGGGCATGCAGTCATGATTTCCAACATCTGGTGTAAGCAGTGTGACTGTGTGGGCTGTGAAATGCCCCCAACTATGGCAGTTGTCCGCTGAAATGACCCAGTGGCCAAAAAATTGAGTATATTAAGCACCTTTTCCAAGGGACTCAGTGCTTGGGAGCTCAGGGTGGGTGATGTGAGGTCATCTTCCCACTCTGTGACCAGGTCTAATATGATATGAGGTGTAAACCTATACCTGCCATAGACCTGGTCATCAGGCATCCCAAAAAGGCTGGTCCTGGGTAAAAAAAAATAGAACCTGGCTATCCTCCTCCTCCTGCAGTGTTCCACGATCACTGCTACGAAAAATTTAACATTCATCGTAGCTTTATATGCGCGTTGGTTTTTAACATGCCTTTTTTATGCATTGTTTTTCGTGTGCGGTGACGCTTATGCCAGATTTCACGCGGTGGACGTATTTCCGGATTTGCGTGTCTTTTTCTTTTTTTGGTAACTCAGGACCTATAAAGAAGTCCCACCCTACTCATGAAGTGGTCTGCCCCCACGTGAACCTTCCAAGGTTACGTTGACCTATTTCTCTGTCCACCTGGAGTTTCGAATAGGATTTCGGTCTCAATTTATTCTCCTGATAAATGTTCTATATTGATTTCTAAAGAACAGAAACATGTTGAGACCCCTCCGCTCTGGATTGTAACCTAGTTAACAAAGATCTTACAAATGTCAATGAGTTGATGAATGTATACTATAAATGAAACGAATTGATAATCTGAAATTGTTTTCTGTTACACAAATCATTAATTGATTTTGACGTTTTCCTATGAAATGTGTTTTTAGACACATTGGGCCTCATTACAACAACGGCGGCCACGGAATGTACGGTGCCAGTAAGTGACCGGCACTGTTCATTCCGGGCCGCCCCATTACGAGGTCTGCAGCCGTTCCTGCTCAGGACACCTGGCCAGACCAGACGTCCTTAGCGGGACCCGCTAGCAGACCAGGATGCTAACAACGGGCCTGTCGATAACGGGCCAGTTGTTAGCATCCTCCCCCTTCCCATTGAGCCCTACTGGGGCTCAAATGGGAATGGGGATGTACCGGGTCCAGGACCCGGGAAAGAGAATTACCGGGCCCTCCAAGGTCAGTATGGTCCGGTAATTGCCTATTTCTGGAACCCGGACCTGGTACATGGTTTGGGGGTAGCCATGACACTAAAAGCAGCATGACTACCTCCAAACTCATAATGAGGCCCATTGTTTGTTTCATTTAGCCGCAGTGCTAACTTATGTTTATCTATTTAATCCTGTTTTAATCATTGTTCATACTTTATTACATTTCTATTGATTTTGCTCCCGGTTACCTTGTACTCTATCTCCCTTATAATATATTGTCTACCCACCCCGGTCTAGATAGAGTCTACATCTCTAACCTGTGTTTAGGGATTCCTCCTAGATCCCTTATACTAAACGCATTATACAGTATACCTTTGGAGAAAAATTGGCTAAAAAGCCAAAGCGTTTGGAATTGTTTTGCAGGGTTACACCAGTCCAAACATCCAATGCATGTAAGTCACCAACAGTGCACAGGAACATTAATGCTTTAATTAATTGACTATTTTGCTATTAAAAATGCCATGCCACAATGAAAACATATCCAATTGGCAGCACAATGTAGACCAATCTAGACACGTAATAACATATTACAGTAAAGCATGCCCGGCCACATTTAGACATACCAAGACTGGTTGCACAAAAATGGAAGTCAAGGCAATAACACTTATCACGGTTGTTTTATCACAGATATACAATGCAACAGTAAGAAACCGCTAGACTCGAAGCACTAAAATGCCAGTCTAGCCAGGTAATTATACATAGCAGGACTGCTTTATCAGAGATGCCCGGTTAAAAAAAGTCAAGCCAAACTAAGAAATGACTAGAGTGGCTGCACCAAAATGCCTCTCTAGCCACTAATAACACATACCATGCCTGCTTAGCCTGGATATTGGCATTTATATAGCGCCTTATGTATCATTGGTATGATCTCAAAGCACTGGTAGGTTGAAAGCCCTTGGGAACCGTAGTTCAAGTCAGTAGAGAAAGAGAGAGTAATAAGGTGCGTGGGTGCACAGGATATGTGTGCAGCCGGTGTGGCAGTTGCATGATAGCTGCTTCTTAGCGGTAGGTGTGGTGGTTGGGAGGTCAGGGATATATGTTCATTCTGGAGGGTTGACACCAGACTGATTTGTGGCTGCATTAGGCCTGAGGATATGCTTAAGCTAGCGGTGTGTGCTCAGCTAGCTGTGTTTAATTAGGGTGTTTAATGAGGAGTATGTGGCGGGTGTTAGTATGAGAACAGCTAAACCAAATGTGTCATAGTATCGCTGTGTTCTAGTTGAGTGGTGGTGTATAGGAGAGAGTAAGCGTGATAGTGTGATATGGTGGTTATCAGTAAGGCGCTTGAGATCGAGCACTCCATCTGTACCATCTATTCTATCCGTTTTATTTACTCTGTCCGTTCATTCCACTTCGTGGTTTACCATTATGATTTATTGGACAATCTCTGCGGCTACACACCCCATCTCCCTCCAAACCCCTGCCACAACCCCCAAAATCAGCACATCGCCCCAGAATTACCTCCAGATCTCTCATTCTGTCCCATTGCTGATGTATGAGGCACCTTGCTGGTAGATAGGTACTAGGACGAGAAAGAATAGGGCTAGGAGTAATGAAGATTACAGGTAACAAATGCAGGCATTAGCTCTATGTCCCCCTACCTCATCCCTGTACTTGTTTATGAGGCAAGGTGCTTCATACACAAGTACTGGGACAAGGAAGAATGGTGCTATGGGTAATGAAGATTAACAATAAGTAATCATGGCATTAATCACAGCACTGGTACAACACCTTTGAACTGACTGGGATTCAGACCTTTCCCCCTCCGCCTGAAATTTTTGGCTATGTTGACTCGACCTGGCTGACCTAAAAAGCTATTGCCAGACAGAACAGGATACAGATGTTAAATGGCACCTGTGGCCCGGCAATTACTAACGTAAAGCATTTCACTCTTAGTTTTTAAGCAGTTGAAATTGTGATGTGGATTTTGTACCTGCATGCCAGGGGAGTGATTGGAAGGGTAGAGAGGGGACAAGAGACTGCTCATTCTCACAGCAGTCCTTAAGTGGGTGCTTTCAGCCTCAAAGGTGGGAGCTAACTGTCTTTAACATTGAAGCTGCACTAGAATAGTCTCATTGGAATGCGTAGAGAAGTTAGATGCCCCAACCCAAAAAAGTTTGCCCATCCCCCACCGCCAGTGAATATAGCCCATCTGCCAATATTTGAAGGGTTAGCCCCCCAAAATGTAGGTTTTGTTGAGTCCCTGAATACAAGCACACACATCATTCACACACACGCACACACACGCACACCCAGACACCCATACATTAAAGTGTGTACGTTTCACCATATCGGCACACCCAGGCAGCCACCCATACATTTAAGTGTGCATCTTTTCACCATACACTCACACACGCACACCCAGCCACTCATACATTTGAGTGTGCACCCATTCACCATACTCACATAGGCATACTCAGGCTGCATCATGCACTCACTCATTAATGCACATAACATTAAATACATATATACACACACTTACATGCATGCACACACATTTAAAGTAAATACATTTTCTTACCTTTAATCCTTCATAAAGAAATTATTTCTGTTGCACTGTAAAATAAATAATGTATTTATGAAGGCAGAGTGACTTCAAAAAGAAACGTTTTCTTTTTTCTGTTTATTAATTTTGAAAAATTCTTGTTTTCATTTATTTTTTTAGTCTAAGGGGCCCCTTCCCAGGACATGTGCGGGGGCCCCACTACACCAGTGATGCCCTTTCCGGTTTACACCCTTCTCTTAACATTGTCTTGTGCCTGAATTAACAGATTTCAAACAATCTTGCAGCGGGTTGAAGGCAACCTGCTGCAATACTTGAGCACCCCCCTAACCACGAAGTCCATTCCCTACTGTGACAGGATCATGGGTCAGACCCTGTGACGGAGGGGCTAAGGACTTCTCTCAACCTGGGGTAGGTGGCCTACTCGTGCAACGTCAGAGCCAGACGTACCCCAAAAGTAATGTGGTATTCATATGGGGTGCACATTCTGATGCTCTTTTTCCACTATTTTCAGTTGCACAAACCGACAAGTGTGTTGGGAGGTGGGGGATTGGTGAAGGGGGTAGACGGGGCTATCACACATGCAAAAAGTGCTCCCTGATTTTCAAATGCAAGACATTGGTAAGAATCGACAAAGCACATGTTTGGAACAGTTTCAGGGGGTTGGGCAATGTTTAAGAGGGTCATTTCTAGTTCGTCTGTGCCTCATTTCGAAAGAGTGATATGACAAAGCTGAGTCATTGCAGCCGTTTCACTGCATTTGACGAACTGGCCATTTGGCCTTGTTTTCTGATGCATATTTGAGGGGGCTGGGGATGTTGTGATATAGATACAATTTATTTGTATGGTGTGTGGGTGTTGATTGGCAATATGCTGCCAAAAACTGGGCAAACAGCCTCTGCCATGAGATGGGTTAGATCCAATATGAGTCATAGCCGTGCGAGCTGCTGAATTTCTATCCCTCAAATTGGGGTAGACTTAATGTTTCATAGTATTTTACCATTTTGTGAGCACCAGCCGGACCCGCATGGGTGTGGGCAGTCTATGATACATCAGTGTCAGCTATGCATACCAATTTATTCTAGTGATCAGACTAGTGCATTTTGCACTGCCACAGGGCCACCAAGAAATTCACAGGTCGCCATTACGATCAATGGGACTGGTATATTTCTCTGAATAATGCAAGTGAAAGATATTTTTCCCTTTTGATGCTTTTTTCACGTGAGTGAATGGTGTGCTTGTGAATGTGCACGCACATCACTTGTTTTTGCGAAGAAAATCTGTGGTATTCACAAAGGTGAGCAAGTCATAGATGTGCAAGGCAATTGTGGAAATAGTGCAGGCACGTGAGCATACGGAGGGCCGTCTCATAGTATGCAGATTTGAATGCACCCGTGGGAACAATTGCACGGGCAGTCAAGTGGCCGCATGAAAAGATACATGTCCATGGGAGTAAATATGTTACCAATATTTTGTGTGCTTGTCCATTGAGCCAATGATGAAGCTTTTGTAGAACAATCTGTTTTCCCACATGGAAGTGATGTCATGCCTAGTGGTCAAGCATCAGAGCTCCTCCGTTCAGCACCTTCACACTCTCATGTGCAGTTAGTGGGTGGACTGCAACGCCCAACACTGGATTAGAATTGAGAGAGGGCACCAGAACCTCCGTGGGCAGGTGCTTGTTGCGGGGGAGGTGTATGTACTAAGATATGACCCACCACCAGTGGCTAGTTTTCCCTGGAAGGATAAGGGACGTGGTAAAAGGAGTGTAGTGTCTCTAAGATTGGTTGCAGTCCTCAGGAAAGGAGTGTGCTACTGACAGTGCAGCCTACACTACGGTTCCGAGCCCTAACCTTTTTGAAGTACCACCTGCTCTTGCACAGATCCACACCCGATGTCAGTGAAGGCCCTCAGATGGCACCTCCCTGTAGGGAGAGAGAGTTTTTGGGATTGTGGCCTAGGTACTCTCCCATCCATTTTGCTTTGCCCTTGACCTTGCACTTAGGGAGGGTCTTATCTCTTTTCTGTAGTAGAATGCACCTGTGACCTAAATACGACCATCTCTCCATCTTGAGGCAATTGCTTCCTCCCTGCACGTACCCAAGAAGTTGCATTTGGTCTTTACGTGAGGGGTTCATTGCAGGCCGGGAGAGCAGTGCAGCTACTGAAACCCACAGCTGGGCAAGCGTGAGCTAGAGAACTACTTGATGCTGAGATCCATAGGGATAGGGGACCGTATACATTGCTTTCTTGATGTGATCGCCTACCCTTTCCCAAACCTACCCATCACCCAACGTAGCCTCCCCACCTCGCCGTCCCCAGCACTTCTCCCCCACCTCTTCCACCATCTACTCACTTCCCCTATCCCATTCCCCACATCTCAGATCCCCCACTCCCTCACCCGCTTGCAATTCCAAATTCAACCTTTGCATGTTGCCTGTGCCATTAAGGCGTAATCCTCTGCAAGGGTGTGATCTAGCACCTTGAAGCATCTGTGTGCCAGAAGAAACTACCAAGAAAATATCTCAGACCCAATAACCAGACAGACGCAAAGGAGATGGTAAAATACTGCTTTAATATCAAGAAGTAAAGCAGGGCGAATAAACACTCATCAAATCGACTCGTGCAGGATCACAATATCTTTTCGATTTGTAGTTATATATAATGCTAGATGTGTCATCTATGACGTCATCCTACGTGGCAAACTGCAAAAAACCTATCAAGGGGCGGGATTGGATTAAAGTATAATATTTACTTAAAGAAAAATGTGCATGTTAGTCTCTCATTGGTGGTCTCTTTTCTGTAAAACACACCCTGAGCTACTTCTAAACACATGGTGCAAGGCCCTCATCATAGCAGTAAATGTGGCAGCGGATTAATACTTTGCAACATTGTATATAAAAGTGCATAGCAGGCTATTCTAATTGGTTGGCAACCCAAATCCAACCTTGGACATTCGGCTTGCTAGCAGCACGTACATAAAAACAAAACCCAGGTGCTTGGAGATACATCAACTCTCTCCTTGTTCCCCAATTAGTCTACCCTCTCTCATCGGTGGGCCTCATGCCAGTGTCTTTTGTTTGAAGGTTGACCATGCCAGTCTGCACTGTCTCTGGACATTTGACGGAGTGTAGGCACATCACTATCTTAGTTTCGGGCTTAATGAATAGCTCTTGTTTGCAAACTCTTCGTTATGTGTTACAAGACCATGAAATTGTCTATATCGACACTGCTTTTAACTCCATTTGATTCAATTATTCTATGTGCGGGTTCTCCTCTTGGCCTTTAGAAACTTGCTCACTCTATCCCATATTAATTTCATGCCCTTTTCATTATCCAATATTTGGCATCAGTAAATGTTCTTGTTCCTCCTAATATTTGGGAAATATGTCCTTGCGCATGGTCTGCTCATAGACTCCCTTCGTACGTTTCCTTCATCTCTCAAAATAGCATCCTTGGTTTTGAGCCACTGTACTCCTTTATTCTGCAAGGGTAAAACAGCTTCTTCATTGTTTTTCCATATTAAAATTGTGTTTTGAGGTGACTGGGTTTAATGACATAAGCCTTCATCCATCCTGTTCTGATGCTAGTCCTAAACGTTGAATATATACCTCCCATAAGCAAGTGTCTATGTATTATTTCTACCTTGCGTTTCAGTGTAATTACAATTATTGACCAGAGGGTAACTTCATTCTTTGTGTTCATACGTATTACATCATAGCGCACATATATTTCTTAGTACTCTAGTTACATTGTTTTTCTTAAGTATTTTCCTATCATTTCAACATAGATTCATATATCTTCTTTCGGACATTCTTTTGCTGTCATTAGACTTTGTTTAACGTACATCCATGTCACGCACCATTTTATTCATGGCTGCATTCAGGCAACTTGGCAAGGGACATCCTTCTTGGTAGCTTTCCTCCACTCTACTTACCCTCAAAACATACCAGGCCAGAATGTTAATAACAACCAGCATAACAACCAGACAGGATTGGGAATATTAGACGTTGCCTCATTTTAGCTGTATCTTGTGAATATTAGCTTGCGCAACATCTAGACAGGTTTGTAATGTTAACTTGCGCCACATCTAGACAGGATTGTGAATGTTAGCCAGTGCCTCATCTTAGTTATATCTTGTGAATATTAGCTTGCGTTGCATCTAGACAGGTTTGTGAATATTAACTTGCGCCACATCTAGACAGGATTGTGAATGTTAGCCAGTGTCTCATCTTAGTTATATCTTGTGAATATTAGCTTGCGTCGCATATAGACAGGTTTGTGAATATTAACTTGTGCCACATCTAGAAAGGATTGTGAATGTTAGCCTTCACCTCATTTTAGTTATATCTCGTGAATGTTAGCTTGCGTCACATCTAGACTGGATTGTGAATGTTATCCAGTGCTTTATTTTAGTTATATCTTGTGAATATTAGCTTGTGTTGCATCTAGACGGGTTTGTGAATATTAACTTGCACCACATCTAGACAGGATTGTGAATATTAGCCTTTGCCTCATTTTAGCTATATCTCGTGAATGTTAACTTGAGTCACATCTAGTTGGGTTTGTGAATATTAACTTGCGCCACATCTAGACAGGATTGTGAATGTTGGCCTTCATCTCATTTTAACTATATCTCGTGAATGTTAGCTTGCTTCACATCTAGGCAGCATTGTGATTTTTAGCCATCGCCTCATTCTACCTATATCTTGTGAATATTAGCTTGCGTCACACCTAGACAGGATTGTGAATGTTAGCCAGTGCCTCATCTTAGTTAAATCTTGTGAATATTAACTTGCATCGCATCTATACAGGTTTGTTATATTAACTTGTGCCACATCTAGACAGGATTGTGAATGTTAGCCAGTGCCTCATCTTAGTTATATCTTGTGAATATTAGCTTGCGTCCCATCTAGTCAGGTTTGTGAATATTAACTTGCACCACATCTAGACAGGATTGTGAATGTTAGCCTTCACCTCATTTTAGCTATATCTCGTGAATGTTAGCTTGCGTCACATCTAGACAGGATTGTGTATATTGGCTTGTGTTGCATCTAGACAGGAATATGAATGTTAGCCAGTGCCACATTTAGTTCTAACTATGAAAATTTGCTTGCGTCACATCGAGACAGGATTGTGAATATTGGATTGCGTCACATCTAGAGAGGATTATTAATGTTAGCCATTGCCTCAATTAGTTCTAACTATGAATATTAACGTGTGTCACATCTAGACAGATTTATGATTGTTAGCCATCGCCTCATTCTACCTATATCTTGTGAATATTAGCTTGAGTCACATCTAGACAGGATTGTGTATATTGCCCTGTGTTACATCTACACAGGATTATGAATGTTAACCAGTGCCACATTTAGTTCTAACTATGAACATTGGCTTGCGTCACATCGAGACAGGATTGTGAATATTGGATTGCGTCACATCTAGAGAGGATTATTAATGTTAGCCATTGCCTCAATTAGTTCTAACTATGAATATTAACTTGTGTCACATTTAGACAGGATTATGATTGTTAGCCATCGCCTCATTCTAGCTATATCTTGTGAATATTAGCTTGCGTCAACACCTAGACAGGATTGTGAATGTCAGCCAGTGCCACATGTAGTTCTGATTGTGAATATTAACTTGTGTCACATCTAGACAGGATTGTGAATGTCAGCCAGTGCCACATGTAGTTCTGATTGTGAATATTAACTTGCGTCACATTTAGCCAGGATTGTGAATGTTAGCCATTGCCTCATTTTAGCTATATCTTGTGAATATTAACTTGCGTCACATCTAGACAGGATTGTGAATGTCAGCCAGTGCCACATGTAGTTCTGATTGTGAATATTAGCTTGCGTCACATCTAGACAGGATTGTGAATGTCAGCCATCACCTCACTTTAGCTATATCTTGCGAATATTAGCTTGCGTCACATCTAAACAGGATTGTGAATTTTAGCCATCGCCTCATTCTAGCTATATCTTGTGAATATTAGCTTTTGTCACACCTAGACAGGGTTGTGAATGTCAGCCAGTGCCACATGTAGTTCTAATTGTGAATATTAACTTGCGTCACATCTAGACAGGATTGTGAATGTTAGCCTTCACCTCATTTTAGCTATATCTTGTGAATATTAACTTGTCTCACATCTAGACAGGATTGTGAATTTGAGCCATCGCCTCATTTTAGCTATATCTTGTGAATGTTGGCTTGCATCACACCTAGACAGGATTTGAATGTTAGCCTGTCCCACTTTCTAGCTACATCTTGTGAATACTATCTCTCTTCACATCTAGACAGGATTTGAATGTCAGCCAGTGCCCCTTTTTAAATATAACTGAGAATATCATCCAGCACAGCTATGGTACGTATATCCTGAAGACTACTGTAGGTATACCTCACACAACAGCTGTGGACACAGGCTACCTGCACGGCCAAGCATCCATGCACCGTAGAATGTAGCTATGGCTAAGCTTTCCGGTCTAGCAGCACACACAGCCATCCACTCTGAAACACCTGATGTACCTCAACACCTCTGCCACTAGCATACGCTGACTACCCACAAATGAAATTTATATAGCCGGTCACACATCAAGTCTCAAAACAGTAGCATTCTATCCCAAACCCCCAACATCGCCCACCCACGTGCCTGGCCTCCCCTTGGACAGTTTAGTGGAGTCTAGCCAGCCACCCAAGTCCTAGACCGGCAAAATGCACACACGCATTTCCTAATGTAATCCCGGTTGTATACCTATTGACCCTTTCACAATTGACCTCGGGAGAATTGACCTCGGGAGAATTGACATAATTTGTGCAAAAGGTCAATTGTAAAAGGTCAATTTGGGAAATACCGTACTCCCTTTAAAATTTTCCAGCACATTGATTACGGTCACCGAGGGCATTCCACCCCAAAAAGCTCATTGGGGCCACACAAGTGGGGAAAGAGTGCTATATAAATAACCAAATACAATATGATACAATACAATATGTTTGCTATGCCGGTCTTGGAAATATTTTCAGTACATTCAATTCACAAAGTTATTTTTGTCACATGATCTTGTGAGCTCTAACAAGCTTTCTAGGGCCAGCATATTTGTTTCAATTTAAATTGTCGATGGCCATTGACTACGTCAGTAACACTTCCGGTCACAACTGATGCACATATTTTATCTCACTAGGGCTCAGTGACTGAACCTCAGGCATACATCCAAGTTATGTTATGTTGTGTGGTAGTTGTATCGCACCTACTGCCATTTGAATGGCCTCGAAGCACAGTGAGGATGAACGTCCTTTGGACGACCATGGTCAGAGGATTGAGAAGTGATGACATTACGAAGATAGGAGTGGCTAGGTCCCTAACAGCAGCCCGTAATATCAGGTGAGGGGACGGGTGCTTTGAAAATTAATGAAAGAGTCAGAAGAGTAATAAGCATCATAAGAGTCCAGCTATGTGAACAGCTGGACCGAATTTCTGCATGGGACTCAGCTCTATACTATTGGGGGTGCCAAGTTATGTTATACCAGAGCATAAAACTGGAAGGCAAGAGAAGGGAGAATTTACTCAGTGCCCTCGTCAAATAACCAGGTCTTGAGCAGCTTTTTAAAGGAGTTAATGAATCCACAGTTCGTCACCGCCTCTGTCTATAAGGAACTGTGGATCCATTAACTCCTTTAAAAAGCTGCTCAAGACCTGGTTATTTGGCGAGGGCACTGAGTAAATTCTCCCTCCTCTTGCCTTCCAGTTTTATGCTCTGGTCCTCCGATTCTCCTGTTCCTTGCCCTTCATGTTTTTTGTTTGTTTCTGTCCTTGTGAGCGCTCTGAGGCCCTCGGGCGATTTAGCGCTATACAAAAACCAAGATAGATAGATAGATAGATAGATAGATAGATAGATAGATAGATAGATAGAAAGATAGATAGATAGATATTGCACGCATCACAAGTGGTTTGTGAGAAAAGGAACAAAGAAAATGGATGATGTTGGGTTGGACCACACATGATGGTTACATGCTCAGAAGAATGATAAAAGCACTCTGAACTATGGAAAAACTCTCTTCAGGCAAATCATAAAACCAGGAAGAAGCAGCACCAGATAAGCAAAAAGTGTAGGGATAAAAAAGAGACTGGATTAAGAGCCAATCACAAGGATCCTAGCCGAGTAGACAGAGATAAAGCACATCCCGAATGCACCAGACTGCAGACTGGACATAGAAGACAACACACTGCCACAGTGATTCAGAGCGGCCAGTGCCAGAGAATTACATGACTCCTTTTAGACAGGCTGGCATAAACAATTAAAGCACTGCAACATATTGTTTAATGATAACTTCTCACTCTATAAACCCATTTTATATGTGAGTGTTTCTTCAAGAACTGCATATGTTGGATCTGCCATTAGGAAGATTTGAAATGATAAGTTTGTGCTTGCTTTTATTAAATATATGTGAAAGAGTGTCTGTAGGTATCTTCGTGCCCATAAACTAGTAAGAAATAAGCAAATCTTGCCATATGTTTGTTTGGTATAGCGCAAAACCAAACCCAAAGGGTAGCTGGGCACAGACAATACTAGGATACTTGAGAACTTGGTTACAGGAAAATACAGTTATACAGTTCAAATTAGAAGCAAAGGTGCATGTACAAGCAAAGCTTAGACTTTTTAAGACTAGCTCCGGCCGGCCAGTACAGACGTTAAACCCATAGGCGCAAAGACATTTCTTGTAGTTACGCTGTGCAGTCCCACAGACCCCGATATCAGGTCGGACTCATTTCACCAATGAGATTGTGCGGGCGATTGAGGGGTTCAGTCCGTATAGACAGAAACGGCGACGTGTCTCTACATCAATAAATGTGCATCTTTGTGCATTGGCTTCAGAAGAGTTGCATCTGTGCATTTACATTGGTGTTGCACATTGTTTTCAGGAAGCGATTAAAAGAGATATAAAAACTTAACAACAGAGCTGCGCAATGCCAACCTCTGACGCTGCACTACTCTTAGCCCTCCACTTCCAACAGCAATGTCACCACAACGCCTGGCAACACCCCTGGAACTTGACATGGGCTTGACCGATGTGTCCTGGACATCACAAGGTGAAGACGTATGGATGGATCTTAAGATCGGAGTCTACAGAGAAGGCATTTTTGGTTTAATTGGGGATCTGTCATCAACTGTTCAGCAGACAAATCCATGCGAGGAAGGAAGGCACTGAATGAGACCAGGGATCAGACACATTGAATCCCAGCAGGAGGGTGGCTTTCTGTAACCATTGGATGCGTCCTTCCCTTGACTGCGCCTCAATCTAAGGCTGGATGGAAGTAAGGATGACAATGCAAAGGATAAAACCTGTAACATCAGAAACCTGGCTGACACCCCCATCCGATCCCCCTCTCCATCACTGTCCCCACAGGCTATCCTTTACTCCCCTGTGACAGGACGCACAGAAAAGGCAGTGGAGTAGCCCTTATATACGAGAACTCCGCTCCACTACACTCCATCAACCCCTCAGGGCTGCCTAACTGCGAATTGATTTCTGCCAAACTAAATTGTTCACCTAATGCAAATATCCACTAATATGTGACACTTCAGAAAAACCTGAACAAACTACAAACAATTCAGAACAATTCCCTCCGAGCTGCATTGAACATAGGTAAGCACAATCATATCTCGGAGGGTAGGAGGTCCGGCCACTGGCTCCCAAAGACAGAATCATCTTCAGGATCCTGTCCATCATCTAGCGCTGCCTCTCAAACAATGTCCCTTCATATCTCACACACAAACTCAAGAGACACACCCCACTGAGAGCCCAAAGACCTGCATACAGACACTGTCTCATCACACCGAGATTGAACCGCGGATGGGTGGGCGGATCTAGCTTCCCAGTCCGCGCTTCCACCCTCTGGGACAACCCTCTCCATCCCCCCATCTGCCGAACTAACCTTCCTACAATCTGTTCAGGAAGAAAATGAACACCCATCTCTGCAACAAATCTTGAATGCCTCTATACCGTGTCCTACACTGCATCTGTCTTTTAGCCACTGTAATCAGCACCTAGATGCGCATGGGCTATGCGCGCTTGTATCAATGTTAAAATAAAATAAATAAAGAAAATAACTGGGTAATGGAGCATTGAAATAAAAGGGATTGTCATACAGTGCTCTCCTTCTGCTTAAATAGATACAAATTCACAGATGCAAAGGCATAAAGATGTTGAGACACAAAACCTCAAAAGTGTGTATGGGTGAGGTGGAATTACAGGCCTAGCCTGATGTGGAATTCAAAACACAGTAAGAAGCAAATATGCTTTGGGGATATATTATATTTACCCTGAATACAAAAAAAAACATTGATAATGATTTGTATAAACCCAATATTCTGTTACATATTTCCTAAGACTCAGATCTGATCTATCACAGTTATGAATATTTGAGTGGTTTTGTACACAAGTAGTGGTATTGTTTATGCCATGGGTAGACTAGAGACTGTGTTTAAAATAAGAAAGGAAACAGGTGGCATCACAACTACTTTAACCAAGGAGAAGAAATTGGTTGCTTGATCATAAGGTGGCCTCCATAAAAAAGTTATTGGCATTGGTTATTGCTTGTTTTTGATGGCGGAGATACTGGTCTGAGTGAACCTGCTTTATGTTTAGGACAGGACAGGTCATTATTTCAAAGAGACTTGCCAGCCGCTGGATGATTGCTTATTTATTTATTTACTTTTTTCTTCCATTTGATACTTTAAATTATAGCTTGCCAACACGGGATAACACTAAGGATGGTTAAAAAAAGGGAATCTAAACAAACAAACAATGTTACAAAAATCAGGCACTCCAAGGAAATGTAGCAGAAGATAAACAAGGAAAATCCATGAGGTCCATCCAGATGCTTCCGCAAGGAGGCCTGAGTGGGTTAAAGTTGCAGTGCCACAAAGCATGAAGCATTGCCAATGTTAGTCTGAGAGTCGTTCAATAAGAGCAAAATGACAGAGTGGGCTTTATTACGGGTTCGGTGCTAGCAGTGAAACAGATGGAATTTGGAAATGCTGCCTGATTTACTGATCTTCCCAAATATGTTATTGCTGAAACCGAGAAATAACGACTGCTTTTGAACGGTGGTAATACCACAAAACCCCTAATGAGGCCCAAGCGAGAAGATTGGAGTGGATAAAGGGAAAAGGTATAGATCGGATTGCATACTTTGATAACTAAGCCAGATAAGATATTTTCATGGATGGGGAACTTGACATGGGCTTGACCGATGTGTCCTGGGCATCACAAAATGAAGAATTATGGATGGATCTTAAGATCGGAGTCTACAGAGAAGGCATTTTTGGTTTAATTGGGGATCTGTCATCAACTGTTCAGCAGACAAATCCATGCGAGGAAGGAAGGCACTGAATGAGACCAGGGATCAGACACATTGAATCCCAGCAGGAGGGTGGCTTTCTGTAACCATTGGATGCGTCCTTCCCTTGACTGCGCCTCAATCTAAGGCTGGATGGAAGTAAGGATGACAATGCAGAGGATAAAACCAGAGATTCCAATATGGCGTTAGTAACCCGTTGCACCGGCTACACCGGGGGTAACAGCTCAACTGCCTGAGTTGAAGGGCCGAGCGAAGCCATTTAGCACCCCTGGTTACCAAAGCGGTAACCTGGGGCGCTGATAGCGAGGTCTATTCTATGAATGAACGAGATTTTTTGCAGCGTTCCGATCATTTGTAGAAATGACAGTTCCAAGATGGCCACCATGGAAGTGGAAGCTGGGGCGCCTTATGATGGAGCCCCACTTCCATTTCCATTGTGGCCGACAAAGGGAGACGGAGAGAAGCAGTAGTGGCGTCAGGCCACACCTAAGCCACAATCAGGTAAATCGGCCTCAGGAGGGGGGTGTTGGGAATCTTTAAAAATAAGGGAAAGGAGGTTGGGGAGAAGATGGCAGTCCAGGGTGGGGGAGGCAGCCTGTGGGTTCAGTGGAACGTGATCTGATATCAGAGATTTCAGTCTGAGATCTGCGGATCTGCAGCTCTGCGGATCTGCGGCTGTTCCCGTTGCCATGGGTACTAATATGTCATGAGTTGCAGTAAGAAATATTATGTGCACTGCACTGACTCCAAATCCTCCAAGTCCAGTTGACGCATGCAGTGCGCTTTCGATTGACATTATGAAACTCAACTGCTAGGAAATGTAGTGTCTATTCATTCATCACCTCTGCCTACATTCTACTACTGTCTCCAAAAGCTCACCTACTCCATTGCTTAGTTGGATGTGATCCAGATGAATGCATTACTATGTGAACAAAGCCACAATATTGACTCTGAATTGTATAATGGTGACGATTGTAAATATAAAGTTGTATTCCATAACTCCTTTTTGTGAATAATTAGGCGTATGGGACAAAGGAGTCATAAAATACAGACACTTAATGGGAGGTCACTTCCTTCAGTCCAATCAGCTCGGCGGGAGTGTAAGAGGATTCAATTCAACACTACAGCTAAGTCAATGCCTAGTCTGGGATACTGAATGGAAACACTTATTACTATATCTTTATGTCCAGTTCATGCGTTCTGGATGACTACCCCTATATAACACCCCTCTCTTGGAATCCCCCTGACCCCACTAAGCCAAGAAGTAGTTCTGTTTTGCAAGTTTAAAGGTTTATTTGATAATTTAAACAATATATATATATATATCACACTTTATAATAAATTAATAATTGAATATCACACTTAATCTGAGCAGTAATCAATAATGGATAGTCTGGCACTAGCACACTTGTGAATAGGAACAGAAGAATAAGGTGGTAGAGAATGCTTTATATAAGTTCAGATGGATGTAATGTTGAATGAAAATGCAATACAGAAAATACTCAATATGATTTCAACAAAACAATGTAATCACTTTTCTCTGGCAATCCACTCCCCCTTTTATGCAATGCAAGGAAATGGAAGGAAAGCACACAGTTCTCAGAAATGCAATCAAATGTAATTCAGTTCACCCCAGCAAGCTTAGACTACAGAAGTTTGAAACACAGGCCCAAAATGCTTTTATATGTGATTGCACTATATTGGAAAATGTGCTAAAATGCTTTTATATGTGCTGGCAATGAAGTGAAAAATATGCTAAAATGCTTTTATATCCCTCTAGAGGTTCAGGGTGAGTGGTATCAAGTTAATATTAGTCCAGGCTCACTCTAGCAATGATTCAGGGATGGTTCTTAAGGAAAGCAATGAAACTGTTGTTTTCACACGTGGAGAAATTTGCAAATCGCGTCCGTTTTTCACGATTGCGGCAAAAATATAGAGAATCGGAATGCGGTTCTAGGTTCGTTGAAAAGCCAAGATTCCCAGCTTTCAGAGGAAAGTTACTGCAAGTCTCTAAGACAAACGGTCACGGAGATATGAGCGATATGGTAAAGGTCGTTTTTAAGATTTGAAATTTTAAAGTTCAAAGTGACAAGTGACAGCTAGCAGCTAGAAAATGACAGGTGACAGCTTTTAGGCAGTTCTACTTAGATTAAAATAGATTGAATTATATTATTTTAACTAAGAGATTGGTTCTGCACAGTTCTGCTAGGTACTCACAATATATTTTTGAATTAGAATGGGCCTCGCCACGGATCTGGTCAGGTTTTGGACTGGACTCCGTTCTGGTCTGGGTCTCTTCACAGTGATCTGGGTCAGCTCTCTGGTTCTGCTAACAGCGGTCTGGGTCAGCTCTGCTCTGCTGGTCTAGCCTCTCTGGATTCTGGAGATTGATGGATTTGAAGTCTGGATCTCTGGATGTGGTATGGTCCGGCAGCATGCTCCGCAGCAAATGGAATTGAATGTCCCTATCTGTCCTGACTGTCTGCTTTTATGTGTTTTGAAAATGGGTGGAAAGGCTAGCTTCCTAGGCCCTACCCCTCTCCACTTGTCATTGGCCACTTCATCCTCTTCCCCTTGAATGGGGGAATGAAATGAAGTGTCATCATGATGAGGTCTGTTTATGGTACAGAGAACCCACCCCTGTCAAATTACACACAATCTATATTTTGACCCAAAAGACATATTTGCACAGGTACACATTTGTTTAAAATTACATGCACCCATCACATATCACAGGAGGTATACCCTGTCCGAATCTGCTCTTCCTGGGAGCTTGCATTGAGAAATGGCAACATATTTCACTTTTTGGTCAAGTTACCAATATCAGATTCTTACTCAAATTTACCCAAATGTGTGCAAGGCATGCAGGCATTGATTGATGAAGTATCAGACTTTTCACATGCAGACATTTTAAGTAATACCCTCTTAACTGCTAGTTTGCCCCCAGATCATGCCACCGGTTCTAAAAACCTCTTAAAATGTGGGCAGAAAAATCACAAGAATTATGGTATCATTTAAATAATTATGACAAGTCCGTACTATGAGTTATTCATCTTTTTCTAAAACCATATTCTGGCTACAGAGGGGTGTGGTTTCAGGTCACATGGTACAGAAACCAGTTTTTCCACTTTCGTCAAGCTCAGCCTCTGTCTCCAGTTTCTCCCCCTCCCAGGAGGAAGCCACATTTACGACTCCCATAATAAAACATTTGCCTGAGTCAGGACAGGGCTTTGTTCAATTTCCTGCAGAGCCCAGGTAATTCAATCAGAGAAGTGTCATATCCCTTTTGGTGGGAACAGCAAAAGGCAGCTAGCCTGGGAACACAGCTGTAGTGCAAGTCTCATCTCCTGTCGGGGGTAGCTGGTGGGCAGAATTCAGTTCCTTAAGCCAGGCCCCAGCTAATGTCACTTTTAGTTACCCAGTTTTCTGCATTCAAATAAAACTAACCATGTTTACATATGCAGCTAGAATTCTGATTCTAAGTTTAAAACTATGACATTTAAACAATTGCAACCTATGTGACACTCAAAAGTAGGTCACTCATTTCTTTTAAACATTTAAGTTTTTAGTGTCTTTCAGTCCAAATTTACTTAAACTGCTGAAATCCACAGCTCAGCCAGTCTTGTTATAAACCTTCAAGTCACTTCAGAATATAACTTTATATTGGATCCACCTCTCAGTAAGTCTTTCTTTGGCCTGCTTTGGGATCATTTATTCAGTTTTACACAAAAAGAGAAAAAAAGTCTGGTGTTGTTTTAAACCGCCGGCTTTCTGATAGTGGTGAGTACTGGTAATGCACCCATTTTTGGGAATTAAGAAAATGAATTCCCCACAATTCTAGGTTGCTTTTGGCAATCAGCATTGCCATTCCCAATGGTTTCAGGCTACTGTGTGGGTAGTCCAATGGTGGTTTTAGGCAGTGCCCTTCTGTGCCCATAACATCGGCAAAAATGGGTGGCAGCCTATTCTTCATGCCTTTCCCTGGGCATTTTCTGGGAAGCTCTGGCCATCATGATGTTTTCCATGTCAGTACTGCACAGTTTTGAGGTAGGGCTTGGATGCGTGGATAAAAACATCCCACCAGCGGTGGCGACAGGAATAGCCCGACCTATCCTAAATCAAGAGGTATGTCCAGATTATTTCCACCCACATGTTCAATTCTCTGATGTTATTCTGCCTATGTAAGAGCTAGGTGGGGAGGCATAGGGAGATTCGACATTCAAAATTCACCCTGCAAGACTCCAAGACTCCAGAACCAAGTGCAGAGGTAGCTGATCCAGCTCCTTGCAGAACCACCTCTCCAGATTCATTCCAATAATTCAGGGAGAAAGGAGAAAGGTCTGCTGTTCCCTTGGGGAGAATCCACCAACTAGACTCATTTGCACAGTTGATGCACTCTGCTGTCTACAGTGACCACACCCCTGTTGCCCAGCTGCTCCCTAAAGGAGAGCCCAGCCGCTGCCCAGTGACCAGATCCTTGTCTCGCTGTCCAGAGACCCAGTTAGCTGCCCAAATTACCCAACTCAAGTGCATTTTGTAAGTATCACCCTCCCCAGTACAAAAAAGCTGCATGCACTGCTCTGTTACTTTTCATTCTGTCCAAATCCTATAAAAATGCCATAAGAACCCTAGTAATTTCCTAAATTGTCTGCATCATCTGTTTATCCGGTCCATAGAAGAATCTGTGTAGTATATATCTGTTAGTGGAATTCTTTTCAAATAATTTCAGTTCTTTTTGTAAGTCCTTAGTACCATTTTTGAAATAAATTAATTAATTCCCCTATAAGGTGGCACGCAGTGCAAATTGGTTAAAATTGCAAATTAACCTCCTTGCTTGCCGTGTCTTTCTTTAATAATCTAGCCACTAAAATACAGTCTCAGTAGAACAAATCATTTTGTTAACAAAACCGATTTTGGCCCGTGTGATTGTTTTCATTATAAAATCCAATTTTCATTTCGCATAAAGAAACCCATACTGTTACCCCATAAGAGTCCTCCCTTCACTTCAGAATCATGTCTGTTATGTGATTTTGTTTCCCATCCCAAAACCGATTTCCGATTTTGATTGCTAAATTCATTTCCTTAGCTGTTTGCTGGTTTAAAATCCCTGAAAAATAAGAAATTGCAACTTTCCCATGTGTGCTTTTTGCTGCATTTCTTTTCTTTCCAAAGTCGATTGTCTCACCTGTATTCATGCTGTTTTAGTACATTGCCCTGTAGCTTATAAGCTTCCTTGCCTCTTTAGTAGAACCACACAAATTCATGTCCTATCATTCTACTGCACATGTAAACTCATCTCTAATTATCCAGTAACTCTGAGTGCCATTTTGCTCCTTTTTCAAGGTTCTCATTTCATTTTTGCCTCCCATTCTAGGGTGGTCGGTTCACTCTTATTTGTGACTCCTTGCCACACCTTTCCACCCACACAGAACTTAGTCAGCAGGGCATTGGGGGAGTGTTGCAGGGGGAGTTTCTAACGTAAGTGCTATCTGTGAGTGTGACCAACACGTGACCTTGCTTCTATTCATATTTACATTGATGTATCTGATGTCAGAAAGTTAAAGTAAGTGTGTTATAACATTTTGCTATGTATTATCACCACATTGGTGATTGCTGCCCTAAATTTGATTTGTTTGATTTTGCATTTGAAATTAAAAATAAATAAATAAATATTTCATTATTACACACCGGCCTGGTTCATGGTCGATTGCGACACATGGTGTTTGTCAAGGGGGGTGTGATATGAATTGGGTGCCTTCTCAAAGCAGATCCGAAATAAATAAAATTAAAAGCATTTTTACTGTGCGCCACATCACTTACCAGTGGAAGGAGTCCTGGTCTGGAGTGTGCCATGTAGTAAATTCCGTTACAACATTTTTCTTCATGAATATTAAAGAGGGATATCCTGAAATCCCATCACGATCCTAGCCCTCGAGACCTGGAGTTGGACAACTCTACACCCTCCTTCCACTTAGGTGATCCAGGTGGAGAAACTCACCCTTCCGGGAACGTACAACTTGTGATGATGGAAGCAAAGTGAGTTGTAGATTGTCTCACAGACAAAATTGCAGATGAAGGAAATTCCAGGCAGAAGAAAACATGGACAACATTCACACTGCAGTTAAAGCTGAAGTATATCATCACAGAGACACCCACAATTTAAAAAGAACCTCATAGGGGCAGATTTCTGACCTGCTTTTAGCCAGTAAGGCATAGGGGGCCACAATTGGGAGATTCTATCGTTGAAGTGATGGCTGCTTATGGATGGATACCTTAGGCATGAGGGATGCTAGCCAGCTAATGAATCCAAACATGGACGATACAATAGATACAAAAATCACTAATCCTTTATATAGCGCTCAACACGGAGACCAGTCTCTAAGCACGGGACCAGGATTCAAACCTGTGTTGCTCTGCATTGTCCTGCTTCCAAGACAAACTGCCCCTGAGCTATCCTGCCGGGCCAAGATACTATAACTCTCACACACGCATCATCAGAGTTTGCCTTGCTTTTTAACTCTAAAGCATTGATTGCACTGAACTATTATTGAACTAAGTCTCAGCTCTGATCATTCTGACATCAGAAAGTTACAATTTCTCTGAGAGAGGAAAGAGCATCAGAACCTTTATCAATGCACTCAGAAAATTGTTAGTGTTTTGTTAATTGAGCTGGAATTCATCAAATGTATGTCAAATATATTTTTGATTGTTTCTGTGATAAACGTGTGAGCATTTGCATTGGCAATGGCAAGAGTTTTGGCATGTGTATACATAGGGGAATGCATTCCCCAGGCATTGCAGTTATGGTACTAACTGTCCATTAATGGAAGCAGCTTAAACAGGGTGCACATACCTGGGCATATCATGACAGTGCACAGTAAATGCCTATCGAATATCTAAACAGAAGCATAAATTGTTGGCATTGCTAATGCTTGTTTTCACAGAACTTAGGTGAAGGACTTGCATATAAATCAAGTGTCTGAAGGGGCCTGGTTAAGACATTTTTATCATACCAGTAGCGTGTTTACAGCACCCATTAAATCCTTAGCTCTCAGAAGATTGCTTTGAAAAAAGCCTGGCAGGCACTTCTAGTGCAACATTTGATTTGAAGCCTTGATAAAGTTACCTCAAAGAGATCCCAGGTGGGTGTCTTCTGGGTTGCGAGAGGCGGGAAGTGGGTGGGAGTGGCTATAGGGATAACCATGGCCAAAGGCAGTCAATGGGTGGGTAAATAGCCAAATAACATCTACAAGCGTTGTGTCCCTCCTCATATACCATCTCCCCTTAGCTGTACACCAATGCATTAGTTTTGTCTTATAGGTGGTGCTAAAGCGCCACTTTATACACAAAATAAAAAAAACGTGAAATTGACAGTGATTAACTGCTACTAATTTTTCTAATTTTTATACCGTGAAAGGCTGTGCAATCCGTGCCCACATAAATACACTGAGCTGTACCCCAAACGACCCTTTCTGACCCTCAAATCACCTCGATCCTCTCCATCTGTTTCACTCTCCCATTCAGCTTGAGGACTACAAAGAGATTCATGGTGATTCAAGGGCTTCAACCACTTGAACTTCCTCAACTTCTTTGATGAAAGCTTGAGCGGCATGTGAAATTCTTTTCAGTAAGTATTTGAGGATTAGTGTATGCCAAGAGGATGAGTTTCCTATGAACAATTGCACCCGGAGCGGGTGAGACAGCCAATCAGGTTGCTCGGATCGTGGGCTGAATCTCATGATTCAAGACTTCGTGCAAAACACCCTTATCACACCCACCGGCCCTCTTTCCCCCACCCTCTCCTTCCCTCCAGTCTCCGGTCCCTTCCCTCCCCAGCCTGTACTCCACTTTCCTCAGTCCTTTGATGGTGGACCTACCGCCACCGCTCCGTCTGCATGGAGCCCCAACTTCCATTTCCATGGTGGCCCATCGTCGGTCGGTATATGTTTGAATGAACAAGATGCTGCAAGTCCGCAACCCGTTCATCCATACAAAATGACTGCTTGGGGTGCAAATAGCAATCACACCTGTGTCTGTGGGCTGGATCAAGCCCATTGTTAAGGTCCTTGCTTCACTCACGCCTGTAACTTGAGCCCCATGCCGTAAGCAACCGATCCAGCACGCCAGCTCAGTTGTTATTGCTAAATTATAAAGCTTTTTGGTGTATTATATGGCAAAATTGGTCCTCCTTTTTTGATCTTTTTTGACCAATACAACATTTTCTGAGCTCATTTTAGAAAGGATTCTCGCCAGGCAAGGATGCTTCGTAATGTGGGCCATGAGGAACTATTATATTACTACATCTCCGTAGGTGACGTTTTATGAAGGTTCTGCCTGATATTTCCAGGACTGAATCACTTTGAGGTGATGTGTCAGAGTCACCTGAACAAATGAGGCAATGGGCCGGTTCACCACTCGCTCTATATATGTTGAGCCCATAGCTCTCACGGTATCACTAAAACTGATTGGAGGATTCTTTACTGCTCAGTGTACTGCCACAAGACCAAAAAACAATGATAGGATTCAAAGTCCATTAATCATGGTACATGTCACCCTAAGTGTTAAAGTCATGTCTGGGTATAAGAGTTTCACCATCATCGGGAGAAACACCATTGCAGATCTTATAAAAACTTTTTTTGTGTGCATAATACCTGATCCTGTAACCCGGGGTGCTGAAAGCAATGTTTTTTTATGATGTTGATTCATACAGAAACTGACACAAGATGGCTGCCAGAGAGCCCCTATTGATATGATATGATATGATGTGGCATTTATAACGCGCCTGTACACAAGCCAAGTTTTTCTAGGCGTGACAAGACAAGGAGGGGTAAATAAAGGGAGGACAAGATAATGATCTTACTAGGCCTGTTGTCATTCAGATCGCGCAAGTGCGCGGGAGAGGGCTAAAGGAGAAATGCCAGGGGGCAGGGGAATGGGGAAGTGCAGTTAACTGACAAATGCAGCCAGCAGGTGGCTCATAAGTGCCGATAGAAGGGACTGAAGGGTTGCAGATACAGCCCCTTAAGTTCTGAGGAGCCCAGAGGCAGTGCAAGGGAAACTGGACATGCATGAGGGTGACCAGGGGACCAGTACGCGGAGCAGTCAGGTGCATCAGCAGGGGAAAGGAAGAGAGAAAGCGGTAGCGAAAAGGAAGGTCTTAAGTTGCTTCCAAAACTGGAGGTGGTTCTGCTCAATTTTGAGAGAGGCAGGGCAGAGGGAGTCCCCAGCCGAGTAGATAGATCTGTCCCCAACTCTCTGCTTGGAGAAGCATCTGACCCTCATAGAGTTGGGGGTGAATGAGCGGAGAGCTCAAGAAGGAAGATGTTTGGAAGAGAAAGTTGGAGGTAGCGTGGTCTCAGGCCCCAGAAAGCCTTGTGGATGATACAAAGGGCCTTGAAGTTGATCCTTGCGGCCACAGGGAGCCAGTGAAGAGATTTCAGAGCTAAGGAGATACGATCACTGGACTTGAGGCCAAGGACTAGTCTCGCAGTCCTGTTCTGAATAAGTTGTACGGTTGAAGAGTAGAGGCAGGAAGATTTAAAAAGAGGCTGTTGCAGTAGTCCAGCCTAGAGAGGACTAGAGTTCTGGAGACAGTGGGCTTCGGGGGAAAGTTGAGAAAATGAAAAATACCTCTGAGGAGGTGCAGCTGATAGCTTGACTTCCTAGAGGCATTAGAGATGTGAAGAGAGAAAGAGATGGTGGAGTCAAAGATGACACCAAGGTTCTTAACCTTACAGGAATGAGCAGGAAGAGGGCCCAAAGGAGGCGGCCAGAGAGAGAGAGAGGAAAGGAGGGTGTGGGTGTCCCAATGAGAAGTATTTCAGTCCTCCTGGCATTAAGGCTGAGATCATTGGCGCCACATCATTCCTGAATTGGAGCCAGACAGTCTGGTATGAGAGAAGAATCAGAGGTAGCTGAGGGGTGCCTGAAAGAGAGCTGTCACCCGCATAACATTGAAAATTGGAGCAGAAAGTAGCGATGCAGTGGGCAAGAGATAACATGGTAGTAGTTGAATCGCCAGGGAGAGAGGATAGACCCCTGGGGAACACCACAAGTAGAGCGAGAAATAAAAGAGAGGAAAGACCCCAGTAGGACCTGAGAGGGTCTTTCGTGAGAAAGGAGGTCAACCAGGCCTGAGCTTGATCAGTAATACCAAGGTTGTCACAGAGGTGATTGAGCAGGATGGCATGGATGACAATGTCAAAAGCAGAGGATAGATCGAGGAGAATGAGGACAGAAGAGATATTAGGGTCAAGATTGGAGAGCAAGTCTTCACAGGTGTTCAGGAGAGCAGTTTCCATGCTTCTGGCATCTCTGAAGCCAGACTGGTGGGAATGGAGGCAACCAATAGATTCAGTATGTAGATTAAGCTGGGAGATGGCCAGCTTTTCCAAGAGCTTCCCCAGGAAAGGAGTGATGGAGATCGGGCGATAGTTAGCCAGAGAGGACGGATCGGCCGAGGGCTTCTTTAGAAGGGCTTGCCTAAAAGAGAGTGCTTAAGGGGGAGGGGAAATTCCAGTGTCTAAGGAGTGATTTCAGAAATCAGCCATGGCTGGGTCAAGGGTGTCAATGTGGTCCTTGATGGTTCTGAATGAGCAGGGGAGAAACTGCTTTGATGAGACTTTCGTAGACATTGTCAGGGATAAACAGGGAAAAAGAGGAAGAAGGAGGAGGAAAGACATCCTCAGACAGGCCAGGTGTGGTAGAGGACGAGGAAGAGGAGGTATAGGAAGAGAGTGTGGACATGATGTCCTGAGTTTTAGTAGTGAAATAAATGAGAGGCCAAGGCCGTGCAGGAGGCCTGGGAGGGAACAGGAGAGGTAGAGACTGCAGGCCAGCTCATTGCATTTCCATTTCCATGGCAGCGAGCAGGACCGGAGCGGCTGCGGCAGAATGCCGGCAGCACTGAAGAAAAGAGGTAATTGGGGGTGGGAGGAATGGGAAAAATTGGATTAAAGGAAAGGATGGTGGGGGAAGCTAAGGGGCTTGGGAAGCAGCCATCAGGTTGCTCCGAACGTGGCCTTGGATCAGTAGATTCAGCCACGATCCAAGCAACCTGATTGGTTGCTCCCCCTGCCAATGGTGTATATTTTATTTACTCAATGCTCGTTTCTGCTTCATGCAATGTTTTCCCTTAATTTTTCCATTGTTTCAACCATGAAATAGCGGTGTTCATCTGGCCAAGCAAAATAAGTAGGGATAATAGAAAACAAGTCAGTTCAGACACTTAGAACTAAAGGGACTTCAAGAAGTGTTATTGGGTGACGCCAAGGCAATGTCATCAAGACACCTAGCAATGGAAACAAATCGGAACATATAATTGCACATAGGTTTCATAAATGACTATATCGCATGCTTTATAGGGATATGAGTCATGGCAGAAAATAGCGATGTAGAGGCACGTAGATTGAAATGATGCCTGACTTGTAGACCCCTCGCTCTTGAAAAACACGTATTGCTCCAGTAAAAGCACCTACTCCAGGACGAAATAAACCCCTCCATCCTGGCAGGAGGTTTTCTCGAAACCTGAGTCTATAGGGTGCAATAGGATACTTGTGAAATTTGCGACGATAACAAGGTCATTTTGTGACATGTTGGCTGTGCTTTGCAGTACTTAATACAGATTATAGGTTTTCGTCAAAGCTGGTTATGTTTCTTTAGGAACGCAGCTTTTTGGACTCTTCTCTACCAACGGGGCCAGAGCGGGGGATGTTGACATTGGTTTGTGTTAGCGATTCAAATCACACCCCATAATATGCACGATGAGGTAAAGGGTAAAGGATGATCTGCCACGAAGTCTGTGCCTTGCTGCGGGATCAGAAATCAAGAATGAGTGAATGATTTTTTGCAGAATGAATCATTCATTCATTAGGATTGCTATTTTGAGGTGGAGACAGTGCTTCCTGCAGTACCAGCTTTATTACTGCAGCCTCAAGTTTACAGAGGATATTCTTTGCCATATAAAATATACTGTTTAGTTGTTTTAGCCAAGGTGGTACATGTGAAAAACCTTATGTGGTCTTGTCTTCAGCTGCCCTGCTTTTGTACTCAGTCTTTCTCTAGTGCAGCTGGCGGGGCAGAGGCGGGGCTTCTTGAACTCATCCAGAGGGACGCAAGGGAGCAGACTGATGTTTACAGTATGAAGGTACAGCAGATGTGTGTCTAGTAACAGCAGCCAAGTGACTGCAAACTTTGGACTACAACTCCCATCTGCCTTAGCCAGCATAGCCAATGGATCAGTGGGAATCATAGTCCAAAACATGTGGAGAGCCACAGGTTGCCAGCTATCATAGCCCTGCATTGGGGGGGAATCACCCCACACCAAGAAACACTTGTGTACAGGTGCCGCGTTATCAATGCCATATCATATCATATCACTTGCAAACATGAAGTGCTGAATGAAACGAACATAGGTCCTGGCCTTTGTATATGCATGTATCTTTGGAATTAACTATGGAAAACATGTCAATATCCCTGGAGCTCCTCAGGACGTTTCTACTGGATCCATATAGTCTGGCAAGCCAGGCTGAACTATGGAAAACATGTCAATATCCCTGGAGCTCCTTAGGACGTTTCTACTGGATCCATATAGTCTGGCAAGCCAGGCTGTTACAGGCTGCAAAATTGAAGCAGCATGTAATTGCTGGCCTAGCAAGGAGGATATGATTAAGATGGCTGCCCGGTCACTCATTGCTAACGTCCTAAATTTGCACTTCATTATGCTTGCCAAAAATGCACTGCATGGAAGGTTTGAACCCCTTTTTGCTGTGTGTGGATTTTGCGGGTCCATGTTTTCGCCCCAGGGCTGTTCCATGACCCTTTTGGGGTGCACTGTGGTTTAAACATATTACACAGAGTGGCTGAGGCAGCCTTGTTTTTTTAGCACTGAGCTGGGGAGTCAGGTCTGGCTCTGAGTCATACGTCATCTTCTCAATTTGGAGGTAATAGGCCATTCATTGGAGTCAGTGTTAGGATGGGCGCGAGGCTCAGAGATGCCTGGGACAGGAAGTGATGGGGTGGTGTGGAATTGTTTAATCTGGGCATGGGTGAGAGCTGCAAAGACGCTTCCTTTTCATTTCAGAGCCTCAGAGTTGTACCTATATTACTTCCAGTCCAGTCGCAGTGGGGCACTTGGATGTGGGTGGGTTTGCTCAAGACCAAGATGGGTCAGAGGACAAGTCGAGCTTAGGCCTAGAGGAAGGGGCACTGTCTTGCTAATATGGGGCAAGGTGCTTGCTTGATGCTAGTACATATTTGGAGCCGGGCGGCTCGGTGGGCCCTGCTGTTGTAGTTGGGTGGGAGGGATCAGATGCTGTATTGATGGTTTCCTTTGTGTCTGAAAGCTGGCATGGATGCAGGGTTGCTGATTCTTTCAAGAATGCATGTTTGCATGTCATTTGTGGAAGACCAGAGATGTGGTCATTTCTCACACAGAGGCAATAACTGCGCTTAATATTGATGAGGAACGACCCAGCGCCGGAGCGTCATTGCAAGCACAGGGGGGTTTTCAAATACGGAGATTTCAAAGGGATTGTATACGAGACTCAAACAATTAATACACCATGTCAATCAGGAAAAGAGGACTTCAGAACATACAGTGTTAGGGAATATGGGCCTCATTCGAAGTCAGCCTGTGCAGTAAAAAAGTGCCAGTATTTGCCGGTGCCGGTAATGACAGCAGATCCCTTCATGGTGTCCTATGGGACACAATAAATGTGGATTAACACTGTCCCTTCGGCACCCGTATCTGGTGGCAATGTCACCGGACCGTGTGCTGGAAACTGTAACTACAATTGCCAGTATCTCAACCGCCGGGATACCGGCAAAGGTAGAATGAGGCCCAATGAACCTTATTACGACTATGGCGGTAAGGGTAATAAGTAATGCAAACAGAATTACCACCACTCTTCCCATTCCACCCAAGAAAATCACTAAAGGAATTAAAACTGGAGAAAATTGCACGTAATTACAAGTACAAATAGTTCCAAAATAATGCTCCACCTGAGGCGTCCCTCAGGGTTCTATCCAATCGCCATGGCTCTTTGAAATCAACCTGGTCCCTCTGGTCCACCCGATCTCCACCTACTCTCCTCACTTCCAGTGTTACGCAGATGACACACAGCTCTCGTTCCAACTGTCCTTGCCTACCTCCTCCTTGGCCTCCTCTTCCTAGCTTATACCTGACTGCCTGACTGCTATTAAGGCATGGTGCTCTGCCAATGATCTCTGCCTCAATGCCAGCACGACAGAGATCCTTCTCATTGGGATGCGTGCTCCTAGTTTCCCCTCACTCTCTGGCCAGGCTCCTTGGGTCCCCTCCCCTCACCCACTTGTGAGGCAAAAAGCCTTGGGATCATCTTTGACTCCTCTCTTTCCTTCACTACACACATGATAGACTTTGCCAAGAAGTCCAATGTTCAGCTTAATCTCCTTAGGGGCATTCTACTTTCCTCAGCTTCCCACAGAAGCTCAATGTCTCCAGAGCCCTGGTTCTTTCTAGGCTTGACTACTGCAACAACCTCTTCCTGAATCTGCCACTTTCATCCCCTTGCCCCCTCCAACTAATCCAGAATAGGACTGCAAGACTTCCTTGGCCTCTAGCTCAGGGACCGGATCTCTACAGCCCTAAAATCTCTCCACTGGCTCCTGCTGACTGCAAGGATCACATTCAAAATCCTTTGCATCATTCACAAGGCTGTCTGGGGCCTGGGTCCTCTCTACATCCAGATTTCCCAAGCCGAAATATCGCCATGCCAGAATCCAACTCTCTGCAGGTCAAACAATTCTCAAAGCAGAGAGTGGGAGGTAGATCCCTCTCTTCAGCTGGCACCTCCCTCTGGATCAGCCTCCCTCCCCGCTCAGACTTGAGCCGGATATTCATAAATTCCGGAAACTTGTCAAGATATTTCTCCTCTTCCTTCCCTCTCCCCGTCCCATGCTAAACTCTCCACCTGCCACTGCGACTGGGGTCTGGTCCCCTCAGAGTCATACAGGGATCAGACCACCCCACTACACATCCCTCCCAACATCCTTTGCCAGCACTTGCCCTGGGGCTCCCTTTCCCGGGCTATCCCTTTCCAGTCCTCCTGTCCACTGCACTCTTCTTTCCCCTGGCACCTGCCGCCTCGGTCTGAATCGCACTTGCCTGTGCCTACTAGTGGGGTTCCCCCACTCTTGCACTTCTCCTTCTACTCCACACCCCCTTGCACTCATCACCTTGTCATGCATTTGCACGGTAGGAATGTCACTAGACCAATATAACCGTTTCTTTGTTGTTGTTTTCTTAAGATATCCCATGCCCTCCCCCCTTTTCTTGTCTTGTGGTGCCTGGAAACACATGTGTATAGGCGCCATACAAATGTCTAATAAATCAAATAAATAATTCTTAAAAAATGGGCTCGTTATCCACACCAAAGAGATGGCAGTAAGAAATGAAAAAATGAACCCAAAGGTGCACCCCACAGCCTCCACCAAAAACCACACTTTTAAGTACCATGCCGCCACTGGAACTTGCATACTTCATCATCAAGGGACTCCCACTCTACCTTCACCTGCGGAGGATCACACAGAAGCAGCAACAAAGGAACACAGATGGACAAATGCAGAGGAGACGTGTGATGAGGAGGCTGCCTATTCCCCAAGTGAGACCCCCTCACCCAGCACTGAGAGATGCCTGGTTGATGGCACTCTAGTGTCTAACCCAGAAGACCACAGCAGATCCCCTAACTATTGCCCAGCCTGGCACTGAGATTAGGAACAATATACATACATGCCACTGCTGCTCAATCTTTCTGGCACATATCAGCACACTGTCAGCTTGCTGTATGGTATGTCACGCCACATCTAGAACTTATGTAAGTGAAACCCCCATGGAAGAAGTTGCACATCATAATCTCATGAAGGCCCCCCAAATACCGATCAGGAACCAGGCATGGGAAAGGTAGCAAAGTGGCAAATAAGTGAAATTTGCCTGTTACTTGGCTAATAGTAGGACCACATGGTGCAAGCAACAGTAACACTTATCACATCACAGTGGAAAAATGAGTGAGTGCTGAACGATTAGAGAGTAAGGGCGCCCAAATCCACAATCATTCATCAGCCTCAGCAAGAGGACATGTCTAGGAGGGACGCCTACCTACGACCAAATAAACCAGAACAGAGTAGAAGGCACAAAGGCCTTGGGGACCTAAACTAAACGGCCATGACTGGCCAGAATGTCACCAAACAAAAATGGCCCTGAGATTCTAAACTCATCTGAAACGATGGACCCAGAGGAAACATGGGCAGCACATGGCTGTGAGTCAAACGGATATATCATCATCTAAGAGGTGGTATCGGAAAGCCAATACTCAGCAGAGGGATACCAGACAGATTCTCTTTAGATCTAAACATATATCCAAGAAGAGGACATCTGGAGGAGCTTGAATCCATTCTGTCATTAACGGAGAAGGCATTAAAGGGAGAAGGCTGTAAGCGATATTCAATCAACACTACAGCTAAGTCAATGCCTAGTCTGGGATGCTGTAGCAGTATCCAGAAAGCAGTGCTGTATCCGGAACCAGAGAGAACCACAAACCAGACCGTTGTGAGCAGATCCGGTGTTTGACAGACCCAGAGAGCAGAGCTGACCCAGATAGCCGGGACTTCAGAACCACCCAAACAAAGGCAAAGGCAAAGCTCACCAAACAAAGGCATGGAGAGTTTTCTCAAGTGACTTTAAGTGCCAAAAGGGATAATGGGGAAGTCATGAGGGTGATGATCCATCAGAGAGTTCCACACATTACACCATGTTTTTCCAAAGAAAATCAGAGAGAGTAAAAAGGGGAAGTTCTCTTAAAAAGGGAAGGCTTTATATCATCAAAGTACTAATATGATAGCAGCGATGGAACCATTCCATCGTATAATGCATAGGAAGCCCATTTCATCATGTTCTATATTCAATATTCTGATGTTGGAGTGGTACAAATTTGAAAACCTACTCCTGCCTTGAAAAGTGGAAAGTGATAATAATCACTTCCAGATCACTTCCAGATCAAGGTAAGATGAGGGCAGAGAAACCAAGGGGTAGAGGAAGCTTGACTGTCCCTGGGCACCTGGGAATGTGGAGGCGAAGTGATCATGGCTATAGTGACTTGGTATCAGATCCCTCAACTCCATAAGGTCAAGATCTTCCTATGTCCTCTGGACCCCGGAATGGCAGTGCAGGACCTAGTGATCTTGCATCTTGGCTGGGGTAAACACCTCCAGGTTGCCGCTCTTTTTCCCAATTTAGCAAGCCCCGCCCACCTGGTGGCTTCCTGGTTGCCGCTCTTTTTCCCTACTTAGGGAGCCCTCCAGCCCCTTTTCCTTTGCAGATGGGGAGCAGGTGCAAGTGGTTCTAGGTCACCTGGCCTAAGCCCTGCCCACCTGGTGCCTTCCTGCCTGCCGCTCTGTTTCCCTACTTAAGGACCCCTCCAGCCTCTTTTCCTTTGCAGATGGGGAGCAGGTGCAAGTGGATCTAGGTCACCTGGCCTAAACCCCGCCCACCTGGTGCCTTCCTGGTTGACGCTCTTTTTTCCCACTTAGCAAGCCCTGCCCACCTGGTGCCTTCCTGCCTGCCGCTCTTTTCCCTACTTAAGGAGCCCTCCAGCCTCATTTCCTTTGCATTTGGGGATCAGGTGCAAGTGGATCTTGGTCACCTGGCTAAGCCCCACCAACCTTCTTAGCCCTGACTCTTCCTTCTTGCTCTTAACTCTTAGATCCAGGGCGTCCCTCGCCCGGGCATCCAAAGTGAAGGGCAGTCGAAGAAAAGAGCAATTTCTGTTTGGATCTGTTCAGACCAGGAGGAACCAGGACCCGAACCCCTGCTCAGGCAGCAGGTAAGTATGCACCAACATATGTTTACTCCCTCTGTCCCCACAGGCCATCCCCACCCCACTAGTCCCCCCATGATGTTCCCTTGTACCCCCCTTCTCGCACACAGGTGTTGCCTGTTTGCTTGATTTTTCTACCCTGCTCCCGCTCCTCCCTCTCCAGCCTACTTCTGCAGGAGTCTGTCCTGATACATTCTGATTTCACAATCACTGTCTTGTGGCCAATGCTGGATTTGACTTTTATGGACTTCATTGATTCACGGTGCATCACCCTTTCTTATGGTGTCCCTGAATCATGCTGTTCCCATCTTCATCCTGTATCCAGGCTTGCAACATTATGTGTTACTACTGACCTCTGCAATTGTATTCACTCTCACCTCTTGCTTCTCCACTCTTTTTGACTGCTTACTCTCTGCTCTCTCCTCCTCTTTCCTATATCCTCCCCTTACTTTCTTGTATGCGCTTACTCTATCTGAATTTTCCCTGGGCCTAGTGTGATAGCAACTGTCTCCTGGACCCTGACCCCGTACTTGTTTTTATCCTCCTCCTCCCCCGCTCCAGCACTATCTGAAATGTCGTCAGGCCTAGTACGAAAGTCACTTGTTTTGTTCCTCCCCTCCCTTTCTGCAACCCTCTCCCTCACCTTTTGTTTTCTCCAGCTCTACCAGAAATGTCATCTGGCCTAGTGCACTAGTCGCCTTTCTGTTTCCATTTCCTTCCCACTCTCCCCCTACCTTCCTTATCTGTCTTAGTTCTTGCACTATCGGAAATGTCTTCAGGCCGACTACGATAGTTAATTTCACATCATTACTGTTCATGGACTGCAAGAATGTCATTGCATTTTCCCTTGTCCCCTCCCTTGCCTTGAAGCGCTTTGAACCACATTGTGTATAGGCGCTACATAAATAAACGATCATATCATATAACACACGGCTCTCACTTGCTCAGCCAGCTCCCACAAAGTGCCCCAGCATGCTACAGCTCACCTCATGACTACCTCGACGAAATTTGACCATATCACCCCCTGTTTGCGCAGAATGCACTGGTTTCACCTCCGGCTATGATCTGGTTCAATACTGCCTGCCTCACTTGAAAGAAAACAACCATCGGTATGCCGGTCTATCTGACAGCCATGCTAACACGGTCGTCTCACAGGAACACCATCACCACACTCAAAACTAGACCAGATCGCAAGGAGAAAACTATAAAACAGTACTTCTCATGCTACGCTCTGGTCCTGTGGAATGCTATCCCAGTGGTAATCTGGACTGCTTTATGCCTAATTCAGTTTATGAAAGAATTGAAGACCTGGCACTTCCAACAACACTTTGGTGTAACTTAGATTGCGGCTATATTGTGCACGCCCCATCTGTATATTGTACAGTGATAATTAGTACTCATTTTTTCTCATTGCAAATGTTTTGCTGGATGACCTGTACAATAGGTGTTGCTCTCAAGCTAGGATTTGACTGTAAACAAATGTAATAATAATAATGATAATGATAATAATAATAATACAAATAATAATGAAACAATAAGATGGAAAGAGGGTCTGGAACTGAATATTCACAGTTGGATGGAAGAAGAGAAGGTCAAAGATCTAAATACACAATCATAAATGAAAACATATAATAAGTGGTGGTTTGGGTATGTTTGACCGAATATATTTTGACCGCTGCAAACTGACGGCAATGTATTGGCTCGTGGCCTGATTTAAACACAAATACGTTTTAATTCTTTTATTTTTTTATGTCCCCCCTCCTCAAAGTTAAGGAAGTAGGATACACCGCTGCACCCCCAAAATTGCTAAATATCAAATATGGAGAACAGGGACACCCCCGCAACCCATGCTCTCCAGGTTTGGTCGTTTGCAATATATGCACCCAAATTGCTCCAAAGACCAAATTGCCCATGCAAAATTCGACCAAATTAGTTATTAGGTCAATTGTTTTAAATCAAATAGGCTGCTACCTAAGTGGTATGTGTACTATGACAACTTTCTCAAAAAGTTGGAGCCCATTGTGACTAGGGTAGGAAAGAGAAAAACAGAGTGCCAACTAACAGAAACATAAATTCATAAATTGGTATGATGAAGACTGTGCCAACCTGAAAAACAAGCTGCAGGAAAAAGAGGAATTTGGCACCTTCCAATATGGGTTGGTTTCTGTGCAGACAGTTCAACAGCAGTTGAAGCTTTCGTACACACCCTTCTAATTGGAAAAGAGACTGAGAAGAATGGAATTCCACTATAAGAGGTGTTACTTGTTTTTCCCCTCACCCTTTCACTTATGAACAGAAGAGTATTGTGGAAGGAGTTGAATAACACTAACATTGACAACTATGACATGGTGTACTGAGACGAGTTTGAGAGTCCACCTGAACCAAGCAGGGAAATTAAGTACCACCTTCACAGCACCAGTGAGGGGGGGATGGGGGTCAGGCAGGGATGTATCCTAGCCACATCCTCCTTCTCCCTATACATAAGGTGTATGCATAAGGTGGTGTTGGGGGCAGCAGTGATGTCTTTGCATACTGGGGTTCAATGTCCCTCTACTCCTCCCTGCAGACAACTCCTTCCTGGGGATACGCCCTCCAAGCTCGGCTCAACACCATCAATAAACTCTGTGACCACAACCTAACAACCAATAAAAAATACAAACTCAAGAGCAACCAGAAAGAAGACACCGTTTATGATGGGAAGTGCAAAACTGGAGGAAGTCTTAGCGTTCCATGCTGCAGTTTCAACGACCAGTCCTTGGGTGCCCCAGATGGTGACAGCAAATAAAAAGAAAAGTCCACCTGCAAATGCAATAATACACTTTGTGAGACACTACAGTGACATCCAACGTTTGAACACCAAAATAGGATGAAGATTACTGCACTGGAGAATTGGGCGCAAGAGAATTTATCGCAATTTTCTTTGTGCATTTTGCTGCGTATATATGTGGGGGATGGGTATAGGGATATTATTAATGGAGGTTGTTTAGGGGAAGCTGCAGTGGGTCTCCGCCGAATATATGTGGCAAAATGCAACTGTAAAAAAATTAAAATCGGCAAATTCTCCAAAGACCAAATCGATTCGACCGAATCACCCCAAAGCGGAGGAATTTATTAAATGGAGCCGAACTCTGGGGCTAGAACACGGCCAGTAAAAACCTCAGCACCAGTGAAAGGAAAAAATGAGAAAAATGCATATGGTACCATCTTATTTCCTCCCTGTGTCGCTAGAGAGTGACAACAGGTATGACGAGAGAGTAATAAAACCCTGATCAAGAGAGCGACATAGTTGATAGCTACAAGGTCCACCTAAACTTTGTGAGGAGAAAACACAACGGGAGAACCTACAGAGATGGGGGAAAATCTCTGCAGAGGCTCTTTTTTATGACTTTTCACTCCCAGCAACCATGCCTGACGGCCTTGAACAACTCAAAAGGAAGGAGAACGTTCAAATGTTCAAAAATAACAACTTGACGACGTTTCAAAATGCGCAGGCATCGTGCACGCCGTTCTCTAGCTTTCAAGGTGAAACATTGACGCAATTACTGCTGATGTGTCCAATATGGGGTGATCTGAGACAGAGTCAGTTGCTTTCCTTCTCCGGGAAAAAACTGGAACTGTTAATTGAGACGCTGCGATTCAGGTTTTACTGGCAGATATCACTCCTGGAGTGAAGAGGGCAACAGATTTCTGGTGGTCGCCTGAAAGGGGAAGAGGCTTGTGGTCCAAAAAATGTGGGCTCCTGCAACCCCTTATATTCTGGTGGAGCAGCCATGGCCCTACATGAGCAGGCACCATTAGGGGGCCTGCCACGTGGGCTGCGACGAACGCTGGTGTGTTGGGGGTAGGGTCTTTGACACTGTGGGAAAATCTTCCAGGGGGAGGGGTACTTGAGGGCTTGAGATTGAGGGGGAGGTGTGGGGAAAGGGGAACTTTCCTGTATTCCGATGACCACCCTTAAAAGGGGGTTGGCCTGCACCTTTCCCTCTTTCCCTCTTTCCTTACTGCACCCCGCTGGATGCTTTCCGACCCTCCCGCATGCTGGTTCTCTGGTTTGTGACACAAATATTTTGAAGTGTGTGCTGTATAGTGTTATGGATATCTGTTCTGCCAGCTGTTAAGGTTTCTGAGTTAATTGTCAGATTTGGGATTTCGTTGGTGCTTTTTACAGGCATCTACACTATGTATATGGAGATCGGGAGACCATCATTCATTGTGAATGTACTCTATGAATTATGTTGTGCTACCCGGGCTGGTGGCAAGGGGTCCACTCCGGTCCAACAGGTCAGCAAGCAGGTGTGGATCGCTGGCTGGCCCCTTAGGTTATCCATCGGGGGGGGGGGAAGGGCAGATGGACCCCAGGCTTGGGTCTTCAACTGTCCGCTTGACATTTGACATTTAATTCACCCGGAGCAGCTCAGACAGCTAGTAGGCCATCAGGCTACTAGTGGGTCACAGGGGGCTGCTGGGGACATGGTCATGTTAACAAAAAGGGTTCCAGGTAATAATGTCTCCGCAAAAATGTCTCCTGACAAAAAAGCCGCTGTTTTTTGCAGAGACATTATTACATTGATCATGCAGGGGACACCCCTGCAACCCTCAAATTCTTTTTTTTTTACAGAGGGAGCAGGGGACATCCCCGCCCAACCCATCAGCATACATGTCACCATATATAATATCGCCAATGGCTTTTCCCGGTGACATTATGTATGGGGACATTATGTATGGAGACATTATGACCTGATACCACAAAAGGTAGCAATCAGGTGGGTCCCTGTCAAGCTTTGCAAAACATGTCTGTGCAATAAAATGCAGCCTGTTTACCTCCAAATGTTTTGAACTGTATTTTGTATGTGGTCTGCATGAAGCCATGGTCATAGGCGTATACAACCCTACTTTCTTTTTCTTTATAAACCCTGTGTCTGGGATTAAAATATGGATATGCCTTTGCCCAAAAGATGGTGTTTATAAATTCATCCATTCACGTCAGTCCCTGTTTTACCTTCATAAGCCCTGCTCTCTTTCCCAAAGAAGGCGGGCAGGATGCCCTGGTATGGGCAGGTCCCCATAAAAGCCCTGCAGTGTTCCGACACATGTCCACATTCCTGCCCTTTGTCTCCCAGGAGCAGCCGACCTTTCTCTGGAGTCTCACCTTTCCTCCTTTCTTTCCCACCCACTTTTATGGGGGTATTAAATAATAGCAATATTGTAGCAATAAAGACGTTTAATAAAACACAGATTGCGACGCCGCCGCTTTATTGGCGCTTCATTGTAAGTGCACAGGAGTCTGTAATAAGGGGTAGTAAAATAAAGCCGCCATAAAATCCCTTTTGAAGCACTTTATTAAAATTGAAAGTATAAGACATTTTACATTTCTCATTATCCAATACATTGTTCTTGCTATCCCCCTGTAGCAAAAAAAGTGTGCATTTTAATACTGTCAAAACATAGTATAACTTTGCATTTTGTTCTTTTTATATTTCGAGTAACTAGAGAATTGCATGCATAGTTGCCAACATGGCCGATCTCAATCTGTAGTCCAGTTTATTTTCCTTCTTTGCATTGTGGGATGTGTAGTTCTGTTTTTTCCATTATAAATCTCAGACTACAGGTACAAGAATGCAACACACCCGAGCTAGATAAGCATCTACAGATTAGCAACTATCAAATTGGCAACTATGGAATAGGAGGCACTTAATGGCGTGTCCAGACTATTTTAACTGAGGTGGCCCAAGTGGGGCACTGATTTATGCAGGGGTGCCATGAGGTACGAGCACACACACGCGCGCACACACACACACACACACACACACGTCTGAATAGCATTAATTTACTATTTGTCTCCACTGCCCGTATTTACTTTAATTACTAACATTAGTGTCTTACATTCCTGTGTTTAAAGTTTCATGATCATATTTTAAAATAATGGGGTTACATCTGAGTTGGCCAATCAAATTCCAGGTGCAGTATGTGCCACCCCAGGCCACTCCCGGGACACGCCTTTGCACTTAAAGTAAACAACAATAATGTATTGATAGATAGATAATATTTCTCACAAAGTGGAAGACATCATTTAGGCACAGCCTTTTCCTTAACTACAGTTTTAAGTTTCAGGATTTTTAGCAGTATAGCATACCATAATATACAGTATATCCCTGGGACAGTATGGCAGCTCTGTGCTCCTGCCATATTTCAACAGTGAAGACCATAGACATCTTACACAATAACTACAATGCGCATATGGACGGTCAGTAACTATGGCAACAGCTGTCTCTGAGTGAGGGCTTAAGGAGTTGAAGAGCATGAGTTGGCCATTACACAGGGTACCTGCACGCCTGCCTGACTCTAAGATGGCCGCCGCACAAGAGCAGTATATGCCACACTAATGTGGGCAGCCGAACGTTCAAGATGTCTATGGGGGACAAAAAAGGATCAGTGCGTTCTTTGACTTTTATAAAGGTATCGCTAATGAGGTATCATTCTTTATAAACACAGGCACACTTTGGTAACACTAGCAAAATGGGGTTGCTTCTTTTTTGTAGGCACCAATTCATTTCACATGAGTGAAATGGGCTGAGAAATGGGCATGGATGTTACACACGTTGGTCTGGTAAAGAGTAGGTTTTCATAGGCCTACTCTTTACATGCACAATGGAGGATACTTTACATACTCTAAAGAAAATGTTCCAGAATAAATGGACATTCGCGGATTATTCCTGAGACACAAACTTGCGAAAAAAGAGCCATATCTGAAACAGGGGCAGGGTGTGAAATTACACTTTCTTGACAATTTCCAAGTTTAACTCTCATCTGTAAGGGGAGCTGCCATAGGTTTCAGCGTCTATCTAACCTCCAAGCAGAAGGACGACGGGGCGGAATTCAAGACTTTGAATCGGGCAGACCTGGGTTCTAATCCTGGGCTTCCCTATCTGACCGCACTTTCTGTGATCTTAGACAAATTACCTCTTCAAACCTGACTTACTTCTCATTTCTGCATACAAAAGGGCTGAATGGCATCCATTGCATTATATCAATAACTGGCTACATTAATTGTCATGCAATCATTTCATGTTTTACCCGCAAGCAAATTTGCATGGAAAAATAATGTGAAAAACTTTTTTCCATTGTCTGCTGATTAAATAAAAGCATCATGTCACAGTGAAAACTATATACTCTTGTTAAAGAGGTAAATTTTTTTCCTTGACAAATTCTTGTTTTGGTATTGTTAGGAAAGATGACGAGTAAATGCTTCCATCCCTTGCGCCCAACACCGAGGGGAATTTACCAATGGGTGAGAGCAACTGGGGAAAAGGCAAACGGTGGTACCCTTTAAATTCTGTCCACCGACTTGCAAGTAACAATTTTGTTATAACTGAGATCCTTTCCTGGCTGCCTGTAAGGAAAACACCCAATGTAATACCCCATACATAGTCCATAAGGCAGTGCAAGTGAGGACCCTAAATTATCTCTCTAAGCCTATCCAACGGACCAGAGACATGTCGTCGACCCCTCTTCACCTTCACATACAAGATTCTTCCCTGTTAAGTCCTCTGTCACTCCCATCCAAAGTATAAAATGGCTCGGTATATTGTAGGGTAAAACAAATACTCCTTATCCATTGCGGATCAATTTTGGTAGTAAGAGTATCTGTAAATGCTAGAACTAGTGTAGAATGGGCACCTCTATTCAGTGGCCCCCCATCACATCATAGAAACATTCATTCTGGACACTTAATATAGGGCCTGATATAGGAAGTGGGTTCTAAAGCAGGTTCCCCTGGAACATTAATGTAGACTGGAAACTCCCACAACCTGCAATTTGTCTCCCACCATAACTGGCAAGGGATTTGCCCATCTTTTAATTAATTGATCCTGCAGTAGATTGAGATTGGTACTCAGATGGAAACTCAGAATGAGCAACCTGCGAGCCATTTAAGCAAATCCATTGACCTCCATACGGATGTGTGTTATCCGTCTTATATTTGGCTTCCTTGCCACTCTTCTGAATCTTCTCACCCCTGCCCATCTCAGGTAATGAGCAAATGGAACAACTGTTCAAAGTGGAAGTGTGACAACATTTGGGATGTGAAATGATTTTCCAAAACTGGGGGGTTTAGACACCTTGTTTCAGAAGATATGCTCAAGATCATTGTAGCGCATTTCAGGATCTGGATGAAAGACCTCCCTCCACAGCATCAATTAGTGAGATGTCACGATGGCCTGACCCACTTTTGATTGCAGCCTCTCAGTGGGTTTTCACCAAGCCAGGGTTTCACTTAACCAATGCATACCTCTTCTTCACAGCCTTAATTGTTTTCTTCATCTCATAAATACACTACTCTGAAACCATGACTGCATTATGTCTTGAAGTGAGATCCCATCGTGGGCGCTAATTTGACTTCAAAAATGTGGGTTTAGTAAACGGCAACTGTGAAACACATCACATTTTGCTAGGTGTGTATCTGAACATCCCCTTTTCTTCTTCAAAGAGGGAGACTGAAATTGGAGATCCCTGAATTGGAAGCAACCTGGAACTACAAAGACGTGCCGCGCAGTTTATACACAGTTAAAGGGACACTTTACGGATTGAGGACGGATATATGGTTTGCTATTCAAGATTCCGGATGACTCTGTAAACATATTGAAGTGTAATATAAATCAAATCCGTTCATACACACAGAAAGACCTTGTCAATTTGTGAAATCTGGATATATCATATGCAAAATGGCCTCCACGGATATTCCCCATTTCAATAGTGCTATGGAGGTGCTGTTAATTGATGATATTTGTTCAATAATCCGAATTGACATTACAACGTTTCAGGAAATGGGGTCAATATCTCTCCATTAGCGCAGTGCAAAAAATCTCTAGATGATGTTTTCCTTTGAAACGTGTTGGCCTCTGTTCCTGGTTGGCTAAAAAAAAAAAACATGTGCAGAGTATCTATCAGGAAGAATAAAAAAGTGACTGAGTTGCTTCAACTTGCAAAGGAAAGGCACCAGTGTCCAAGTAACAGTTCCGGCAAGCTCTTGCACATTCATACAGATTCTCCTGCTGAAGGCCATGGATTAAAAGGCCAGGTGTCAAGCAGTGGCCAGCTCATCTAGCACAGGTGTTGATCCAAACCAAATGAAAACATGAGCCTGAGCAGTGTAGTATAAAACCTTTGGTATTATACAAGACTTGATTATGTTTTCTTGATGTGAGCAGAGTTTTTCTTGCTGCAAGTATAGTTAAGATTTGGCAGACGAAAATCCTTTGAAAGTCTTGTTGTTGCTTTCTGTCGCTACTCCATCCTGGTGTCTCACTGTGCTGCAGACCTTCAGTATGTTAAAGATCTTTGAACACAATTCAGGTCTTTAGGAGTAAGGCCTCACCAGCTTCATAGCAGCATAGTTCTAGGGGAAGGAAACAAAGAGTCAACACATGTTTCGGTCATCCTCTTTTCTATTCATCAAATAGATCAGAAGATCTCAACGTATCCTGTGTAAAGTGTGCACGACAAAGGTTCCTGACATGTTCAGAAAACAGTAAGATGACAATACATTATATAAAACTTCACAGGTGAGATTTTGAACTGAGAAACAATGGTTTTCAGCAACATAAAACAGAATCAATTAAATGCATGGCCATAAAGGGTCTTAATACACATTCTCAATGATTCAACATGGTCATTTAGATAGAGACACCCTTAAAACCTTCACAGTTAGGTGCTAGGAAGTGATCACGGTCATAGATTTCTAGGTGAATAAAAAATCAGTCAAATCCGAGGAGTCTCTGATATGTTCTTAAAGTAGTAGAGAGCCTAATATTTAATTCATCATCCCCCCGGGACGTAGAGTGTGATTTATTTTATGCTGAATAGTGTTGGTTGAGAAATTGCGCATGCCATAGCATTATGTTAGGGTTCTGCAGGCTGCCAGATGCATCGCAGTTAGAAGGGATCACACCTACACAGTGGTATTTGTTAAGGGCAGGAAGTAATAGTCGGATGGAGAAACATGCCACAAAGTAACCGCGCAGGAAATAGGCTGAGGATCACCTTGCATGCTCGATATCATCTTTTACTCGCAGCTCCTCGGTGGATGGCCGAACAGAAAGAGGTGTAGGGAGTTGGTGTAGTCCATCATTAAATAGGCTTTGTTAATGACAATCACAGAGTAAGAGGGGAAAGCGTTGAACTCCAACATATGGCCAGGTGCCATGGAGTCACCGTCACCTCCAAGGGGACTTCACTCACACATATATCTGCTTGAGTCAATTCTTGATGCGGGTGGGGTTTCCTTAAAGAGCTGCCCAATTCTTGCCTCTATTCTGTTGTATATTTATTAGGGATCATTGAGTGCAGGGGCCCTAGTCGCGTGTATATAAGAGATGATATAATGGGGTGATCCTGGCAAGGGATTGGTAACCTACCCATTCATCCTAACATCTCCCAGTATGGGTGCTTAAGTCTGAAGATGCCTGCTGTAGCTTTACTGAGGTGGGCAGCCATTAGGCTGCACAGCCAAGTACTTCTTATGACTTCTCAAGAGATGGTTGAGAAGACCATTGCAAATGTTCTTAATATAAGGTTAGGGCCCTTGTGTGGGGGTGGTCCCTAAACATAGTAGATTACTTTAGGGGCCCCAGAGAGAAGGGACCTGTATTCTAAAGCAGGAAGTACCAGAAGAGATTGTGTCACATGTACCAACTAAGATAGGATTATTAGAACCAGCTCAGCCATCCACTTCTAAGATCAGAAGGATAGACCAGCTACAGGCTTACGTGGTAGCAGGTCTCTTCATCTCCAAGAAAGTCTTGCACATGGGATGAAATAATAATGCCCGGCTTCCGTCCGCTACGAGCATTGGTGGAGGAATTCTATGCTACCTTAAAGCGGATACTTTCAGGCTTAGCTTTTCAGACTGCATGGCAAAAGCATCAGAATAAGTGTTCATTGAGGAGCACAAAGACCACAAGGTTGAAGCATTGCTCAAGTGAATGTCCGCTTTTATGAATTATATTGTATTCAATTCATTTGCCTCTCTAGGACCTCAGTACATTATAGGAGTCGTGTAATTAGCACATGGAGATCTTTATTGACCTCCTCTCAGCCTATCAGAATGTTCAATAACTACTGGCTTTAATTGCATTCTAAACGTTCTGACTTTGTAAGCAGACAGGGAACCAACAATGCAATTTACAATCACAATTTCTTTCGCCAAGACCCTTCCCTTCTGGGTTGCCAATTTCTATTTATTTTTTTGCTGCAGTCTCCAATTTATCTCATCAAAGAGAAAGTTAAAACATCAAAAAAATGATTCCACTATCTTATAGAAAAAACGTTTGGTTTTATTTGACACCTAATTCACGCTCATGTTAAATCCACTCCAGTTTTAGCAAGTTTACAATTAAAATGACTAACTTATGAAGACAAGCTTGTTATTTAAATACGAAAGCATAAACCACATTTAATTTACTAACTCACTTTCACTATGTACTAAACTCCCTATTAAAGTTACAATTTGTACTTCACCATCAAAACTCCAAAACACATAATGCTACTATCACTATGTGCTAATAGATTTATAGACTTCCAGAGGGGTCATTATCGCTTGGGATAAGGACCCTTCTCCATGTATGGCCTGAGGTTTTTGGTGGTGGGTCATTAACCCACAGTAACGATCACTTCCTTGGTTTATACAGCTATATTATTTCCTGACACACCTTGTTACAGCCCAGGATTCTTGCACAGGGTTCTATTCGAGGGGATCAGAAACTACATGGGGCTAAACTAATAAAGCAGGCAGCTAAAGACTGAAAGTTATCTTTTCTGGACAGACCTAGTACTTCACCTTCAACCTAACACACCACTACTGTCACACAACTAATCGGTGTAGACCTTTAGACACCCTACTAGACATAGATGTTGACGTCATGTGACGGCTGCCCAGTATAATCCTGGACAGGCCTTCAAACTCCTCTCCCCAGCCCCTTCGCAGGAGTCCTATCTTCTGAATCCAAGCTGCACATAGGAGGGAGGACGAATTCATAGATTCCATGAACGCTGAGAAGAGCTGGTTTCTAATTGATGTGCATTGGAAATTTGTCATTAAGGTTATGCCACTGAGAATTCTCACACTCTTCGATCTTAAGAGAACCCACTCTCCACAGGAATCACCTGAAATCTCAAGCCCTTCATTTAAGTATTCAAACTCTATTTGAAGAGGACGTCGTCTCTCTGGTTCCAGAGGACGGTGTGCGTTCAGGTTTGTATCCCTTTATTTCCCTGCTTGGGAAGATTTCACATGGTTTCTATTGACTGTCAGAAGACCACAAGGATTTCAATAAACTTGTTTACATGACAACATTCAGAATGGTATCATAGGACTCAATTTCAGTGTTTCTCACTTAAGAAGAACTCAGGATCTATGTGGCCTTTTCAAATACAAACATTCACAATCCTATCTAGCAAAGAACTATTCCTATGATTAGTGGTATTATGTCACTAACATCACACGAGCACCACTTTCAAGGCATTTTTATTTTTTCATTAAGGTGTTGGCCCCTATGTGGCTCTCCTATACTAGAGGTATCCTCCTTTGTCCATATTTAGACAACATATTGAGCCATGCCTCATCTTACCAATAGGCTCTAACAAATGCCATGTACATCTGCAGTTAATTTTTAAGTCACGGATGAATAATCAACTTTCAAAATCACATCTGGTTTCATCATCTCAAGTCCACAAGTTCATAGGGGTAGAATTTGATACTCTCCAAGGCAGATTTTTCCTTTCTCTCGATCGAGCTCACAAGTTGCATTGTTGTAAATCAGCACTTTTCACTACCTTCTTTACTCTGATCCATCAGTGGATGAGAGGTGGGAGCAAGATGGCCGCTTGTGTCTTTATGGGCAGGTAGGGAAGGTTTCAGTTGAAACCTTTAGTTCTTCATATTCTCTTGCATTGGGCACAGGCCTGAATGGAGTGGTACAAGATCCTAATTCCAATGGCAGTAAATCTTAAGTGTTGGCAAGGATTAGTAACCATCACCGCGGTTGCAAGTCAGAGAGACCCATGTGGCATGCCATAAATTGGTTTAGTGCCATTGGTCTAACTTGGAAGCCCAAAGGTCATCGCACTGAAGAGCACAGAGGAGAATATTTTGAGACCTCCTAGTTTTACACACATGGCTGCTGACCCAATCACTGGTATGGAGAGACAATATGATTTAACACTGAATTAACAAGTTTTTGCTGAAAGGACCTGTAGAACCTAGGCCATTGACTAGGCTCGTGGAAGGGAAGATCCTCACCTGAGTTTTGTCAAAGCTTCAAAAATTCCTGGGTACAAGAATGTTGGAGTGGTGAATGCTGCAGAGTATCCATCCAAGAGTGTGCAGTCTCCCTGAGCATCTTCTCTCTGTCTAGCTGTGGTAAGTCCCTGGTAAGAGATGCTAATCTGCAGTCAGCAAGCACATGTCCCAAGTCTTTGTTTCAGTGACAGGGATCTTCATGTATGGGCAGTGGATGTTATGTATTTTCATTGGTACAAACATTTTCTGTGTGTGTTCCCTCTAAACCCACTAATTTATCACGTTTTGTACAAAAGCAGTTTAGGGAAGCTTTGAGTGAGGTTAGCTATACCGAATTTCCAGAAGAAGTAACATCATCTCCCGTTTTTTATTCTTTTCCTGTACCTATTTTCCCTGAATTGGCCTTGAGTACTCATTCAGGTCCTGAAACATTTCTGGCTGTTGGTATAGAGGCTGAACAAAATAACCTGTTGAATACAGGTATTCCTATGATTAGCACACACTTGGAGGTCGAGGGGGGGTGGCAAGGGGTCTCCCAGCTTATCAATCAGAAAGCTCAGAACGGGGCCTTACCTCATGGTAAAGCCCACTTTATGAGCCTCCTCAGATGTGGGAGGCCACTGTCTTCCCTCGCACCCTGCCCACTCACCCTTCTCCCTACGTATTTGCAGCTTCCTAATCTCATGCCAGTGCCTGAACCACTCAGTGCTCCTGTGTGTCCCTGCCACAGCAGTGGCTGCCATGGAAAGGGAAAAGGGACTATGTGTAGTTTCCTTCTCCCTTGTCTATGGTAGCCATCTTGCTTAGTTGATAAATGGTAAACATGTCATTTCTCAACTTTAAAAAAAAAACGATCAGAAAAACATGCTGGGCTGCTAATAGCAATAAACCCTTCCGGGTGGGGCATTAGCTGGTCTGGTAATGCCCCACCTGCACCGATAATGCCCATGTGAATTTATTGCTCAAATGTGGCTGCTGTTATACAAAAAAATGTAGGCTCCCATCTATAGTAAAATGTTCCAATGTTCCCAAGTCTTCTTTTTGTTGTTGGTGTTCTTGAAACTATTGTTTTCAAAGAATGCTTATGGCTCTGCCCTGCCATTTCTACTCTCAGGTCTTAGAAACAATTCAGACTTTGAGAAAGCATGGGGTGGTATTGGGACCGTGGAAACATATACTGTGTCCTTTCTGACAGGCTTCCTGCTCTCTTATCCCCGGTGAGGTCTGCCATTCCTGCGTGACAACCCGTGCTGGCTCTGAGATCTTTGGCGGACCCTCATTTTGAGCCCCTGCGAGAGGTTAATCTCAGGTTTCCTGCACGATAAATGTGGCTTCATGGTTGGGAGAGTTGACCACTCTGCTTCCTACACAACCTTCTGTTATTAAGACGATCCCCTACTTTTGTCCCTTAAGTTTTGCCAAGATTTCACCCCAATTAGGTTTGCATGCATTTTTTCACTGCATCTGACACGCGAGAGATGTACCTAGAGGATATTCTCTCTTTGGCTCTAATCTAAAGGATAATTACCCCTCTTACAGCAACACTGAGTAGATGAGATAGGCAAGTGCTCATCCTAGCCTACCAACATTAACACCTTTCTTTATTCCTATTGTTTCAGGCTAGATCTATCCGTAGGATTTCCAAGTCTCGGGTAGAGGCTAAAGATGTCCCGATGTGTGAAACAGAGCTGCCACTTGGACATCCTCTTCCCCTGTCATGCTTATTATGAACTTCATACTGTGGGACAGTGCATGAGAAAAATAATGTGTTGCATTATTGCACTTTCTGCATGTATCCTCTTTCCAGCAAGGTCTGATTCTTGCTATATCCTCAATGTTGGAATGAAAAAGAGGGGTGAAGAGATGATCCCCTGTTTGATTGTTCGTAATATCCATTATGCAGCATCCTGTTCTTTATCATTCCAGCCCTCCTGCACCGCAGTCCTACCTACATTGTTAGTCAGACTTCGATTCTTAGCGTACGTTATTAGACATTTACAGGATGACGAGGTGCGTCATACGATTATAGATCCCGCCTTTGGGGGGATGGACATCTTTGATAGCCGTTGCTACAGAACATTCATAACAACTGAGTTTATTTTCTGCAATGGAATCACCCACAATATTACAGGTTAGCAATTAGGGTTATATCAAAACACCAATATAATGAATGTACTGGTCCAATTTTCATTCTTTTATTCAGTACACACAAATTCCTTTATCTGAGATTCAAAGTTCACCCTTTAAAGCTTATAGCCTTAAGTCAAGAAATCCAGCTTGGTTTTAAAAATAAATGGCACAAGTCAAGCAGGTCAACCCTTTAGCAAATAGTAAATAAATACTTATTGAGAAGTGTGTATTAAGAGGAAAAGGAACATAAACATCAGTGAGAGTTGAGATCTCCTTTCTGAAGTCAGAGAAAATTGGTCAAATAGCTGTAGCCTATCAAGTTTACTTTCAAAAGGTTGGAGACAGCTCCATCATCCAGTGGTCTGGCACAACTGATGCATTCTAACCCGATACCGTAGATTTAACCAAATGCAATTTTACCAAGGAGAAGTGACCTAATTTATTTGACCGAAAATGATAGGTAATGGTGTATATGTGTAGTGCATAAAAGGTGGTGTGTGGGGTAAGGGTAAAGGTTAGTGTAGAAGGGGATAAGGGGGGCTGTGGAGGGTCTCCCCCTGCATTAAAAAAGTTCACAAATTAAAAAGGTAATTTCGATTTTCGTTTAAATAGATTCGGTCACTTCTCCATTAGGTAATTTTTTTCCATCAAATCTACCCCATCCATTCTAAACACCCGGACGGGATATCCCGGTTTACCATCCTTGTACCAATTTTGTTGCAATACTTAGTTACTAGCATTTTTCGAGTCGAATTCCCATCTTTACAAGACAAATAAATGAAGGAACTGAAATCATTTCCCCGAAAGCTTAGTTACTGCTATGCAACTACAAGAAATAGTTTGGAAACATGCATGTTGTTGCGGTTTCGTTTGAAGGCTGCTTTTTATGAGGTCTGCCGTAATAGGGCCTTTACAATATTTTGAGTGGCAAATTACAAGAATCCTTAGCCACCCAAGGAACCATCTATTGCAATGCCAGCGGCAATGGTGGCATTCCGGCAACAGATGTGGCGGGAGTATACAATAAAACTTTTAATTGGGTCATTAAGAACGGTGCCATTGGGAGGTGATCTACCCAGCAGCCGAAGGGCACCAGTGGCTTAAATGAACCGTAAAGGACTGGACATTTTCACAGCTCAAAATAACTGCTTGATTTATAGGACCAGGTTCAAGCCTCTCAATTTACCATATTATCTGAAGCTTCAGAAATATCCAATATTCCCTAACCATTAAAAAACTTTCCTCGAGGCGGCACGTTAAAAAGCAATTCAGGCACATTGGGCCTCATACCATGTCAACCGGTCTGGTAAAAAAATGCTTTTATTGATGTATACCGGCACTTTACCGGACTGGCCAACTACAGGTTTGCTGGTGAGGAACCGGTGTTACCTCCACCTGCAAGTAATGCAGGTGCCCTACCGGCAAAAAAACATCATTGCCGGCACCGGTATTGCCGGCACCGGTATTGCCGGCACCGGTATTGCCGGCGCCGGTAATGCCGGTGCCGGTAATGCCGGCAAATCCCCACATGGAGTCCTATGGGGCTCCATGATTGGGGATTAACACCACCACTCCGGCACCCGTATGCCAGAAATGTTAACAATATGTGCTGGTATCCTGGCAGCTCTACCGCCAGGATACCAGCAATGTTATAATGAGTTCCATTAGTTGGTACGTAAACGATCCTGGGAAACATTTAATATTTACTGCTCAGAGGATGTTTTTGTTCAATGGTTGTTACTTGATATTGTTTGGGTTTAGTTTCCCCTTTGAGGTTCACTGGACGCATGCATCACTAAAGCATGTTTAGCACCTTGGATCAAAATCCCTGATGGGGCAAAGCACGCCTTTGACCGTTCAATGTCTTGGGTATACGTCTGTCCTTTGCTGAATCATTGACGGCAACATTTCTATAGCAATATCTAAGATACGGCTGTGGGGCCACTAGTCAAATTATCAATGTTAATTTTCTCTATTTTTCAAACCCCCCAGAATGTAATTTGTCGCTCTGTAAATGCTAATTTACATTTGCAACTCGAAATGAGAAGATGTTCTTCCCTCAACTCCATGTAAATGGGCAGACCAGGTGGTAATAATAACATAACACTGTCCAATGCTCAATGATGCAGAGTGGCTGTCGGCTTAGATTATGCTTGCACTGGACTTGGTTGCTTGCGTATGGAGGAAAAATATAACCAGGTGTAGAAAAGAGTCTGAGGGCCACTCCAACCATCCAGGCTCAGGCCGCTTGTGAGCAATCACAACTCTTGCTAGGCAGTAGCATGTTGAAGAGACGGAGGTGAATGCTCGATGGGTTCAAGGAGGATGCAGCCAACAGCCTGTCAGATGAGCACTGCGGCTACATTCACACAACCAGGAATTAAGTATGCACTGGCACCACCAGAAGAGCAGGGATCTTTCTCCTAAAGAGCACGCCGTACGTACATGACCCAAGTTATTTGAAATGTATTCCCTTCCCAAGAGACAAAAGTTTCATTCCAATGACTAGCTGTAGGAGGCAGAGATTGACGGATATTTAGAAGTCTGCTACATTTTATTGTATTGCAGTTGTCATTTGGATAGCGCCTTTTACCAATATTATAGTCTCAATGCGCTTGTGGTAGGAACTCCCTCAGGGACCGCAGTCCAGAGTATGGGAAATTCTCATTGAGGTTGAAAATGCATGTGTGCATTTTGGCCAAAATAGTTGGGTGGGCTGGTTGCGCTCCTGTAAGCAACCCCAGAGTTCAGGCATGTGGGAGGGTGCTGTGGTAGGTCATGTGGGAGGGTGCTGTGGTAGGTCATGAGTGTGTGTGTGCAAGAGACTCCTTATGTGTCCAGCTCTCCCGAATGTTGTCGTAGGATGTCACTGTGCCTCAATGAGAGAGGTGTTGAAGCACGTTTGATGGAAGTAGCCTTAGACATGTTAAGTGTTTAGCTAGACTGGATTCTGTCATAATTCAGAGCTGCATTGACACAACATAACAGTTACAAGAGAGAAACATCATTATCATGTATAATCTTTGCTCCAGATTCCTTCTATCTTGACAGATTCCTCTGCAAAACATCTGGACTCCCAGAAGAAATTCATGCCAACAAAAGCATTCTGCAGTGGCAAGCCTTAGCATGACCATCATTTGCTGCCGCCCCTCCCCCCCTCCACCCTCTCCATTGCGACCAGGCTTAGTGAATCCTCACTCTGCTTAATGCCGTTACCTAATTGGCATTGTGTTTTTACTAGGGCCTCAGGGGTGATCCCAGGGCTCCCATTGATTTTCCCTGCACCCGACTTCAGATTCTATGTAGTAAGTGCCCATTTGTGCTATTCCTTATCTGTACCCTGTATCTTCAGCACTCCTGTTACTCTCCAATTGCTGCCTCACACACACATTCCTCTCTTCTTTTTTTTAGAAAACAAGAAATCCATTCCTGAAGAAAACTAACACCATCAGGGCTTGAGTTGAAACTAGGACTTTGTAGCGCTTTACAAGAATTTGGTTGGAAGAAAACTATTTCATTATTTGTCTCTCCTAGTAGATGATCACATAGGACAGTACTTGACTGCATATGTTTTTATTTCTGTTAAAGCTGTACCACTTGGATTCCACTGATGGCAACAACATCAGAGTGGACCTTTGTGGCTGCCAACACTTGGCAACCCCAGATTAGATTGTGAACCAAGAGGAGTATCTTGTTCAGAACCCCATTGAACTGTTTATGATGTTGATGCGATTTAATTTCCAGCTCTTTTGTACATTGTTCTCAAATCTTGTGTATCATTAACCTCCACTTTTTCCACTCTTTTCTTTTTTTTTTGTATTGTATACCCATTGTGTCGATCTACTCTTTTTTAGCATGCTTGTGTCTACGCCTGCGAATTACGGCAATTTGTAATTATTAAATGAGATTTTTTGATCATTGATTTGTGTGATACCCCCCCCCTTATTTCTTTTCTTCTGTTGGATTAAAATGCAAATGGCCCTGGAAATGAGGGTATAAGGGCTTGCCTACCTTTTGTTCCTCAAGACAGCAGTGATTGACAGCGGTGTGTACCAAGGGCCAACAAGGCTCCTTATATACCCCCCACTCCGTAACATGCTTTTCCTCTTTCTTTCCGTCCTGTGCCTGCTTTTTTACAGGTTCTTCTCCACCATTCCATTTATTGACAGGGAGTTAATCCGCCAAAATGAGTCTGCACTAACATTCCGAACATTCCAAGCCTGGTGTATCCCTCCGCATGCAAAGTAGTGCATGGCAAAAGAGTAGACACGGAATAGAATTCTGCAGCCTGCATGCTACTCCAGGCAGAGTGTGCTCTTTCAGCTGAAGGAATCTGGTCAGTTCCCACTTCGGTTTCGCAGTAATCGGCCAATGTTAAGCGTTTCCGGCACAGGGGTGCAATAACTAGCAATTGGTGACTGGCTGACCAATGTCTATGCAATGCCAATAAACAAGTAATATCTAGAGGCTTTTTCAGGGCTTGTTTTCCATAATGCTGAAATTACAGTGCAAACAATACAACCCTTTGCATCCAACAACAATATTAAGGGATTTCTCGCCCTATACTCATTGCGGACATTCGCAGGCAAAACTGGACTTACCGGGAAGGAGTAGAGGAAAACTCCCAGGAAGAGCAGCAGGATGAAGGCGATTAAGAATATGAGGATGACCCACTTGAAACGCCGCCACAAGATGTATCTCATCGTTTTGTAGGGGGACGTGAACCACAGGAAGGATGTTTCTGGGCGCCTGCAATCAAACACAACATAAGGATGAATGCACATTCAGCTTCCTAGCCAAGGACATACGTCATTCTGCATACCCTTCTCTTCATTTGGACTATATAGCAGATTTTCAAAGTAGCTGTGCTCATGAAACAATGTGTCTGTGCAGCAAGCCACATACATTGCAAATCATACAACACAATGCGGGTAGAGAGATTTCCTACGCCTCTTTGTTTTGCATGAATTAACTTTGGGTCTTACCCTAAGTTACCTGGGCGAGCCAGACGTGGATCCCTTGCTCACTTTTCTTAGAGAGGCACAGCTTCACCTCACTGATGATGCCCAACAAGGCTGAAACACGTGTCTGGGGATGCTGTTGGTACTCTTGTTCAGAGGAGAATTGCCTAGCATTTCAGTGATCGGCTGCCCCTGGGCAGGACAAAGACTGATATGCGGGGACATTTCTTCTCTGTGAAAGGGACAGTGATCTAAAGACTTGCTAGAGTCTCTCCCAGGGGTTATTCAACCAAGAACAGGTCATTGGGCTGTGTTCGTGCTGGTAGAGAGATTCCCAAACCCCCCTTTATTTTGCATACAACACAATGCCTGTGTTCAAATGTAATAGAGTAAAAGCCCTCCTGCCCAGCAGGCCTAGTCTGGCTTCAGCTACAGAGATACACTTACACTGCGCAGTTGGGGACATGCTGAGAATATTATTCACCATTTTGAGCAAATGCATTACTTTAGTATAGCTGAGCTGCCAAAGGCCTATGGGTTTCTGTGCCAATTGTATCGCACAGCATCCAGTAGCCCTGTGTTACTGCAGCCTCCAGGGTGATTGCTGTAAATGTGATCATCTGCAACAGGTGGAGTGTGATGCCAGCTATTTTGTGATCACAGGATTGTTACAAATGGTTGATTTTGACTGGATGTGTTTTTCTAAATGATCACCCGGAGAGGGACAATCAGATTGTTTCAAATGATCTGATTTGCCCTCGCCGGGTCCTTATTAGTCTGGCAAGGCCATGCTCACCGCCACGTGCCTGAGGTTCCTTCCACAACTGACCGCCATGGAAAGGGAGAAGGGACTTTGTGTAATCCCTTATCTCCTTTATATGGCAGCCACTTTCATGTCTTGATTTCTTCTTCTTTTTTCATTGGCTGCCATGGAATGGGAGAAGGGACTACATGTAGTCTGTTCTCCTATTCCGTGGCAGCCATTTTATTTCTTTTTTCTTTTTTTTCCAGTTGCCAAACGCCACTGTGTCTCGCAACTACAAAAAAGACTATTAGCACCCAGGCAGGAGGAGTCAGCCAAACAGATGGATAGGAACAGGCCGCTGGTACAAGTCTGCGTTCCAAGCTGCCTGATGGCTGGCGCCCCCGCCGCCATCTTCCCCCTGCCCTCAGTCCCCTTTTTTTCTCCCCCATTTCTTACCTTATTTCAGTGTCGACGGGTGCTGCTGCCGCTTCCGCTCCCTCCCAGCAGGTCGCCATGTAAAGGGGAGCACCTCAGCACCTCTTTCCTTTCCATGGTGGCCGTCTTGGAAAATAATTTTCCTTCCTACAGCGAGACGCAGCGCACGTCCGTTGTTGGATGGAAAATACTTTTTTTTAGCACTCCGGATTACTGCTTTGGCAACCCTTGGTGCTAATAGCCTTCATCCCCCGTTCCAGGGGCTGGAACGTGGGATATTGGCCCAGAGTCCTTGTTATCTGCCCTTGCTTCGCTCGGGCCATAACTTGGGCTGCTGGCCTGTTATCCCCAGTTCCAGCACTTGGAATGGGGGATGAATGCCATATCAGGCTGGAGTACTAATTGCAATAACCCCTCGCAGGGGGGCATTACCGCTTCTGGTAATGCCCCACGGCCTGCGTTATAACTATGGGCCCTGGAACATAACTAAGCAATAAGCCCCTGCTCGGGGCCTATTGCTTGATTATGTCCTAAAGCACCACCAACATGACATGATGCAAAAGTGAGGTAGACAGGGGTGGCGTGAACTGCCTCCCCTGCTGTTCTCACACAAATCGCTTACTTTGGCGCTGGATCCATAGCAAAGCATTTTCATGGGCATTTTGTAAGCTCAGGAAACTAACATTCCAGATGTTTTTCAGGCAGAATGGGGGTCGTGGGGGTAATAGGTGTTCTCCTCCCATTCCCCCCTCTGCCTGCAAAACCTTGCATTTTCACGCCAGCATGAGGTTGTCGTGCTGGTGGGAAACTAATGGACACATAAGGAATCTACTTGCCTTTTAAAACAGGAAGAGTACAACAAAAAGATTAAATGTGATTTAAAATGTTTCTACTCTTTACTTTTGCACTCCTAGCTTTGGTCTCTGCATGCATTTAACATGTTTTTACAAAAGAACTTCCTGTGTGTGTTCAGTGGCCAGGTTCTTTGAATTAAACACAGAATGGCTAGCTCAACAAAGAAGAAAGACCTTTTTAGTTTGGGCTATCAGTTGGGACCTTTGAGCCACGTATAAGCTAATGTTATTGAATGAGAGGTCAGATAAGGAGAAATTGCACATGAGGTGGGACACACAGTGTGAAGGTGTTGTTTGGTTATTTGCCCACCCATTGACTGGTCATGACCATGCTAATCCCTATGGCCGTTCCCGCCCAGTTCCAGCCCCTCCAGCCAAAAACGCCTCCCCATGAGAACGCTTTGAGCTCACTTTAATCAAGGCTAACCATCAAATGTTGCACTCAAAGCACCTGCCAGTGTTATTTTCAAATTAGTCGTCTCAGAGTTCATGGCCCTCATTATAAGTTTGATGATCCGGAAATAAGGTGCCGGTAACGTTACTGGCAACTTTTCCAGACCGGCCAACTAAAAATCTGCCTGTAGGCACAGTGAACTACGGGCAGGCATGACCTGCCGGTACAGCAGATTTTTCACTGTAGCACCAGCACTGTTACTAACTTACTGTTCCTCCGCTGTAATAGCCCGCTATTACCGGGATATTCGACGGCAGAAATGGCAACCTCATAATTAGGGCCAATGACTCAATTGGTGGTGTACACGCACTATTGGTGTAATAAAAATGGGCCTCTCCAGATGTTTTGGACTACAACTCCCATGATCCCTCACCATGAACTATGATGGCTACGTTTGATGGGAGTTGTAGTGCAAAACATCTGGCGAGCCAAAGGTTGCAGATACTTGATCTAGGTGACCAGGTTAGAAGCTGAGCGCTTAAAAGGTCACTTGCGTAGATACTAGTGATGTATAGGGATTAGAACCCCGGGAGAGGCCGCGGTCTTGGAGTACTCGTTTACAGCGAGGTGCCTGAGAAATGTGCAGGCGCTGTGAAAGGGGATGGTGCCTTAGTTCACACCACTGGAATAATCCATATGTGACGGATAAGGAGGGCCTTTGGGGAAATCATGAGATGGAGGAATGAGAATAGAGACTGACGTCAGTGCTGTTCAGATCATGGCGGGTGGCTTACCTTATCAAGGAAAGCGGAGGGTGCTTGAGGCCTTTGACGTTGGTGAAACTAAGAGCTCTGCTAACAGGCAAGGCTTGGAGTTATACCAATCAAGATGAAGAAAATCACAAGACCATATATTAAAAATAAAACATCAAAAATGTAGATGGTTTGGTTACTGAAAAACAAGGAGCACGTCCTCCATTTTTTTTAATAGTGGCAGGTTAGACAACATTTTTATTTTGTACTAGGACACATATTAAGTTCTATTCTTAAAAATCACAATCCCAACACTACATTGCCATCTTAACTTCCAACAAGCAATGTATTGTTTGCTTTTCTGTAAAACATCTGTGGTGCACAAATTGTAGAAACAATCACATGACAAACCAATCTGGCATGGTCTTACTTGGGATCCTCGAGTCTTGGATTCATGTTGGGTTCATCGCGTCCCACTCCTGCCGGCTTCTCGTCACTCTCTTGCTCTGATACAATTTCTAAGGTCATCTCCAGCTTGCCCTTTATGATAATGATAATCGAGAAAGGCATGGGTTAGCTGTGTATAGGGAATCGTCCCAGTTTTCCAAGTGGCTTTTGAGAATTTCAGGAAATACAACCTTTTTTGCAATGTGGACTCCACTGTTTTGGTGAGGAATGAGAGTACCAGGAAATAAATAGTTTGTAGGAAATGGGTCCATATCTTAACTTTGGATGTATTCATTGGATGTAATCACCTGCATGGCTCTTTCTAGTACTATCAGTATTAGTTGACATCAAAAAGCATGTTACTGTTTTTAACATGCATCGAAAACAGCTAGAAAAAAACTGTTTTCTATGTCTTTGTGGGGAATTCGACCATAAGCACTGTTGGTGTGCGGTCACCTGGGCTTTTTTGAAATTTTAAATGAAGTTGAATGATGGTATATCAACCTCCGGAATAAGCATTGGGCTGATCCGCAAACATGTTCCTATGCTCACGGCATGACATACACATAGACCTGTGTACTCTAGGTGGACTCACCCTACATGTTCTGTTCCCGGTCACATTTAGTTGAAAGATGACACCAAGATTACATCAAGGCATCTCGAAAGGGGAAGGGTAAAACCTTCCTCCTGCCATTGCCAACCTAATTAACTATCAAATGCTCCATGGATCCGCCCTGTCCTTTTGTGTAAACACTGCAGATGGTGGCAGCAATTAACATAAGTAACATACTAATAGAGTATACTTCAAACAGGCCCACATGCGGCCCGGATACAGAAATTAACAAAAGAGACAAGAAACCACAAGAACCTTTGATATGCACTGTGTCAACCGGAAGCCAGCCCCCGCCCCTCAGCATCAACGGCAGGGAAGTGTCATGCATGGGACTGCATGTTTACAGTAGTCATCACCGGAGTGGGACACCATTCAGAAGGTAAGAGTATGTGGATTAATGGTGACAGAAAGTCTGTTCTCGCCACAGCTTCAAGGGAGACCTGATGCTTTAATCAGGAACCACAGAGAGCTCCATTAGCTAGAGAGACCCTTTGATCCACAACATACAGGAAGATGGATGGGACTTAGTATTACATGTTTTCACCCCTTTACCTTTTCCGTAAGAAAGGACTCTGGTTATGACCTCATGCATACAGGATATTGTTGGTGGGGACCCAGAATTGGTTAATTAAGGTAGGCTTAGCCTACACCAATCCATGTGGCCCATTTGGCTTTAAAAGAGGGCTGAGCCCCTCTTTTGGGCAGATCATCTGAAGACTTTGCAAGGAGTAACAAGAAGAACTCAGCATTGGACCCTGGCTGAAGGTGCAGTATGCCTTACATCTTCCACCAGTGAAGGAAGGCCAGGACCTCCAAGAGGGAAGCAAGATTCTTCCCCTAAACATCTCCCAGGGGACAGAATCCAGAGGACCCTCCAGCAGCTCCAGAACCGGTATCCAGCCAGCACACATTGTGCCCTGCTAGGCTCTGCAAGCAAGCTTCCTAGAGAATCTCTGAACCAAACCCAGGACAAGCTGGTGCTTGTAACATTCTCTTCAGCTTCGGGCCGTCTGGCTTAAAGGAAACAAGCCAAGCGAAGAAACTAGGAGGAGTGAATTGACAAGAATCAACCAGCGTCCACCTTAAAGGACATTTTCGAGCCAGTTTAGCCCCTCGAGCTGCAACAGACTGCACCGCTGACTGTTGTTACACCGCAGTCGCTAACATCGTCCCAGATGCCTCAACCAGTCCTTCACACCCGCCAACCAGCACTGAGACAACTATTACTGACCCAGAGATGCTGTGTTGGCCAGCCTGCAGCTGTCCGTCTAGCCTCGCTTGCCAAACTGCCTGCCACCTGACACCCACAGCTGTCTCCCGTCTTGAACTCTTTTGCAGATACTGCAAAGGGTCCTGAAACCAACTCTACACTGTTGAGCACCAAGAGCTTCTACAAGCACAAGGTATGTTGTGGTTCTGTCACCCTGGTCCTTCTCCGAAGTCCTCTAGTGACATTGTATTACCCATTGCTCCATTTGTGCTGAAACCAAGTATCCTCGAACTTTTGTGATTAATTACTTTACGAGCTACCCTACTGTCAAAATGCATCCCTTTTCTTTCTTGAAACTGTCTGTCCTCTGCATTCCTTTAGAGGGTTGACTTTAATTTTGTACTGTGATAGAAATGTCTGTTGAATAATAATTAAGTAGATATTTGTATACAACCTTGACTGGACAGTCCCTTTTAACACTGGGTAATAATTGTATTTTCAAAGCGTTGCAACTAACCAACGATCCACAACCTTTCTGAGATAAGTCTGCCGTTCCATCCACGTTACCAACATTGGAAAAGGAGGTTTATAACTGACTTGTGCTCCCAATCTTTTCGGATCCCTTCTGGTGTACTAGAGGCGTGGGGATGATTGATGGTCTAGAAACCGATAATGATCTGTGGACCACTAGTGCCCCGGAAGTTGATTCTTCACAGTTTTACCTATTAAAGGTAGGGACTAGGAATAAAGAGGGATTGCAGTAGGCAAAAGGGGTGTACGCAGGCTAATTCCCCACCTAAACAATGGTTTTACCGTCCTTTTAGGCAGACATTTGGCTATTTTAGGTCTCTACTTCGCCTTCATGTTTAATGATTTTCATGCAAGTGAATGTCCTTTGAAGAGCAGCTACTCTGCAAAGGCCTGAACATGTAGCAAAATAAAGCAATTACTAAAGACCACTGGAGGCAACATTGCCCAAGGCTTACCGCTAAAATCTTCTTGCCATCTTCCTGTCCGACACAGGGCCACCAACCCTTCACAGTTTTCTGCTCGAAAAGCGACACACATTTTTCGGAGGGCAGCGTATCGTCCAATAGGTCCAGCGAGCACTTGTCAGCGGATTTAGCAGGTTTTGGCATCCGGTTTAAGTCCATCTGAATGGAACCTGTAAAGGCGGAAGAACACTGGATTATTGCGCGTGTTATTTCACGTAGATTGCCTCTACAGCCGCTAAGGATATTAGCGGTGGTGAAAGGGCCGTGTCACACACCCACAACAAAGTCTTGACTTCTCCTTAGGACTCAGTTTGGAGTTTCTTCTTGCATAAATGGGACAGAGGAGATGCACATGTGTCTATGAGCTGTGTGAGTGCGGGTGTGTGTGTGTGTACGTGCATCGATATCAGCGTGTGCGTGTATGTACGGTTGGTGTAGTGTATGTGTGTGTGCGTGCCTGCACCGGCGTGTGTGTGTCGATATAAGGGCGTGTGCATGTATCAATATCGGGGTGTTTGTGTGTAGATACACGTGGGTATGTTTGGTGTATTTGTGTGCACGGGCGAGTGTGTGTGATAGCTCACCGTGTCAAACATGGAAGCACGCGCGCACTCTCTCTCTCTCTCTCTCTCTCTCTCTCTCTCTCTCTCTCTCCCTCTCCCTCTCTCTCTCTCTCTCTCTCTCTCTCTACACTACAAACACTTCCGGCCTGTTCAACTTTTGCTTGTTCAAAACTCTCTTGCTGGCAAGCTAGGTTCGCTCTGTAAAAATACATAATAATAATAATGTTCTTGTCACTAAACTAGACCTTTCAGCTATTCTTAAACAACCTAATATTGTTCCAGACAGGCCAGCTAAGCAACACATGGCTCAAGTTTCTTTCTGAAGGATGCACAGCCAGGGACAATTCTAACCATGGGACAAATTCCTTGAAGCACATGAAAACAGGCAAAACATATGTTCCCATAAATGTCCAACCTTAGAGGAGAGAACATGTGTGTTGTGATGAATTTGCGTTCCAGGTAGCGCTTAATCGCCACCTATAGGTCCGAACTATTGCACAGGAGTACAGGTAGGTGGGAGATTAAATGTGAGGAGGCGCATAGAGGTGGGTGTTTGGTTATTTACCTGCCCATTGACTGCCCATGCCCATGGCCATTTCCAGCCACTTCTTGCCCACCCCTGCCCAAACAGCTGTATCCTGCCAGTGTTTTTCCTAAGCAGTCTGCTAAGCGTTAAGGGCTTAATTATGGCTGTAAATGCCTACTGGTGTGATCAAAAGAGAGTCTTGACCCGGTGTGCTTTCAGCCACTTGATTCCTATTGCTCCCTTGCACTGAAGTCATGTTAAAGAAAAGCAATTACAAAGTCAATGGTTTTGGCTTGCGGTATTAAATGGGCATTTACCAGCCAGGTACTGAAATCATGTGCCCAGGAAATCACAATATTTTTCAGCTGCTGTGATATTATGACCAGATAGTACCTTTATATTAGGGCCCAGAAAGATTTCAACCAAATATATCATACAGTACCATTGTAGCAAACAAGGAGGGTGGGGGATGTGAGTGTGTCCCCTGCACCCTTTTTTACTACAAAAACATCAGGAGCATTTGTCATTTTCGTATTCGAAATTACTTGATGCCGTAAAATCACGTACATCCCAATTGTATGGTAGGCACGGAACCTTGAAGTCGATAGTGCCATTCACTCAAGGCAGGTGAAGGAACACAGCAAACAGAAGAAAAAACAAGCACCGGCAAAGATAATAGTTTCTGCATTTCATAAACTGACCTATAGTTTCAGAGTCGCCTCCGAAGCCCCAGTCATAGCACATAGGATGGGCTATGACTTCCCTGTTGCAAGTCACAGCCCATGCATATTTACTAATGTCCTAATTTCGCTTCATTTGGTGGCAATGGGCCATGCATCACCTGGGAGCCAAACCTATGAACAGTCCCATCATTGACCAAAGTTTATATCACCGTAAGTCAACATCTGAGCCAAAATGTGTGATGCAGCTGAGGCACCACCTGTGTCAAAAGGAAGAATCCAAATTAATGGGGTTTAAATTGCCATCTATGGGCAAACACTAATAGTGGTGCCGACCACTCAAACAGAAGATCACCCAAAAAAAAAAGCCTTAGGACAACTGCAGTTTCTCTGCGTGCCATTTCTCCTTATACGTGTAAACAATGTTGTGCAATATACAGTGGACACGGCCGAAGGCCGTTGTGAGTGGCCTGGTAGTGTTGTAAAATATACAGTGGACATGGCCGAAGGCCGTGGATAGGAGCCTGGTAGTGTTGTAAAATATACAGTGGGCATGGCCAGAGGCCATGGCTAGTATTCTGGTAATGTTATAAATTATCTAGTGGACATTGCCAAAGGCCATGGCTAGTGGCCTGGTAGTGTTGTAAAATATACAGTGGGCATGGCCGAACATGCTACCGTGCCACCAATGAGCCAAAAGTAAACATAAAATATGGCAATGTGTCCTGTTTTCAAGGTTCGACTTAAAACATTTGACCTAATCACATTTCATCACATTTATTTGACCTTTTTGTTGGTCTAAAATGTGAGTGGAGACCACACTGAACCCCCCACTTCCCATCAACCTAATCTCTACTTTTACCCAACCCACAGATATATTTAATTAGTTTTGACCAAAAAAAGGATCAAACAAATTCGATCACATATTTAGGTCAAATGTTTTTAGGTCAATTATGCTAATACCATTTTCAAAGCTCTCATATGGAATGGTTTTACCCTTCACCTGAAGGATGTTCTTTGCCCATCATCCCCTGCTTATGCAATCATCAAACCTACTGGGCAGAGCCAATGCTCTGAAGAGAGAAAACAAGAGTGTTAACCAACTGTCTCGAGTATGCAATCTTATATGCCCATCTCCTGACCTAAAGTTCCATTTAATAACATCTAGCTGCTCATTCATAAGTGCATAAGTGGGAGATGACATCATGACGATTAATTGAATCCGTGTGCTCGATTTAACTGCCAAAGTGGTGCCGACCAACCGCCCGAGTGGAGTCTCATAACTCTTTGAGAAGATAGCCTTAGACAGGATGCGAGGCAATGATAGACCTTGCTCTATCGCACATGCGCAAGAGCCTCCGCGCGGTGTCATACGCCCCCATCGGCCCCGCTCCGTTTCCTACCACACTTTGCCATAATGCACAATAAATCTGAAACAAAAACAACCCCACCGGCACTTGATCATGCACAAATGAGAAGAGGAGCCCAATCGCAGACCGGGCGCAGGAGAGATCAGTCGGAGACTCCTGGCAAACGAGGAGCCTTAAAATAATTCTCACCATATTAAAGTCTTGGAAACGTAGCAGCGTTTCATTTGCTAGGTTGTTTACAAAGTACTAATGGTGGCTTGGAGGCTGTTAGGTGACTGATGCAGCTAGGAGAGGGCTTATCTGGTGAGACCGCGGCCACACAGCGTGGAAGCGGGAAAGGCAGACTCGAAATGAAGACCTTGCCAAGGTCTTGATAAAGCACTAGGCCACGCCTTCTATTATGCTGCCATTTTAGATATCTGTAGGTTGGATTAAAAGCATGAAAAGAAACTGCCAAGGGCTTTATTGTAGCCAATAATGTATGTCTACCTAGAACATCCCAGTCCTTTTCCCCTCAAGACTTAAGCCCTCATTATGAGTTTGGTGGGTGTTTCCATCAGATTTCTGCATGTGGAATTTCTTTTTACCGCATGTGGAAATCTTTGGCTCATGAATTACCTGAACTGATGGAGGCAATGGGCGAGCGTGCGGGGTTCCAGAAAATCTGCATGTTGACTGTGAGCACCCCAAAATGAATGTATTTCTATCCTTATCTGGATTGGGACTAGTAGTGGATCATACCGCTCCTATAACTTGAATATCAATGCACAGCATGGTCCGTACTGATCCTTCTGTGCATTGCACTGGAAATTAGGTGAGTAATTAAATTAGATTAGTTAGCCTCAGACATGCCCAACTTATCAACCCTTTTTGGGCCCCCAACCTGCACATTTGTATCTCCTATGTGTGTGTACCTCCGGTGTGGTAGTGAATTACTTCTCTGATATTTTTAAAAGTTGAAGGGCTTTTCCAATTTTTACCTCCGTCCGCCCTATTATTAAGTGGAATTCACCACAAGCTGCAAATCCTGTGAATACCACTTCATGTATACACCCTGAATTCAATAACATGTCAGGTAGGGTAATGGTTGTTATTTGGATTAGTGCCCGCTCTTATTACCTGACCTGTTGCTACCATTACCACCTAGGCGATAATGGGTGGTAATTATACACTATCACCATGAGTCGCGGAATAAATGCCACCTGGTGGGAATTGAATATGGATGGTAGTCCACACGGCAACTAAATAATTGGAATCACAGCCCCAAATAAACAAATATTTGCAATAACAACAGTTTTGGCTTTTGTGTAGGCATGGGAAAGGCACTTGCCAGGCACTGCTGTACCGATATTACCTGGCATGTTATGCTAGTTCCAGTGCTTCTAATAGACACACCTGGAAAATGCATTATATGCAAGCCAGAACTGTTGGCTTTTCCAATGTGCATTTTTAATAGGACTTCAGGGAAGGACATCCATTGTGATTATAAATCGGAAGGCTGAAGGCAGACCAGGTTAAGACTTTGTCATTACACCAGTAGTGGGGATACAGCTTCACTTAAGCTGTTAACTCTCAGAAGACACCGTTGAAAAAACACTGGCAGGCACTTTAAGCATAAAGCTTGATGATAAGGCTTGATAATGCTAGCTCAAAGAGATCCCAGGAGGATGTGTTTTGGGTGAGGAGGAGTAGGAACGTGGGTGAAATGGCTATAGGGATTAACAATCCACCTTACAAAATGACCACATTGACACCACCGCTAAAGAAATCCTCATTAGATCAAAAAATCCTTCAGAACTATCTGCAGGTGGCAGGTTTTCCATGGCCAGCTAAGGTACTGGAGACATTGGCAATGCTATATTTGCAATCCCATATCGAAAAGCATTGAATCCTGGATACAGATCAATCTGGGTTCCGTCCCCTGCATGGAACCTAGACAGTATTGGTCACAGCATGGGCCGATGTTCTAAAAAACACTAATGAAGAGCACTGACTCCACTAATCATGCTGGGCCTCTCTGTGGCCTTTGATACGGTAGATTTCCATATCATGCTGCCTCGACTCACCACAGTGGTGGGCGTATCTAACCATTCATCGTCTTGGTTTCGGGCTTTTGAGACGGAGCGGTGCCAATGCGTTAAATTGGGAAGCTATATTTCAAAAGATTCTCCAGTGCAGTCTGGAGTCCCACAGGGACTCCCATCCTGTTTAATATTGATATGCAACCACTAACGTGCATCTTTTCTATATGTTAGTTGTCATATCACTCTTAAGCAGATGACACACATTTATGTCTGCGGGTTAATGATTCTTACGCCTCCCGCTGAACATTATACATTGCACGTAAGAAATTGCAAGTTGGATAACTCTAAATGAACTCCGACTTAACCCGACGAAAACGGAAAGCACACTGCTAGGCCCAAAACGATTGTACATTCACTACATTGATACCATTGTCCCCCCCCCCCACCCGGTTCGGCATATAGACTTCCTTTGACCCAAAAGTGAAAGATGTAGGGTGTTACTGGCAGTCCAACTCGCCATGCTATCACCAGTTAACTCCATTTACTTCATCTTCCGCTACTCCAAACAGTTTTCCCATTCTTGGCTCCACCAGATATTCCAGTAGTAGGAGGGTCATTGGTCAGTTCAAAATCAGGTTATGCCAATGCCATTCTCGCTGGCATCCCAAAATACCAATTATAGCAACTGCATTTATCCCAAAGTGCAGCACTTAGAATGGTCTTTGGGATATCTAAACGCACCCCAGTGTCCAATCTTTGGTGCTCTTTACTTTGGTGGTAGACCAAAGGATACATTTTAAGACTCTGTTTTTCATCTACAAGTGTTTCAATGGAATGGCACCTCCTCACCAAGAAGATAAGATCTCTTTTTATCTTCCAACAAGATCACTTAGATCTGAGAACAAGAAATGACTTAGGGTCCCACCACCATCCCGTTGGGTTCTTAGGGGCGATAGACCATTCTCTGTGCATGGCCCACAACTCTATAATTTATTGCTCCTTGAATTAAGAAATTAACTCTAATTTATATTTTCCCGGAAGCCTCTCAAAACCTATTTGTTTCAGTGATGCTTTCCACTAGGAGTACTTATCATATTACTAACGCTAAAAACAAGATCTGTGCCTAAATGCTGTGAGTTCTGCTTGGTGCTTGGTGCAAATGAATCAAACAAGTAATGGGCAGTCAATGAGTGGGCACATAACCAAACAAAACCTACACACTTTGTGTCCCTCCTCATGTGCCGTTTCTCCCTAGTTGTACTCTAATAGTTTCGGCGTATAGGTGGTGCAAACACCACCTAATAGCTGTGAGGAACCTGAGGGCATCCTCACTTCCTTTTCCACAACATCCTCTGGTCAGGTGGCTAGGGAAGGGCCATTGCTCTTGGATCCTCACCCTGGGGCTGGAGTTGCGAGGGAGGATCAGCTGTGTAGGGTAGACTTGGGGAATAGTAGGGGGATGTCCTAGGGTGAGACACGGTATCTTGCATTTCCATTCCATGACAAACCCTCAATCGCAGCAGAATGCATGGGATATTGTTACCCTTCTCCCTTTGTCCAGGATAAACCAGAAGATACTATTGATGTAGGGTCACTAGGAACTTTAGAGGAGCAGGTGGATGCGTTTTCCCTAGCTCCCACCCCCTCATTGGCATCATACACAGGAGAAGGTCTATATGTGGAACCCTATGTGTTATGCCTATACCACATCGAGTGCATGATGCACTCAAGCAACCATACCGAATGTACCCTCACACTGAAAGAGTGGAAGGATGTCAGCACTGTGGGGGAGGCATGGTATCTACAGTATGACACTGACACATTGGGCACAATTTGTAAAACCTTGATTGATATCGTTGGGATTGGAGAAACTCCTATTTTGCCCTATAACTAAGATGGGAGTAGTCTCGACCATCAAATAATAAATAATGCAGTCCTGGTGGAGTCAGTCAAATCAAAATGGCCTATTCTAACAAAACCTAATGCCTGCCCTATCTCTTGTACAAAAAGAGTAAAAAGGATAAATGTTTGCAATAGGATTAATCATTGTTCAAAATAAAGAAGTGTAGTTGAACCAGCTCTCCTCCCACGTTAGACCTCACGGAGTAAGGCAGTCCATGTAGACAGGCTGACACACTCTGGCTTGGCTTCCAATACAATAAACAGTTCCAAAACATGGATTGGGGCCCACCTGGCCTTCCAAGTTTAAGTCTCTTTTCAAAAGTACCAGGGACAATGTTTCAACCAAAAAGTTCACAAAAGTCCCGCTCTGTCAGGTTCAAACCTTTCACGACACAGTTCTTGTAAATCCCCCTCTGCAGGGCTCAGAACTCTCAAAATAAAGTTGAACACAAATGTGCAAGGGGGGCCCCCTTCCCCAAGCTTATTCCACTTTGGGTCTCCTTCTGTTGGGCTCGGACCACATGGATGTCGAAGACTTTCGAATGTGCATGGTTTACCTTTCAGACCACTGTAGGACCATTTCGAATCACAGCTTATAGTTCAATTTTCACTTTCTCTAGAAGTTAAACTTCTTTATCACACTTTTGCTGTTTATTCACTTTATCACTTCAAACAATGTATCTTTCACTGAGACTTTTGAGTGGGCTACTTCCTTTCACCAGACCACTCTGTTACTTGGTATCGCTGATTTCACAGCCGTCTTTTACTTCAATGTTCATTCACAGGTCTCCCTTTCCTCACGTCTCATCTTCACGCGTGCACTCTTCACTTGCGATATAACGTTGCCACTTCCACTTCAACACAGACCAGTCTCTCTGGTCGCTTGCCAACTCACCAGCTGTGTGTGTCTCTTTCTTGGTTTTGTGATATCCAGTTTACGGGTCCAGGTTAGTACAACAGGCTTGGCCTCGCCTCCCCAACTCTGCCGTTCACCCAAGAGGGTCGCTGGCATCCTTGAAACATGATGTAGTCTTCACTTGTGGGACCTGGCCTGCTCCACGTGTTTTCCATGGCCTGTCGGAGTCAACAACCTCAGTAGGGAACTCTTGGGATTTTCTACCCACTGCTCTTGCCCCTTGCTCCATCGCTCTGCTCCAGTAGGTTTGCCTTTGTCCCACAAGTTCTGCTCTTACTCGTGTTCCACTTTGCTCAAAGTGTGTCTCTGGATTATGCCTTTTATTTATGTGAGGAGAGCTAATTGGCATCAGGTGAATGCACCTAGAGTCAACTGCCTGACTTTGCCTGACTCGATTACAGGGACAGGTCCAGTATGATGTGTGAAAGCTAATGTTGTTACTCTCAGTCACCCTCTTCTTCGGTCCAGTGTTTGTGCAACAAGGGGGTGGTGGGAGGGAGTTGGGACTTCGGTAAATCCTAAACAATAAGATGGATGGATATACAAAATAAGGGGGACTACTGCATCTCACTGTCGGCTTCGTCACCACCACTCCCCGAAGACCCCTCACCCAAGTGATCCTCCTGCACTGGTCCGCCCCAGGGCCTGGATCCAAAGGCGATGGCCGTACCCTGGCCACCTGAGAGAGAGATCCCGGGTACTAGCGGGCGAGACACCTCTGGTTTCTCACTTCATGCACTATTGGACATTATGTAGTGCTGAGTAAAATCTGACAAGGCTAGAGTGATGTCATGAAGAAGATATACGAGGACATTCTGAAACGATATGAAAATACTCACGAGTAACGATGTAACTGAAGTGACAAGAGAAACATGTACGAAATGATAAAGTAATCATATATAAAGAAGACAAAATAACTTGCTGACCAATAAGTGTATATACGCAGTAACGCAAGCTAGATGAGACATATAGAAGCTTGTTATAGAGGAAAATATAACGTGGCAAGGACAGCCATGATAGGAAAAGGGACGTTGGCTTGTATAGATTCAATCCAGCTGCCTCAGAAACAGTCCAGAGGTGTAGAGTCAGAAGACGTTGAGGAATAGCTTTGCATGCAAAATAAAGAGGACTCTATGTTGGCCTGGGATCAACGGTGCTGTTTCAGGAAATAATTGCAAAGCACAAATGGAGGCAGACGGCTAAGCCATGAACTTGAGACTTATCTCTCTTAGATTAAAGAAGAAGAAAACAATTGAAAGAGCCAAGTATTGGACAATTAACAATGAATAAGGCTCCTACAAGATGAAGTGAGCAAGTCTGTAGAGGTAAGAGGAGCAAGAAGACCCTGCATAAGTAAATGAAATTGCAGTAAATAGGAGCTTGAAAATGGACAAATGTATGGTCTCTTCACATGTGATTCAAACGTCGAAAACAAGGGCTATTCATTAAGCCTCGGTTGAAGATAGTGAAGTGCTTACACTCCTGTGAATGTCCCAGAACAGAGAGCAGGCGACAAGTTCAATTACAGATGGGGAAACGTTGGCTTATGGTTGGACTGATGAGAGATGATGGACTAATTTGGAAAGTGGGGCGTTATCTGACGTGACTTTAGCACCTGGGTTTCGCTTTGCTTACATGCTGCTAACAAGCCGAAAGTCCAGGGTTGAGTGATAATGCCAACCAATCAGAGGGTCTCTGGGGCAACAAGCTATATACAATGTTGCATAGAACAATCTGATGCAATTTTCTCTGCTATAATCAGTATTATACGCATTTAGAGGTAATTCAAGGTGTGCTCTACAGATAGGGGTTAGCCAATGAAGTACTAACCCATATGCATGGCATAGGTACATATATTCCCCTAACCAATCCTTCCCATTAATAGGTTTTGAAGTTTGCTACGTAGGATGATGTAATAGATGCTGCATATTGGGGTATATAACCTTTGTATAATAAAGTTGGTTTTTGAGTGTGTGAGCATCAGTCTTGATGTTCATCAGTTCGCCCTGCTTAATTGAATTAATAATAAAGTAGTACTTTGCCATATTTTCTGAGTCTGTCTAGTTATTTGGTCTGAGATCTTTATTGGTAATTCTATCTAGCACAAAAGATACTTCAAGCACAGAAGAGTGTGGAAAACAGGAGGTCCAAAAGCAAGACATATCTCCCTTTTCCTTTTAATAATCAGCCTCCCCTGCCCCTGCCGTAATATGGGCTGCTGTCAATCACTTCCCTTCACTTCCCCGCATTCATACCACTATAGTACTGTGACAAAGACGAGGCAACTAGGAGTGGTACACACCAACATGTCATTTCACCGCTCTGGTACTGAGATGAGGAAGATGCCTGAGACTATTGTAAGGGTCAGGAATGTCCAAAGAACTCTACTAACTATGGTAAGGCAATTGGGTTTAGGGATGCACACCTGCAATCTGTTAAATCGTTGCAGATGTATAAAAAGGAGAGTCCAGCATGAGAAAGAGCAGCAGGAGAGAAGCCAGGCCAAACGTTTCAGGCTCTGTTGGGAAACCAGGACGACAGTAAGTTCCCTGGAGAGACTGTGGCGCGGAGTTCCAGGAGGATCATAAGAGGGGCACAATGGTTGGAGCCTAGAAGAAATCCGGTTGCTTTAAGCTATTGGCAGCATCCACAGGAATTGGACAGAGCTGCCAGCAACCCACAAAAAGCAGACCGGAGTGCAAGTGGGGCTCACGAGACAATGGAAAGGTACATGAGGAGTAGCAGACGTGGAAAGTAGCCGCCCAGATGGAGCCGCCAAGGACCGATGAGTGAATGCAAGGAAACACTCGAACCTGGGCATCTCTGGGGACTGTTAATGATCAAAAGTGATCGCTGAATGACCAAATTGAGATGTGCAAGATGTTGTGACCCCACAGTGAGGGGTTGTGGTGAACGATATGAATAAGATGAAGTGTGAGCAAAACAATGATAATTTAAGCACTGTTGAATATCAAACTAAAAGAAAGATTTTGACAGGCCTGTGAAAGCTTTTGACAAGCCTGTGAACAGGAGATAAATGTGTGTGTAAATATATTGAAAGCAAAGAACAAACCTTATGCAAAGCATTTAAAAGCAAGTATTGAATATTGCTGAAGAGTGTGAAAGTAGTGTGGTGAAAACAAGAGAGCACCACAGAATGAACTTAATGAAAGAACACATCGGGGCAAAGTCAAGAGACTGGCAAAGAGTAAAACCCATTGATTGGAGCAAGGTCAAGAGACTGGCAAAGAGTAAAACACATTGAGGAAAAGCCAAAAGACTGGCAAGGAGTTAGCAAATTGAATGTGTACCAGAACACAGGTGCAGTTACAAAAGAACCTCTGTGGGCAAGCAAGTCAAGAGTTATCGATTGCGTGACTGGTAATGGATGGACTGTGTAGTCCGACAAGTGCACCTAGACCGGGGATACCCTAGCTGTGAAAGCCAAGAAAGCATACAGAGAATGTATGAAAGAGATTCCTGAAGTGAAACACAAGAAAAGCAATCTGAATGAACGGTAAAGAAAGCAGAAGGAGAGTAAAGTTGACCGGGAACTGGTTTTAGGATATTAAGAGAAGGAAACCAAGTGTAAGTTGGAAAACTAGAAAAGCTGATGTCTTGGGGAAGGGAACCCTAAGACCTTATGATCTTTGTTGCTGCCTTGAGAAAGGCATCCTTGAAGTATCTTTATGGAATTGTGTTGTCTTCTTGAGGAAAGGAACTCTGTGATACCCTTTTTTAATTATGTTGTCTTCTTGGGGAAACCCTGAGATTGTGTGGACTTGCTTTTAACTTTTGGAAGGGAAACCCAAGCCTTTGTGGAACTGTTGTAAACGTGGGGAAGGGAACCCTGAACTTTTATGGAATTGTGTTGCCTTTTTGGGGAAGGGAACCCCGTGACATTGTGGAACTGTTTATTTTTTTTTTTTTATTACTTGTGTTTAGCCAACTTTGGGCTTTTACAAGGTCTGGAAATATGGGTTCAAAAGCTCCTTTTTTATTTGGGGCATTGAGAGTAGGTTTTGAATTTGGTGGATATTCACTTCGCCTGCGCACCAACTTCACAGAGAGAGTTTTTCTCAAAAGCGTTGTTTAAAATCTTTACCCCTGCAATTGTCCATCTAGAGTTTTCTCTGGAGATAAGGCGAGCCCACCAAACTTCTTCTGTAATTTACGGAGAACAAAGATAGAAGATAAACACTCCTCGCTCCTCGCGTTGCTGGACATGACATCATCAGGTGTCTTATGGATTCCAGTTGGTGAGTCTCCGGACACAGTCGACATTCATTGGAATTGGACTGAGATCTTCTTTCCAAAATTTCCCCATTTGGGAGAAGATTTAGCCGTGCTCTCATAAATATTTCTCCTAGTTTTGTGTCAGGAAATTTTTTGACGTACTCCAGCAGCACCTTTTTTTCCTTGTGGCAGTGGTAGTGGCAGGTGGACCAAAGATTTGCTGTTTGCTGTTTTATCCTGAGTCATTATCCAATCCTGGTCTTCCAGCTTTTGTTTGACTCTCATTGGGTTTGATATCAATGTTTCTTCTGAACATGTGATCATCTCGAGGAGGGATTTACAGCAGCAGGTGCCTTTTGAAATTTCTTCGGCCATCAATCTGTAGACTTTGGGACGTTCCAGCATCAGCATCTTCCTGTAAAGCTGCATACTGCTGTGGTCTACCATTGCCGATAGTGAAAGCAGCCCTAACTCATGTCGGATTACTTCAATGGGAGTAGATTTTGATAGGTTCAGTACCGAGCACCACAGAAAACCTTCTAGCTTGTTCCATATTGTCTTAGGAATGGCCGGGCTTGTATCCATTGAATATATCATCGCTGGAATCACTTTAGATTTATAGCATTGGATTGCGGGCATCAATGAAAATCTGCCAAATCTCTTGAAAATGTGTCAAGTTTGTGCTGTTAAGTTGCAAGCTTTATCCCAGAGAACCTGCTGCATTTATGTGTCGACTTTTGAGCAGTCAATCGTAACCTCAAGATATTTGAAGTTGGAAACCTGTTCAATTTTAGAACCTTCCAAGAACCAACTGGGCTTCAGGGTTTTCTTTGCCTTTTTTTCCAAGATCAAGATTTTGTTTTTGTATTTATTTATTTATGGGTTGTTCTTTTCGATCTACTGGACCAGATTGTTTAACTACCTCTGGAGACCCACAGGGGTCTGATCCAACAGAATAAGAACATCTGCATAGAGTAGATGTGAGACTTCGGAATTCCCAAGTTTAGGAGAGAAATCTCGTACCATTCAGGCGGTCTCTTGATAGCCACCCAGAAATGCAGTAAACAGTGCTGGAGCCAGCAGGCAGCCCTGCTTCACTCCTCGGTTCGAGGGAATGTCCGCTGAAAGAGTACCTTGGCTATTAAGCCGAATTCTCATACTAGTGCCTGAATGGAGGGCGATGAGAGGGCCTGATATTGATATTGGGCAGTTCCAGGCTCGTTGTTTCTTCCATTGAATCCCTCGGTCAACTCGGTTGAAGGCCTGGGTAAGGTCAACGAAAGCCAGGTACACTCTCGGGGCACCCATCATGATCTTGCTCTTGAAGATGTTCAGTATCATTATGTTGACCGATGTGCTCATGTTCTTCAGGAAACCTGTTTGGAAAGGGTCTGTGCATTGTGCAGACCTGGCCCAGGCTTGGAATCTTCCGAGGAGAAGTGTCGCGTAGATCTTACCAATAATATCCAGGAGGGCTATCGGGCGATAGTTGGTCGGATCGTCTTGCACGCCTTTCTTGAAAATTGGCAGACCATTCCACTGGGTAGCATTTCAAATCTATGTTCGTCAACCCTTCTGGGCCTGGTGCTCTAGACGATTTTAACTTCTTGATGGTAATGCAGATATCGTCCTTGTCGGAGAGATCTACCCACGGAGTGGTGTTGGGATTATGCTATGTTTGATTAGGGCCACTCAGAGTTTTAAAGAGTGCTGTAAAAAGGGTTACCCATTGTGTTACAGTGACTGAATTTGTCAGGGCTTCGTTCGTCTGGTTGATTGATGGACGAATTAGGTTCCAAAATTCTCTGGGGTTTTTACTGCTCAGGGTTTTGAGCATATTTTTCGTGTCTTGCTGGTATAACAACGTGTAGAAGCCTCTTAACCAGGCTTTATAGGATCTGGTCTCCACAGCCAGGGTGGATCTTGTTTCCCATGTGCTATGTTTCACTGCCGCCCTTTGTAGTTGTCTTAAATAGCACCTATTAGCCACAATCGTTTTGTTGTAGACATGGTTCATCGGGAGTATCATTTTAGGCCTGGCGTTTCTGTCCACTTTATATTTAAGAAGCAGAAGTTGGTAGTTCACTTTGGATATCGGGACTTCCAAGCTGATGGAACTTGTTTGTTAATTGTACTTTCTGGTGAGGTCAAGTACATCCTTCACCGAAAGGATTAAGCGCATTTGCTGTTAGTTCAACTCGACGTCCATATTCCAGAGGGGTTTTTGTACACACCTAGCACTCATTGAAACAGATAGCAAGTTGTGGTCGCTTGCTTCAGTTTTTTGGACCCCAAAGTTTGTAATTAAAGGTACCATGTCGTGTGACACGAAAATGTAGTCCAATGTCGCCGATGAGGCATCCCATTCCCATGTCGGGATAAAAGGCCCATTGTCCAAGATCGTAGCTGCGCTGTTACGTTACGAGAATTCATCACGTCCAGACACGCCGCTCCTCTGTCTTCCATGCCAGTTCTTTGCATTGTTCGTTTGGGAGATTTTACAGTTGTCATGCACTTAGCATTCAGGTCCCCACATATGTTTATGTTAGGTTGCTGGTGGTCCACGATAAGCTCATCGATCAGGTCTGCCACCGATGTACAGAAGCTGGTAATCGTGGTGTGCTGGGGATTCCAATATAATGTCACAATTGCCAGTTGGGACCTTACGGCCTTGGGGCTCGGAACTTCTCCTTGTTCCCAACATAAAAGAACCGCCAGATGGCCGTATGCTTCAGAGAATTGTCTTGGACCACCAAGAGGAGTCCAGATGAAGGTCGACCTAACAAACCTTTAGTGGCAGGATATATAATCACTCTAAACCCATCAAGGGCCGGTTGATCCTCCAACCAAGTTTCCTGTAGGCAAAGGATATCGAAAGCACCCAGGTTTGTTTCACTTGGCCGAGTGAGGTGGAGATGGCCTCTAGCATTCCAGGAGCCAAATGTCAGTGGAGAGTAGCGGACCTTGGGTGTTACATTCGAGGTTTTACCCCAAGAACTTGCTGGAATGATCTGTTGTTGCTATTTCCTTGTGTTCGGTTCCAGGGCTTTTGGTAACCAGGCCCACAGACCTTCCCGGGCGTTTGCTGGCTTGTCTTCGATTGATAGATCGATCTTCACGGCTATAGAGCCTTGTCCGCTGTTCTTGGGAGGAGTTGATCGTGGTGAGGTGAAAACCGGGTTTGCATTCGCCCGATGTTCCGAAGTACTCCCCAGTCTCAACGGAAGCGGGGTGTTCTGCGTCTCGGACTGGGCCGTCTCTTTAAAGATTCAGCGTAATGGTGATACGAGGAATCACTGGATTTATGAGTTTGCAGGCCCCCTTGTTGGCGCTTTGGTGAGCAGGAGTGTCTTCCCCATTGCAGATCTTTGTACAGGTCTTCTGTGCTTGACGTGTAGCGATTCTTTCGAGAAATTGAGACGTTCTCGGACGAGAGAGTCAGGTGGCTTTGCTTTGGCTGCTTGATTTCGGTGAGTCGAAAACCCTTTTGCTCCAGGTCGTTGTGCACTTCTGCCGAAAAGGGTTGGACCGCCCAAGCTTTGATGTGGATGTAGGCCTTGGCTCTGCGATGAGTATGATAGGGTTCTATCAAAGTAAAGTCGCCAGTTTTTAAGGCTCTTAATTTGCTTATAGGCGACAAGATATACAACACATTTGATCTGTTGAGAACAAAGTCCACCTTTGCGTCCAAGATTTGTTGCAGTTTGAATGTTCTCGTAGATCCTGATGAACTCTGATCGTTTTTCAGGTTCCTATGAGTGGAGCTCTTGTCTGAGTATTTGTCGTAGTTTCAGGTGGCCCTACAGCTCCTGCCGTCAGTTTAATCTGGCACCACCTGCCTCTAGTCTTTTCTTGGTTTCGTCACATCCAGATTTCCTGCGGAGTTGTCATCAGTGCTCGAGGTTTTCTGCTTCTCCGAGTCCAGAGTGCGACTGTGGTCACGATATGATCTTTTTTGTGTATTTGTTTTTGTGCGGGCAATGGAGCAGACTGGGCGAGTGCAATTACGGCTCTCGTCTCTGGCGTGGAAGGTGAGATAGCTAAAGGATCTTGTTCCAAGTCCAAGTGTGTTGATAAATTCACTTTCTCGTCAATTAAATCTTCAACAGTGGTCGGGGATTTCTCCAGGTCCACCACTCTGCCTTCTTCGTTGGATTTTCCCACCATGGTCTGAGTTTGGGCGTGCACCTCATCAGCAGCTGGTCTCCTGTTCTTTTTGCACGGCTTGGGTTTGGCCAATTCCTGTACCTCATCTGTTGCTAGAGATAGCAGTATGTGTCTTCTTTGAAGGTCCATTATTTTTGTTTTTGGGTTTTCGAAAATCGAGTAGCCTAAAGTCGAATCCACTGTCAGTTTTGGCCCTGCCTTAGGGACCGAGGGTTGGATTTCTTTGTGGCTCTGGGTGATAAAAGGCCTGGAATTGCCTTGCTTCTTCGCAATTGAGAGCGTACTTGGAGACTTCTGGGCTTTCATTATGATCACAGCTCCAGGAAGTTCAGGTATTTGGTCTCCTGGAATCAGGTTGCATTGCACTCCTCTAGTCGTTGACGGCTGAATGACAAAGAGTGATCTAGACTTTGTTAGGACTGTTAGGGGGTCTCCTACAGTCTCTGGTTTGTTTTGTTCTTTAGCAAGAGCATGGGAGTTGACAAATTCTTCTTGGTGCAGATGTTGAAGTTTGTTTTCCAGATGATCCTGATAGTCCACCCTTCGTTGCTCCATGGCCGTGATGTAGCCTTCTAAGAAAATTTATTTTGAGTGCCTCATCGATATTATGGTGGTTTGATCCTTCGTGGAGTCGTTTACTGCCTCGTACAGTTTGGTGAAGGGGGCCAGGGCAATAGTCACTGTGGACATGATGGTCTTAAGGTCCGGTTTATTTGACAGGGTATCTCTAGGAGCTAAACCAGGAAAATCACTCAGTCTACATTTGTTGGTAGGACTGCTAGCCATCGAATTTCGTCAATGGGTTGAACTGAGGATTGGGTTTAGCAAATTGCAAGATTTTTGTCTGCCAACCGTCGGAAGTACTTCTGAGGGGGCTTTTTCTCTTAAGACTGGGCATGGCCGAGTATTGCGAGTTCTCAGGTGTTTTTTCTGCTGGTGGATCAGAGTCAAAAACAGGGATTTTTGGCTGGGTCGACGCTGATAGTCGAGGTAAGGCCTTGAGTAAGTTTCTTGATAGTGGCAAGGTGTTTTCTGATCTAGTGCTTGGGGTCGATGTTGCTTCTTTCTCTGTTTGTGGGCTCACCTCATGCAGGTGGTCCGATTGTCCCGGGAGGTCTGACCGTGCAACTTCCAGTGGGGGTTCTGTGGGACAGCGATTGTCCGCGTGTCAGGACGCCCGCCCTTCAGGCCCTGCCATGGTGTTTTTGGAGGGTTCGGTCAAGTGATGGGACTCTTGCCGAAGAGGATTTAACAGTGGGTCCTTCGTTGGGAGCCCTGCCCGCTCCCCGTTTTGTTTGTGTATTGCCTCTTGGTCATTAATCGCTTCAATGGGCATTTTGTGGGGTTCAATCGGGCTATTTAGTAGGTCCAAACTCGTCAGTGGAGAGCGTGGGTTTTGTACCGATGGTGAAACAAGAATTTTATTTATCCCAGGCTGCTCTATTTTCCGGGCTTTGTTCAATGGTAGTGCTTGGACGGCTTCTAAAATTTCTGCATCAGATAGCTCAGTCGATAGATCAAGTTTTCTTTTAATTTGCTTTTTTTAAAAGTCCTTTAATGCATTAGACAGCATTGGGATTGGAAGGGCCTTTGTGCTAGTCGCTGCCCTCCTCTTTGGGCCTGAAATTGACGGGGGTGGGCTTTTATGGCCGCCTCGGGTCTATTGCTTGGTGCTTCTTTTGCAGCTGGTGCTTGGCGAATCGTTTTCTCTTTTGCCTTTTTGATGGCAGTAGCTTTTGAAAGCGGTTTTCTGGTGTAGCTAGGTTTCAGCCCCTGGGGACTGCTTAATTGCCCGGGACCCGCAAGGGCTGACTTTTCGATTCCGGGGATTTGGATGGGAAGACTCCCTCTGGTAGAACGCTATGATCGGAGATAGCCTGGTGAGGGCCTCGTTGGAGTCACCTGTTGGCTGATGAGATGAAACAGGAGCCACCTCATGTGCCAAGGTGACAGGGTCTCGTGGCACTGGATGGACCATAGCTTCAGTCGTCAGTCTTGGACCCAGATGCAGAGCCATTGCCTGAGAGCAATCAGTCACTGGCTCATCCTCAGTCATTGGGGAGAGAGGGTTTGGAAGGACTGGGAGAAGGGTCGGGGCTGAAGCCTCCGGTAACCCTCCCAATGAGACTTTACAGCACTGAGGCCGTTGGTCGCCTTCCTCCGTTTTCCCAACTTCGTTTGGGTTTTGGCTGTTGGCAATGGACCTTGGTGGAGTGAGGCCAACTGCATGCTGGGTATGTTTCAGATGCCCTCTGGGCTCGCTGCTACATGAGGGGAAGAGCGGTGCCAAGCCACTAGGTAAATCCACTTCGGCCTCTGGAGACAACCTGTCTTCCGTCAGGATACTGTGCTTTTTGCTATTTTTGTTACAGAGCGGGGATAGTGGTGATAGCTCTTTTGGATTCAGAGCAGGGGTAGCCATAATCAGAAGGCAGCCGTCCAATGCGTCGTAACTTTCTGTGTCGGTCCCCTTGTCTCTTGTTGAGCAAAATATGTTGTTGCCTCCTGGCGTCAAAGAGTTGGTCAAAGGTTTTGTCGGGCCAGATGGGGGGGGCCTATCCGTAATTTTGAGGGCTGCGGGAGGCATCACCGACGGCCGCTTAGCTCCACCCACGGGAGAGGTATTGTTAGACGTGGTCCGCTGTCTTCTCAGCCGCCGGCCTTCTCCTTCATCACTATGTTTGAGTACGTTGCTAGCTGGGTCCGAGAAAGCCTCGAAGTGCGTGCTAGAATACATGCCGATCTCTCGGGGTACGTGTAAATTCTCGAGGAGGTTTTAAGCTGGCCTTGGTCTTGATAACAGCTGTTGCCGGCACCGTTGAGCCCCGAAGTACACCGTAGAACACCTTCAGTCGACCTTCCGCTCCGCGTTCCGCAGCGGGGAAGGTTTTTAAAGTCTGCAGCCAGAGAATTCAGGCACAGGAAAAACGCCTTCCAGCAGTAAGGGGTGTAGAAAGACTGGAACTGGTTTGAACTTGGGGAAGGGGAGCTGGAAAGTAAGCCCAGAGCTGGAGAAAGCTCAGAACATTATTTGGAATACTATTTCCTTTGATGCTGACATCCCTACACATTGGTTAGCTTTAGTTGTGGGGGCAAGCATACGTTTTGGACACAGACAGACTTTTCAGTTGAACTCACTTTTTCCTTAGTTTCCATTAGTTAGGCAAATACCACCTTTGCATAGGTAAAGTTAGGCTTTGAACCATCCTGGCATTCAAGTTAATAAAGTTAATTTGTTTGAACTTTGTATCTGTTGTCTGCGTCTTGCTTCATGCTGCCTTCACATAGCCTAAACTAAATAAGGGTCGGAAATGCACTTAAAAGGTTCAAACCAATAAACACCTGCTGCAATGTGATGCCAGGGTTGTATTATGTCTGGACTGTAAACACGCAAAATAACAAGCGTGGCAAAGCCAAATAAGTCTGGCTTCTTTTAGGAGTGTGTGTGTAGTGTTGGGTGGTCTAGTGCAGTGTTCTGTATAGATGGATGAGTAGGTGGAGATTGGATGGATATGTGGTTGGGATGTGTATTTATGTCAAGCATTGTGTATATGGTCATACGATTTCTATTGGTGCTGTTATGTACATGGATGTGTATATGGTGGGCGGTTGTATGGACACCTATTTTTTTCAAACCATATCCCTATAGTTATTTTACGTTCTCCCTCCAATAAATACCACTGACTCCAATGCAGTTGAAATGGGACAGGATGGTCTCCATAAAGTAATAGGTTGAAGTGTTAGATGGAGTGCCTCTAAGGTCAATGGTGATGAAGAGTTCTTGGAGGGTGAGGAGGTCTGGCTGGGAGGGCAAGTCCGGTGCATTCTATTGGAGGGTTTAGATGGTTAGGATGGTTTAAAGGAGTCCGATGCGAGTGCCTCCTCCAAATGTGAGGGTGTTGAAGGAACGTTTCTGGATGTTTCCATGCAGGCACATATCCCTCACACACCACTCTCACGGGTTTACCCAGCAGCAAGCGATCAGTAGTCGCAGTCCCAGAGCTTATTTTTTCAATGTCAGGCAAAAAGGTAAGAGAACCCTCAAAACAATAATTGAATGAGGTATACATAAGGTTTGGCGCCAAAAGTAAGAAAAGAAATATGCTTGGAATAATGGTGTTTTTAAATCAGAATCGGCCTGATTTACAAAAGTGTTTTACAATGGGGCAATCCCATGGAAAAATGCTCTGTAAACCAGGCCCATCAGTAAACATTAAGAGCCTAATTCACAGAAGCACTGTATAATGGCCACACCTTACTGGAAAACGCTCTGGTCATGGTTCACGGCCAGCTCTGTCACAAGCTTTGACACTCTCCTCCGTGATGGCTAAAAGATCCTCTCTGCGCCCAGATCCAACCGTTCCCGAGGGGGTGAAGCCCTGATCTTCCCTGAGTAGATTCCTGCCTCTGCCATTCCTACGCAGGCTACTCATCTTTCAAATGCCTCGTCTGCAGGCTCTCTCTCTCTCTCCTGGCTATTCCCTCAATGTGGCTACCATGTACCGGCCACCTGGTCAGATCTACTCCTTTCTTTCTGAGTGGGCAGACACTCCTCTTCCCTCCTGGCCGCACCCACTCAACTCCTCCTTCTTGGAGACTTTAACATCCACCTGGATGCTTCCTGTCCTTCCTCTGGACTCTTTCACGATCTTTGCAACTCTCTCTCTCTCTCTCTCTCTCTCTATTCTCCCCTCTGGCCTGACTCACTCTGTAGGGCACACCCTGGAGGTTCTGGTCCTTTCAATCCCCCTCACCACTCCTCTCTCCTGGAGTGATCACTTTCTCCTTTCCTCCCAGCTCACTGTCTCCACCACACAGGCCAAGCCAACTCCAACACTGCCACCCACCTTCTCAGTTATCCGACTCATGAAGCGTGTGTCAGTTGAGGCTTTCGCCGCCACTTTCTCCCCACCCACTGCTCCCCTCTAGTCTGATTCAAACCCTGACTCAACACTCTCCATGCTCTACTCTGCTATATCTGATACTCTTGATGTTCTTGCCCTTGTCATGAGGATACGCTTGAAGTCCAAAGCCAAGTACAATTCTTGGTACAACTCTGACCTCTTCACCCTTAAACGCAAGTGCAGGGTGGCTGAGAGGAAATGGCAGACTTCCGGTACATCCTCTGACAAACTGGCCTGCCGCCTGCTCAAAAGGCAATACTGGCTCTCTGCCCGCACTTAGAAGAGAGCCTACAGCCAAGCCCGCGTCTCTTCGGCATCTAACAACTCGGCTAAACTCTTTAAAATCTGCAAGGTGAAGGCCAATCCTGCTGCAGTCTCTACCTCTCCTGTCCCCTCCCAGGCCCTGTGCACGGCCCTGGCTTCTCATTTCTCTCTCTTCCTCTCCCCCTCCTCCCTCTACTCCCTCTACTTCCTCTACTCCCTCTACCTCTGGCCCTTCTTCGGCCACCTCTCCTCTCTCCTTCTCTGCCTTTCCCCTGTTCTCCCCAGACAAGGTTTCCATACAAGTCTGATCTATGTAAGTCTAGACAAAACAGGTTCACCCCTGTTCCTCCAAAACCATCAAGGACCATATTGACACATTGGCTCCTGCTCCGGCTGACTTCTGCAACTATCCCTTCGCCACTGGAGTCTTCCCTTGCCCCCTGAAGCACTCCCTTGTGCACCCTATTCTTAAGAAACCCTCTGTTGACCCTTCCTGCCCAGGTAACTATCGTCCAATCTCCATCACCCCTTTCCTGGGAAAACTCCTGGAAAAGCTGGTCATTTCCCAGCTTAATCTTCACACTGAATCTGTTTGTTGTCTCCATGACCATCAGTCTGGCTTCAGATATGCCAGAAGCACAGAAACTACTCTCATGAACATCCGTGAACACCTGCTCTCCAACCTTGACTCTAACACACCCTGTGTCCTCACCTTACTTGATCTCTCTTCTGCCTTTTGACACGGTCAACCACGGCATCATGCTCAACCGTCTCCGTGATAACCTGGGTGTCACTGATCAGGCCCTGGCTTGGCTGGCTGACTTCTTTACTATCCGATCAACCCTCCCAAGTCCAACTTGGGTCCTTCCTCTCCTCTATCTCTTTCTCTACCTGTGGTGTTCTCTCCCATTAGTTTAACCAGTACCTGCTACCTCTTGCCCACCACATTGCTGCTCTCTGCCCCAACTTTCAGTGCTATGCGGATGACACTCAACTCATTTTCAGGCTCCCTTCTGCCACCTCTTCTCCTTTTCTTATCTCTGACTGTCAGTCTGCTATCCAGGGGTGGTGTACCACCAATGATCTCTGCCTTAATGCCAGCAAGACCGAGATTCTCATCATCGGCAAACCTGCTCCCTCCTTCCCTGTTATTCTCTGGCCGGCCTTACTTGGCCCTCTTCCTGCTCCCACCTGAAAGGCTAAAAACCTTGTGGTCATCTTCTACTCCACACTCTCCTTCTCTCCTTCCATTTCTAACGTATTCTTTCTTTCCTCTCCTTCCCCCAGAAGCTCACTGTCTCCAGAGATCTGGTTCTCTCTAGGCTGGACTACTGCAACAGCCTCTTTCTAAATCTGCCTCTACTCTCAGCCCTCTGCAACTAATCCAAAACAGGACTGCGAGACTTGTCCTTGGCTCAAGCCCAGGGATCGTATCTCTCCAGGACTGAAATCACTGCACTGACGCCCCGTGACGGCGAGGATTAAGTTCAAAACCCTCTGCATTGTCCATAAGGCCTTCCGGAGCTTGGGGCCTCAACACCTACAACTCTCTCTTCCTAAATATCTTCCTTATCGAGCACTTCTCTTACACACCTCTAACTCCCTAAGGGTCAGTCACTTCCACAAGTATGTGGTAGATCTCCTTCTTCTGCTGGGGCCTCCCTCTGGAACAGCCTCCCTGCCTCTCTGAAACATGAGGAGTACCATCTCCGGTTCCGGAAGCATTTCAAGTCCTTCCCCTTTGCTTCTGCTTTCTCTCCTCTGCTCCCTTGCTGCCCTCCTGGTTGAAACTCAAACTGCTCTGGTTTACCTGGCTACGCTCTGATCTCGGGCCCAGGTCCCCCGCCAGTTGCACACCTGAACTGCCCCCCCTGGCAACCCTTGCACTCTGGGACTGTTTCTGCATCCGTACAGTCCCCTACCAGCACTTCACACCTGATGTCTGACCTTACCCTATCACTTGCAGCCAGCTGGCCGCACTTGCCACCATCTGGCCGCACTTTTTATTTAATATCTTTGTGTTTATTTATTTAATTTATTTATTTATCTTTATTTATTTTGCATGATTACCTTATGTGCAGCCCCCACCCTCTTTCCCTCGCACTTCTCCCCTTCCCTCTCCGCTGCACTTGCTCGATCTCAATATCACCTGGTCTAGTAAGATCGCTGTCTCTGTCTTCCCACTGTTCCCCCCTCCCCTGCCTTGTCTCACCTTGAAACACTTGTGTATAGGGGCGTTATAAATGCCATATCATATCATATCATATCATATCATATCATAACGAAGTCAATAGTCAGCACAGTGGGAACAGAGAACAGTTGGAATTGAACACACGGGTTAAAGGCTAAGAATATCCTGGCACTGACCATATTGTCACATGGCCCTGCTGCAGTGGACTGGACCAATGAAGTGGACCACAGCAGAGGCATTGAATTTCAAGTCTAGGCCCACTTATGGCTTGTGGAGGCCTAATGCTTTTCCACCACATAGAGGACAGAGGAGGAAAAGCTTGGAGGCAGTGGTGAAGGCCACGCCTGCCTGCTGAATAACTATAATTGGTTGTTTATAACGTGCTTAATACTGAAGAGGTTTCTAAGCAGGAGCAGGGATTCGTACCTGTGTTGCTCTGCGTCGTCTTGTTTTGTTGCCAGTGAGCTATACTACCCATGCCGTCATGTGTGGTGAGCTCATTTCATTTTACTGCAACAGCAACATATCTGAACATACATATAAGACCGAATACATTTTTAAATCTACCAAATACAATTGAAATAATTTTTCCTTTAAACTGGGTGAGTCTCAAACCTCGGAATACATTTGTTTTTTAAATTGAGTCTCTCTAATCTACCCATCCTGCCCATACTCACACCGTTTATGATCTCAAAGGCTGACACCGGTGGTCGCAGATAACAGGTCAGGCTACCAAGTCAACACCCTGGGTTGGCAGCTGGTGCTTCGGACAAACCCTAAATGACTTTCATACCTGGGACCTCTCTGTCCAATTCTCACTGCGTTCCCAAAATTCTCTGTCACTGTCAGACCAGGTTTTTTTTTCATTGTCACCCCCAATTCACTTCCAACGTACACACCCTCCTTGTCACCATGCTTCCCTGTCCCTTATCCCCCATACTGTTGCCTCTCCATAGCGTAGCGCTGAAACAGACTGAAGGTGGCGGTAAGTGCTAGGCAAGGAACCCCTATAAAGGAAGCTGCCTCCAGGGGGCGCTAAACAACACGTGGGCACATAAATATAGCAGATTTTAAGAGTAAAATGATTTATAAACAAAATTCAACAACAGCAACATGCAATCTTACAGATATGCTATTTCTTAGGTGTAGTCTTTTCTTAGGTTTCATCTTTCAAGAGGGAGTGTCAAAGATCTGAACTGGCACAGAATCACCATTAATATCATGCATATTGTAAAGTAGGACTCATATTAGCTGAAATACAATGTCTTACCCAAAAAGTCATCGAAAGAGAATCTGTCGTTGTCCCATATCTGAAGGACGAAATGTGGAGAAATTTTATTTTCGGTGCGATCTAAACTCCAAAAATGCTCCTATGTAAAAAGAAAACAGAACAAGAAAAATACATGAGTTTGTGTAAATCACACATAAATGAAAAATGTATTTTCAGGGGCAAACTCTATATTAATGGTAATTAGGGTCTGTCACGTCGGCAAAGAGAAATACTGGTGCAACCGGATAACATTCCATACAACAAGTTTAATAATCCAAGTATCTTGGTTCAGGTTCTTGCAGAGGGCAGTAGTTGTGGGCCTAATCCTTTCTCACTATCCTCTAACTATTTTCTTTTGGGTTCTTTAAGCAGTTTATGGTATCACCCACCTTGACCTTTATAATGAAATTCTAGGACACGCTGCTATTGCCATAGAAACTAAATCAAACACCTGATGATGCAATAAATAAAGCTGTGCCATACTCTAGGCTCCAACACAAGAGATTAAGAAGTAAAAATGCCTTTGCTACTCTTTGAGTCCCAGTTAAAGATGTACTACAATCTTAACACATGCATGGTACTGAGATTAATGCTACTGGATTACTGTAATCGCCTCTTTCTCAATCTGCCTTCCTCTACTCTCCACTCTCTGCAACTAATCCAGAGCAGGACTGCAAGACTTATCCTTGGCCTCAAGCCCATGGACTGTATCTCTGCAGCCCTGAAATCTCTCCATTGGCTCCCGGTGGCTGCAAGGATCAAGTTCAAGACCCTCTGCATCGTCCACAAGGCTTTCCGGTGCCGGCGCCCGCACTACATTCAACACTCTGTTCCTAAATACTTCTTTTGTGAGTCTTTCGCTCTGCTCCCTCAAACTCCCTGAAGGTCAGACGCTTCTACAGGCAGACAGTAGCGGGCAGATCACTTTCCTCTGCAGGTGCCTCCATCTGGAACGGACTCCCTGTCTCTCTCAAACTTGAGCCGGACCTACTGAAGTTCCAGAAGAAGCTAAAAACCTTCCTTTTCTCCATTGCTTTCGCCCCCCCCCGTCCCCTGCTGACCTACCGGTTTGTTGCGCTGACTGGTTGCTTGGTTAGCCTCAGAGTCTCACTGGGTACCTAGATCCACTTGACCGGTCTTCCCCGCACGGCCTCCGGGCCTGTCGCGCACTAGGGGCTGTAACTGTAACCTATACAGCCCCTGCCTCCTTGCACCTAACCAGAGCCGCGCTGTCCCGGCTGCAGTTACTCAGAGCAATGCTGCCCTGATTGCACTCCCTCCTCTGCACTTCCCTGTTCCCCTTCCCTGCACTTTACATTACCTCACTTGCATGATCTGTATGACACAAGGCCTAGTAAGATTGCTTGTCTTCTCCTCCCTCCGTACCCTCTCCTGTCTTGTCTTGCCTAGAAACACATGTGTACCGGTGCGTTATAAATGACTTATCATATCATACTGATATTACTACCACTGATGGTAATGCTACTCATAATACCCAAATGTATTGACTCTTCTCTTTGACTGTCCTTAAGAAGCATATATATGCACAGAAAAGCACTGACATTGCATTAGTCAAAATGCTAATTTCATGTTATCCAGTGAAAGCCATTTTCTGCACAATTCACCAGGTGGTTAGCTCAAACGAAATACACTTGCCTTGGAATACCATAACATGTTTAATGGATTTGATACCTCCGTTGGTTTGACTCTACCCCTCACCTCCCCAATGCTCCAAGATTGATGAATTGAGCACCACATTTTATTATGATATGTTAACTGGCTTTCATACTACCCGCATCACTATCATAGTGGTCTTAAACTGCCAACACCTTGTCTTTGTGGACGCACACTATGACCCGGCCGCAGGACATGACTGTGGGCTGAAAAGGTAGGTGGAGCAGGGCGACCTTCTGGGTAATTAAAATGTTA